>NC_091062.1:136642110-137982527 GCF_000393655.2 Nicotiana sylvestris
CTCACCCTTAAGCCCATCGCGACCACACCCTGTGACAACTAAGAATTACTAATCTTTTGGAGGGATCCGCATTCAGCGGCGGAGCAGAGAAGATCAAATTGCGGCACCAAATCCACCGTATCCTGCAGCAGGTTGAGATCCGATAGAATTTCGAGTATGCGAGAGGGGCCTTCCGCCATTACCACAGTCCTGGTAAAGCCCTACTCGAACATCCTTATGTCATTAGGGTCGATGTCGGATTTGGTCTCATAATCCTCAACCATGATGCATTTCCCTTTCTCTTCTGTCGAAGAAGGGGCGTTGTTCTGCAGGGATGATGATGGTCTACTCGGAACAACTACGGCGGCCTCGGGACTCCGCACCTCCGCAACATTAGCCTCTTGAGCGCTGGCAACAAGCGTCGCCTCCACCTCCTGGTTATCCCCACCGCCGGTTTCACGAACCATCGAAATAGGGTCGCCATTCGAGGGTGTTTTAGCCGTATAGGCCTCTTCCAGCACTACCCTCCACCTCTTCGACGGGGCCTCTCCACTACAAACGAGAGAAGATTCGCCTGTTGCACGAACTGCAGGGACCGGAGTCTCCGGTTGGGAAGCAACCTCCAAACGTACAGCTTCGGCCACAAGCGTGATTTGACTAGCAGTTAGGCTTCCTATACCCTCGTCCGCAACAACTCTTGGTGCGGGTCGGGTAGAAGACACCGGTTGACGGAATGCGAGCGAAGGAGCCCTCTTCCTTCTCACTCCTCTCCGGCCTGCCAACAAGGAGGGATTAAATCATGTAATGACAAAGTTAAAGAAACTATGTAAGGAGCAAAAGCAAGACTACATGCCAACTCACTAGTAAGAGGCTTGCGCCCAAACTTCTTATGGAAAGACGCCCATTCACAAATTTCAACCGTGTGGGGGAGAATTGTGCCCACCCACTCACGATATCGACAACTAGCGGGGAAGGTAACTTCTCAACTGCAAAAACAACAACAAAAAAAACCTCAGCAAAGTCGCCGAAAGGAAGACGGTTGACGACCATCTTGAGAGAAATCACAAAGTAAGCAGAGGGAAACTTACGAGCAAAGTTCCACGTCTCTGGAAACCCTACCGAGTTCGCCACAAGGTGCTCTGTCCGCACGTAGAAGTAGTTTTCCCAAAAACAGCGATTAGCCTTATCGTCCATCTTCACCACCAAACTCTTGGTTCCTCGATAGAGCAGATGAATCATCGTGCCCCGAAGAAAACGAGGGGCGAAGATGTGGAGCATGTGCCCTAGAGAAATTCCTCGGCCGGCCAGCTCCGCGTACTTGATGAGCATAAGAAATAGCTTATACTCATATAGAGAGAGTTGGGCCGGGCACACTTCATAGAATCGGCAGAAATCGACTACCAGAGAAGGAAAGGGAAGCGTGTACCCAACAACAAAGGGATACGTGTAAAACGCGCAGTATCTCGGGAAGTGCAAATGCACTATATCACTTCTCGCCGGCACCATTTCGATATGGGCGGGAAGTCCCACTTGGCTTTGAGCGTCGTGATCACTGCCTTATCCATAATGGAAGGAACGGGCGTCGGTTCATCTCCGGCAGTGCTGTTAAAATCAGTCCTCGCTTTTCCCGGATGAGGGACCACCTCATCCACCGTCGAGAACCCCTCTCTTCCCCACCTCCATTCCCTCCTCAAGTAGAGATAGGTCACCCTCTGGCACTGGAGTGCCAACAACCTTGTCAGAATGGGAAGAAGTACCAGCCATTTGTTGTTTTTGATTGAAAGAAATGAAAACGGTGAAGGGAAAAAGACAATGGTCACCACGAATTCTAGTAGAAGCAGAAGTATGAGGAACTAGAGGAGGAAAAAATTCGCAGAACTCTTTTCTCAAATGAGGGGCTCCCCCTCTATTTATAAGGGTATAAATGCCCTGAGCGGGAAAAACAAGAGCCGCCAATTAAGAAAGAGAAATAGAAAAGGCACGGGAAATGACACGATGCCTGGGGAACATGCGTCATAATGACACTTAAGTATTTATGACCTCTTGAATTGATGTGATGGTTCAATTCCGAACTGATGTAACGGTCCGATGTGGTTCTTGAATCATCACATCACTATCTCGCCATGAGGATCTCGTCCCTTGTATGAGGCGGATAGTGATCACGCCCAACTATGCCTTATAAAAAGGACAATGCGGACGTTGCAAATATAACCTGAGTATTCCGTCCAGGGTCGAATCCACAGAGAATTAACATATCAATCACAATCTTTAGAACTACTAAACTCTTTAGAACCAACTTCCACAGACGTTTGAATCACCGTTGATGGTTTCTTTACTAACTAAGATTGCAAGTAAATAACAAGCTGTAAACTAAAATGCTAAGGTTGTAAACAATAATGAGAAAATGCTAAGGTAATGACTTCCCCTATTGATGGAATCCCTTCTGTTTATGCTTCATACAAATTGACCAACACACCTCTATCAATCATGAACACTTTTCTTACCGTAAATCTCTCCCGAGTAATCACAATAATATACTATTGCACTCTCTCGAGATACACTAGCTAGCTTTAATTAACACAGTTCACTTAAGATTGCACTCAAGGCTTCGTTATCCCTAATCCCGCCTTTAAACCCGCAGTTATAGATCCCTCTTATACTTTGGGAGTAGTGTTGTTCAACAATAACCTAAATATGCACTCTCTCCCGAGTTATGCACACTAAATAGGCACAGCTAATTGAGGATCCTGTCAATTAACTACAACAAGAACATAGTTGAACAAATAAAGATTGAAACTAGCAATTTGTATTCACATAAACAAGAAGTTCATCCCCCAATAGGTTCCATCAAAACCTTAGACAAAGGATTTAGCTACTCATAACTATGGGTAAACAAACTAAGATAAGATTCATCATAAACTAACAATAAAAATCAAAGAAAAGAAGAAAGATGTTTTGGGTGATCTCTCACAATTGTTTTTCTTGCCAAGATACTCTAAAATTCAATACATGTCTCTCTTGGGCGGAGTCTAGTGTTTAAAATAGGGTTTTGGGCTAAAAATCCCGTGTTTTGCACTTTAGTCCCTGAACTTTCTCGCGTCTGCCGCGGTCGCGGTGGAACCGTGGCCAAACAGCTCCTTTGAATCTCCTTCTGTCCGCGAGCAGTCTTCACCGTGGTTCTGCCGCGGTCGCGGTGGAACCGCGGCATAATCATTTCTCTGATTCTTCAGCCTGTTTTTGCGTGGTTCACTTGGGATATTTCACGGATGGCCTCTCTTTCTTCAATTTTTGACTCCAAAAGTACTCCCTAGCCTTCCCTAGTCATATATAACCTGCAAGTCATGAAAAGCACTAATAAGAGCATTTTGTTATCACTTTTATTATCAAAACTATGCAAGAAGGCGGTTATTTAGGGCCTGAATATAGTTAAATTCACCTATTATCAACACCCCACACTTAAACCTTTGCTCGTCCTCGAGCAAGCTAAACCACACTTCTAAGCTTAACCATTTCATGCATTACCCCAAGTATGTCACACCCGCCATTTTGACAGAACCACCTAAGCAATGTGCCAGTCATACCCCAGATGCAGACTCTACTGCCATGACACACTTGCGCTCACTCTAGTTACTCTAACAGAGGTGAAAACTTACTTTTCCTTCCCGAGTCACATTCCCTCACATCAAAAATCTGAGAGAAGTTCCACACACATAAAATTCAAACACAAGGAACCGAAGATAGAAAGAATTCACTCACTCTCAGCAAAGAACATTCACATGCCACACAGACACACCATAAGCTTGCCCATAGTGTAGTACTCTACTAATCGAGCTGTTTTAGTCAAAGATCAAGAGGTCTTCATTTGGTTGTAATGTAGGCTAAGGGCCGGGTAGGATACATTTGGATGTAGTGACTAACCTCCTTAAGCACTTTTAATACACTTTTCCTTTTATCTCAATTTCCCTGCTCAGCCTAATCATTCCTCCACATTTTTGTTTCACAGGTGACCCCTACTATTCTTTAGGTGCAACTAGCTTTTTTTTTTGAATGCCAGTGCACTATTCAAATGATTCATTCCTGATTCCCCCCTTTTTTTTCGCTAACTCCCTACCACCCCACACTTTGACTTTTGTATGTTCCTTAGTGATTCAAGTGCTTCTCGGAGGTATAGGTTCAAACAATCAGCTATTCAAACAATCAGCTATTCAAACACAGGGATATAGGTCATTATAGGGTTATCAAAGAACAGGCTTCAAGCTCAAAAGGTTAACTATGGCAATATAGACAGGTGGATTCACCATTATATATAGGCTTACACAAAGAAATGCCTCAATCATCTCTAAAACCAAACAACTTCTATTTCGCTTTGCAAACACACAGGGCAAGTTCTAGGTATCGCATGCAAGCACAGAATGCAAGTAAAATCTCACACACTTAGCATGTAACTCGTTCTGAATCAGTTTATCAACACACTCATACGAGCGTTCAAGCAAAGCAAGATGTGCAAAATTAAGGCATAGATTTACAAGTCCACAACTGAGCCTAGACGTCACACTCTCAAGTTCATTTTAGTTGTTTGCAGGTGTGTACATCCAGGGTAGCATTCTAGCCTTTACCCATCTTAGTCCTAACTACAAAAGGAAAATCTACCTAACCCGGTTCAAGAAAAACCCTTGAAAAAGAACCGTGGCCAAAAGAAGAACCAAGGGGGACTTACTACACTGCCTAAAAAGGAAAAAATAAATAAATAAATAAATAAAGAAAAAAAAACTTCATGGACTACTTCCCTCAAGAGTACTTGTCCAAGTGGTCCGTCCTCAGGAAGAGTCTTCTACCTTCTTTTTTTTTATCCAATTTGGACCCTCAAGAGACTCGTCGACAAGTGTCCGTCGTTGGGCCAAGTCAGACTCCTCATATAAGTACAGTCAATTGTATACAACAACATCAATTTCATGCTTCAACACACACAATGTCTATGTACAGTACACATATCACTAAAGCCAGTCTCCCACCCCACACTTAAAGTCATGGCATGTCCCCATGTCATATCAAGAAGGTAAAGAGCAGAAGGGTAAGAAGACTTCCCTGAGACTCAATCAGAGTCGGAGACTGTGCTAGGGTCCACATGGCAAGCTCTCCCCAAAGCACGGAACCAGGACATGAACTGGCTCTCAGACCTGGCCTGCCTCTGAGACATGGCATCCATACGCGTGTGTAGGCCCTCCACCAAGGTGCGAAGATCGGCGACCTCTTCCTCCATAGAACGCAACATAGGATGGGTGGACTGTGATCTGGATAAGCCAGCCCCAGCATGGGGGTGCCGAGAGGGTCCGACACTGTTATAGGATCTCCTGGATGGTGCCATAAGAACCGGGTCATCATCCTCATCATCGATCTCAATAGTGGTGCGTGCACCCCTGCCCACTCTGATGCTCGAAGCTTTGAAGGCTGCTTTAGGGGGCAACTCTCCATCAGCAGGATTTATGGGGACATTCTTCCGCAGGCACAATGTAGTCACCAGGGAGGGAAAATAGAATCCTTTTGACCTCAGCGGGGACCGTATGATCATTTCATCAACAATAAGCCTTGCCGCATCAAAATCCTTCTTTGTGACGAAGCACCACATCAAAAGGGCTCTTTGGAAGTTCACATCAGTCGTATTGCTTGAGGGCAAGAACCGACTGCAAATGACAGTGAGCCAACACTTAGCCAAATGGGTGAACGAATTGGAGTTCAGGGTGATGTAGTCATGTATCCAGATTGGTTGCCCCCCTGCGCAGAGTACATCAGTCATAGTATCCCAAGTGACACCTGGGGCGTCCTGGTAATAGTCGACGTCACCAGTAAACCGGGGCAGCCGCAATACCTGTCGAATAGTTTCCACTGAGGCATCTACCCATGTGCCTCACACAGTCACCTCCCGCAGCATATAATCTGGGCAGTTCGCGTAGAACTCCCGTACAAGCATCCTGTTCACCGTTTCAGGTTCATCAAATAAGAACTCCATTTCCCTCCGCCGGATTTCCTCATACATCTCCTCTTTTTCTGCACGGAGGGCTGCCCTATCAATCGGTATTTCAGGGATGAAGCTCTTTGAGGCCTTGACATGAAAGTCGTCCTCTGCCACTTCGGATTCGAACCTAGAAGCATCATAAGTAGGCTGTTGGGACGTGCCTGCCGATCTCTTCTGCTTCTTACGAGCCATATGACCTGCAAAGAATACAGAAGAACCATCAAATATATCCTACATGTGTCAGCCGGATGGTTACTCAGACTTCACCACCCGATGGCACCAAATAATATCTCCCATTTATTCCATTTAGACATTATGCCAAACTCTCAACTCGTGATGTGTTCAAAGTTACAATCTCCACAATGGCCCCACAAACATACAACACCCCACACTTACTCCTTCAAGTGAGTCACATTAAAAATAACACCACCATTTACCAAATACAATACTACCACAACCTAGGGTAGGCCCAAACTGCCTCAAAATAGCACCACAAGCCCCAAATTCCCGGCCAAAAAGGTCCCACCACCAAGCTACACCGCAGAAATTACTTCTAGGCCTCCAAAACAGCTAAACAACCTCCACAATCGAAGTAGAAGAAAGACCCAACCATTTTAGCACCAAATAAATCCACAAGAAGCAAATACAACAATAAAACAAAGAGAAAAAGCAAAAATTGAAAGGAAATCTACACTATTCCTACCTAGGGTTTAACTAAATAAGTTTAGATCAAATTTACACTAAGTTAGAAGATGAAATAGAGAGAGAGAGAGAGAAACTTACTTGTTTTGTTGAGGGAAAGTGGGTGGTGAAGGTGGAAAGTAGGGGAGGATGATAATGAAGTTTTGTGAAGATGAGAGGAGAAGAGAGAAGATAGAGAGAGGTTAGAGAGAAATTAGAGAGAAAGGAGGGGGGGGGGGTTATTTTTTGTTTGTGGTTCTGGGCTGGTGGGAGAGGGTTTAGTGGTAGGTGGGAGGGTATTTTGTTTAAAGGGGAAAAGAAAAAAAATTAAAACAAAACAGAAAAAAAAACTTACCTGGACCCCGTCTGCGTCTGTCGTGGTCGCGGTAGGACCGCGGTAGGCCAAGTTCAGATGGCCCTCTTGACCATGGTTTGACCGTGGTCGCGGTGCAACCGCGATGGCCTGGGTTCAGAGAAGGGTCAGGACCGCGGTTTGACCGCAGTCGCGGTAGAACCGCGGCCTGAGCCCATCTCTGATTCTGATGCCCTTTTTTTATTTTTTTTTATATTAAGAAGAGTTACACTTACAACAATTTCATGAGTTGCCTCCCATGCAGCGCCTGATTTAACGTCGCGGCACGACCCAGATGAGTGCAGTTAAAGCTCGCTCGACCTCCGTGGTTCAGTCAACTGCAGTTGAGACCCTTCCTTGGGCTCGCTCATACCCACATACAACTTCAATCTCTGACCATTAACTCTAAATGTACGAGAGTCATTCTCAGTGGCAACGTCAACCGCTCCTGACTGGAAAACTTCAACTACTCAAAATGGTCCAGACCATCGTGACTTCAGCTTACCCGGGAACAACCTCAGTCTTGAGTTGTATAGCAATACCATGTCCCCAGGTTTGAAATTTCGCTCAACAATGTTCTGATCGTGTAGCCTCTTCATTCTCTCTTTGTACAGCCTTGTGCTCTCAAAAGAAAGATACCTGAACTCCTCGAGCTCATGCAATTCTGTGACTCTTGATGTGCCCGCAGCTTCCATGTCTAAGTTTAGTTGTTTTAGTGCCCACCACGCTTTATGCTCGAGTTCTACAGGTAGGTGACAGGCCTTCCCAAACACTAACTTGTATGGTGACATACCAATTGGTGTCTTGAAAGCTGTTCTGTAGGCCCAGAGTGCATCATCTAGCTTCCTTGCCCAATCAGTTCTTGTGGCGTTCACAGTTTTCGTTAACACACTCTTGATTTCCCTATTGGATACCTCAACCTGTCCACTAGTTTGCAAGTGGTATGGAGTAGCCACCTTGTGGCGCACATCGTATTTTATAAGCAGCCTCTCGAAGGCTCTATTGCAGAAGTGAGTGCCTCCGTCGCTGATAATCGCACGTGGTGTCCCAAAGCGGGTGAATATGTTCTTCTTTAGAAACCCCACCACCACTTTCGCATCATTGGTGGGTAGCGCTACAGCTTCCACCCACTTGGACACATAGTCTACAGTAACAAGGATGTACTTATTGCCATAGGAGCTGACGAAGGGACCCATGAAATCAATCCCCCAGACGTCGAACACTTCTATCTCCTGAATTGGGTTCATGGGCATCTCGTGGCGCCGGGAAATGTTCCCGGTGCGTTGATATTCATTACAACCCTTCACCCATGAGTGAGCATCTTTAAACACAGTCGGCCAGAAAAATCCGGCTTCTAGTACCTTTGCTGCTGTCTTGATCCCTCCAAAGTGTCCACCATAAGTCGATGCATGACAAGCCTGCAAAATAGAAGATTGTTCTATCTCGGAGACGCATCTCCGGATCATGTTATCCAGGCATATTCGAAAGAGATAGGGCTCATCCCAATAGTACAAGCGGCTTTCACAAAAAAATTATTTCCTCTGGACCGATGAAAGGTTGTGAGGAACTATACCACTGGCCAGGTAATTGGCCAAGTCTGCATACCATGGCGCTTCCTGATGAGTGGTGGCGAGCAATTGCTCATCCGGAAAAGTTTCCAGAATTTCCTCAACTTCAATTGCATTTTCAGCTCCCTCAAGTCGTGATAGGTGATCAGCGACTTGATTCTCAGTGCCCTTGCGGTCACGTATTTCAAGATCGAATTCTTGCAGCAGCAACACCCAACGAATCAGGCGTGGCTTAGAGTCTTTCTTTTCTATTAAGTACCTGAGAGCGGCATGGTCAGTGTAGACGATTACCTTTGATCCTATCAGGTAGGATCGGAACTTGTCGAATGCGAACACCACAACTAGCATCTCCTTTTAAGTCACCGTATAGTTCAACTGGGCTCCACTCAGCGTTCTGCTGGCATAGTAGATTGGGTGCATCAATTTGTTCTTCCGCTGGCTCCCCACTGCCCTCACTGCGTAGTCACTAGTGTCACACATTAGTTCGAATGGTTGCTCCCAGTTGGGGGCAACAATGATGGGTGTTGTGACCAACCTCTACTTCAACTCCTCAAACGCTACCCTGCAATCATCAGAAAATACAAACGGGTGATCTTTCTCTAATAACTTACAGAGAGGTTTGGTGATTTTGGAGAAGTCTTTTATGAACCGCCGGTAGAAACCGGCATGTCCAAGAAAACTTCTGATTGCTTTGACCGAAGTTGGTGGAGGCAGCTTTGCTATTACATCAACCTTTGCTCGATCTACTTCTATTCCCTTGCTTGACACCCGGTGCCCCAAGACTATGCCTTCTTGTACCATGAAATAGCACTTCTCCCAGTTCAGCACCAGATTAGTCTCGATGCACCGTTTCAGCACACGCGTCAGATTCACCAGGCACTCATCAAATGAACTTCCCACCACTGAGAAGTCATCCATGAACACCTCCATTATATCCTCAACCATGTCAGTGAATATGGCCATCATGCACCGTTGGAATGTGGCGGGTGCATTGCATAGGCCAAAGGGCATCCTCCTAAAGGCATAAATGCCATAAGGGCATGTGAAGGAGGTTCTTCTCTCGGTCCTCAGGTGCAATGGAAATCTGATTGTACCCTGAGTACCCATCCAGAAAAGAAAAGTGTGACCTCCCTGCCAATCTATCTAGCATTTGATCGATGAAGGGAAGTGGGAAGTGGTCTTTCCGGGTGGCTAGATTCAACTTTCGATAATCCATGCAAATTTTCCAGCCTGTGACGGTTCTCGTTGAGATTAGTTCATTGTTGTCATTCTTCACAACCATCATGCCACCCTTCTTAGGCACACATTGAACTGGGCTAACCCAGCTGCTGTCATAGATTGGGAAAATAATTCCCGCATCTAACCACTTTATCACCTCCTTCTTCACCACTTCCTTCATATTTGGGTTCAGCCTCCTCTGATGTTCCTTGGAAGGTTTGTGCCCTCTTCCAGCAGAATCTTATGCATGCAGTAAGCGGGGCTGATCCCCTTGATGTCTGCCATGGTCCACCCAATGGCAGTTTTGCACTCCTTCAATACCTGTAGAAGTTGTTGGACCTGCACATCTAACAAACCAGATGAGATAATAACAGGTAGAGTCGAGTCAGGTCCCAGAAATTCATACCTGAGGTGGCCTGGCAATAGCTTTAGTTCCAGCTTCGGTGGTTCTTCAATGGATGGCTTAGCTGGAGGAGTCTCCCTCTTTTCTAAGTGTAGGGGCTCAAACTCTAGATTTCTTTCCCAAGACCCTCTACCTTCCAGTGCCAACACCCATTCCGCCAAGTTCTCACTATTCACTTCTTCCAAATTCGTCAAACATGCAGCTAGGGGATCCTTAACCGTCAACACTTCATCATCAGACTGTACGATTACATCCACAGCATCAATAAGAGAGCAATTGGCGAACTCACTTGGTCGCCTCATAGATTTCTGCACATTGAATACAATCTCTTCGTCATTGAGCCTCATCTTAAGTCCCCCGGTCTCACAATCAATAAGAGCTCTCCATGTGGCCAGGAATGGTCTTCCTAAGATGATAGGAATTTCTTCATCCACTTTGCAATCCAATATCACAAAATCTGCAGGGAACACGAATTTCCCCACCTGAATAAGTACATCATCAAGGATCCCAAATGGACGCTTCACAGTCCTGTCAGCCAGCTGCAACAACATAGAGGTGGGTTTAGCTCTCCCAATGCCCAACCTTTTGTAAATGACCAGGGGCATAAGATTAATGCTGGCCCCTAAATCACAAAGTGCTTTCGCAAAAGCAAAGTTTCCAATAGTGCATGGAATAGTAAAACTCCCTAGATCAGAGAGCTTTTCAGCAACAGGTCTAGTTACCACTGCACTGCACGTCTGAGTAAGTGTCACTGTGGCCAAGTCTTGGAAGTCAAATTTCCGGAACATTAAATCTTTCATTATTTTTGCGTATCCAGGCATCTCCTTTAAAGCTTCAATCAATGGAATATTAACCTGAATTTGCTTGAGCATCTCAAAGAACTTTTTGTACTGCTCCTCCTTTTGATGCTTGGCCAACCTCTGTGGAAATGGAGCAGGAGGTCTTTTCTTCCCAATCTCTTGGGACTTTTCTTTCTCAGCTACTATCTCTACTACCGGCTCTTCAACTGCTTCAGCAACTTTCTCGGTCTCCTGCTGAGTATTCTTTTCTTCCTGAGCAGGCTGGATTGTCACATCTATCAGCCTTATGGAATCATCTAGCTCAATGGGTACCTGAATAAGTATCTCAGCCTGTATATTGTCACGAGCTCTCTCCTGCTCTACATCAAGATCCCTGCCATTACGGAGACTCACCGCCATCAGCTGCTTCGGGCCCTGATCTTTAGGATTGATTTGGGTATCTGTAGGTAATGTCCCCTGAGGACGATTGTTCAGAGACATTGAAATTTGGCCCAATTGCACTTCAATATTTTAGATTGCTGCGTCATGTGCATCTACTCTTTCATTTATTTTTGCATTGGACCCAATCACTTGCTGCATCATTGCTTCAAGTCTTGTGAACCCATCTTCTTGCCTTCCACCATGCTGTTGCTGAGGTGGGAGATACCCTTGCTGTTGACTGTTGTAGCCCTGTGATCTTGGATAAGGTGCCATATTGTTGGGGGGTCTCATACCTCCCATGTTTCCAACGTTGTACTGTGGCTGAAGTGGTCTGTATGGCTGCTGAGTTTGCTGACCCCAGTTCTGATTGCCCTGTCTCTGGCCTCCATAGTTTGACATATAGTTCATGTCCTCAGGGTGATGATGATGATGATCATGTTCAGCATTCCACGGATTACCAATTGGCTGACTAATGCAAGATGTGCACAAGCCCCCATTGGTGGTATCTACAATGTGCACTTGCTGTTTCTGCCCCGATTCCTCCACCTTTTTGGTGAGTATGCTCATCTGTGTCAAAAGGGTCGCCACATTTTCAGCCATGGAATTTGATGGGTCAAAAGGCACTGAGTGTACCACTGGAGTGATAGGTGCATTCCTCGTCGTCCACCCCGAATTTTGAGCCATTTTGTCAAGCAGACTCTGACCTTCTCTCCAAGTTTTGCTCAAAAATGCCCCACCAGTTGAGGCATCTACAATGTTCTTCATGCTATCTGACAGTCCCATGTAAAACCGTTGTCCCAACATTTGATCTGGAATACCATGGTGTGGACATATAACCAACATTCCTTTAAACCGGCTCCATGTCTCATGCAGTGTCTCCATTGGTTTCTGTTTAAAGCTCACGATCTCATCAATTTGTTGAGCTGTCTTGTTGGGCGGGTGGAACTTGATGTGAAATTGCTTGACTAGCTCATCCCAAGTTTCTATAGAGTTTATGGGGAGTGAGTTTAGCCAGACCTGAGCAACTCCTGTCACCGAGAATGGAAATAATAACAGTCTGATTGCTTCCGGAGTTACGTTGGGTTGCCTTTGAGTTTTGCAAATCGATAGGAAGTTCTTCAAGTGCTGCTGAGGATCTTCGGCTAGTGTCCCAGAAAATAATCCCTTGTTTTGCAGCAAGTGCAGCATGTTGTTCGTGATCTGGAACGATTCAGCTTGTATCGCGGGCACAACAATGGCAGTGGCCAGATTGTCAGTTGTGGGTTGTGCCCAGTCATATAGTGCAGCCTCAGGCACAGGAAGTGCCCTATCTCTGACGTTTCCGTTGACGTTGTCTACGTCACCCATGTCAATTTTGAGGTTGTGTGTTTGATGAGGTTGTTGAAGTCTTTTGTTGGCACGATTCAATATCCAGAATGTTTTCTCTGGGTCTGAGAGTCCTTCAAGTACTTCTCCAGTCCTCGTAGAGTTTCTAGGCATACACCTGAGCAACCACGTCAACAACCGTAAAAAATTTTCAATCAAATCTTGGTGTAGAGAAGAGTGACTATACTAAGAATTTGTTGTATTTCTATCAATGGTAATTGATAATTCCTTTAATTCCCTGGCAACGACGCCAAAATTTGATCACGCCCAACTATGCCTTATAAAAAGGACAATGCAGACGTTGCAAATATAACCTGAGTATTCCGCCCAGGGTCGAATCCACAGAGAATTAACCTATCAATCACAATCTTTAGAACTACTAAACTTTTGAGAACCAACTTCCCCAGACGTTTGAATCACCGTTGATGGTTTCTTTACTAACTAAGATTGCAAGTAAATAACAAGTTGTAAACTAAAATGTTAAGGTTGTAAACAATAATGAGAAAATGCTAAGGTAATGACTTCCCCTATTGATGGAATCTCTTCTGTTTATGCTTGATACAAATTGACCAACACACCTCTATCAATCATGAACACTTTTCTTACCGTAAATCTCTCCCGAGTAATCACAGTAATATACTATTGCACTTTCCCGAGATACACTAGCTAGCTTTAATTAACACAGTTCACTTAAGATTGCACTCAAGGCTTCGTTATCCCTGAACTTTCTCGCGGCTGCCGCGGTCGCGGTGGAACCGCGGCCAAACAGCTCCTCTGAACCGCGAGCAGTCTTAACCGCGGTTTTGCCGCGGTCGCGGTGGAATCGCGGCAGAATCATTTCTCTGATTCTTCAGCCTGTATTTGCGTGGTTCACTTGGGATATTTCACGGATGGCCTCTCTTTATTCAATTTTTGACTCCAAAAGTACTCCCTAGCCTTCCCTAGTCATATATAACCTGCAAGTCATGAAAAGCACTAATAAGAGCATTTTGTTATCACTTTTATTATCAAAACTATGCAAGAAGGCGGTTATTTAGGGCCTGAATATAGTTAAATTCACCTATTATCAGATAGATTTCTCACTTTTCGAATTAGCAAAGTCCACCCATCGAGCTCGCCAAGAAGCGACCCCAACAGGCGGAGGGACTAATTGTATGGGTCAAAATCTGTCCATGAGGACCGAAGCTAAAAGGAATAGAAGGGGGTCGACTAAAAATTGTGGTCGTGCTCACAAGGTATGACCACGATAAGCATCTCGGCCATGGCCGAGATCGAGCCATCACTAAGTTTGTACGGTGAAGTACTCGTCGTAACGCTTGAGGGGAACAATGAAAATTATAATCAAGAGGGAACATCCTGGTTAAAGACCGTTGGACAAATGGGAATATGAGTAGTATAAATAGAAGGTAAGAAGGCAAAAAAAGAGCTGACTCCGAAAAAAGAGTAAAGAATACAGAGGAATAGGAGAAGACCTTAAACAAGGTAAAAGCCTAAATATTAGTCACAAATCTCTGTAATCTCTATGGCTGATTCAACAAAGATAGATCGCATAATTATCAATAGCATTCCTTTCCTCTTTGCTCTGACAAGTATGGAACGATGTGTCACACCTTCTTTTTCCCGAGGGGATAGGGAATTTTTCCAATTTAAGTGACATTAATCGAAATGGGATTATTTAATTAATCAGAGTCGCCACTTGGAATTATTGTTATGGTGTCCCAAGTCACGGTTTATTTTAAATCCCAAATCGAGAAAAATTAACTCTTATTATTGGTCCGCGAACACAAAAGAGTGGGTAAGGAATTCTATTAACCTGGGAGAAGGTATTAGGCACTCCCGGGTTCCGTGATTTTAGCACGGTCGCTCAACTATTAATAATTGGCCTAATTATCTGATTAATTACATGTTTTAAACCAATTGTATATTTTTACTTTATAAATGCTTTTAACTTTTTATGGAGTTATTTCCGAAACAAGTTACGATTGTCGTACACGTATTTATTTTTTGTACATGTTGCAAATCGTATCACGGGAACCGTACCCACAATCTACATGTGTATTTTATTATTGTTCGTAGTTGTGGTAGGGTCACATGAAATGTACCCCCAAATTTGGATTAGATATCACGACCATGCCACGAGAACAGTACCCATAGCCGTGATGATTTATTAATCGCGCCTCAAGCAAAGCTACGAATGTTCATGGTTTGATTGACTTTTCTAACATTCGATATTGCCTGTGATGTTCAAAGTTATGGAGGTACACTGTCTAATTCTTTTACGGAGGATCCATGTGTTCTTTAGTATTCTAAATTACCCCAAGAAAGTATTCTTGCTGCCAAAATATTTTTTAGAATAAAAATCATAAAACATATGCTATCAACCCCAATTCAGTTCACACGATAATGTAAAGTTAAATAAGAAGATTATTGCACTCAACTTAAATTAACAATACCAGTACAATTTTTTAACCCTCTAAATTAAAATTATAACTACACTAGCTTTAAAACAGGTATATGATCGGGGCCAAATCATTAGGTTAACACCCAGGCCCAACAGCTTAGGGTCCATACTTGCTCAAACAATTCTCAACTAGGCCAATTTACAAGTCTGACCCATCTTATGTAATCCCTGTTAGATAATCTGGAAAAGAACATCATCCCTCCAACTCGTAAATCATGTATAATAGCTAAATTAGAGATAATAATTACAAAGATAGCCTACTCCATAGCTATTAATTACAGTAATTGAATTCAAGCATTATTACAAAAAAAAACGTTTCACACTAAAATTTATACGAATCATTCATTAGTAAGTAAGCCCCAAATCTAAGTTACAGAAAGGACCTAGATATGGCACTATGCTTATAAGTAAAAACAAACCTTTGTTATACCAAAATAGTTCCTAATATGATTCTGGACTCCTTCAAATGTACAACCTTTCAAGTAGGTCTTGAGTTACAAAGGCAGCTACAGAGCTGTTTGCAAATCAGCACTTTGTTCCTCACACAGATGAGACATCCAATGAGGATCCAAATAATTTTAGAGCTTTCCTTCTCTTGTTAAGACTTCATATGCAATCAGGGAATAATAAAAACAAAGAGATTCATTGTGAAGAACATTTATTAGCACAATACTTCAAAAAGTAAGAAAACAGTAGATAGTACCAATGAGATTATTGAATCATCACAACTCATGAAGCAAAAACTAAGTGCAAACATGACACAAAAGTAGCAGATGTTGTCGCGCCCCCTTTTTCCCTTTGGGGGGAGGAGTCCGGGTTTCGACATTCATGGGGTGTAATGATTCATTTCCTTTTTGGGAATTGGATATTTGAAGATTCGCCACCTAACGGATTATGGTGCTTTAGGGCACCTAGAGTGATTACCTCTTGGGGTGGTTTGCATTACCAAAGATTAGGGTAGGGGCTCGAAGTAACCTCGAGGGGAAGGTGTTAGGCACCCCTCTTGGTCCACAAATGTGGGTCCCGGCCGAACTTATATTCACAAATTAGTCCATACAAATAATTGAATCAAATAAGTTATTTGTAAAGCACATTGAACAATTCAAGTAGTGAAATAAAGGTTGGAACAAATTATAAAAACAAAGCTTTAAATAAGAAGAGGATTTGGGGTAAGGAGGGGTCCTAGGTTGTTTATCCTATAGGATCACCCCACGCAATGTCCGGTAAACACTCCTCAATGAGGGGCTACACGTGAAATTAACGCGTAGTCATCATATCCCATGTCTACCCTTCCCATCCCCTTATTGGTCATGCAAAGCGAGCGTTTGGTCACTGATACCTATTACGTGCTGCTACCCGTCCCTTCTTAATGGTCCCAGAGGGAGTTAGGACCTCTACCTATAGGTAGTTCTAGACACACCCCTAAGGTTTAGAAAAGGTGAAAACTCTAAGGCGACAGTCAAAACATTTAGGACTTTCACATAATGGGGAGCAAGTAAGAGGCTCATAATTTCCTCCTCAAAAAATAGACAAACAACACGTCTGAAGCACAGTTAAGGTCTTTATTGATCAAATTCCTAACGCAGGATCTCTAAGTGATTATGCAGAAATAGACCACTTTTTAGACCCAGAAGTTATAACCTAGCAGTTGCCTGGGAATTCTTTTTAAAGTTATTAGAGTCAGAAACGTTAAACGACAGGAACAACTTCAGGGAAATGTAGGTTTTGAAAATGCTCTAAGGCTTGCCTATATGCAGTATACTGTGTCTATATTAATGCAAAAATAAGCAGGTTTTCGAAATAGACCCTTTAGTAGGTATAAACATGGTATCTAATGAGATTACTGCAATTTTGAAAGAACTTGTTTCAGGAGAAGTCATTACTTAATAAGACCAGTTTTAAAAGATGAACTTGGCGTAATGACATTGATTTATTAGGCTAATTAGATTATCAGACATAATTACAAATAGAAATCCCTATAGGCATGGTATCTAGGCGTATTACTGGTTTTAGTCAATTTATAGTGATATAAGGAAAGACTTATTAGAACTGAATCGGAATTAAGTCATATAGGCATGGTATCTATACTTGAATTGGTGTAAGACATGACGGTTTGGAACCTAGAAACATGGTCTCTAACATGACAAATGCAGAATCTTATGAACATGGTTTCTATCTGATGCAAACAACATTGAAAGTGAAACCATATAGGCATGATTTCTATTATACATACAAAATTAGAAGTGAAATCCTATAGGCATGATTTCTATTATGCAAAAAGCAATCGGATTCAACAAGAGTAAAACCCTATGAACATGTTTTCTATTGAGTAAAGCAGACAGATTTGAAAGTAAAATCCTAAGAGCAGGATTTCTACCCATATTACCCCACAAAGTATACATCTACCCACCCTTTTTACTAAATACCCCAAATATCTGTTTACAAGTTATTACAGGCCAATAAATGAATTATATAAATGGAATAGAAAATCAAGAAGCTATTCTATAGGGAGCCTGCATCTAGGCCCAAGTTTCCCAAAGCCTCCAATGGTCTTACAAGCCTCATTTTCATAGACAAATCAGAGTCTAGGTGCATCAAAGTTACCTAAGGGTCTCAAGGATCCCGGGCAATGCTTACACCTAGACTTAGTAACCAAGCATTGAACCAGTGCAGTGTGGAAAGGCCAGCCTCAGTATGCCAGAGTTCAGAGGGCTCTCAAGAGGATCCTAAGGCAGTACACATACTAGAGGGGGCAGAACTTATCAACTAAGAGTAAAGTGGAAGTGCAAAACACAAGTTGAAAGGGTTATTGAAGACTGTATTGAAAGCAACTAGTAAAGCAACAGAAGTTGTTTGAAAAGAGGTGGGAGTGGTAAACAAAGTCAATCACTTCAGGATAGAATCACACAGAATCTAAATGAATTCAGTAGTCACCCAGGGGTTAAAGGGTTTGAGGATACACAGACATTTGACTGCAAATACATTACCCCAGCAAGGGATCTTAGGACTGGTTTGGACATGCTCAGAGATAGTTGACACTGGCATAATCACAAACCAATCATGAAGAACATAAACACATAGAAGGGGATAGGGATTTGGGATTCACAAAAATGGTAAGTACACAGTAGGTAAAAACAATTGTCCAGGCATGCTTTGAATCACATAAGGGAATACATTGATTGAAAGGGAGGGGAGTCATACTAGCATGTTGATAATATAACCTAACTACAAACTTCACAACAGAACCACAAGTAAAAGCAAGCTAGAAATAAAAGAAACTGAAACAAGAAGAGAAACATATTGTTGTTGTGGCTTTAAATTAAACTAGGACATACCGGTGAAGATAGAAGTAAGCAGAATGAAAGAACCAAAGAGCACAGATGATTAGCCTTGGCTTACAGCCGGCTAATAACAACAAATAACACAAGAAAAAGGGGAGAACAGAGATTTTAATAAGAGAGGAGTTTTTGAAAACGCAGTGTTTGTCTTGTTTGTGAAAGACTTAGAGTATTTATAGTTGAAAGTAGGTAGTGAAATAAGGTAAAAATCATAGTAGTACACTAATTTAAGAACTCAGAATCAATCAATTAGAGAATTAAGGAAGTACTCCCTTAAGTTAAGGGAATCAAAATCAAACGGAAAGATTCAGTACCATATAAGGCAAGAAGAAAAATCAGTGCATGATTAAATAAAGAAGGAGTCAAGGTTCAGTAGGCATAAAGTAGTCAATTAAGACCAAATTCATAAAACCTTAATTAAGGACACAGCTCAGTAGAAATAAGGTATCATAGCAAACATAGTAATGAAATCATTCAGCTTAAACAGACGAGGTAAAGCTTTTAGGGCTTTAAAAGAAAATCTTTCAATCACCATCAATTAAGGAAAATCATAATCAATCATGGGGGAGTCATGATTCTATATTTTCATCATATAAATAGAGACGAATGAACAAGAGTAGCAAACAAACAAGGTCAGCCATATAGACAGAAAGATACAAGAGATGAGCAAACACAATCATACAAAGGTGATATAAGTAGGCTAAAGATTCAGCATAACACATTCTCATCATGGTGACCATGAGAGATTAACAAGAATCAAGTAAACAAGCTAACACACAGAACCAAAGCAAAGAAAATCATGCTAACATACAGAACCAAGGCGAAGAAAATCATACTAACACACGGAACCAAAGCAAAGAAAATCATGCTAACACACATAACCAAAGCAAAAAATATCTTAAAAATTAGGGCTTTTAACAGAGTCGAGTTAAAAAGTAGTAGGAACATAAAATCGGTCAAAATAAGCAAGGAAAAAGGTTTAATCATAAAGAAATCGGTTAAACATGTGTAGAAAGAACTCCGAGAAAACCCTAATTTTTTAAAGGAAGTAAAACTGTTTAAAAATGAGGATCTTTCAGAAGAAAGTCGAGAATAAGAAAATCATAGAAGGAACAGGCTTAAAGTGTTAAAAAATAACACAAATCTTAAGAGATTCAAACGAAACCTAGGTTTTCAAAGGAAACCCAAATAGAACTCAAAAGAACTTGTTGTAAACTTCACCGATCGTGACATATAAGGTGTGATTTTGCCCAAAATCACACCGGAGAAGCCATAAGTAACAGAAACAGAAACCCTAGGTCTAGATCGACATGGCCCAGGATCCTTGAAGGCCTTAGAGATGATGATCAAGGCGATGAGAGACCCATTGGAGGCTTGGGGTTTGAGAGATAGTCACTGGAGATGACCGGAGAAGGAGGCAACGTTTGAAAAGTGATTAGGGCTAGGTTGAGAGAGGAGATGAGAGAGTTTGAGGGTGGCGGAATTAGAAAAATGATTAGGGTTAGGGTCTCTGTTAGAATTAAAAAAAGAAAGGAAGAACGAGGACCATTGATCTAAAAGATCAACGGCCAGGATTTAAGATGGCTTGGGTCGGGTAGTGCGTAATTGGGACTGGGTCGGGGTTTATTGGGTTATTAAATAAAAATTGGGCTGGGATTGGGGTTCGATTTGGCAGTCAAGTGATGCTTCTCTTTTATTGTAATCTTTTAGCAGGGAGCTTGGGATGGGGCCCAAGTAAAGGCCAGCTAGTGTCCTATAGCGCGCTCCCTTTCTTTTGGTATCTTCGCTTGGAACCTAATCCGCGAAATTTCTCAATCGAGAGTCGTATATTTTCCACGTTCATAGGAGTGCGTTTATGTTTAATATCTATCCTTGTTCCTATTTTGGCATTTTTAATTTCCGGAGTGTTAGCCCCGATTAGCAAAGGGCCGGAGAAACTTTCTACTTATGAGTCGGGTATAGAACCAATGGGCGATGCTTGGTTACAATTTCGAATCCGTTATTATATGTTTGCTCTAGTTTTTGTTGTTTTTGATGTTGAAACGGTTTTTCTTTATCCATGGGCAATGAGTTTCGACGTATTGGGTGTGAATTCCTACGAATCCTCTCACTCTCAGGGACGGATTGAACAGCAGCTGTTAGGGAAGGATCTCTATCATTGGTTCATCAGAAGCCATCAAGCACGAAAGCAGCAAGGAGTGTGCTAGTGAGTCCCAAGCGAAGGAAAGAAGGACATGAGAGGCATAGAGAGGACTCAAGGACAAGGCACGACTCAGACCCCGGTAAATTTGATCTTCATTGGCCTAGGATTGAAAGTCAAATTTGGCTATTATTTAAATAGACAGTTTTTCCTATTTTAATTTATAATAAATAATAGGTAATTTCTTTAAAATAATTTAAGGTGCCAAAATGATTAAAACTACATAATTATCATTTTAAAAATACAGGGGACAATTTTATGCATATAAAATATAATTATATCTTAAAATGGGCTAACATTGCAATTATATGCAATTTAGCTTAAAAAATACTGATTGTAATTGTAAAAATACATAAAAATTACATTAGCCACATTTTGGCATAAGTATAGAAATCAAATAAGTGAATTATCAAAAAATTAATATTGAAAATAATTATTGGGGATTTTATGGATAAAAAGGGAGAAAATAAATTAATTTAAACCTTTAAAATTATGGAAAAAATAATAAAAGCCTTGTGCATATATATGTTATTTTGAAGGTATTTATGCATATTTAAAATATATAGTGAAAAATTGGGTATCAACAGATGTTACTTTTAACAGAGATGAACAATCTGAAATTCAAAGAAGCGATTTCATAGCACCATTGATTGAACAAAAAATGAAAGCTTTCAAGCAGGTTCAAAGGCTAACAGACTGGATTCATTAAAACACAAAACTAACAGGGACAAAAAATTATATCTCATTTATGAACATCAAGATAAAGGATCCTAGATAAAGATCTACATACCTATAGCAGCAAAATCAAAGTGAAACAGAAAATGAGCCTCAGACAGAAGCTAAAAAAGAACAACAACAAGAGCAAACAACACAGCTGGAAATCAGCAAGACCCAAAGAACAACAGCTGATTTGAATTCCTCCCAGAATCAGAATGAACCAATATAGAGTAAACCAGTATAGAAACTAGAACAAAAGCTGATTTTTGAGAGCAAGAAAAGTGCAGAGAGCCTTTTTCTTTCTATTGTGTGTATGAACATCAGTTTTTTAGAGAGAATGCTGAGTGATAGTCTGTGTGAGTGAGTGACGGTCAGCCTCTTTATATAGAATGCATAAGGATAAGAATAATAGGAAATATTCTATCCTAAAAAATCAGAAATGTCAGCTGTAAAAGAGGATAGTACAACATCTTTTTAACAGGCCTGGTACGGCTGTCCTTTTTACCAATTTTCAACATCTTTCCACAACAAAAAAGGGACAGTTGTCCAATACTAGAACCTTTTGATATTTTTATCTAAAGTTTATCCATTCTTACTTCCAAATTAACCCCTTTAAGTTCTATTTATTGCAAGTTCAAACCCCTAATTTCTATTTGCTATTAACTGAGGCTTTCATTATGACCTACTAAATTTGGATAGAACCCAAAACAAATATCAAACCAGACCTCAAACTTAGACCAATCAATCAACACTACATAACACTTGATTAAAACTTTAGAACTGATTTAAACAACCATTTGTGGTTAAACTAATTAACATGCATTTAAGTAATCTAATTACTGAAACTAATCTAATTAGGTTGATTCAACTAGACTAAACAAAGTGAGATTAACTAACTAATAATACTGTTAACTAAAGAATTATGCAACTAATTTAAGCTAAACCTTATTTTAATTTCACATACAGTGTAAAGGACAAAGCAAACAAAATAAAGATAAAATTGAAACCTAAATGGTAACGCAGAAATAAAAATAAATGAGAAAAATAGAAAAGAAAAGGGAAAAGGAACAAACAACTGATTTTGCTGGAAACTGAATAGGCAACTGAGGCGAATCGATGAGCTATGAAAGCATCGGAGCCCTGTTGGCCAGTGTTGACTTGGTCGGAATCCGGCAAGCTTGAAATGAACAAAAAATGACGTTAATCAATTGTTCTTACTGAGAACAATCGCTTGGCATAAACTTTGGCTCAAATCGAGCCTTAAAACCGTTAAAAATCAGAAAGAGGGACAGTCTAGGGTTTTTGTTTCTTTTGAAATTTCAGATCTGAAATTGAAGAAAATGGGTAAGGATTTTGGAGAAATTGTTGGTAGATATGAGATGAGGAGAGTATGATGGTTGTCTGGTGTGAATTTGTGTGGAATTGGAGGTGATCCGTCGCCGTGAGGCAATTTTTGGGCAGCAGAGAAATTCTAGGCGGCTAGGGTTCTAAGGGAATTCGAGGGCGGCTAGGTTTAGTCTTTGAGAGAGAAGAGAGAATGAGGGGGAGGGGGGTTTGGGGTTTAGGGGGTCCGTTCGGACATATTTAAGGGGTTGGGTAGGTTAGTTCTCATCCATTAGATCATAATTGATCAATGGCTCAGATTGATTAGGGGGTGGAACAGTGTCGTTTGGGTGATGGGTATTGGGACCGAATCGGTTGGGTTTTAGTTAAGCTGGGGCGGAATTAAATTAAAAAGAATGGGAATTGAGCCACTGAATTTGTTTTGGGTGGCCCAGAATAGAAACCTAAACAATGTTCTTCCTTTTTCTTTTTCCTTTTCTTCTTTCGCTTCTTTTTTTAATTTTTAATAAAATCCTAGTTAAACTAAATGAAATCCTAATTTAGATTCTAAATTAATCTATTTTATAAAATTATCAATACTTATTTTCACTAATTTTAACACTAATTAATTAAAACTAAAAATGTAGACATGACTATGGCAATTCTATGATTTTGTTTAATAAATACAATTAACTTATGGAATTAAATTCTAAATGCAATTAAAGCCCAAAAATGCTATGTAATGATGATTGGGATATTTTTGATATTTTTTTATGATTTTAAAATACTAAATGTGCACAAAAATGCAAACAATTAATTAAGAAAACCCTACAAAATTCTATAAAACTGAAAATAATTTAGAAAAAAAATCTAGTTTTTTATTTTTTTAGGAGCATTTCTAGTCGGGCGAAAATTACATGCTCACAACTGCCCCTCTTTGCTCGGAAATATGAAGAGTTTTCGAGCAAGAATAAAATGAGTAATTACGAGCAATTTTTGCCCGTTTGGATACTTCCTGGGAAGCATTTGAAAAGGTTTGACCGAACCTTGCTTCAGAGGTTGCCTACATATCCTTGGCTTTTAAGGAATCAGGTCAGTGTAGTTCTGGAAGTTTTGGTAGTTGGGACTACCGAAAGGCTGTGATTTCATTGCTGTTGCTGCTGTTTCTGCTTGCTGAGCTCCTTTTTATACCAAAATCAGAATGAAAAGACTAACTAAACCTATTAGCTACGAGTTACAAGCTTCCTATCTACAAATCTTCTGAAGCTTAATCTTGAGCCTTGGCTGGTTCTTCAAACAGACTCTGATCTGAATCTTGATGCTTGCTAGCTACATATGCTAGTTCATTCCTTTTTCAACTTCTTGGATCAAGGCAGGTCATGCAAAGCTTGTGACTTCAATCATGTCTTGAGCAATTCACATCTTTTCTCCGCTTCTGCACTTTGAGTTCACTTTTTTTTCTTTTTTTTCGGATTGATACTTCTTCTTTTGGTCGTCTTGAACCCTGTGTCTCGAGGTATAACCTGCTCTTACACCAAAAGAAACAAACGAACAGAATTTTTCTGCCCCAGTTTTCATTAGGAAAATTTCGTGAGTTATTTGTAACCAAAACTCTATACTACTTCATTATTGGAAGCAATAAAATCAGGATTGTGTATCCTTGTGAAAAAGAGATTAGGGAGGGAGACCCTATATCTAACAAAAAAAGAAATCCATTAGGGGATTGGAGACCCTATGATGGAAAAATCAACTAGGGAACGGTGACCCTAAGTTGGCATCAGGTTATGTTGGCATCAACTAGGGAGTGGAGACCCTATGTTGGGATCGGGTTATGTTGGCATCAACTAGGGAGTGGAGACTCTATGTTGGCATCAACTAGGGAGTGGTGACCCTATGTTAGAAAGTCATCAAGTTATGCTGGCATCAACTAGGGAATGAGATCCTACGTTGGAAAAGTCATCAGGTTATGCTGGCATCAACTAGAGAGTGAGACCCTATGTTGGAAAAGTCATCAGTTTATGCTGGTATCAACTAGGGAGTGAGACCCTATGTTGGAAAAGTCATCAGTTTATGCTGGCATCAACTAGGGAGTGAGACCCTATGTTGGAAAAGTCATTAGGTTATGTTGGCTTCAACTAGGGAGTGAGACCCTATGTTGGAAAAGTATCAGGTTATGCTGGAATCAACTAGGGAATGTGACACTATGTTGGAAAAGTCATCAGGTTATGCTAGCATCAATTAGGGAGTTGGACCCTATGTTGGAAAAGTCATCAGGTTATGCTGACATCAACTAGGGAGTGGGACCCTATGTTGGAAAAAATGTAGCTAGGGATTGGAGATCTTATACTACCATGATTTGAACTTTTCTTCTTTTCTTTATTTTCATTTCACTTTTTATTTTTTACTTAAGAGAATGAGTAAAGAATTTGGAGGGAACTTCCCTTTTGGGTTGACTACTGCTGCAGACCCAATTTAGTCTTTGCGTAATTTGCTTTTTTGCACCTGCTTCTTGCAAAGTTGCTTTGAATTACACCTGTTTTTCCTGTTTTTCAAATAAAGAACAATTTGTCAGTTTGAAACAGTGGTTGGTTTTGTGGCCTTGAGCATTTCAATCACTTGATCTTGGCCCGACTTCTTCAATAAAGATCTCCATTGCTTGCTTGCTTTCTGGGGATTGGTTTCATTCCTAAACCCGGGGATCTTGGCTTTTCCTAAACTTTAACGTGATGGTTAACTCGTGTGGGACTTGGCCTTTTTCCACCTTATTTTGCCTTTACGGGCATTTGACTTTGATTTCCTTTCTTTTTAGGAGTTTCTGACTCCGAAGCATCGGCCATCATGGCCAGTCGAAGTCGACTCGATGCACCTGTCGAGGCTGGGAGCCTTCTTGAATATTGGCTCGTATCAGACAAAACCCTATAAATAAATCTTGCCATCCTTTCTTTGTCTTAATTTCAGAACAGAATTTGAACGAAAGGGATTCAAAGAAAAACAAACAATGGAAAGGACAATGAATTTAAACAAAAAGTATCCCTTTCGGGGAAAAGACAGAAGGACTTATCTAGAGTACATGCGAACTTCAATGAACATGACATGCCTTTTGGACTGCATGCCCGATCTGTGCAAACCGTCCAACTCTTATAAACTCATCATAACCCGTACCTTAAAACCAAGACCTTGCCAGTAATCTATCGGTACCGATGACTTTGAGGATCCCCTTTTCGTTCAATGGTGCCCTTTACGGGTCTTCACCAGCTGACCTCTCTCTTTTCTCTTACTCACCATCGCTTTATAGTGCTCTTTGCAAGTTTTCACTAACAAGACTCTCATTTTCAATTTCTCTGCTTACTATCACCATATGGTGCCCGTGTGAGTTTTCACCAATAAGACTCTCTCATTTTATTTCTCTTATTTGATTGCATCAGATTCGAGAAAACACATCCTCCAATTTTGAACATCTTTACCGATTGATCGGAAGGACTTGAACAAGATTTGGGGTAACAAGAATTTGGATTGAACTACAACTTTGGAATCATTCAGGCGAACTATCGCCAAACTATTATAACATCTGCCCCAATTTCATTTTTTGGGGAATTTGGATTTTTGTTTTGGTGTGATTGAACCCCAGAGAGAGGCTGCCTACGTATCCTTTCGAAATCAAGTCGAACATAGTTCAAGAAACTTTTATTTTTGGTTTCTTTTGTTGTTGGTTTTTTTCTTTCTGTTTTGTTTTTTTTTTCTTTTTTTTTTCAATAGCACTTTCAAGTTCCAAAGAGGGTAAACAAAGAAAAGTAACCGGCTCAAAGGGTTTGCAAATGATTGATAGTGTTTGGGTAGCAAGAATGAAAACCTTCGTCATCCCAATCGGAGAATATTAATACCGCAAAAGGGGTTAAACATAATACCTTTTGACCGCATCCGCATTGACAACTGTTTCGGGGTCATTTCCTTCAATGTCTCCTAAGTACAATGCCCCTTTTGGCAATAGTTTTTTTTTATAATGTACGGACCTTTCCAATTTGGAGCAAACTTTCCTTTTGCCTCCTCATGATGCGGAAGAATACGCCTAGAACAAGTTTCCCCACTTCAAAGTTTCTAGGCCACACTTTCTTGTTGTAGACACGAGCCATTCTTTGTTGATACAACTGCCCGTGGGAGACTGCGGCCATCCACTTTTCATCAATCATGGTTAACTGTTCTAAACGGGTCTTGACCCATTAATTGTCCTCAAACTCAGCTTCAACAATGATTCGAAGAGAGAGAATCTCAAATTCTGCATGTATTACGGCTTCAATGCCCT
Organism: Nicotiana sylvestris; assembly: GCF_000393655.2. Taxonomy (NCBI): domain Eukaryota; kingdom Viridiplantae; phylum Streptophyta; class Magnoliopsida; order Solanales; family Solanaceae; genus Nicotiana; species Nicotiana sylvestris. The sequence continues at coordinate 136,669,249 of NC_091062.1, forward strand.
AAACCAATAAATAGGGTATTGCCCCAACTGATGTACACACGGTTGTGCGGTATCCTAATAATGCAAAAGGCAGATTTTCATGCCATTGTATAGAACTTTGAATCATTTTCCTAAGGATCTTCTTGATATTCTTGTTTACTGCTTCAACAGCACCATTAGCTTTGGGCCGATAAGGGGTAGAATTCCGATGCGTGATCTTAAATTGTTCGCATACCTCCGTCGTCAAATGACTGTTCAGGTTTGTAGCATTGTCTGTAATGATAGTCTTAGGAATACCAAAATGATAAATAATGTTGGAATGCATGAAGTCCACCACCGCTTTCTTGGTGACGGCTTTGAAAGTGACTGCTTCAACCCACTTTGTGAAATAGTCAATGGTAACTAAAATGAATCTGTGTCCATTTGAAGCTTTCGGCTCGATTGGCCCAATGACATCCATACCCCAAGCAACGAATGACCAAGGTGATGACATAGGATGCAATTCTGAAGGCGGTGCATGAATCAGGTCACCATGTATCTGACACTGATGGCACTTGCGGACAAAACTGAAGCGGTCATTTTCCATGGTCATCCAATAATAACCTGCCCAAAGGATTTTCTTTGCAAGGACATATCCATTCATGTGGGGTCCACATACTCCCTAATGCACTTTGTTCATGATTTTTCCAGCCTCTTGGGCATCTACACACCTTAAAAGATTCAAATCTGGAGTTCTTTTGTACAAGACCTCTCCGCTCAAGAAGAAACTGCTGGCGAGCCTTCTAATGGTTCTCTTTTGGTCTCCATTGGCTTGCTCGGGATATTCCTTTATTTTCAAGAATCTTTTGATATCATGATACCATGGCTGAATATCTGATTCTATTTCAACTACATTACAATAAACATGTCTTTCTCGAATTTGGATTTCCAGTGGGTCAATGCGGACATTGCCCGGATACGACAGCATTGAGGCCAAAGTAGCTAGTACATCAGCTAACTCATTGTGAAACAGAGGAATATACCTGAACTCGACGGACTTGAACCATTTGCTAAGATCTTCTACATGTTGCCTGTATGGGATAAGATTAATATCTCGGGTTTCCCATTCACCTTGAGCTTGTCGAATAATCAAGTCAGAATCTACTATGATTAACAATTCTTCTGCATCCAGATCAACTGCCATGTTCATGCCCATAATAAAAGCTTCATACTCGGCAGTGTTGTTCGTACAAAAGAATCGAAGTCAGGTTGTGGTCGGATAGTGCTAGCCAGTGGGCGAAATCAAAATTGCCCCAATCCCAACACCTTTTGCATTTACAGCCTCGTCAAAGAACATTTTCCAAGCATTGGTGTCTTCTGGAATTACCTCGACTGAATTTACTTCCTCGTCCGGAAAGTAAGTACTCAAGGACTGATATTCATCATCAACAGGATTCTCAGCTAGGTGATATGCCAAGGTTTGAGCTTTCATCTCCGTGCGGGTGACATATACAATGTCAAACTCAGTGAGCAGGATTTGCCATTTCGCTAGCCTTCCGTGGGCATCGGTTTTTGGAATATGTACTTCAGGGGGTCCAATCTGGTTATGAGATATATGGTGTAGGCCAACAAGTAATGCCTAAGCTTCTGAGCGACCCAAGTTATGGCGCAACAAGTTCTTTCTAACAGAGTGTACTTGGCTTCATAACTAGTGAACTTCTTGCTCAAATAGTATATGGTTTGCTCTCTCTTCCCGGTCATACCATGTTGCCCCAGGACACAACTGAAAGAATTTTCCAAGACTGTAAGGTAGAAGAACAAAGGTCTCCCAGGCTCGAGTGGGACCAATACTAGCGGATTTAACAGATATTCTTTGATTTTGTCGAAAGCTTCTTGACACTTATCCATCCATCTGATTGCCGCATGTTTCTTCAATAGCTTAAATATGGGCTCGCACGTGGTAGTCAGCTGAGAAATGAACCTGCTGATGTAATTCAATCTTCCCAGCAGACTCATGACCTCTTACTTGGTTCTCGGAGGTGGCAAATCCCGAATAGACTTTATCTTTGTTGGATCTAGCTGGATACCCCTGCGACTGACTATAAACCCCAAAGGTTTCTCAGATGGAACTCCGAATGCACATTTAGCTGGATTCAACTTCAAATCATACTTGCGCACACGCTCAAAGAACTTACTCAAATCTCTCACATGGTCGTCCTGTGTTATGGATTTAATGATCATATTATCCACATATACCTCAATTTCCTGGTGCATCATGTCATGAAAGATGGCAGTCATAGCCATCTTTTTTGCGTCTTCTTCATCCATCAGAACCTGGTGATACCCAACATAGTAATCCACGAAAGACTATATCTCATGTTTGGCACAATTGTCATAAAAAATGTGGATGTTTGGTAATGGAAATTTGTCCTTGGGGCTTGCTTTGTTCAAATCTCGATAATCAACACACGCTCGAATTTTTGTTACATCTCGCATTTTCGTACATTAAAATTTCGTTTTCTGTTAACCGACGTAGACTTGGGGATGAGATCATCTTGACGTTAACGTACTTACGCTATTTATAACAAGCGATAAATAAGTGTATGAAGGATAAAGGGGTACACAAATTAAAGAAAATGAGTTTCGTTGAAAATGGCCAATTTGGAATAAAATACGGGTCGAGCGATAATACCCGATAATTATGAACTAGTACCATGAAAGGTACCATATGACCATGGTAGTATAATATATAAAGTATATATAAAGTATTTTATAAATAAATAGAATTTTAAGTAATTTGTGGTAATTTTTAAATTAAGCGGGTAACTAATCAATTACCGGGTAATAGAACATTACCCAGTTAACTAATAATTAGATAAATAATTAATAAATCAACCCCCTACACGTGGCAAGGAGCCACAAACTTAGAAAAATGAATAAGAAGTTATAATGCTAGGTGGCTACATAGCAATAACTTAAGACAAGACTTAAAGTCAAGTCTTAGAAAGACTTAGTAAAAATCTTATCCCAATCTGCCATTAGCTTCAGTTAATGCCTTAAGTCTCAATTCATTTATTTGGTTTGAAATCAATCACTTGGAAACAAATCCAACAAAAATGTTGGAACAAGTCAAAATTCAGATTCCATCTATTTTGTCTTTGGTTTTAAAACCAACAACGCTAGAACAGAAAATCAATTTATCCAAATCTTTAGCCAACATTTCAATTGGAATTTCAAGAGATTCAAGCAGAAATCTCTTTCAGCATATGTCACTAGAGCAGAAGCTTCATCTCATTCTAATAATTCAGGGAACAGGTATGTTAAGGCCCTCCCTTCTTTCTTTTGGCATGGTCCAAATTATACTGAAGAAACGAGCAAATACACAGTTTCTATAAATTACTCTATTCATAGATAGTAGGGGTGTCTATATTCTTGATTCTCCATGAGAATTATTATTATCTTCTATTCATGAGTCTCAGAATAATACACAGTTGAAAAGTTTATCCGGAAGGAATATTGAGATTATTACGTATTTTTCATGCATTTCACTCATTTATACATGTGCATTGACCCATGACCAGATGGCATTGATAACTGTGATTTCTACATGTTTTATACCCATTCTTAGTCCTAGTTAAGCTTTGTGCATTAACTACCATAAATTAGTCCAAAAATGCTTACAAGTTGCGCTTGATTGCAGGTTTGAGCGACAAGATGACAAATACTAATGATCGGCTCAAAAAGGAGTAAAATCTGCCAAGTGTCAAAAGACAACAAAAGGGGGGGAACAAAATAACCTGTGAGGTCCGCACTATTTTGTCACGCGGCCGCACAGGAGAGTTCAGAGGCTGGGCATTTTCAAGGTCAACCTGCGCGGTCCGCACTGTTTTACCACGCGGCTGCACAGGAAAGTTCAGAGGTCATGCCATTTTTAAGTCAAGCTGCGCGGTCCGCGCTCCTTTTCATGCGGTCCGCGCCCCTTTTCATGCGGTCCGCGCCTAAGAGTGTCAGAGACTCAATCATTCAAGGCAAAAGCCCACGCGGCTGCACACCTAATCAGTGCGGTCCGCGTGGATGAAGTTCACGCGGCCGCGCGTCACTTTTGTACGGTCCGCGTCCCCAGTGCCAGAAGCAAGATATGAAGACCCAAAACCCTCCGCGGCCAAGCGTCATTTGTGCGCGGTCCGCGCCAGACCCTCATGGGTATTTTTGTCTGGTTTTTCCTGTGTAGTATAAATAGAACATTTTACTTTTTAGGAGCAGCTTTTTTAGTTCTGTTTTTGGGCGGATAGCAGCTAAGCTCGTGAGACTCATGTTTTGGCCTATCTTGGGCATTTTTAGCTTAGTTTTCATCATAGATTATTGTAGTTTAACATTAGCAATTAATTAATATGGTTGTTTCATCTTCTATTTCTTCAATTTCTGTTTCTATTATGGCTAGATAAACCCATTAGCTAGGGTTGTGGCTCAACCCTAGTGTGGGTAATTAATGGGTGTGATTATTTAGTGCATGAATGATGTTGAGTATTTGTTATTTGGATTAATCTTATGTTTTCATTAATATTTGGTGGTTGCAAATACTAAGTCTAGCTTAGTGAGTCTTGACTCTTCTTGAGAAAGAGAGTCTATGACCCCAAGATTAATTCCAACAAGGAATTGGGATGGACCCATGAGAATGGTAGTCCCAATTAACGGGTTAAACCTCGAGAGAGTAATTACCCAACTTGAACCATAAGTTGCTTGGGCAAATTGGCCTACCCAATTGGTCTCGAGAGAGTCAATTGGGCAAAATCACTCTCTCTACCGAGAGGTGTGAGAGTGGGTGCAAAAGTGCAACGGTTATAGCATAAGTCCCATATTCATCATTCTTGCATTAGGAATCTCTACCTGTTAGTTGACCACCTAGGTACATGCCACGACCCTAGTGTCTTTCTCTATATTGCATATAACTTAGAATTAATATCTTAGCATAACTTAGCTTTAAATTTGTAGTTGATATATTGAGTTGATAATCAACAGAAAACCAAAAATGTTAGAAGATCAATTAGGAGCTACAACATAGTCCTAGACCATACAAACACTCAACTCCAAATTGAAGCTCCCTGGAAAATTGACCCCGATACCGCTATTGGATAAAAGTATTAGCGCCCACTTTTCCTTAGGTTGAGTACATTGCGATCAGGCATCATATACACGTATATATGTAAATATATGTATATGGGATATGGGAAAAGGTTACGTCGTTATATCGCACCACCACCTGATCAGCTGGTATATGTTGATGATATTGCCTACAGTGGCCGAGATGATATGATGGGATGCCCTCAGTGGCTTGATGATATTATGTACACCCGTACCTGTGCATGTCACGATATTAGTACACACGTGCATGACATTATAAACGTTTCAGAATTTATAAAGTTATTCAGATTTAAAGATATGTTTCCTTATTCCATGTTTCATCTGTGTCTCTTACGTACTAATTTTCATGCCTTACATACTCAGTACATTTTTTCGTACTGACGCCCTATTTCACGGGGCTTGCGTCTCATGCCTGCAGGTGCAGGTAGGCAAGCTAACGGTCCCTCTTCTTAGGATCCCTAATCAGCGAGAGTTGGCGTGCTCCATTTGATCTGGATCTGCATATATATATATATATATATATATATATATATATATCAGTCCCGTCTTTGTACAATTATGTTTCTGTTAGAGGTCTGTAAACAGTATGTCTAGTTGGGTTGTATGTGGCCTTGTCGACTTTCAGTTTTGGATGTATAGTTATCTATAACAGTCTTGCCGGCTCGCCCATTGTATTCTGCATGTATACGTAGATATGTCTTGATGGCATGTTTCCTTCATGTAAGTTATTTCGTAATGCAACAGATGTTATTCAGATTCATATCTTAGACGCATGCTTAGGGGTGTTTGACAGGTAGGACTCAGGCACTCGTCGCGGCCCATCGGTTTGGGCCGTGACAAAAGTGGTATCAGAGTAGTTCTGTACTAGGGTTGTCTATAGACCATGTCTAGTAGAGTCTTGTTTATGGGTGTGTCGTGCACCACACTTATAGACAGGAGGCTACATGACATATAGGATGTTATCCTCTCTTTTTATCTCAGATCGTGCGATACAAGAATTCATGTTCCTAACAATATGCAATATTTTCAGTGATGCCTCCAAAGAGTACATCCGCCCAGAAGGGAAAGTCTGTGGCTAGTGAGAGTACTAGTCGAGCGCCACGAGTTACCAGGGCTCGAGGAGAGCCTCATGATGAGGTTCCATCTCAGACTTCATATACCCCCGCCCTTTCCAGAAGAGCTCCGAGGGGCACCAGCTCCAGCGCCCGCCCCTGTACATTCAGCACCTCAGCTGGATGCACCGGGTTAGGAGATGACAGATGTTATTCAGTTATTGACACGATTAGTAGCTGCACAGGCTCGGCATCAGGAAGTAGGTATTGGTCATACAGATAGGTCCGTGAGTGCAAAGGTTCGTGATTTTATTAATTTAGACCCTCCGGTATTCACCGGAGCAAATCCAAATGAGGACCCTCAGGTATTTATTGATAGAGTGCAAAGGACGTTATGGGTAATGAAGGCCACTGCGACTGAGTCAGTTGAGCTAGCTTCCTATAGACTCCGAGATGTTGCATTTAATTGGTACTAGTCTTGGGAATTGTCCAGGGGTGAGGATGCCCCTCCAGCAGTATGATAGGAGTTTACAGAAGTTTTTCTTCGTCATTATCTACCACCAGAACTTAGGCGAGCCATAGTTGATAGGTTCTTGACCCTTCGACAAGGTAACATGAGTGTTCGGGAGTACAGTCTTCAGTTTGATTCGTCGGCTAGGTATTCTCCCACTATTGTATCTAAGATGGAGGATCGAGTTCACCGGTTCGTGATGGGATTAGAGCCTTACTTGCTTAACGATTGTATGGCGGTCTCACTTCAGCCAGACATGGATATTTCTCGTATTCAGGCATACGCTCAAGGTGTAGAGGAGCGTAAACAGAAACAGAGGGCCGATCGTGAGCATGTTAGGGCCCAGAATAAGAGAGTGAGGTCTTCGGGTCTGTCTAGTGAGTTTTGAGGTGGCCATAGGCTGCTACTCGAGGTATCCATCCCAGCCTTCGGCTAGCCCATCCCCTTAGTTTGGCGGTAAGAGATTTGATCGTTCTTCATATTTTGAGTTTGGTTAGAATTCTAGGGTCTCAGGTTCTCAGTATAGGGGTGAGTCAAATTAGATGAGACCGCCCTTGCCACGGTGTGCTCAATGTGGTAAGCAGCATACCGGGCAGTGCCGTATATGATTAGGTGTTTGTTATACTTGTGGTTATCCGGGTCACATTATGAGGGATTGTCCGATGAGAGGTGATGCAAGCATAGCTCAACCAGTGGGATCTGTAGCTAGTTCGTTATCATCAGTACGCCCCCCTGGGCAAGGTCCCCAAGCACCAACGAGTTGTGTTAGAGGTAGAGGTAGAGCATCTAGCTCGAGCAGCCCTTAGAACCGCATTTATGCGTTGGCATGACGACAGGACCAGAAGTCATTGCCTGATGTTGTTACAGGTATATTATCAGTCTCCTCCTATGATGTATATGCACTGATTGACCCAGGTTCCACCTTATCATACGATACTCCGCTAGTTGCTGGTAAGTTTGGAATAAAACCTGAAATGGTTAACCCTTTTGAGGTATCTACACCTGTTGGGGACTCGGTGATAGCTAAGCAAATATATAGGGGTTGTATAATAGTAGTTCATTATCGACCTACGTTAGCAGACTTAATCGAGTTTGATATGGTAGAATTTGATGTTATAATGGGTATGGATTGGTTGGCTTCTTTTTATGCCAACGTTGATTGTAGATCAAAGATAGTCCGATTTCAATTTCCAGGGGAGCCTGTTTTGGAGTGGAGAGGAAACACGGCATCACCGAGAGGTAGATTTATTTCCTATCTCAAGGCAAGGAAGATGATCAGAAAGGGTTGTATTTATCACTTAGTTCGGGTTCAGGATGTAGAAGTAGAGTCACCAACCATTTAGTCCATCCCTGTGGTGTATGAGTTTCCCGATGTTTTCCCCGATGAGCTTCCGGGTCTCCCGCCAGAGCGAGGAATTGAGTTTTCTATTGACCTCCTACCATATATTCACCCAATATCTATTCCTCCCTATAGAATGGCCCCAGGAGAGTTGAAAGAGTTGAAAGAACAACTAAAGGACTTGCTTGGAAAAGGCTTTATTAGACCTAGTACGTCACCGTGGGGAGCACATGTTTTGTTTGTGAGAAAGAAAGATGGTTCCTTACGAATGTGTATTGATTATAGGCAGCTGAATAAGGTGACGATCAAGAATAAGTACCCGCTTCCGAGAATTGATGATTTATTTCATCAGTTGCAAGGTGCCAAGTGTTTTTCAAAGATAGACTTGAGGTTCGGGTACCATCAAGTTAGTGTTAAGGATGAAGATATTCCGAAGACAACATTCAGGACTAGATATGGGCACTTTGAGTTTCGGGTTATATAGTTCGGTCTGACCCCCAGCAGTATTCATGGATTTAATGAATCGTATGTTCAGGCCTTTTTTAGATCTATTCGTTATTGTATTTATTGACGATATATTGGTGTATTCTCTCTTAGAGGATGAGTATGGTGAGCATCTGCGTACTGTGCTCAGAGTTCTACAAGAAGGGAAGTTGTATGCAAAATTTTCTAAGTTTGAATTCTGGTTGAACTCTGTAGCTTTTCTTGGGCATGTCATTTCGGGTGAAGGCATCCGGGTGGATACACAAAAGATTGAGGCAGTAAAGACTTGGCCTAAACCCATAACATCGATGGAGGTTCGTAGCTTTCTCGGTTTGGCATGTTATTACAGAAGATTCGTGGAAGGATTTTCTTCCCTTTCAGCACCTTTGACAAAGTTGACTTAGAAGGGAGCAAAGTTTCAATGGACTGATGCTTGCGGATGGAGTTTCCAGGTATTAAAGGACAGATTAACATCAGCACCGTGTTCTAATGCTTCTAGAAGGGCCCGATGGTTATGTGATCTATTGTGATGCTTCAGGCATGGGATTGGGTTGTATGCTGATGCAGCATGGTAAGGTTGTGGCTTATGCTTCTTGACAACTAAGAAAGCACGAGAAGAACTACCTGACCCACGATTTAGAGTTAGCTGCGGTGATTCATGCACTAAAGATATGGAGGCACTACTTGTATGGATTCATGTTGATATTTATATGGATCATAAGAGCCTCCAGTATATCTTCAAGCAAAAGGAATTGAATCTACGTCAAAGGAGATGGTTGGAGCTACTTAAAGACTATGACGTTGATATTTTATACCACCCAGGGAAGGCGAACATAGTAGCCGACATCCTCAGCCATAGATCTATGGGTAGCCTGTCATATTTGTAGCCAGAAAAGAGGGGAATAGCTCATGAGGTTCATCATCTAGCTAGTCTTGGAGTTCGGTTACTGGACTCAAGTGACGTTGGAATTACTCTTCAGGATACGACAACATCCTCTTTAGTAACTGAAAGGAACGCCAATCTGAGGATCTTGTGTTAGTTCATTATAGGGATACCACCCTTCAGAATGAGAAGACGCCGTTTGAAATTACAAAAGATGGGGTCCTCAGATATCGAGGATGATTATGTGTACCTAATGTTGTAGGGCTGCATCGGCAGGTTATGGGAGAAACTCATTATTCTCGTTATTCTATCCATCTAGGAGCGACAAAGATGTATCATGACATCAGGGAAATGTATTGGTGGGACAGAATGAAAAAGGATATAGCAGAATTTGTTGCTTAGTGTCCTAACTGTCAGCAGGTTAAGATTGAGCATCAAAAACCCGGTGTATTATTGCAAGCTATGGAGATTCCGACTTGGAAATGGGAAATAATCAATATGGACTTTATCGTTGGCTTACCTCGTAGCCAGCATAAGTTCGATTCGATATGGGTGATTATTGATAGGCTCACAAAGTCAGCCCATTTTCTACCTGTTAGAACTATATATTCCTCAGAAGATTATGCGAGGCTTTATATCAAGGAGATAATACGACTGCATGGTGTCCCTGTATCTATTATCTCGGATAGAGGAGCTCAATTTACAGCTAACTTTTGGAGGTCCTTCCAAAAGGGATTGGGGACTCAAGTAAGTCTTAGTACAACATTTCATCCCCAGACAGACGGACATGCTGAGCGTACTATTCAAACATTGGAGGATATGTTACGAGATTGTGTAATAGACTTCAAAGGTAGCTGGGATGATCATCTACTGCTTATTGAGTTCGCGTATAATAATAGCTACCATTCCAGTATTCAAATGGCTCCATACGAAGCTCTTTACGGATGGAAGTACAGGTCGCCTATATGGGTGGTTTGATGTTGGAGAATCTGGATTATATGGGCCAAACCTGGTTCAGCAAGCCTTAGAAAAAGTAAAGCTTATCTGGGATCGACTATTGACAGCTCAGAGTCGTCAGAAGTCATATTCTGACATGCGGCGATGAGAATTAAAGTTTGGGGTTGATGACTGGGTATTCTTAAAAGTGCCGCCTATGAAGGGTGTGATGAGGTTTGGCAAGAAAGGCAAACTTAGCCCACGGTATATTGGGCCTTATAGGATCATTCGGAGAGTGGGTCAAGTAGCTTATGAGTTAGAATTGCCCTCGGAATTGGAGTCTGTTCATCCGGTTTTTCACGTATCTATGTTACGAAAGTGCATTAGCAATCTTACCTAAGTGGTGCCCATGAACGATGTACAGATTACAGAAGACTTATCATACGAGGAAGTTCCAATTGCCATCCTAGACCGACAAATTCGCAAGCTACGGAATAAGGAGGTAGCCTCCGTGAAAGTACTTTGGAGGAACAACAATGTAGAAGAAATGACTTGGGAGGCCGAGGAAAACATGAAGTCTAGATATCCCTACTTATTTCCTCCTCCGGAGAAGGGTCCGACTGAGACGTCATAATCATAAGGTACGTGTATAAATTCTTGCGTTGGTTATTGTCGTTGGTCATGTGAGGCCATTGTCGTTATTGAAAATTGTGGTCTGGTGTGGCGTTGGATTATTAAGCTTCTACAAGAAAATTTGGTAGTAGTGTTATTACAAAGGCGACCCTGCCAAAGTTATATGGATCATGGGGAGTTGAACATTCGAGGACGAATGTTTCTAAGGGAGGAAGGATGTTACATCTCGCATTTTCGTGCGTTAAAATTTCGTTTTCGGTTAACCGACGTAGACTTGGGGATGAGATCATCTTGACGTTAACGTACTTATGCTATTTATAACAAGCGATAAATAAGTGTTATGAAGGATAAATGGGTACACGGATTAAAGAAAACGAGTTTCGTTGAAAATGGCCAATTTGAAATAAAATACGGATCGAGCGATAATACCCAATAATTATGAACTAGTACCATGCAAGGTACCATATGACTACGGTAGTATAATATATAAAGTATATATGAAGTATTTTAAAAATAAATAGAATTTTAAATAATTTATGGTAATTTTTAAATTATGCGGGTAATTGATTAATTACATGTAACAGAACATTACTTAGTTAACTAATAAGTGGATAAATAATTAATAAATCAACCCCTCCACACGTGTCAAGGAGCCACAAACTTAGAAAAATGACTAATTAGTCATAATGCTAGGTGGCTACATAGCAATAACTTAAGACAAGACTTAAAGTCAAGTCTTAGAAAGACATAGTAAAAATCTTATCCCAATCTGCCATTAGCTTCAGTTACTGCTTTAAGTTTCAATTCATTTCTTTGGTTTGAAATCAATCACTTGGAAAGAAATCCAACAAAAATGTTAGAACAAGTCAAAATTTAGATTCCATCTATTTTGTCTTTGGTTTTAAAACCAACAACGTTAGAACAGAAAATCAATTCATCCAAATCTTTAGCCAATTCAATTGGAATTTCAAGAGATTCAAGCAGAAATCTCGTTCAACATATGTCACTGGAGCAGAAGCTTCATCTCATTCGAATAATTCAGGGAACAAGTATGTTAAGGCCCTCCCTTCTTTCTTTTGGCATGGTCCAAATTATAGTGAAGAAACGAGCAAATACATAGTTTCTATACATTACTCTATTCATAGAAATAATAGGGGTATCTATATTCTTGATTCCCCATGAGAATTATTATTATCTTCTGTTCATGGGTCTCAAAATAATACACAGTTGAAAAAGTTTATCCGGAAGGAATATTGAGATTATTATGTATTTTCGTGCATTTCACTCATTTATACATATGCATTGACCCATGACCAGATGGCGTTATATACGCGTATATATGTAAATACATGTATATGGGATATAGGAAAAGGTTACGGCGTTATATACGCACCACCACCTGATCAGCCGGTATATGTTGATGATATTGCCCACAGTGGCCGAGATGATATGATGGGATGCCCTCAGTGGCATGATGATATTATGTACACCCATACCTGTGCATGGCACGACATTTATACGCACGTGCATGGCATTATAAACGTTTCAGAATTTATAAAGTTATTCATATTTAAAGATATGTTTCCTTATTCCATGTTTCATCTATGTCTCTTACGTACTAATTTTTATGCCTTACATACTCAGTACAGTTTTCGTACTGACGCCCTATTTCACAAGGCCTGCGTTTCATGCCCGCGGGTGCAGGTAGGCAAGTTGACGATCCCTCTTTTTAGGATCCCTGATCAGCGAGAGTTGGCGTGCTCCATTTGATCCGAAGCTGTTTTTGATTTAGGTACTATATGTTTGTGTGTGTATATATATATGGGTATGACATGGCTCAGTCCCGTCTTTGTACAGTTATGTTTCTGTTAGAGGCCTGTAGACAGTATGTCTAGTTGGGTTGTATGTGGCCTTGTCGGCTTTCAGTTTTGGATGTATAGTTGTTTATAGTAGCCTTGCCGGCTCGCCCGCTATATTCTGCATGTATACATTCATATGCCCTGATGGCATGTTTCCTTCATGTAAGTTATTTTCGTAATGCAGCAGATGTTATTCAGATTCATATCTTAGAAGCATGCTTAGGGGTGTTTGACAGGTAGGACTTAGGCACTCATCGCGGCCCATCGGTTTGGGTCGTGACAGTTTTCCCATCTTTCTTCGGCACTGGGACCACATTAGCCAACTATGTGGTGTATCGGTCCACTCGGATCACACCAGCTTTCAACTGTTTGGTGACTTCTTCTTTGATCTTGTCACTAATGTCTGTTTTAAACTTTCTCTACTTTTGCTGGGCAGGTGGATAATTGGGATAAGTCGGCAATTTGTGCACTACCAAATCAACACTCAGTCCTGGCATATCATCATAGGACCAGTCAAACACGTCTTTGAATACAAACAAAAGTTGGATCAATGCCTCTCTAGTTCTTTCATCAGTGTGAATGCTTATCATGGTTTTTTGGACCTCTTCTGGACTACCTAAATTAACTGGCTCGATTTCATTTAAATTTGGCTTAAGCTTATTCTCAAATTGTTCCAGTTCTCGATTTATTTCCCTAAAAGCCTCATCTTCATAATATTCTGGTTCTTAATTCATTATTTCACAGTTAGACAACGTGTTAGGATCTGGGCATGAAGTCCACAAGCATGTCATGTTATTTAAGTCCGCATTATTAGAACTGAAAAGAGAGAGATAAGAAAAGTAACAAAGATCAGAAAGAATAACGTAAAGAGATTCATAGACGATGAAATATTGATTTCATTTCATTGAATTTGAAGATAGGAGGGTTTACATCGGAATTTAAAAGACAATAAACTAAAAACATTCGAGTTACACCTTGAAATAACTCGGAATGCAGAAAAGATGGCAAGACTGAACTACCGGGATTCCTTCCTGACTGGGAATGGAGTAGCCTCCCAATTTTGAAGTTTAGCATTTGGCCCCATGTATTGCACCTCAGCAGTGCTTGAGCCTTCGCCTAGTTGGACCATGTGAACCTCGTACAACATTTGCCTCATTGCTTCACAGATGTCTTCAATTTCATTGGCCGTAAAGGCCTCTTCTTCTTCTATATACCTTGGCTTAGCAAACGTCCTGACAAGGTGCAGGACTAGCTGAGGCAGGGCCCACCTATTGTTCTTACGTTCATTGTCCTATTTTACATCGGCCTCTGTAGCTTGAAAGCCTATGCCAAAGAACTTCTCGCTGGTAGTCAAAGTGACAGGCTCTGTAATTCCTTGTAAGGATACCCCGAGCCCTTTCCCGGGCTTGTACCCATGTTTGATCATTTCACTGGCAACTATGATTGATACATTTGATAAGCAGGGTTGAGGACATGGGGTTCCTTCCTCGCACTGGTCTGCGACCACGATCTCAAAAGCTTGGTAGACGATGTGTTCATTATTCTCTCTAGCCTCCAAGCATGGGACTGACGGGTCCCTATAGTTTGGTTGTTCATCTTCTCTGTGGACCACTATTTCTTGGTTTTCATTTTCAAACTTGACCATTTGGTGGAAAGTAAAGGGTACGGCTCCCGCGGCATGGATCTAAGGTCTTCCTAAGAGAAAGTTATAGGAAGTGTCCATGTCCAGAACTTGAAATGTTACTTCAAAATCTACGGGGCCAATAGTTAGGACCAAGTCAATCTCCCCTATCGTATCCCGCTTGACACCGTCAAAAGCACGTACTGGCAAACATTATTAGGTCTAATCCTTTCAATCCCAATTTCCTTCCTTTGTAATGTTGATAGAGGGAAAATGTCAACTCCCGACCCACCGTCCAACATAATCCTTTTCACATAATATCCTTCGCACTTAACAGTCAAGTGAAGGGCTTTGTTGTGTGCAGCTCCTTTTGGAGGCAAGTCATTTCGGCTGAAAGAGATTCGGTTAACCTCGAAAAATCGCTCTGTCATTCATTTCAACTGTTCGACCGTGGTCTCAATCAGAACATACGCCTCATTCAATGTCTTTAGAAGCACTTTTTGATGTTCATTTGAGCTTATCAGCAAGGACAAAATTGAAACCTGGGAGGGAGTCTTTCTAAGTTGATCAATTACAGCATATTCCGAGGTTTTCATCTTTCGGAAAGATTCCTCCACTTCTTCGGCGCTAACTGGCTTCTTGAGCGGAAACCGCTTTTGCTTTGTTTTGTTCAATTCTTCTGGGTTATAATACTTCCCGGATTGGTTCGTTTCATTTACTTCTCCCATGACTTCCTTTCCCTTGTATGTGACCACTGTCTTATTGTAGTTCCAAGGGACGACAGTGGGGTCTTTCATAGGACTCATGGTACGCGGCTGATAACCATGGGCTCAGTCAGCCTTGGTGAAATTATCGGCCCCTGTGCCACATAAGTCCCCTTTGGCACGTATATCTTTGGCACATTCAGTGTGACTCTATTTTGCTCGAATATTTTGGGAGGGCTCAACATGAATTGTTCCTTTCTGGGGCCCTAGGAACGTAGAGAATGACATCTTTAATAGGTGATGCCCCTGTCTTTTTCTCCATAGCCTTTTCTGCATTTTGGAGAGTGGAATTGATCTTCTTCTCATTTCTAGCTTGTTTTGCCACTATTTTAGGTTTCTTTTCTATATCAGTGATAGCAATAATAGCTTTTAATGCAGGGTTGAATTCTTTATCTTCACAAATCATCCTGATGACCGGCCCGTTGTTGTGAGCCAGTAATGGGTTGTTGCTTACATTAGGGACTTCCTTGTCCCTTAGCACTACCCGCTTTTGTTCGATCAGGTTCTCGACTGCTCTCTTAAGGGTCCAACAATCTTAAGTGTCATGCCTTTCCACCCCTAAGTGATAAGAGCACCTGGTACCTGGCCTGTAGGATGGAGATTCAGGGTTTTGTCTGTTTGGAGGTACAGGCTGTAACATGCCCATTTGGACCAATTTTGGAAAAAAGACTGGAATATGACTCGCCAATGGGTGTGAAGTCAATTTTTCTGGGTGGTTCACGGGGATGGGTATTATATTGGTAATTATTCTATGATGGACGTAGATTATACGGGGCTTGGTGAGGAGGGTTGTTTCTTGGAGGTGGAGCTCGGTTCTGATTATAATTTTGTTGTGGCCGAGTGTATGGCTGGACGTTCATTACTGCATAAGGATGAGAGTCCATAGCATAGGCTGCATCCTGGTGAGGGTAATAATGCTGCGGGGCCCTGGAAGATGGACCAAAATAATCCCAGGGTTGACGAGAGTTTCTCACGCTTGAAGCCATCGTGGCTCATTCTTTGTTTTTCTTCCTATTGCTAAACCTCCCTAGCCGCTCTGGATGGCTTGGGAAGTGGCTCTTATAGCTGATTGACTCATGATGCGACCTATTTTCAGGCCATTTTCTACCATTTCTCCAATCTTTATGGCCTCTACGAACAGTTTGCTCATGGAAGACATCATGTTTTGGAAATAATCGGCCTCTTGGGATTGTAAGAAGACACTGACCATCTCGGCCTCATCCATTGGGGGTTTTACCCTGGCCGCTTGTTCACGCCATTTGATAGCGTATTCATGGAAGCTTTCCGAAGCTTTCTTTTTGAGGTTGGACAAAGAATTTCTGTCCGAAGCTATGTCCACATTGTATTGGAACTGCCTTACAAAATCCCGGGCCAGGTCATCCCATATGTGCTATTGGGAGATGTCTTGGTCCATATACCACTCTGACGTAATTCCTGTTAAACTCTCTCCGAAGTAGGCCATAAGAAGTTCTTCCTTTCCACCTACCCCCCTCAATTGATTGTAATATCTTTTCAAATGGGCGATCAAGTCTCCATGCCCGTCGTATTTCTCGAATTTTGGCATTTTAAAGGAAATGGGCAAATGCACGTGAGGGAAAATGCACATATCAGCATATGATACGCTCTTCTGACCACTCAGGCCCTGCATATTCTTGAGGTTTTGTTCAATGCTTTTCATTTTTCATGCCATCTCCTCTTGTTTCAGATTCTTCACGGCCCTCTCATGCTCTATGGGAGACTCATATTGTGGGTGGGGAAGATATGAATTTGGAGGAACACGAGCGGTGTCCAATTGGAATTGGGGTGCTTGGAAAGTGAAAGTTGATGGTTCGAAGCTTCGTCGAGGCAGTGTTTGTGCCGCAGTCGAGACTGTTGGTGCAGTGAATACTGTAGAAGATACTCCCAAAAATGGTGCCTGGGGGCGAACCTCAGAAGGCATACCAGTGAAATTAGCCGACATGGTGGGGGTACCCAAATGGAATGAATGGGTTGGTCACAGGAATAGGGACGTTGGTAGTTCCGCTTGACCTTGGAAGCAACTCAGGGAACCCGGGGATTGCACTAGGCGGTACTTTTCCATTAGACCAAGCGTCCTACATCTCCATCATACGACAACGCAATATTCTGTTTTCTTCAGTAGTTACTGATTCTGACACTGGGATAACCGATATTAGGCTATCTTCGGAGGGATTAATGATTGGTAAGTGACTATCCGATGTCATGGCGATACTTCTTTTAGAACTCGTGAAATAAGGGTGTGAATCCAGGTTACCACAAAACCAACCACCTTAAAAATAGAACCTGTCTGTATAGCATACACAACAAACCGGTTAGTTTGAGACATTTAACATATAGGGAGTCGCACATTGGGGAAAGCAATGCACCTAAACAGTTAAACGTTTTTCTAAATGCTTTTGCAACGGCTGTGTGTTTCATCTCGGCTTTTCTATCAACTTTCAAATCCTGAATTTTTTCTTTGTTTGCGCTTTTTTGTTTTCTTCACTCTTTCTTTCTTTTTATTCGATTTTTTTCTTTCTATCTCTCTTTTTAGTTTATTACTCAAGTTGTCTATAGATATGATCGGATCCGATGGGGATTGCTTATGTATCACGACGCCACATGAATTAGATCATTACGTAGTTCAGGGGATAAATGCGAAATAAAAGAAAGAATTTTTTTGGGTTTTCAATATTTCATTATATAAAAAATTTTGGTTTTTTCTATTACAAAGACTCCAACATACAGACTTAAGAACTGAAAAACAAAAACAGACTTGGAGAAGACTAACATACTAGAAAACGTGAAATACAGACTCAAAAAGAAAATCAGGAATACATAAGATCCTCCAATACTACTCCAGGGGCCCGCAGGACATCAGTCGGTCTTGACGCGGGCATGTGTGCAATATCTTCTTGGAGACGGTCTAGGTCGTCCATCACCTGACGGCAAAAATCATCACAGTAGTGAATAGCATGGACCTGGTCATATCCTCGCATACATGGCACTTCATTATGATATAATCAGCAATTTCTTTGATCCTTGCTCTAATGACACCCTTCTCTTGGAGTAGGCATCCAATTTGTTGAGACCTAGCCTCCAAAACCTGTGTGGCCGTATGGTTTTGCTCTTGCAACTGTTGTATGTCTTCTTCCAATTGAGACATCAACACAAAGCAATGCTCTCTTTCCGCTTTGAAGTTCTTTGTTTACTGAGCCATTTCATTTTCAAGAGTAGTCAACTTCTTCTTTAAAAACGTGACTCCTCTACCATACTTTTCCTTTAGCTGCTGAGCAAATCCCGTTCATTCTTCTGCATTCTTTGCCAACTTTTCCCGGGCTTTTGCCAATTCGTCCTCAGCCTTTTCCAAGTCAGCCCCATAATCACACACTTTTCTTCTAAGACCGTATGAGTTTTTCATTTGTTTTTCTTCTTCCCGGGTTTTCAGCAACTATTTTCATCCTCTGAATCTGAGCTCGGAGGGCTTCATTTTCTCGGGCCAACCTTTTCTTTTCTCCTTCATCCACAGCAGCTTGCAAACCACTATCGAATTTAATGTCTCTGATTTGCCCTTCTAGTTTGCTTATGGTAGCTCTATAGTCATTCTCTTTGGTTAACCAAGCCCATTGTTCTTGCGATGCGTCAACAAATTCTTAGATGTGGGGCCTTTTGGTTGGCCTTTCAGATTCATCATTTGCCGCGACTCTCTTCCCATACCAAGCAAGATAACCAGGCAAAACCTCGCCCCTGGATAAATCGCGTACTCGGGTGTTTGCCCCCAAATACTGGCATGCGCTCCAAATTCGGCGAACCACTTCTTCAGGAAATTGAGCCTCGCTACATGAATACTAAGATCTTCGTCTTTGGCAACTATCTGGCATTTTCCAAGTTGTCTCAAAACCCGGTATGGGGCATAGGGTTGGATGCTTTGGAGACCCATTAGTAGGAAGTAGGGAACGGTGGTGGGCATGTACACAATCTCATCAACGGGAAGCCAACCCAGTGTCCACTCTATCTGATCTGCAGTTATAGAATGAAGGTGGGATATCCAATCTTTTACCTCTTCTAGTATTTCGAATCCAGTCACCCGTGTACCAAACTCCTCGATGTAGCTTTTTCCCGTAGACCTGTAGTTCATGTATTGGGGACGGTGACAAAGGTGTTCAATCATCCACATTTGCAATAACAGATTGCACCCCTCAAAAAACTCTACTCGGCCTTACAGGCTGTGACAACTCAGAATATATCTGATACGATCATGGGTGCGAGGGTACTCTTGGTATTGGTAGTCAAAACCTGGACGACACCAGCTACACACAAATCAATGTTCCGTCCTTCCTTGGAAACACTAAGAGGCCTAAGAATGCCACCATGAAAGCAAAACATCTATGTATTTCCCATTTTGATCAGTTTTCGTTACTGTAGAGTCCGCCTTCTAGGTCCTCCAATCCTCATAAATGCCCATGCCGCTGGTATAGAAAGTGTAAAGTGGAAAATCCACCTACCAAATCTTCATTTTGGATCTGCCTGGTTATTTTCAATAAGTCTAGAAACTTGTAGGGAGTAACGGCCCTTGGAGCTATCAAGTATTTGTGTCTTAAACCCTCTGTACTCCCAGCATAACCCGCCATTTCCTCCAAGGTAGGTATAAGCTCAAAATCTGAAAAATGCAGAACATTGTGAGCAGGGTCCCAGAATGTTACTAATGCCTCTATTACATCACTTCTAGGTTTAATCTTCAACAATCCAGTGAGTGCCCCCAGGTATTGGTTAACCTTGTCTCGTCCCTATTTTCTCAAATCCTTCTACCACATGTGGAGTGCCAATGGAATCTGAGTCATCACCTTTACCAGTAAATTCTAAATTGTGCTCATTCTGCACATTTAGATTAGGGTGACTGGGTTAAAACATGTGAGTTTTTGTTTAAAAACTGATCAAAAGGTTATTTTTGCAAAAATTCAAATTAAAACAAATCATGGCTACTCTTGTAAATACGCCCCTTCAGTACTTCAAAAGGGAAGATTTTAGGGCCGTGTTTGCTAGATGGCCAAAAATTGACAAAGGGACCGTTGGTGGCTATTCTTGCAAAAATGGCCTTCCGACGTCCCATCGGGATATTTCTGGCTATTTAGGAAAAAACGACATCACCTAACTTCATTTATGACAAAAAATGATGACATTTCATATTTTGGTTATTTGCAAAAAGGAGCGGGGCTGGACCCGATAAGGGTTGCCTACGTATCCCACATCCGGTGAGAATCAAACCCGCGTAGTTCGGTCAGTTTGTCGTAACAGGAAAACATGACTCATTTTGGAAAGACCTTTTCGTTTTTTTCTTTTTTTTTTCAAAATTTTGACAGAGTTTCGGGGTAATTTGGATACCAGGTTTTTCAAAAACGGGTAATTTTCTCTCTCTTACTTCAAATTGGTTTTTCTTGACTTTTCTTCCCTATTCTAGAAACTGGTCAACATACAAACCGAAGCAAATAAATGTACGAGTAGCACGTAAAATGCATCAGGATGGTCTTTTGGTTTTTGGGTACACCTGTTCTAGACGGACCTAACCCTTGTGTTGAGTCCCCAAAGTCAAATGCACGTGATGCAAACAAGCGTTCCTACTAGGGATTCGACATGAGGCTGTGTTATTCTAGGTATAAAACCTTGGTGTATTGTTATAGACCTGGCTTACCCGAGCGGACAACTCGAGCCGGGGGGAGGGGGCATCTTACCAGTAACCAAAAGGCATTCCTACTTTATAACTGATCCAAACTTCGTTCTAAATTAGGGTATGACTCTAACAGAAAAAGAAGTCACGCCATCGTGCACTTCCGAGAAGATTTAGAAGAATCAGAGAGAAGAAGGGTTTTGCAACAGTTTATATACAGTTCAAACAATATCAAAGCAGTAAAAGTGGCATTTAGCACATTAGGCTCAAACATGTAAAAATCAGATAATAAATGAAAGCCAAGTATAACAGTTATTCTAGGCTCGAATTCTTGAAAGCCAAGTATAACAGCTGAGTCGTTAGAGCTGTCACACCTCCCTTTTTTCGAGGGGATAGGGATTTTTTCTAATTTAAGTGACATTAATCGAAATGAAATTATTTAATTAATCAGAGTCGCCACTTGGAATTATTGTTATGGTGTCCCAAGTCACCAGCTTATTTTAAATCCCAAATCGCGGAAAATTGACTCTTATTATTGGTCCGCGAACACAGAAGACCGGGTAAGAAATTCTGTTAACCCGAGAGAAGGTGCTAGGCACTCCCGGGTTTCGTGGTTTTAGCACGTTCGCTCAACTATTAATAATTGGCCCAATTATCTAATTAATTACATGTGTTTAAACCTATTATGTATTTTGACTTTATAACCGTTTTTATTTTTTTATGGAGTTATTTCTGGAAGAAGTTACGATTGTCGTACACTTGTTTGTTTTTTGTACATGTTGCAAATCGTGTCACGGAAACCGTACCCACAATCTACAATATGTGTATTTTATTATTGTTCGAAGTTGTGGTCGGATCACATGAAATGTACCCCCGAATTTGGATTAGGTATCACGACCATGCCACGGGAACCGTACCCATAGTCATGATGATTTATTAATCGCGCCTAAAGCAAAGCTACGAATGTTAATGGTTTGATTGACTTTTCTAAGGTTCGATATTGCTTGTGATGTTCAAAGTTATGGAGGTACACTGTCTAATTCTTTTACGGAGGATCCAAGTGTTCTTTAGTATTCTGAATTACCCCAAGAAAGTATTTTTGCTGCCAAAATATTTTTTAGAATAAAAATCATAAAACATATGCTATCAACCCCAATTCAGTTCACACGATAATGTAAAGTTAAATAGGAAGATTATTGTACTCAACTTAAATTAACAATACCAGTATAAATTTTTAACCCTCTAAATTAAAATCATAACTACACTAGCTTTAAAACAGGTATATGATTGGGGCCAAATTATTGGGTTAACACCTAGGCCCAATAGCTTGGGGTCCAGACTTTCTCAACAATTCTCAACTGGGCCAATTTACAAGTCTGGCCCATCTTATGCAATCCATGTTAGATAATCTGGAAAATAACATCATCCCTCCAACTCGCAAATCATGTATCACAGCTAAATTGGAGATAAGAATTACAAAGATAGCCTACTCCATAGTTATTAATTACAGTAATTGAATTCAAGCATTATTACAAAAAAAATGTTTCAAACTAAAATTTATACGAATCATTCATTAGTAAGTAAGCCCCAAATCTAAGTTACAGAAAGGACCTAGATATGCCACTATGCTTATAAGTAAAAAAAACTTTTATTATACCAAAATAGTGCCTAATAAGATTCTGGACTCCCTCAAATGTATAACCTTTCAAGTAGGTCTTGAGTTACAAAGGCAGCTACAGAGTTGTTTACAAATCAGCACTTTGTTCCTCACACAGATGAGACATCCAATGAGGATCCAAATAATTTCAAAGCTTTCCTCCCCTTGTTAAAACTTCATATGCAATCAGGGAATAACAAAAACAAAAAGATTCATTGTGAAGAACATTTATTAGCACAATACTTCAAAAAGTAAGAAAACGGTAGATAATACCAATGAGATTATTGAATCATCACAACTCATGAGGCAAAAACTAAGTGCAAACATGACACAAAAGTAGAATATGTTACTTTTAACAGAGATGAACAATCTGAAAATTCAAAGAAGCGATTTCATGGCACCATACATTGAACAAAAAATGAAAGCTTTAAGCAGGTTCAAAGGCTAACAGGCTGGATTCATTAAAATACAAAACTAACAGGGACAAAAAATCATATCTAATTTATGAACATTAAGATAAAGGATCCTAGATGAAGATCTACATACCTATAGCAGCAAAATCAAAGTGAAACGAAAAATAAGCCTCGGACAGAAGCTAGAAAAGAACAGCAACAAGAGCAAACAACACAACAGGAAATCAACAAGACCCAAAGAACAACAGCTGATTTGAGTTCCTCCCAGAATCAGAATGAACCAGCATAGAGTAAACCAGTATAGAAACTAGAACAAAAGCTGATTTTTTGAGAGCAAGAAAAGTGCAGAGAGCCTTTTTCTTTCTCTTGTCTGTATGGAAATCAATTTTTTAGAGAGAATGCTGAGTGATAGTCTGTGTGAGTGAGTGAGGGTCAGCCTCTTTATATAGAAAACATAAAGATAAGAATAATAGGGAATATTCTATCCTAAAAAATTAGAAATGTCAGCTGTAAAAGAGGATAGTACATCATCTTTTTAACAGACCTGGCACAACTGTCCTTTTTACCAATTTTCAACATCTTTCCACACCAAAAAAGGGACAGTTGTCCAATACTAGAACCTTCTAATATTTTTACCTAAAGTTTATCCATTCTTACTTCCAAATTAACCTCTTTAAGTTCTATTTATTGCAAGTTCAAACCCCTAATTTCTATTTGCTATCAACTGAGGCTTTCATTATGACCCACTGAATTCGGATAGAACCCAAAACAAATATCAAACCAGACCTCAAACGTAGATCAATCAATCAACAGTGCATAACACTTGGTTAAAACTGTAGAACTAATTTAAATAGCTATTTGTGGTTAAACTAATTAACATGCATTTAAGTAATCTAATCACAGAAACTAATCTAATTAGGTTGATTCAACTAGACGAAACAAAGTAAGGTTAACTAACTAACAATGCTGTTAACTAAAGAATTATGCAACTAATTTAAGCTAAACCTTATTTTAATTTAACATACAGTAGTAAAGGACAAAGCAAACAAAATAAAGATAAAATTGAAACCTAAATAGTAACGTAAAAATAAAAATAAATGAGAAAAACAAAAAAGAAAAGGAAAAAGGAACAAACAACTGATTTTGCTGGAAACTGAATAGGCAACTGAGGCGAATCGATGAGCTATGAAAGCATCGGAGCCCTGCTGGCCAGTGTTGACTTGGTCGGAATCCGGCAAGCTTTGAAATGAACCAAAAATGACGCTAATCGATTGTTCTTATTGAGAACAATCGATTGGCATAAACTTTGGCTCAAATCGAGCCTTGAAACAGATAAAAATCAGAAAGAGAGACAGTTTAGGATTTTTGTTTCTTTTGGAATTTCAAATCTGAAATTGAAGCAAATGGATAAGGATTTTGGAGAAATTGTTGGAAGATATGAGATGAGGAGAGTATGGTGGTTGTCTGGTGTAAAATTGGGTGGAATTGGAGGTGGTCCACCGCCGTGAGGCGATTTCCGAGCGGAGGACGACGGAGGAATTCTAGGCGGCTAGGGTTCTGAGGGAATTGGACGGCGGCTAGGTTTAGTCTTTGAGAGAGAAGAGAGAATGAGGGGGGGGTTTGGGGTTTGGGAGGTCCGTTCGGACATATTTACGGGGTTGGGTAGGTTAGTTCTCAGCCATTAGATCATAATTGATCAATGGCTGAGATTGATTAGGGGGTGGAACAGTGTCGTTTGGGTGATGGGGATTGGGACCAGATCGGTTGGGTTTTAGTTGGGCTGGGGCAGAATTAAATTAAAAAGAATGGGAATTGGGCCACTGAATTTGTTTTGGTTAGCCCAGAATAGGAACCCAAACAATGTTCTTCCTTTTTCTTTTTTCCTTTTCTTCTTTCTCTTTTTATTTTTTTATTTTTAATAAAATCCTAGATAAACTAAATGAAATCCTAATTTAGATTCTAAATTAATCTATTTTATAAAATTATCAATACTTATTTTCACTAAATTTAATACTAATTAATTAAAACTAAAATGTAGACATGACTATAGCAATTCTATGATTTTGGTTTAATAAATGCAATTAACTTATGCAATTAAATTATAAATACAATTAAAATCCAAAAATGCTATGTAATGATGATTGAGATATTTTTGATATTTTTCTATGATTTTAAAATACTAAATGTGCACAAAAATGAAAACAATTAATTAAGAAAATCCTACAAAATTCTATAAAACATAAAATAATTTAGAAAAAAATCTATTTTTAAATTTTTGTAGGAGCATTTCTAGAAGGGCAAAAATCAAGTGCTCACACGATGTATCAAAAATGTAAGCTCATTATTTATGTTTGATGCCTCTTTATAAACTTAAAGGAGCTATATAAACTTGGTCTCGTTCGATTTTCATGTCCACCATGCTCAGATCTAGAGTTAATTATGTTTGACTAAGATTTATCCTTCATTTTCTTCATTAATTGATTTAACAAAAAGCTTAGCACTTTTTGGTCAAACACATTAGTTCATTTGTATAGTTTTGAGTATTAGATGAAGGTAAAATGTTTCATTAATTTGGGTTCCGTATGTCAAGCGAAAAATGGAAGTTAACAAAAACGTCTGGATCACCGTTGACTATGATATTTTGGGCCGATCAAGCAATTTAATGAGGAAATAATACAAAATAGTTAGTTACAGTTTTAAAATAATTTTACAAAAACATTTGTATTTTGTATTACAGATAACTCAAAATATCTCATGTTACATGGAACGTATAACTAAATAATATTTGTAATGAATTATATAACCATAAAAATAGTAAAGTAAAAATATATATTACTTAATTATGATTAAGTGATAGAAAGTTATAAACAAAAAATGGGCAAAATACATAGTTTACTCATCAACCTTGCAGCGAAATCCTTGTTACGCACCTCTCTTTCACGGGAAAGCTTTTACATATTCAACCTTTCAAAAGTATGTCTAAGACACATCATTTTTGTGCTTGACCAATATTTCAGATAACGTGACAGTCACACTCTAATAGGGTCGTGACACATGTCATTGACTTTAAAAAGGAAAAAAATATTAGAAATTAAAATTAAAATTAAAACTCATCTTCTTCATCTTTCCATTTTCTATCTTAAGCAGCTACCACCATGGTTGTTTGTGAGAAAGTTTCCAACAATACCAAAATTCAACCACACTATCTAAACAACTAGCCGAAAACAATCGAGCAACAAATTAAGTTCAATAACCCAATAATTAACAAGATCCAATTGAATTTTCAAGCTTTTATGGATACCCCAACAATGATGGATTCTAGATTTTTCACCAAACCTTCAATACTACTATTAAAGCTTTTAAATCTATCACAAATAAATAGTTTTCACAATACTTGGACAATAAACCAACAAAATCCGCTCAATTTTAGATCTAAAATTGATATGTTCTTTCAAAAATTCTATTTGGGGAAGAAAATGAGGGGGAGGGTGGTGAGGAAGAAGACCAGAGGGAGGGGGAGGGGTTCTTGTGGGGAGGGTAGACAAAAAAATGGGATTTTTACGAGCTTCACGTACTTTTTTTGTGCGTAAACACGCAAGTGTTATTTGGTCAAAAGTAATGTGTCTTAGACACACTTTTAAAAGGTTAAGTGTGTAAAAAAAAATTCATGAAAGAGGTGTGTAATAGAGATTTTAAGGCAAGGTTAATGAGTAAACTATGTATTTGCATTCATTCATTTGTATAGTGTTGAGTATTAGATGCACGTAAAATGTTTCGTTAATTTGGGTTCCGTGTGAGAAAGTTACCACTATACTAGCTACAACGACTTTTAGTTGCTGACAAAGCCAATCAAAATATTTATTATCAAGTGAAATTGGTTCGTACTTTAAGAACCATATATCTTTGTCTTTCTCTTTCAATTTTCTGATAAATTAATCGTACATGTTGATTTGAACTCTTAGAGCAACCTAATCTGATTCAATAAATTTTAAATGTACATTTATTTACCCCTAAACAAAACTCATTTGGGGTTCACACTTCATGAATCAAATACGGCATCAAGAATATCTTTATTGAGACCGCCAATAAAACTGGAACGATACAGAAAATAAAAAATGCGCCACTAGAATGCGGACGGTCTTCTCCTGGATGGCTTGGTCAAGTGAGTTAATTACCGTTTTAAGACCTAACATTAAGCTAGCGTTTGGACATAAATTTGATTGAAATTTGAAAAAAAAGTTTGTTGGAAATTAATTTTTGGAAGTTGAAGTTGTGTTTGGACATGCATTTTATTTGAAGAAAAGTTGAGATTTATGAGTGTAAGAAAAAATTTCACCCAAACACTACCCTAAACCAGTTTTTGGGAACTTAAAAAAAAATTCAAAAAGCTTTCAAAAACTGATCATCTTTTAAGAACAAACTATATTTTCAATTTTTTTTAAAAAAACAATTAACCAAAATTTATGGTCATACGGGAGCAAAATCGTCGAATGGAAAGCTTTTCCTTAATGCAATTTTAGAGAACCAAAATAAGATGGACATGTCAAGTTTCTCAAGCCATAAAAATTTTACTTGCAGAAACCCTCAATAATACTTGATAAAACTAACCAAAATTATCTTCATTAGAGATTCAGGATGAGTTAAACTCCACTATCAATAATGATTTCAATGTGGAAAAGATTTAACAATAACAACATATCTAGGATAATCCTACAAGTGAGTGTGGGATGGATAGTCTACCTTATGAAAGTAGAGAAATTGTTTACAATAGACCCTCGGCTCAAGGAAAACATGATCATAATAGTTATGAAAAGAAATACGGCAGTGGAGAAGTCATGGGAAAAAAGAACAGTAACAACAACAAAAAATTTATACTGAAATATTACAGAATAAATACTGAAGTTTATGGATGTCTATGAGAATGCTAGTTGCATTTTAATATCTACCAAGAATTGTTGTAGAATCAGAAAAGGGTTGTGAAAAACACAATGGTCATGCCAACAAGGAAGAGAATCTTGGAAAATACTATGGTTGAAGCTGCATTATCTTTGTTGTCAGATGCAGGACTAGTTGCAAACCCTCCTGAGGAAAAAACAATAAGATGGTCATGGTATTGTCTTCATAAAAAATTGCAAATTAAAGATAATATTCAGGCCCAAAACTATAGAAAAGAAAACTAATATGAAACTCTGTTCTTTCTTGACTAGCATGATTATTTGTAGTTCCTAGTTATGCTCACTAAGTTACAAAACCTAAAACATGTTTTGTAATTCATAAATAATACGTAGTTATTCTTTTCTTTTTTGTTTTTTAAAAATGTTTTTTATGGACCAAATCTATGGTTCTTCTATTTTTCTCCCAAGTACCTTTCCCTGTAACCTCCAAAATTGCTATTGCATGACCGTGGCCGGTTCCAGAATTGAAATGAGGTGAGCTCTGAGTTGAGAGAGTGAACTTTAAAAATGCCTATAACAACTATGTTTCAACTATTTTTATTATATATCTATAATTCGAATATGAAATAGTTGTATTTTGTTGAACTCACGAACTCATTGTTGGATCTGCCACTAATGGCTAAGAAACTAAGGGAAAGTAGAAATTTAGGTATTACTACAGCAAACACTATACCGTTAATCCCACTTGTATTGTTAGGTTGAGTAAATTGAAAGACTAAATACAATTGAACCCCAGATTAACGAAGGAATGTAAGAGGTTACCAGGTGATGGAGCAAGTCCGTCGTCACTTGCAATTGGAGCTCCGATTGGGACGCCAAGATCTAAAAAGGAAAAAGAAAAAAATACAATTAATTATTTCCAAATTGGATATGATATGTAAATTTTGCATGGTTCTTGATAAATGGACCCTGGGCTTAACTTAAATCGATTCCAAAAGCTGGCTTATGAGGTGAGGATTGCCCAAGACCATATAAAAATACCAAGGATCTCAAATCCCAACGATGTGAGATACTCAATAGTTCTCAACATATTAACCCAATAGGTGCATGATTTATTGCACTAAGAGGTTGTTTGGTAGAGTGTATAAGAATAATACCGAATAAGGTATATTAGTAATGCTGATATTAGTTATGCCGACATATGTTTTATTCATTGTTTTGTTTGATTTATTAAAGCATTGCACTATTTCTAAAAGAATTATTTGTTTATAAAAATACCCTCATAACCGGCCCATCACTTTATCTTTTTAAAAGAAACATATGTTGAGGAATATTTTTATATGAAAAAAGTTTTAAAAAAAATTGTTTAATTTGTCTACCTATATTGTAGTATAAAACTAAATATTTATTTTTAAAAAAGGAAGAAGAAAATATGCTAAGTATTTATTTATTGAATTATTTCAAACTTGCATTAATATAATAGCATTTTTAATCAAGCATAAATTTTGAAGGACGATTTTATCTTTAATTAAGCTAATACATGCATTAAAACTCATTGCATTGTTAATACCATAGTTTCGTATATATTAGTTATCATAGGATAATATCAAATAGGGTGTATAACTAATACTTGTATAACTAATGCATAGGTTCAAAAAGTATACCAAACAAGGTATTATTAATACACAAAGCTAATGCATACATTAGTTTATCTAATTAGAGAAAATAATGCATGCATTAGCTTTTAGTATTACTAATCCCTTATTTGGTACACTTTTTCAACATACGCATTACTAATGCAAGTATTAGTTATACATCGTATTATCCTATGTATAACTAATACATAGCAAACCATGTATCAACAATACCGAGCTATTATGCATGCATTAACATAGTTAAAGATAAAATTATCCTTAAAGTCCCTTAAAGCTAAAGAACATCCAGGGCATTTTTGTAAACAATTAATTTTCTTAAAAATTATGCACTGCATTTTAATTTTTAATACACTATACCAAACAGTGGATGAGAAATAATTTTTGCATAACTAATGCTTGCATTACTAACCTATACATTACTAATACACCTTATTTAGCAATATTCTTATACACCCGACCAAATGGCCCCTAATAACAATTGTACAATTTCAAGAATTTAAATTTCATTTAACTATTTAAGTTGTAAACCCGATGTGATGTTTTCAATTTTAAAGTAACAATACTTTCATCAAATAGGAGTATTAAATTTATACAATAAAACAGTGCTCTCTAATTCTCCTTGCTCCATTTTTTTTTTTGGTTTTATTTTAGTATATACATAAGTAGAAGAGTTACATTTATCCTGAAATACACAATACCATAACTTTGAAAAAGAATACTCTGTCCGTCCCCAAAAAGTTGGGTGAAGTTGGGCGTACAAGTGCTAACTCGAACATATATCAATCTCTTAAACATTTCAATTAAATATATATTTCCAAAACTAGATAAAAATATTGTAAATCACAATCTTTATTAGAAAAAAAAAAACTATTTGATTCTCGAGCATTAATAATGTCAAAAAATAGGCAAAAGAAGTACTACTAGCTAATATAGAACAATTATAGATTATTATGTTATTTAAATCTTATAACGTCTATTTTCACAAATTTGAACTGCTGTTTTTTTGGTGAAATCTGAATTTAGTAATTTACTCAAATTTACCTAGATTATTTCAGCACATAAGCCACTAGCGTATGGAGTGAAGGAGAAGTATATTTTTAACCGTTCTAAAAGAATATTAACCCATGAAATGTATATTTTTATATATATGTGAATTATATAGATATACTATAAGTATTTTATATATTTTTTAATTAGCGAATGTAATTCATTTCTGCGAATCGGTTAAAACCGATCAATTTTGTATTTTGCCCGATTATTAACTGAGGCACATGCATGATGGGTTGTAGGTCCAAACTCCAAAGTGGACTGTGATTTAACATTCAACGGCTATTTCTAAGGAAACTTTAATTTTTTAATTTTTATCTTCTTACTCTTTTTTACTAGTACCATAAATTTAGTTGGGTTTGTTAAAGTTTTGGAATTTGCAAATTCAATTATAAAAAGTGTTTGTTTGAACTAATCTTGAAAAAAGTTATTCCTTTGTCCAATTTATGTGACGCTTTTGTTCGAAATTCAAACTTCTTAATTTTGATGTATTTGAATATGGAATCTTTAATATTTTTCGAAATAAAATTTATATATTTGAAAACTACGCATAAAAGGCATATGAAAGACTTACGGTTAAAAAATAATTCTTTTGACTCTCGAAATCCAAATACCTTCACATAAATTGGGACGGAGGAAGTATGTAAGTCTACTACTTCTAGTATGTTCGGTTAAGCTTCTAAAATTAGTTTACTTTGAAAAGTATTTTTCCCGAAAATGCTTTTTAAAAAAGTATTTTTTGGGAGAAGCAATTTGTGTTAGGCTAATTAACTGAAAACACTTTTGGACTGTAACCAATGTTTGACCAAGTTTTTAAAATATAGTACTTTTAAGTATATTTTAAAAAATGTACTTTCAGCGAGAACCTGTTTTTTTCCACTTCTGCTTCTATGCAAAATGCACTTTTTTTTACTTCTTAAAATTTGGCCAAACAAATTAACTTTAGAAAAAAAATATTTTTGGCAAAAAAAAAAAAAAAAAAAAAGAGCTTGGCCAAACCAGCTCTTGGTAAAGGAAACTACAAGCTAAAAGTAGATCCCAAATTTTTCTAACCCAAATTGGAAGTGAGAAACCGACAGTGGCACAAAGGGAGAGAGAGGGAGTAAAAAATGGGTACCTGAGCAAGTGGTAGCAGGTGGAATCTCCAAACCACAAACAGAAGGTAGTTTAAGTGCCTTATCGATATCAATATTGAACCCAATTTTAGCACCAGAGTGAGCTCGCCCAAGCATTTGACACAAGCAAATTGGGTTACTATCTAACAACCCAGCAATTTCTGGGCAACATCCTTTATCCGGTTTAGTCAAATTGCTATCTTTTTCTACAAATGTTAAGCAATCAGACATGTTTATCAACACGCTGAAGCAATTAACTCCGGGACTTGGTGCAGGAGCTGCTGGTGCCGGTGGCGATTTTTGTGCATCAATCAGAGTGGGGAATAGTGAGATGATGAGAAATGTTGTGGCAATAGTGGTGATTATTTTGGTGGTTTTGGCCATTGTTGTGGATTTGAAATGAATGTGTTTAGTAGTGGGAACTGAGGAGTGAGTGAGCAAAGTTGTAAAAATAGAGTTATAAGTAATACTCTCTACTGTAGAGTGGTAAAGTTGATGGCTTGCTTTTGATAGCCCGAAAAGTTTATTTGCCAAAACAGCCAGTAGTAAGTAGTAACTACTTCTTCCTCCTTTTATATTAATTTTTATAAAGATTTGACACCTTCATTAGTACTTCCTCCGTTTCATATTAAATGAGGTAGTTTGACTCGATACGGAGTTTAAGAAAAAAGAAGAAAACTTTAGGAACTTGTGGTCTTAAAAGCTTAAGGGGTAAAAAGTTTGTGAGGCCATGACATTTGTGTGGCTATAAAAGCTTCTCATTAAGGGTAAATAGGTAAAATACAAGAGTTTAAAGTTGAATTATTTCCAAATTTAGAAATGTGTCATTTATTTTGGAACAGACTAAAAAGGAAAGTACCTCATTTAATATGAAACGGAGGGAGTAGTATAAATCATAACCAGAGGCGGGTCCGGAATTTCAAGAGGATAAGTGCACTAGTGTGAAGAGGTGAATATGGAATTTACACTTGACGGATTTAACTTTAGTCTCTTAGCATGAACTCACTATACTTTTGAAACTATAGGTTCAAAATTATATTCTTTTTAAATTTTAGTAATTTTCATATATATATATCTATACTCCATGCCGAAAAAGACCATTTGGAGTGAGGTTTGAACTGCCAATTTCACTTATAGAGGTACACCCAATAATAGTTGCATAATATTGTTATACATAGTTTAGGAAGAAGAGTATGAGTTCACGTGAACCCATAACTAGATACACCTTCATAACGAATGTTCAATAAAATTACTCTCATCTCTCCCTCAAAAGAATAATGACTATATACCTTCTTGTAAATTATGGGTGAAATTATAAAAGGTGGCAAATATTTTGAGCTAAAGTACAGATAAAAAGAATCAGAAGAAGTATTGTGTTTAAGTCTAGTGTAAATTTTTTCCGATTTCAATATCTACGAGAGAAAGAGGGTGGGGGGTGGGGGGTGGATGCACTTGTTCTCTTTCACATATTTGCTAATTCGGAGTGTTGATTTCTTTCCAAGGAAGCAATTTTTTTTTAAGAAACAATACTTTAATTGAGAATTTATGCGGCATTCCGATTATATTTTGGAGAAATTTACATATATGTCCATTTGTGAAAATATTTTTGAAGTCATACATATGTTTCATATATTGTTTTTTTGAAATCATCTATAGTTATGATTCTTTCTAATAATATGTAGTTTGTACTCTAAGTTACTTTTAAAAATTGCACAACTCCGGCCTGTATTGGAAAAAAACTGAGTTTATATTAAAAGATAATGTGGCATGACACGTGGATTAGTTAAATGGTCAAAGCACAGCAATTGACTAAGAGGCACGGATGGAAACAACCACGGGAAGAAGAATTTAAATTATCTACAGCCAACGGATAGAAGGCATTGAAAGCAAAGATCTGGTGACAGAAAGGAGTCCAAATTCATTATTAAATACTTGATACGTTATGAAGTCGGTATTTAATAGGAATGATTGTATAACGGCTTATTTAATATCATTTATTACTCATGATTATATCATTAAAGCTGAGGCTTCATTCCTTTACCTAGAATTATCTATAAAAGGAAGAAGTATCATCATTTGTAAGGACACGGAATACTATTGAGAATTTATTGAAATATACATCTATTTGCTTCTTTACCATCGTTCTCAAAAGTATTTTATTTTTGTCTCCTGATTATCAGTAACCCGAATTTCTTTTTAGCTTTGACCAAAGACTCAGATTTTTGGTTAAACAAATTGGTTCCGTTACCGGGAATCTGATAATCTTTCCTTTTAAACTACATCTTATCTATTAGGCGTCACCATGTCAAACAACAACGCCGACAACAATAGTAACAACACATTGGGAAACCATGAGAATCAAATACATCAAAATCAAGATAATGTGGTTCCCTCTCCTCTAAATTCACCACGTCAATCTCGTGAAGGCACTCCTGTTACCGAATCACGTGCTGATCAACAAGAGCAATCTGAACATTTTGAAGGAGTTACAACTGAAGCTTTGCAAAAGCTAATTGATGCACAGGTCGGCAAAGCTCTTCAGGCACTTGTTAGTCGATTGCCTGCTGCGCCACCTACACCAACTCCTAATAATAATACATTGGAGAACCCCCGTTCTGGTCTTGATAATTCTGGAAACGGAGCAACCCCCAGTGAACCACAAGAAGGGGGACCAGGTAATTTAAATAATTCGTATTTGCAAAATTTAGTACTAACCTTGCAGAAACAGCTTAAGGAACAAAATGAGCGTATTGAACAAATCCCTGGAGTTCCACCTGTAATAAAAGGAGTAGACATGGACAAATACTCACAACAACCATGGAAGCCTAGTGCTGCTCCCCTTCCAATTCCGAAAAAGTTCAAAATGCCTGACATCCCGAAATATGATGGTACTACAGACCCACGTGACCACGTGACTGCATTTACAACCGGCGTAAAAGGCAACGACTTGACCAAACAAGAAATTGAATCAGTATTGGTCAAGAAATTTGGAGAAACACTCACCAAGGGTGCATTAACCTGGTATTCTCTTTTATCTGAAAATTCTATTAATTCTTTTGCTGAGCTTGCAGATTCTTTTATTAAAGCACATTCGGGAGCACAAAAGGTTGAGAAAAGGATGGAAGATATTTTCAAAATCAAACAAGGGGATTCGGAGTTGCTTAGAAACTTCGTTGATAGATTCCAGCGTGAAAGAATGACTCTACCTCGTGTGCCTGACAATTGGGCTGCTATAGCTTTTGCAAGTAATTTAAATGACAAAAGTTCTGAAGCCACGAGACGACTCAAAGAAAGTCTTCGAGAATTTCCTGCAACCACATGGAATGATGTTTACAACAGGTATAGCACGAAGCTGCGAATCGAAGAAGATACCGTACCTAAGCTCCATCATGAAGAAAGGGGCGGTACCCGAAGGTCAGAAACCGAAAAAAGATCAGGTAAAAACAGGTACGATCCATATATGGGACCCGCAGGAAAGGACCCACGGTCGAAACAAGATAGCCAGCAATATGATCAAAAATCAAGGAATCAGGATTCTGGTTCTTCTTCAAAGTTCAGGAATGATCGGAACAGACAAGAATCACGAGATGATGACAGGAGTTTAAAGGCACGATTCGGTGGATATAATTTTAATGTCTCTACCTCCGAGCTCGTAGCTGTTTTAAGAAGCATGGGAGATAAGGTACGGTGGCCAAAAGAGATGCGGTCAAATCCAAGTAGACGCAATCCGGATCATTGGTGCGAATTTCACAACGATCACGGGCACAAAACTTCAGAATGCAGATTCCTGCAGAGTGAAGTGGATCATTTATTAAAGCAAGGGTACCTTACTGAGTTATTTAGTGAGAAAGGAAAACAAGCTTATATGAAAAACAGACAAGAGCCACCACAACCTCCTTCACCCAAAAGGATAGTGAATGTCATAAGCGGGGGAGAGGACATTCACGGCGTAACCTATACAGCCTCCAACAAGGTTTCTAAGGTAACCATTACACACGGGAAACGAGGGCGGCAGGTCCTTGAAAATGAAAGTATTTCATTTGATGACGCAGATACCGAAGGAGTAACAACTCCACATAATGACGCACTGGTAATATCTTTACTTGTACATGATACTAATGTAAAACGAGTTTTGATTGATCCAGGGAGTTCTGTAAACATTATATTATTAAGGGTACTACGAGAGATGCAAGCTGAAGACAAAATGATACCCAAGGCGCACACCTTGTCAGGCTTTGACAATTCAAGTGTAGTAACAAAAGG
Organism: Nicotiana sylvestris; assembly: GCF_000393655.2. Taxonomy (NCBI): domain Eukaryota; kingdom Viridiplantae; phylum Streptophyta; class Magnoliopsida; order Solanales; family Solanaceae; genus Nicotiana; species Nicotiana sylvestris. The sequence goes on from NC_091062.1 coordinate 136,705,137, forward strand.
TGAGGTATTTCTAACAACTTTTGCTATGGGTGTTGTGAAGGAAACTAAATTTCAGGTAGTTGATATGGAAATGGCCTACAATATGATCATGGGGAGACCATGGATACACGATATGGACGTTGTCCCATCAACTCTACATCAGGTTATTAAATTCCCATCACCATGGGGAATTTGCCAAATTCGTGGGGATCAGCAGATGGCTAAAAGTGTCAACGCTGTAACAAGTACGAGCACCGAGAATAAAGAAAAGTAGCAATTACAGGAAACAGTTGAAGGTAAAAAAGATCAAACTTCAACTGAACAGGAAAAGACGGATTTGGACTCAAGACCTGACACAATTCAAGAACCTGAAGAAAATGAAAGCATCAAAACGACAATTGAAGATCTTGAGGCAGTGATGTTATTTGATCAATGGCCTGAACGGAAGGTTTATGTCGGGGCCAATTTAAGCACGAACATGTGAGGTATGATAATCGAATTTTTAAAAGCTAACTTAGACTGCTTTGCTTGGTCCCACGCTGGCATGACAGGTATTCCACCAAGTGTGGTCACTCACAAACTCAATGAGGACCCCTCTTTCACACCAATAAAGCAAAAGAAACGGAAACAAGGTGCTTTCAAGAACCAGGTGATTCAGGAGGAAGTCCAAAAGTTATTAAAAATCGGATCAATCCGTGAGGTAAAATATCCTACTTGGTTAGCTAATACGGTGGTCGTACCCAAGAAAAATGGTAAGTGGTGTGTTTGCGTAGATTATACCGATTTAAATAAAGCCTGTCCAAAAGATTCCTTTCCCTTACCGCATATAGATCAACTAATTGATGCAACCGCAGGTCATGAACTTTTAAGTTTTTTAGATGCATATTCAGGATATGATCAGATTAAAATGGATCCTAGTGATGAAGAAAAAACTTCTTTCATCACAGACATGGGGACTTACTGTTATAAGGTAATGCCCTTTGGCCTCAAAAATGTTGGGGCAACCTATCAAAGGTTGGTCACCAAAATGTTCCAAGAACATTTAGGGAAAACGATGGAGGTATATATAGACGATATGCTCGTCAAAACCCAGCAATCTCACGATCATGTTTCTCATCTATCTGTTACTTTTGAAATTTTGCGAAAATTTAATATGAAACTCAACCCAGAAAAATGTGCATTTGGGGTGGCATCAGGTAAGTTTTTGGGTTTTCTTGTTTCTAATCGTGGTATTGAAGTGAATCCTTCTCAGATCAAAGCAATAGAAGAAATCCCGGATATACTTACTAATAAAAAGGAAGTACAAAGATTAACGGGAAGAATTGCAGCTTTGGGGAGATTTATTTCCAAATCCTCGGAAAGGTGTTTTAAGTTTTTCTCTGCACTTAAAAAGCAAGATCATTTTGAATGGAATGAAGATTGTCAACAAGCTCTTAGAAATTTGAAAGCTTATTTGTCAAAACCACCGTTGTTGGCAAAACCGAAGGTGGGGGAAAAACTTCTCATTTATTTGGCCGTGTCTGAAGTCGCTGTAAGTGCTGTTTTAGTCCGCGAGGACCAAGGTAAACAATCTCCTATTTATTATGTAAGTAAGTACTTATTGGAAGCTGAGACACGATACCCACAGCTAGAAAAATTAGCATTAGCTTTGATCATGACATTTAGAAAGTTAAGACCTTATTTTCAATGTCATCCCATTGTTGTAGTTACTGCTTTTCCGCTTCGAAATATTTTGCATAAACACGAACTTTCAGGAAGATTAGCAAAATGGGCTATAGAACTAAGTGAGTATGAAGTTATTTATCAACCCAGGACCGCTATAAAGTCTCAAGTACTAGCTGATTTCGTGGCTGATTTTAGCCAGGGGATGCATTTAGAAGCAGAAAAAGAATTATTAGTTTTTAATGGTGCGAACCCGGGGACTTGGGTTTTATACACTGACGGTTCATCTAATGTAAAAGGGGCAGGCTTAGGAATAGTCCTCGTACCACCTGCGGGTGAGACCATTAGACAGGCTATAAAATGTCATTCTATAACTAACAATGAAGCAGAGTATGAGGCTGTAATTGCAGGTTTAGAATTGGCACGAGAACTCGGCATAACACAGATTATAATCAAGAGTGATTCTCAACTCGTGGTTAATCAGATGCTGGGGACTTATACAGCCAGAGAGTCACGAATGCAAGAATACCTCGCAAAGGTACGGGAGTTAATAAAGCAATTCCAAACTTGGAAAGTAGTGCAGATCCCAAGAGATGAGAATGTAGAGGCAGATGCTTTAGCAAACCTTGCATCCGCAGCAGACGTGGCAAACAATACAGATGCTTCAGTCATACATCTATTTCATTCCGTTCTTGAACCTGATAAAAACGAGGTAAATTTTAATCATCTAACATGGGATTGGAGAAATGAAATTGTTGCCTTCTTACAGCACGGAACCGTGCCTAATGACAAAGGAAAGGCTTACGCGCTTCGCAAAAAAGCTGCACGATATTGTTTATATCAAGGTAATCTTTATCGAAAGATGTTCGGCGGACCACTAGCAAGGTGTCTCGGTCCCTCTCAAACCGAATATGTCATGAGAGAAGTACATGAAGGACATTGTGGGAATCACGCAGGAGGACGGTCACTGGTAAGAACGTTAATTCGCACAGGATATTATTGGCCTAAGATGGAAGAAGAGGCAACCAGTTTCGTGTCCAAATGTGATAAATGTCAAAGGTACGGCAATAATATGCACAGACCAGCTGAGTTACTACATCCTGTTTTAGCCCCTTGGCCCTTTATGAAATGGGGAATGGATATCGTAGGTCCACTTCCACAAGCAAAAGGTCAGGTAAAATTTCTACTTGTACTTACAGATTATTTCACTAAATGGGTAGAAGCAGGGGCATTTAAACAGGTACGAGAAAAAGAAGTTAAAGACTTCATATGGCGAAATATAATATGCCGCTTTGGAGTACCAAAGGAGATCGTGTGTGACAATGGACCACAATTTATTGGAGCACAAGTTACAGAATTTCTTCGAAGTTGGCAGATCAAAAGAATAACGTCTACGCCATATCATCCAGTGGGGAATGGACAAGCAGAATCAACTAACAAAGTTATTATCAATAACTTGAAAAAGAGGTTACAAGATTCAAAAGGTAATTGGCCTGAGGTGTTACCTGGAGTACTATGGGCTTATCGTACAACGACCAAAACAGGCACTGGAGAAACACCATTTTCGATGGTTTATGGTACGAAAGCCTTAATTCCAGTAGAAATAGGTGAGCCAAGCACACGATACGATCAGGCAACGGAGGAATCTAATAATGAAGAGATGCGGGTTAGCCTAGATTTACTTGAAGGAAGAAGAGAAGCTGCTTTGATAAGAATGGCAGCACAAAAGCAAGTAATAGAACGATATTACAATAGGAAAGCACGCCTCAGATTTTTCAAAATTGGGGACTTCGTGCTTAAAAAGGTGTTCCAATCTGCAAAAGCTGCTAACTCAGGAAAGCTAAGTCCAACATGGGAAGGACCATACAAAGTCCGTGGCATTGCGGGAAAAGGAGCATACCAGTTGGAAACAATGGATGGTAAAATTTTACCCTCACATTGGAATGCTGTCCACTTAAAAAGATATTACTTTTAAGAAAGTACATACGGTCAGGTATCATCATGTTAAAATTTCTCTATTGGTTTATTAATATTTTACTAACGATTTTAGATGCTAGGCAAAATATCCTAACTCGTGCCAAATGATGAGTCACAACCTGCAAGGCAAAATGGAGTATTCTTAAATTCCTAGCCCAGGGTTGCAATTAATCTGATGGAAATACACACGAGTTAGGCAGTCTTCATCTATAATCACACCGTCGAGTCCCGTATATCTTTCTGTTTTAGGAAAAGGGCCAAAGTAAAAGAAATAAACAAATGCTCGAGGCTTCATACTTCACCGCTCAAACACTTGGGGGACTACATATTATACACAGATATGTGTAGAAAGAGACAGATACGAGTATCGAATCAAAATCAGCTACAAAGAAGCAAGTGTTGAGAAAAAGTTACGAAGTCTTCAGCATTCATGAGAACAACAGAGTCATCTCTCAAACTCATAAACAAAGTCACCTCTCAAACCCTTCTTAACATGTAAAGATAGGGTCATGACTATGTACTGAAACAGGTTATGAAGAAAAACCTTGTTTATTTTATGTTATTTACAAATCTGTTACAAGAAAAACAGTTACGAGAAAGTTGTAGATGTATTGTAATACATGTAACAGTCAAACACTTGTTAAAAGTTTATGAATAAAAACTTGCCAAAGTTGTTTCATATAAAACGTGTGTTTTCCTATTACTTTCATCGTATTATAACACCATTATGAAGTTGAGACGTCTTCTTCATTAAGTGTCGATAAAATAAAAGGGCCCTCTTTTATAATCCTCATGTTAATAAGTCATGAGAAGTATCATAAAGCATTTTCAAAGGATAAAAATGCTAAACTATTCTATAAGTCCTAAATAAGTAAGCTAAAGGCAAGAATAGAACACATTGCAGTACTAACAAAACTTCTTAATATAATTAAAAAGACTAAGTAGAAACTTAGTCAATTAAAGTTTATACAAGTGCCCCATTATGATAACTGGGGACTTTCACCAAAATATCCCTTAAAAAACTAAGGGATAAAACCATCATTCAATTGAAGGGGTCAGCGCATCAGAAGTTGCAATATTTATTTCACTTTCAGCCACAGACACGGTGGCAACTTCTGAAGAAGCAGCAACAGGAACGATTTCAGCAGAGCTTGAGATGTTAGGATCAATGAGGGAAACAAGAGTCACGGAAGCTTCAACTTCCACAGACTGGGTCATAGAAGTTTCACCTTCTGAAGCTGGAATTGCAACGTTTTTAGCTGAAGCAGGAATTGTAATCCCAATTGCTGCAGTATGCACTTCTTCATTTAAAAGTTCTTATGTTCCAGGAACTTCAAGTGCAGGAGAAGGAGTATCAGCAGACTGTTGGCTTTTCTCGATAGTATCTATGACTTTGGCCAGTTCAGACTGCAAGTCAAAACCTTCTTGAGCAGCTTCCGTCAAAGCATCACGACGAGATTTCAGGAAAGCCCAACTCACTTCTATGTTAAAATTTTCCTCTAGAAGTCCATATTCCTTTTCCCACATAGCAAGATCGTTTTTTAAGATTTGATATTCAGCTAAATGGGAATCAAGGGAAGCTTCAAGAGAAGCATGAGAACTCTTCAAGGCATGAATCTCGTCAGAAGAAGTCTGTAAGTCAGCCTGAGCTTGAGTCAAGCTTTGCACTAACTCTCCTGCATATTCTTCCTTCCTAGCCAAAAGTGCCTTCAGCTCTCTAACTTCTTCACTAGCCCTGGATAATTGTTCTGACAAAGAGCATTCCAAAAGCTCTTTGTCTCTTTTCAATTGGCTTGAAGAGGCTTTGACAGTTGCCAGTTCAGAAGTTAAACCACGGTTTTGCTGCTCCAGGAGATTTTTATCTTCTTGCAACTCCTCTATGGTCCCTTGAGCATTCTCGAACTGCTCCTTCCAATTGGTTGCTTCAAGCTGGGCTCCCCTAGCTATTTCCTCGGCCTCGTGCATAGTCTTTTCAGACTCACGAGCTCTTCTTTCCAGTAGGGAAATTCTTCCCATTAATTCCGTGCCAATAAGATTAGCCTACATAGGTAAGTCATGGAAATGAGAGATTAAAGATAATTTAAAAAAAAACTTGTTGGTAAAAATACCTTCAAAGTAGAATGAACTACGCCATTCATCAGAGTTAAGCAGCTATGGCTCTCCATCTTCTTCTTCTCGATATCTCCAATTAGAGGTTCGAGCCAAACATCGGCTCTGCCGGTCTTCCTCAAGAGGCTATGATTGGCAGGAACCTCCAAAGTAACACTTTTCATAGTCATACCTCCACTGCTAGAACTTGTCTCTGTATGATGAACAGAGGGAAGAGGAGCAGTGGAAGGAATGGAAGGAAAAGATGTAGAAACCATAGGAGCAGAAGAAGGTGCGGTAGAAACAGCCAAGGGAACGGATATAGGAGCAGTAGAGACTGGCAAAAGAACGGAAGTCGTCAAAACTGGTAACGAAATACTTACGGCTGGAAGAGGAATGGAGGAAATAGGAACAAATGAGGAAAGAGGAGCTTCATCAAAAACAGGGCCGAGCTCGCCACTCCCGAAACCACTGTCAAAAATATGCTGAATTGATTCATCATTATCTCTAGGTTCGGTGTCCTCATCAGATTGAATCAAAACAGGCTCGGTGGCGGAGGTACGAGCAGGAGCGTTTTCAATTTCATCATCAATGATTATTCGTCTCCTGACCCTTGGCCTGGTAATTAGGGAGGTATTCGCTTCTTCTTCTTCAGAACTTTCCTTTGCAGCTTTCCTTTTAGGCAGCAAGGCTCGAGCCTTATCCAAATCAAGAGCAGCATTCGCAGACATGCGAATGGCCATAGCTACTTCAGCCGTCATTCCTCTAATGCCAAATCCTGATTAAAGGATGGATATACATGATTAAAGTTGAGGAAAAAGTGCTTAACATGTAAAAAAAATTTATAAAAGAGGGGATACCGTGTGTTTTGACTTTCCAGCCATGTAAGGAAGAAATTGATTTCCAAGTTCTCTGCTCCCTAGAAGCAATCTTCAAAAGTGAGTCTACCCAACCACGAAAGTTGGGAATAGGTTCCACATCTCCCATGGTTGCTACAAAAAACCAAGAAGGGACGAGATTAAAAAACAACTTTCTTTTGAAATTCTCAAAAGTAAGTACGGTAAATAAAAGGAAACCTACGTTCAAAATTCCACTTCTCAGGGAAGAGAATATTTGTTTCACCAATCAAGTCCATTGTACGGACAACAACGTAACGAATATACCATCCACGATCTTTATCATCCTCAGGATTTACCAAAACCTTTTTGCTCCTTGCAGTTAAGGTAAAAACCCCATGGCGTATTAAGTTAGGATGATATAGATGAATGAGGTGAGAAAAGGTGAAATTGACATTGGCCTTGGAAGATAAATATCTCAAACAAGCCACTGTTCTCCACACCAATGGACCGATTTGGGCCAAACAAATTGTAAAGAAACGACAAAAATCGAGAATAACTGGGTCAATCGGAGGATTGAAACCTAAAGTGAAGGGGTAAGTGTAAACAGAAGAATACCCACTTCTAAAAGAGGAAATTCTTTGATTTGGGGAAGGAATTGACATTCGGAGACTATCCTTCCAGTTACAATCTCTTCTTATGGTGGGGATTGTAAGTTCGGTTACTATTGTTGGGTAAGTATCGGCTCTTTCTAAATTTTTAATTTGTTTTTGAAGAGACGTTTTGTCACTTTCAAAAGACAAATCGTCGGGAACTATATCATCAACTGAGGGTTCTTGAGAAGGATCAAGAATTTCCCTACTCTTAGAAAAAGGGGCTTTTGGGATAGAACTCCTTGAAGAAGAACCAGAGGAGCCGCCTCGCATAGATTCTAACCCTGTTCGAAGCCTACCTCCTCCGCCTCTTCTGTGTCTAACAGGGGCGTTGGGGAATTGATCTAGAATTGGAACTTTTTTACGGTTAGGGTTTGAAGAAGACATTGTTAAGAAGGAAGTATGTGCTGAAGATTTGTGAAGAAGACAAAGGAGGACAAAGTTATGTGTAAAATGGGAACCGTCAACTTTTTAAGTGTAATGATGAAAAGCCTACAATAAAGGCAGCTATCACTTCGTAAATAGTGAGAGTGAAGAAGTCTCGAAAAAGAGTATGAATAGTGGAATCAATTAGAAAATGACACATGAGCAGAACATTAAATGGAAAAGACTGATGAGACGTTAGTACTGTCATGAGCATTAATTGTGGTAAAAATTCCTTTTACATGAAGATCCACTTCCCAATTATTTAATTGATAAAAAAAATGGAAAGTGGGGGACTATCTGTATTGGAAAAAAACTGAGTTTATATTAAAAGATGATGTGGCATGACACGTGGATTAGTTAAATGGTCAAAGCACAGCAATTGACTAAGAGGCACGGATGGAAACAGCCTCGGGAAGAAGAATTTAAATTATCTACAGCCAACGGATAGAAGGCATTGAAAGCAAAGATCTGGTGACAGAAAGGAGTCCAAATTCATTATTAAATACTTGATACGTTATGAAGTCGGTATTTAATAGGAATGATTGTATAACGGCTTATTTAATATCATTTATTACTCATGATTATATCATTAAAGCTGAGGCTTCATTCCTTTACCTAGAATTATCTATAAAAGGAAGAAGTATCATCATTTGTAAGGACACGGAATACTATTGAGAATTTATTGAAATATACATCTATTTGCTTCTTTACCATCGTTCTCAAAAGTATTTTATTTTTGTCTCCTGATTATCAGTAACCCGAAATTTCTTTTTAGCTTTGACCAAAGACTCAGATTTTTGGTTAAACACTGACTCGTTAGGGCATCATAAATTAGTGTTACGACACCCTAGGATTTCTATAAAGAAAAACTAAGGTTGGATCTGATCTCGAAGCTTGTACGAAAACCATCTTGAATTTAGAACTTCATTGATGTAAAAGTTTTAGTTAGCAAAGCAAACATCAGATTCACTCAATTCACTTAGAAAATATTTAGGTTGATTTTATAAATGTGTTCGTCAATTATATGTTATTTGCTAATAGAAGAAATATTTCACTCAGTTTACTTGGGAAACACTGTGGTGACTATAGATTTGTTCATCAGTTTTACCGTTCTCTGCTTTGGGACATGAGATGTGTATGGCCCAATATGTCAATCACAGTTTTGAACAAAACCGTTTGCTGTTTTTCTGCTAGCTCTAAATCATGCAAAATTTTAGGAACTTAAAAGCACATGCTTACGAAAAAAAAAACAAGGGACCGGCTGTGGGGTATGATTTATTTCTAAAAATTCAGCAACAACAAATCCAGTAAAATCCCACTAGTGGGATTTGGGGAAGGTAGTGTGTAATTGTGTATACAGACCTTACCGCTAATTTGAGAAGGTAGAGAGACTACTTCTTATAGACTCTCGGCTCAAGAAAAAATGCAAAAAGAACCAATAGCAACGGACAACAAGATAACCAAAAAACCAACGCAAAAGAAACATTTAGGAAGAAATTATTACTATTGTATACGGTGGAAATCGACGACTCGATTTCACAGGCATCTCGAGGGTTTCCAGTGATCGACTCCGAGAATTCTCCATGGTCGACTTCAAGACAGATCGACTTCGAGACAGTATAATTAATGACCGGTCCCGAGACATTGTGAATTACTGGTCTCGGCGAATCAGGGTGGAGTTCCCAAGGCACGTGCATATGACAGGTTAAGTCTAGTGGACTAGCCCAAAAGGCGAATCAAGGCATTTAATGGTTGTACCGGCCCCATATCTCTGTAATTAATGCATTTGTACTATGTTGGGATTCCCCCTCTTGTATAAAGGGGATCCTTGTCATTTTGTAAACATATGTTGCTCCATACTAAAAAAAAAAGACTCAAGAACATCCTCTCTGCTCTCTAACATATTCTCTTGGTTTTATTACTTCATTCATTGCTCATATTTATTGTGTTCTACTAAAAGTTTATAATTTATTGCTTATTATTGGCCATAAAGAGTCGTCATTGATTTATTTGTAACTGTTAGCCTCCTTCGACCACCCTCGGTAGCTCACAGTCGAGCATCATATTTGACTCTAAGGCCCTCGAATAGGCGAACTCGAGGCCCCGATCGACAACGCTTCGGTTTGATTAATATCTCGATTTTAAGCTTTCATTTCGTTTCTAAGTCTTTCACGTAGCATCAACTGCCTAACAACTAGCATAAAAATAGATCACGTATTTTTAGAACCACTAAATCAAATTTAATTGTTATTACCATTTTCACGGTAAACAGTTTGGCGTCCACCGTAGGGCTAAAAATAATAGTGATTATTTTCTTGCTGGTTTAATTACATAACGCAAGTTATCTTTCACACTTTTTCTTGCCCAAGATCTTTGATTTCAGGTCAAAATGTCAGCTCAGTGAACAACAACCTTGAGAAGCACGGAGAAAATGGTGTAAATGTTCCAGGCGTTGGTGTACCACCACGAAACCCTGAGAACGCACCAGAATCGATTCCCATGGACGCGGTCTCACGCGATGCTCAACACGTCGATGTAAGCTCCCATTCTAACAGGAGCGTGCACCAAGGAGACCAACAAGAAGCTCAGGAAACCCCGGCTAGGGAAGAACGGGAGGTTAGCCTTCACGTTATTTTTGAAATGTTGCAGGCACAACAGCTAGCGATTGCTCAGCTGTAAAGTCACCAGAAAATACCCAGCAGGATAGCGCCGGGGACGGCTCCCCCAACCGAGCAGGTACCGGAGAGATCAAGAAACAACGGGTCGGTAGCCGACCCCGCCATCGTAAAGATGCTCGAGGACCTCACAAAGAGGATCGAATCGGGCGAGAAGTCAACGACAAAAAGGTTGAGACCTACAACTCCAGGGTCAACCAAATTCCGGGCGCACCCCCGATCCTAAAAGGTGTGGATTCGAAGAAGTTCATACAAAGGCCGTTCCCAGAGGAAGCGGCTCCAAAACCAATTCCAAAGAAGTTCAGGATGTCAGACCTTCCGAAATACAATGGATCCTCAGACCCCAATGAGCACATTACTGCTTACACTTGTGCAGTGAAGGGCAACGACCTAAAGGACGACAAGATCAAGTCCGTCTTGCTAAAGAAGTTCGGGGAAACACTCTCTAAAGGGGCCATGATGTGGTATCACAATCTAGATTCTAATTATATAGACTCAACTCCATTCCTAGCTCCCTGAGGAAATCGATCCCGACCCTCATATCGGATAAAAGCTATTGCGACCCGCTCTTCCTACCTTAGTATAGCGTCAAGTTGGCAAGCGATCAAGCGTTCCGGATTTGCACCTCAAGGGCAGAAGCCTTAGCTAAAGCATCCTCCTTGGCCGCAACTTGGGCATCTACTCGAGCTTTTAACTTGTTAAGCTCACGATTGACCTGGCCAACTTCGCCCCAAAGACGTTCCAGCTCCTCCGTTTTGCTCTCCAACTGAAATATCAAACCATTAGTCTCCAAAAAATGAAATGGGAGCATACATCAACCCGAAATACAGGTTACCTGTCTTTCGAGGCGGCTTTCACAGTTCCGACTTCGATCCGCCTCACACTGCAGGTATACCAGCTCACTTTCCTTCCTCTCACAAAGGAGCCTAAGGGATTTCTCCCTGCCCAAAGCTTTCCATAGCCTGGCCTCTTGGCGAACTCGGACTTAAGCTTGTCAAAGGCCTGCAAAGGAAGATTCAATAAGAAAGGAAGGACGCGAAACCAAGATAAAGAATATACCGGCTACCAAAGCTTACCATAAAGCCAAGCCGCTGAGCCTCACCAAAGGTCGAGCCAATGTCTGATGGCCTAGTATCCCCTGAAGCGCCTTTGGTAGAAAAAGAGGAAGGCGTCGCATGACCCTCGTTCCTCGAAGAACCTTCGACGTGAACGGGAAATGATCTTTCGGAAACAGAGACCTCCGAAGCCGGAAGATCGGCCGAATCGCCTCTTTTGAACCTCAGAAAGGGACTCGCCCCGCCGCGAGCACCCTCACACCTCGGAGACTCTTTCCATTTATTATCAACCCTCGACCTCGAGGTCGGTAGTCTCTCCTCCTCCTCCAAGGGGCACGATCTCATCTCAGAAAGATCTCCAACACCTGCGGCGATACAGTTAGTGCGCTAAAAGAAGGGTACCTTTCTGAAGAAATAAGCCACTAAACGCCTACCGTGATGTTTTGCCTCCCATCTCCCCTTGGACAGGTCTTGCCACCTACGCTTATCATAGGTCGAACAAGCTGCCAGCTTGCGGGACCATTCAGCCAGATCAGGGACCTCGTTCGGCAACCAAAGGATCGCTACAAAGAATAAAATAGAAAGATGCCTTTATGGAGTCCGCCTCCGCTATGGACAAAGTGATAAAAATACAGGTACGCCACTTACGTGTGAAATTCCATTTCTCAGGAAATGGCAAGAACTCTCCAGGGATGATATCGACTGTCCGTGCTCGGATGAACCGGCTCATCCACCCTCGGTCCTCGTCCTCTTCATCATTAATGGCAGGGGATCGAGTGGATCGACGCCGCAGAGTAATCAAGCCTTGGTAATGCAGTGGCCGATATAACCTAACGAGATGGCTGAGGGTGAATTCGAGCCCGACCTTATCCGTAAAATACATTATCATCTGCACTATCTTCCAAAAGGATGGGTGAGCCTACGCCAGGGTAACCTGATATCTCCTACAAAATTCAAGCACGACCCTGTCAAGGGGACCCGACGTAAAAGGATGTGTATACATGCTCAAAAACCCCTCGACATGGGTCATGATATTCTCCTCTAGGGAAGGTGCCTACAGTACTACTCCTCCCCATCCGCAATCTTTTCTAATCATCTCGAGGTGTTCCTCCCTTATTGAGGAGATGAACCTCGATACATGCTCCTGATGCCCTTGAACGTTGGGCGGTCCCTCCATTGTAAAGTCTCTCCTCGAGACAAAGCACCTCGAGGCTCGCTCACCAGGTACTGGCGATGTACCGCCGACCGGACACGGAACAAAGGCAGAACTCCCCTCTCTTTGATGGGCGGATGTCGATGTAGCATCCATGGCTACGGTAAAACATGACGAGGAGGATGAAGATTTGGGCCAAGGCTTTAAGTCAAAACGGCGAGAGAACCAGCACAAAGAACAAAGTTCTATGGAAGAAATAGTTACTCTGAATAGCAGAATCTCCATTTGAGAAGTAAGCGAGTGAATATATAAAGGCAGGCAACGACTGCTCACCTACCCAGAAGACTAATTAATTCTGGCCATGACAACGTCACCTTTCTTGGGAAATGTACTGGCACGATCACCCAGGGGTCCCACTATTAGGTCACATGAACGTTACTATCGTGTGAAGTTTGGGAGGTATCGAGACCTCGAGGTTTTCTTGCCATCATAGGCATCGGCCCCAGAGGAGCTATCGACCTAATTTCAAGATAGAACTCGATCTCGGGAGCCCCGATTACTCCAAGTATGAGCTCCAAAGAGCCAACATCGAAATTCGAAGGCTAACTCCGCAAGAACAATGGAATATAAAGAATGGAAAAACTTGAAGCAGAAAAGTTCTCCTGTATTACCAAAAAATATATTTACATGGGGCGTCTTTACAAGACTTGTCCCCCGGGAAGTACATGCAAGAAAAGGAAAGAAGAAAGGCAAAGACGACGCAGGCCTACTCTTTGTCGCCACTACCCTCCTAACTATCTCCGGGACCTTCATCCAAAGCAACTAAGAGCTCCCAGTTTTCTTCCGATTCTCAGGCCTTCTCGACCTCAGTTGAGAGATCGACACCTTCAGCACTGGCTTCCTCTAAGGTTTGCCTCTTCGCCTTCGCACTAGCATGAGCGACAACCCGAATCAATTTTTGCTCGGCCTTCTCCGATATACTCCGGGCTGTTTGATTCACAGTAGCGGCGTCCTTCAGATAAGTAGCAACTTTTCCTTCGACCTCGGACTTGGCCGTAGATAGCACGACAATCTCTCATCGAGCATTTTGAAGAAGACCCTGAGTCGATGTCAATTTCGAGGTCACTACCTCGTTTCGCTTCCTCATCTCGAGGATCTCCCCATTCTTCTGCCCAATCTGCAAGAGAAAGGGTAAGTTAGCAAACATTGAAAGTCAACAAACATTGAATTGTGGGAACGATGAACGGATTTACATGTAACGAATTACCTGCTCCGCAAGGCCAGCCCTTTCTCTAAGTACTCCCTCCAAACTCACCCGAATCTCGCCCAGCTCTTTCTCCTTTCGGGCAGAAGAGGCCTCCGACTCCTGTAGTCTCGAGACAAGTTTCTCGAGCTCCTTTCCACGGCACGTAAGCTCTTCTCGGAGCCTAGAGAGGGCATGATCGCACATCTCCTTAGACTACTGTGAAACAGAAGAGTCAGAAAGGTAAGGAAGAATGCTTAAGATCAAAAAGAAAAGTATAAATGAACAGCCATCACCTGTCGCTGGAACTTCTCCGCTGCCTCAATAGCGCGGGGAGCATCGAGGCCAATGCCCTCGCTGGCATCGTCGACGTCATCAAGGAAGTCGCCAAACGCACCTCTTGAGAGGACCTCCCACGTTGGTAGCATTTGGGTCCTGAGCATCCCTTAACTCCCCAAAGGAGAACTGAGGGACCAAATCAAGGCCATCCAAGGAATCGATGTCACCAAGAGGCAATTCCTACCCCCGAAAAGCTTCGGGCTCGGACTCTTTGGGACCAGCCGCAACAGTCTCCCCAGCGAGGGTTGCACCACACTCGGTCATGGGATCGGGGACCACATTCACACCCTCCCGAGGGTCTCTACCTCACGGGATCGATCCGAATCGGTCGTTCCTAATTCAGCGGCCTCTGGTCGGGGCATCTGCAGGACTCTCGCGCCCGACCTCGTTCTCTGTGCCAAAAGTACTAGCCCTCATCATCATCATCTTCATCCCCAGTGTCGGGACTTGCTCCGGAAGCTGAAGCCGAAGTCCCGGTGGCAGCTCGAGGCCTACGTGATTTGGGTTACTTTGCCTCAGGAGAGTCAGCAGTCGCCTTATTCTTTCTTTTCTTTCCCTTAGCAGGCTCCGAAGCCTCCGCCTCGCCATCGGGAGGTGGTCGCATCCGCACACCATCGCCAAGGCCTGCACAAACATAGTGGCCGGAGTTTATTAGCACAGAGGATACCAGAGAGAAGCATAAGATTAAGATATAAGAGGTAAGAAGAACTTTACCATGATTCTTGGCCACCCACACATTTTAGCTAGGTCGGGCCAAGACCGGACGAGATACGGGAACGCAGTATCCAACCGCCCGATCCATCCGGCAGATCCTAAACCGCTTCGGGATACCAAGTGGCGGCTGCAAAAACAATGAGAAATCATTTTTCGGAAAAGAGGTAAGAAAATCACAGAGCATGCTCAAAGGAAAAAAAATACTTACGCTGTGTATTCCATTTCTCCGGGAATGGCATCCTCCCGGCCGGGATAATGTCTGAGGTCCTCACTCGAACGAACCTGCTCATCCATCCTCGATCTTTGTCCTCATCGGTGCTCGAGAAAAATAATTTTTTGGACTTGTCTTGAAGCTTAATCAAACCTCGATAAAATCGAGGGCTATACAATCTAATCAAATGGTCGAGGGTAAAGATCTCACCCTCGACCCCATTGGAGAAATAGCGAAGCATGTAAACTATCATCCAGAAGGACGGATAAATTTGACCCAGCGTCACTTGGTACTTGTCGCAGAAATCGAGAATAACCGGGTCTACCTCCGGGGAAGAAGGGTTAGGAGAATCGAACGGACCCACAATGAACGGATAGGTATACACATAAAGGAAGCCAGCTTTGTGATCCGTTATGCTCTTGTTAGAGCGGGGTATCTCTACCAGTGTTGCCTCCGCCCATCGACAGTCTTCCTTCACTTTCTCTATATCGGTCACAACGCTAATGTACCGGGACACATGTTCGCATCGGCCCGACGTAGACGAAGGTTTGTCGACGGAGAAATCCTTCGTCGTGTCGAACCTGGTAAGAGTACATTGTGCAACGGTGGGTATCACTTTGGGCTTTCCTTTGGATGTTCGGGATGAAGAGGCAGCCTCATCTTTTTGAGGAACTGTCTGGGAAGTTCTAGCCATGATGGTGATAAAACTTTTCTGAAAAAGTAGGCAAAGGATCAAGAGCGGAAGTAGAAAGATTGCGAAAGGGGATGGGTCTGGCCTTGAAAATTTGAATATGTTGTGAAAGTATGAATTACCAAACGTTTGATGCATTTATAGAGGCCGTGTGGGCAGCGGAAAGGACGAACCAGAGGCGGTTCGTGGGTTTCTCGATAGTCGTGTTTGACGGCGACCCTTGCGCGGCTTTTTGAGTACCGCATTTAATGCTCTGGGGGGCTGACATCATAGCACTGATGCTTATGGAGTAGGAACTCAAAATCGTTTCCTATCACTTTGTTCTAGGAAACGCGGGGACTATCTGTACACGATGGAAATTGACGGCTAGATTTCACGGGCATCAAAGCACCTCGAGGGTTTCCAGTGATCAACTCCGAGAATTCTCCATGGTCGACTTCAAGACAGTTCGACTTCGAGATAGTATAATTAATGACCGGTCCTGAGACGTTGTGAATTACCGATCTCGGCGAATCAGGGTGGAGTTCCCAAGGCACGTGCATATGACAGGTCAAGTCTAGTGGACTAGACCAAAAGGCGAATCAAGGCATTTAATGGATGTACCAGCCACATATCTTTGTAATTAATGCATTTGTACTATGTTGGGTTTCTCCCTCTTATATAAAGGGGATGTTTGTCATTTTGTAAACATCTGTTGCTCCATACTAAAAAAAAACTCAAGAACATTTTCTCTACTCTCTAACATATTCTCTTGGTTTTATTACTTCATTCATTGCTCATATTTATTGTGTTATACTAAAAGTTTATCATTTATTGCTTATTATTGGTCATAAAGAGCCATCATTGATTTATTTGTAACTGTTAGACTCCTTCGACCACCCTCGGTAACTCACAGCCGAGCATCAGATTCGACCCCGAGGCCCTTGAATAGGTGAACTCGAGGCCCCGATCGACAGCGCTTCGGTTTGATTAATATCTCGATTTTAAGCTCTCATTTCGTTGTCTAAGTCTTTCACGTAGCATCAACTATCTAACAACTAGCATAAAAATAGATCATGTATTTTTAGAACCACTAAATCAAATTTAATTGTTATTACCATTTTTACGGTAAAAACTATAATTGACTTTCTCCATGAAAGAAGAAATTAAAGTACGTGGGTGTTGGTATGAAAATTGATCTCACTTACTAATAGGAGTAACATGAAAAGCAACTACTAACCGGAAAATTTTATTTTGTCTCATACAACTGAGACTAGTTGTATGAGGCTGTTTTTTGTCTCACAGTTTTGTGAACCCAGATTTTTGTGAACCCAGAAGTGTAAGATTGAGGTCCACAAATTTGTGAGACAAAAAAGAACCTCATACAACTCGTGTCAGTTGTATGAGACTTCTCGCTACTAACCTATTGTTGGTCCATTCTGGGACATCGATAAAATTGGAACGACACAGAATACCATTAATTTAGCTCCAGCACAAGAATGACAGCTCAAATGTAGGACTTGTCGCTAATGGTGAAGGACATACAGATTAATAAAGCAATTACATCCCCTAGAACAACTATACGAGGACCATTCCCTTCTTCCCATCCATCCCATCTCCTTTCTTTTTTTGGTAACCGAGAAATTTCTCTGTAAGTTAGCTGGCCAAACTACAACTGGCACACATGTCAAAAGCTCGGGGAATATGGTTCCGCCCCTCTATTTCCTATTTCAATACCAAACTTTAGTCAACGGCAAGGACCAAACTAGTACATCCCCGCTACCAAATATATTATCAGCTGAATTTCTTACCTTAATGCAGCTTGCATGAATAAAAGGTTCCAAATCCAAATACTTCGAAATTTGCATATCATCAACTGCAATTGCTATTGGTTATCAGGAAAAGAGTAATAGTAGCATGATTTCAAAGTGAAGCTCCCCCTGGTGTTAATATCCTTACAGATACAAGTAAGTCCACACAAACTGTATACAAGAAATTAATCTTCTGACGTATATTTCTAAGTAGAATGGATCAGCAGTACATATCTGCAATAAAGTTAATACAGGCTCAAAGCCAGTTTAATATTGTCCATGATGTTCCTATGCTGTGTGGAAGCTATTAGGTGAAATAGTCAAATGGGCCCGAACATCACCATAATAATCGACCATGACATTGTAAGTGGTGACTGCATTTGGAAGAAGAGTGTTTCAACTGGGAACTGGTAAACACTTTTCCCAGCAGTTGGGCATAAGCAGCGTTATCAAAAGCGAAAAGCGCAAAAAAGCTCTAAGGTCTGTTGGGGCTTTATGCGCAAATAAAGCGTATGAGCTTTAATGAAGAAAGGCACAAATGGAGAAAAACAACAAATATGTATGTCTAGTCCAAGACTAATATCTATAAGCATGAATACCAAATATATGACAAAGAAATGGAAGAAAATTTACGATAAAGTGAAATATCAATTATTTAGTGTCACCTCTTCAGTATTACGCTCATTGACAAGGAAATTATGCCTTAGAGACTTGATAACAACACTGAAGCGCCCACTAAGCTAGGCGAAGCGCTCAACATGTTTTGAGTATCGCTTCAAGGCTTAAGCGCGCCTTTGATAACACTGGGCATAAGTACCACAGTGACAACTACTCTTAAGTAAATCTGCATCTGAATGGAACGGAAGCCTAATCCCATTTTATGGGTTAATTTTGTCAGGATTAAGGAATGTGTAACTTAGTAAATTTTAAGATTGTGCCTTGTTATCAGAAAGTGGCTACTTTGGGAAGGGTGAAACATAGAAGACAAAGTTCAATATTCCACATGTAATCTCTGTGCTGGTTGCATGATCAAGCCAAAGTAAAAACTTTTCAGCATCACTTGATCAAATATCCAAACCAGTAACTGAATGTTTTGTCGATTGGAAGAAGTTAGACTGATCAAAAGAATGTTCAAGGGATGCGAACCAATGATGGTGTTGATAAAATGAGTAACTACACACGGAGCTCGTAAATTCAGTAATATAAAAGCAATGAGACCTAGTAAGTCTTGGATATATTTCGAGTAGAATAGGTTTCAGCAGACTGTAAGATATGGGTACCCCTTTCTTGGCCAGTCTTGATCAGGCTTGAAAATTCACAGCAACAAATAACTGTTCTCAATCAAGGGGGTAATCACAAAACAGCTTCTCTGCCTTGGATCATCAAATCAGAACTAGTCTCTAAGGAATCATTGTATGTTAAAAGCAACGATAGGTTCTGAATCCACGATAAATTCCTGAAACTGGTCTGGCATTGTCATGTAAAATTAGGCAAGATATTACTCCATTTAATTTCTCACTATGCCAGTACAAATTTGAAAATAAGGATTTCATAGCCAACGTCAGCAAATTAAGAGAAACACTGGTACATCCTAAAGTGATCAGAGACTAAAAGTACACAAGCCCTTGTAGTGCCAGAAGAAACAGATCAAATAAGAGAAATAAGCGAAAAAGTAGTAAAGAATACAGATTGTACCTTCACTTCAAATGCCAGTATAAATGAGAGCGGTGAAACTACGGAACCCTTAAACCAATAATATGCCTTTCCATACATACATGATTAGCTATTAGCAAATAGAATTATCCTAGGATCAATGACAAACTGCCATCACTTCTAGGCCTTCACTTTCCAAGTCATCCTACGCCTGTTGTGCCAGCTGTTCCTAATCCTATCACCATCAATTTGGTTCTTCTTTGCTGCAAATGAGCACTGATCACCACGCCTACCTTTACCATTCATTTCCAGTTGATGCTTACGCCTTCTCACTCTGTTCTCTAACCTTAAACCTCTTAGCACTTGGACCCGCTGCTCGATCTCCAAAGCTTGAGAGAAGTTCCAAATCCTGACAACACCTTCTTCACCAGCACACACAATACGGTTAGATCCAACATCCACCGCAAATAAATTGCTCCCAAAACCATGCAGCATTCTTTGTGGTGGTTCAACATTGTCAACCAGATTGTCAGCTTTAGAAGAGTTACTCATTGTGGAATTCCGGTTTGTTCTCAACAGCTTTCTCACATCAATAAGTGAAAGTTTTCCATCACTCGAAGCTGAAACAAGCCAAGGGAACTCAAATGCAAGAGAATTAACAGCACTTGAGTGAGGAATCCAAGTTGCAACACGCCTGACATGACACCTAGCATTTCCAAAGATCTCAAACATGTGTATCGCTCCATCTTCCCCACCAGTGAATAAAAGTTTCCCGGTGTGGCTCCGCGCCAGAGAGTAAGTGTACCCAGAATGGGCATTCTTGACGATAGCAAGTTTTGAACCACTATTAATGTCCCAAACATAAAGATCCGAGCCTGCTGTGCTCACCAGTGTTGCATCATGGGGAGCAAGGCTCCAAACCCAGTCATTGTGTATCAAAACTTCCAAACACTCCAAAGAAGATCGATCCCAAACACGAATACTCGTGTCCCATGAACCACTATATATCCTATTGAAATCTAACGCAAGGCATGTTATCGGTCCATCATGTTCCCAAACTCGGAATTCCATATTCTGGTTCTGAGGAGCTCCAAGATCAAATAAATGTGGATTTTCGTCATTCGCTCTCCAACCATGAATGAATCCATCAGTACCCCCAGCCACTAAGAGCCTCGAATCAGCTGCAACTGCACGGATAGTGCAGCCAAGAGGGCGAGATGATGCAATTGACAACCCTTCTTCCAAGTCCCACATTCGTACTATCTGATCATACCCTGAAGTAAACACAAGCTTCTTCGAAGATAAAACAAAAACTGTCCTAACATCCTCAGTATGACCATACAATATATCAATAGTATAGCGCCCCATAAATGTTTTACAACGGAACTCTCTCTCCACGAAGAGCTCTTTCCATGACTTCTCACCCGAATGCTCTGCACCAAAATGTGCCTGACATGTCGGCTGCCCCCACCTCTCACAATAAAACTCCTTCCACACATGGTGCTCAGACGCAAGACGATACAATAATGTACTAGCACATGAAACAATACCAAGCTCCTTCGGTTCTAAACAGTTAAGTATCTCCGAGATCAATACCGGAGGAAGTTCAGTGATAGACCGACAATCAGGAAGAACCCCATTAACAATAAGCAGCTCTTTGCGTTTAGAATTCACAATATCACCTTTTGCATCTAATTTATACGAGGGTTTTCTTTCCTCTGAGGCTAATGTCAAATTATCTCGACTCTTAGCAGGTTCAATTGAGCAAATTTTCAAACTCTCAGTACCTTTTTGGCATTCAAATGCCATAAAAATAGCTCCCTAAACTTAAAAATTGAAGGTTGAAGCCCTAAAATTATCAAGTATCAGAAAGAAATACAAAACCACTGTTTCAATGAAGAAACACAACCTTAAGAATAACAAACGACAAGCTAAAACTCAAGAATGCAGTAAGAAAGCTCAAATAGCCAAAACCTTAAAAACAATTGAACTCCAGAAAAAAAAATTTAGGAAAAAAAATGATTTTTTTCAAAAACCAAAAATTGGAGAAAGACCCAGAAAATCTAACACGAACCCTAATTCAATTTCACCAACAGCCTTAAGAATCAACCTCCACAGATGAAAAGAACTTCTATACAATCACAAAAGGAAATAAAGAAAGTATCTGAACAGATCGCAAAACGGGAAACAAATGAAGAATTGAACATAGAATAAGTTGTTATAGTACCTAAAGGAAAAACGATTCTTTTTTGCAAATCTGCTATGAAATTCCCGGAAAAGTTCCGAAAGAGACTTACAAAAAGATATTTGAGTTGAGACTGGACGAGAGACAGAGAGATCGAGATCGACGGTGTCTAAAGTGACTGTGGGTGACAAGTACGAGGAAACGGCCGGTGGAAGATAACTTGGTTTATGAAAGACTGAAAGTACTAGAGATTACTTATCTGGACCGGTCAACTTTATTTTATTGGCGGTTCAAAATTGAACCGTAATCTAACCCGAACTGAAAATATTGCTTATTAGCTTATTGGTATCGGATTATCGGGTAACGATTAATGAACGGATTGAAATTTTATAATTAACTACTTAATGATTTCGAGACGAATTACTCAATTTCCTTATCGAATAAAATATTGACCCATTAAATTTTTTTATATTTATACTTTTACCAAATCTGTTTTTGGGTGTGTATTTGATATGAGTAAGTGTGTGTGGGTGTTTATTTGATGTGAACTAGTTCATATCTACTACCAGTCTATCATTTTTGTTAGTTTTTTGCTAGTTCTTGTTAGTAGTTAACCATGGCAATGACAATTTTGTGTGTTGTATATTTGGCCTAGAAGATGGAGTGGATTCTAAAATCACTTCAAATTCAAATCAACCCCTTCTGGAACTGTGCATTAGGCAAGATCAATCGGGAGGATAAACTTATTAATCAAGGAGGCAGGAAGATAATTCCAGATGAGGGCCATGAGCTTCCCAAATCAATCAAGTACAATCATGTTAACAAGTTGATTACATGAGTTTGGCTTTGCAAGCTTGTTTACCCGTAAAATGGTAATGGTATAGTTGAATTTATTACGTGGTTTATAGACAAGAGAACTAATTTGATCCAAAACGATAAACAAATTAAATTAAAAATAAGACTTAGCGTTAAAATCAAAGGAAATAGCAAGCCTGGCTCGGGGGCAATACTTCCGAGGACAGCAGTAAGAGCAATATTAGACAGAAAGTAAAGTTGTATTATTTTCTTGAGAATAAAGTATAAAATTAGTTTTTTCCGGAGATTTCGTGTGCTACAATGGTTGTTAAAGTCACTATTTATAGCTATACCTAGGAAACAAGATCCTAGGGTCAAGCCCCTCTTAAATGACAATAAAGGGGGTCATTGATGAATGCGTAACGACATGCCATGAATGCCAAAATTCTCTGTAACGGCTACCCATTTAATACTAGGGAATATTCTTTAGTAAATGATATCTAGTGGCAAACATTCGTCTTGCTCCCAAGAATTATGCTCCCTTCGGGGTCTATCCGATACCATCTGTGGTTGTTGTCCCCGGTCTTAGTCTTACTTGGTTTATCTTCCATCTATCTCCGGTTTCACGTGACACGCTATTATTCGATCATTTAATACGAACTGATTTTACCCTATACAGATAGCCCCCTGTTTTTTCCAATGATATATCTTTGTGTCACCGGGAAGTTGGTGAAGATCCCTTTCTTGGCGAGAAATTTTTCTGAAGCCCTCTGAACAGTTTCTGCTTGATAAGACACAAGTCTCCTCGCATTTAATATCCGGAACATGTGTTACCCCACGATTCAGCAATATTTTTGCCGGTTCTCGAGGTAATCATGACCACGATTTTAGTCGTCTGTACCTTTACTTATACGCCCCATCCTGCTTCTTTCACTTCTAACAATTTCATAAGCTCTCTTGCCCTCTTTGCACTTAATTTCCTTCTGCTTTCAACTCTCTATGATCTTGTTCAAAAGACTCTATTATTTTCTTATTATTATGGCTTCTCCTACTAAATCTTCCAAGAACTCTGGTCCTCTCTTCGGTGCGGGCGCGAAAAGGAGCAAAGACAAAGAGGTTGATGTTGATGCTGATCCTTTCACGGTTAGCACCATCATACCTAAACATCTTAACATCACCTACGACTTCCAAGAGAAGTTCCCTACCTCAAACCATCGAACTTGGGCTGTTGGGAAATATCATTCTTCTATTCGCCCTTCTAGCATCCCTACTGTAAAGGAAAATTGTAACTACCAAGACCTAAACATCATTGCTCCTGACCTTGCGGAGCGAGTGACCTTCACCAAGAAGGGTTTTACGTATATTTATACGTACCCATTCACTTTGGGCCCATTCTCATTGAGTGGGGGACTTGACCCCGTGATCTTGGAATTCTGCCACCGATATCAAGTCTGTTTGGCACAAGTAAGCCCTTCTATATGGCTAATGGTAGCTAGTCTGCACCGGTTGTACTCAAAAAATGGGGGAAACCCTAACCCTAACACATATGATGAACCTTTACTCCCCCAAAATCTTCTGTAGGAGAGTGATAAATTTCAGCAAGCATGGCCACCATGCTTTGCTTTCCAGCATGGACGATGACAATGAACGTGGATGGATGGAGCGGTTTGTCGTCATTGCTACTAGGGATATCATCCCAGCCACAACTTTATCTTTTTCCGAATCATGGAATCGTTCGCGTAAGTTTAAAATCTACCTCTTTTTTCGAAAAAAGTTGTTCCATGTCACTGCTAATCATTTTCCTTTCGTTATTTTAGCTACTCGGTGGATACCATCAAAGGTTGAAGGCCTGGATCGATGGGTTCAGAGGATTCTGGACATCACTATGCCAGAGACCCGTCGGTGGAATGAGTTGGACTCCAGATATGGGTGGAAGGCCAAGAACCACGGTAAACTAGATCTTTTTGTTTTTCGCCTTTTTACATAAGGAAACTTGCTAACCATACTTTTTTGTTTGATTCAGGGCTCCCGCAAGGTTCTGTTTCCTACCCTGAGGAGGAGGTTTTGGCCGATCCTGTAGAGGCTGTGAGGTTATTGTAGGAGGCTCTCACTCGGAGCGGTACCCTCATATCTGCTTCTGGTGCAGCTGCTTTCTCTCGGAGTCCCCAGTTGGAGAACAAGCAACCAAAAAGGTCGCGTTCTTCCTCGGTTGGGGATAAAAAAATGAAGAATGCCATGCCTGAGCCAGCCGAAGCCACTATGGTTATTGACTATGACGGGGAAGCTAGTGATGGAGAGGTTTCTCTACAAAGGAGACAACGATCTTCATCAACTTAACAGAATGCTCAATCTGGAGAGCTTAGAACCCTCAACCAAGGGAGAGGTTTGAGCGCTCTAGGATAAATGGATTTAGTGGAGTGCCGACTCTCCTTTTCCGATCCCAATTGCTGCTCCAGACTTATGAGGTCGGAGATCGAGCCCTCTCTACCTTTCGTTGGTGAGCATCAATAATTAGCACTGCCTCTTTCACAGTTGCTTCCTAACCTACAAAACCATCAACTTCATCCCCTTTTACACTAGTTGTGCCTTCATCACCAACAACTACTACATCTCCTCCACTGGCCGTAGACGTTCAAGAGGAGGATGTCCCTTCTCCCCAGTCCCCTAACCATGGGAATTTAGGGAATAACTATTCATCTCCTTTTGTAGATCCCCGAGGGAGGAGGAACGTCTCTCTCTCGATCTCAAAAGAGTGCCACTTGCTGTCTAGGCCGATGGAGCTCGCCAACTATTTGAAGCCGCTGACTTCAGAAAAAGAAAAGAAGAAAATACACTTCCTTTCAGGGGAACGTATGTTGAATAACACCATGCATAATGCGGCAGTGGTACCGTACTTATTCTCTTACTGATTGTTTCTATTCATCTGTTACAACAGGTTTTTTGACTTTGATATTCGTTTCGCAGGCCAACTTCCTTACTTTCGAGGGCCTTCAAAGATTGAACCTTGGCAAAGAGGGACTTATGTCCTAGTGGGATCAACTGTTGGCCGAGAGGAATCAACTCGTCGCGCGTCTCCGGGTATTAGAGGCGAAGACTGCTGAAGCGGCCAATGAGTAGGAGGCAATGGTTCACAGTCAAGAAGCCACTCAGCTACATGCACAAATTCAAGATTCAAAGGCTAAGTGGGTCGAGTCTCAAAATGCTTCCCTTGTTGCAACCGAGCATGAGTCTGCCTCCATTGAACGATTAAATAATTTAGAGGAAGCTTTGAACTCCAAAGCTTAAGAGGTTGTTGCTGCCGAGGAGAAGCGGGCTCAAATGGAAGATAGGTATAAGAAGATCATGGATCACATCAGGGTTCACATAACTATAATATGTGATCTCGATCTTAGCCTCAGTGCCATTAGATCCGAGCGGGACGGCCTTTTGAACAAGGTTGATCAGCTAAAAGCAAAACTCCAGCACCAAAGAGATTCCCTCATTATTGAAAAAACATACTTTATGTACCATATGAGGAGGAAAATCTTAGAAGAGGCCAAAACGGGCGTTATTGATATCAACGATGAGATCGCCAAGGCCGGAACATTGAAGTTAACTGCTCGAGAACGTCTCCCGACTCAGCCTGGTACAACTGACTCTTCTAGTGCGGGTTCCGCATTTTCAGGAACCGAGGAGGAACTTGAAGAGAATGATGATGAAGGCTAAGATCTTGCGCCGGCCGCGAATCCGCCTACTTCTCCCACGGTCGTAGATCCTCTCTTCCCTTGAATTCTGGTGATGATGAAGTTTAGCCTTTTCGCTTTCGTTTCTTTTGTTTTTTTCCTTTTGTAGCTTTGTACTTATGTCGCTTGGCATGTTTGATAAATAAAAAGGATCTTTTGTTTAAGTATTGCACAAAGTTCGTTCTTTTTGCATCCAATTTAGTAAGGCTTCGGGTGTGTTTTCTTCCAATAGCTTTTGGGTTCCAGGCATAAACCCTTCCGGAACTAACCCTTTACTATGAGAGTTTTATAAGAGAGGCCCTCTTATGTTTATGGTGCTCCGGAGGAGTGCAAGAAAGAAAGAACAAAAAAAAGAATTGGGGCTCGTCCATGGGCCTCGCGTCGCACGAGGCCAGATGCAACTGCCAGTTCTCCAATCTTAACTTGGATTGGTTAAGTTACGCCCCATGCGAGCCCTAACTCGTATAAATACTCCTTTAAACTGTTTTTGTGGGAGACATAATACTACTGAGGAGACAAGAACCACACGAGGAGCAAAGGCCAAGAAAATTTGGCAATGAGTTTTTTTTTTCTAATTGGTTATGAATTATAGTATTGTATTTTCATATATTACTATGAGTAGCTAAATTCTCTAGGGTTTTGATAAAACCAACTGTGGGATGGATTATTGATTCTATTTATTTATATTTGAGTTGTTTTTATTATTTACTTGTTCAATTATATTTTGCTTGTTGTTAATTATATGGCCTTAATTTATTATTCAATTATATATTGTATTGCTCGAGAGAGAAATAGTAACCAAAATGCACTTAATTTTGCTTAGGTATTATAAGGCAAAATTGAGTGATATTTTATAGTTTATGACTTTGATGATATTTTGTTAAATTGTACTACTTTTTATTTTAAAAAATAGTTTAATTATATATACAATAAAGTGTGTGAGACGTGGCCATCAATTTGACTTTCATATTTGTATCTTGTTGGTCAATAAATGGCCTTGTAATTTAGGAAGATGTGGCC
The DNA here is from genome assembly GCF_000393655.2 of Nicotiana sylvestris. NCBI lineage: Eukaryota > Viridiplantae > Streptophyta > Magnoliopsida > Solanales > Solanaceae > Nicotiana > Nicotiana sylvestris. The sequence continues at coordinate 136,732,004 of NC_091062.1, forward strand.
AATTATTGGCCGAGCCATTCTTTCAATTTTGGCTATAAAATGAGCACTCTCAGCTCATTCCAAAAACACACAACAAGATTTGACTTTTTCATTTCTTATTTCTTTCTCCTCCTCCTTTAATAATTGAGAGTATTTTGTAAGAGAGTTGAGTGTCAGAAAATACTTGTTTAAACCTTTCTTTGGAGTGATCTTGTGAGGTTATTCTCTTGGAATATTTTAGGTTGATTAAAGTATTTACTCTAATTTTGTACTCTCTTTTGTACTCTTGTTACTGTAGTAAAATTGGTCTTTTCCGCTTGCGGACGTAGGTTACACTAACTGAACCACATTAAATTGGTGCCTTCTTTATATGCTTTAATTACCATTGTTATTAAATTGCATTGTATTTGTTATTATCATTATAACGTTGTTTGGCTAAATTCCGCACTACCTGTATTCCCGATCCTAACAAATTGATATCAGAGCCGGATCTAATCGGTTAGTTTCAGTAGCCAATATGACTCTAACAAAGACTTATGTTGAGAAATTTGACTGAAGTACAAACTTCGGAATGTGCAATTAAAGATGGAAGCTATTATAATTCAGGATTGCTTAGATTAAGCACTGCAAGGAATGGAGAAGAAGCCGGATAAAATGACAGATGAGGAGTTTACTGTCATAGACAAAAAGGCAAAAACATGTATTATTTTAAATCTCTCAAATAAAGTTTTGCGTGAAGTTGCCGCATAAAGCTCAGCTTATGGGAAAAGTTGAAAACCCTGTATATGAAAAGAATGGTAGGAAATAGGCTTTACCTAAAGCAAAATTTTTACACTTTTCATATGGCTGAAGGTACCTCTATATTTACACGTCTCGATACTTTTGATTCCCTTCTTATGGATTTGAGCAACATATCTGCTGAAATCAAAGATGAGGATCAAGCCATTCCTGTTTCCTTACCTTAGCCGTTTAAACATATAAGAGATACTATACTTTATGGAACGAATAATATCTCTTATAAATATATCAAATCTATTTTGAAATCAAAAGAACAAATAGATAGAGATATTACGGGTGAAACTAGTGGGAACAAAGGAGAAGGCTTGTTGTAAGAGGTAGATCCAATAAGAAATATTCAAATAGTGAGAGGCCTAAATCAAGGTCAAAGTCCAGATACAGAAGTGTCATGTGCAAATACCATCATAAAAAGACCACATTATTTCTGAATGCTTTAAGTTGAAAAATAAAGAAAAGCATAAAGAAAAGAAAAGTGAGCACAAAAATACTGACATTACCGAAGCAAGTGTAGCTGCTGATGATATTGGGGGAACTATTTTTTTAGCAACTAATAATAGTTTCAAATCTAACAATAAGTGGATTTTAGATTCTGGTTGTTCTTATCATATGTGTCCTAATTGGGATTTTTTTACCATATATGAATCTATTGGAGGTGGAGTTGTCTTGATGGACAACAATGCTACCTGCAAAGTTAATGAAAAAGGTACAGTCCGAATCAAAATGCACGATGGTGTGGTGAGAACTCTCACCGATGTTAGACATGTTCCTGACTTGAAGAAAAATTTCATCTCTTTGGGCATTCTATAATCTCTTGGGTGCAAGTACACAGGTGAATGTGGAGTTCTGAAAGTTTCTCATGTTGCTCTTATGATCATGAAAGCACGCAAATATGGTATGTTGTATACTCTATTGGGATCTACAGTTACAGGTGTTGCTGTAGTTTCAACATCAGATAAATCAAATTCTGACATACCAAATTGTGGCATATGTGATTGGGGAATATGAGTGAAAAAATATGTTTCCATCCTCAACAAAAGAGGTCTCTTGTGTGGCCAAAGTACCGAAAATATGGAGTTCTGTGAATATTGTTTGTTCGGGAAGCAGAAAAGAGCCAGCTTCAAATCTTCAGCAACTCATAGAACAAAAGGTGCTTTAGATTACATTCATTCAGATCTTTGGGGTCCTTCACGTACTCCATCAAAAGGTGGTGCCAGGTATGTATTAACTTTCATTGATGATTATTCAAGGATAATTTGGGTTTATTTCATGAAAAATAAAAGTGATGTTTTCTTAACTTTCAAACAATGGAAAGTTTTGATTGAGAAGCAAACGGAAAAACATGTTAAGCGGCTTAGAATAGATAATGACTTGGAATTTTGTAATGATGAGTTCAACAAATTTTGCAAGAATGAAGGAATTGCTCGACACTGTACTGTGAGAATGCCACCTCAACAAAATGGTGTGGCAGAAAGGATGAACAAAACTCTTTTGGAAAGGGCTCGTTGCATGATTTCAAATGTTGGGTTGACAAACGCCTTTTGGGCAGAAACTATCTCTACAACTTGTTATATTGTCAATCGTGCTCCTTCTGCATCCTTAACTTTAAGACTCCAGAGGAAATGTGGTCAGATATTCCTGCTAGTTATTCTGATTTAAAGATATTTGGTTACTGATGATGTCCACAACACACCTCGATAAGAGGTATGATACGGTCATATGCAATTTAAATTACCCAACTATGAGTTGGGGTCAAATCCACAGGGAGTTATAAGGGGTGTTAGGAGTATACACTTGATGAGAGTGAATCGACTAACTAAATTTGCACTTCCACAACAAAGTTTTGATTTCTACTTCTACTATTACTCTAATAATTGCAAGCTAAGGAAAATAACTAGAAATGAACGATTGTTTTTGGTGTTTTTTCAAATAGTTTAAAAAGCCTAGGGATGTCACCATGACCTAGATGTTCACCTAATGAGTTAAATATGTTAATACTTATTTTGTTGATTGGGGTGTCTTATAGCTCTCAACTCTTCGTTATCCACTCATTACCTCTCGGTCAAAGAGTGATTTTGCCCAATTTGCTTCTCAAGCCCAATGGGTATCAAACAAAATAGTTGATATGAGCTCAAGACGGGTCCTTATTATCTCTAGTTTGAACCCTTTAATTAGGCTAATCAAACTCTCAATTAACCCAATTCCTTGTTAGCCAAGTTATCCTAAACTAGGTCCCTCCTTCTCATTTAGAGACTAAGCCATAAAGGTGATTTGCAACCATTAATTCTAAAATTAAAGCATGAACTAGGCTAAATAATCAACACCTAATTATAAACAAGCATAAAATTAAATACCTATAAGGTTTACACACTAGGATTAGGTCATAACCCCAGTAAAAATATAGCTACTCATAGTGGGTGTTGAAGAAAATAAAGAAGAAATATGAATACAACCCACAATCAAAGATTAAATTGATGATGTATAATGTTTAAACACTAAAATAATCAAAAACTTCCTAAAATGGTAAAAGGTAACAGCTACAACAGCTTTTTACTTCAAACTTGACCTAACATTGTGAAACTCGTCTATTTATAGTGGGCCATAATTCGCTGACAAAACTATCGCTCGGGAGGTTCAGCGGCCGCACAATTCCATGTGTCGTCTGCAGATTTTTTTAGTTGGTAGGAGAGTGGGTTTTGTAGCTGTACATTCTAGACTGCAGATGCGAAGTATCATCTGCGACCGCACAATTCCTGTGCGGTCCGCACTTCATCAAGGCTTCAGGACTCAGTCTTTTGCACACTCTCTGAACTTGGAATCATTTATTAGTAAAAAACCTGTTCTATGGCCGCACAATTCATGTGCAGTCCGCACATTAACTAAAGTTCTACTGGGTGCTTGTACTTGGTTTGCAGCCGCAGATGGAATTCTGTGGTCCGCACTTTCTTCTGTGGACTGCACTTCTTTGATTCTGCGCCCGTTTTTTTTCCTTATGACAGAAGACTCCTTTTTGAGTTGGATTTCGTCATGGGAGACCAAACTTCCAACTTTCCTGCAATTTACATATTTTCATTAGTTTTGGGAGCATAATTCAATACTATCAGGAGGAAGTGGTTGTGGCTATGGATGATGGCCGAGGCATAGCTGCGGCACTGGAGGAAGGCACAGCCAAAGTGAATGGAATATCAACTGTCTCAGGAGCTACCACTGCTGGCTCATCAGACTGACCTGTGGTGGTAGGAGGCAGAAATTTCTTCTTCGGGTTGCTCGTGTCCATCAGTGAGTACCAAGTAAAAGGCTTATTCGGCTTCACCTTCGTGTCAAAATCCCTTGGCTCTACCTTTGCAGCAATAAGATATTTTGTAATAGTGTTGGGATTCAGGTAGGACGACTCATCCTGCCGTGTGATCACTGAGATGTTTGTCGACATCGCAACACCCACTTTAATTGGGTACCCGACCATAATAGATTCCACAAGAACTGCTCGAGGAATGGGAAGGTGAGTTTTGTTCTCGCACGGATCCAATGTGCTGAACACAAATGTCTGCCAACCCTTTGCCTCAAAACTCAAAGTGTTTCGCTGAATGGGAACTCTGACGGCAATCCATGGTGGTGGTGGCCCTGGTGGTGCTAGAAACTCAGTTAACCAAGGTCGGACTTCGTCCCCCATTGCACACTTCTCCAAATACTCTTTCGGTTCAACATCCTCGAAGCCCAAGTACGTGTTGAGTGTATGCTGATCAAACTTTACCTTGAGGTTACGTACTTTGGTTACCTTCGTCCCCTTTTTATATGGGCCACATTGGAATAGAATTCATGAACGAGGTACTCTTGGGGATCCACTACACTCTGGGTGAACCACATCCACCCCTTGTATTTCCTGAACTATCTCAAAACGGATGGATTGTACCTCTCCAAATCCTTCAACAGAAACTGTCGCTCAAGATTTAGCGATCTCACTGGCCACCATATATGGAAGCTGGTGAAGGCGGCCAGGCTAACAAAGAGGTCCTCCCGCACCTCTTTCCACAAGAGTGAATGATCAAAGTGGCTGTGTGTGTGGACAGATGAAATCTCCAAGAAAATTCAACAGAGCACAATTTTTTAGTTCAGAGAGTGAAAAGTGTAAAAAGGACCCTGTTCCTCTATTTATACCATTTGTTTGCTAAGGGGAAGAAGGACGAGAGCGGCCACACATTTTCATGTGCAGTCTGCACTCTGTTACATGGGGACCCTCATCTTAGCTTTCCATCTGTGGTTCGCACATGAAATATTTCATGTGTGGTCACAGATCGACCTCCGCACCGGTAGGCTAAAACTTCAGAGAGTTGATATTTTTATCATCTCAATTGTGCGGTCCGCAAAATAATTGTGCGGCTGCAATGCTTTTTTGCTACAGTACCAACAAATTTGCGGTCCGCACAATTCAACTATGGTCCACATTCCTTAGAACACTTAGCCATACTTTTTGTCCACAATTCCTATAAATCACACTCAGCCCTGTAGCACATTTCAAATCAAGTTAGAACAAAATAACACTTAACTACAAAAGAAAAGGAAAAGAAACATGGGTTGCCTCCCAAGAAGCGCCTGATTTAACATCGCAGCATGATGCAGAATACCCTCAAGTGAAATGAATGACCGTCACAATGTGGCTATCTCCAACTTTTCCCAAGTAGTGCTTCACCCGTGACCATTGACTCGGAATACTTCATTGTTTTTGTTCTTCAAGTCTAATGCACCAAAAGTTGTCACATCCACAATTTCAAACAGACCACTCCATTTGGATTTTAGCTTCCCGGGAAACATCCTCAACCTAGAGTTAAACATAATACAAGATCACCCACCTTGAACTCTTTGTTCCAAATATATTTTTCATGAAGATATTTCATATTTTCTTTGTACAAGGATGAACTTGCATAATCATGGTACCGAAACTCATCCAATTCATTCAAGTGTGCCACCCTTAAGTTAGCGGCTACATCCCAATCAAGATTCAACTTCTTTAGAGCCCACATGGCCTTGTGCTCTACTTCCACCGGAAGATGACAAGCTTTTCCGAACACCAACCGGTATAGCGACATTCTGGTAGGTGTTTTGTAAGCCGTCCAATAAGCCCATAACGCATCTTCAAGCTTCTTGGACTAATCCTTCTGATTAGCATTCACAATTTTGGACAAGATACTCTTTATCTCCCGGTTGGAGACTTCCACTTGCCTACTAGCTTGTGGGTGATAAGGAGTTGTGACTTTGTGAGTAACACCATACTTGCTAAGTAAAGTGTAAAATTCCTTGTTGCAAAAATGTGACCCCCCATCACTTATAATTGCCCGTGGAGCACCAAACCTTGTGAAAATGTTCTTCTTCAAGAAAGCCACCACACTTATCGCCTCATTGTTGGGTAAAGCAATGGCCTCAACCCGCACATAATCAACCGCGACCAAAATATAGATGTTTTCACAAGATCTCACAAAAGGGCCCATGGAGTCAATACCCCACACATCGAAAATATAAATCTCCAAAATGGTTGTGAGAGGCATTTCATTCTTCTTTGAGATTCCACCAGCCCGTTGACATTCATCACATCTTTTCACTAACTCACTTGCATCCTTGTAAAGAGTAGGCCAATAGAAACATCAACTAAGCACTTTGGCTGTCGTTCTTGCTCCACTATGATGACCACCATATGGAAAAGAATGACAATGTCACGACCCCGGTTCGCCCTCCGTAAACCATCGTGACGGCACCTAGTCTCTAGGACTAAGTAAGCCTAAAATGCGGAAGAAAACCAAATTTGCGGAAATAAAACAATTTAAAGTAGAAATAAGGTGATAAATTAAAACCAATATATTTTCCCAAAACCCTGAAACCCATGAACCACAAACTAAGAGTTACATAAGAAGCTCTAACTCCAGAAATGTCTAACCAAAAAGGGGAATACTGAAGGGCTATACTATTACAGAAAGATAGAAAAGGACTCCTTGGTCTGCGAACATGGTAGATGTACCTCGAAGTCTCTAGAGCAGTCACCTCGCCTCACGGGTGGTAGGACTGATGCGTAGTACCTGGATATGCACATGAAAAACATGCGCAGAGGGGCATGAGTACACCACAACGGTATTCAGTAAGTGTCAAGCCTAACCTCGGTCGGGTAGTGACGAGGAAGGTTAGGGCCCTACTAAGATAAAATAAAGAATATAAGACATGCAGTATAAAATAAGCAGTATAGGTAAAAACTAACGATAAGAATCTAATACAGGAAAATAAGGAATTCAATAACTGAAATAGAGGCAAAACAATCACAAGGAAATAACCGGGGATCGTTAAGTATCCCGAGGATCTCTCAGTATCCTCAATATATGCTAGGGATCTTTTGGTGTCCCGAGGATCTCTCGGTATCCTCAATATGTGCTAGGGATCTTTTGGTATCCCGAGGATCTCTCGGTATCCTCAATATGTGCTAGGGATCTCTTGGTATCCCGAGGATCTGTTGGTATCCTCAATATACGTGCCAGGAATCTCTCGATATCCCGCACCTTAGTTCAAATCATAAATACGTATGGAGGATCTCCCGGGATGTCGTCCCGTAGTCTCAAAGTAAAACACACAGCAGCAACACAAGAATACTCAATTAAGCTCAATTTCATACCAAGTTAACAGTTAATTCTAACCTAACATGCTTCGCATAATTCAATTAAGGCAGTTTAAGCAATAAACAGTTAAGTCAATTAGACATGCTTTTTCTAAGCTAACATCGGGTTTAAATTACAAGTAAAAATGTAATAGGAAAAGGGACACAATTGAAATTTACTTAAAGAAAATCGGATTTTCAATAATTAGCTCAAGTACGCACTCGTCACCTCACGTACAAGGCATTTCAAATATCAAATATACCGAATCCTAAGGGAAGGTCCCCCACACAAGGTTAGACAAGCCACTTACCTCAAACCGGATCAATAATCAATCCGAAACCACGCTCTTGCCACGAGTTCTACTCCAAATGGCCCAAATCTATTCAATTCAATTTCATAACGTAAATAACACTTCAAGTAACTGATTCTACAAAGAAATTTTAAGCTAATACGCGAAATTAGGTAAAATGACCAAAATGCCCCCGGGCCTACGTCTTGGAATCGGGTAAAATTTATATTTTCAGAATCCTCATGCTCTCACCAGTCTAACCATATCAAAATTATCTCAATCCAATGTATAATCCCCAATCAAAACTCAATTTCTTGGTCTAAGAACTTTTTCCCTAATTTCCACCATAATTTCGAAATTAAAGGATGGATTTAAGTGTAGATTCATGGAAATTAGTCTAAACCGAGTAGGAATTACTTACCCAAATCGCCCAGGTAAATATTTCTTCAAAAATCTCAATCTCCCGAGCTCCCAAGTCCAAAATATGAATTATGGCTTAAACCCTCGATTTTGGGTTTTAAAAATCTGCCCAGGCAATTCCTTAATCGCGAACGCGAGGCTACTGTCGCGAACGCGATGCACTAAAGTTCCACTGGCCAGTCTCCCTTTTTGCGAATGCGATGCCTGAGCTGCGAATGCGATGATCATTTCTCTTCTCTTAAGCGAATGCGAGACTGCCTCCGCGAACGCGTAGGCACAAAGTCCCACAGCCTCGCGAACACGAAGTGTTAATCCTCACCAGCCCCAGCTCCTCTTCGCGAACGCGAGACTCGTGAACACGAAGAAGGAAACCAGAACTGACTGCTGCAACATTTTTCTGCAATTCTCTAAGTCCAAAAATGACCTGTTGAGCATCCGAAACACACCCGACGACCCCGGGACCTCAACCAACCCTGCCAACCAATCCTAAAACATCATTCAAACTTGTTCCAACCTTCGGAATGCTCAAAACTGTATCAAAACACCTATTTTTCATCGTATTCAAGCCTAAGAATTCCAAAAACTCTAAAAATATGCTTTCGATCAAAAAGTCTATCAAACCTCGTCCGAATGACCTGAAATTTTGCACACATGTCACATTCAACACTACGAAGCTACTCCAACATTTAAGCTCTCATTTATGGACTAAGTGTCTCAAAACTCTCTGAAACTCAAAACCGAACATCCCAACAAATCAAAATAGCAGAAATAAACTTGGGGAAAGTAGTTAATGGGGGATCGGGGCGTAAATTCTTAAAACGATCGGCCAGGTCGTCACATCCTCCTACACTTAAACATTCGTTCGTCCTCGAACGAGCATAGAGACATGTCTGAAATAGTGAATAGATGAGGGTAACGGCTGCGCATATCCTGCTCGGTCTCCCAGGTCGCCTCCTCGAGCGGCTGACCCTGCCACTGAACCTTTACTGATGCAATGTTATTTGACCTCAACTTCCTAACCTGCCTGTCCAATATTTCCATTGGCTCCTCAACATAGGATAGATCTTTGTCCAACTGGACTGAATTGAAATCCAACACGTGTGACGGATCACCGTGATACCTCCAGAGCATCGAAACATGGAATACCGGATGAACTCCGGCCAAGCTGGGAGGTTAGGCAAGCTCATAAGCAACCTCCCCAACACGCCTCAATATCTCAAAAGGGACAATAAATCTCGGACTCAACTTTCCTTTCTTCCTGAATCTCATAACGCCCTCATAGGCGAAACCTGAAGCAGAACCCGTTCTCCAACCATATAGGAAATATCACGAACCTTCCGGTCCGCGTAACTCTTCTGTCTGGACTGGGCTGTACGGAGTTTATCCCGAATCACCTTAACCTTCTCCAAAGCATCCTGAACCAAGTCTGTGCCCAATAGTCTAGCCTCACCCGGCTCAAACCAACCCATCGAGGATCCACACCGTCTCCCATATATAGCCTCATACGGTGCCATCTGAATGTTGGGTTGATAGCTGTTGTTGTAAGCAAACTCCGCCAATGGCAAAAACTGATCCCAAGACCCTCCAAACTCGATCACACACCACAGAGCATATCCTCGAGAGTCTGAATAGTACGCTGGGACAGTCCGTCCATCTGAGGGTGAAATGTTGTACTCAACTCCACCCGAGTACCCAACTCATGATGAACGGCCCTCCAGAACCGTGATGTGAACTGAGTACCTCTATCTGAAATGATGGACACTGGAATACCATGCAGACGAACAATCTCCCGAATATAAATCTCCGCCAACCGCTCCGAAGAATAAGACTAACACACAGGAATGAAATGAGCGGACTTGGTCAGCCGATCCACAATCACCCAAATAGCATCGAACTTTCTCAAAGTCCGTGGGAGCCCAACTACAAAGTGCATGGTGATCCGCTCCCACTTCCACTCAGGAATCTCTATCTGCTGAAGCAACCCACCCGGTCTCTGGTGCTTATACTTCACCTGCTGACAGTTGAGACACCGAGCTACGAATCCAACTATATCTTTCTTCATCCACCTCCACCAATAGTGTTGTCTCAAATCTTGATACATCTTCGCGGTACCCGGATGGATGGAATACCGCGAACTATGGGCCTCCTCCAGAATCAACTCTCGAAGCCCATCAACATTGGGTACACAAATCCGACCCTGCATCCTTAATACCCCATCATCACTAATAGTCACATCTCTAGCATTACCGTGCTGAACCTTGTCCTTGAGGACAAGCAAATGAGGGTCATCATACTGAGCTCCCTGATACGATCAAATAAGGAAGACCGAGAAACCACGCAAGCTAGAACCCGACTAGGCTCCGAAAGATCCAATCTCACAAACTAGCTGGCTAAGGCCTGAACATCCATCGCCATAGGCCTCTCCGATGCTGGTAAATAAGCCAAACTCCCTAAACTCTCTGCCCGGTGACTCAAAGCGTCGGCCACCATATTGGCCTTACCCGGGTGATACAAAATAGTGATGTCATAGTCCTTCAGCAACTCTAACCACATCCTCTGGCGCAGATTTAGATCCTTTTGCTTGAACAAGTGCTGCAAGCTCCGATGGTCAGTATAAATCTCATAGGGAACCCCGTATAAATAATGGAGCCAAAAATTCAGGGCGTGAACAATGGCAGCTAACTCAAGGTCGTGAACAAGGTAGTTCTTCTCATGTTTCTTCAACTGTCTGGACGCGTAGGAAATCACCCTACCGCCTTGCATCAACACCGCTCCAAGGCCAATCCTAGAGGCATCACAATAGACCGTATAAGGCCCCAAACCTGTAGGCAATATCAAAATTGGGGCTGTAGTCAAAGTTGTCTTGAGCTTCTGGAAGCTCGCCTCACACTCCTCTGTCCACTGAAATGGAGCACCCTTCTGGGTCAACCTGGTCATAGGGGCTGCAATCGATGAAAACCCATCCACAAAATGACGGTAGTAACCCGCCAAGCCAAGGAAACTGCTTATCTCGGTAGCTGAGGATGGTCTGGGCCAACTCTACACGGCCTCTATCTTTTTCAGATCCACCTGAATACCCTCATTCGATACCACGTCGCCTAAGAATGCCACTAAATCCAACCAAAACTCACATTTCAAGAACTTAGCATATAAGTTCTTCTCTCTCAGAGTTTGAAGCACAGTCCTCAGGTGCTGCTCATGATCTTCCCAACTCCAGGAATACACCAGAATATCATCAATAAAGACAATGACGAACGAGTCAAGATACGGTCGGAACACACTATGCATCAAATGCATAAAGGTTGTTGGGGCATTGGTCAGCCCAAATGACATGACAAGGAACTCGTAATGACCATACCGAGTCCTGAAAGCAGTCTTCGGGACATCAGGCTCCTGAATCTTCAACTGATGGTAACCTGAGCGTAAATCAATCTTAGAAAACACCTGTGCGCCCTGAAGCTGGTCAAACATATCATCAATACGAGGCAAAGGATAAAGGTTCTTCACTGTAACCTTATTCAAATGGTGATAATCAATACACATACGCACAAAACCATCCTTTTTCTTCAAAAACAAGACAGGAGCACCCCAAGGTGATACACTGAGCCGAATAAAACCCTTATCAAGAAATTCCTGTAACTGATCCTTCAACTCCTTCAACTCAGGAGGAGCCATACGATACGGGGGAATAGAAATGGGCTGAGTGCCCAACAACAGATCAATGCCAAAATTAATATCTCTATCATGTGGCATGCCTGTAAGGTCAGCTGGAAACACATCGGGAAAATCCCGTACTACTGGAACTGAATCAATTGTAGGGGTATCAATACTGACGTCTCTCACATAAGCTAAATACGCATCATACCCCTTCTCAACCATACGCTGAGCTTTAAGAAAAGAAATAACTCTACTGGGAGTGTGATTTAAAGTACCCCTCCACTCAACACGTGGTACACCTGGCATAGCCAGCGTCATAGTTTTGGCGTGACAATCAAGAATAGCATAATGGGGCAACAATCAGTCTATGCCCAAGATAATATCAAAATCTACCATGCTGAGCAATAATAAATCGACTCTGGTCTCAAAACCACTAAGAGCAACCAAACACGACCAATAAACATGGTCCACAATAAGAGAAACTCCCATAGGAGTAGAAACATAAATAGAGGAACTCAAAGAATCCCGAGATACACCCAAATGCGGAGCAAAATAAGAAGACACATAAGAAGAAGTGGAGCCTGGATCGAATAGAACCGATGCATCTCTGTGACTAACTAGTATAATACATGTGATGACAGGATTGGAGGTAATAGCCTCGGTACGGGCAGGAAAGGCATAGTATCGGGCCTGGCCTCCTCCTCTAGGGCGACTTCTACCTCTCTGACCTCCACCTTTGGCTGGCTGAGCAGGTGGGGTAGCAACTGGAGCTGTAACCATATCCTGAGAACTGTGTGAGGCATGCTGTGGCTGAGAAGTCTGTGGAGGTGCACTCCTTCCAAGTCTAGGGCAATCCCTCACCACATGGCTTGTGTCACCACACTCAAAAACAAGCTCTAGGAGGACGTGGTGGCTGTGACTGGCTCGGGCCAGGTCTGCTAGAGTGACCTCTAAAAGCACCCCGCGTAGGAGGCGCGCTAGATACCGGAGGTGCATAATAAGGCTCCTAAGGTCAAGGAAGAGATGGAATACCACTGGCTACTAGAAGAGCTGAATGAACAGGGCGACTCGTATAACCCCTACCATGACGACCTACTGCTGAGGCACGGGCACCAGAGAAATGGCCTGAATCTCGAGACCTCTTGGCCTCCCTCTCCTCTCTCTCCCTAGCATGCATACCATCAATCCTCCTAGCAATACTCACCACCTACTGATAAGAAATATCCATCTCCAACTCACGAGCCATGCTAGACCTGATGTTGGGAATAAGGCCCTCAATAAACCGGCGAACCCTCTCGCGAACAGTAGAAACCAAGGCTGGTACATGACTAGCCAAACTAGTGTAACGGACAGCATACTCTGAGACAGTCATAGCACCCTGATGCAAATGCTCAAACTCGGCACGCCATGCGTCCCTGAGGCTCTGAGGAACATACTCTCTCAGAAACAGATCTGAAAACTGAGTCCAAGTTAGAGAAGCAGCCTCATCCGGGCTGTCTAACTCATAGGTGCGCCACCACTCATAGACAGCTCCTTGAAGCTGGAACGTAGTGAAGGAAACCCCGCCCGATCCTGATATACCCATGGTACGGAGAAAGCGGTAACTCTCATCTAAAAATCCCAAAGCATCCTCAGATGCAAGACCGCTGAATACATGAGGCTTGTACATCTTGAACCTCTCAAGCCTTAGCTACTCCTCCTCGGAAGCCGCTGCCCTGTCCTCGCGCTGAACTGGCACTGCAGGCAGTATAGGAATAATCTCAAGTACCTACTCAATATGCACTCGCTGCTCAGGAGTGCGGGCGGCGGGAGTCTGTGCTCCTCCCCCGGACTGAGATGTAACTGCAGCAAGGGGAAGCAACCCTACCTGAGCTAGAGTGGTGTACATGCTCATGAATTGTGCCAGAGTCTCCTGAAAAGCTGGAGTAGTAGTAGCAGTAGGCGTGTCAGGTGCTTGGACTCTGGCTGGAACAACTGATGGTACCTTGGCGGCAGCTCGCGCAGGTGCTCTGGCTACACCACGTGCGCGTCCTCGGCCTCTACCCCGGCCCCGACCTCTAACGGCTGCAGTAGGGGGTACAGGTGCCTGATCAGCTTGGGTAGCGCGTGTCCTCACAATCTGTGAGTGAATAGAAGATAGAAGTTTAGAATTGTGATGTCAAAAATATCGCACGACAAGGAAATCAAATGAAGTGAAATTTTCCTAACAGTTACATAACCTCTCGTAGAAAAGTACAGACGTCTTCGTACCGATCAGCGAGACTCTAATAAACTGGCTTGTGATCCATGACTCCTATAAACCTAGAGCTCTGATACCAACTTGTCACGACCCCGGTTCTCCCTCCGTGAACCATCGTGACAGCACCTAGTCTCTACGACTAGGTAAGCCTAAATTGCGGAAGAAAACCAAATTTGCGAAATTAAAACAATTTAAAGCAGAAATAAGGTGATAAACAACATTTAAAAGTGTCGCTCCGCATACACAATATTAACTCTTAAAACCAATATATTTTCCCAAAACCCGGAAACCCATGAATCACAAGCTAAGAGTTATATAAGAAGCTCTAACTCCAGAAATGTCTAACCAAAAAGGGGAATACTGAAGGGATATACTATTGCAGAAAGATAAAAAGGGACTCATCGGTCTGCGGACGCGATAGATGTACCTCGAAGTCTCTAGAGCAGTCGCCTTGCCTCACGGGTGGTAGGACTGATGCGCAGTACCTGGATCTGCACATGAAAAACATGCACAGAAAGGGCACGAGTACACCACAACGGTACTCAGTAAGTGCCAAGCCTAACCTCGGTCAGGTAGTTACGAGGAAGGTCAGGGCCCTACTGAGATAAAATAAAGAATATAAGACATGACAGTATAAAATAAGCAGTACAGTTAAAAACTAACGAAAAGAATCTAATACAGGAAAACAAGGAATTCAATAATTGAAATAGAGGCAAAACAATCACAAGGAAATAACCGAGGATCTCTCAGTATCCCGAGGATCTCTTAGTACCCTCAATATATGCCAGGGATCTCTTGGTATCCCAAGGATCTCTCAGTATCCTCAATATATGCTAGGGATCTCTTGGTATCCCGAGGATCTCTCGGTATCCTCAATATGTGCTAGGGATCTTTTGGTATCCCGAGGATCTTTTGGTATCCTCAATATACGTGTCAGGGATCTCTCGGTATATCGCACCATAGTTCAAATCATAAATACGTACAGGGGAACTCCTGGGATGCTGTCCCGTAGTCCCAAAGTAAAACACAACAGCAACACAAGAATACTCAATTTCATACCAAGTAAACAGGTAATTCTAACCTAACATGCTTCGCATAATTCAATTAAGGCAGTTTAAGCAACTAAACAGTTAAGTCAATTAGACATGCTTTTTCTAAGCTAACAACATGTTTAAATTACAAGTAAAAATGTAACAGGAAAAGGGACACAATTGAAATTTACTTAAAGAAAACCGGATTTTCAATAATTAGCTCAAGTAAGCACTCGTCACCTCACGTACAAGGCATTTCAAATATCAAATATACCGAATCCTAAGGGGAAGGTCCCCCACACAAGGTTAGACAAGCTACTTACCTCGAACCGTCTCAATAATCAATCTGAAACCACGCTCTTGCCACGAGTACTCGACTCCAAATGGCCCAAATCTATTCAATTCAATTTCATAATGTAAATAACACTTCAAGAAACTGATTCTACAAAGAAATTCTAAGCTAATACGCGAAATTAGGTAAAATGACCAAAACGCCCCTCGGGCCCACGTCTCGGAATCGGGTAAAAATATTTTCAGAATCCTCACGCTCTCATGAGTCTAACCATATCAAAATTATCCCAATCCAATGTCAAATCCCCAATCAAAACTCAATTTCTTGGTCTAAGAACTTTTCCCTCAATTTCCACCATAATTTCGAAATTAAAGGATGGATTTAAGTGTAGATTCATGGAAATTAGTCTAAACTGAGTAGGAATTACTTACCCAAATTGCCCAGGTAAAAATCTCTTCAAAAATCGCAATCTCCCGAGCTCCCAAGTCCAAAATATGAATTATGGCTTAAACCCTCGATTTTGGGGTTTAAAAATCTGCCTAGGCAATTCCTTAATCGCGAACGCGAGGTTACTGTCGCCAACGCGATTCGCTAAAGTTCCACTGGTCACTCTCCCTCTTTGCGAACGCGATGTCTGAGCTGCAAACGCGATGATCATTTCTCTTCTCTTACGCGAACGCGAAACTGCCTTCGTGAACGCGTAGGCACAAAGTCCCACAGCCTCGCGAACGCGGAAGCTCCTTCGCGAACGCAAAGCATTAATTCCTCACATGCCCCAGCTTCTCTTCGCGACCTCTCATGAACGCGAAGAAGGAAACCAGAACTGACTACTGCAACATTTTTCTACAATTCTCTAAGTCCAAAAATAACCCGTTGAGCTTCCGAAACACACCCGAGGACCCCGGGACCTCAACCAACCCTGCCAACCAATCCTAAAACATCATTCAAACTTGTTCCAACCTTCGGAATACTCAAAATAACATCAAAACATCTATTTTTCATTGGATTCAAGACTAAGAATTCCAAAAACTCTAAAAATATGCTTTCGATCAAAAGGTCTATCAAACCTCGTCTGAATAACCTGAAATCTTGCACACATGTCACATTCAACACTATAAAGCTACTCGAACTTCCGGAATTCCATTCCGACCCTCGGATCAAAATCTCACTATCGGACCGAAAACTTAAAAAATTCAACTTTTCGGCATTTCAAGTCTAAATTTGCTACGGACCTCCAAAACAAAATCTGAACATGCCCCTAAGCCCGAAATCACCCAACGTAGCTAAGGGAACTATCAGATTTCCATTCCGAGGCCATCTTCACACTGTTCCAACTACGGTCAATTTTCCAACACTTAAGCTCTCATTTAGGGATTAAGTATCGCAAAACTCTCTGAAACTCAAAATCAAACATCCCAGCAAATCAAAATAGCAGAAATAAACTTGGGGAAATTAGTTAATGGGGGATCGGGGCATAAATTCTTAAAACGACCGGCCATGCTGTCACAGACAAGCCCCAAGAATTTCACCTTGCTCTTCTTCCAGTACACATCTTCTAATCATCCCATCTGTACAAATCCAAAAAAGGTATGGTTCATCCCAACAATAATCTTGACAATCTCGTTTGAGCTTTTTCCTTTGGTTTGAAGAGAACTCATCCAAAATGATTCCACACACAAGAAAATTTGCTAGATCCGCGAACCATGGCACCTATTTCATTGAAATTGCCGAGAGTTGCTCATCGGGGAAGGAGTCATTGATTTCAAGGCCATCATGCGGCCTCCCCTTCTCCTCCAAATGAGACAAGTGGTCCGCCACTTGGTTTTCAATACCTTTTCTATCTTAGATGTCAATATCAAACTCTTGCAACTAGAGCATCCATCTCATCAGCTTGTGATTGTCCATACACACTCTCCATCCGGTCACTGTTCTTATAAGAATCAACTCATTCTTGTCAGTGGTGACCATCATCATGCCCCCCTTCTTTGGAACACATTGAACTGGAGAAGTACACGAACTATTGGAGATGGGGTAGACAACCCCGGAATCCAACCACTTGATAATCTCCTTCTTGAAAACTTATTGCATAGCCACATTGAGTCTCCTTTGATATTCAATAAATGGTTTGGCGCCATTTTCCAACTTGATCTTATGCATTCAAAAGGGGGGCGTATCCCCCGGATATCCGCCAATGTCTACCTAATAGCCTTCTTCCTTTTTTATAGCACCGCCAATGTGGAATCTACCTGCACGTTAGTCAAACAAGAGGAAAGAATAACTGGTAAAGTATAACAAGGACCAAGAAATTCATACCGAAGATGTGGAGGCAATGTCTTCAACTCCAAGGTAGGAGGCTCTTCAATAGAAGGCTTTGTAGGAGGAATTGTCATATTTTCAAGATCCAAGGACAATTTCTATGATGCATAGTTGTATGAACCCATTCCTTGCAAAGAGTTCACATATTCCATGAAGCCATCCATCTCGTCATCATCAAAGTTGAGCAAGACGGCCTCCAACATATCATCAACATTGATTGCAGCACTTGTTTCATCAACACTAACATCGGTCACCAAGTCCACAAAAGAACATACCTTATTGCTATTTGGTTGCCGCATGGACTTACACACATGGAATACCACCTTTTCATCACCAACCCGGAAGGTAAGTTCTCTAGCTTCAACATCACAAAGATCCTTCCCCGTAGCAAGAAAAGTTCTACCAAGAATAATCGACACTTCATAATGAACCTCACAATCTAGAATGACAAAATCCGTCAGAAGAATGAATTTATCAACACTAACCAAGACATCCTCAATCACACCTAAAGGTCTCTTCATGGTACGATTGGCCATTTGCAGTCTAATAGAGGTGGGTCTTGGTTGCCCAATTCCCAAAGTCTTGAAAATCGAATAAGTAATCAAATTGATACTTGCCCCAAGATCACAAAAAGCTTTAGCTAACTCGGCATTTCCAATTGTATAAGGAATCATGAAAGCACCGGGATCCTCCAATGTAGGATCTATTGAGTGCACAATCACACTCACTTAATGAGTGACTTTGATGGTTTCAAAATTCATTGACCGCTTCTTTGTCACAAGATCCTTCATAAACTGTGCATAATCGGACATTTGTTCCAAAGCTTCAACTAATGGCACATTGATTGAGAGGCTCTTCATCATTTGAATGAACTTTTTGAACTGATTATCACCATTTTGTTTGGCAAGTCTTTGAGGGTATGGAGGTGGAGGCTTAGGCAATGGTGCCTTAGCCTTTTGCACTACCGGCTCCGGTATGTCAATAATGTGTTCCCCATACGGGTTCACCTCCTCTTGAGTCTCTTCCACACTATGATCAATATCAATCTGAACTTCATCATTAGGTCGCACCATATTGTTCGGGAGCTCATCTTCTTGCATCACTTGCTCATCATCAACAAGTTGCCTTTGACTTGAGGTGGGTGCATTCCCACCTCTTCCACTTCTTGTGATAACCGCCATGTTATGCCTCTTGTTGCTTCTACCCATTGGGTTTATTATCGTGTCACTTGGTAGTGCCCCCTTGGGACGAGAATTAAGTGCTTTGAGAGATTTGCCCCATTTGAACTTCTAGGTTGCGGATTGATGTGTTGTGTGAGGCAAATTGGGCATCCAAATCGGTATTCTTTTCCATCATTTGTTTGAACATATTTTCAATATGCCCCATATTATTGTTTGAAGAACTTGAACCATGGGAAGGATAAGGAGGCGGGTTGCTCGGTTGTTGATACATCGGGGGCCTTGAAAATCCGACCCCCGGTTGCCTTGATTGTTGTTCCATACGCCTTGATTGTTACCTTCCCCCCACAATTTCCTTGGTTATTTCCACTCCAATTTCCTTGATTGTTTTTGTTGTTATGCCAATTCTCTTCATTGTTGTTTTCGCTCCAATTGCCTTGATTGTTAGAATTCCAATTGCCTTGATTATTTTGAGGTCGTCATTGTTGTTGGTTTGGGCCTTCGAAATTATTTCTTTGCCCTTGAAAATTGTTCACATATTGCACCTCCTCTTCTTGTTCATTATAGGAATCATCTTGCTGAAAACTATTATCTTCTTTTACATAGTTCTCCACTCGATTTTGCACTTGTGGACCCTTGGTCCTCCTCTTGTTCACCATCATGTTCACTCCCTATATGGCATGGACTTGCTTGGGATTTTGCACTTTATTTAGTTAGGCCTTTGCTAGTTGAGTCATGGTAGTTGCCAATTCGGCAATGGCTTGCCCATGGTCTTGCAATTCTTTGTAAAAGTGGATCATATTTGGATCACCTTGTAGAACATTGGCCTTGGATTGCCAAGTCGATGACATTTTCACCATCTCATCTAAAATCTCACACGCCTCCACAGGCGTAGTCATGAAGTTCCCACCGGCAGGTTAATTCACTACATGGGTTGTGTTAATCTCACGGTGGAAGGTTTGTTGAATTATGTTTTCTGTCATATCATTGTTGGGACATTCCTTGACTAGAGTTCTATATCGCTCTAATATTTCCCATAGAGGTTCATTTGGCTCTTGCTTGAATGCCAAAATCTCATCTCGAAGTGTAGCCATGTGTCCCGGAAAGAAAAATTTAGAAATGAATTTTTCCCCCAACTCATCCCAAGTGTGAATTGAATGGTTCAGCAATCGTTCCAACCAATCTAAAGCTTTCCCCTATAGAGAAAAAGGAAAAGCCTTAGCCTCAATGCATCCTTGGAGACATTTGTTTGCTTGCTCCCCCAACAAGTGTCCGCAAACCCCTTAAAATGTTTGTACGCATTTTGTGTTGGAGCACCGGTGAAGAATCTCCGTTGCTCAAGCAAAGTGAGTATCACATTGGTGATTTAGAAGTTGCCTGCCTTAATACGGGGAGGGACTATTGCACTTGCATATCCTTCATTGGGCAATATCTGGTGTGGAACCGCTCGTAGTGGAGGTAGGGGTGGAATGGGCACATAGTTATGAGGTACTCGGCCTTTCCGATTGGCTTGTGGCTCATGAGGTAGCTCCTCTACTTGCTCGTCCTCTGCATCCAAATCATCCAAAGGCAAATTTTCGAGCTCATTGTTCGCATGGTTGTACCTATGATTTCTCATACAAATTAGTAACACGGAAGGAAAAGAAGATATTCCAAAAACAAACCCAAATATATAGCTAACGCCATTTTAACTCCCCGGCAACGGCACCAAAAATTGATGACGTCTACAACACACCTCGATAAGAGATATGATACAGTTGTATGCAATATAAATTACCCAAATATGAGTTGGGGTTGAATCTACAGGGAGTTATAAGGTGTGTTAGGAGTATATACTTGATAAGAGTGAATAGACCAATTAAATTTGCACTTCCACAACAAAGTTTTGATTTCTACTTCTACTATTACTCTAATAATTGCAAGCTAAGGAAAATTACTAGAAACAAAAGATTGTTTTTGGTATTTTTCCAAATAGTTTAAAAGCCTAGTGATGTGACCATGACCTAGATGTTCGACTCATGGGTTAAATACGTCAATGCTTGTTTTGTTGATTGGGGTGTATTATAGCTCTCAGCTCTACGTTACCCACTCATTACCTCTCGGTCAAAGAGTGATTTTGCCCAATTTGGCTTTCTCAAGCCCAAATGGGTATGAAACAAAATAGTTGATATGAGCTAAAGTCGGGTTCTTACTATCTCTAGTTTGAACCCTTTAATTAGGCTAATCGAACTCTCCATTAACCCAATTCCTTATTAGCCAAGTTATCCTAGACTAGGTCCATCTATCTCAAGTAGAGACTAAGTCAAAAAGGTATGAATCAATGTTTTCAACCATTAATTAGGCTAAATAATCAACATCCAATTATAAAAAAGTATTAAATTAAATACCCATAAGGTTTACACACTAGGGTTGGGTCACAACTCTAATAAAAATCTAGCTACTCATAGTGGGTATTGAAGAAAATAAAAAATAAATATAAATAAAACCCATAATCAAAGATTAAATTGATGAAGTATAATTTTAAACACTAAAATAATCAAAATATTCCTAAAATGGTAAAAGGTAACAGCTACAACAACTTTTTGCTTCAAACTTGACCTAGAATTGTAAAATTCGTCTATTTATAGTGGGCCAGAATTCGCTGACAAAAATGCCCCTCGGGAGGTACAGCCGCACAATTCCATGTGTGGTCCGCAGATTTCTTTAGTTGGCTGGAGAATAGGTTTTGCAGCCGCACATTTCTGGGCTGCGGCTGCGAAGTATCTTCTGCGGCTGCACAATTTCTGTGTCGTCCGCACTTCATCAAGGCTTCAGGACTTGGTCTTTTACACACTCTCTGAACTTGAAATCATCTGTTAGTGAAAATCCTGTTCTGCGGCCGCATAATTCATGTGTTGTCCGCATATTGACCAAAGTTCTGCTGGGTGCTTGTACTTGGTTTTCAGCTGCAGATGGAATTCTATGGTCCGTACTTTCTTCTGCGGACTGTACTTTTTTGATTCTGCGACCTTTTTCTCCTTGTGATTCAGAACACTCCTTTTTGAGTTGGATTTCACCATGGGAAACCAAACTTCCAACTTTCCTTCAAAATATTTTCATTAGTTTTGGGAGCATAATTCAATACTATCGATCTAAAACAAAAGTAAAAAGGTACTAATAAGTAGTCAAAATCCCCACTTATCAGCTGCCCTGCATACATGCATGTAAATGATGAAAAATTAAAGTCAAGGGCTAAAAAGTGCATTTTCCTTGCATCTTAGGTGAAAGGATACCATATTGATCCCATGGCACCAAAATTTATACTTAGCAAAGGTGTAACCTTTGATGAATCCTCTATGTTACATTCTAGAAAAGAGTTTTCTAGTTCTTGTAATACAAATAAATGGACGAGTACACAGAAGTAGGTGGAGCTTAAGATTGACATTCCTTCTGAGCCAAGCTCATCAACTTGGAGCAAAATATGGTTAAAACTTTTGAAGTTGATCTAGAAATTGGAATTCCTGAAGTTGAGACTCCTGAAGTTGAACCGGAACAAGATGGCATTTCAAGGGTTGAAGATGCAAGGTATATGGTACGATTAGTTGCAAAGGGCTATAGTTAGGTACGAGAAGTTAATTTTAATGATATTTTCTCACCTATTGTTAAACATATCTCTATTTGTGTCTTGCTTGACTTAGTTACCATGTAAGATTTGGAATTAGAACAACTTGATGTTAAGACAACTTTCTTACATGGCGAACTTGAGGAACAAATATACATGCATCAACCCGAAGGATTTGAAATTGAAGGAAAAGCAAATCATGTTAGCTTGTTGAAAAAATCTTGTACGGATTAAAGCAGTCTCCGAACAATGGTACAAGACGTTTGATTCCTTTATATTGGGTCATGGTTACTCGAGGAGCATGCATGATAGTTGTGTTTACTTTCGCAAGTCAAATAATGGTTCATTTGTATACATATTATTATATGTTGATGACATGCTCATTGCTGTAAGGATTTGACAGAAATTCATAATTTAAAAAGTTAGATGAAAAGTGAATTTGAGATGAAAGATTTGGGAGCAGCTAAGAAAATCCTTAGCATGGGGATCAAAAGAGATCTATGAGCCAACAGGCTATTCCTGACACAGAAAAAGTACTTGGAAAAAGTCTTGGAGAAGTTTGGCATGAAAGATGCTAAACCAGTTAGTACCCCTCTTGCTGCTCATTTTAAGTTATCGGATGCTCAGTCCCATAATCAGAGAAAGAAGAAATGTATATGGCACAAGTACATTATTCCAGTGCAGTCGGCAGTATTATATATATAATGGTTTGTACAGGTCAGACATTTCACAAGCAGTGAGCTTGGTAAGCCGGTATAGAGCTTGCCCTAGTAAAACACATTGGCTGGCTGTGAAATGGATTTTCATATACTTGCGAGGTACTTCAAACACATGTTTGGAGTTTGTAGAAATACTAATATTTTGGTTGGATTTATAGACTTAGATTATGTAGGTGATCTTGACAAAAGATCACTGATGGCTATGTATTTTGCATTGGTGGTTGCGCTATTAGTTGGAAAGCTACATTACAACATGTAGTAGCTTTATCTACTACTGAAGTAGAATATATGGCAGTGACCGAGGCATTCAAAGAAGCCTTGTGGTTGAAGGGTCTATTTGCGAAACTCAGTTCACACCAAGGTGGTATTACCATTTTCTGTGATCGTCAAAGTGCCATTCACTTGACTAAAGATCAGATGTATCATGAGAGGACGAAGCACATTGATATAAAGTATCATTTCATTCGAGAAACCATTGTTGAAGGAAAAGTCTCTGTTCAGAAGATCAACACTAGAGACAATCATGCTGACATTCACGAAACCTCTTCTAGTGTCCAAGTTCAAGCTTTGCCTGAACTTGATTGGCATTTGATCGGGGCCAACCCTGCACTACTACAAAATAGCGAGAGTGGTCGAAGTAGCTTTTAACCGAGAAGGTCGGGATCGATTTTCATAGGGATCTAGAAATGGGAATTGAGTTTCTATCTAAATTGGAGATGCGTAATTGCTCTTAATTGCACTTCTAATCATAGTTGGTTTTGACATTACTTCTAAAATTATACTAATAAGATGCTAAATTAAGCTAAGTTAAGCTAATAGTGAGCTAAGAGTAAACTACTTGAAGGTTGTCTAAATAGTTAAGAAGGCACTAGGGAAGTGACTTTCTCCTAGGTGGATACTTGACGGGTTCTCGAGTCTAAGGCTAGGTTGTCTTGTTGGGGATTACGATATAACCATTGCACGATACTACTCACTTTATACCTCTCGGTAGTTTGAGTGATTTTACCCTAATTGACTTTCTCAAGACCAATTGGGTATGATAACTTGTGCAAGCAATTTAGGTTCAAGTTGGGTATTACTATCTCTAGGTTTAACCCTTTAATTGGGGCTATCAATCTCTTGAATACGCCCAAATTCCTTGTTGGACTAATTTTCCTAGAGTTAGGCTCTCTTTCTCAAGAAGAGCCCAAGTCAAATAGGCACAAATTAGTATTTGCAACCAGTATTCAACATTGAAACCATAAATTAGTCAAAATATCAAACACCCATAGACATTCAAGACTTAAAACACAAGACCCATCAAATACCCGCACTAGGGTTGAGCCACAACCCTAGCTAATGGCTCTAGCTACTCATGATACTAGAAGAAAACAAAGAAATAGATGAAGAAAAACCTATAATATTTAATTACAAGCTAAAACTTGAAGATTCAATGGTAAAACTGTTGTAAAATTACTCAAAATGGTAAAGGAACACTGTTCACGAGTACAGTAGCTTTGCAAAATACAACGGATGACCTAAAAATGGGAAAAGAAACTATTTATACTAGGCCGAATTTTCTGGACAAAAATACCTCTGTGGGGGTAGTGCGGACCGCACAAAATCGAGTGCGGCCGCACGAAGGCTCTTAGCTTTAAACTTTTTCTCTCTGAACTTGGCCACCACAGGCCGCACAAAATGCACCGCGACCGCGGTAGCTTCTATTCTGGTCCGCATAAAAGGACCGCGGACCGCATTGGCAGTGATTCCCTAAATTGGCAACTCTCTGAACTCTATCTTTGCGGACCGCCCAATATCGAGTGCGGACGCATTGAGTCCATTGCGGTCCGCACAAATTGCTTTGCGGCCGTAATGCTTGAGTCTCTGAAATAGCACCTCTCTAATCTTCCTCTTTGCGGACCGCACAGAATGGAGTGCGGCCACATTGGTCCTGTTACATTGTGCTTGGACTTGTTCTTGGTACTTGTGCATGTTTCACTCCTTTTTGAGCTGGTTTGACGAATTGTCACCTTGTTGACCAAACCCTACGATCAAGTACAACATGTAAGCCTTTGGGACTATTTTGTACACATTTCTAATCAAAACTCAAGTAAGAAGGAGTGTAAAATTCATCATAATCCCTAGTTATCAACTCCCCCAAACTTAAGCTTCTACTTGTCCTCAAGCAAACAAAATAAGACTCACCCCTTTAGAGTAAATCCAAGAAAATTCAGCTGACCTAAAGTGACCTCATCTAGCATCAATTGGGACTAACAATTGCCCTCAATTCAAATGAAACATTAACAACATTCGACCTTTTAAGCACCATGGATTTAGTGCGACACAAGAGCATCAAGAGTTGACTCAACACATCAAAGAAACTCTTTCTACTACCTTAGTCATTATGGAACCCAAACTCATACATCCTTAACTCTCCCTAAGCAAACCTCACCTTTAAGATTGTAGCACTCAGAACGAGGATAGTGGAAATATGCTCATCTCTCTCAAAGAAAGGTCACAAGTCCGGCTATAAGTACCATAAGCTTGCCCCTTATGTGAGTCACCACTAATGTAAGCTTCATTCAACTCAAGATTATATAGGGCTTTTGTGGAGAAATAGTGAAGGCTTTTGGTGAGGGTAGGAAATGTTTGGTCTAAGTAGGTTCCATCTTCCCTTTAGCACTTCTTTTGCTTCATTTTGGCACATATTCTCTTGACTTTTTAAGTCCTTTAACTTCTTTCTAAGGGGTTAGAAAGATACACTGTCACTCTTTCTTTTTCATTTCAAATCTTTTTCTCCTTTCTCAACTTTTCACACCTTTCATCTCTTTACTTTTATTGAATCCTTTCATTCTTTTCTACATTGCTCATTCCTTTTGTCTTTTTGATTTTCTTTCTTTTTCATTGCCTTTCCTTTTCTTCATTTTGTATCTTTTACCACTTTGTTGTATTCCTCGTCTCTCTCCCCAAACTTATGCTTTTGCCTTGTGCTAAGGAAAGATCGGGTGCCAAGAAAGGGTATTTTTAAAACGGGTAAAGGCTTGTATCGTGGTTCTTGAAAGAAAAAGGTCTATGGCTCAAAAGGGTTGACTAGGGATATTATCATTGATAGGTTATGGAATTTTTCAAGATAACATTCTGATCAAGGAGAGCCTATAATCACATCTCAAGTCAAATTACACTTATGATTTCGCCTAGACAAATATTTAGGGCAAGTTCTAGACCAATAGCTCGGGACGTGGACTTGTAATTCAAATTATCACCACATAAGCTTTGGGATTGCTAAAGAAACAGATTCGGGGGCCCACAACAACCTTAGTTGAAATTTGAGCAACACAATGGTCTCGAAAAACCACTTGATCATTGTCGGTCAACTCAAGAGTCTAAAGGTCACCACTCTCACCATCCTAAACACAACAATTTGTTTTTGATCATAGGAAGTCATTTGTGTTAGGCCCAAGTGAAGCTTTGCTTGAGGCACCCTTACCAACTAACTACTAAAAGCAAAAAGAAAACAGACTCAAATCCTTAAGAAGGTTGTCATGCTATCCATCATCGGGAAGAGCCACCCGGTTCACACAAAACTCCACCTTTGAAAAGAACCGTGGCATTAAGAAAATCAAAGGCTTATTGCAAAAACTTAAAACAAGAAGCTACTAAAATAAAATAAGAAGCTATGAAAATGTACAAAAGGGGATTTAGTCTAATATACAATAGGGAGAATGAATATGTACATAAGAATGTAACTTTATATACAGACCAAAAGTAAAAAGTACGAAAAGTGCAATAAAATGATAAAATTATATACATACCAAAGGTAAAAAGAAGGCATAAAGAAAAAAAATAATGTAATATATACAATCATCCAATATCGAAATAGGACTACCCCCTCAAATGAAAGCTGGCATTGTCCTCAATGTCAACTAACCAAAATAAGCACAAAATAAAGAAGAGAGGAAAAAGAAACTCCCTATGGGCCTGTGTTGTAACCTGGGGCTGGCTGGAGGAACCTCCCTACGGGTCCTCCAACTCTATGACTGCATCGTTAGTACGGGGAATCACCCTCTTCCTCTTGGGTGGCCTCTTTGACTCCTGCTCTGGCTGGGGCTGGGCTGCTGGAGCCGGGTAATGCAATAACAGATCCAGAGGTAGGTGATCCGCCTTCAACATTTCTACCTCCACCCTCAGCTCCTTCACTGACTCTTTTGAAGACCGAATCTTTCTCATTTTCTTCGCCTCCCTAGCAAGTTCCTTCAATGCCTTTCCATGAGAATCAACTGCATCTATGAGCTTTTTTTGGTTATCCAGAATCTCCTTCAGAGTGTCCTCCACTGACGTGGGACCTGTGGCGGAGGAGGTACTGACTGGGCTGCCACCGTAGTAGATAGTACAGACAGCTTAGAAGTAGTTGTCTGTATCCAGTTGTTGATGCTGGTGAGGGTCTGGCTCAGGCGGTGGGCAGTCAAGGGGTATGTAGTGGATGATGGAATCTCTGGAGCTGAAGAAGTAGAGGGTCCTGGGACCATGTCTCGAGTGGCAGAGGCAGGCTGAGTAGGAGCCACTACTACTACCGGCTCTTCAAACTGGCCAGTAGAAGCAGCGGATTTGCCCTTGTAGTTCTTGCCTTTAGGTAGTCATCACCCTATAGGCTGTACCAGGAGAACGGTGCCTTCGCTTTCACTTTGACATCGAATCTCCGCTTCTCCACATCTAAGTCCTCCAAGTACATAGTTAGGAAGTTGGGGAAGGGATAGGATTTGTCACCTTCGTTCACCACCCGGGTAATTACCTGGGACATCACATTCTCAATGATAATCGGGTACCCCACCATGATCGATGCCACCAATATAGCTCAGTGGATAGGAAGTGAGTTGTCGTGGGTGGTGGGGTCTAGTCTGCTACACACAAATATTTCCCACCCTTTAGCTTCAAAGTTTAATGTTCTCCTCAGAATCTTCACTCTCACAGTCAACCAATCTGGGGTGGTACCTGGGATTTCCAAGTACTCTACCAACCAAAGACGAGCAGCCTCACCCAATGCCACCTTCTCCAAATACAATGACTCATCCACCTCCGGGAAGCCCAAATAATCATTGATTGTTTTACCATCAAATTTCACTTTTAAGTTCCGCACCTTAGTCACCGTAGTGCCCTTTTTTATGTGGGCAACTGATAGCTCCACGGACAAGTATAAAGCTTTAGAAGCACCAAGAAAGCCATTTACAAGGTCTCAAGCTAAGGAGAAGCAAGAAAAGTTTTTTGGGCTTCAATGGGAGATCAAGAAGGCGCTAATGGTGGAAGAAGAGCTCAAGAATTATGGAGAGGATTTAGCTAAGTGCTACACTCATTTCATGGTCCAAGTCCAAGTCCAAGAGGAGGTAGATTGGGGTCCAAGCACCAGTCAAGGAGGGCCTAAATTAGGCGCCTAAATCAACTCACAAAGGAGCCAACTTGGCGCCCAAGTCAGCTCAGGGAGGGGCGGCCAAAACATAGGATAAAGAGTCAAAGTTCCTTATTTTGTTTCCTAGTTTGTTAGGACATATTTGATGTTTTCCTAAGTAGTTAAGGTTTTGTTTTTCTTTTCCTAAGATTATTGGAATTACTTTCCAAGATTGACTTGGTTTTTGTTTCCTAGAGTTTTGCCTTTTCCTATGGTAGTTGGACTTGATGTCCAAAGTAGCTTTGGACTTTATTTCCTTGTTTTTTTAGGTAGAATTTCGTGACCCCTTCCCTATATAAAGGGGTATCTTCTTTGCTTTTAGATTCAGATTATTATGAATAAAAATTGTGAGATTTTTCTTGCACTCTTGTGTGTGGCTACTCTTGGATTTATTCTTCAACCTTCAAGACTCAACTTAAGTTGGTAAGATTAAACTCTTTCGAAATCCTAGATCACTTCTAGGTATTCAAGAAAGGTTATAAGTTTAGGCTTATTGTTGTTCTTGTTATTCTAAAGGGTCAGGTTTCACAATCTATCTCTTGTTTTTTTTAATTTTCTTTGTTAGCTAATTGTTGTTGTTCGGATTCAATTTCAAGAATAGACTTCTTGAATTCAAGAAACCAGGTTTCTTGAATTCAATCTATCTTTAATTTTTCGTCTTTTTCGTTTCTTTATTTTCTTTTAGCTTCCGCATGTTTCTTGTTTTTCTTTAGTAATTCTTGAATCTCCTATCCTGTTGTTATCAAGTGGTATCAGAGCATAGGCTAATCAAAATTTCAATCTTGATAATCTTGGGAGGTTCTTGAGCAAAAAAAAACAAAAAAAAATGAAAATCAGCCCAAAAAAAGTGTCATTGCTCATTATTATTTTTAGAATTCAAGTATTATTTGGTTTCCAAGTCAAGAAAGGAAACAAGAAGAGGGGATCCTTGTTCTTGAAGATTAAGGAAACTTCTTTCCTTATTCTTGTGGGTTTTGGGTTTCCTAAAATTCTTTCCTTTTTTTTCTACTAACCATTTCCTATTTTTTCTAGGTTTGACACTCTTCTTTCTTTTTCTAACTCTATACTTATCACTAAGGGTTGTGACTAGTAAGGTTTATTAATAAATCTAAAGATTAACGACCAAGAGTTGCATTGAGTGGAAAAGGTAAGAGAGGTGAGAACATTAGAGAGAAAAGCCAAATTGAGAGAGATATATTGCTTTGTTCAGGATGTCTCGTACAGGTAGTGATGATGAACAAAGGATTCTTCAAGAAGCCGAAATCAAAGGAAGGAATGATTTCACCTTGCAAGCTATGCACCAACAATTTGAAAGGTGGAATTTTTCAATTCCAAGAGATGAGGGACACTATTGATGAGCAAAATATTACAATAGCTGAACTTAGGAGGGGAAATAATGCTAGACCCCAAGCTAGGAGAAATGTACCCGCCCCCATTGTAAATCAAGAAAACCCAATCGATTATTTTAATGATGATATTGATTTTGATAGGGTAGGAAGAGATAGGAGGGGACAAAGAGGAAGACTTGAAGATGATAATATAAGTAATATAAAGATGAAGATGCCATCTTTCAAGGGAACAAGGGATCCAGACTTGTACCTTGATTGGGAGAGAAAAGTGGAAGCTATCTTTGACTGCCACAACTATTTGGAAGGCAAGAAGGTTAAACTTTCTGCTGTTGAGTTTTCTGACTATGCAGCAATCTGGTGGAAAAAGCTTTCTAGGGACAGATTTCAAGAAGGACAAGCACTCGTTGCTACGTGGGTTGAGATGAAGAGGGTAATGAGGAAGAGATTTGTGCCATCACACTTTCAAAGAGATCTACAACAACGTCTTCAAACTTTGAGGCAAGGGTCCTTGTCTGTAGATGAGTACTTTAAGGCTATGGATATGGCGATTATCCAAGCTAATTGCATATAGGAAGAGGAGGCTACAATGGCTAGGTTTTTGAATAGTTTAAATAAGGAAATAGCTGATGTAGTCGAATTACAACAACATGTAACTTTAAATGAGTTAGTTGAATTAGCTGTAAAGGTAGAAAGACAAAACAAAAGGAGACAGCAATCTAAAATTCCAAAGAAGCAATGGCCGAAATCTGAGGAGACACCTACTCTTAAATTACATGAAGACAAGGGCATGAGCAAATTGGAATCCAAGGGTGGGGGTAAGCCTTTTATGCTCTAATAAAGGTTAGGGTCACTCTAATAAAGAACAAAGGGAAAACATATTCCATACTCGGTGTGGGATTAAAGATAAAATTTCGTCTATGATAGCTCCACATACAAGGATAAAGCTTTAGAAGCACCAAGAAAGCCATTTACAAGGTCTCAAGCTAAGGAGAAGCAAGACAAGGTTGTTGGGCTTCAATGGGAGATCAAGAAGGCGCTAATGGTGGAAGAAGAGCTCAAGAATTATGGAGAGGATTTAGCTAAGTGCTACACTCATTTCATGATCCAAGTCCAAGTCCAAGAGGAGGTAGATTGGGGTCCAAGCACCAGTCAAGGAGGGCCTAAATTAGGCGCCTAAATCAACTCACAAAGGAGCCAACTTGGCGCCCAAGTCAGCTCAGGGAGGGTCGGCCAAAACATAGGATAAAGAGTCAAAGTTCCTTATTTTGTTTCCTAGTTTGCTAGGACATATTTGATGCTTTCCTAAGTAGTTAAGGTTTTGTTTTTCTTTTCCTAAGATTATTGGAATTACTTTCCAAGATTGACTTGGTTTTTGTTTCCTAGAGTTTTACCTTTTCCTATGGTAGTTGGACTTGTTGTCCAAAGTAGCTTTGGACTTTATTTCTTTATTTTTTTAGGTAGAATTTCGTGACCCCTTCCCTATATAAAGGGGTATCTTCTTTGCTTTTAGATTCAGATAATTATCAATAAAAATTGTGAGAGTTTTCTTGCACTCTTGTGTGTGGCTACTCTTGGATTTATTCTTCAACCTTCAAGACTCAACTTAAGTTGGTAAGATTAAACTCTTTCGAAATCTAAGATCACTTCTAGGTATTCAAGAAAGGTTATAAGTTTAGGCTTATTGTTGTTTTTATTATTCTAAAGGGTCTCTTATTTTTTTAATTCTCTACCAAAGGTGATTAGTTCTTTGTTAGCTAATTGTTGTTGTTAGAATTCAATTTCAAGAATAGACTTCTTGAATTCAAGAAACCATTTTTTGAATTCAATCTATCTTTAATTTTTCGTCTTTTTTCGTTTCTTTATTTTCTTTTAGCTTCCGCACGTTTCTTGATTTTCTTATTTTTCTTTAGTAATTCTTGAATCCCCTATCGTGTTGTTATCAACAATATTGGTGTAGAACTCTTTGACTAGGTACTCATTGGCATCCTCCACATGGCTTATGAAATACTCCCATCCAGTTCTCTCTGAACTGCCTCAACACATTGGGGTTGTGAGGCAAAAGGTCCCGGGTGATGAATTTACGCTTAGGTATTAGCTTCCTCTCGGGTCACCACTCTCTAAACTTGTGATGGGCAACCTCACTCACAAATCTATCCTGCCATGCCTCCGGATTTCTGGTTCTCTCTACCCCTCCTACTTGGGGCTCACCCCCTTATACTTCTTCCCCTTCTTCTTCTACGAGCCCTCCCCGGATAGTGAAGCTGTAAGAGAGGTGGAATATTCGTTTCCACTGCCTGCAACTGAGCCCTCAGATGACTCAGAAGATATGCGCACTTACGCTTGGGCAGCGGGGGAAACCGGAGGTGTATCCCTCAACCTGTTCCTCTCCAGCCAGTCAAGAACATACTCTGGTACGGAGCCTGACAATGCCTCCCGGGAAGGCTCATACTCACTCCTCGATTGTTCAATGGCTCTGTCAGCAGCCTTTATGAGCCTCCGGGTGTTTTTGATGTTTTGCCGGGCTTGAGGAGTCAGTTTGATCATACCCTTTCCTTTACCCCAGGAGGACTCTCCTCTTCCTGATTATTTATCACTTTTGCCTCGTGATTTCATCATTGTCTGCAAAGAATATTTAATTGAGCCTTGTTAGTATCAGCATAATCAGTGAAATGCAGAATTGCGGGAAAATTATTGCAGATAGTCAAAAATTACAGAATGCGAACCACACAAAATGAAGTGAGACCGCAAAGAGGCTACCACGGACCGCACAAAATGCACTACTATCCACACTAATATGGGGTTCAGACAACCCACTCTGTGAATCTATGCACCGCGGACTACACAAAATGCATTGTGGTCCGCATTGAGGCACCGCGGACTGCACAAAGTCCATTGCGGCCGCGGTCCTCACTTGTCAGCTTTCACAACATTTACCACTGATCTTGGCCAACCCTGTACTACTATTGAGTAGCGATAGAGGTCGAAGCGGCTTTTACTCGATTAAGGTCGGGATCGATTTCCACAAGGAGCTAGAAGTTGGAGTCGGGTGTCTATCTAAAGTGGAAATGTGTATTTGCTCTTAACTGCACTTCTAAACATTTTGGGTTTTGATTTACTTCTAATTATATAGAACTACAATGATCAATTAAACTAAAATAAGCTAAGATTAAACTATTGCAAGTTGTTTAAATGGATAAAAGGCACTAGGATAGTGACTTTCGCCTAGGTGGTCAATTGACAGATACTTGAGTCTAAGGCATGATTGTCACATTTGGGTAGTATGATATAACCATTGCACGATTCTACTCACTCTACACCTCTCGTTAGTTCAAGTGATTTTGCCCGAATTGACTTTCTCAAGACCAATTGGGTATGCAAATTTGCACGAGCAATCAAGATTCAAATCGGGTATTACTATCTCTAGGTTTAACCCTTTAATTGGGGCTATCAATCTCTTGAGTACGCCACAATTCCTTGTTGGACCAATTTCAGAGACTTAGGCTCTCTTTCTCAAGAAGTGCCAAAATCAACTAAACACAAACTAGTGTTTGCAACCACTAATTCAGCAATCAAACATGAAATTAGTCCAAATATCAAACATCCATGGTCAATCAAGCCCTAAAATACAAGACCCATCAATTACCCACACTAGGGTTGAGCCACAACACTATCTTATGGGTCTAGCTACTCATAATTAGAGAAGAAAACAAATAAAAAGAGGAAGAAAAACTCATATTAATTAATTGCTAAATTAAACTTGAAGATTCAATGTTGAAATGAAGTTAAAATTACTCAAAATAGCTAAAAATATCGAAGTCACGAGTGCAGCCTTCAGTACAAACTATCT
Source organism: Nicotiana sylvestris (assembly GCF_000393655.2). Lineage (NCBI taxonomy): Eukaryota > Viridiplantae > Streptophyta > Magnoliopsida > Solanales > Solanaceae > Nicotiana > Nicotiana sylvestris. The sequence goes on from NC_091062.1 coordinate 136,765,767, forward strand.
TATGGCCTAAAAATGGGAAGAGAAGCTATTTATACTAAGCTAAAAAATTTGGACAAAAATACCCCGGCGGGGTTAGTGCGGACCGCACAAAATCACGTGCGGCTGCACTAGGGCTTTGAACTTGAATAAACAGCTCTCTGAAGTTGGGCAATGCGGACCGCACAGAATCGAGTGCGGCCGCGATGGCTTCTAGTGCGGTCCGCATGAAATGGAGCGCGGACCGCATTGGGCTTCAAACTTGGAACTGGCTACTCTCTGAACCTTGGTTCTGCGGACCGCACTAAATCGAGTGTGGCCGCATTGATCCCAGTGTGGACCGCACAAAACCTCGTGCGGCCGCATTGCCTTTTTGCCTGAATAGTAGCCTCTCTGAACCTCACTTGTGCGGGCTGCATAGAATGGTGTGCGGCCGCACTGGCCTTGTTTTGCCTGAGCTTTGTCTTGTCTTGATACTTGTGCAAGTTTCACTCCTTTTTTGAGCCGATTTTTGACATCTTGTCATCTTGTTGATCAAACCCTGCAATCAAGCACAACTTGTGAGCCTTTAGTACTATTTTGTACACATTTCTAATCAAAACTTAAGCATGAAGGAGTATAAATGTATCAAAATTCCTAGTTATCAACTCCCCCAAACTTAATCCTTTGTTTGTGCTCAAGCAAACAAAATAAGACTCACCCCTTAAGAGAAAATCCACGAAAATTCAGTTGTCCTAAAGTGACCTCATCTAGCTTCAATTGGAACTAACAATTGCCCTCAATACAAATGGATCATTAACAACTTTACCCTTTTAAATACCATGGATTAAGTGCGACACAAGAGCATCAAGAGTTAACTCAACACATCAAAGAACTCTTTTTATTATTTTGGTCATCGTGGAACCCAAACTCACACATCCTTAGCTCTCCTAAGCAAACCTCACCTTTAGAATAGTGGCACTCAGAACGAGGTTAATGGAAATTTACTCATCTCTCTCAAGAAAAGTCACAAGTTCGGCTCTAAGTACTATATGCTTGCCCTTATGTGAGTCACCACTAATGTAAGTTTCATTCAACTCAAGATCATATAGGGCTTTTGTGAAGACATAGTGAATGTTTTTGGTTCCGGGTAGGCCATGTTTGGTCTAAGTAGGTTCCATCTTCCCTCAATCACTTCTTTTGTTTCATTTTGGCTCACATTCACTTGACTTTTTGAGTCTTTTCACTTCTTTATAAAGGGTTAGAGAGACACACTGTCACTCTTTCTTATACATTTCAAATCTTTTCTCCTTTCTCAATTTTCCATACCTTTCATTCTTTGCTTTTCTTGAATTCCTTTTTATTCAATTCTACATTGAGCATTTTTTTTGTCTTTTTGCTTTTCTTTCTTTTTCATTGCCTTTCCTTTTCTTCATTTGTACCTTTTTATCACTTTGTTGCCATCCTCGTCTCTCCCCCCAAACTTATACTTTTGTCATGTGCTAAGGAAAGATCAGGTACCAAGAGAGGGTATCTTTTAGAATGGGTAAAGTCTTGTATCATGGTTCTTGAAGGAAAAAGGTCTAAGGCTCATAAGGGTTGACTAGGGATTTTATCCTTGGTAGGATATGGACGTGTTCAAGCTATCATTTGGATCAAGGAGAGCCTATAATCATGTCTCAAGTCTAAATTCACTTAGGATTTCGCCTCAACAAACATTCAGGGCAAGTTCTAGACCAATGGCTCGGGACTTAGACTTGCAATGCAATTTCTTACCACACAAGCTATGGGATCGCTAAAGACATAGAGTCGGGGGCCCACAATGACCTTAGATAAGATTTGAGTACACAATGGTCCCGAAAAACCACTTGATGATTATCGGTCAACACAAGAGTCTCAAGGTCACGTCTTTCACCATCCTAAACACAATAATTTGTTTTTGACCATGAGATAAAAGGCAAATGTGCTAGGCCAAAGTGAAACTTTGCTTGAGGCACCCTTACCACTAACTACTAAAAGCAAAAAGAAAAACAGACTCAAACCCTTAAGAAGGTTGTCACGCCATCCATCATTGGGAAGAGCCACCCGGTTCACACAAACTCCACCTTTGGAAAGAACCGTGGCATTAAGAAAATCAAAGGCTTATTGCAAACGTTTAAAATAAGAAGCTACAAACATAAATAAGAAGCTACGGAAAAGAAAAATGCAGAAAGTAAAATGAATATTTACAAGAGGGGATTTAATCGAATATACAATAGAGGAGATGAAATATATAATGTAACATAAACTTTATATACAGGCCCAAAGTAAAAAAGTATGAAAAATGTAAAGAAGTGCTAAAATTATATACATACCAAAGATGAAAAATAAAGAAAGCATAAAAACTGTCAAATATATACAATCATCCAACAAATCAATGTAGGGCCTACCCGCTTAAATGAAAGCTGGCATTGTCCTCAGTGCCAACTAAACCAAATAAGCACCAAAAATAAAAGGGAAAAGGATATAGAGACTCCCTATGGCCTGTATATCTGCATGGGATCATGAGTGGTCCCTGGGTCCTCAGTATGCTCGGGAACCTCAAATTGGTTCCCTATGGCCTACTGGTCTGCTACTAGGACCTGGGCCTGGACCTAGACAGTCTCCTGGGATGCATCCTGTGACTGAATGGAGGAGGTCTCCGGTGGGTCTACCAACTGGATGACTACATCATATGCTCGGGCATCCTCTTTCTATTGGGAGGCCTCTAGGACTGCTCTGGCTGGGGATGAGCTGCTGGCACAAGGTCCTGTAGCAGTAAATCCAAAGGCAAATGATCTGCCTCCAACCTGTCAACCTCAACCCTCAACTCCTTCACGGACTCCTTGGAAGCCCAAGTCTTTCTCATCTTCTTGGCCTCCCTAGAAAGCTCATTGAGAGCTTTTCCATGAGAACCCACAGCCTCTGTAAGCACTTTCTGAGTGTCCAGGATCTTTTTCTGGTTGTCCAGGATATCCTTGAGGGCGTCTTCAATAGACTGTGGGACCTGCGAAGGCGGAGGTGTCGACTGAGCTGCCACTGTAGATGTAAGGACAGACAACTTAGAGGAAGTTGTCTGCATCCAGTTGTTGATGCTGAGAAGGGCTTGGCTCAGACGGTGTGCAATCACTAGGTGGGCTGGGGTAGAGGGTATGTCTGGAACTGCTGAAGTGGATGGACCAGGGGGCAAGTCTGCTGAGGTGGACTGATAGCATCAAGAACAAGGATACCGTTAAGGACAATGATAGAGATGATAGAGTTTTGGAAGCTCCAAGGCCATTAACAAGATCTCAAGCTAAAGAGTTGCAAGCTAAGGTTGCTAGACTTCAATGGCAAATAAAGAAGCTTTTAATTGTAGAGGAAGAGCTCAATCCCAAAGGAGATGAATTGTCCAAGTTTTACAATTATTTGGTAGTCCAAATTGAAGTCCAACAGGAGGAAGATTGGGTTACCAAATCAGCCCTTGAAGTCCACCAATAGAGCTCAAAATGACCTTAAAAGAGGTCCAAAAGGGAGTGTTTCAAAAGGAGCCCAATTGGAGTCCAAACCAATGGCCCAAACTAATAGTTTTAAGGCCCAAATCTGCCCCAAAAGGATTTGGCCGCCCCCCACTTAATTTTGATGGCTTTTGTTACCCCTTAGGAGCCACCTACCTAAGTTTGATGGCTATTGTGACCCCTAGCAGCCCCCTACCTAATTTAGATGACTTTTTAGCAACCCCCTACATTATTTTAAGTGCTTTTAACTCCTATAAATAAGGAGTTCTTCTCATTCATAAGACACAACATTTATTGATTAAGTATATCATACTTTGAGAGTTCTTTTGAACCTTTGTTACTTGTGCTTTGAGATTTATCTTTCAACCTTTACTAGTTCTTAGTTCAAGGTAGTAAGATTACTTCTCTTTTATGATATCTTTGATTCCTTTGTGGTATTCTTAGAAGGCGATTAATACTAGTTATTAATTGTTGTCTCAAGTTACTCGTAAAGTGGTCAAGATCCGAATCTATTGTTTTGATTTGCTTTTTAAGTAAAGGCGTTTGATTTCTTCCATAAATCAAGACGTTGTTACTTTGATCTTGTCAAGGCTATAGAACTTGCGTTCTTGGAAGTTCTTGGAATTCTTTCCTTGAATTCTTCCCATATCCTTTATTTTCATCTCTTTAATTCTAGTTGTTCAATTTCTTGTTGTTATTGCTTCCGCAATTACTTCTCAAATTCTTACTCTAATTTGGATTCCCGACCTAGTTGTTATCAAGTGGTATCAGAGCGGTTTTATCAAGATTTCGTTCTTGGTAAGTCTTGGGATTTCTAGAATACTAAGAGCAAAGAAAAGAAAAGAAAAAAAATTAAAAAAAAAATCAATTTTTAGAACAAAAAATAGAATTGCGTGCTCTCCGGGATATTTCTTTTGTATCTAATTTGTTACCAAAAATTAACAAAGGAAACAAGAAGAGGGGATCCTAGATTTTCTTACTCTTTCTAATCTAAACATATAATCCTTTCCTTTTTGTTCGCGTCATGTTTCAACCGAGCCTAATAGTTCTAGGATTTGGTTTTTCTTTCATTAGTTCCCCAAAAATTTGAATTTTACTACTAAGAATTTCATACGAGTTGGGTTTAATTATAAATCTACAAAGTAATGTTCAAAGGTTATTCCGAGAAAAAAAGAGCTAATTTTTGTGATACAGTTTACACTTTTTTTTAAAGATGTCGCGTACAGGTAGTGATGATGAACGAAGGGTTCTCCAAGAAGCTGAAATCAAAGCAAGAAATGATTTTACCTTGCAAGCTATGCATCAACAATTTGAAAGGTTGAATTTGCAACTCCAAGAGATGAGGGATACCATTGCTGATCAAAATGATACAATAGCTGAACTTAGGAGGGAAAATAATGTTAGACCCCAAGCTAGGAGAAATGTACCCCATGCTCCCATTGTAAATCAAGAAAACCCTATAGATGATTTTAATGATATTGATTTTGATAGGGTGGGAAGAGATAGGAGGGGACAAAGAGGTAGAGTAGAAGATGACAATATAAGTAGTATAAAGATGAAGATGCCATCATTCAAGGGAGCAAGGGACCCAGACTTGTACCTTGATTGGGAGAGAAAGGTTGAAGCCATCTTTGATTGTCACAACTACTCTGAGGGTAAGAAAGTTAAACTTGTTGTTGTTGAGTTTTCTGACTATGCTGCTATTTGGTGGAAAAAGCTTGCTAGGGACAGATTGCAAGAAGGACAAGCACCAGTTGCTACTTGGGCTGAGATGAAGAGGGTGATGAGGAAGAGATTCGTGCCATCACACTTTCAAAGAGAGCTACAACAACGTCTTCAAACATTGAAGCAAGGGTCCATGTCTGTGGATGAGTACTTTAAGGCTATGGATATGGCTATGATCCAAGCTAATTGTACAGAGGAAGAAGAGGCTACAATGGCTAGGTTTTTAAATGGTTTAAATAAGGAAATAGCTGATGTAGTAGAATTACAACAATATGTAACAATAGATGAGTTAGTTGATTTGTGTGTAAAGATAGAAAATCAAAATAAAAGAAAGCAGACTAGCTCGTGGAAAGGTCGGACAAGCACCATCTCCAAGAAGCCATGGCCATATCATGAGATGAAGAGTTCTTCTAGACCTCAAGAAGACAAGGGTAAAGGTAAATTTGAGAACAAAGAGGGAGGTAAAACCTTTAACCCTAAACCTTTTACACCTTCTAGTTCTATTCAATGTCATAAATGTAAAGGAAGGGGACATATGATGCATGAATGTCCAAGTAGAAGAAACATCATTCTTAGAGAAGATGGAGGATATGAGAGTGAAAAAGGTGAGGGAGAAGAAGAGGGAGATGTGAGTGATGAAGATGATGTAGAACTACCTAATGAGGGCATGATTGGGGTAGTTAGAAGGATTATGACTATCAATTTGGCAAGCAATAGTGAAGAACAAAGGGAGAATATATTCCATACTAGGTGTGGGATAAAGGGAAAAACTTGCTCTATGATCATTGATAGTGGTAGTTGTGCTAATGTGGTGAGTTCATACTTTGTGGAAAAATTGGGACTTGCATGCATGAAACACCCTACTCCATATAGACTCCAATGGTTAAATGATAGTGGTGAACTAAAGGTAAACAAACAGTGCATGATTTCATTTAATGTTGGTAGATATGAGGATGATATTCTTTGTGACATAATACCTATGCAAGCTTGTCATATCTTACTGGGTCGTCCTTGGCAGTATGACAGGAATGTTTTTCATGATGGAAGAAAGAATAGATATTCTCTTGAACTAAATGGCAGGAAATTTACTCTTGCACCTTTATCTCCTTCTCAAGTGTTTGAAGATCAAAAGAGATTAAGAGAAACAATGGGAAAACCAAGGGGAGAGATAAAAAGTGAGCTTGAGGAAAAAGAAAAGAAAGAAGGCCAAGAATTAGAAAAAAGAGAGATGGCCGAGAGAAAGAGAGAGAGGGCAGCAATTTGAGAGAAGAGATAAAAAAGGGTTTGAATGAAAAAATAGACAGTCTTGGTGAGAGGAAAGAGGTTAAGGAAAGAAAAAAAGAGAGTTTTTATATAAAAACCAAAGAGTGTTTAAATGCAAGAAAAGAGGGGCTGCCCATAATACTACTTACTTACAAAGAGACTTTGATTAATTCTGAGTTGCTAACTTCTTCTTTGCCAAGTAGTATTTCTTCTCTTTTGCAGGATTTTGAAGATGTCTTTCCAGAAGATATTCCTAATGGATTGCCACCTTTACGTGGCATTGAGCATCAAATTGATTTTGTACCTGGATCACAAATCCCAAATAGGCCAGCCTATAGGAGTAATCCAGAAGAGACAAAAGAACTTCAAAGGCAAGTTGAGGAGTTGCTTGAGAAAGGTTTTGTGAGAGAGAGCATGAGCCCTTGCTCGGTTCCCGTCCTATTGGTACCAAAAAAGGATGGAACTTGGAGGATGTGCGTGGATTGTAGAGCAATCAACAAGATTACGGTAAAGTATCGCCACCCTATTCCTCGTCTTGATGACATGTTGGATCAATTACATGGATCCAAAATCTTTTCTAAAATTGATCTAAAAAGTGGTTACCATCAGATTCGAATGAATCCTGGAGATGAATGGAAAACTGCTTTTAAGACCAAATATGGGCTTTATGAGTGGTTAGTTATGCCTTTCGGCTTGACTAATGCACCTAGCACTTTCATGAGATTAATGAATCATGTTTTTAAGGATTTTCATGGAAAATTTGTTGTGGTGTACTTCGATGATATCTTGGTCTTTTCTAACACTTTAGAAGAGCATGTAGAACACCTAAAACAAGTTTTTGAAGTTCTTAGAAAGCAATTTTTATTTGCTAATCTTAAAAAGTGTACTTTTTATGTGGATCGTGTGATTTTCTTGGGTTTTGTAGTTAGTTCTAAAGGAGTTGAGGTTGATGAAGAGAAAATCAAAGCAATAAAAGAATGGCCTAAACCTAAGAGTGTAACTGAAGTTAGGAGTTTTCATGGACTTGCTAGTTTTTATAGGAGGTTTGTGAGAGACTTTAGTACCATTGCTTCTCCTTTAACTGAAGTTATTAAAAAGGATAAGATTTTTAAATGGGGAAAAGAACAAGATGATGCTTTTAACTTGTTGAAAGAAAAGTTATGTTCTGCTCCATTGTTACAATTGCCTGATTTTTCTAATCTTTTGAAATTGAATGTGATGCTTCGGGCAAAGGAATAGGTGCTGTTTTGATGCAAGATTCTAAACATATTGCCTACTTTAGTGAAAAGTTAAGTGGAGCCACATTGAACTATTCCACTTATGACAAAGAGCTATATGCTTTGGTAAGGGCTTTAGCCACATGGCAACATTACTTGTGGCCAAGAGAGTTTGTCATTAAAACTGATCATGAATCCTTGAAATACTTGAAGAGTCAAGGTAAGCTTAGTAGAAGGCATGCTAAGTGGGTTGAATTCATTGAAACGTTTCCTTATGTAATTTCTTACAAACAAGGGAAAGAAAATGTTGTTGCTGATGCACTTTCAAGGAGGTATGTCTTAGTTTCTACCCTGACTTCTAAATTAATGGGTTTTGATCAAATCAAGGGACTTTATGCTAATGATGTTGATTTTGGCAAAAATTTTGCAGATTGTAAGTTGAGTCCTTTTGAGAGGTTTAACCTCCAAGATGGCTTTCTCTTTAAGGAAAATAAGTTGTGTATTCCTAATTGCTTTTTACGTGAAGTATTTGTAAGGGAAGCACATTGTGGAGGGCTTATGTGACACTTTGGAGTCCCAAAGACACTAGACATACTGGCTGAAAATTTCTTTTGGCCTGGAATGAGAAAAGATGTTGAAAGAATGTGCGCACAGTGTTTGGAATGTAAACAAGCTAAATCTAAAGTGTTGCCACATGGTCTTTACACACCATTACCTGTTCCTACTTCACCTTGGATTGATATTTCCATGGATTTTGTGTTAGGTTTGGCTAGAACAAGATATGGTAAGGATAGTATATTTGTTGTGGTAGATAGGTTCTCCAAAATGGCTCATTTTATTCCTTGTTTAAAGACTAATGATGCCTCACATGTTGCTGATCTTTTTGTAAAAGAGGTTGTCAAATTTCATGGTATACCTAGAACTATTGTTAGTGATAGGGATGCTAAGTTTTTGAGCCACTTTTGGCGTGTGTTTTGGGGGAAGTTAGGTACTAAATTGTTGTTTTCTACTTCTTGTCACCCACAAACTGATGGACAAACTGAAGTAGTTAATAGAACCTTAGGAAACATGTTGAGGGCTGTTTTGAAAGGTAAATTAACTTCATGGGAAGATCACTTACCTATGATTGAATTTGCTTACAATAGAACAATCCATTCTTCTACAGGTATGTCTCCTTTTGAGGTTGTTTATGGTTTTAATCCCTTCACTCCCCTTGATTTATTACCATTACAAACTAATGATATTGCTAATCTTGATGGTAGGACAAAGGCTGAGATGATGAAAAAAATTCATGAACAAACAAGGCTTGCAATTGAGAAGAAAAATGAGCAAACTGCCTTGAGAAAGAATAAGGGACGAAAGCAAGTTATTTTTAAACCTGGAGATTTAGTTTGGGTTCACTTTAGAAAGGAGAGATTTCCTTCCAAAAGGAAGTCAAAGTTGCATCCTAGAGGAGATGGCCCATTTCAAGTCCTTGAAAGGATTGGAGACAATGCTTACAAGTTGGACCTTCCTGGTGAGTTCCAAGTAAGTGCCACATTTAATGTTGCTGACTTATCTTTGTTTGATGTAGGATCGAATTCGAGGACGAATTCTTTTCAAGAAGGGGGGAATGATAGCATCAAGAACAAGGATATAGTTAAGGACAATGATAGAGATGATAGAGTTTTGGAAGCTCCAAGGCCATTTACAAGATCTCAAGCTAAAGAGTTGCAAGCTAAGGTTGCTAGACTTCAATGGCAAATAAAGAAGCTTTTAATTGTAGAGGAAGAGCTCAAGCCCAAAGGAGATGAATTGTCCAAGTTTTACAATTATTTGGTAGTCCAAATTGAAGTCCAAGAGGAGGAAGATTGGGTTACCAAATCAGCCCTTGAAGTCCACCAATAGGGCTCAAAATGACCTTAAAAGAGGTCCAAAAGGGGTGTTTCAAAAGGAGCCCAATTGGAGTCCAAACCAATGGCCCAAACTAATAGTTTTAAGGCCCAAATCTGCCCCAAAAGGATTTGGCCGCCCCCCACTTAATTTTGATGGCTTTTGTTACCCCTTAGGAGCCACCTACCTAAGTTTGATGGCTATTGTGACCCCTAGCAGCCCCCTACCTAATTTAGATGACTTTTTAGCAACCCCCTACATTATTTTAAGTGCTTTTAACTCCTATAAATAAGGAGTTCTTCTCATTCATAAGACACAACATTTATTGATTAAGTATATCATACTTTGAGAGTTCTTTTGAACCTTTGTTACTTGTGCTTTGAGATTTATCTTTCAACCTTTACTAGTTCTTAGTTCAAGGTAGTAAGATTACTTCTCTTTTATGATATCTTTGATTCCTTTGTGGTATTCTTAGAAGGCGATTAATACTAGTTATTAATTGTTGTCTCAAGTTACTCGTAAAGTGGTCAAGATCCGAATCTATTGTTTTGATTTGCTTTTTAAGTAAAGGCGTTTGATTTCTTCCATAAATCAAGACGTTGTTACTTTGATCTTGTCAAGGCTATAGAACTTACGTTCTTGGAAGTTCTTGGAATTCTTTCCTTGAATTCTTCCCATATCCTTTATTTTCATCTCTTTAATTCTAGTTGTTCAATTCCTTGTTGTTATTGCTTCCGCATTTACTTCTCAAATTCTTACTCTAATTTGGATTCCCGACCTAGTTGTTATCATGGACAAAGGCTGAGTAGGAGCCACTACCACTACTGGCTCTTCAGACTGGCCAGTTACAGTAGTGGTTGTTCCCTTGTAGTTCTTGCTTTTAGGGTTGTCATCACCCTACATGTTGTACCATGAGAATGGGGCCTTTGCTTTCACTTTGATATCAAATGGCCGTTTTTCTACCTTTAGGTCTGTGAAGTACATGGTTAAGAAGCTGGGGAAGGGGTAGTTTCTGTCACCTTCACTGCCTACCTATGTAATCACCCGAGACATCACCTTCCCGGCGTTAATCGGGTACCCCGCCATGATTGATGCTACCAATACTGCCCGCTGAAAAGGGAGTGAGTTGTCATGAGTAGTGGGGTCCAATCTACTGCACACAAATGTTTCCCAACCCTTGGCCTCGAAATTCAAACTTCTTCTCAAAATCTTCACTCATGCATTCAACCAATCGGGGTGGTACCTGGGATTGCCAGATACTGTGCCAACCAAGGACGGACCTCCTCACCTAATTCCATCTTTGCCAAATACAACGACTCATCCTCCTCATCGAAGCCCAAGTAGTCATTTATTATTTTCCCATTAAACAGCACTTTCAAATTGCGCACCTTGATCACTTTGGTGCCCTTCTTGATGTGGGCAACATTGGAGTAGAATTCCTTGACCAGGTGCTCGTTTGCATCCTCATAGTTGTTTAAGAAATACTCCCAACCCACTCTCTCTCTAAACTGTCTTCTCATATTGGGGTTGTGAGGCAAGAGGTCTCTATCAACAAAACTCCTCTCCATAATCAATTTCCTCACAGGCCACCATTCTCTGAATTTATGGTAGGCCACCTCACTCACAAACCGGTCTTGCCACACCTCCGGTTTTCTAGTTCTAGCAATTCCTCCCACCTGAGGTTCACCCCCTTCTCCTACTACCTCTTCTTCTCCTGCTGGCTCGTCTTCTCCTACTGCACCCTCTCCGGATAATGAAGCTGTGGGAGAGGTGGAGTATTCATCCCCATTGCCTTCAGCTGAGCCCTCAGACAACCCAGAAGATACATTTACTGACATTTGGGCAGTGGGGGAAAGTGGAGGAGTGTCTCTTAATCTGTTTCTCTCCGACCAGTCAGGGATGTACTCTGGGATTGAGTCTGAAGATATATCCCGAGAGGGCTCGTATTCACTCCCAAACTGGTCAATGGCCCTATCAGCAGCTTTAATGAGCTTCCTCATGTTTTTGATGTTTTGCCAGGCTCGGGGATCTTAGCATCTTCTGTTTCCCTCCCCGGGGGGGTTCTCCTCTACCAGCTTGTTTAGAACCCTTGCCTCTTTGTTTCACCATTGTCTGCAATCATCAGTCATTAAGCTTGTTAGTATCCAGAAAGACAGTGAAGTTCACAGCTGTAGGAAATAAAATGTTGCAGACAATATCAAATGTTGCAGAGTGCGGACCGCACAAAATGCCAATGCAGTCCGCACAGAGGTGGGGGTCAAACTACCCACTCTCTGAACAATCGCTCCACGGAACGCACAAAATGCCAATGCGGTCCGCATTGAGGCACCGCGGACCGCACAAAATGCAATGCAGCTGCGGTCCTCAATGATCAGATTCCACGACTTGTAGCAATGCGGTCCGCACAAAATTCCATTGCGGACTGCACAAGAGCACTGCGGACCGCATAATTTCCACTGATTTTTAGTCCAATTTTACACCTAATTCTAACTTTAACAAGAAATTAACTACCCTAAGCTACCAAATTAAAAGAAATACGGGAAGAAAAAGAGAGAAGCTAAGGAAACAAAAATTAAAAGACAATGATCAAATCAAACAATCAAAAAGAAGTAAAAGTTACCAGATATGAGAGTGACTGATGATTAATCGAGGATATGCAGATGAATTTGTGCAAGATTAGCGTTGAACAGTGATTTTTTTAGGGTTCTGAGAGTTAAAAGATCGAAAAGTGTAAAAGGAGGGCCTCAGGCCCTATTTACAGAAAAGGAACTGGGCCCAGCTTACCTACCCCAATGCGGACCGCACAAAATGCAATGCGGTCCGCACCACATAGATGCAAAGTTTGAGAAGGTAACCACTACGGTCCGCACAAAATGTAATGTGGCCGCAGTGGTCCACCGCGGACCGCACAAAATGTAATGCGGCCGCGGTGGCAAACTTCAGAGAGCTGGTATTCTCATCCTTCATCAATGTAGTCTGCACTAATTTTGTGCCCCCCCCCCCCCCCCGCACTGAGTTCTTTGCGGCCGCACACAATGTAGTGCGGTCCGCATTGAAAACTTCAGAGACTTGAACAATTTTTCCACCATGTCCTGCACTGCATTAACACAAACTTGTAACATCTCACAACCAGTCAGTCCAAAAATAAATCCTATCCTACAATGTAAATCAAAGAAAAATACATGGGTTGCCTCCCAAGAAGCACCTAATTTAACGTCGCAGCACGATGCAGGTTACCATCAAATCATTTGAGATGAAGAAGTGCCACCACATGGTTGTCATCAATCTTACCCAAGTAGTGCTTGACACTATGCCTATTCACTATGAAAACTTCTCAATTTTTGTTCTTTAAATCAAGTGCACCAAACGGGGTCACACACACCACTTCAAAAGATCCACTCCATTTTGACTTAAGCTTTCCCGGAAATAGACGTAACTAGAGTTGAACAAGAGAACCAAATCACCCACTTTGAACTCCTTGCTACGAGCATATTTATCATGAAGGTACTTCATCTTGTCCTTGTACAAGGAAGAACTGGAGTAGGCATGGAATCAGAATTCATCAAGTTCATTAAGCTGCTCCACACGAAGACTGGCTGCAATATCCCATTCAAGATTTAGCTTCCTCAAAACCCACATGGCCTTGTGGTCTAACTAAACTGGTAGATGGCAAGCTTTCCCAAACACCAACCGATACGGAAACATACCAATCGGAGTCTTGTAAGCAGTCCTATAAGCCCAAAAAGCGTCATCCAACTTCTTTGACCAATCGGTCCTATTTATATTGATCGTCTTTGACAATATGCTCTTGATTTCCCTATTGAAGACTTCAACTCGGCCACTCGCTTGAGGATAATAGGGAGTAGAAACCTTGTGATTGATACCATACTTTGCAAGCAAAGTGTCAAAAGCTCTATTGCAAAAATAAGACCCCCCATCACTTATGATTGCACGAGGAGTACCAAACCTTGTAAAAATGCTCTTCTTGAGAAATGCAACAACACTCCTTGCCTCATTGTTGGGCAAAGCCACGACTTCAACCCACTTTGAAACATAGTCTACCGCCACAAGAATGTATGTGTTCCCACACGAGCTAACAAACGGGCCCATAAAATCAGTGCCCCATACATCAAAAATATCAACCTCAAGAATCGTATTGAGAGGCATCTCATCTTTCTACGAAATTTCACCTGCTCTTTGACATTTGTCACACCTCTTCACGAGTTCACTTGCATCTTTGTACAAAGTTGGCCAATAAAACCCACAACTGAGAACTTTGGAAGCCATCCTCGCCCCGCCAAATGGCCACTATAGGGAGAGGAATGACCAGCCTCCAAGATACACAATTGCTCTTCCTCCGAGACACACCTTCGGATCACACCATCTGTGCAAATCTTGGACAAGTATGGCTCATCCCAATAGAAATCCAAACTATAACGCTTGAGCTTCTTCCTTTGGTTAGAACAGAGCTCACATGGGATTATACCAGTCATAAGGAAATTAGCAACGTCCGCAAACCATGGCATATCATTCAATGACACCGAAAGGAGTTGTTCGTCCGGAAATGAATCATTGATCTCTAGGCCATCATGAGGCCTCCCCTCCTCCTCCAAGGGGGACAAGTGGTCCGCCACTTGGTTTTCACTACCCTTCCGGTCCACAATCTCCATATCAAACTCTTGAAGTAACAAGACTCATTGCATCAGTCTAGCTTTGGAATCCTTCTTCTTCATTAAGTACCGGAGTGCGGCATAATCGGTATGAATAATAACCTTAGCACCCATGAGATACGGCCGAAATTTTTGCATTGCGAACACAATAGCCAAAAGTTCTTTCTCGATCACCGTGTAGTTCACTTGAGCATCATTCATTGTCTTGCTCGCATAGTACACCGGATGAAACATTTTGTTCACTCTTTGACCCAAGACAGCCCCAACCGCAACATCGCTCGCATCAGACATGAGCTCAAAGGGCAGGCTCCAATTAGGTGCGGTAATGATAGGAGTGGTGGTCAACTTATGCTTGAGAAGTTCAAAGGGTTGCATACATTTTTCATCAAACACGAATTTGGCATCTTTTTCCAACAACTTGCATAAGGGATTCACCACCTTCGAAAAGTCTTTGATAAATCTCCGGTAGAACCCGCATGCCCAAGAAAACTTCGAACTCCCTTGATAGATGTATGGGGAGGAAGCCTTGAAATCACATCAATTTTTGCTTTGTCTACCTCAATACCATGCTTTGAAATTTTATGCCCAAGAACTATGCACTTTTCCACTATAAAGTGGCATTTCTCCCAATTGAGAACAAGATTTGGGCCAAAACTCTATCAAGATTCTTCAAGCATTCATCAAATGAGTCTCTCATAGCACTAAAGTCGTCCATGAACACCTCCAAAATGTCTTCCACCATATCGGTGAAAACGGCCATCATACACTGCTGCAATGTAGCCGGTGCAATACACAACCCAAAAGGCATCCTAGAGATAGCAAAGGTGCCATATGGACGTGAATATGGTCTTCTCCTGATCTTCCGGAGCAATCAAAATTTGGTTGTACCCAGAATACCCTTCCAAGAAATAGTAGAAGGCACGCTCAGCAAGTCGGTCTAACATCTGATCAAGAAAAGGCAAAGGAAAGTGATCCTTGCGGGTCACTTTATTCAACTTGCGGTAGTTCGTGCATACCCTCCAACCGTTGACGGTTCTGGTAGGAATCAACTCATTTTGTGAATTTGCAACCACGGTCATGCCACCCTTCTTCGATACACATTGCACTGGTGAAGTCCAAGAGCTATCAAAGATGGGGTACACAACCCCGGCATCCAACCACTTGATCACCTCCTTTTTCACAACTTCTTGCATTGCATCATTCAACCTCCTTTGATGTTCCAAAGAGGGCTTTACATCATCTTCCACAATAATCTTGTGCATACAGAATGCGGGGCTTATCCCCCGAATATCAGCTAAAGTCCATCCAATTGCCTTTTCCTCTTTTGAAGCACCGCCAATGTGGCATCAACTTGCATGTTAGTAAGACAAGAGGAAAGAATAACTGGCAAAGTAGAATTTGGGCCTAAGAACTCATACCTGAGGTGTGGAGGCAGTGGTTTCAACTCCAATACTGGAGGCTCCTCAATTGAAGGTTTTGTTGGTGGAGTCTTCCTATTCTCGAGGTCCAAAGATAACTTCCTAGGCTCATAAGAGTAAGAGCCCATTCCATGTATAGCATTCACACACTCCACTCGGCCTTCATCATCATTAACATCAAGATTCAACAATATGGCCTCCAATGGATCCTCTACATTAATCATTGCACTGGTGTCATCAACTATCACTGCTGTGATGAGGTCCACAAAAGAGCACACATCGGCACTGTTCAGCTGCTTCATTGATTTGCAAACATGAAAGACCACTTTTTCATCACCAACCCGGAAGGTGAGTTCCCCTACTTCCACATCAACTAAGGCCTTCCCCGTAGCAAGGAAAGGTCTCCCCAAAATAATAGGAACTTCATAATCCACCTCATAATCCAAGATCACAAAGTCAGCTGGCAAGATAAATTTGTCCACCCGGACAAACACATCATCAATAATACCCAATGGTCTTTTCATCATTCTATCCGCCATTTGCAATCTCATGGAAGTAAGCCTAGGTTTCCCAATACCCAAAGTTTTGAAAACTGAGTAAGGCATCAAATTGATACTAGCCCCCAAATCACATAGAGCCTTAGCAAAATCCGCACTCCCAATGGTGCAAGGAATGGTGAAAGCACCAGGATCTCCAAGCTTCGGGGCCATTGAATGCACTATTGCACTAACTTGGTGAGTCATCTTTATAGTTTCACAATCCATAGACCGCTTATTTGTCACCAAGTCCTTCATGAATTTAGTATAGCCCGTCATTTGTTCAAGAGCCTCCACCAAAGGCACATTAATGGATAAGCTCTTCATCATGTCAATGAACTTTTTAAACTAATTCTCATTTTTCTGCTTCACGAGCCTTTGAGAATAAGGTGAAGGTGGCCTTGGGAAAGGAGCCTTGGCTTTAGGCACAACCGATTCCGGCATGTCTATTATGTGTTCCCTAGATGGGTTCACATCATTTTGGTTTTCCACCTCAGCATCTTGAATATCAATCCTCACTTCTTCATTCACATTATCATCAATTACATTTTCAACCACCAAAAGAACTTCATCTTCATGCAACTCAACATCATCACTCAAAACTTGCTTTTGTTTGGAGGCATTCACATCACTGCCTCGTCCACTCCTTGTAGTCACCGCCATAACATGATTGTTCCCACCCTTCGGGTTCACTACCGTATCACTTGGTAGAGCACCCTTAGGGCAAGTATTCAAGAACTGTGAGATTTGGCCCAACTGAACCTCCAAATTCCGAATCGAGGTATTGTGGGAAGACAACTGAGCATTGGAATCCGCACTCTTTTTCATCATCTGTTCGAACATCATTTCAATTCTCCCCATATCATTGCTAGAAGAACTGGGACCTTGAGATGGAAATGGGGGTGGATTGTTCGGTTGTTGGTACATTGGGGCCTTTGAAAGCCTTGCCCCCGATTTCCTTGGTTTCCATTATTCCATCCACCTTGACTGTTGTTACCACCCCAATTGTTGTTACCATTCCAATTTCCTTGATTGTTTTGATTGTTGTTCTAATTGCCCCAGTTGGAGTTTTGGTTGTTATTCCCCCAATTACCATTGCCTTGTTGTTGTTGATTGCCCCAATTGCCTTGGGGTCTCCATTGTTGTTGGTTGGAAGAATTGCCCCTTTGGCCTTGATAATTACTCAAATATTGCACCTCTTCACTTTGTCCATCAAAACCATCATCTTGAATCCACCACAATCATTGTAAAATTGCTCCGAATTCCCTTGGTTCTGTTGATCTCTTTGTCTTCTTTTGTTGACAAGCATGTTAACACCCTCCATGGCATTCACTTGGCGAGGATTTTGAACTTGTTGCAACTGTGCCTTTGCTAGTTGGTTCATGATAGTTGTCAACTCAGCTATAGCCTGCCCATGATCATGTAACTCCTTGTACAAATGAGTGACCGTGGGGTCACCCTGGGGCACGTTGGCTCTACTTTGCCACGCAGAAGAAGTGTCAGCCATTTCGTCAAGAATGTCACAAGCCTCATCATAACACAGCTTCATAAAGTTGCCCCAAGCAAGTTGGTTCACTATGTATTGGTTTGTTGTATTAATGCCCCGGTAGAAGGTTTGTTAGATTATCGCCTTAGTTATATCATTGTTGGGGCATTCCTTCACCATTGTTCTATAGCGTTCCCAAATCTCATACAAAGGTTCTGTGGGCTCTTTCTTGAACGCCAAGATCTCATCTCTCAATGCAGCCATATGCCCCGATGAGAAAAATTTCGCAATGAACTTATCCGCCAACTCATCCCAAGTAGTGATGGAATGGTTGGGAAGTCGCTCAAGCCAATCAAGTTCATTCCCTCTAAGTGAAAATGGGAAGAGTCTCAACCGGAGAGCATCCTCAGACACGTTAGTTTGCTTGCTCCCCCAATGTATCCACGAACCCCTTGAGATGTTTGTAAGCATTTTGATTTGCAGTGCCCATGAAATACCCACACTGCTCTAGCAAAGTTAGCATCATATTGGTTATTTGAAAATTGCCTGATCGGATTCGGGGTGGCACAATAGCACTTGCATAGCCCTGGTTCAGAAGCACTCTAGGAGCCACTCTTGGAGGTGGCGGGGGAGGGTCTGGAATATTATCATTGGCCTGGCAGCCTCTCCTTTGTCTGTGAGGCACAACAGGGACCTCATCTTCAACATTATCATCTACTTCCTCCCCCGGATGAAGATCTCCAAGAGGTGCATTGTTTAAGTTCACTACCATTTTGTACCTGAAGTTGTGACACAAACAAATTAGTAACAAAGAAGGAAAGAAGAACAATACACAAATCTATCTAGATAGATAGCCAAAACCGTTAGCTCCCCAGCAACGGCGCCAAAAAGTGATCTTGGCTAATCTTGCACTACTATTGAGTAGCGAGAGAGGTCGAAACAGCTTTTACCCGATGAAGGTCGGGATCGATTTCCACAAGGAGCTAGAAGTTGGAGTCGGGTGTCTATCTAAAGTGAAAATGTGTATTTGCTCTTAATTGCACTTCTAAACATTTTGGGTTTTGATTTACTTCTAATTGTATAGAATTACAATGATCAATTAAACTAAAATAAGCTAAGATTAAACTATTGTGAGTTGTTCAAATGGATAAAAGGCACTAGGGTAGTGACTTTCGCCTAGGTGATCAATTGACGGATACTTGAGTCTAAGGCATGATTGTCACATTTAGGGAGTATGATATAACCATTGCACGATTCTACTCACTCTACACTCGGTAGATCGAGTGATTTTGCCCGAATTGACTTTCTCAAGACCAATTGGGTATGCAAATTTGCACAAGCAATCAAGGTTCAAGTCGGGTATTACTATCTCTAGGTTTAACCCTTTAATTGGGGTTATCAATCTCTTGAGTACGCCCCAATTCCTTGTTGGACCAATTTCAGAGACTTAGGCTCTCTTTCTCAAGAAGAGCCAAAATCAACTAAACACAAACTAGTGTTTGCAACCATTAATTCAGCAATCAATGAAATTAGTCCAAATATCAAACATCCATGGTCAATCAAACCCTAAAACACAAGACCCGTCAATTACCCACACAAGGGTTGAGCCACAACCCTAGCTTATGGGTCTAGCTACTCATAATTAGATAAGAAAACAAAGAAATAGATGAAGAAAAACTCATATTAATTATTTGCTAAATTAAACTTGAAGATTCAATGTTGAAATAAAGCTAAATTTACTCAAAATAGCTAAAAATATCGAAGTCACGAGCGCAGACTTCAGTACAAACTGTCTGATGACCTAAAAATGGGAAAAGAAGCTATTTATACTAATCTAAAAAATATGGACAAAAATACCCCGGCGGGGATAGTGCGAACCGCACAAAATCACGTGCGGCCGCACTAGGGCTCTGAACTTGAATAAACGGTTCTCTGAAGTTGGGCAATGCGGACCGCACAAAATCGAGTGCAGCCGCGATGGTTTCTTGTATGGTCCACATGAAATGGAGCGCGGACCGCATTGGGCTTCAAACTTGGAACTGGCTACTCTCTAAACCTTGGTTCTTCGGACCGCACTAAATCGAGTGTGGCCGCATTGATCCCAGTGCAGACCGCACAAAACCTCGTGCGGCCGCATTGCCTTTTTGCCTGAATAGCAGCCTCTCTGAACCTCACTTATGCGGGCTGCATAGAATGGTGTGTGGCCGCACTGGCCTTGTTTTGCCTGAGCTTTGTCTTGTCTTGATACTTGTGCAAGTTTCACTCCTTTTTTGAGCCGTCTTGTTGATCAAACCCTGCAATCAAGCACAACTTGTGAGCCTTTAGGACTATTTTGTACACATTTCTAATCAAAACTTAAGCATGAATGAGTATAAAATGTATCAAAATTCCTAGTTATCAACCACTACGATCCGCACAAAATAGCATTGTGGACCGCACAGAAGCACCGCGGACCGCACAAAATGCATTGCAGTCCGCATTGAGTGCCCAGCTGCAACACCAACCTAGGGTTCAAGTTTTTCACATTTTTAGTCCAAATTTTCACCTATTAATGATTCCCTAGGACAACGCCTAGGCCAAATTTTTATTTCAGTGTTTTAACTACTTAGTCCTAATTAAAATAGGATTAAACTAACCTCTGCTGCAGAATTGAAAGAAAAACGGGAAGAAAAGGAAGAAAAATAAAAGTTCAAAGAAAATAACAAAATTAAATAACTAAGAAAGAATTAAAGTTACAAGAAGTGAGATGCAATCTTGATTAACAAGCCTTAGCAGTTAAATTCGTGCAATTTAGAGGGATGAACGGTAATTTTGAAGCTCTGAGAGTAAAAAGGTTGAAAAGTTTGAAATGAGGGCCTTAGATCCTATTTATAGAAAAAGGACTTGGGGCCCATCTCACCTACCCACCGCGGACCGTACAAAATGGCATCACGGTCCGCGGTGCTCAGAAACATGAAGCACTGGGAGGTTGGCCACTACGAACCGCAAGAAATCCAGTGTGGCCGCAATGGTCTACCGCGGACCGCACAAAATGCAATGCAGCCGCGGTGGAAAACTTCAGATACTCCTCACTTTTGACAAATCACTCTGCAGTCCTCATTGAATTCTTGCCCCCGCAAAGATGCATGTGCGGCCGCACAAAATGAAGTGCGGTCCGTATTGAAAATCTCAGAGAGTGATCATTTTTCAACTTGGTCTTGCACTGCATCAAAACAATCCTACAACATCTCACAACCAGTCAGTCCAAATATAAATCCTACACTACAAAGAGAATCAAAGAAAAACAAAAAGAAAGACACATGGGTTGCCTCCCAAGAAGTGCCTGATTTAACGTCGCGGCATGATGCAGGTTACCATCAAATCATTTTAGATGAAGAAGTGTCACCATGTGGCTGTCATCAATCTTGCCCAGGTAGTGCTTGACCCTGTGCCCATTTACTCTGAAACCTCCCCATTTTTGTTCTTCAAGTCAAGTGCACCAAACGGAGTCACAAACACCACTTTAAAAGGTCCACTCCATTTCGATTTAAGCTTTCCCGAAAACAGACGTAACCGAGAGTTGAACAAGAGAACCAACTCACCCAATTTGAACTCTTTATCACGAGTATATTTATCATGAAGGTACTTCATCTTGTCCTTGTATAAGGACGAACTGGAGTAGGCATGGAATCGAAATTCATCAAGTTCATTAAGCTGCTCCACACGAAGATTTGTTGCCATATCCCATTCAAGATTTAGCTTCCTCAAAGCCCACATGGCCTTGTGCTCTAACTCAACCGGTAGATGGCAAGCTTTTCCAAACACCAACCGATACGGAGACATACCAATCAGAGTCTTGTAAGCAGTCCTATAAGCCCAAAGAGAATAATCCAACTTCTTTGACCAATCGGTCCTATTTGCATTGACCGTCTTTGACAATATACTCTTGATTTTCTTGTTTGAGACTGCTACTTGGCCACTCGCTTTAGGATGATAAGGAGTAGAAACTTTGTGATTGACACCATACTTTACAAGCAAAGTGTCAAAAGCTCTATTGCAAAAATGAGACCCCCCCATCACTTATGATTGCACGAGGAGTACCAAACCTTGTAAAAATGCTCTTCTTGAGAAACGCAACAACACTTCGGGCCTCATTGTTGGGTAAAGCCACGGCTTCAACCCACTTTGAAACATAGTCAACCGCCACAAGAATATATGTGTTCCCGCATGAGCTAACAAACGGGCCCATAAAATCAATGCCCCATACATCAAAAATATCAACTTCAAGAATGGTATTGAGAGACATCTCATCTTTCTTCGAAATTCCACCCGCTCTTTGAAACTCGTTACACTTTTTCCACAAGTTCACTTGCATCTTTGTACAAAGTTGGCCAATAAAACCCACAACTAAGAACTTTGAAAGCCGTCCTCGCCCCGCCATGATGGCCACCATAGGGAGAGGAATGACAAGCCTCTAAGATACTCAATTGCTCCTCCTCTAGGACACACCTTCGGATCACACCATCCATGCAAATCTTGAACAAGTACGGTTCATCCCAATAGAAATCCAAACTATCCCATTTGAGCTTCTTCCTTTGGTTAGAAGAGAGCTCACACGGGATTATACCAGTCACAAGAAAATTAGCAACGTTCCCAAACTATGGCATACCATTCACCGACACCGAAAGGAGTTATCCGTCGGGAAATAAATCATTGATCTCTAGGCCATCACGAGGCCTCCCCTCCTCCTCCAAGCGGGACAAGTGGTCCGCCACTTGGTTTTCACTACCCTTCCAGTCCACAATCTCCAAATCAAACTCTTGAAGTAACAAGACCCATCACATCAGTCTAGCTTTGGAATCCCACTTCGTCATCAAGTACCGGAGTGCGGCATGATCGGTATGGACTATGACCTTGGCACCCATAAGATATGGCCGAAATTTCTCCATTGCGAACACAATAGCCGAAAGCTCTTTCTTAGTCTCCTTGTAGTTCACTTGAGCATCATCTTGCTCGCATAGTACACCGGATGAAACCTTTTGTTCACTCTTTGACTCAAACCGCCCCAACCGCAACATCGCTCGCATCACACATGAGCTCAAAAGACAAGCTCCAATTAGGTGCGGTAATAATAGGAGTGGTAGTCAACTTGTGCTTGAGAAGTTCAAAAGCTTGCATACATCTCTCATCGAACATGAACTTGGCATCTTTTTCTAATAACTTGCATAAGGGATTCACTACCTTCGAAAAGTCTTTGATAAATCTCCGGTAGAACCCCACATGCCCAAGAAAGCTTCGAACTCCCTTGACAAAGGTAGGGGGATGGAGCCTTGAAATCACATCAATTTTCGCTTTGTCCACCTCTATACCATGCTTTGAAATTTTATGCCCAAGAACTATTCCTTCTTCCACCATGAAGTGGCATTTCTCTCAATTAAGAACAAGATTGGTTTCTTCACAATGGGCCAACACTCTATCAAGATTTTTCAAACATTCCTCAAATGAATCACCCACAACACTAAAGTCGTCCATGAACACCTCCAAAATATCTTCCACCATATCAGTGAAAATGACCATCATACACCGCTAAAATGTAGCGGGTGCATTACACAACCCAAAAGGCATCCGAGAAAAGGCAAATGTGCTATATGGACAAGTGAATGTGGTCTTCTCCTGATCTTCCGGAGCAATCAAGATTTGGTTGTACCCAGAATACCCATCCAAGAAACAGTAGAAGGCACGCCCAGCAAGTCGATCTAATATCTGATCAAGAAAAGGCAATGGAAAGTGATCCTTGCGGGTCACTTTATTCAACTTACGGTAGTCCATGGATACCCTCCAACCGGTGACTGTCCGGGTAGGAATCAACTCATTTTGCGAATTTGCAACCACGGTCATGCCACCCTTCTTCGGTACACATTGCATCGGTGAAGTCCAAGAGCTATCAGAGATGGGGTACACAACCCCGATATCCAACCACTTGATCACCTCTTTTTTCACAACTTCTTGCATTGCCTCGTTCAACCTCCTTTGATATTCCAAGGAGGGTTTTGCATCATCTTCCAGAATAATCTTGTGCATACAGAATGCGTGGCTTATCCCCCGAATATCAGCTAAAGTCCATCCAATTGCCTTTTTCCGCTTTTGAAGCACCGCCAATGTGGCATCAACCTGCATGTTAGTAAGACAAGAGGAAAGAATAACTGGCAAAGTAGAACTAGGGCCTAAGAACTCATACTTGAGGTGTGGAGGCAACGGCTTCAACTCCAACACCGGAGGTTCCTCAATTGAAGGTTTTGTTGGTGGAGTCTTCCTATTCTCAAGGTCTAAAGATAGTTTCCTAGGCTCATAAGAGTAAGAGCCCATTCCATGTAAAGCATTCACACACTCCACTCGGCCTTTATCATCATTTACATCAAGTTTCAACAATACGGCCTCTAGAGGGTCCTCCACATTGATCATTGCACTTGTATCATCAATTATCACTGCCGTGACAAGGTCCATAAAAGAGCACACCTCAGAACTATTGGGCTGCTTCATTGACTTGCACACATGAAAGACCACTTTCTCATCACCCACCCGGAAGGTGAGTTCCCCTTCTTCCACATCAACTAAGGCCTTCCCAGTAGCAAGGAAAGGTCTTCCCAATAATATTGGAACTTCATAATCTACCTCACAGTCCAAGATCACAAAATCAGTTGGCAAGATAAATTTGTCCACCCGGACAAGAACATCATCAATAATACCCAATGGTCTCTTCATAGTTCTATCTGCCATTTGCAATCTCA
Organism: Nicotiana sylvestris; assembly: GCF_000393655.2. Lineage (NCBI taxonomy): Eukaryota > Viridiplantae > Streptophyta > Magnoliopsida > Solanales > Solanaceae > Nicotiana > Nicotiana sylvestris. The sequence continues at coordinate 136,790,191 of NC_091062.1, forward strand.
TGGAATCGGCCTCGGTTGCCCAATACCCAAAGTCTTAAAAACTGAGTAGGGCATCAAGTTGATACTTGCCCCCAAATCACATAGAGCCTTAGCAAAGTCCGCACTCCCAATGGTGCAAGGAATGGTGAAAGCACTGGGATCTTCAAGCTTCGGGGCCATTGAATGCACTATTACACCAACTTGGTGGGTCATCGTGATAGTTTCACAATCCATGGATCTTTTATTTGTCACAAAGTCCTTCATGAATTTGGCATAGCCTAGCATTTGTTCAAGAGACTCCACCAAAGGCACATTAATGGATAAGCTCTTCATCATGTCAATGAACTTTTTAAACTGATTCTCAATTTTCTGTTTCGTGAGCCTTTGATGATAAGGTGGAGGTGGCCTTGGCAAAAGAGTCTTGGCTTTAGGCACAACCGGCTCCCTACACCTTTGAGATGCATTTAAAGCAAGCAGAAGAAACGATAAACCATTTGAATATATATCCAATACAATGTCTTAAGCAAAATCTACCTAGAACTGATGTCACGCTTCACAGACAGTCTAGAATTACTACAAACAAGGTCTGAAAAATAAATAATACACTGTTTGGGAAATATGTAAATGAAACATGATGAAGGGATAGAGGGAGACGCCAAGGCCTGCGGACGCCTGCAGGACTACCTTAGAATCTCCGACTGGACTGAAGGCAGCCACCCAAGCTAAGGTCCGAAGGCTGCTGCTCCGGGATCTGCACATAGTGCAGAGTGTAGTATCAGTACAACCGACTCCATGTACTGGTAAGTGCCTGGCCTAACCCCAGCGAAGTAGTGACGAGGCTAGGACCAGACTACCAATAAACCTGTGCAGTTATAACATATATAGAGGAAAATAAAATAGAAATACACAATTAAGGATAGGAGGGGGCATACTGCAGGGGGATATCATTTACCAACAGTAACGCAGGAGAAAAAGCATAAAGAACAATCTAAAATTTGCGGCAGAAAGAATAAGACCATATATATTGGACTAGGCACTTACTATCGTCTCATGAGTTACCGCTCCGTTTTCCCTATTTTTGCTTCTTATTGCTTTGTTTATCGGTTCTATAAGTGATCAGATTGGTTGGCATGGGTTCGGAAAGGATTTGGTTAGGTTTGAGACACTTAGTCTCTTTTGAGAAAGCTTAAGTTGGAAAAGTCAACCGGATGTTGACTTATGTGTTAGAGGGATCAGATGTGAGTTCCGATTGTTTGGATAGCTTCGGGAGGTGATTTGGGACTTAGGAGCGTGATCAGAATGAGTTTTGGAGGTTCGGAGTAGATTTAGACTTAAATTGGTGAAATTGGATTTTTGGCGTTCTCCGGTTGATAGGTGAGATTTTGATATAGGAGTCGGAATAGAATCCCGAGATTTGCAGTAGTTCCGTTGTGTCATTGGGATGTGTGTGCAAAATTGCAGGTCATTCTGATGTGATTTGATTGGATTTTTTATCAAAAACGGAATTTGGAAGATTTTGAAAACTTAGGCTTGAATCTGATGTGTTTTGGTTGATTCGATGTTGTTTGCGATGCTTTGAAGATTGGTATAAGTTTGAATAAGGTTATGGGGTATGTTTGTATTTTTGGTTGGGGTCCCGGGGTCCTCGGGGTGATTTCGGATGGTTGACGGAGAGTTAGGAATTTTTGGTGAAGCTGCAGATTTTCTGCTTCTGGTGTTTTCACACCTGCGGATTGGGGACCGCAGGTGCGGTGTTGTAGATGCGATGAAAAGGGCCGCAGAAGAAAAAAGGGCCTAGGAAGGCTAGTGCCGCAGAAGCGGCTGATGAGCCGCATCTGCGATAGCGTAGGTGCGGGGAAAGGGATCGCAGAAGCGAAAAGTGGTCGTTTAAGTGATGACCGCAGAAGCGGTCCATTGACAGTAAAAGCGGTACCGCAGAAGCAAGTATTTGGCCGCAGATGCGAAATCTCTGGGCCAGAACATTGATAACTGTGATTTCTACATGCTTTATACCCATTCTTACCTAAGCTTTGTGCATTAACTGCCATAAATTAGTCCCAAAATGCTTACAAGTTGCACTTGATTGCAGGTTTGAGCGACAAGATGACAAATACTAAAGATCGGCTCAAAAAGGAGTGAAATCTGCCAAGTGTCAAAAGACAACAAAAGGGGGGAACAAAATGACATGTGCGGTCCGCACTGTTTTGTCACGCGGCCGCACAGGAGAGTTCAGAGGCTGGGCATTTTCAAGGTAAACCTGCGCGGTCCGCACTGTTTTGTCACGCGGCCGCACAGGAAAGTTCAGAGGCCATGCCATTTTTAAGTCAAGCTGCGCGGTCCGCGCTCCTTTTCACGCGGTCCGCGCCCCTTTCCATGCGGTCCGCGCCTAAGAGTGTCAGAGACTCAATCATTCAAGGCAAAATCCCACGCGGCCGCACACCTAATCAGTGCAGTCCGCGTGGATGAAGTTCACGCGGCCGCGCGTCACTTTTGTGCGGTCCGCGTCCCCAGTGCCAGAAGCAAGATATGAAGACCCAAAACCCTCCACGGCCGCGCGTCATTTGTGTGTGGTCCGCGCCAGGCCCTCAGGGGTATTTTTGTCCGGTTTTTCCTGTGTAGTATAAATAGAACATTTTACTTTTTAGGAGCAGTTTTTTAGTTTTTGTTTTTTATCAGATAGGAGCTGAACTCGTGACTACATGGTTTTAGCCTATTTTGGGCAATTTCTTCTAGTATTAACGTGGATTTGAGTAGATTAACATTGTAACTAATTATTATGTCAATTTCATCTACTATTTCTTCAATTTATGTTTCTATTATGGCTAGCTAAACTCATTAGCTAGGGTTGTGGCTCAACCCTAGTATGGATAATTAATGGGTGTGATTGTTTAGTGCATGAATGATGTTGGGTATTTGTTATTTGGATTAATCTTATGTTTTCATTAAGATTTGGTGGTTGCAAACACTTAGTGTAGCTTAGTGAGTCTTGACTCTTCTTGAGAAAGAGAGTCTATGACTCCAAGATTAATTCCAACAAGGAATTGGGATGGACCCATGAGAATGGTAGCCCCAATTAACGGGTTAAACCTCGAGAGAGTAATTACCCAACTTGAACCATGAGTTGCTTGGGCAAATTGGCCTACCCAATTGGTCTCGAGAGAGTCAATTGGGCAAAATCACTCTCTCTACCGAGAGGTGTGAGAGTGGGTGCAAAAGTGCAACAGTTATAGCATAAGTCCCATATTCATCTTTCTTGCATTAGGAATCTCTACCCGACCACGTAGATGCATGCCACGACCCTAGGGCAATTTCTTCTAGTATTAACGTGGATTTGAGTAGATTAACATTGTAACTAATTATTATGTCAATTTCATCTACTATTTCTTCAATTTATGTTTCTATTATGGCTAGCTAAACCCATTAGCTAGGGTTGTGGCTCAACCCTAGTATGGGTAATTAATGGGTGTGATTGTTTAGTGCATGAATGATGTTGGGTATTTGTTATTTGGATTAATCTTATATTTTCATTACGATTTGGTGGTTGCAAACACTAAGTCTAGCTTAGTGAGTCTTGACTCTTCTTGAGAAAGAGAGTCTACGACCCCAAGATTAATTCCAACAAGGAATTGGGATGGACCCATGAGAATGGTAGCCCCAATTAACGGGTTAAACCTCGAGAGAGTAATTACCCAACTTGAACCATGAGTTGCTTGGGAAAATTGGTCTACCCAATTGGTCTCGAGAGAGTCAATTGGGCAAAATCACTCTCTCTACCGAGAGGTGTGAGAGTGGGTGCAAAAGTGCAACAGTTATAGCATAAGTCTCATATTCATCATTCTTGCATTAGGAATCTCTATATTGCATATAACTTAGAATTAATATCTTAGCATAACTTAGCTTTAAATTTGTAGTTGCTATATTGTATTTGATAGTCAAAGAAAACCAAAAATGTTAGAAGATCAATTAGGAGCTAAAACATAGTCCTAGACCATACAAACACTCAACTACAAATTGAAGCTCCCTGTGGAAAATTGACCCCGATACCGCTATTGGGTAAAAGTATTAGCGCCCACTCTTCCTTAGGTTGAGTCCGCTACGATCAAACATATAAATTGTTTCCTTCGCAATTTTTGAGCTATTCCACCATTTCTATAGTCATAGGTGGGTCGCAATTTTGAGGAAGGATTTCAAGGGGACTTCATTGGGGTAAGGATTTTTGACCTAAAACTCGTTCCTATGGTATTATTTCACATATTAGGGCTGAGATTAATGGAATTTAAGGGTTAAAATTGGGAAAACTAGGGCTTGGTATTGGAGACCTAGACTTGAGGTTTTGAGGGGCCATTTGTGGTCGGATTTTGGTACTTTTGATATGTATGAACTCGTGGGGAGATAAGGAATCTATTGATGTGAATTTTATCAAATTCTGAGACGTGGGCCCGAGGTTCGGGTTTTGGTAATTTCGGGATTTAGGTTGTAAATTGATTTTTTCGCTTGGGCTTCATTCCCTTAGCATATTTTTGATGTCGTGATTCTGATTTTGGATAGATTCGACACGAGTGGAGGCCGATTCGAGGGGCAAAGGCGTCGCGGGCTAGAGTTGGAGCGGATTGAGGTGAGTAATGATTGTAAATGATGTTTTGAGGGTATGAAACCCCGGATTTGCACATTGTGGTGCTATATTGAGGTGACGCACACGCTAGATGACGAGCGTGTGGTCGTGCACTATTGGGGATTGTGACTCAATCCATCCCGAATGACTGTTTTATCGCGTATTTGACTGAAAACTATTGCTATCATCATGTTTTGGGTTGAATGCCATATTTGGGCTTCGTGCCAACTATTTGAACCCTTAGGGGATTTTTATTGATATTTCCTCACTGTTTTGACCTTATACTTGAACTCAATCATGCTATATTCTACTGTTTTTCATAACTCAGCCATGTTTACTCGACTTTAACACTTAAAGGATATTTTGGGCTGAGCATTATGTTTTACTATTGCCCGAGTGGATGTGAGATTCTGACTGAGTAAGGTCGAGAGCCTATGTTGTGAGGAAACACTAATTATGATTATGAGGCCGAAGGCCTAAGATTTATACGCCACGAGATGGCTTGTTGATATGAGGCCAAGAGCCTAGTGATGATACCACGAGATGTCTTGATATTGCGCATGGGCTGTAAGGGGCCCCTCCAGGAGTCTGCACACCCCCAGTGAGCGCAGGTACCCATTGTGATGTGAGAGATAGCCCGAGAGGCTAGTGTTGTTCAATGATCTTGCCCGAGGGGCGATCCTTTATGTGTTTATCTTTCCTATTTGCCTGTCATTTGCTTGATTAATTGTTAAAAGGCATTTTATGAAGTTTAAACTGAACTCAGTAATTTTCCACATCTTTATTGCTTCACTATTTTACTGGTTTTTACTGCTTCCTTATAGCCTATAATGTGCCTTACGTGATTTCTTGCTTTCAGTCTTTATTTATGATTATTACTCACTGAGTTAGAGTACTCACTTTACTCCCTGCACCCCGTGTGCAGATTCAGGCGTTGTCGATCCTGCTAGTGAGGGTTGAGGGCTCCCGACGGATTTTGGAGTTCACGAGGTAGTTGCTTAGCGTCTGCAGTCCCGTGTTTCTCCCCCTTTATCTCATTTATTTCTTTTTCTCAGATATTCTGTAATAGCTTGGTAGACATTTCAGACTTGTAGTGTATTGATAGATGCTCATGACTAGTGACACCCCGATGTCGGGCCGTGTTGTTTCCGCAAATTGTATTATTCGCCGTATTTTGGGATTTTATTATGTTTAATGACTTAATTTGTACTACTTTAAATTGCTTAAAATAAATTGGAAATATGTCGGATGTCCTTGTCTTCACGAGAGGATGGGGACCGCAGATGCGGAAGTGCAGGGCAGAGTGTATATAAAGGCTCCTCCGCGAATTTTTGGTCATTCTTCACCATTTTTGGTCGGGATTTGAGCTTTGGGCAGTGATTTTCAAGAGGAATCAAAGATCCTCAATGGGGTAAGTTACTTGGGCTTTGTATCTTGTGTTTATGATGATTATTTCATTGTTTAATCATGAAATTAGTGGAAAAATCAACGAAAGAGTTGGGAAATTAGGGCTTGAAATTGGAGAGTTAAATTGGGGATTTGAGGGGCCATTAGATGTCTGATTTTGATGATCTTAATGTGTATAGACTCGTAAGAGGATGAGAATTCTATTAATGTAATTTTTATTGGATTCCGAGATATGGGCCCGGGGGCCGGGTTTGAGTAATTTCGGGATTTTTTATGTAAATTGGATATTTTCGAGTGGGCTTTGTTCCCTTAGCATGTTTTAATGGTTATGTACTGATTTTTGGTTAGATTTGGAGCATTTGGAGGCCGATTCGAGAGGCAAAGGCATCGCAGGCTAGAGTTTGGACCGGATAGAGGTAAGTAATGATTGTAAATGTTGTCCTGAGGGTTTGAAACCCCGGACTTTACATCGTTGTACTACTTTGAGGTGACGCACACGCTAGATGACGAGCGTGGAGTCATGCACCGTTGGGGATTGTGACTTGGTCCGTCCCGTACGACTGTTAATTCGTGTATTTGATTTGAAATCTTATGATATTCCATGTTTTAGAGATTGATATTATATTTTGGGTTGTATGCCATATTTGGGGCCTTGTGCCGACCTATTGAGACCCTTAGGGGCATTTTCACTATTTTTTCCTCACTCTATTTGTTTTGAAAGCATATCCTCAGTCATGTTTTACCTGTTTATTGTTTAAATCTGGTTTTATCACTTTATTTCTTAAAAATGTGAAAACTATTTGGGCTGAGTTCCCTATTTACTGATGGTCCGAGGGATTGTGAGGTTGATGACTGAGATAGACCGAGGGTTTGATTGTGGGGTTGATTGTGAGATTGATAATATATATTATATGTACATGGACTGGGCTGCACGCCGCAGCGATGCATGGATCGGACTACACACTGCAGCGATATGTTGGATCGGGCTGCACGCCGCAACGATATAGCGCTTGGGCTGTAGGGGCCCCTCCAGAGTCTGCACATCCCCAGTGAGTGTAATCAACTATATATACGAATCGAGCTGCACGCCGCAATGGTTACTATATGGTACCTATTGAGTGTGAGTGCTGAGTGTGACCGCTAATTGGTAAGAGTTGAGTCATGAGTGACTGAGAGGCTTGCCCGAGGGGCTATATATATACATGTACATTAGTGATGATTTGCCTGAGGGGCCAGTTTATAAATTTACTATTTTTTTTTCACTCCTCTTTAAAGTGAGTTTCTATTGAACATGTTGATTTAATTACTGCTTTCGCTCATCTTTAGACCGAGCCTCTATTAAAAATGTTGAACAAATGTTTTAAATAACTTTCATTTAAATTGAAGTTTTAAGTTATGAAATGGCTGTGAATTTTCGTTACGCCGAGGGGTTGTATACAAACTATGCTTTGCCTGAGGGGCCAATTATAATTTAGGCATCACATATATATATATATATATATATATATATATATATATATATTTCATTAAACCTCTATGAGAAAGGTTAGAAAGATATTTTTCAAAGGACTTTACTGAAGATGGAAGTTTAACAAAGTGAAATGATTTGTATCCTATTTTTGGAAACACAGTGTCCTCTGTGGTGCCATGATGTGGTATGCGTGATTTCTTACTGCTCAGACTTTATTTACTTTTATTACTTACTGGGTTGGAGTACTCACATTACTCCCTGCACCTTGTGTGTAGATTCAAGTATTTCTGAGCTTGGTGGCAGTTCCATCGGAGTTAGCAAGGTAGCTGCCTGGTGATCGCGGCTCTGCTTTCTCCCTCTTTATTCTTCCTTATGTATTCTTGTGACTTTTCCCGACCATATTGGTCTTGATGTGGTTAGACAGTTGTAGTAGATGCTCATGACTAGTGATACCCCGATGTCGGGCTTGTATGTTATTTTCGCACTGTTCGTTTAGACTTATATTATGAAACATTTGTCTAATTAAAGGCTTAAAAATAACTCTTAATGGTTAAAGGGTTAATATGGGTGTTGTGTCGGTTGGCCTTGTCTTCACGAGAGGCACCATCACGACCAGGTCTGAGTTTAGGGTCGTGACAAGTTGGTACCAGAGCATGTCCGGCATGGCTATTACGTGTTCCCTAGACGGGTTCATGCCATTCTGAGTCTCTACCTCGGCATCTTGAAGATCAATCCTCACTTCTTCATTCACATTCTCATCAATCACATTTTCAACCACCAAAGGAATCTCATCTTCTTGCAACTCAACTTCATTACCCAAAACTGCTTTTTGCTTGGAGGCATTCACATCACTGCCTCTTCTACTTCTTGTAGTTACCGCCATAACATGATTGTTCCCATTCTTCGGGTTAACTACCGTATCACTTGGTAGAGCTCCCTTAGGGCGAGTACTCAAGGATTGTGAGATTTGGCCTAATTGAACCTTCAAGTTTTTAATTAAAGTATTGTGGGAAGACAACTGAGCATCAGAGTCCGCATTCTTTTTCATCATCTGTTCAAACATCATTTCAGTTATCCCCATTTCGTTGTTGGAAGAACTAGGACCTTGGGATGAAAATGGGGGTGGATTGTTCGGTTGTTGGTACATTGGGGGCCTTTGAAAGCCTTGCCCCCGGTGTCCTTGATTGCCATTGTTCCAACCTCCCTGATTGTTGTTACCGCCCCAGTTATTGTTATTGCCATTCCAATTACCCTGATTGTTCTGATTATTGTTCTGATTGCCCCAATTGGAATTTTAGTTGTTGTTCCCCCAATTACCATTTTGTTGTTGTTGTTGATTGCCCCAATTGCTTTGGGGTCTCCATTGTTGTTGGTTGGAAGAATTGCCCCTTTGGCCTTGATAGTTGTTCACGTATTGTATCTCTTCATTCTGCCCATCATAACCATCTCCTGGAATCCACCACGATCATTATCATATTGATCCGAACTCTCTTGGTTTTGTTGACATCTTTGTCTTCTTTTGTTCACTAGCATGTTGACACCCTCCATGGCATTCACTTGGCGTGGATTTTGAACTTGTTGCAACTGTGCCTTTGGCTGGTTCATTGTAGTTGTCAGCTCTGTTATAGCCTGCCCATGGTCATGTAGCTCTTTGTGTAAATGAGTGACCGTGGGATCACCCTGTGGTACATTGGCTCTACTTTGCCAAGCGGAGGACGTGTCAGCCATCTCATCAAGAATGTCACAAGGCTCATCATATGAAAGCTTCATGAAATTACCCCCAGCAAGTTGGCTCACTATGCACTGGTTTGTTGTGTTAATGCCCTGGTAGAAAGTCTGTTGGATCATCGCCTCAGCCATATCATTGTTGGGGCATTCTTTTACCATGGTTCTATATCGCTACCAAATCTCATGTAATGGTTCGGTGGGCTCCTGCTTGAAGGCTAAGATCTCATCTCTCAATGCTGTCATGTGCCCCGGTGAGAAAAACTTTGCAATGAACTTATCCGCCAACTCATCCCAAGTAGTGATGGAATGGTTGGGAAGTCGCTCAAGCCAATCTAATACATTCCCTCTAAGTGAGAAAGGGAATAGTTGTTTGTAAGCATTCTGATTGGCAGCGCCCGTGAAAATACCCACGCTGCTCAAGCAATATTAGCATCACATTGATAATTTGAAAATTGTCCGCCCGGATCCGAGGTGGGACAATTGCACTTGCATACCCTTGGTTGGGAAGCACTCGAGGAGCCACTCTTGGAGGTGGCGGGGGAGGGTCTAAAATATTATCATTGGCCTGGCGGCCTCTCCTTTGTCCTTGAGGCACAATAGGGACCTCATCAGCAACATTGTCATCTACCTCCTCCCTCGACAGAAAATCTCCAAGAGGTGCGTTGTTTAAGTTTGCTGCCATTTTATACCTGAAGTTGTGACACACACAAATTAGTAACACAGAAGGAAAGAAGAACAATACACAAAACTATTTAGATAGATAGCCAAAACCGTTAGCTCCCCGGCAACGGCGCCAAAAAGTGATCGGGGCCAACCCTGCACTACTACAAAGTAGCGAGAGTGGTCGAAGTAGCTTTTACCCGAGAAGGTCAGGATCGATTTCCACAGGGAGCTAGAAATGAAAATTGAGTTTCTATCTAAATTGGAGATGCGTAATTGCTCTTAATTGCACTTCTAATCATAGTTGATTTTGATATTACTTCTAAAAATATACTAATAAGATGCTAAATTAAGCTTAGTTAAGCTAAGAGTGAGCTAAGAGTAAACTACTTGAAGGTTGTCTAAATAGTTAAGAAGGCACTAGGGAAGTGACTTTCTCCTAGGTGGACACTTGACAGTTCTCGAGTCTAAGGCTAGGTTGTCTTGTTGGGGGATTACGATATAACCATTGCACGATACTACTCACGCTATACCTCTCGGTAGTTTAAGTGATTTGCCCTAATTGACTTTCTCAAGACAAATTGGATATGATAATTTGTGCAAGCAATTTAGGTTCAAGTCGGGTATTACTATCTCTAGGTTTAATCTTTTAATTGGGGCTATCAATCTCTTGAATACGCCCCAATTCCTTGTTGGGCTAATTTTCCTAGACTTAGGCTCTCTTTCTCAAGAAGAGCCCAAGTTAAATAGGCACAAATTAGTGTTTGCAACCACTAATTCAACATTGAAACCATAAATTAGTCCAAATATCAAACAGCCATAGACATTCAAGCCTTAAAACACAAGACTCATCAAATACCCACACTAAGGTTGAGTCACAACCCTAGCTAATGGGTCTAGCTACTCATGATACTAGAAGAAAACAAAGAAATAGATGAAGAAAAACTCATAATATTTAATTACAAGCTAAAACTTGAAAATTCAATGGTAAAATTACTCAAAATGGTAAAGGAACATTGTTCATGAGCGCAATAGCTAAGTAAAATACAACTGATGACCTAAAAATGGGGAAAAAAACTATTTATACTAGGCCGAGTTTTCTGGACAAAAATTTCCTTGCGGGGGTAGTGCGGACCGCACAAAATTGAGTGCGGCCGCAGGGAGGCTCTTGGCTTTAAACTTTTGCTCTCTGAACTTGGCCACCGCGGGCCACACAAAATGCACCGCGGCCGCGGTGGCTTCTATTGCGGTCCACATAAAAAGGACCGCAGATCGCATTGGCAATGATTCCCCAAATTTGGCAACTCTCTGAACTCTGTCTTTGCGGACCACACAATATCTAGTGCGGCCGCAATGCTTGAGTCTCCAAAATAGCACCTCTCTGAACTTCCTCTTTGCGCACAAAATGGAGTGCGGCCGCATTGGTCCTGTTACACTGTGCTTGGACTTGTTCTTGGTATTTGTGCATGTTTCACTCCTTTTTGAGTTGGTTTTGACGAATTGTCACCTTGTTGACCAAACTCTGCGATCAAGTACAACATGTAAGCCTTTGAGACTATTTTGTACATATTTCTAACCAAAACTCAAGTAAGAAGGAGTGTAAAATGCATCATAATCCCTAGTTATCAGCATTTATTAAGAATGATTTTTTCCATTGTGACTTTCCCGGAGAAGGTGGAGCAGATTTACTATACAAATCAAATTTTGGCCAAGGTGGAGATTTGCGAGACGTGATCATCAATTTGGCCTTTCATATTTGTAACTTGTTGGCAATAAGTGGCCTTGTATTTTAGGAAGATGTGGCCAATTATTGGACAAGCCATTCTTTCAAATTTTGGCTATAAAATGAGCACTCTCACCTTATTCCAAAAACGTACCAACAAGATTTGAGTTATTTACTTCTTGTCTCTTCTCCTCCTCATTTAGTAATTGAGAGTATTTTGTAAGAGAGTTGAGTGTCGGAAAACACTTGTGTGAACCCTTCTTTGGAGTGATCTTATAAGGTTATTCTCTTGGGATATTTTGGGTTGATTAGAGTATTTACTCTAAGTTTATACTCTCTTTTGTACTCTTGTTATTATAGTAAAATTGCTCTTATCCAAAATATAGTAATTTTATATTTTGGATTGCTCTTTTTTCCTCTTGAGCCGAGGGTCTTTCGGAAACAGCCTCTCTATCCCTTATGGGTAGGGGTAAGGTCTGCGTACACACTACCCTCTCCAAACCCCACTAGTGGGATTTTATTGGGTTGTTGTTGTTGTTGTTGTTGTTGCTCTTATCCGCTTGTGGATATAAGTCACACGGACCGAACTACGTTAAATTGGTACCTTCTTTATATGCTTTAATTACCGTTGTTATTAATGTCACACCTCCTTTTTCCGCGCCCGCGAGGGCGCAAGGGAGTTTTTTCCAATTAAAGGACAATCGAAACGGGATTGGTTTAATTATTTCAGAGTCGCCACTTGGGAGATTTAGGGTGTCCCAAGTCACCAATTTTAATCCCGAATCGAGGAAAAGAATGACTCCATATTACGGTCTGCGTACCAGAAATCCGGATAAGGAATTCTGTTAACCCGGGAGAAGGTGTTAGGCATTCCCGAGTTCCGTGGTTCTAGCACGGTCGCTCAACTGTTATATTCGGCTTGATTATCTGATTTTATACAAGTGTGAACTTATGTGCAAAATTTAACTTTTAACCGCTTTTATCATTTACTGTTTTTATCAAGAATTGCAACGTTGTGAAAATGTATCTCGAACCGCGTTACAATCAATGTACCCGTGGTCGTCGACACACTTTGACTCCGTTGAGATTTGGATTTGGGTCACATCAATGTGCACCCGATTTTAAGGAAATTAAATTATTAAAGGCGCGCCTAAAGCGACTAGCGTATTTATTTTGGGTAGGACCGTGGAATTTTACTAAACGGTCCATCCCGAAGTCTAAATAATTTTTAAAGCAAATATTTACTGAGGGCCCCGCAATTTGTATTTTATTTGGCGAGGCTCATCTCATTCTTATTTTTTTTTAAAAAAAAATGAATTTGCAACGTCGTGGACATGCATCTCGAACCACGTCACAATCAATGTACCCGTGATTAGAAACACATTTCGACTCCGTTGAGAATTGGATTTGGGTCACATAAATGCGCACCCGAGTTTAAGAAGGTAAGATTTATTAAGGCGCGTCCTAAAGAGTCTAACGTATTATTATTTTAGGAGGGTTGTGAGATTTGCTAAACAACCCGTCCTGGAACCTAAATGCTTCGATCCCGCATCTTATGCGTTTTTGTTTGTCGAGGCTCATCTTGTCTTTATTTTTGAAAGGATGTCTTATAGCAACTACGTTTCTTATCGCGTTTGTCTCTACTAATTAAAAAACAGTAAATAGCCTTAGTCGATTGCATGCTTGCAAGCTTATTTATAACAGGATTTAAAATGCTTTTACATAATAATAAAACGTGATTGCACTTATAGACAACTAGTCGAAAATTATGGGCCCAAACCTAGCTCATGCGAGATGGCCAGACTTGGACCCCTGTTTTTCCGATACGGGCCTAACCGATTTGTTTCGATTTGGGCTCGGCCTTCATGGGGTTGAGGCCTAGAACTGATTTTTGTTCTGGGAAATGAGTTTATCAATTTATATGCGACAATCTGGCAGAAGGAGAAAGAACTTTAATTAAAGTGGATAGTTTTCCTATTTGGCCTACATTAGAGAATATACTACACCATCAGACTAAGTCTAAAAATACAACTTATTACACTGGGAACGTTTTTCACCTAACAGCATACATACATGACTAGCATTCATTAACCTACATTGATATACTGAGTATGTAGGCTACTTCTATTATACAAACGAAAGTGTAACTACTCATGACATTTAGTGTAACAGTTCATGTACATATATAAAAAAACAGTCTGTTGGTCCTTTCTTTTGCATTCATGCTCAAACTTTCAGTTACATTGGTGATATTAATTGTGTACCTGGTATAGAGGAACAGAAGAAAAAAGGAAAAGGATCAGCTGAGTAGCACACAGCAAACAACAGCAATCAGCAGATTCACAGCAACAACACAGCAACAAACAACCAGCCAACAATGATGAAGCTCAGCAAAGAGTCGAACAACAAATGAACAATCCCAGTGATGTCCACAGTCCACAGACAAACAACAATATTTCCCAGAACCAAAGAGAACCCGCAAATAGTCGAGTACCAAACCAGTGAACCCAGAAAAGAATGATGAAACAACAGCAACAACAGAGTATTCAATGCAGCAACACTACCAATTCAACAACCAGAAACAGCTCAGTCAATGCAAACAACAGAACTTGGCCAAGACAGCTTGACAAAAATGCACTCTTATACAACTTTCAGACAGTGTTTGGTTGCAATGTCTTACTGGAACTCTCTTATGTTTTCAGTCTTTTCTTTAAACTCACAAACCTTTCTTAAGACTTAAAGATTCCAGCCTCAAGACTCAAAATTCTTCCTTTTTCTGAAGACTAAAAGTCCAGCCCTTTTTCAGTTCTCAAATGGCCTATTTATAGGTCAAAGTGACCAAGTGCAGCTAAGCTGCCCCCATGTTGCAACTTGCAGCCTGCCCATACCCTGTTAAACCCATGCTTGAGCATCTCTTGATGCCAGCCATTTGTTCCCCACGCCTGGTTTATTCTTTAATCAAGGGTTATGGGCTTATTTTAGTATTCCTTTTTAAACCCATACTCTTGTGTCTTGTCCCCCATTGGCATTAGTTTAATCCTAATTTAGTACCCCATTTGTCAGCTTATTTAAACTAATTATTTCTGTTCCTTTTAACACCCCAGAATACCCCTGTCAACCTTGATTATTACTGCCCCTGCCTATTGCAGCATCAGGGCATTTTTTGAACTGATGAAAGTTCGAACTCAAGACTGCCTGGGCTGAACCTTTTCAGTCAGTTTTACAGTGCAAACAAACCATTTCAAACAATGCTGGGGCATACAGTCAGTGACAAAGCTCAATTAGTCATGCGACATTATTAGCTCATTCGATTTATTAGTTATAGAAAGCTAATCGACGATATTTATCGAGTCGACTATACTAATTATAACAGGTAATAATCAATCGCTCACATAAACAATATGTTTAGGGACCTAAAGGGCATCAGACAATTTTTGTTCAATTACTGGGGCCTATATGAGTTAACTTATCTGACGATTAAACTAATCGACGATCATGTTTATCACAGAGTACATTCAGAATACACACATAGAAAATCAACCAACCAAAGAAAAAGGTCTTTAAAGAGATGAAAGAAATCCGAATGAAAAATAACAAAAATAACAAACAAACCCAACGAAACATGCTGACCACTTAATTAAAACTAACACAAAAAAAAGGAAAACGTACCGAAAATGTTTAAATCAAACAGACCCAAATCTGATTCATCTTCGAACTTTTGAGGCCGAACAAACTTTAATCAGGGTGTTCTCACATGAGAACACCTTGATTAAGGTCTATTAGACCTCAAACCCATGTCCAAACCGGCCGGATTCCCCAGGTGCATGTGTTCTAAAGTCTGGATTTCCAGATCTGATTTTTAGGGAGTTGTGGGTAGATTCGGACCAAACCAAGCTTGGTTTGGTCACGAGGAAGGTCAGGGGAGTGTCTGGTATGAAGATGGGGTGGTTTGGCATAGATCGAGTTTTGTCTCGAATCTTCAAATCCAGATTCGAGACGATAGGAGGTGATTCGAGGTTCGTGGTTAGTGGATTCGTGTTCAGGGTGGCTGGGTGCATCGGGGATGTTATTTTGGTGGTCATCGGAACTGTAGTCACCGGGCTCATGGGGAAAAGCCTAGGCTGCTAGGGGTTTGAGAGGAAAGGGGTCTTGGGGAAGACGGTGAACAGTGGCTGGAGGGGGGGTGTGGCTTGGGGCGTGGGGTAAGGGGTCAGGTTTATATACGGGGAGGGTGACTCAATCCTGGCCGTTGGATTGATCACAATTGATGGTCAGGATTGGGGAGGCTTATCAATACGGTGCCGTTTTGGTTAAGTAGGGGGTCGGTTAAAATGGGAGTGGGTCGGGTCATGAGGGTTAATAAGGGCCATCGGATCACTGGAAATGAACGGCTCAGATTAATCATACCTGCAACGACGTAGTTTTGGTGTTGAACTACGTCGTTTTGATGGCCTGTGGAATGGGTCGCTTGGGCTGCTGATTTGGGCTGCTTTTGGGCTTAGAATATTCAAAACAAACAGGCCCAAGTCCGGTTAATTTTGCACTCTTTTCTTTTTGTTCCTTTTTTTCTAATTTTAAAATTAAATAAATAGAAATAATAAAAACTGACATTAAAACAATCATTAATTTAAACCTTTAATACAGTTATCACTCACATAATTATCATACCAAGTAAGTTAAATCACAACCTAAAACGGACGATGCACATATATTTATATTTTTTGAATTTTCTTTTAACGCCACATATATTTTTTGTATTTTTGTTTGATAATGACTAGATGCAAAATGGACAGACTCACAAACGACTAACAACACATGTCACGGAAAGATCGAAAAATTGTACAGCGAAGCCTTTTGCCACTATTTTTATTTTCTTTTGGAGCGATTGTCCGTGAAGCAAAAATCACGTGCTTACAGCTGCCCCTCTTTGCACGAAGACACGAAGGGTTTTCGCGCAAAGATAAAGCGAGCGATTTTTGCCCGTCCGAATACTCCGTGTGAAGCATTTTTTGAAAAAGATTTGACCGAACCTTTGCTTCAGAGGTTTCCTACATATCCTGGGCTGAAACAGGAATCAGGTCAATGTAGTTCGGGAAATTTTGGTAGCTGGGACTACCGTGTGACTGTGTTGCTTGCTGCTGTTGTGTGCTATTGTATGCTGCTGTAAGATGCTATTGCTCAACCGATCTCCCTGTTACATTGCTCTAAAAGGAAAAACAAGAAGCTAAGCTAGACTGAGGATCATGAGATCTTATCCATCTTCAACTTGTTCTTGTTGCCTTGCTTTCTTGCCGGCTAACGCTTTCCTCCGATGCCTTTACTTTGTGAACTTGGAGATGATGCTAGTCCTTCACCTTTTCTGAATGTCAGTTCTCATCACTTTGCTTGATTTGTTGGGAACATGGCCTTATTCCTTAAATCTTTCAATGGTTTCTTCAGCGGTATGGCTTCTCATCAGAATTGTTATACTGGTCATGCTACAACGTTTCCAAACTGCTTATTTTGAGACGCGTTCCTTTTTTTTTTTTGAATTGCGCGCTTGCCTCTGCAGTTGTCTGCTTATTGGTGCTGGGGATTTTATTGTTTCCCGTTTGGGGATCTCTGTTGTACCCTTTCGTCTTCAGGTGGGGTGACTGATTCCAAAATCTAGAGCTAGAAGTAGTCCCGCATTATACTGGTGGGCGTCCTAGAACTTAAAAGTATTCCCGCATTATACTGGTGGGCGACCTAGAACTTAAATGTATTCCCGCATTATACTGGTGGGCGACCTAGAACTTAAAATTATTCCCGCATTATACTGGTGGGCGACCTAGAACTTAAAATGTATTCCCGCATTATACTGGTGGGCGACCTAGAACTTAAAAGTATTCCCGCATTATACTGGTGGGCGACCTAGAACTTAAATGTATTCCCTCATTATACTGGTGGGCGACCTAGAACTTAAATGTATTCCCGCATTATACTGGTGGGCGACCTAGAACTTAAAAGTATTCCCGCATTATACTGGTGGGCGACCTAGAACTTAAAATGTATTCCCGCATTATACTGGTGGGCGACCTAGAACTTAAATGTATTCCCGCATTATACTGGTGGGCGACCTAGAACTTAAATGTATTCCCGCATTATACTGGTGGGCGACCTAGAACTTAAAATGTATTCCCGCATTATACTGGTGGGCGACCTAGAACTTAAAAGTATTCCCGCATTATACTGGTGGGCGACCTAGAACTTAAAATGTATTCCCGCATTATACTGGTGGGCGACCTAGAACTTAAATGTATTCCCGCATTATACTGGTGGGCGACCTAGAACTTAAATGTATTCCCGCATTATACTGGTGGGCGACCTAGAACTTAAAATGTATTCCCGCATTATACTGGTGGGCGACCTAGAACTTAAAATGTATTCCCGCATTATACTGGTGGGCGACCTAGAACTTAAATGTATTCCCGCATTATACTGGTGGGCGACCTAGAACTTAAAATGTATTCCCGCATTATACTGGTGGGCGACCTAGAACTTAAATGTATTCCCGCATTATACTGGTGGGCGACCTAGAACTTAAAATGTATTCCCGCATTATACTGGTGGGCGACCTAGAACTTAAATGTATTCCCGCATTATACTGGTGGGTGACCTAGAACTTAAAATGTATTCCCGCATTATACTGGTGGGCGACCTAGAACTTAAAAGTATTCCCGCATTATACTGGTGGGCGACCTAGAACTTAAATGTATTCCCGCATTATACTGGTGGGCGACCTAGAACTTAAAATGTATTCCCGCATTATACTGGTGGGCGACCTAGAACTTAAATGTATTCCCGCATTATACTGGTGGGCGACCTAGAACTTAAAATGTATTCCCGCATTATACTGGTGGGCGACCTAGAACTTAAAAGTATTCCCGCATTATACTGGTGGGCGACCTAGAACTTAAATGTATTCCCGCATTATACTGGTGGGCGACCTAGAACTTAAAATGTATTCCCGCATTATACTGGTGGGCGACCTAGAACTTAAAATTATTCCCGCATTATACTGGTGGGCGACCTAGAACTTAAAAGTATTCCCGCATTATACTGGTGGGCGACCTAGAACTTAAAATTTTCTGCCCCGGTTTTTGGTGACTTCCATGGCGTTGCATCTTGCTGCCCTCATCAATCCTCTGTTCCCCTGCAACAGACAAAAGGATTTGGTCAGTTTTAATCGTGGTGGTAGAGGGTGCCTTTCTGGCGAGCAATTTTTCTCTCTTCCTCTTTTCTTGCTCTTTGTCCCCATAATTGGTTGGCGGGCAAAGTTGCCTGTTGGGGGTCTCTAGCCTGCTGGGGATTGGTTTTCAATTTATCCCCTTCTCTGCTTTCTCTTTAAACACATGATGTGGGAGTCTGCTTCTAACTCCCGAAACCACTCCCTTTTGGAGCATACTTCTTCCAACATTTCCGAGCACAATCCCTGCATTGCCTGGGGCCGGCCTTTAAGACTGTTTGTATTATCCTGCATTGGATGAATTCCCCTTCGGTTTCTGGTAGTAAGCTTTGACAAATCCTTTAAAGACACATTTTAGGAAAAGAAATAAAGATATGGAAAAGAGAAAATCTTTCTGAACCAATATTTTGTGGGAGGAGACAATCAAAAGAACTTATCTGGAGGACACAACTGGTCCCCGTGATCATGACGTGCACCATAGATTCCCGACCCAGTCTATTTGTATCAATCGATTTGCCCGATGGTCTGACTTGCTGGGGATGATAAATGGATGTTCATCTTGTTGCGAATGTGGTAGCTTTTGCTGCTCTATCTTGTCGCCTCATAGTGCCCTTCGAGGGGTTTTCACTAATGAGACTCTCTCTTTTCTCTCATCTCCCGGCGCCTTATGGTGCCTGTGAAGGTTTTCACCAATAAGACTCTCTCATTTCATATCCCTCATCTTACATCGCCTCTCGGTGCCTGCGAAGGTTTTCACCGATGAGACTCTCTCATTTTATTTCTTTCGATGAATCGGGGCGTTGTAGATACGACCCTCTCTTCTGGAGATTCCTTTGACTATCAATTCATTCTCAGTCTCACGATCCTCTTCTTTGCTGGGGATCAGTGTATTATTCTCGGTCTTATTTGCCGGATTTGGCATCTCTCGAACATTGATCGGGAGGTCTTTTGGATGTTGATGTTGGTTTTGGTGTGGGATTGAAGAAGGGCTATAAAAATGAAAACAACTTGAAGGGTGATGTGCTACAACTTTTGGAATCAGACCTTTGTTGGAATTTAAAACATAACCTCTGCCCCGGTTTTCTTGCTTGGGGAATTTATTTTTTACGCTTATGTTGAGTTACGTGCGTTACGCACATTGTGCTATATTGTGCACACTATGTACATTATGCATCCTATATTTGCTATGATGCATACTATGACCGAGCCGTGAGGCGCCTACGTATCCTCTTTGAGGAATCAGGTCAAACGTAGTTCCCACGGTTTTGTATTTGTGATTTTATCTTCTTCCTTTTTCTTTTCCTTCTTTTCATTTTTTCATGTCTTTTTCTTTTCTTTTCTTTTCTTTTTCTTTTCTTTTCTTTTTTCATATCTTTCCCATTAGTGATTCCAAGAGAGGGGTATTGAAAAAATTGCTTAAGGCTCAAAGGGGGAAGCGAGGGTTAAAAGTGTTTGGATAGAAGAAAGAATTGCCTCCGTCATCTCATTATTCAACAAATGCCAAATACAAACAAATAAACCAAAAATTGCCATAATTGAAGAAATTACGCATAATATCTCTTGACTGCATCTGAATTGATAGCCATGTCGACACATCTACCTTCGACATCTGTCAAACACAAAGCACCGTTGGACAATACTCTGGTCACGATATAAGGCCCTTGCCAATTTGGGGCGAATTTGCCTTTTGCCTCGACCTGATGTGGGAGGATCTTCTTTAATACCAACTGCCCTACTTCAAACTTCCTGGGGCGCACCTTCTTATTATACGCTCTTGCCATTCTCTTCTGATACAGTTGACCATGGCACACTGCTGCCAATCTTTTCTCCATCTATCAGGCTCAACTGTTCCAATCGAGCTTTTGACCCATTCATCATCATCAATCCCGGCTTCAGCGACAATTCGGAGGGACGGAATTTCGACCTCCGCTGGTATCACGGCCTCAGTTCCATACACCAACAAATAAGGAGTTGTGCCTATGGAAGTCCGGACGGTAGTGCGGTAACCCAACAAAGCAAAGGGCAATTTCTCGTGCCACTGTCTGGACCCTTCCACCATTTTTCGCAGTATCTTCTTGATATTCTTATTGGCTGCTTCGACTGCTCCATTTGCCTTAGGACGATATGGGGTGGAATTGCGGTGTGTAATCTTGAATTGTTGGCATACCTCTCTCATCAAGCTGCTATTAAGATTCGCACCGTTATCCGTGATGATCACTTTTGGGATCCCAAATCTACAGATGATATGGGAGTGAACAAAGTCCACCACTGCCTTCTTAGTTACTGATTTGAAGGTTTTAGCCTCAACCCATTTGGTGAAGTAATCAATGGTCACTAGAATGAACCTATGACCGTTGGACGCTGCTGGCTCGATGGGCCCAATGACATCCATGCCCCATGCTACAAACGGCCAGGGTGCTGACATCGTATGTAACTCTGTTGGCGGAGAGTGAATCAAGTCTCCATGTATCTGGCACTGATGGCATTTCCTCACGAAAGTGATACAGTCGTGTTCCATGGTGAGCCAATAACACCCTGTTCGAAGGATTTTTCTTGCCAATACATATCCACTCATGTGTGGCCCACAAACTCCAGCATGTACTTCTGCCATAACCGTTGTTGCCTGCCTGGCATCTATGCATCTCAACAATCCCAGATCCGGGGTTCTTTTGTACAATATTCCCCCACTGAGGAAGAAACCATTCGACAAACGCCGGAGGGCTCTTTTTTGGTCTCCAGAGGTATGTTCTGGATATATCCCCATCCTGAGGTATTCCTTGATATCATGAAACCAGGGTTCGCCATCTGCTTCTTCTTCTATGGCATTGCAGTAGGCGTGCTGATCACGGACCTGGATGTGTAGAGGATCAACATACATTTTGTCAGGGTGGTGCAGCATTGATGCTAAGGTGGCCAAAGCATCTGCAACCTCATTGTGAACTCTCGGAATGTGTTTGAATTTCACTGATCGAAATTGCTTGCTCAGATCATGCAAGCATTGTCGGTATGGTATGAGCTTTAGATCTCGTGTTTCCCATTCCCCCTGAATTTGATGTACCAAGAGGTCCGAGTCTCCCAAGACCAAGACGTCTTGGACATCCATGTCAGCAGCCAGGCGCAGACCCAGAATGCAAGCCTCATATTCGGCCATATTGTTGGTGCAATAGAAGCGTAGTTGAGCCGTAACAGGATAATGCCGTCCTGTTTCAGAAATGAGTACTGCTCCTATTCCAACCCCTTTTGCGTTTGCAGCTCCATCGAAGAAAAGCTTCCAACCCGGTTCCTCAGGTAATTCCAACTCATTCGTATGCATCACCTCTTCGTCAGGAAAATACGTTCTTAAAGGCTCGTATTTTTCATCAACGGGATTCTCTGCCAAATGGTCTGCCAGTGCCTGGGCTTTCATGGTCGTCCTTGTTACGTAGATGATATCAAACTCTGTGAGCAGAATTTGCCATTTTGCCAACCTTCCCGTGGGCATAGGTTTCTGAAAGATATACTTCAATGGGTCCAAGCGGGATACGAGATAAGTAGTATATGAAGACAGGTAATGCTTCAACTTCTGAGCTACCCAAGTTAGGGCGCAGCATGTTTTCTCGAGTTGAGTGTACTTGACCTCATGCACTGTGAATTTCTTGCTAAGATAGTAGATGGCTTGCTCCTTCCTCCCTGAGTCGTCATGTTGCCCCAGTACACAACCAAATGAATTTTCCAAGACCGTCAGGTAAAGGATTAGGGGTTTCCCGGGCTTAGGCGGGACCAATACGGGTGGATTAGACAGATACCCTTTGATTTGGTCGAAGGCCTCCTGACACTCTGCTGTCCAACCTACTGCAGCGTCCTTTCTCAGCAGCCGAAATATGGGCTCACAAGTTGCTGTGAGTTGAGCGATGAACCTGCTGATATAATTGAGTCTACCCAGCAAACTCATTACCTCTGTTTTGTTCCTTGGCGGTGGCAAATCTCGGATGGATTCAATTTTGGACGGGTCTAACTCAATCCCCCGTCGACTGACGATGAATCCTAGCAACTTTCCTGATGGGACCCCGAATGCGCATTTGGCCGGGTTAAGCTTGATATCATACCTCCGGAGTCTTTGGAAAAATCTCCTTAGGTCTGCTACATGGTCCTCCTGACGCCAAGATTTGATGATCACGTCATCGACGTACACCTCTATTTCTTTGTGTATCATGTGATGAAACACTGCAGTCATTGCTCGCATGTATGTTGCCCCAGCGTTCTTTAACCCGAACGGCATTACCCGATAGCAGTATGTGCCCCATGGCGTAATAAACGTTGTCTTCTCAGCATCCTCCTCGTCCATTAGGATCTGATGATAACCCGCATAACAATCCACAAAGGATCCGATCTCGCGCCCAGCGCAATTGTCGATCAGGATATGAATGTTGGGCAGCGGAAAATTGTCCTTGGGACTTGCTTTGTTGAGGTTGCGGTAATCAACGCATACCCTGATTTTTCCATCCTTCTTTGGGACTGGTACCACATTGGCCAACCACTCGGGATACCGAGTGACCCGAATGACCTTCGATTGTAATTGCTTAATCACTTCTTCTTTGATCTTTACACTCATTTCTGTTTTAAATTTCCTTAGTTTTTGCTTGACCGGAGGGTATGCCGGGTCAGTGGGCAATTTGTGAACCACTAAATTGGTGCTTAATCCAGGCATATCATCATAGGACCAGGCAAAAACATCTTTGAATTCCCTGAGAGTTTTGATCAATTCTGTTCTGACATTCGGCTCAATGTGGATGCTAATTTTGGTCTCTTGGACGTTATCAGCGTCTCCTAGATTCACAGCCTCGGTGTCATTTAAGTTAGGCTTGGGTTTCTCTTCAAATTGGCACAGTTCTCTGTTTATTTCTTCGAAGGCTTCACCTTCGTCACATTCAGATTCATCGTCACAAACGACCTTTTGCATCATTGAGTCGGTTTCAGATTGATTTATTAGACTAGGTCGAAGATCCGCTGTGCATGCCATGTCATTAGAACCAGTAAAAAGAGAACTGTTCAGAAAGAAAAAGAACAAGACAAAAATTAAAATGAGACAAAAGAAAAGAACTTTATTAAATTTGCGGGATAAAAAGGGTTCACACTTTTACAAAACGAAAGTAAAATTGGGATTACACCCTTGAATAATCCGATCAAACAAACAAACAAACAAAACATTAATCAAAGCCTACTACCAAGACTCCCCTCGGACAGGAAGAGGAGTAACCGTCCAATTGTTGGTCTTGGCCTCAGGCCCCACAAATTGTATCTCTGCTCTGCTGGAACCTTCTCCAGCTTCCACCATACTGACATCCGTGAATAGCCTCTCAAAACTCTGATTCAGGTCTTCATTTATACCGATCAAAGGTCCTCGAATCTTTGGGATCGCTGACCCCTTGGCACTTGCTTTAACAAAAGACCTTGAGAGGCGTGGCACTGGTTTAGGCAGAAACCAGACCCTCTTCTTCATTCTTCGCGCCTCCTTCCTGTCTGCTGCGGTTGGTTTGAACCCCAACCCGAAGGTTTCCAGATTCTTAGGAAGGGAAACAGGTTGGACTATCCCTTGAAGTTCAACTCCCAGGCCTTTTCCCGGCACAAATCCATTACCCAGCATTTCTGATACCATCATGACTGTTGCGGCAGCTACCCTAGGGTGCGGGATGATTTCTCCTTCAGAAATTTTGTTGGCCGACCCTGTATCGAGAATCTGGTAGACCCAGGGACCCTTGTCATCAGTGGTCTCTATGAAAGGCACAATGGTTCCGCCCATGGTGCATGTTGTATCCTCGCCGTGCAACACGACCTCTTGTCTTTCCCACTCGAACTTCACTGTCTGATGTAGGGTGGAAGGCACCGCTTTAGCTGCATGAATCCAGGGTCGTCCTAACAGCAAGTTGTAAGATACCGTGGCGTCCAACACCTGGAATTCCATGGTAAATAGGACCGGACCAATGGTTAATTCAAGTACAACATCCCCCACAGTGGCGGTTCCGTTTCCGTCAAACCCCCGGACACAGATGCTATTCTCCCGGATTCTTCCACGGTCAATCTTTAACTGGTCCAGGGTGGATAACGGACAAATATTGGCGCTTGAGCCGTTATCCACCAATACTCGAGTTACCACCGAGTCTTCACATTTGACAGCTAGGTATAGAGCTTTGTTATGCTCTGTACCTTCCACCGGCAGGTCATCATCTGAGAATGTTACCCTGTTCACCTCGAAAATCTTGCTGGCGATGGTTTCCAGGTGGTTTACAGAAATCTCACTGGGTACATGGGCCTCGTTCAATATCTTTAACAGGGCCCGACGATGTTCCTCGGAATGGAGGAGTAATGACAATAGTGAGATCTGGGCAGGTGTTTTTCTCAGCTGCTCAACCACAGAATAGTCTTGTACTTTCATCTTCCTCAGGAATTCTTTCAGCCTCTTCTTCAGACACTGGCTTCTTGGTTGCCACTGGGTTGGTTTTTCTTAGCTCCACCGGAGCAAAACATCGACCTGATCGAGTCAGCCCTTGCGCTTCACAACTGACTTCTTCCACCTGTTTTCCTTGATACGTCACCACTGCCTTTTCATATTTCCAGGGCACAGCCCTGCTGTCAATCATCGGCAGTTGGACCACCGGCTTTATGGTCACCCGTTCTCTACATACCCCTTTCAACATGACTGCCGGTGTGGGCAGGATCCCTGGTATTACCAACTTGCTTGGCTCGGGTTTGCTTGCTATGATGGACGGGCTCTTCCCCAATATCACTACCGGCTTGACGCCTTCTCCCTGCGACTGTACACTCGTTCCTCCACTGGTTAAGACTTCTTTCGGGGCGGCTTGGATCATCATCACTGTTTGTGAGGGTTTTCTTAATTCTCCTCCCTCACACACCAACTCAATCATGTGAGCTTCGTGGTGCGCTGGCAGTGGGTTTTGGTTGATGTTAGGGGCCTCCGGTGTCTGGACCTCGATCTTATTGGTGTCAATAAGATCCTGTATGGCATGCCTTAACTTCCAACACTTCTCGGTATCGTGCCCGAGCATCCCTGAACAGTATTCACAACTGATTGAACGATCCAAATTCTGAGGCGGGGGATTTGGTTCCCGAGTATGGACAGGACTAACCAAACCCAATTGCCGCAGCTTGTGGAACACAGCGGTGTAGGTTTCTCCCAGTTCGGTGAAGGTTCTTTGCTTCCGCAACCTGTCATTCCTAGCATCTGGATTTCCCCGGAAACCTGCCCCTGAAGGGTTTCTATATGCCCTTGGTGGAGGGTAGGTGTTTTGTGGTGGTGCATATATGTTCTGGGGAGCCGGTGCGCGCCATTGTGGGCGAACCGGAGGCTGAGTGTATACCTGGGCTTGGTGTACGGAACAATGTGGTTCTCGAGGTGGATAGAAATTTTGTGGTGGGTTGTATGGGTAGTTTGACCTGTGAGGCCTGGGTTGGTTGTAGTGCGGCCTGCCAGCCCTGGACCAACTGCCTGCCTCGATCGTGGCAACCTCTTCTTTCTTTCTTCTTAGCGCACCTCCCGTGCCGCTTTGAATAGCCTGGGTTGTGGCTTTAAGTGCCGAATAGTTCAAGATCTTGTCCGACCTCAAACCTTCTTCTATCATGACCCCAATTTTGACCACCTCGTTGAAAGATTTTCCAACCGTCGTCACCAAGTGACCAAAGTAGGTTGGATCCAATGTCTGCAAAAAATAGTCCACCATCTCTCCCTCTCTCATGGGAGGATCGACTCTAGCTGCTTGTTCTCTCCAGCGGAACCCGAACTCGCGAAAACTTTCCCCGGGTTTCTTCCCAGTTCTCAATAACGTGAGACGGTCAGGGACTATCTCCAGGTTGTACTGGAAATGACCTGCAAAAGCCTGCGCCAGATCATCCCACGTGTACCACCTGCTGAAATCTTGCCTGGTATACCATTCCAGTGCAGATCCACTCAGACTTTGGCCGAAATAAGCTATCAAAAGCTCATCCTTGCCTCCTGCCCCTCTCATTTTGCTACAGAATCCCCGCAAATGTGCCATGGGATCACCGTGCCCTTCATATAAATCAAACTTGGGCATCTTGAACCCAGCCGGGAGTTGGACATCTGGGAAAGGGCACAGATCTTTGTATGCCACGCTGACTTGATTGCCCAGCCCGTGCAAGTTCCTGAAGGATTGCTCCAGGCTTTTGAACTTTCTTAACACTTCATCCTGTTCAGGGGCCTTAACCGGCTTCTCAACCTCTGCCGGTACTTCCAAATGGGGATTGTAAGCCTGTGGTTCCGGTGCGTGGAATGTAGGCTCGGGGGATAGTATTGTGTATCGTGAGCCTGAAACAATGGCTCACTGGTCGTTCGCTGCAAAGGGGCTGATGTAGGTCCCACAAAAATGGGAATGTTGGGTGTTGGGAGAGGTTGATGGGGTGGTGGAGCTTGGGAATCGTGAGGGCTTCTTTCTGGATGATAGAGGGGATTTGGGCGGCTTGTGGAAGGGCCAGAGTGAGGGTACTCCGGCATGTGTCCCAGTGTCTCAGGGCTCTTTTGTGTTTTGGCCAGGGCTAGCTGCATTGCATGCATCTCTAGTCCCATCCTTTCAATTTTTTCCATTGCTTCTTTTAGCAACTGGCTCATCGGCCTTTCTTCCTCATTACTATTCTCTGAAGTTGTCATGCTTGTTGCTACCGGTCCTTTGGATCTGGTTTGGTATGAATGTGTTGCCAGAATTCTTTAACAACTAACTGTCTGGTATCAGACAACAACAAACTTTGTTAGTGTTAGAGCTTAACAGATTTGATCATAACACATAGAGGATGCAATGCACCTAGGCAGTTAACCGTTTCTACATGCTTTGCTTCAAACCACATGCGTCATCCCGGTTTGTTCATTCGTCTCTTTTTAGAGTATTTTGCGAAACCCTGCATTTTATTTTATTTACATTTTCTTTTCTTTATTTATTAAAAGCGGTCGAATCTTATGGGGATTGCCTACGTATCACGTCCCCGCGTGAATCAGACCAGGCGTAGTTCTGCCTCAAAGTAAAGACACATAGAAATTCTTCCGGAGTCACTTAATTTCATTATCAAAATTTGCTATTACACATTGCTTCAAACAAAATAGCAACAGTACAGACTCCACGGTTTTAAACTTGGTTTGATTGAAGGAAAAGTGGAAAACAACATATGGGAAAACATCAAAGCTCAACTAAAACAAGACTCGACCAGAGGTTAATTTTCCAACTTAGGGACCCGCGAGGCATCGTTCGGCCTTTTCGCGGTTCTAGGTGCGAGATCCCTTTCGAGCTGCTCCAACTCGTGCATGGTCTGTTTGACATAACCCATCACTGCTGGGAGAACGGTAACGCAGGTCATGTTTTCACACCGCCGACACCTTCTGATGATGGCATGGGCAATGGCCCTGATCTTGTCTCTGGTTTGTTTCCTCTCTATGAGTAGGTGTCTTATCTGATCACTGCACGTCTTGAATTCTTGTGAGTCCTGTATATGCTGATCCCTTAGCTGTCGCACTTCTTCCTTCATTTGGGCCAACAAGTCGTAACAGTATCTACTCTCCGATTGGAAATCCCCGGCCTGCTTAACTGCTTTAAACTCAAGTGTAGCCATCTCCCTCTTTATTTTGGCCACAGTCTTCTCGTGGTCACGTTTCAATTGGTTCAAACATCGGCGATGCTTATCTACTCTTGTTCCCCACCGTGCCTTGAACTCTGTCATGACCTTTTCGGATTCTTCTAACCTGTCTCGCCATTCCGTGATCTCTCTTTTCAAACCCTTTATCAACCGCTGGTCTGATCGACTTCTGGGATGCTCATCAAGAGACAATCTCAATTTTTGGACTTGGGCCTTAAGCTCTTCATTCTCTTGGATCAATCTATTCTTTTCGCTTCGATCCGCCGCGATTTGTACGCTGTTATCGAATTTCAGACTGTCCATTTGTAGCTTCAAATCGCCAATCTCTGCCCGATAACCCTTCTCTTTTGCTAACCAGTTCCATTGTCCTTGGGATGATTCTACGAAATCTTTGAGATGCGGCCTCTTAGCCGGTCTTTCGTAGGACAGGCTACCTCTAAACCAAGCGTGATATCCTGGGGCGACTTCCCCTTTTGCCGTATCAATCACACAAGTGTCTGCTGTCAGATGTTGGCATTCACTCCAGATTTGGCGAACTTCTTCTTCAGGGAAACGACCGTTCGGACTGATTTCAATCACTTGGGTACTCAAATCTTCATCTTTCGGTACCACTTGGTACCTCCCAAGTTGCCTCAAAACCCGATACGGTGCATAGGGTTGGATACTTTTCAGTCCCATCAACAGAAAGTGAGGCCGGGTTGCCGGCATGTATATGATTTCCTCGATAGGTGACCATCCGAGTGTCCATTGGATTTGGCTGTCAGTGAGAGTTCGGAGAAATGAGGTCCATGATGTGACTCCCTCAGGTAAATTGAGCCCTTTGATTCTCGTGTAGAATTCTCCAATACAAGTTTTCTCTGGCGAACCATAACCCAAAAGTGAGGAGCGATGGCATAAATGATCGGTCATCCACATTTGCAACAGTAGGTTACATCCTTCGAAAAAGTCGCCCCTGGCTCGACAAGCAGTGAGAGCCCGGAAAATGTCAGCCATAATCATAGGCGCCAGAGTACTTTTATCTTGGGTAAGCAAAGTATTGACGACCCCGGTTATCCTTAGATCAATGTTTCCATCTTTCCTAGGGAACACTATAAGACCCAGAAAGGCTGTCATAAAAGCCACTAGCCTGTGTTCGTCCCACTTTTGTCGGTTGCCTCTACTGCATAGTTTGAAATCCGGCTTATTGAACCCGCCCACGTGGCCGTATCTAGCATATATGAGGTGGAGACTGCAGAATCCTTTGGCAAGATCTGGATGGTGGAACGTCCGAGGTATTTTTAGGAAATCCAGAAACCTGTGTACCGTGATAGCTCTAGGTGCAATCAAGTATTTGAACCTAAAAGGGGCTTCATCAATCCCGATGTACCCTGCTATTTCTTCCAACGTCGGGGTGAGCTCGAAGTCCGAAAAATGGAACACGTTGTGTGCGGAATCCCAACAAGTGACCAATGATCTGATGATATCACCCCGAGGCTGAACGTTTAGTAGGTCCGGGAGACCTTTCAGATATTTCCTTACTTTGTCTTGCCCTTCTTTGCCTAAGTCGTTCCACCATAACCGCAACTCAAACGGGATCTTGGTCATTACTGAAAAAGGTTCGTTTTGTACCGTGCTCATCCTGCACATTTATTAGGGTGATTATGCCAAGTGAAAAAAATAAAACTTTATTTAGACGTATACTTTTTATAAAACCTTATGAAAACCCCTCTTCCCTTTTTTTTTTTTATAAAAGTATATAAAAGCAGAACGACGACCCCTTTTTTTTCCTCTTCTTTTTCTATTTTCCCTTTGCATTTAATAAAACAAAACTAATAAGACATTTTCTTTTCATTTTCTCAAAATTTCGGCAGAGTTTTGACGGTATTTTGGCATTGGCCTTTTTTCAAAAATAAACAATTAACTCCTTAACCGCTATTCCTTTCCCTTTTTTTTCATAATTTTCCAAATATTCAAACACCGGTCAGCATGCGGGCATGAGACAAATAAATGCACGAAAAACAATAGGATGCATCAGAATGGTCTTTTCATATCAGGTCGCTAGTCCTAGACGGACCCAACCCCTGTGTTGAGTCCCCTAAGTCATATGCAACATGATGCAAATAAGCGTTCCTACTAGGGATCCGGCATGAAGTCACGTTATTCTATGTTCAAAACCTGGGTCAGTGTTCTAGACAGTGTACCCGAGCGGACAACTCGAGCCGAGGAGGGGCAACTTACCGGGAACCAAAAGGCCGTCCGGCTTCGTAACTTATCCGTCCTCTTTCTTATTTCGGGTATTGACACTAACAGAATAGGGAGTCTCGACCAGCGAGCTTCTCCCCGGAGGTAAGAAGAGAAGGGTTTCGGCACAGTTTATATACAGTCCAAATAATATCAAAGCGGTAACAGCAGCATTTAGCACATTAGGCTCAAACATGTAAAAATCAGATAATAAATAAAGCCAAATAATAACAATTATTTTAAGCTCGAATTCTTAACCCTGAACCAGTGGTTCTGGGTCTCTGATCCCCAGCAGAGTCGCCAGAGCTGTCACACCTCCTTTTTCCGCGCCCGCGAGGGCGCAAGGGAGTTTTTTCCAATTAAAGGACAATCGAAACGGGATTGGTTTAATTATTTCAGAGTCGCCACTTGGGAGATTTAGGGTGTCCCAAGTCACCAATTTTAATCCCGAATCGAGGAAAAGAATGACTCCATATTACAGTCTGCGTACCAGAAATCCGGATAAGGAATTCTGTTAACCCGGGAGAAGGTGTTAGGCATTCCCGAGTTCCGTGGTTCTAGCACGGTCGCTCAACTGTTATATTCGGCTTGATTATCTGATTTTATACAAGTGTGAACTTATGTGCAAAATTTAACTTTTAACCGCTTTTATCATTTACTGTTTTTATCAAGAATTGCAACGTTGTGAAAATGTATCTCGAACCGCGTTACAATCAATGTACCCGTGGTCGTCGACACACTTTGACTCCGTTGAGATTTGGATTTGGGTCACATCAATGTGCACCCGAGTTTAAGGAAATTAAATTATTAAAGGCGCGCCTAAAGCGACTAGCGTATTTATTTTGGGTAGGACCGTGGAATTTTACTAAACGGTCCATCCCGAAGTCTAAACAATTTTTAAAGCAAATATTTACTGAGGGCCCCGCAATTTGCATTTTATTTGGCGAGGCTCATCTCATTCTTATTTTTTTTTTTTTAAAAATGAATTTGCAACGTCGTGGACATGCATCTCGAACCACGTCACAATCAATGTACCCGTGATTAGAAACACATTTCGACTCCGTTGAGAATTGGATTTGGGTCACATAAATGCGCACCCGAGTTTAAGAAGGTAAGATTTATTAAGGCGCGTCCTAAAGAGTCTAACGTATTATTATTTTAGGAGGGTTGTGAGATTTGCTAAACAACCCGTCCTGGAACCTAAATGCTTCGATAATATACATTTAACAAGGGCCCCGCATCTTATGCGTTTTTGTTTGTCGAGGCTCATCTTGTCTTTATTTTTGAAAGGATGTCTTATAGCAACTACGTTTCTTATCGCGTTTGTCTCTACTAATTAAAAAACAGTAAATAGCCTTAGTCGATTGCATGCTTGCAAGCTTATTTATAACAGGATTTAAAATGCTTTTACAGAATAATAAAACGTGATTGCACTTATAGACAACTAGTCGAAAATTATGGGCCCAAACCTAGCTCATGCGAGATGGCCAGACTTGGACCCCTGTTTTTCCGATACGGGCCTAACCGATTTGTTTCGATTTGGGCTCGGCCTTCATGGGGTTGAGGCCTAGAACTGATTTTTGTTCTGGGAAATGAGTTTATCAATTTATATGCGACAATCTGGCAGAAGGAGAAAGAACTTTAATTAAAGTGGATAGTTTTCCTATTTGGCCTACATTAGAGAATATACTACACCATCAGACTAAGTCTAAAAATACAACTTATTACACTGGGAACGTTTTTCACTTAACAGCATACATACATGACTAGCATTCATTAGCCTACATTGATATACTGAGTATGTAGGCTACTTCTATTATACAAACGAAAGTGTAACTACTCATGACATTTAGTGTAACAGTTCATGTACATATATAAAAAAACAGTCTGTTGGTCCTTTCTTTTGCATTCATGCTCAAACTTTCAGTTACATTGGTGATATTAATTGTGTACCTGGTATAGAGGAACAGAAGAAAAAAGGAAAAGGATCAGCTGAGTAGCACACAGCAAACAACAGCAATCAGCAGATTCACAGCAACAACACAGCAACAAACAACCAGCCAACAATGATGAAGCTCAGCAAAGAGTCGAACAACAAATGAACAATCCCAGTGATGTCCACAGTCCACAGACAAACAACAATATTTCCCAGAACCAAAGAGAACCCGCAAATAGTCGAGTACCAAACCAGTGAACCCAGAAAAGAATGATGAAACAACAGCAACAACAGAGTATTCAATGCAGCAACACTACCAATTCAACAACCAGAAACAGCTCAGTCAATGCAAACAACAGAACTTGGCCAAGACAGCTTGACAAAAATGCACTCTTATACAACTTTCAGACAGTGTTTGGTTGCAATGTCTTACTGGAACTCTCTTATGTTTTCAGTCTTTTCTTTAAACTCACAAACCTTTCTTAAGACTTAAAGATTCCAGCCTCAAGACTCAAAATTCTTCCTTTTTCTGAAGACTAAAAGTCCAGCCCTTTTTCAGTTCTCAAATGGCCTATTTATAGGCCAAAGTGACCAAGTGCAGCTAAGCTGCCCCCATGCTGCAACTTGCAGCCTGCCCATACCCTGTTAAACCCATGCTTGAGCATCTCTTGATGCCAGCCATTTGTTCCCCACGCCTGGTTTATTCTTTAATCAAGGGTTATGGGCTTATTTTAGTATTCCTTTTAAACCCATACTCTTGTGTCTTGTCCCCCATTGGCATTAGTTTAATCCTAATTTAGTACCCCATTTGTCAGCTTATTTAAACTAATTATTTCTGTTCCTTTTAACACCCCAGAATACCCCTGTCAACCTTGATTATTACTGCCCCTGCCTATTGCAGCATCAGGGCATTTTTTGAACTGATGAAAGTTCGAACTCAAGACTGCCTGGGCTGAACCTTTTCAGTCAGTTTTACAGTGCAAACAAACCATTTCAAACAATGCTGGGGCATACAGTCAGTGACAAAGCTCAATTAGTCATGCGACATTATTAGCTCATTCGATTTATTAGTTATAGAAAGCTAATCGACGATATTTATCGAGTCGACTATACTAATTATAACAGGTAATAATCAATCGCTCACATAAACAATATGTTTAGGGACCTAAAGGGCATCAGACAATTTTTGTTCAATTACTGGGGCCTATATGAGTTAACTTATCTGACGATTAAACTAATCGACGATCATGTTTATCACAGAGTACATTCAGAATACACACATAGAAAATCAACCGACCAAAGAAAAAGGTCTTTAAAGAGATGAAAGAAATCCGAATGAAAAATAACAAAAATAACAAACAAACCCAACGAAACATGCTGACCACTTAATTAAAACTAACACAAAAGAAAGGAAAACGTACCGAAAATGTTTAAATCAAACAGACCCAAATCTGATTCATCTTCGAACTTTTGAGGCCGAACAAACTTTAATCAGGGTGTTCTCACATGAGAACACCTTGATTAAGGTCTATTAGACCTCAAACCCATGTCCAAACCGGCCGGATTCCCCAGGTGCATGTGTTCTAAAGTCTGGATTTCCAGATCTGATTTTTAGGGAGTTGTGGGTAGATTCGGACCAAACCAAGCTTGGTTTGGTCACGAGGAAGGTCAGGGGAGTGTCTGGTATGAAGATGGGGTGGTTTGGCATAGATCGAGTTTTGTCTCGAATCTTCAAATCCAGATTCGAGACGATAGGAGGTGATTCGAGGTTCGTGGTTAGTGGATTCGTGTTCAGGGTGGCTGGGTGCATCGGGGATGTTATTTTGGTGGTCATCGGAACTGTAGTCATCGAGCTCATGGGGAAAAGCCTAGGCTGCTAGGGGTTTGAGAGGAAAGGGGTCTTGGGGAAGACGGTGAACAGTGGCTGGAGGGGGGGTGTGGCTTGGGGCGTGGGGTAAGGGGTCAGGTTTATATACGGGGAGGGTGACTCAATCCTGGCCGTTGGATTGATCACAATTGATGGTCAGGATTGGGGAGGCTTATCAATACGGTGCCGTTTTGGTTAAGTAGGGGGTCGGTTAAAATGGGAGTGGGTCGGGTCATGAGGGTTAATAAGGGCCATCGGATCACTGGAAATGAACGGCTCAGATTAATCATACCTGCAACGACGTAGTTTTGGTGTTGAACTACGTCGTTTTGATGGCCTGTGGAATGGGTCGCTTGGGCTGCTGATTTGGGCTGCTTTTGGGCTTAGAATATTCAAAACAAACAGGCCCAAGTCCGGTTAATTTTGCACTCTTTTCTTTTTGTTCCTTTTTTTCTAATTTTAAAATTAAATAAATAGAAATAATAAAAACTGACATTAAAACAATCATTAATTTAAACCTTTAATACAGTTATCACTCACATATTGAAATATTCAAGTAGGTTTAAATCACCACCTAGATGCATTTCATATTTTTTGTGGATTTTCTTTTAACGACCGAATTATGATTTTAATTATCCTGACATACATGCTTTGTATTTCGATCGGTAAAATTAGATGCAAAATGGACAGACCCCCAAATGATTAACAACACATGTCACGAGAAACTCGAAACATTGTATAGCGCAGTCATTTATCACTATTTTTATTTTTCTTTTGGAGCGATTGCCCGTGAAGCAAAAATCACGTGCTTACAATTAAATTGCATCATCTTTGTTATTATTATAATATTGTTTGACTAAATTCCGCACTACCCGGATTGCAGATCCTAACAAAGTGAAAATTTACCACCAATACACTTAACCCACGTTTCAATTCCTAACCCACAAGAAAAACAAAAACTAATGTTTGTAACTTGTGCCTTGTCAGATTTACTGGGGGCTAATCGCTAATAGGAGTATTAGTTTTTGGAGTCCGAAAATGATGCCTTTTTGGGCACAAAATACGTTTATACAGTTTTAAAAAAAATTATATTTCTAACTAAAACGCAGTATTATAATGCGTTTTACTTTAACGGAAAATTAATCGTTAAAATTAAATGCAGTATAATACTGCGTTTAATTAAAAAAATTATTTTTTTAATAGAAAAACGCATTATATTAATGCGTTTAAGGAGTTTTCCTATAACCTTACAGCTGAGTTGAACCTTACAGCTGAGTTAACATCTCTTATTAAATAGTAAAAATATATTGCAGACACCATACAGTCACCTGCATTCTTTTACACCTCATGAATACGTTGACTAGGTTAGTATAACCACCTTATCAATTTCCTAGGTTAGTATTATTACACGTGCAACCTTTTTTCTACAAGTGTTATTCTCATGAGATCGAGTTACTTCTACGCCAACTTCTCGCCGCATAAGGAAGAAGAAAACAGATAATAGAATAGAAATATACGAAAGCTTTGCTGTGCTTTGTGACGGGGCGGAGAGCCGGAGCTATATCAAACTCAACAATTTTAGTCCAAATCATATATTTATATGTACTAGTTTTAACGTACGCGCATTACGCATGTACCCTATCACAATAATTAGCTATTTTAAAATAAGATTTCAGTAATATTATATTAAAATGTGTGCTTGAGTTATAATAAAAGTGCAAGATATGTTAATGTAAATAAATAGATTATAATTTTTAGCTGCAGTTTTTTTATTTTGATATAATCTAAGTGTAAGATATAAAGTGTAAGAGATATAGCTCGTCATAAATCTAAAATATTAATTGTAATTATACTTTTATCAAATACATTACAAAATTTAATTTTTAAATAAAAATTTATTCTAAAATAGTACATACTTCAATGAGTACTTTATTTTTGGATCTTTATGTTATTGAACCGCTAGTGTTATTTAACGTTCGTGGACTAATTTTCGCTCACTTTCTTTCTCATTTATATTCTAAGTATTTTCTTTGTTATTCTAATTGATGAGCTAAGTATTAAAATATTTTACAGATTACCGATGGAATGACTTCAATATAATGTAAATACGTGAACATATATACATACATATATATATATATATATATATATATATATATATATATATATATATGTGTGTGTGTGTGTGTGTGTGTGTGTGTGTGTGTGTGTGTGTGTGTGTGTATTTACTACAAAGGTAACAAAAAATTAAAAGAAGAGAATTAAAAATTAATTAACCAAATATATAAACAATTTTTTCTCGGCCCCAACTAAAAGTATTCTGATAACATAATATAGTGAAGGAATTGTATTCTATATTATGGACTTCCAACTATTCAAGGTTTTGTAATTTTATAAATGCATCTTTTCTAATAAGTAAAAAGTTTTAAAATAAGGAAGAATTTCTATAAAGAATAATATAATCGATTTTAAACTCCTAAATATTAGGAATTGCTACACAATTCAAATAGGAAAATATTTAATGACCAAAATTTTAGTTGATTTTAAACTCCTAATTTATAGGAAAAATAATTGAATGACAATTTTGTCCAGTATAAAATTTATTTATGAAGGGTGAAAAAGGCGAACGATATTTCGCTAAGGGCCTTCATGTTTTTAATATAGTATAGATTAAGAAATTTATTAAATATATATATAAAAATTAAATTTAAATTTCAATCATTTATACCATCTTTATCTTTTAAATTTAGAACCCATAAAATTTAAATTTAACTTTATTAGTGAGACGCGGCGGCTTGTGTGCATGTCCACATACATAAAAAGCTTACCTATCCGAAGAGTTGGTTAGAGTTAGAGACACGTCCTTGGAATAAATGCCACATATTCATTGAAATATTTAAATCGGTTTATTAATTATAGTGGTCATCTAAAACAAGTCCAAAGACCCAGTCATAGACGCCAAAGATATGATTGTTATTTAATAGGAAAATGCAGTACTATAATGCGTTTTTCTATTAAAAAAATAATTTTTTTAATTAAACGAAATATTATATTGTATTTAACTTTAACGGTTAATTTTTCGTTAAAGTAAAACGCAGTATAATATTGCGTTTTAGTTAGAAATGTAACTTTTTTTTTAAATTGTATAAACATATTTTGTACCCAAAAAGGCATCATTTCAATTTCGGACTCTTAGTTTTTGGAGAGTTTAAAGGTTTAGTCATGACTAAAAATAGTACCACAGGGATATATAGACAAAACTGAAAAGGCCCATCGCTTCCATACGCTAGCTTCGCCTTGAAAGCACACGCTAGCTCTTTCTATATATAGCAAATATACATAGGATGACAGTATCTGAGTGAGGAAGACACACAAATAGTACAATCAAATATACAGAGGACACACACTCTCTCTCTCTCTCTCTCTAATCTATTGAAAAGGTTTCCAGAGTGTTAGTTTCCGCTGCATATATAGCAAATCTGTGAAAAGTTTAACTAGGTGTTGCAAATGGGATCTAAAATTCACGAATATAGTAAGTAATTCTAAAAGGAGGCAGATTTGAAGAAAATAAATAAAAGAGGTGGAGGACACGCGTATTAATATATATTTTTTTTATGTAAAAACGGCTCAATTATATATATTAACATTCAAGAAATTCATCCAACAATTAATTGGTTCCATCAAACCCTAGCTAAGAATTTAGCTATTCATTATAATATGTAAAAATACAATACTAAAATTCATAACTAATAAAAAAAATAGGAAAAATAATGAAAACTCGTCGCCGAATCCGCCCTTCTTCACTCCTAGCACTTTTTCACCTCTAAAAGTAGTATGTCTCCCTTTACTAGACGTTTCAAGGGATATTTATATGACCTAGAGCGATTACGAAGTCGTACAAACCAATCCATCTTCGGACAGAATTCACTAAACGTCCACCTGGGTCTCGCGCGATGCAAGAGCCCTGAATGAGCCTTCAGTTATTTTTTCTTGCGCACTCTGGTCCTCGCCTTCAGCTCAAGTTACTGCCTCGCATTTTTTGTTCTTTTTTGCACCGAATCCTCTTAATTTTAATCAATTTTCATCCAACTAAGTCCCTACATATGTGAAACACATAATAAGCACATAATACAAGAGTAATCATGCAAACCACATCATTTAAGCACGAAATATGAGGCATAAATAATAAAAATATGCACTTTTCAACGAATATCAATATGCTAAATGAATAGTATTATCTTAATGCACATAAAATAAAAATTTAGCAGCTTAATAGAGATCAATAAGTCGTAAAAACGTTCACAATTAGTTTCAATGAAATAGAAGACTGCTAAATTTTACAGCTAAAGATAACATTGGAACGGTGCAAACATATAAAATTTCAATACCAAATAATAAGTAACTTCAAATTTCAATGTTCACATTTGAACCTTATCTCTGTCTGTATTCTATCCATCCCTTCGGCTCTTCCCCTGCCGAGGGAGATTCTCCCTACACTAAAGTCTAATTAATCAATTTCATAATAAAAATTATAAATTAAAGTGAGAACATAATCGTAGTAACTTATTAAAATTCACTTAATAGTATTGAAAAATAAAAATACACATGCAAGTACATGTGTTTTTAATTTATTTACGCAAATATTTGGCTGGTCGGCCAATGATACTTACATACTACTACTAGTCAAATAATATATATAAAAATATATATTTTGTCAGCTATTATTTTTTGGGAGCGGCTATAGTCTAATTTTTCCTAAATTTTTCACTTGTAATGTCACATTTTGAACGTGTGAGAGGAGTATTCTTTTGCTTAACAATACTTCAACGTAGGAAAAAAGTCTTATCCCATGAATTTGCAAATAGCTGCCAAAGGTGACCTCAAGAACTTTTTTTCTTCCTTACGACTCTTTTTCTTTAGAAAATAAATTGTTTTCTATACCCACTCCAAATTGTCTTTCACGTAAAATGACCATACTACTCTGTTCATTTCACATTGAATTTCTTTTTGTTTTGACTTAATAATCATATTTAAAAAAATTCGAAATTTGTTCCTGTAAAGGGAAGTATCTAAAGACTACTAACTTCTGGTTTTAGGATAGAATAGAAAAGAATAATATCTAGAAAAAGTAAAAAGGCTCCCTACAAGTTTCTATTTTGCATGATGCATAATAATTTTCAAGACGGAAAAGGGCCAAAACTATCCCTATCGTTTGCTAAATGGTTTATAAATATTCTCCGTCCATCTATCCGTCCAAAAAAATACACTGCGTTAAGTCTATTAACAAAAATACTCTCGCAACTAATGGCAGAATTTGTGAGTCTTTCATTTAATGATGTGGCGATTTTTAACTGGGCTACGTAGCAATTTTTGACTAACAAAAAATGGACATTATTTCAACTCATTTACCTTATCCGATCCATTTTTACAAAAATGGGTGGTATCTATCACACCCATTCCACTCATCTGACCTCTCATTTCTTCTTATCCAATCATAAACCCCATCTTTGGGAAATGAACATGCCAAGAATTAAAGAAGATATCAGAAATGTTACACCCTCCATCTTCGGCCATATGGATGAATTGAAGTTCGTAGCGATTAATCAATAGCAAACAACTCCAAAAAGTGGAGAGGACAACTGCAATTTCAGTCCCAAATCATTGGCAGCAGTTCTTCGTCTTGTTGAGAGACAACAACAACAACAACAACAACAACAACAACAACAACAACCCAGTATAATCCCACTTAGTGGGGTCTGGAGAGGGTAGTGTGTACGCAGACCTTACCCCTACCCTAGGGTAGAGAGACTGTTTCCAAATAGACCCCGACATCCTTCCCTCCAAGAACTTCCCACCTTGCTCTTGGGGAAACTCGAACTCACAACCTCTCGGTTGGAAGTGGGAGTTGCTTACCATCAGAGCAACCCCTCTTGTTGAGAGAATGGACTCCAAAAAAATTTCAACCTAAAATCAAATCGAATCAGCTCGACACATGTTCCTCTTCGATTTACCAGCTACTTGGATCGTTTCGAATCAGTCCACAAAGTTCTTCAAATTTGTAGATGATGTTCTTCGGGTTCATCAACTGATTCAGGCTTCAATAGTAATGAATTATCGTTCAATGAATCAGGCAACAGAAACAATTCGAAATTATCTTCAGCAGCTGAAGCTCAGAAATGTTCGGCAAGTGTTCATCGTATTTCAACTTCAAACTGCCAACCCAAACCTCTTCAACTTGAACTCAAAATGTAACCACAAGCTCGTCTCAACAATCCGAACAAACTCCAGAAATCAATTTGAACAATTGCCCACAGAATCGAAGGAACCCAATTCGTCTTCTTCGTCGAGAAACCGTTCGAAAAATTGCAACTCAAAACCCTAAAAAATCACTCAAATCGATTATAATCCTTCATATTCGGCTTCAAAATGATGTTTTCAACTAGAATCATGAACATCCAATCAAATTCAAAGCCCTCATTTTCAGATTTCAAACGAAATTTAGCTTCTTCATTGAACTCGACAGAGACGGGTTTCAATTGTGGCCTCAAATTCAATGTTGCTTCTTCGTAATATTGAATGGGTCAATACTGCAAAGCACGGAAAAATGGGTAAATGGGTCGAACTAGGTAAATGGGTAAAAATAAAATCCATATTTGATTATGGGTTAAAGATTGCCACGTGGCCCAGTTAAAAATCGCCACATCATTAAATGAAAGACTCATCAATTCTGCCATTAGTCGCGGAAGTATTTTTGTTAATAGAATTAACGTCGTGTATTTTTTTGAACGGATAGATGGACGGAGGGTATTTATAAACCATTTAGCAAACGATAGATATTGGAGAAATCTCTCTCTCTCTCTCTCTCTATATATATATATATATATATATATATATATATTAAAGCAAGAAAGTTACCATATATAATTGCATTGTGGTTAAGCCAAGTGGCAAGCTAATAAATGCAAATAGTATATGGTAACTTTATTTTATATTTGACTATGTTAGTCATATATATATATATATATATAACTATATATAACTGAATTTGAATTAAAGAATAATTTTGAATTCATAGATAAAGTTTTTAAATCTATATATATATTAAAGCAAGAACGTTACCATATATAATTACATTGTGGTTAAGCCAAGTGGCAAGCTAATAAATGCAAATAGTATATGGTAACTTTATTTTATATTTGATTATGTTAGTCATATATATATAAAACTGAATAATTTTGAATTTATAGATAAAGTTTTTAATTTGAATTAAATATAAAAATAAATTTATCTTTTTTTTTGGTCAAGTTATTATACTTGATTCGGTTAATGATCATATGCAATAACGGTAAGAACTTTTGTTATCTTTTCTGATTATTTAAATACTAATGCGACTGTGAAAAAAAAACTATTCCATATAACTATAGAACTCTTTCACACTTAAACCCCCGTAATTATAGTTCTTTAAAATAATATTCTCTCTCTCTCTCTATATATATATATATATATATATATATATATATATATATATATATATATATATATATATATATATATATTAAAGCAAGAAAGTTACCATATATAATTGCATTGTGGTTAAGCCAAGTGGCAAGCTAATAAATGCAAATAGTATATGATAACTTTATTTTATATTTGACTATGTTAGTCATACATACATATATATATACATACATATATATATATAAACTGAATTTGAATTAAAGAATAATTTTGAATTTATAGATAAAGTTTTTAAATTTGAATTAAAATAAAAAAAGAAATTTATCTTTTTTTTTGGTCAAGTTATCATACTTAATTCGGTTAATGATCATATGCAATAATGGTAGGAACTTTTGTTATCTTTTTTGATTATTTAAATACTAATGCGAATGTGAAAAAAAGTTATTCCATATAACTATAGAACTCTTTCACACTTAAAACCCTATAATTATAGTTTTTTAAAATAATATAGCTAGATTTGAATAAATCGAATTTCTTTTAAAATAAATATAACATATAGGATATACGTCTACGGTTATCCAGGTAACAAAAAAGAATTTAAAAATCATTATCTATATCTATATATATATTAAAGCAAGAAAGTTACCATATATAATTGATATTATGGTTAAGCCAAGTGGCAAGCTAATAAATGTCAATAGTATATGGTAACTTTATTCTATATTTGACTATTTTAGTTAAATACAAATATAATATAATATAATATATCTATATTTGACTATTTTAATTAAATACAAATATATATATGGAATTTGAATTAAAATATAATTTTGAATTTATAGATAAAGTTCTAAAATTCAAATTTATATTTTTATCATGTTATTATACTTAATTCGGTTAATGATCATATGCAATCATGTTAGTAACTTTTGTTATTTTTTCTAATTATTTAAATACTACTTCGTCTCTAGCAAAAAAAAAAAAAAAACTACTCCATATAACTATAAAACTCTTTCACATTTAAAATCTTATAAGTGTAGTTCTTTGAAACATTGAAGCTAGATTTGAATAAAACAAAATTCTTTTAAAATAAATGTAATATAAGGGTACACGACTATGTTTATCTAAATAACAAAAAAGAGTTTACAAAATCAAATAAAAGTTTACTTACATATAAAGTAAACATATATGCTGGAGAAAGAAACATCACAAAATCAGTCAATATTAAAAAAAAAGTTGTTTTTTTTTCTTCTTGAAGAATATTTGTTTGAAGGGTCAATTTGCATAAATGGACATCAAACAAATAACAAAACTTTGGCTATACAATTGCTATCATTAATTTCAATTTAGCACATTCAAGGAATTGAAGGGTATAAGCTGAAACCCCTTCATTTAGTTGTAGTCAAACCAATACTGCAAGGGTATAATATTTTTTTCATTGAAGAATATTAGTTTTGAATCATTAGATTATGTAAAAGGTTTTTTTTTTCAAACTCAACAAGAGAGAAATTGGTTTCTAATTGATAGTTACTATAGCGACTTTTAAGTGTAACAAAGAGTATATATAAAGAAAAAATTGGTATGACGTGAAGTATTTTTTTTTAAATGAAACAAATTATTTCGAAGAAACTCTTTACTTTTTTTTAATTATAAGATAATAAAAAATAAGATATTTTTGAACATTAGTAGAGAGTTTTAAAATTATTATAATAGAAGTTATATCATGGATAAACTCAAAAAACCGAAATCTTATGGAATATTTACATAATATCCGGTCATATTTATTGTTTACTTTTTATAGCTAATATAATAATACACCAACAATACACGATTATACACATATTATATATGGATTATATATGAATTACACATCATTTAATTTTTTAATTTAAGTGGTCGGGTGAGCACCTATTTAGGCTGATTAGATAAAGCCAAAA
The DNA here is from genome assembly GCF_000393655.2 of Nicotiana sylvestris. Classification (NCBI taxonomy): domain Eukaryota; kingdom Viridiplantae; phylum Streptophyta; class Magnoliopsida; order Solanales; family Solanaceae; genus Nicotiana; species Nicotiana sylvestris. The sequence goes on from NC_091062.1 coordinate 136,834,029, forward strand.
GAAAAATATGAAATAACTTCAACCAAAGATTAAAAATATAATTAAAGTTCACATGTAGACAATTTTTATTAAAACTCATCCTTTTATAGTTAAATAAATTAATTTTTTGTAACAAAAGAAATAATGACATCAAAATAAAATAAAAGAAAATAAACATTGAAAAAAATGTTAGAAAGATTTAAAAATGAGAAATAAAAGATGACAACAAATTTCTTCTTATGTTTGATCTTTGTTGAGTATAAAAAATTTGAAAGTTAATCTCATTGATTTCAAATATTTTTTTTAACTCAAATACATAGATTATAAGATAAGGATATCTTAGAATATTTTTTTAATTTACATTATGTGTCGTTTTTAAAAAAACACTATTACTAACAAACTGATATGATATTCGAATTTGAAATGGAATGCAATTTGAGTAGTTTGCATTGAGGTTAAGCCAAGTATGATGTCGAAAAATAAACTACTTGACAATTTTAAGACAATATATGCAATTTTTTATAATAATAATAATCAACTAATTTAACATTTAATGATTCAAAGAACAAACTTTTTGTATATATAGGGTATTAAAAATTCAAATTCTTGGGCTAAAGATATCGATAAACTTAAAGTGGAGTCATACTGAAATAAATTCGGTTAAAGAATCATTTAAATTTTTAGATAGCCAATTAAAGTGTATTTTAAATTAAGGATAATATCTTCACTTGCATCATTATAAAGATAATCATAATTATAATATATATATAAAGTTTTAGAAATTGAAATTTCAAAATAGAAATATTTTTTGAAAGATAAAATCATACCAAATAAGAGTTCAAGTCGTAGTATAAGAGTTACGTCGTAATCAAAGAATCGTTTATATCGTGTCAACCTTTGTGCTTTGCCATAAATATGAGTTATTATTTCACTTTATGGCTATTTTTAGGTTCTAATGACACCTATGAGAATAGTGCAAAAATAAAATTATCACTACGAGAGTTGAGAAAATGTTAGTCTTTTTTCATGTAGTGTTTCTTAATTCATATCTGACGGTTATCTATAATTATTTAGAAGGTTTAAATGTTAAGGTTATTTACATATAATTCAAATAACTCAGATATTTAAAATGGTTAATGTCAAATATCAAAATGGAGTAAAAAAAATCACTAGCTAAAGAATTTTTTATATTTTTAGATAGCAATTAAAATGAGTTTTGAATTAAGAATAATATTTTCAATTACATTATTATAAAAATAATTATTATTGAAAAATAATATTTTAGAAACTAAATTTTAAGAAAGAAATATTTTTTAATAGATATCAACGCACCAAATAAGAGTTCAAGTAGTAGTAAAAGAGTTAAGCCTTATCCAAAGAGTCATTCATTGTCTCAGTATTTGATTGTTTTGCCACAAATATAAGTTCTTATTTTGCTTCCTGATTATTTTTAAGATCCAATGACACCGACAAGAATGATATCGAAAAAGAAAAATAAAAGAAATGGTTAATTGTTTTCATGTAGTTAATATCCAATGATTATCTATATTTACTTAGAAAATGTAAATTTTAAGATTATTTACATGCAATCCAAATAACTTAAATATTTGACATGACTAGTATGCGCACATCCGCACGGATACTAATATTAGTAGTACAACTATAGAAAAAAGACACTTATTAATTAATGTAAGAGACTTAAAACTGCACTTTTTAATTAATTAATTAATTATATTCCTCTGACTATGTTCCCCAGGTGGACTAAGACTGGTGTAACTAAAGGGATTATTAAACTTTCCTTTTAATATCAAACACACTCCTCACCTAAATTCCTCTTTTAATAGTAATAATTGCTTAATCAAACTCATTCCTCGTATTAATTAATTCTATCTTTCTAAGCACCTCTCCTAATTAATACAGTACTAAGTTAAACTAACCACTCACCCCCCCCCCCCCAATACCCTATCAAACATTCCAAAAATAATTAAACAGATACTTTTATTAAACCTTTTCCATTTGTAGTCACTTCCAATAACACCCACAATATTAAGTGGGCATTTGGACATAAGAATTGTAAAATTTCAGAAAAAAGTGAAATTTTTTTTCAAATGAAAATAATATTTGAAATTAGAATTGTGTTTGGACATAATACAATTTTGGGTTATTTTTGAATTTTTGTGAGTGATTTAAAGTGAAAATTTTGAAAACAGTTTTTTGGAATTTTTAAAATTTTCGAAAAATTCCGAAATTCATCTTCAAGTGAAAATTAAAATTTCATGGTCAAACACTAATTTCGAAAAAAGTGAATTTTTTCTTACAAAAAGCCGAAAAAAAATCTTATGGCCAAACGGCCCTAAGTTTTCTTTCATGCCCAATGTAGAAATTTTCATTTTATTTTCTGAAGGTTCATTTTAACTATTTTTTTTTGTGTGGATAAATGACACTGTATAACCGCTCTTAAAATAATAGCCGAAATATATATATATATATATATATATATATATATATATATATTCTGTATGTTATATACAAACTTGTTATATCTTTGTAATAATATTTTTATTATCGAAAATAAATTTTCATCTTGTGATCAGTTATAAATCATTAAGTATATTTTACAAATAACAGATAAGCGAAGTTCACTATTAGGACCCATTATTTTGCCCATATTTCAAATCCTAAATCCCAAAACCAACTCAATAGCTGATTTTGGGCCAAAATCTTTACAAACACTAATAATATACATATTTTTCCAAAATAAGTTTGGAAAATATGTTTTGAAAACGTATGTCCAAACACATTTTCATCTTCAAACCAAACTTCACCTAAATCAAAATTTTCAAAACAAATTTAAAAATCTATGGCGAAACGCTAGCTTAGACATTTCTACAACCCATTAACAAGTTAGAAGTTAGACAATCAATACTTAAATTAAATTTTCGAATTGTATGAAAGATAAGTGGAGATACTGTTTATCCGCTCTTCAATGGAAGAAAAAATAAATAAATCTCATAAACGACACAAAACTCCATGTGGTTCTTTATAGTAGAGACGAAATTCTTGAATTGTGCAATTTTCAATAAATGAAATAGTTCTTTATTGTCATGTTGTGGGGGCCCATAATTACTTCTAGTAGCTTAATCATTTTATCAATAAATGATTAAACCCATGCATATAGCCGTTTATTTTTACTTATCCACAATAAACTTTACACATTTCTTAAGAAATAATAAAAGTAATATATATTTTACCATAATAATAATAATAATAGCATTTCAAGATATCTTGAAAAATAATTTGAAAAATAATTAGTTAATGATAAAAGTAAAATAAAAAAAATATTTTTTTTCTTGATTTACTAAAATAAATAAGTAAAAGTAAAAATATATATTTTAATATAGTGGATAAGTAAATGTGATCAGAAGATAGTACATAAGTAATTCTATTAGAGTCCACATATCTTAATTAATACACTAATCATTAATAGAAATGATTAAATTCCCATCATACTATAAACAAAGGAATACTCAACAAATAGTTTAATAACAAAACTCCCACATGTTAAAAGTCCCATAATTTTTTCTTCGGTCCAAGATTTTCTCTCTCTAGAAGCTTCACCACTAAATGTCAATCTCCATCTTCCCAAATGCCATTGCTACGCGTAGTAGCTGAAGAGAGAGAAAAATAGGGAGAGAGAAAAAAATGGTGAAAAAGAAAGAAGAAAAAAGATGCCAATAAAACAAGCAAAAGATGATTGCAAAAAGAAGAAACTTTCTTTAGTTCATTCTTTTTAATCTAACGATGTTGTGTTAGCCATTCCTCATATTTCTCTTCTATTTCCCCTCTTCTTTTGCCATCTCTATTTTCTCTCTCTCCATTTCACATTTACCCTTTTTTTTAAAAATTCCATAATCAGCTGACACCTTTTATATCTCTCTCTATTTAAAAAAAAAAAAACTTGAAAAATTAGTGGATCTTGCTGCTACCCATTTCTTTTCTCACCGACCCCCTTATCAGGGTTTCAAAAAAAAAAAAATCTTTTTTTTCTTCAAAAGTTGGACATTTTTGGATTCACATTTTAGCTTCTGAGGTCTGGGATTTTAGGTGATTAATTTGAAGGTTCATATTTGCATGATCCATATTTAGGGTTTGGATTTTCTTTTGAAGTTTTTTTGGGGTAATATTGAGGTGGTTTAAGGACTGGGTGTTCAATTAGATTGAATACTATTTACTGTTTTGAAGGTGAGCCCACTTACTCCATAGAGTTCTTGTGGCAACTTCACCAGCTTTCTTCATTCAGGTAAAAATGAAAATTCAATTATTATCATAATAATAATTTATATAACTATCTTTAATATCAGTTTCAGCTTGTGGTATGTTATTGTTTTTCTTTTTTCAGTCATTTTAGGGCTGTTAATTGTTCAGCATTTATCTATTTTGATACTTTCTTATGTTTTTGTAAATGGTTTATGAATTTGATTGGTCTTTAAGTTATAGAGGTTTTATTTATTTGAGGGTTGGGGATTCTTTATTGGTGTTGCTGAAGTTTCTGAATTGTTAATAGCATTAATTTGAGGTATTTCACCTATTGTAGGTGTTAGATTTAACAAAATTAGTATTTTGATGCTGAGGTTATGCTGAGTGATCTAATAAATTGTAAAATTTGAGATTATTTATGTATTTATTATAATGCTTGTTTACTCATAAATGTTATATTTTTATTAACAAATGCCCAATGGTGGAAGATATTCACCTATGCACGATTTGTTTGCGTTTCAGCGAAATCATTGAGTTTGTTAGCTGATTTGAAGCTAAATGATTGGTCGATATTCTTGGCGGTTTCTTTATGTTGTTCAGCTGCTATTAGGTTTACAAAATATAGGTACTTGAGTTTTGGACAAATCATTACTTTTTGGTTACAGCTGGATGTTGAGCTGAGTTTTTTCTTTTTACGAGTATCGGATTAAGTGGTAGTTGATCGATTAATTTGTAGATAAAAAACTTAAGCCCTCTCTTCGCCGTGTTTCCTTCATTTTATTTCAAGAAGTTATTATGTCACACTATTTGGTAGTTGGATGTGATAAGGTGATGTGATGGGTTTTTAGAAGTTTGGTGCCCTGAATAATGTGTTAAGAAATTTAAGAATAGGTTAATCATTTGGAAATAATTTACGCGTATCACGATATTTGAATGGTCTCTAAATGATAATCTTTTTTTTTGAGTTGAGAGTCAGGGTCTTTATTATATTTGACTTTTCAACCTTTTGAGGCTGATAAACTAGGAATTTTGAACTTTTTCATTCTAAATGTTTGTTTAATGATAATTTGTATTGAAGATCGGGTGTCTTTTGTAGAAAATCATAATCTGTTTGCGGATTTTCTATATACAACTTGTATATCAGGGAGTCTTCTTTTCCAATCATCAATAAAATTATTTTCCTTATCAAAAAAATAATAATATATTTGCTGATAAATGTTATGATGGAACCGACAAATGCTTAATATGACGTAAGAGGTTCTCCTATGTACAAATTGATTTCCTTATCAGCAAAATCGTTGAGTTCGTTGACTGGTTAGAAGCTATATGATTGGTCAATATTCTTGGCTGTTTCTTTAGGTTTTACAAGTTATGTTTATTTGAGTTTTTGTCAAAACGTTCCCTTTTTTGCTCACCTGGATGTTGAGCTCAGCCTTTTCTTTTTTCAAGTGTGGGATTGAGGTATAGTTGATTTGATTTGTCGATAAATAAGTTAAACCCTTTTTCTCCCTGTGTTTCCTTCATTTTATCCCAATAAGTGATTATCTCACATTTTTTTAATAGGTAAGTGAACATTTTATTGAATTAAAAGGAGCACAAAGATTGTGCTATTCGTTACATCTGGATCCTTACAAGTGTACCAATTTCTGATTATGTCGCATTAATTGGTAGTTAGTTGTGATAAGTTGATCTGATGGGTTTTCAGAAGTTTGGACTGCGATATTTCAGAATAGGTTATTCGTTTTTCGTCATGAACCTTTTTCCATCTTTGTTACTATTATTTAAAAATCTCAATCTTGCTTTTTAAAAGTTGGCAGTTTCTTTATTGTCATTCATTTTATAGTAAGCGCAACTGGTTTGTCATGAATGATGTCACTCCTTTTGGATGTGTTGCCCTTATTAACAACAATTTTATATCCCTTACATTCGCCGTCACTTTTGTTTACTTCTTCAACCTTTTTTTAGGATATGATTATGACAAGTGAAAGCGATGACAGGATGACATCAAATGTTGGTGTGGATTCGCCATCTGTCGAAGAAGCCTGTGGTGGAGGAAATACCGGAGGAGGTCTACCACTAAAAAAAGGCCCCTGGACTTCTGCAGAAGATGCAATTTTAGTGGATTACGTCACGAAACACGGTGAGGGGAACTGGAATGCCGTCCAGAAGCACTCAGGACTTGCTCGATGTGGTAAAAGTTGCCGTTTGCGGTGGGCCAATCACCTGAGACCAGATTTAAAGAAAGGCGCTTTCACTCCTGAGGAAGAGCGCCGCATAATTGAACTGCATGCTAAGATGGGAAACAAATGGGCACGAATGGCTGCTGATGTTCGTAACTTCTCTCAATCTGCTTCTTTTTTTTTGCAGTCTATATTGCTAATGGCTTACTTCTCTTCAAATCTTATCTCCGATTATAAAATCCATAAATGCTATCAGATATCATTATTTTAGTATTTTCTAGAATTTGGTTAAACTGACAGTTCAAGATAACTTTTGGTAGAAACAGCAATTTTTTCATGTTTTACTTTTTGCGTTATCTACATGATCACATTTCATATACCCAAATCATTCTATTGAAAATTTTAAATCACGTTCTTGAAAAAAATAGGAATGAAAACAGAATCATATGTGAACTTTGTTTTATTTAAAGAAAATTCTTGTTTTTAGTTGATGTGATGCACTGCTATATTATCTAGCGGGGCAGTAAAATTTTTTTCCTTAAGTTGGTGGGTTGAGCTGGTTTAAAAGCCTTATCTGCCCCTTAAATAATTTAAACACCAGTTTATAATCACAGTACTTGGGAAATGACTGCCCATCCTTTCACTTTTAAGTTTCTATTTGATTTTGCTTAATTCTTTGTCTTAGCGGGATGTTATACCTGGCATTAATTGACAAAATCTATAATTAGATTGATAATCACCATAACACTTTCCAAACAATGTTAATAGTCCTTGATAAGCATTCTGCTTTTGGGAGAAGCAATTAGTGTTCTCATATTTTACCTTTATATAAAAAAGTAGCGTTCTTTCAGTATGTTTATTTAATAATGTGTTATCTGCTTGTCTTCAAGTTTTCAAGTGCAATGTTTAGAAACCTTGCTTATTGCAAGTTTTTATCATTAAATATTCTTATCTTTTCTTTTTGGACTCCCCTGTTTGTTGTTTAGCTCTCTGAACTTCTTATCTTTTGTTTTTCTATTTGTTGTCAATTATTGGGCAGTTGATATGGAGTTAATGTCTGATCCTCCATGATATTGAGGTGTAAGAGTGTGGTCTGGTAAAGCTATTAACATCATCTTTTGAAGGGAGGAGGAAACAAGCTGATCAACTGTACCTTTTTTTTTCCTTCTAGAAACCGGCCTGGATGGTTTTTCCATCTGGTTGGTCCTAGAAATTGAATGCCGTTTGCCTGATTATTGATTCAAAACTGGTGACTTGACTCGGATCGGTTTGATCCTCGTCTGGCTCTTATTAAGCTCTTGTTCCATCATTTAGTAAATATAAAACCCTTTCTCAGCCGTTATTGCTCTATATGTTAAGCAGAAGATACATCCACATCCTCCTACCCCTCTCTTGTGCGACTGAATGAAATGTTCCGAGGCAACACTTTTTAGGTGTTGGCCATTTATGTGCTCATTTATTTCCTTATTTTTCTGTATACAACATGTGCAAAATATGTGAATATTTTTTTTTATACTTTTGCAAGTAATCAATCAACTACACCTCAATCCATAATAATGAGGGTCAATCAATACTTCTGCAATTGACCGAAAAGAGGTGTTAGGGTGGGATTGGGTACAAAGTTATCCTTATCATTGTCTCAACTTACCGGCCTCCATGTGCAGTTATCCGTAACTTCTGTTGATATTTTAGGTGCTATATATATCTAGATATTGCGAATGTATGTGCAGCATATGATATGTTGTGAAATCTCTCTTTTTCTTGATATGTTGCATTTTATATTTAATGACAGATGTGGGTTTTGCTTTAGATCCTGATCAGGTTATCAAATTAACAGTACTCTGAAATTTATTCAGATTATCCATTTAAGGAGTTCATTGCTCAGTGGAAGTGCACACTTGTAGTTTATAGCCCTATCATGCACTGGCCTTGTTGCTGTTTTTTGGAAGTAATGCTACTACTTTCGGATTAGCTCTCCTTAGCTATAGTATTCTTTTCCTTCTCCTTTATTGTTCGTTTTCTCGCTGTTCTTAACACTGAGGAGTGTCAAATGTGACTAATCGTGGCATGGTGAGAAGTGTTGTGATATGAATTTATAGTCTAACAATCTTTTATCTTAAAAAGTTTCTAGAAACCAAATGCAAAAGTGTCTGGGTCATTGGGATTCAACATATTACAAGGGTCTTATCTGCTTTGACATATTTATCAATAATTTTATAATTCTATTGCACACTTGGTAATAATCTCTTGACTTGAATAGGAGTCTTGATTCTGGTGAGTAAGAAAAGTAAGATATTCTAGGGAGAAGGAAAAGTACTCATAGTGAATGCCACATTGTTAGGAGCGCCTAACTCCCATGATAAATTTCTTTTCACTCTTTTGCGACTCTTTTGTGATGTTCCAAGTTCATTATTTTATCATATAGTGCACATGATTTTTCTTTAGGTGGTTTTGTGCAATGCGTGTCACCAGATATGACTAGTGCTTTGTGCTTGGTAAAACCTGTATGTTTGGATATAGTTGGATAATGTTCTTTGCGGACTGGAAATGTGGATTGTCCCCTCTTCTATCTGAGATGACTTTCTACAAAATAACAAAAACTGTGACCTCACCATGTTCTCAAATTGGAAATCTTGTGTTATCTCAATCATTGTTCCAGTTTAACATTTGATGCCTCTATTCTACTTTTTCAGTTGCCCGGGCGCACAGATAATGAGATAAAGAACTACTGGAATACCAGAATAAAGAGACGACAGCGTGCAGGCTTGCCAGTTTACCCTCCAGATATTTGTTTTCAGGCAATTAGCGAAAACAAGCAAAATGAGGAGTTGGGTGCATTCTCCTCTACAGATGCACAATATCCTGATTTCTTACCAATGAACAATTATGAGATTCCAGCAGTGGAGTTCAAAAATTTGGAATTCAATCAGCAGTTGTGTCCACCACCACTTCTTGATATTCCCTCTGGTAGCTTACTTGATATTCCTGCGAGAAGCCTGTTGGCACAGGGTCTTAATTCTGCCTATTATAGTCGGTCATTCCTCTCAACGGTGCATCCAACCAAGCGTATGCGAGGCTCCGAGTCTGTGTTCTCTGGTTTAAATGATGATTCTTCTCCATTAAAAAATGATGATTCTTTCCCAAGCTGCCATCAATATCAGAACGATGGTTCTTTGCTTGCTCAGTCCTTGGGGTTTTCATCTTCATATTATCGAAATCTAACATCTGATCATCACCCGGCATCCTTGGGTGTAATTCCTGGCAGCCATGCCCATTTAAATGGCAACTCCTCTTCTTCAGAGCCCTCACGGGCAAAGAAGCTCGAGCTCCCTTCACTCCAAAGTCAGATGGCAAGTTGGGGCTTATCTTCTTCCCCTCTTCCTTCACTCGAGTCCGTTGATACTTTGATTCAGTCCCCTCCAACTGACCAGACTGAATCATGCAATCTGTCACCTAGGAACAGCGGTCTGTTGGACGCTGTACTTTATGAAGCACAAACTATGAGAGCTTCAAAGAATAACTTGCAGCAGGAGAGTTCCGGTGATGTGGTGGATAATTCATGTCCAGATCTCCATGAGACTGGGTGGGAAACATATGGTGATCCAATCTCTCCTTTAGGTCATTCTGCTGCATCTGTGTTTAGTGAATACACCCCTACTAGTGGAAGCTCATCAGAGGAGCCCCAGTTAGTGACGATGCCAGGTGAGACTGATTATAATATTCACTTCTCCTAATTGTGTTAACAGTTGAAAACATGAATTTTATGTAATTTGATTGTTTTGTGGTTGTGAAGGTTGCAAGGTTAAGCAGGAGAAGTTTGACTTCGGGCCCTATGATGGGAAGGATGACGCCTCAAACCCGATCTTTTCCAGGCCAGACTACTTGCTTGACTCCAATTGTTTCAGTCCTATGCAGAACTATGTGAGAACCATTTGGCGCTGAAAGATGCATTTTGGCTACAGTCCTTTTGATGACTATATCGGTAGTCAAACCATCAGATCAAGTTTGTGGACATGGCTCTTGCACAGGGGATGCCATGTCTACCATCCAGTCAATAAGCTCAGCAAGATTATGGTACTTTTACGCTTTGCAAACATCTTTCCCATACAAACTTTGATTGTCTCAGCTGTTAAAGGACAAATAGAAAACAATGTAGTATTTTCCGATAAGACTGAAAATGCCTTCTGCATGGTTGTGTTTGAGTTGTGGAGTCTTTGAGATTCAAACAAATGACACTTCTTGTATGTGGCATTGAATGGCCTGCTTTCTAATTCCGTTGTGTTGACCACAAATGCAACACATCTCCTTTGTGCTGGGAGGACATTAAAGTTGCAGTATTGCTTTCTCTTATGCTCTCTTTCTCTCCAAATGAGTTGTGTAGTTTCGGTTTTGAGTTATATTGGACAAGAATACAAGTAATCACATATGATAGAGGGTTGTAAGCAGCACTGAGCACGTACAAGAGATAATAGGAGAGTGTTGCTTTAGATGAGTCTTAGGAGACATGCACATGGAATCAATGCAGAGCAAAGGGTCATTAAAGCAATAGTAGCAAACAGAAACTAATGCTTAGTTATTGTTCTTACACTTATATTAGGATGAGAATTCGTCATGATTCCTTGAATTTTTGCTAAAAGTCTTGTAAGTTAATAGCAGCAAGTGTGAGTTTTTGAGAGAACTTCTAGTTTTACGGTAATTTGCCTTTAAATGTAACAGGATAAAAGCATAATGGATACAGAGGATTCATATAAATGGACCCAACTAATTGTGATTATGAGATAGTTGATTGATTGAAGAATCTTAAATACGGGAGAAGTGCACGGTTAGTCACTAAGAACACATGTATTTACTTTTAAGCCATTGTTTAAAATGTCTTTAGTCTTTAACCACTGCTTTAATAAACTTTAACTACCTGGACGAAAATATCCTTCTGCTCATGTCCTTAACTTTTGAACTTAACTTCAGGACTACATGTCCTTAACTTTTGAACTTGGAACTCTAAGTTCAGGACTTCAGGATGTCCTTAACTTTTGAACTTAACTTCAGGACCACATGTCCTTAACTTTTGAACTTGTACCTGTAAGTTCAGGACCTATTGTCCTTAACTTTTGGGCTTCTTAGCCTAAATTCAGGACCTATTGTTTTTAACTTTTGAATTTAACTTCAGGTCAGGACTACATGTCCTTTACTTTTGGACTTGTAACTGTAAGTTCAAGACCAAGTGTCCTTAACTTTTGAGCTTGTTAGTCTAAGTTCAGGACCTATTGTCCTTAACTTTTGGGCTTCTTAGCCTAAGTTCAAGACCTATTGTCCTTAATTTTTGAGTTTGTTAGTCTAAGTTAAGGACTTCAGGACCACATGTCCTTAACTTTTGAACTTGTAACTGTAAGTTCAGGACCTATTGTCCTTAACTTTTGGGCTTCTTAGCCTAAATTCAGGACCTATTGTTCTTAACTTTTGAATTTAACTTCAGGTCAGGACTACATGTCCTTAACTTTTGGACTTGTAACTGTAAGTTCAGGACCAAGTGTCCTTAACTTTTGAGCTTGTTAGTCTAAGTTCAGGACCTATTGTCCTTAACTTTTGGGCTTCTTAGCCTAAGTTCAGGACCTATTGTCCTTAATTTTTGAGTTTGTTAGTCTAAGTTAAGGACTTCAGGACCACATGCCCTTAACTTTTGAACTTGTAACTGTAAGTTCAGGACCTATTGTCCTTAACTTTTGGGCTTCTTAGCCTAAGTTCAGGACCTATTATTCTTAACTTTTGCGCTTGTTAGTCTAAGTTCAGGACCAAATGTCCTTAACTTTTGAACTTGTAACTGTAAGTTCAGGACCAAATGTCCTTAACTTTTGAGCTTGTTAGTCTAAGTTCAGGACCTATTGTCCTTAACTTTTGAGCTTGTTAGTCTAAGCTTAGGACTTCAGGACCTATTGTCCTTAACTTTGAACTTGTAACTGTAAGTTCAGGACCTATTGACCTTAACTTTTGGGCTTCTTAGCCTAAATTCAGGACCTATAATATTATTAACTTTTGCGCTTGTTAGTCTAAGTTCAGGACCAAATGTCCTTAACTTTTGAACTTGTAACTGTAAGTTCAGGACCAAATGTCCTTAACTTTTGAGCTTGTTAGTCTAAGCTTAGGACTTCAGGACCTATTGCCCTTAACTTTTGAACTTGTAACTGTAAGTTCAGGACCTATTGTCCTTAACTTTTGAGCTTGTTAGTGTAAGAAAACAAGCAATGAAAAAACAAGATGAAACTAGGCTAACCAGTCAACAATGTCATCAATCCTCTCAGGCCAGTGACATGTCAAAAGAGTAACAGTCCCACACAAAGCATACATATCTGCCTGTTCTGAGAAGTAACAAAGCTCACTATCTGCAAACTTGACTTAATTAAGTGCGCATCGAAGCAATTTAAGGCATATCAGTGGAGAACAATATCAGTGGAGAACAATACAGATCTCGTACGAAGTTTAGTAACTCTAAGTGTAAAAGGGAGCATATATCTATGAATTTGTCTTAATTAAATTCTTTTTAGATGGAAAAATTCAAAGAAACAAACTAATAAGCTCATGACGAAAAGTCAACAGCAGGAGATCTATCTGAAACCTCAACGGACGGCGGCACAGTTTTTCTCCCTAACACATGAAAGAGATAGAACAAAGGGTAACACAGTCTTTTCATATTAATTTTAATATACTAGTAGCTACTATTGCTAAGCATTAAAAATGCTAGATATAAAAAGTAAATACCACTTTAAAAAGTGGCTACCTCACACAATTTTTACCCTAAATACATCTAGCTGCTCTAAAAGATCATAACGACCAATTATTATTGGAAGGAATTCTGAAGACGAAATTACTGTTTTATTTTTCAAATAATTGAAAGTTCTTTCAATCAAAGTAATAATGTATCAGAAGGTCTAACGTTAAGTAACATCAAAATTTGTGATTTCCAGAAGTTGACTGGTAGCCTTTTCAATTTCATTAGGTAAATATACACGCACACATGTATCTGGAATAAGATATTTGGATATTCTGTTCCTCTTTTTTTCCTTTTCAATCAAATACCCAGAAAGGAGAAAAGGTTTAGAAAAGGCAACTCAGACTACTTTGCTAAGCCCTTTGCAATATATATCTTCGAGCTGTCAATACGGGCTAAGCTGGGCCGGCCCACTATTTCGATAGGCCTTAAAATGATCAGCCCGACCCTAACCTACGTGGGTACAGGGTCCCACGAGCCGGCCCACTATCTTTATAAATTGTTTTCCATATTTTTTAAACCAAAATTGCAAAACATATATATTTACACGCCAAAAAAACATATTTGTCGGATAGCAAGTTTCTGCAAAACTTAATAACTTTTGATATTGTTTCAATAGATTACTATAAAACACAAAAAAGAGGACAATATTTCATTCATTAAAAGTCAATACTCAAAATAAACTATTCAAAAATATTTTCAAGGTGCTCATGGTATATCCAATGCCAATAAATCATCTTCATCTAGCACATTGAAATTCTCTTGTGAAACAAAAATGTCTTAACATCTTCATTTTTTTTAAATCTGTAATTATATGCAATGTTAATTAGTTAAAACATTAAAAAATAACTAAAATTTTAAGGACAAAAAAATATTTGTATTCACATAAAAAGTATTACTAGTTTAGGATTGGATTACTCTTCTTGTTATTTTAGTTTCTTATTTTTTTTATATTTTTAATTAAACACGTTATTAAGCCCACGGGCTGAGCCAGCCCAACCTCGATCAAGCCTCATGGGCCACGAGCTTACTTGGGGCTTAAAAACCTCGTTTTAAATGAGTTCCAAATTTTTTAGCCCAGCCCTATTAAATCATGGGCCGGACCGGGCCGGCAGGCCAAGCCCATATTGATGGTTGTGGTCTTCACGTAAGGTAAAAATAGCATGGGCTAGCCAGTTTTTGGTTGGTAATTGAAAAATAGCCAGCGTTTGCAAAGTCATTGAAAAATAGCCACTATTTTGCTGCAATACGGAAAGTTCCAGCATAATATACTGGAGATTGATGCACCTGTGTATGAACTTCCATCATATTATGCCGGAACTCCGGAACTCCAGAACTCCAGTATATTATGCTGGAATATTTTTCGGATTTTGAACAGTGTTTTCGTTCAGATTTATCTTTACATGAAAAGTGACTAAATTTCGATTATTTTTGAAACTGTGGCTATTTTTCAATTACCACTTGTAAATCAAACTATTTTTGAATTTCACCCCGAATGTAAGTCCTTACTTGTTTGACTCAAAAGATTTTTAACTCTTTTTAAGCAAATCAATCAAAGATGAAGGGGTAAATCGTAGTCAAACTTAATTAATATCGGATCGAAAGATTGAATGACCGCAATTGCAAATTAGATGAGTAGAGCACCAAAAGATCTTATTCAAAATTGAGCGCAGCCTTCCCTCTCCGTAGAGGGGGAAGAAGAATTATAATTGTTTTGCCCTTTTCGGGGTACAGGGATTGAGCTCACTCCTTCTTCTTTATACGGAAAGCCCTCTTTTTTCCCCTTTCCGGTGGAGTTCTGTTCATCTCTTTATTTTGTGAGGAATCCCCCCCCCCCCTCCTTTGGGGCTTACTTGCACTTGTATATATAGTCGAAAAACCCTCTTACCCTTGCCACGACCTTACGACCGTAAGGTCTCCTGGTTGTTGTTGTGTAGAATGTCTTAAAAGAGGGATTGGATTGACTCTATTGGCTTCTTACCCGATGGCAAAAATGCGGTCGTGACCGCCCTAATCGAAGTGGTCAGATTTTGACCAATACATTACTATAGGCAAAGGAGTTTGTGTGCATTATTTTTAGCGTACTCCGATTCATAACGTTAAAATATCTTTGCAATGACAATTGTACGCTAGCGGTTGGGCATATATTTGGTTGAAACTTAAAAATAGAGTTGTTGAATTTGTGTTGAAAAATAAATTTTGGAAGATGAAGTTATGTTTGGATTGCATTTTATTTGAAAAAGAAGTTAAAGTTTTGTGAGTGGAAGGGAAATTTTCACCAAAAAAAACCCTAAACCAGTTTTGGAAATTTGAAAAAGAATTGAATTTTTTTCGTAGATTATATTCCATGAACAAATATTGTTTTCAAAAATAATTTCAAAACAAACTGCCAAAATCTATTACCAAATGGGTCCTTTTTACGTCCGAAACAATATTATTCCCTTCTTTTATGTGAGCCAATTTAGCTAGGGATGAAGTTTAAGAAAGAAAGAAAGAGACCCTAAATTTAAGAAAGAAAAAGGAAACTTTTTTGGAGCCAGTTAGCATTACGATTCCGGAATTAGCAACAGATGGTGTCCCTTCCTCGTCACAACAGCATAACATTGAAACCGCACCTTATAAGCCAATGCGCGAAAATTTGCATTTTGATTATTATCTTTAAAAATGGTAATCTCCCACAGAGTCAAATTATCAAACACCTGGCGACCACCATGCTCAGTCCTCACCGTCATCCGTCGGCTCCGCTGCAAATTCACCTTCTCCACTTGTTGTTCAGAGTGTGATGACTTTTTGCCGTGGTTGGAACACAAGGCTGGGTTGGAGATATCTTCCTTGCTTTCAATTGGAAACTCCGCTCACTACGGAAAATCACTCGTTGCTGGTCACCCTATAAAACCAGGCGATTGCTTGTTCAAGGTTCCTTACAATGTGCAATTGGCCCCTGATAATCTCCCCAAAGGTATCGATACTTTATTCGGAGATAATGTAAGTAATGCCGCTAAAGTTGCCTTACTCATTCTATATGAGCAGAAGTTGGGACACAAATCTGAATGGGCCCCTTAAATTACTCGTCGTCCCCGGCTTGAACATATGCATAACACAATATTCTGGGATGACAATGAGCTACAGATGATTCAACCGAGTTCATTATATCACCAAACAATTATGCATAAGTTGTTTGTTGAACAAGAATTTCTAACAATTAAGAAGGCCGATTTTGTACAAGATGTGTTAACGTTAGAGGACTTTAAATATGCATTCTCTTTAGTTACATCGCGAGCATGGGAAAGCTCTCGGGGTGTATCTATGATTCCTTTTGCAGATTTTGCAAATCATAGTGACCTTTCGGAGACGATTGTATTAAGTAATGAAGAGGAACAGCTCTCAGAGGTTATTGCGGATTACAGTTATGCTCCTGGTGATGAGGTGCTCATAAGATATGGAAAGTTTTCAAATGCAAGACTCCTTTTGGATTTTGGATTTACTCTTCCTTGTAATAAGTACGAACAGGTTCAAGTTGAGCTGAGTATACCTCATGAGGGCAACCTACGTCAGTTGAAGTTGGAGCTTTTGAGTAGACATAAGATGCTAATTCTTAAAGATGTCAATGGATTAAGCTCTTCTGAGAACTCGTTCGCGCTCAAGGAGGTTAGGGGGTATGCTCATGACGGTCAAGGTAGGGGAATTCCACAGTCAATGCGTGCATTCGCCCGTGTTTTGTGCTCCAGTTCTCTACAATAGATAAATGATTTGGCAGAGGAAGCTGCGGAAAATGATGGTCGACTGGCTCGGCGTCCACTCAAGGACAAGAGCAGAGAGATTGAAGCACATCAGTTTTTGCAATAAAAAATCAATGAGATAATAGAAGAGTATAATGCATCTATTAAGTCATTGGAGCTGCCTGCTACTCTCTGTATGGTTGGGAAACATGATCTGCGGAGACAAATGGCTCAATGCCTTCTCATTGGTGAGCTTCGTGTACTGAAATCTGCTGCACTATGGCTGGAAAATTATTGTGCAACTTTATTCAAAGTTTAGACGACATTCTTATGCTCATTCAAGAAGCCAAAAAAGAAGGTACTTTTGAAACCTGTGACCTTAAACATATCATAATATTTGCTTGACTATAAAAGCTTGTCTGTAAGAGTGAAATGAGAAGTTCAAAGTTAAAATTATTTCCAAATTTAAAGAGACGGTCATTCTTTATGGAATAGAGTTCAGTGGTGGCAAAATCGTTAAAAGAAAACAGTTATCCACCCATATTATCCACTAAAAAATGGGTTGGATAATAAACTTTTTAAAAACGGATCCAAATATGGATAAGAACCATATTATTCATTTTGAAAATGGATAACCAGTGTGTTTAGCTTTTACGTCTGTAAAGCCTTAATTGGGGGTTATTCAAGTTTGGGAAACTAGGAATTCTCATAAAAGTGATCATATTCAAGAAGTCATGGATAATATGGATATCCATATTATCCGCCGGTTAACCCATTTTTTATTCGTATTAAATATGGGTCGGGTCGGATAATTTATCCGTTTTTTGCATTACCCGTATCCGACCCGACCCGCAATAGACTAAAGAGGAGATAATGTCACATAAGGTGGAAGAAAGGGAGTAATAATTTCTAGAAACTAAGGAAAGCTAGGAAAATAATCAAAATAATTTTAATAAAACGGAAAAGGGGGGCAAAGGTGTCGAGACAATTCTTTCATTTTCTACTTTAAGAGTTTTTGGATTTTTTGTATTTCAAAGTAGACGACACAAGAAGTAGACGACACCCATTCTTAAAGGGAAAATTTTCCATATAGAGCATCCTTATTTGATGTTATACCTAATTGTTCGTAGAGTTGATAGAATAGCATGGAAATTGGTCCATTTAGCTGCTAAGCTGAGATTGGCAATGTAATATGATACAACTATAAAGTGTAGAGAAGGCCCCTTATAATCTTCACAAAGAAATGGCCAATCAGAAGAGCTCTAGTAAGAGTTGATGTGGCTCATCCTCGCAAATATATGGCTAATCAAAGGGGCTAATACACATTTTGATCTCGACCACGATTAATAAAAGAAATTCAGTATTTAAACAACAGGAAGATATTCATCGAAAACAGATGAAAATAGAAGTCTTCCCTAGCCAAGTACGTAAATTTATGGTGGTTCTGTTTACAAGTAAATTTGGGTGTGGATAGAGAACATCAGACAATGTCCATAGAAAATTATATATACTTTACGTAACCTTCAGTGTAACAGGTTTTCATATAAACAGGTCCCGCCGATGCCCTGCCACACATTGCCTGCCTTTCTTTGCCATGCATAAGGTTGGATCAGAGAGCCAAGAAAGCGGGAATATCCAATCCACACTTCGCTTTGCTTCCTATATTTCACATTGCACATTTTACTGCTGCCAATTATATTGTTGTTGGTTGCGATTCACATTTGAGCCACGTCCAGTGCCAGAAGCTCCATATGGAGGATAATTTGAACCTCCGACACCATAACTGCTACCTCCACCTCCCCGGGGACCAGCAGCAGGCATTCCTCCTGAACCATATTGGGAACCCCTTCCTTGAGGTGGATAGCGACCACTGCCATAAGCTCCACCTTGGCCACGAGTAGGGTGACCATATCCTCCAGAAGGATTTGCTCCAGCTGGATATCTGCTTGGCCCTGCTGGAGGTCCATGCGGCTTGCCGTAGTGGTGGCTCGGTCCGCCAGCAACCTGAGGTTGGGGTGCATGCAATGGGGGATTTGGGCCTGGTCTCATTTGAGGATGTCCCTGCCCTGACTGCTGAACCGGTGGAAGCCGACCATGCTGCTGCTGGTGATGCAGTTTTTGGCGTTTAGCTGCTTCTTCGTGCTGCCTCTGCTGCTGACGCTTTTTCTTTGTCTGGAACTCATGTGAAGCTTCATAGGTTGGCAAACTGCTCAAGCAAATAATTCCTAATTAAAAGAACTAGAAGAACATATAGGGAATTCATAAAGTGATTCTTTGTACTAAAGAAAAGAGAATCTCTTTTTTGATATTTTTAAGGAAAAAGGATTATCTAGACAGAAATACCTCTTTGGATCGCATGGTAATGGATCAGTCCAGAAATACTCGGCATCAAGTGCATCCTTGGCTGAAATTCTCTTCACAAGATAAAAAGTAGAAAAGCAAGTCAGTCAGGACATTCACATCATTCATAAGACCAGATCCTTAACATCCAATTGGCATTGGAATATAATGGCACACATTTTTAATGCACAAAGATAGTGTTTGCTCATGCAATGAGACTATTGCAGAATATTCACACTTCAGCTGGCTAGCAGGTGCAAATTGCACAGGCGGATTCTGCATCTCTTTGGCCCCTCCCTGGGGGAGAGGATATTGGAGGGAATGTTGACTACGGGAGTCAGTCAAATTACTAGCATCATCAGTGCACTGAAAAGCCCAATTCTTACAAGAATCAATAGCAATTCCGCGTGGCCAAATTTCAATATAAGATGGTTTAGGCACCTAATTAACTTAGATCAAACATCCCAAAAAGATCATACCTTTAAGAAATAAAATGAATTATCACCGAACTGAATTCTCCCAAAAATCTGGTTATTCTATGAAATATTTTGTACAGGAAGTAAACTGTTAAGTTCATTGGAAAATTGCAATGAACTATGCAAGCAAAAGAATACATCTCGTATTTTATTTATTTGTCTCCCCCCCCACCACAAAATAAGGCCTGAAAGAAGTAACAACATAAGTAGAAAATATGATGAGCCCATGTCAAATATATGTTTCAACATTGTCTTGTACTCCATTACTTAAAACAAGCAAAATAATGACATGCATGCCAGAGAAACTGATACCTGAGACGGGTCCAGGGTCAGCATCTTGTCAAGCAACTCCAAAGCATGTCGATCAAAGCTAAAGCCACAGACACAATGATATAAATACATGAACAAGATCTATTTAACACAAATAACTATGCTGTGGAACTACAGCAAATATAGCACACCATATATGGTTTACTTACTGTCTGAAAACCTCCCTTAGACGTCTTTTCAATGGCCTTGATGGTTTGAAATTGTTATACCATGGAATCTTGGAAACTCCAGGCCAATTAACCTCATCTGGAGCACCACACAGCTCAAAAATCTTATTCAACTGCTCTGGCTGAAATCATTGTTAAAGAGGGTTATTCACCTAGAAGTCCGACACAGCCCAAAGTCACATTCAGACATGGTAGTGACTTTTAGCAGGTTGTTCAGGAAAAAAGAAAATTGTCATTACACAAAATATCACACAGCTTTTAAGCTCCATAACAAGTAGTTTGAAAGTACTAATTAATTTGGATTTATGCAGATACTGCAGCTTCTGTTTTTTAAATCCTTGGCAAACAAGTGTAGAATGAAGATCTTCAAATCTTGTCATAAGCTGGTGCACCAGCACAAATATACAAGAACTCTAACGGTGAATATTTAAAGATGCAACAAATTAAGTGTAGAAGCAATCAGTTGTCTTGAACAGACTTGAGACTCGATGATTAATCAGGCATGCCATCGGCCAACCAGAAGTCAGACGTAAAGGAACACCAGACACATACATACTTATTTAAAAAAAAAAGAAGAAGTACACATTGGGAAAATATTAACACATCACAATTCTTTTCAAGCGGAAGCTGTTATTATTTTTCCTAAGACTTTAACCGAGTCTTTGTCAGGCCGAGAATACTGAAGGAAGTGCATTTTAGTTAACTTAAAACTCACATCTTCACTACTTTTGTAAGATTTAGGACATTTAACCAATAGAAAACATCAGCTACCTCATCCTTCCCTGGAAAGATTGGTTTTCCATGAAGTAGCTCAGCGAAGATGCAACCAACCGACCACATATCAACGGCTGGACCATACTTTGTGGTCCCAAGAAGCAGCTCAGGTGGTCTGTTTGATATACCACAAGTCACCACTCACGCGAGAAGAGAATTTAAAATGAAATCCAGCTTACCCCAAAGGATCAGTGTCACAAATCATACCTGTACCATAAAGTAATTACACGATTTGTAAGATTTGCATTGTGATCATTTGAGAAGGATCGAGCAAGCCCAAAATCGGCAAGCTTCAAATTGCCTTTGTTGTCAATCAGAAGATTGGAACCTACAGGGAAAAAGAGTAGCCTATATCACCACATTTAGAGAGATTGAATTTTAGAAAATCAGCATGAATTTCCTAAATCAAACCTTTAATATCACGATGAAGCACTTGATTCACATGACAATAGTGAAGTCCCGTCAAAAGCTGTTTCATGTAACACTGCAAAAGAGAGAATGAAAATCAACATCCCACTCGCCATCTAATTGCTCGGAAATGGTACCAAACATGTTCAAGACAAATTACGCTACCTTAATCTGCGGAACTGAAAATCTCATTCCAGGACGATCAGCAAGCCCAGTCAAATCATGGTCCATGTACTCAAAGACCATGTAGATTCCACCTTTATACTTGTTACCATCTGCAAATGAAGTCATATTGTTACTTCAAATATGACAAACTCAATTAAAGAAGTGATATCAGGACCGGCAGTTGTGGGGTTGGGGGGGAAGGGTACCCAAAAGCACCATATGAAACTAAAACTGAATTTAAAAACACTTGCCTGGCCTCCCTTGCTCATCCTTCTCAGGACCTGCAACAATTAAACATTTGATACTTTCACAGGACTGTTCATCACAAGATAAAGAACAATAACAAAAGAAAAGGCTCATACTCACTAAAACATCATTAAAATATTAGGGCCTTTGTATAATGTCAAATCTGATATCAAAAGGACGTATTTTGCGATTCAGTTTCGTCCCGTAATTGAATATAGTTGGATATTGGCGAAGACCACAGTCAATGCAGGCAAAACTTAATGCATTAGCTGCGGAAAATATAAGAAATATTTAATAAGGTAAATAAATACTTGCTGGCAATGCAATTGCAAGGGCAGAAACTTTTGTATTGGTTCTTTATTAGTGGAAGAAAAAGCACAAAAGGAGGGCACATAAGGAAAAAAAAAAGGACACATAACTTTTGTATGTTGCTTTCAAGTTCACGTAAATAAGGGAAGGTAGTAAACAGTAAAAGAACACAAGATGGAAGCATGTACATTATTTATATCTTACCTGGAGATGTTACAATCTCTTTCAGATTAATCACATTTTCATGGTGCAGCTTCTTCAAGATTTTGATTTCACGTATAGCAGTTATTGGAAACTGCATAAGAACATTAAGAAACACTTCAGAACAACGTATTCTCAAAAGATAACCTTACACCCTTGAATAATCAGTGAGACAAGAGTTTGAACTTTGAAGGAATTAGCCAAACGAAAATCATACTAAAATAAGCTCACCCCTTCTCTTTCGTTGTCCATGCGTATCTTCTTCAAAGCAACAATTTCCCCTGTTCTAATTTCTTTAGCCATGTACACTTGACTGCAAGGTAAAAGATATGCACCATTAACAGTTGTACATACAATGGTCAAACTAAAGAATGGATAACTAACTACTCCCTCCCTTTCGATCTAACAACCACTTTTGCCTTTTGATTTGTATTAAAATCAAATCCACTTCCAGAAATACAGTATAGGGCATCAAAACTACATGTTCCCACCAGTAAACTTGCCAATAACAAACTTTTCTGTCTCTTATTCCACAACATTCAAAAGAAAAACCTATGACCCATACATGTTTCCCTATTGACATAAACAGCATATACTAATCGTACTCTTAATAACTATGCAAATTTATAAAGGAACTCAATATAGCGTGGGCGGGACAGAGGTGTAGGAAAGTAGAAACTTAAATTCCACAGACCTAATGGGACAGAGAGCATAAGTCTCAGTTAGATGAATTTGAATATATTAATATTGAAAATTCTCCATTAATATTTTGAATATGTGAATTATTTTCATCTATAAAATATCGCTCCTCATAGAATTCGTTCAACTCATGATTAGACCAAAAACTTGAACAGGCATGCTAACTGTTGGTACCCCTAATCTGACTGATTACCTAATATTCTTCATATTTGGTTTTGAATGTTCTCATAGGTAGTCTTTTGGTAAGTGAATGTTAAAACCAGTTGGATATAGCTGAAACCTTCCATTATTGGGTTATAAGAGTGTGGTGTGAGGCAATCTCAGAGTTTCCATGAAGCGCATGCGATATTTCATACTCCCTACTCCTTATTAAGGATATATTACATTAGTGAGATAAATAGGCAACAAGATAAGGAGCTGGAAAAAGGTTTCTCACCATCTATCCTCGATTATACCTTTTAGAGTTAAAATAGAACAGGAAAAGAGTCTGCTCTTTCTTGTTAAGATGGTGCAAATCGATTTAACAAAAAAATGTACTAATTTAACTCTGTCTTTTCTTTTGTGGTCGAGATAGTGTTAATTGAATGTCCCATCTAGCATGATGTTGCCAAAGATATGAAAACTAGAATTGAATGCCTTTGGGGGTCTACATATGTGAAAGGGAGACAGAAGGTGCACAGTGTCTCTTCCTAATTGACCGGTTATGGCAGATGACATTTTTTATAAGAAGGGGGTTATGCCAAGAGCAGTGAAGGAACCTTATTTTGTTGGACAAGAAAAGGAGTTGGAAAAGGCAAGAAGGGGATTTGGGATACCATCCCACCCTGTATATGGTGGTTAGTATGGAAATTAAGGAATTAAAGATGTTTTGAAAGCAGAAAGGAGAGCACCTAAATTGAAGTGTTTTTTTTCTTCTTTTTTTAAGGTACCTATATTGAAGTATAAGAGTCTCTTTTTTTGGCATTTTGGTGTAAGCTGAAAAAATGGACATGACGTAGATAGCTTAATAGAGTTTGTGAGACCTCACGAGCTAGACTAGTCGGGAGCTGAGGTTTTGTAAGGTTCCTGATGTACCATACTGCACCAACTTGGTGCAGATTGAGATCAATACAAGTTTTGCTACATACCAATAAAAAACGAAAAGAGAAGGTCTACTCTTTCGATGAGACAGAAAAAACTTGGAACTTCGAGCTGATTTTTTTTTGGGTCAGCGACACTATAAGCTAAAATACTGCTTTACTAACCTTTGAGCTCACAAACACCAGATGTTTTTAATTTGCTGAATATCTACGTTTCTCACAAATCACAATAGAGTTACTAATTTGCAATTGATTGTGGAAAAGAGAATACACCAATTATCCTTCTCTTCCAATTTCTCATCTCTATCCCTACCCACAAAGACCAAAAGGAGCCCAAGACTAAAAGTTGCGGCAAGCAGAGCCCTAATCCACAAATTCTCTAGTACAGTTGATGAAATTTTAAATATGTACAATCAATTAATCAACTACACTTCAACACTAAACTAGTTATTCGTTCCTTATTACGTTGAAGAAATAGATAAAAATAGAAGAACTGACCCGTAAGTGCCTTCACCAATCTGCTCCAATTTCTCGAAACAATCAACGGTCCGAGATCCCCATGTTGGAGCTTCCGTAAGGTTCAGCTGTTCCGGTGCAGCTATCGCCATTTAAGACTAACTTTTTCGATCCAATTCCTCCAAAATCCTCAATGATTTCAGCTATAGAAGAATACTAGGGTTTTGATTAAATTAAAGGTAGATCAAACCAGGAATTGTGAATAAAGGGAATATATATGAAGAAAAGCAGGCAGTTTGGAGACTGGTGGATTGACTCTAAATTCAACAAAGAGTATGATGGAATCTCAAAAAGGAGAAAAAGAAAAAGACGATAGATATTTGGGAGTAAAGCTATAGGAGCAGTGAACAGTGAATGCTATATTTACGTCCGAATATATACTTTTGTAAGAGTTAGGTGTTAAACACTCATCTTTATTTAATGTCACAAACATATCATGCAAAAACCATGATTTTGATTAGTCTTATGTGCTTTTAAAATTAAAATAAATAAATAAGGGAAGAAGGGGATGGGTAAGGGGGTGGGGGTGGGGGTGGGGGGTAAGTGGATGGAGGACAAGTAGTTAAAAGAAAATTAGTACTTTTTCTGAAAAGGTTTGTAAACAAACAAAGTCGCACAAAAATTGATTACAAACTTTTTTTCAACCATTTACTGTTTGTGAATTGTTAGAATTTCTACATGATTAAAAGAATGAGCAGCTATTGTTAGTTTTATAGCATACAAAGAAATAATTATAATAATACGAGAGATGTTTTTCATAGTTTTATTGTGAATTTCTCAAATAAATATGATTTACCTATTAACTAAGAATCGTCTCTATTGTGTGAAGATAATGTTACATACATAAGTCAGTTAAAGTAAAATTTATTAAAAGAGATAGAACAAAATAGATTTCACAAAGGTTCTTCTCATCTATCCAAGCCTTGGTGGATAGAGGTATCTTATACTGTTGCTGGTGGGAGGTGTCAGATATTCCGTGGAATTAGTCGAGGTGCGCGCAAGTTGGCTTGGATACCACAGTTATAAAAAAAAAAGGGATTTCACAAAGGTTCTTTTACTCATTATTTTTAAATGATGGTGAAATTGATGTTTATCAAATCTGGCGCAAGTGATAACATTACTTATATATCCATAAAAACATTTTCACATGCAAGTTTTTGAAATTTGTATAAAAATTGAATGTAGAGGCGCAGAGATCTGCATTAATATGTTTGCAATGTGTACGAACATTAAATTACTTTTTTTTCTTTTACCAAGTTGTTTTTTCTCTATTAATTTTTTGGATAAGATTTTTACTGAAGCATATTTTATCGCATATTCTATGAAGAATTACATGCTATTTTTCTTTCAATAGGATTTTTAATTAATTTTTTAATAAGATTTTAACAAGGTATATTCTTTATGCATTAAACATCCATGGGGCATTGTTATAAATTCATTGAATTATCGATATCGATGCAACCTATTGGATCTGAACCTTTTGCTTAGAAATGCATCAAAATTTACTTCTACCTCTCTCTTATCTTGTTAAACTTTCCTTTCACATCTAATGTAACCATAATATAATAAGTTAGCTCAAGAAGCTACTCTTCTTCCTATGGTCTTTTTTCCTAATATTGTTTTGCAACTTGCTAGAATGTTAAGTGTGACATAAAGCACGTCTAACAATTTAGTGGATAGAGTTACATAAGACACAATTTGAAATGTACTGTCACTAATTTTTTTTAATTAAATGAGTCACGATTTTATTGTCACTTTTGAAGAAGTTACAGTTGAAGAAGGAGGGTATATCCATGCCTTCTTTACAAGAGTAGATAGAGTCAAACAGCTAGTAGTAAAACAACTAACACTTCCTCTAAAACAAAACAACAAAACGTGGCAATAAAGCCGGTATATCAAGGCGGCTCATATATAAGCTTGCTTGATTTTTTCTTCTTGACTCGAAAAGTAGGAAGATTCCATTTGTCGGTGTTAAGTAGAACTTTAACCTGACGAGGAAAGGTATCAAAATTAGTGTTAATATAAACAACACCAGTCTTGTTGCTCAAGGAAGCCATTCTATCCGCCACTCTATTTGCTTCACTGAAGCAATGTCTGATGATTATTCCATTATTATGCACCAAAACTTTTAGCTATCTCACATTGTTTGCAATCCTCCATGGAGAAGGCCAGGTACCAGTGACGCAATTTTGTAGGAGTAGTGAATCAGTTTCACCAATGATAAGGTTGTGGCCTTTTTGAATGCATCAATTGATGCCAAATAATAGTGCACAAGCTTCTGCCTAGTTGCTTGTACCTTGCCCCAACGGTTTGGAGAATGCCATCATGAAATTACCCATGCAATCTCCAATTACACCTCAAGCACCACATTCTCCATCCACACAAGATCTATCACTATTGAGTTTAACAAAAAGGATGGGAGGTCTAATCTATTTGACAGCAACGATAGAGACCTTATTGAGAGGGATGTTACTCGGATTGCAAATGTCCGACCATTCATCCCCAATTTTGACATTCCCAAAGTTACTCTTAAGATTGTTGGCAATGTTGAAAGAAATGAGAGGAATGGATCTAGCTGTAGAGGGTCTTTCCATACTATTTTTGGCACTGCATCTTGATCTCCATAGTTCCCATAAAATGAAAGAAGGAAGAATTTTAAGAACATAGGAAATGACAGAGTTCCTAGTTCTCAGATTCCAGCAACTGATAATAAGGGTCTTCATATTTACATTCCTGAAAGTAACTCCAAGAGACCCAGTAAAGTACTTCCAAATTTTTTGAGCATAGTGGCCTTTGCAAAAAAGATGCTCAACAGTCTCAGCACTATTGGTTATTTCTGCATTTAAACAATATGAACAAATAGCAGGAACATTGATACCAAACTTACTGATCTTTTAATCAGTAGACAGACTGTTATGGATTGCCCTCCAGGTTAAGAATGATATTTTGAAAGGGATGTCATTATGCCAAATCTTGGAATCATATTGGTTAGTACTCCTATTTTGCCTCAGAAGGTTCCAAGTAGTGGTTATGGAAAAATTACCAGTGTTTGAGCATATCCAATAAGGGATATCCTCATTCTCTGGGATAAGCATAATTTGCAGATAAATAATTTGTCTTTTTATAAGTTCAGGAAGTTGAACCTGAAGGCAGGACCATTCCCATTGACCATCAATGAGAACTTCATTAAGCATTAAATTTTGATAGGTTAGACCTCTATCAATCTTTTTGTACAAAGGACCAATGTTGGACCAAGTATCAAACCAGAAACTGATGTTTCCCCTGCCAACATACCATAAAATGTTAGAGTCCACTCTCTCTTTTATGTCACACATAGCTTTCTAGCTGTATGAGTTTCCTTTTGCCCAATTCACCGTAAGGGGGTGAATGTTATCAACATATTTAATCTTCATGAAGTTGGACCACATGGTATTACTGGTTCTAAACTTCCACCATTGTTTAGCATGAAATGCTAACGAGATGTCCTCAAGTTTCCTGAAATTAGCGCCTCCTTCCTTAAAGGGAAAGCAAAGATTATACCAAGACACCCGGTGATGTTTTCCCTCCCTCATTAGCCCCAGGCCAGAAGAATCTGGTGATGTATTTCTCAATCGTGTCAATAGTGCCTTTAGGGGGTGTACTACAGCTAAAGTATGGATATTGAGAGCTAGAAGAACATATCTTATGAGAGTGGCTCTTCCTCCAAATGATAGAAATTTTAGATGCCATCCTCTGATTCTGTTGACCACCTTTGATAACAACTAGGTCGGGAATCCAAATTAGAGTAAGAATTTAAGAAGTAAATGCAGAAGCAATAACAACAAGGAATTGAACAACTAGAATTAAAGAGATGAAAATAAAGGATATGGGAAGAATTCAAGGAAAAAATTCCAAGAACTTCCAAGAACGTAAGTTCTATAGCCTTGACAAGATCAAAGTAACAACGTCTTGATTTATGGAAGAAATCAAACGCCTTTACTTAAAAAGCAAATCAAAATAATAGATTCGGATCTTGACCACTTTACGAGTAACTTGAGACAACAATTAATAACTAGTATTAATCGCCTTCTAAGAATACCACAAAGGAATCAAAGATATCATATAAAAGAAGTAATCTTACTACCTTGAACTAAGAACTAGTAAAGGTTGAAAGATAAATCTCAAAGCACAAGTAACAAAGGTTCAAAAGAACTCTCAAAGTATGATATACTTAATCAATAAATGTTGTGTCTTATGAATGAGAAGAACTCCTTATTTATAGGAGTTAAAAGCACTTAAAATAATGTAGGGGGTTGCTAAAAAGTCATCTAAATTAGGTAGGGGGCTGCTAGGGGTCACAATAGCCATCAAACTTAGGTAGGTGGCTCCTAAGGGGTAACAAAAGCCATCAAAATTAAGTGGGGGGCGGCCAAATCCTTTTGGGGCAGATTTGGGCCTTAAAACTATTAGTTTGGGCCATTGGTTTGGACTCCAATTGGGCTCCTTTTGAAACACCCCCTTTTGGACCTCTTTTAAGGTCATTTTGAGCCCTATTGGTGGACTTCAAGGGCTGATTTGGTAACCCAATCTTCCTCCTCTTGGACTTCAATTTGGACTACCAAATAATTGTAAAACTTGGACAATTCATCTCCTTTGGGCTTGAGCTCTTCCTCTACAATTAAAAGCTTCTTTATTTGCCATTGAAGTCTAGCAACCTTAGCTTGCAACTCTTTAGCTTGAGATCTTGTAAATGGCCTTGGAGCTTCCAAAACTCTATCATCTCTATCATTGTCCTTAACTATATCCTTGTTCTTGATGCTATCATTCCCCCCTTCTTGAAAAGAATTCGTCCTCGAATTCGATCCTACATCAAACAAAGATAAGTCAGCAACATTAAATGTGGCACTTACTTGGAACTCACCAGGAAGGTCCAACTTGTAAGCATTGTCTCCAATCCTTTCAAGGACTTGAAATGGGCCATCTCCTCTAGGATGCAACTTTGACTTCCTTTTGGAAGGAAATCTCTCCTTTCTAAAGTGAACCCAAACTAAATCTCCAGGTTTAAAAATAACTTGCTTTCGTCCCTTATTCTTTCTCAAGGCAGTTTGCTCATTTTTCTTCTCAATTGCAAGCCTTGTTTGTTCATGAATTTTTTTCATCATCTCAGCCTTTGTCCTACCATCAAGATTAGCAATATCATTAGTTTGTAATGGTAATAAATCAAGGGGAGTGAAGGGATTAAAACCATAAACAACCTCAAAAGGAGACATACCTGTAGAAGAATGGATTGTTCTATTGTAAGCAAATTCAATCATAGGTAAGTGATCTTCCCATGAAGTTAATTTACCTTTCAAAACAGCCCTCAACATGTTTCCTAAGGTTCTATTAACTACTTCAGTTTGTCCATCAGTTTGTGGGTGACAAGAAGTAGAAAACAACAATTTAGTACCTAACTTCCCCCAAAACACACGCCAAAAGTGGCTCAAAAACTTAGCATCCCTATCACTAACAATAGTTCTAGGTATACCATGAAATTTGACAACCTCTTTTACAAAAAGATCAGCAACATGTGAGGCATCATTAGTCTTTAAACAAGGAATAAAATGAGCCATTTTGGAGAACCTATCTACCACAACAAATATACTATCCTTACCATATCTTGTTCTAGGCAAACCTAACACAAAATCCATGGAAATATCAATCCAAGGCGAAGTAGGAATAGGTAATGGCGTGTAAAGACCATGTGGTAACACTTTAGATTTAGCTTGTTTACATTCCAAACACTGTGCGCACATTCTTTCAACATCTTTTCTCATTCCAGGCCAAAAGAAATTTTCGGCCAGTATGTCTAGTGTCTTTGGGACTCCAAAGTGTCCCATAAGCCCTCCACAATGTGCTTCCCTTACAAATACTTCACGTAAAGAGCAATTAGGAATACACAACTTATTTTCCTTAAAGAGAAAGCCATCTTGGAGGTTAAACCTCTCAAAAGGACTCAACTTACAATCTGCAAAAATTTTGCCAAAATCAACATCATTAGCATAAAGTCCCTTGATTTGATCAAAACCCATTAATTTAGAAGTCAGGGTAGAAACTAAGACATACCTCCTTGAAAGTGCATCAGCAACAACATTTTCTTTCCCTTGTTTGTAAGAAATTACATAAGGAAACGTTTCAATGAATTCAACCCACTTAGCATGCCTTCTACTAAGCTTACCTTGACTCTTCAAGTATTTCAAGGATTCATGATCAGTTTTAATGACAAACTCTCTTGGCCACAAGTAATGTTGCCATGTGGCTAAAGCCCTTACCAAAATATATAGCTCTTTGTCATAAGTGGAATAGTTCAATGTGGCTCTACTCAACTTTTCACTAAAGTAGGCAATATGTTTAGAATCTTGCATCAAAACAGCACCTATTCCTTTGCCCGAAGCATCACATTCAATTTCAAAAGATTAGAAAAATCAGGCAATTGTAACAATGGAGCAGAACACAACTTTTCTTTCAACAAGTTAAAAGCATCATCTTGTTCTTTTCCCCATTTAAAAATCTTATCCTTTTTAATAACTTCAGTTAAAGGAGAAGTAATGGTACTAAAGTCTCTCACAAACCTCCTATAAAAACTAGCAAGTCCATGAAAACTCCTAACTTCAGTTACACTCTTAGGTTTAGGCCATTCTTTTATTGCTTTGATTTTCTCTTCATCAACCTCAACTCCTTTAGAACTAACTACAAAACCCAAGAAAATCACACGATCCACATAAAAAGTACACTTTTTAAGATTAGCAAATAAAAATTGCTTTCTAAGAACTTCAAAAACTTGTTTTAGGTGTTCTACATGCTCTTCTAAAGTGTTAGAAAAGACCAAGATATCATCGAAGTACACCACAACAAATTTTCCATGAAAATCCTTAAAAACATGATTCATTAATCTCATGAAAGTGCTAGGTGCATTAGTCAAGCCGAAAGGCATAACTAACCACTCATAAAGCCCATATTTGGTCTTAAAAGCAGTTTTCCATTCATCTCCAGGATTCATTCGAATCTGATGGTAACCACTTTTTAGATCAATTTTAGAAAAGATTTTGGATCCATGTAATTGATCCAACATGTCATCAAGACGAGGAATAGGGTGGCGATACTTTACCGTAATCTTGTTGATTGCTCTACAATCCACGCACATCCTCCAAGTTCCATCCTTTTTTGGTACCAATAGGACGGGAACCGAGCAAGGGCTCATGCTCTCTCTCACAAAACCTTTCTCAAGCAACTCCTCAACTTGCCTTTGAAGTTCTTTTGTCTCTTCTGGATTACTCCTATAGGCTGGCCTATTTGGGATTTGTGATCCAGGTACAAAATCAATTTGATGCTCAATGCCACGTAAAGGTGGCAATCCATTAGGAATATCTTCTGGAAAGACATCTTCAAAATCCTGCAAAAGAGAAGAAATACTACTTGGCAAAGAAGAAGTTAGCAACTCAGAATTAATCAAAGTCTCTTTGTAAGTAAGTAGTATTATGGGC
Organism: Nicotiana sylvestris; assembly: GCF_000393655.2. Lineage (NCBI taxonomy): Eukaryota > Viridiplantae > Streptophyta > Magnoliopsida > Solanales > Solanaceae > Nicotiana > Nicotiana sylvestris. The sequence goes on from NC_091062.1 coordinate 136,866,139, forward strand.
AACCCCTCTTTTCTTGCATTTAAACACTCTTTGGTTTTTATATAAAAACTCTCTTTTTTCTTTCCTTAACCTCTTTCCTCTCACCAAGACTGTCTATTTTTTCATTCAAACCCTTTTTTATCTCTTCTCTCAAATTGCTTCCCTCTCTCTCTTTCTCTCGGCCATCTCTTTTTTTTTTCTAATTCTTGGCCTTCTTTCTTTTCTTTTTCCTCAAGCTCACTTTTTATCTCTCCCCTTGGTTTTCCCATTGTTTCTCTTAATCTCTTTTGATCTTCAAACACTTGAGAAGGAGATAAAGGTGCAAGAGTAAATTTCCTGCCATTTAGTTCAAGAGAATATCTATTCTTTCTTCCATCATGAAAAACATTCCTGTCATACTGCCAAGGACGACCCAGTAAGATATGACAAGCTTGCATAGGTATTATGTCACAAAGAATATCATCCTCATATCTACCAACATTAAATGAAATCATGCACTGTTTGTTTACCTTTAGTTCACCACTATCATTTAACCATTGGAGTCTATATGGAGTAGGGTGTTTCATGCATGCAAGTCCCAATTTTTCCACAAAGTATGAACTCACCACATTAGCACAACTACCACTATCAATGATCATAGAGCAAGTTTTTCCCTTTATCCCACACCTAGTATGGAATATATTCTCCCTTTGTTCTTCACTATTGCTTGCCAAATTGATAGTCATAATCCTTCTAACTACCCCAATCATGCCCTCATTAGGTAGTTCTACATCATCTTCATCACTCACATCTCCCTCTTCTTCTCCCTCACCTTTTTCACTCTCATATCCTCCATCTTCTCTAAGAATGATGTTTCTTCTACTTGGACATTCATGCATCATATGTCCCCTTCCTTTACATTTATGACATTGAATAGAACTAGAAGGTGTAAAAGGTTTAGGGTTAAAGGTTTTACCTCCCTCTTTGTTCTCAAATTTACCTTTACCCTTGTCTTCTTGAGGTCTAGAAGAACTCTTCATCTCATGATATGGCCATGGCTTCTTGGAGATGGTGCTTGTCCGACCTTTCCACGAGCTAGTCTGCTTTCTTTTATTTTGATTTTCTATCTTTACAGACAAATCAACTAACTCATCTATTGTTACATATTGTTGTAATTCTACTACATCAGTTATTTCCTTATTTAAACCATTTAAAAACCTAGCCATTGTAGCCTCTTCTTCCTCTGTACAATTAGCTTGGATCATAGCCATATCCATAGCCTTAAAGTACTCATCCACAGACATGGACCCTTGCTTCAATGTTTGAAGACGTTGTTGTAGCTCTCTTTGAAAGTGTGATGGCACGAATCTCTTCCTCATCACCCTCTTCATCTCAGCCCAAGTAGCAACTGGTGCTTGTCCTTCTTGCAATCTGTCCCTAGCAAGCTTTTTCCACCAAATAGCAGCATAGTCAGAAAACTCAACAACAACAAGTTTAACTTTCTTACCCTCAGAGTAGTTGTGACAATCAAAGATGGCTTCAACCTTTCTCTCCCAATCAAGGTACAAGTCTGGGTCCCTTGCTCCCTTGAATGATGGCATCTTCATCTTTATACTACTTATATTGTCATCTTCTACTCTACCTCTTTGTCCCCTCCTATCTCTTCCCACCCTATCAAAATCAATATCATTAAAATCATCTATAGGGTTTTCTTGATTTACAATGGGAGCATGGGGTACATTTCTCCTAGCTTGGGGTCTAACATTATTTTCCCCTAAGTTCAGCTATTGTATCATTTTGATCAGCAATGGTATCCCTCATCTCTTGGAGTTGCAAATTCAACCTTTCAAATTGTTGATGCATAGCTTGCAAAGTAAAATCATTTCTTACTTTAATTTCAGCTTCTTGGAGAACCCTTCATTCATCATCACTACCTGTACGCGACATCTTTAAAAAAAAGTATAAACTGTATCACAAAAATTAGCTCTTTTTTTTTCTCGGAATAACCTTTGAACAAAATACTTTGTAGATTTATAATTAAACCCAACTCGTATGAAATTCTAAGTAGTAAAATTCAGATTTTTGGGGAACTAATGAAAGAAAAACCAAATCCTAGAACTATTAGACTCGGTTGAAACATGACGCGAACAAAAAGGAAATGATTATATGTTTAGATTAGAAAGAATAAGAAAATCTAGGATCCCCTCTTCTTGTTTCCTTTGTTAATTTTTTGGTAACAAATTAGATACAAAAGAAATATCCCGGAGAGCACGCAATTCTATTTTTTGTTCTAAAACTGATTTTCGTTTTTTTTTAATTTTTTTTCTTTTCTTTTCTTTGATCTTAGTATTCAAGAAATCCCAAAACTTACCAAGAACGAAATCTTGATAAAAACCGCTCTGATACCACTTGATAACAACTAGGTCGGGAATCCAAATTAGAGTAAGAATTTGAGAAGTAAATACGGAAGCAATAACAACAAGGAATTGAACAACTAGAATTAAAGAGATGAAAATAAAGGATATGGGAAGAATTCAAGGAAAGTATTCCAAGAACTTCCAAGAACGTAAGTTCTATAGCCTTGACAAGATCAAAGTAACAACGTCTTGATTTATGGAAGAAATCAAACGCCTTTACTTAAAAAGCAAATCAAAACAATAGATTCGGATCTTGACCACTTTACGAGTAACTTGAGACAACAATTAATAACTAGTATTAATCGCCTTCTAAGAATACCACAAAGGAATCAAAGATATCATAAAAGAGAAGTAATCTTACTACCTTGAACTAAGAACTAGTAAAGGTTGAAAGATAAATCTCAAAGCACAAGTAACAAAGGTTCAAAAGAACTCTCAAAGTATGATATACTTAATCAATAAATGTTGTGTCTTATGAATGAGAAGAACTCCTTATTTATAGGAGTTAAAAGCACTTAAAATAATGTAGGGGGTTGCTAAAAAGTCATCTAAATTAGGTAGGGGGCTGCTAGGGGTCACAATAGCCATCAAACTTAGGTAGGTGGCTCCTAAGGGGTAACAAAAGCCATCAAAATTAAGTGGGGGCGGCCAAATCCTTTTGGGGCAGATTTGGGCCTTAAAACTATTAGTTTGGGCCATTGGTTTGGACTCCAATTGGGCTCCTTTTGAAACACCCCCTTTTGGACCTCTTTTAAGGTCATTTTGAGCCCTATTGGTGGACTTCAAGGGCTGATTTGGTAACCCAATCTTCCTCCTCTTGGACTTCAATTTGGACTACCAAATAATTGTAAAACTTGGACAATTCATCTCCTTTGGGCTTGAGCTCTTCCTCTACAATTAAAAGCTTCTTTATTTGCCATTGAAGTCTAGCAACCTTAGCTTGCAACTCTTTAGCTTGAGATCTTGTAAATGGCCTTGGAGCTTCCAAAACTCTATCATCTCTATCATTGTCCTTAACTATATCCTTGTTCTTGATGCTATCATTCCCCCCTTCTTGAAAAGAATTCGTCCTCGAATTCGATCCTACATCAAACAAAGATAAGTCAGCAACATTAAATGTGGCACTTACTTGGAACTCACCAGGAAGGTCCAACTTGTAAGCATTGTCTCCAATCCTTTCAAGGACTTGAAATGGGCCATCTCCTCTAGGATGCAACTTTGACTTCCTTTTGGAAGGAAATCTCATGCTGCTAGAGAATATGATAGTGTCATTTGCAAAAGACAGGTGATTGATTTTAGGTCCTTGATCATTCATAAAATAGCCTTTGTATCTACTATTGGTGTATAGATTATTAAGCATCTGGGAAAGTAATTCTGCATAAAGTATAAATAGAGAAAGGGATAGAGGGTCTCCCTGTCTAAGGCCTCTTCCTGATTTGAAGAAGCCATGTCTGCCACCATTCACAATGATGGAATACCAATTGTTAGAAATGAATCCGTGAATTAGATCAATCCATACTTCTGCAAATCCCAATTTCCTCAACATGAAACATAAGAAAGGCCAAGAGACTCTGTCGTAGGCTTTAGCCATATCCAGTTTGATCACCACATTAGCTCCTTTCCTTGGTTTGCCAATATCATTGACAAGCTCCTGTGCTAGTAGAATATTTTCAGTTATGGCTCTTCCTTTAACAAAACCACTTTGGTTTTGAGTGATGATCTTGGGAAAAATTTTGCTTAATCTAGCATTTAGAATTTTAGCAATAATTTTGCTAGAAACATTGCACAAGTTGATTGGCCTGATGTCAGAGAAGCTTTGAGGGGCCTCCACTTTAGGAAGCATAATGATATATGTATGAGTGAAGAATTTAGGCAATGTAGCTCCCTGAAAGAAGGAAACCACAGCTTCAAAGAGATCTTCATGAATAATAGGCCAACATGATTGATAAATTTACCGGTCAAACCATCTGGACTAGGGGAGCTATGAGGGTCAATAGAGAACACAGCCTCTTTCACCTCCTCTAGATTAGGAATGATAGTAATATCATCATTGTCTTCATTGGTAACAACTCTTTTTACCACACTTAGTACATTACTATCCTCAACAGTGATGTCGGCAGAAAACAAGTGATCAAAGTAATTGAGAGCTGCATCTGCAATTTCATTGCTTCCTTCAACCCAGTTGCCTTCCATGTCCTTAATCTTCTGGATAGTTAATCTTTTTCTCTTATTCTTAATGATCCATGGAAGAAAGCAGTATTGGCATCCCCCTCTTTCAACCATTTGACTCTCGCCTTTTATGCCTCAGAATATTATCCTGAAGCTTAAGATATCGAGTAAAACTGGCCTTAGAAAGATTCATTCTCTTTATAGGACAATTGTTGGTCAAGGAGGCTTCTTCAAGGCTTCTAATGAGGATTTTCAATTTCTTAAGTTCCTCATAGATATCCCCAAATGCCTCTCTTGACCATGAATGGAGGGAGTTGCAAGTGTTCTTGTTTTTCTGATGTAGGATATATAGGGAGTTTTCTACCACATTAATATCCCATGCATGTTGTACCACATCCAAAAAGTTTTTATGCTCAGCCCAAATGTTAAGAAATTTAAAGTATCTTGTGAAATCAACATTGTTAGCTTTGCAAGTAATAAGTGAAGGGGCATGATCTGAGTAGGATCTGGACAAGTGAGTAACAGAGGTCCCTCCAAAGCTATCAAACCATTCAGAGTTATATGCTCGCCTATCAAGCCTTTTCCATATGGTGTTAGGAGGGTCCCTATTATCACACCATGTATACATGGAGCCAAAAAAACCTACATCCCGGAGATTGGAGTCAGTTAGGCAGGAGATGAAGTCAAAGCTTTCTTCAAATCTGTAAGGCCTTCCTCCTATAATTTTAATGTTAGAGCCTTGTGAACAAGGTCGTGGTAGGGATTTATTCTTGAAGTTAAATATTTCAGCGTGAAATCATATTAATTAGCCCCCAAACAAGACACAAGATGAAAAAAAAGAGGAAAAAAAAAGGTGAGGTGGGGGAAACAGGAATTAGGAAAAGTGGGTGAGAACCCGACCCGCAGGTGCATTCATGAACCTGACCTGAACTTATAGCCTGTTTAGCCAAGCTTCTCAAGAGGCCAAAAGTGCTTTTTTTTTTTTTCAAAAACACTTTTTTTTCCTAACTTGAGGTGTTTGGCCAAGCTTATTTGGGGAAAAAAAGTGCTTTTGGGAAGAAGCAGAAACAGTTTCAGAGAAGCAGAAAAAAGTAGCTTATTTCCAAAAGCAGAAGCAGAAGCAGTTTTGGCTTTTCTTCTTACCTAAAATACCCTTAACAAAATATAGTATATACCAAAATAACCCTTAAACCTAATACTTAGGATATTAATTTATAAATATTTCTTCTTATTTTTAGGAAAACTTTCTAATATATAGTGACTTTAGGGATGAATGCTTTTATATTTGTTGAAGGAATTTTAATATATTTAACTTATATTAAAAGAATTAAGTACTTTTTAATTTTATTTTCATATTTTACTTGAATAAAATGAATTTTTTATTAATTATTGCATGTAATAACAAAATTTTGAGATTATTTATTCACTTATAATATTAATTATTAAGTAATCTATTCATGTCCTTATTCGTAATTTGACACTTAAAAGCACTTTCTAAAAAGTTTGGCCAAACACAAATTATTTCTCAAAAGTACTTTTCAGACTGATTAGCCAAACACAAACTGCTTCTCTACAAAAGTACTTTTTTCAAAAGCATTTTTGAAAAAAACACTTCTCAAAATAAGCTGATTTTTCCAGCTTGGCCAAACAGGCTATTAGTCAAACATATAAATAAGGAAACTCAGCTAATGCCAAAAATTGCAATCCTCTTCTCTGGATCAGAAAGATAAGCTCCAACACTGCGGTTTCAACAACCAGCCACTTCCTAAATCTTCTCTTCTACTGGTAAGTACTCAAAGATTCAATCTTTTTCGTGAATCCGTCAAAGGGTACAGAGTTGTGTTCTGTAATTAAATAAATGAAAAGAATGGAATATTTATTATTAGTGAGTTTTCTGTACTTGGTATTAAAGTAATTAAAATCCACCTTATTGTTCTAATTTTTTGAAACTGATTGTTATTTCTAACCATCCCAAATCCCTGCACTTGAAATCAATTAAACTAAGATATTCCTAAAATCTCAACCTGTTGGCCTTCATTTGACTTGAGGCTAATTTGTTAAAGATATTAACATCTTAAATAACTAATGAATAATTATTCTGTGTACCAAGATTATTCTATTAGTGATTAGAGAGTGGACTGCAATTTGTATAAGAATTAATGAAGTGGTCTTTTTGAGAATTATAATCCAAGATCATTAGCTGAAATTGATTGATTAGAGGTATAGTTGGATAATTAGCCTAATGTAACAGATAAAACTCTTATGAAACTCAAACTGCAGGTGCAGTCCTGGTTAATCCCTTCCCTTTTTAATTTGGTCCTATGTTCTTAATTAAATTTGCTGTGATATACTTCCTAAGGGGAGCCTTGGCGTAACTGGTAAAATTGTTGTCATGTGACTAGGAGGTCACGGGTTCGAGCCGTGGAAACAGCCTTTTGCAAAAATGTATAGATTGTGTATAATAGAATCTTGTGGTCCGGTCCTTCTCGAATCCCGCGCATAGTGGGAGCTTAGTGCACCGGGGCGAATTCTATCAAATACAAAGAGAGAAAAAAAGAGGCGAAAAGCTAGTTGAAGAAGTGTGTGAATGTTAAATATTTCTAGAGTGGATTATAGTAATTCTTAGGAAGCAAAAGTGAAGTTTTTGAGCTGTTGTTTAGAGTTATAGGTCTGATTCAAATGGCTGATGAGGAGAGAGATCTAATTGAGATCTTGGAAGAGAATAATCCAATAGACACCAACAAATATACTCGTTATGTTCGTTCTCCCAAATGTGGAGCTATAGCAACGTTTGAAGGTACCACACGCGACACCTTTGAGGGCAAGGAAGTCTTAGAGTTAAAGTATGAAGCATATGTTCCAATGGCGATACGTTGTTTAAAAACCCTCTGTTCTTCTGCCCGAGCATCGTGGGATATCCACTCGATTGCAGTTGCCCACTGCTTGGGTACTGTTCCTGTTGGAGAGACTAGTGTTTTTGTTGCAATATCGTCTGTCCATCGAGCGGATGCATTGGATGCTTGTAAGTTTCTGATTGACGAGCTTAAAGCATCAGTTCCGATATGGAAGAAGGAGGTATATACAAATGGAGAAGTGTGGAAAGAGAATAAAGAGTTTATAGAAAGGATGCCAGATCTTGGGAAGACATCACATGATCAAGCCGGCGCTTGCTCTGGTAAAAAGAAAGTGGAGGCACATGAGAGAAAGAGTTGCTGTGGGACAAAGGTTAAAGTCAATGATGAAACTTCAGATTCTTGTAGCTAGTTCTGAAGCACATGTTGTTGTATTTCGTTCAAACACCTTCACTTCTCAACGAAACCGGAAAAAAAAGAATGGTAATTCATTCTTCTTCCAATTTCCTTTTCCTCTCTTGCTCTCATGTGACAGGTTTTTGTTATGAGTGTAATACCAACTATGAAATGTTCAGATCATAACATAAGGCAGTTTACATACTACAATGTGCTCTCGTTTAACTCGACAAATATTAATGCTTGCTTATGCCTCTACCTCCACAAATTTGCTCATTTGTAGCTTAATCATTCTCAACATTGTCTTTCAAAATCAGTTCTCCCAAGATCTTTCTCTATTTTTCATGACACAATATCATGCCACACTGCAGGACAACTTTAGATAATCTGACATCATTGCTATCATTTTGTTGTGTAAAAATCATTTTCAGTCTTCTATTCCACAAATGTTAACAGCCAAATCATTCTTAGTGTCCTCTAAATCAGTTTTTTAAATCAGTTTTTCAAGTTCTTTTTCCCTATTTCCTAGAGAAGGGCAGCCCGGTGCACTAAGTTCCCGCTATGTGCAGGGTCCGGGGAAGGCCCGGATCACCAGGGTCTAACTTACACAGCCTTACCCTGCATTTCTCCAAGAGGCTGTTTCCACGGCTCGAACCCGTGACCTCCTGGGCACATGGCAATAACTTTACCGGTCACGCCAAGGCTCCCCTCGCCTATTTTCCACGAGAAGATAACAACAATTAACTGATATCTTAAGCTCCAATTTATGTTTGACAGACTTCATAATATATATATATATATATATATATATATATATATATATATATACTTCTATTATATGAGCTAAAAACCAAGGGAATGAATTTGTACAATTGTGCATCTAACGTGGATTGTGGATATGCAATGTATTTAAGAACTCACTGAACTGTAGGTTTACTTTCTTGCGAAATCAATGAAATATAAATCGCGTGTCTCAAACTTGGATTTTAATGTCAATCTCCTCTTTAACAATTCAAGCTAAATCTGTTTGGTTTCTCAATGTATCCTTAGGAAGCAGGAATATAATGAAGTTGCTGTCCTGTTTTGCAAAGCTTCTAAAAGAACATGTAGAAGGCAACCCAGCTTGGCGAATCTTATCCCCGCTTAACGAATTGGATTGCCTACCTCCACTTATCATTTTTCGTTTCATGTTTGGGATGTGTTTGATGTTTAATATATTCCCTGATGTCAGAGTAAATATACACCTGGCTGCTTTTTGTTTTATCATAATTGGGCAAACTTTTCCTCGGGAATGTTTATTACGAGTTTCAAAAAAGTTACCACGTGTAAAGAGCTTACTATATAATTTGCTGTTCGAGGCTATCGATGGAAGAGAATAGAGAGCTTAAGACTGAAATTTTTGGGAAATGTTAATAGGGGGTCAATTCGACGTGTCAACTATAAAAGCAAATTTTAGTATAAAACAGAGGTGTTCTAGAGCAAAACATAAATCATATTGCATTATTCGTGTTTTTATATTATGCCCGTTTTGGAACAAGGGCATCCGTATCTCGTTTATTTAATCATACAACTAGGAGTAACAAAGAGTTGAAAAATGGACTGATTCATCAGCTGCCTGCTAGATACATTTGATGACGTGTCTTGACGTTAAACCCACAACGTGTACACCACGAGTAAGTATTTGTGATCTTGGTGCAGTAGTTAATAAAATCTAAGATTTTTTTTTTTTTCGTTGTTGAAGTGTTTCCAAGGCTTGTGTGGAGTGTGGTGTATATATATCTGGGTACGTAAGTAGTGTCAAAGGCAAATCAAAGTGTTATTGGTAAGGGTGTTGTAAAAATGTTGACTTTATCATCAAGACTAGCATCAACAATTATTTCCAAGAAAATTATCAAACTCAAAGATGGCACAAACTTTTCCTAGGCATCTCTAACGTTTATATGCCTTTGTGTGTTTCTACTCCAATAGCTACTAGAAACCATATTCCCAGACAGACCTAAACAACGATCCCATTGTCAAAAAACGATCCCATTGTCAAAAACTTTAACTTGTTACTATTGAGTTGTTGGAAGTTCAAATTAACTCTACAATGGACAAAGTTGTACATCACCAAGATTCAAGCGTCAAAGATTTAAGGCCACATTTCCTGAAGGTATACCCTGGAGTAATAATCATGGAGATGGTGCATTAACTGTAGAGCTCAACTCAGAGCACTTAAGTGTTTGTTTGGCACACAAAGTGGGAGATGCATGCAGTGTTTACTATTTTCTGAGAGATTGGGCTTCACTAACTCGGAAATGCAAAAATATCTCCAATACTTTGCTGAGGATTCCCTATTTCCATCACCATTTTGTGGTCTCTGCCTCGAAGCTAAGAACCCTCAAAGCCTTGGTTTCTGCAGAATGACAAGTGAAAAATCCAGCAAGGACTGGGGTTGTGAGTGCATTTCTTTACAAATGTGCTGTTATTGCAGCTACTTAGGGGGTTCATTGGAGCAATCTCAGTTGGTCCTACAAGTAGATCTACAAAATATAATTTCACTGCCACTACCACCTAACTCCATTGGGAATATGGTAACGACCTTTTCCACTCCAATATATAACAACGACGAAGGAGATCTTAGGTTGTCAAAGTTAGTAGCGGATTTAAGTCCAAACAAAATCTCTACAGCAAAGACAATCTCAAAGAAAGTGAGCGAGTTTTGGAGATTCTAAATGCATATACAAGAGAAGAGCAGCCCTTTCGCCAAAGGCATTGTGATGTGTACTACTGTAGTAGCATGTGTAACTTGCTAATCCAAAATAGTGTAGATTTTGGACGGGGGAAGCCTAGTAGAGCAAGCCTTGCAAGTGGTCCATACGGCGAGCTTTTCGTCAGGAATATTTATTGTGGAGTTTAAAAAGGCTACCGCTTAAAAAAGTGGATATTTTTGCATACTGAGAGCCAAAGAATAAAAGTGGTATTATTGAAACCAAGCAATAAAATTCAATATTCACAGAACTATACATGTTAAAAGGGCACATGACATTACTAGTAAGTCATCATACAAAAGTAGTATGAATTTTTCAGGCTTCAAAACAGAGAGATCAAATAGCTGACATGATCTCACACATCACAATCTTACTTCTAGAGAAGATCTCTTGCAGGGGGGAAGGAGGGCAACAACACCTCTATTTGGACTTGAAAACTTCCTATAAACTGCACCCAGCTTGTTTTCAGCAGCATCTGAGTGGAACCTAACTAATTCCACTGCACATTCCCTGTTTCAAACAATACAACCCAATTACTGCTTAAATCCATAGGGAGTTACCAATCCCAAATGGGAATTGCTTAAACTATTTTCTTACATCAGCTGGTCCTCTGAGTAGCCGGTGTAGTGCTTCAGGGTGTCGGTCCATCTAGGACTCTTGTTGAGAGTAGTACTAGCAACATAAACAGCAGAAGCAGCAAGCTTTGACGGGCAGTGAGATATCACGGTCTTGTAGTTCATCAGCCCGAGCTCAGCCAAAATGTCATGTTCTCCATCTTTTTTCAAAACAAAAGGGAAAACACGTATATCAGCTAAACCGGCTGTACTTATTTGCTAAAAGTAGCACAATTCACATTATGAATAGATCAATACCTCCTCCTGATCAGATGGAAATGAAGCTTTAATGTAACAACCAGAAAGACGTATGCTGTTGGAACAGTTAAATACCACTCCAGCTTTTCCAAGATTGCTTTCTCCACTACAAGTATCTGGTCCCTGATATAACCATTGTCTGTTATTGTTAGGAAGTCATTAACCTGCAGGTACATAAATAGCAGAGAATCAGAGATTATGATAAATTTGAACTGAACATATTATTAAACACATTTTCAGAATACACTTTTTATTATACCTCTGGAGGCCAAATCTCTTCATTTTTGCAGGCAATAAGCATTGAGCTGATGCAAAGTAACTGAAGTTCCCTTCTGAGGACAAATCTCTTCATTTTTGCAGGCAATAAGCATTGAGCTGATGCAAAGTAACTGAAGTTCCCTTCTGAGGACAGTCTCCTTTGAAAGGAAACGGTCCATTATGTTAACTGTGAGGTATAGGCTTTCAGAACTCGGCTCAAACCTTTTGTGTGCTTCTATCAGCCAGTCCACAACAGCTGCTCTCACACTGGAAGTGATCTCTGGTTGTGAATCCATGTAATCACATGGTCGCCCCTCGCCTTGAATCGGCCAAATCATCAAAATAACAGGATTTATTTCACGTATGATTAGTGAATTTTATCCATTACAACAATATAGTCACAAAACTATTTTTCACATTAAAGTAACTGAATTTTACCCACTATAATGGTAAAGTCACATGAATGTGTTAACATAAAGACAGATGATATTCACCATACCTCTGTAAGCAGTGGCGGACCCAAGTGGTGGCTAGCGGGTTCAACTGAACCCGCTTTACCAAAAAATAATACTGTGTATATGTATAAATTAGGCTTAAAAGTTGTGTAAATTTTGTATAAATATTTATTTGAACCCACTTGACAACTACTATTTTACGACTAAAGTTATATATTTCTAAGATTGAACCCGCTTGCACAAAATTCTGGGTCCGCCACTGTCTGTAAGCTTGTAAAATTTGTAAATATCATCAACATATTCCACAGCAGCCAAGTGATTATCAACATCAGCAGCATCAATATCAACAATCTGTATCTTTGGTTTGTTGAGGGGTCCACATGCAGCCTGAAAGATCAAAATTGGTCAATTTAATTGTATACAGATCTTGCTTTGTACATTTTTCAGCTATGGGAAGAAGAGGTAAAAGAACAACCTTGCTTCTTGCAGTTAGAACAGAAGTTAGAGTCTTTCCACTCTTCTTTACTTTTCTTCCATTCAAGGGGATCTCCTCCTCAATGGTTTTCACATCCTCATCACGGTGTTTAACAGTAAGTATTTCAGCTTTTGCTTTGACAGAAACCTTTTTAGACGCTTCTGCTTTTGTTGGAACACCAGCTTTCTTTATTGCAACTCCTTTGGTAACTTCTACTGGAGGCTTCTTCTACAAACAAACCAAGACAATAATATCATCTAAGTCCTATCCTTGAAACTTAAAATCAGAAAAAAGAACAATTAATAGTCAAAACTTTTACAAGAACTATTATCCGCACGATAATGGTGAAAACTACCTTGTTCTTCTCCCCTGGTTCTTGTCCTGAATAGTGGAAATTTTCATTCAGGTTACACGGCCGTATACAAGAGAAAACCAACAACAAGAACAACAACAATGCCTCAATCTCAAACAAATTGGGTCGGGCTGTACAAGACAAACCAAAATGCACGCCTATTTCTACCTTGTGACGGGGCGAGAAATCTTAGTTTGAGGCTTTGCTCCAACAGCAGGAACAGTGACAAGGTTCCCAATATCTACCAAAGCACGCCTATTTCTTGCATCTGCTTGTCCATTCTTCTTCTTACCCTCTTTCCCTCCTACTAAATATCTCAAACTCATATATTAGTAAAGATTATAAACTCACTAATAATATGCAACTCAAGGAAATTAAACCTTGACCAAGAAAATGAGTTCTTTGGCCAAAAGCAAATTCCGGGAACACAAAAATAAAAGGAAAATTTACATGAATCCGACAATGGTGGCCTTCATTTCTCGCCCTCGGTCGTTTTGTCGTTTCAACTATTTCGGGTCTAGTCTCCGAGTCGCGTTGCGATTCGAGCTTTAATTTGACCCTTAAGTTCTCTCTTGTCTGCATGGGTGGTCGATGATGGCCTTTTGTGCTTTGGGTCAAAGTGACCTTACAGACGCGTGGCCCGGAGGCTTAGTCGACTAGTCGACAGTGGCATTTATGCCGTGCCTTTAGGCATGTTGCAGTTTAACTATTTCCGGTCTAGTCTCTGAGTCGCGTTGCGATTCGAGCTTTAATTGACCCTTAAGTATTTTCAGACCGGCGATAGTGCCTCTTACGCTGTTTTGGTCGTTGAGACCTTTCAATATATAGCCTGGAGGCTTGCATAGTTAACTATTTTGGATCCGGTCGGGTTACGATTCGAGCTCATTTTAATCCTCAAGTTGTCAATTTTTAAGCTGGCGACAATGGCTCTTACGCTGTTTTGCTCGTAGGCTTTGTTTTCCGCTCGTTAAGGTCTTTTGAAATAATTTTGCCTGACCCGTCGTCGGTTCTGGAAGAACCTCGATTTCAAGTCGTTATCGGCGATGTTTTGAGTATCTCGGAAGGTTCATAGCTCGTAGGTTGAGCAGGTCGAAGCCTTGTGATTTGGAGCTGACATGGTCAAAGCTCGTTTTTGCCTATTGAGGGAAGCCTGTTTTAACCGGTTCTTTCCGAAGTATATTCGAAGTAGTGGCCTACATTTTTGTTTAGCGACGGTCGGGCATCCCCGAGTCGCGTTAATTTGGCTGTATCAACCTTTTTGACCATAGTCGTATGTGTTTGGCCGGAGCCATTTTTGATCCCGAGTGATAGTTCAGGCGTCTACACCGAGGGTATGCCCTTTTGGGACTATTACAAATGCTATAGCCTGAACTTCGGAATTTTCATGCCTGTTGAGGTCTTACAGTTTGTCATGCCTGTTAAGGTTTTACAATTTGTCATGCTTGTTGAGGTCTTACAGTTTTTGTCATGCTTGTTGAGGTCTTACAGTTCTTGTCATAATGTAGAATAGATCTGGTTACGCCGAGTCTGCCTGCTAGAGGTCTTACAGTTTCGGGTTTCCCATTGCATGGCGATTGGCGACGAATGACAGTCTCTGAGTCATCGAATTTGTTTAAGCTTGAAGACCGCTTTTCGTGAGCTCAGAGCCCGGAGTTCCGACCCTAGGGTCGTGTAGGTGCTGAATTACTGACGCTAAGTCTCCGAGTATCTCGGGACGCATTTGGTGGAGAGGCCCCTATCCCCGTATACTTGAAATTTCCTTATTTGGAGAATAAGATGCCGAAAGATATTCTTTATTGCTTGGCATAGATATATGCTATAAATACATGCCTTTTCGTTGTTGCGAGCTCGGCCCGCGCGGGCGCTGCTCCTTGGATCGTTTGGTCCGGTGCATTATTCCCTATTGGGGGGCTTCGTTCGTCATTTTCCGGCGTGCGGCCGGTTGTAAAGAAAGTCCCGTAGGCTTGCTGAATCCTTCTCGGGAAGTGCGTCAATGTTGCCTCGTTAAAAACCCCTGCCGGTAAAAAACCCGTTTCGGGATAAAAATTCGATCAAAGGAAAAGAGTGCAACGGACGCTCTGAAGCCTCGAAATCTTCGAGCCGGGGTATCGTCCTGATTACCTTGGTTATTGCCCTGCACAAGAGTAACCGTGAAGTAGAAGATGATAAGTGGGATGGGTGCTTATACCTTGGTGGCGACGACGCTTCTTGAGTTCTGGCGCTTATATGGCAGTTGCTAAGGGGTCCTTTATTTGAACGCGTCCGGGGCGATCATCAAAAAAATTGTGTGGACGACGAGTTGAGGCTCGTCTGTTTTGTTTCCTTTTGCCATTTCTCCTTCTCGCAATTGATTTTTAGCCCGACTGCTAAGAAGTTCCCGAAGGTGCCCGTTGTCGAGCAATCGGGCCACTTCCTCTCGGAGCTGCCTACAATCCTTGGTTCAGTGACCGCGCGAGTTGTGAAACTCACAAATCAAATTGTAGTTTCTGTGGGAAGGATCCGAATGTAACAGTTTGGGCCATTTGGCGTCTCCGATCTTGCTAATGGCGAACACAATGTCTGACACATCGACGCTGAAGATGTATTTTGATAAGTGGGGCGCATTTGTTGGCGCTATGTTTCGATCGAACCTAGTTCTATTGACGAGCCCTAGAGGGTCCTGTCTGAGACCTATCCTCCGATCGTTGCTAGGTAGGTTGTGCCTTGGGGCGTTCCTTCTATCTTCGAGGTACGACTGGTACCTTTCTTTGTTTGGTTTCGATTCTTTTACCAGGAGTCTGTTTGGGTACACTGAGCCCGAAGGGGCTCCTAGTTGGTCGTCCTCGGTCCTGATCTTTGATTGGTATCGGTTGTGGACGTCCGACCAGGTCACGACTGGATATTCGATCAGTTTCCTCTTCAATTGCTTCGAGGCCACCGAGCTTCGTTCGTTCAGGCCTTGGGTGAAGGCCTAAACTGCCCAGTCATCGGAGACTGGCGGCAGCTCCATCCGTTCCATCTGGAAGCGAGACACGAATTCTCGCACCATTTCGTTCTCCCTTTGCTTAATCTTGAACACGTCAGACTGCCTCATTGCTACCTTGATGGCGCCAGCGTGCGCTCTTGTGATACCATATCATGGCCCCCTTCGAAAGTGTGTCTCCAAATTATTTTAGCAATACGGACTCGATCTCATCATTCTTTATATCGTTACCTTTTACTGCATAGGTATAGGCAGTAACGTGTTCGTTGGGGTCAGTGGTACCGTTGTACTTAGGGAGTTCCGGCACTCTGAACTTTTTAGGAATGGGCTTTGGGGCCGCTTCCTTGGGGAACAGCCTCTGTATGAACTTCTTCGAATCCAAACCTTTCAGGACCGAGGTGCTCCCGGGATCTGATCCACCCTAGAGTTGTAGGTCTCAAACTTTTTACGCTGGCTGCAATCATTTTCTCACCTGATTCGATCCTTTTGGTGAGGTCCTTGAGCATGGCAGGGTCGGCCACCGACCCGTTATTGCTTGATCTTTCATGTACTTGCTTAGCGGGGGAGCTGTATCTGGTGCCGCTGTGCTGGGAGTCTTCGGATGACTTTGCAACTAGGCAATGGCAAGTTGATGTGCCTGCAATATTTCAAAAATAACATGAAGGCTAATTTCTGTTCTTCCCAGGCCGGGGTTTTCTAAGCTTCCTGTCGGTCACTGTGCCGTATGCTCTTGTCGGTGTGAGAAGTTTCGTTGACTTGCTGTGCGTCCTGTGAATCCGCGTTCGCTAGAATCGGTCTAGGCGCGTTATCGGGATTCTGTAGTGGTGCTCCGGTGGCCGGGACAACCACACCATTTTCCCTGTGATTTTCGAGGTTGTCGTTCTCGACTCAGTTTACCGAGTCAGACATTTTGACCTGAAATTAAAGGATCTTGTACAGGAAAAAGTGTGAAAGATAATGTGCATTTGTGCAATGAAACCAGCAAGAAAATAATCACTATTATTTTTAGCCCCACGGTGGGCGCCAAACTGTTTACCGTGAAAATGGTAACAACAATTAGATTTGTAAATGGGATTCTAAAAATACGTGATATATTCCCGAGCTAGTTCTTAGACCAGTTGATGCTAATAATATGGAGTTTAATGATGAAATACAAGCCAAAACGAGATAGTAATTGAACCGAAGGGCCTACTGCCCGGGTATAGGTCTGGTCGATGGGGGACCTCGGGGTCGACGTCAGGGTTGAGCTCGAACTATCGGGGATGGGATAACAGTTGAGGATATAATTAAACAGGGCTCTTCACAGACAATATTAAGTAATATAATGAAGAACAAATAAGAGGGAAATCGATATTAAGGTGACTTCGGGCCAGTACCAAGTGATAAACAAAGAAACAAGTAAGAAGGTAATAAAAGCTAAATGGCTTCGAGCCAGTGAGGGAAAGCTAGTTAGAGAGGAGAAGGAGAGAGAAGATATTATTGCACTTGAGTAGAATGGTTGGATCTCTGCCTTTACAGGGTGTTAGCGACTCCCTTTTTACAGAGAGGGGGAAGTCCCAATTTTGTACAAGATACATTGCATGATAAAAGAAATAGGATGGGACAACCGACTAGCTTTGCGATGTACGCGTGGGCTGATGTCGAGCCGCTTGAATAGACTTGATCGACCCCGGGTGCATTCCTCGGGAGATTCTTGCGTTCGTCGGGGCTTAGTCGACACCATCCTTGGGAGGGTACCGGCCGATCTTGAGGGAAGTGACTGGCTCGAGATCCCGGGCTTCCGGGATTACCCTTCGAGGTATTCAGTCGAGGAGAAATCGGCCTCCCAGAATTCACCGTGCACAGTAACTTTTCTTTGGATGCCAACAACTTCAATCCCTTCTCACTCATATGTCCGATCCTTCGGTGCCACAACCAAATTTCCTTTAGTTATCTTCCACGATCCGTTACCGAATACTGTTGTGTATCCTTCACTATCAATCTGACCCATAGATATCAAATTTTTCTTGAGGCCAGGAACATGTCAAACATTTTGTAATTTCCATAGCGTGCCTTGTGAAGTCTTTATATGGACTTCACCTTTCCCGACAATATCCAAAGGTTCGTTGTCACGACCCGGATTTCCCACCCTCGGGGGTCGTGATGGGGCCTACTAGAGAAAGCTAGGCAAGCCAACCATTACAGTTATTCACCTTTTTTTTCATTTTTAATCCTTTAACAGTTGTGAACTAACATTATATGAACATCGGAATCAAATAAGCAAAAGAGAAGAAATGTAACAATTTAAATATTACCAATACAAATCCATAACTAAAAGCTACCCAGATCTGGTGTCACAATTTCACAGACGGTCTAAGAGTACTACAAATAAGGGTCCGAAAGGTAAATACAAGCTGTTTCAAAAATACATAGAAGAAGCAATATAGAAAGATAGAAGGAGACACCAAGGCCTGCGGACTCCTGCAGGACTACCTCGGGTCGCCTGAGTGGATTGAAGACAGCATCCTCACTACGGTCCAAAAGCTGCAACACCAGGATCTGCACACAGTGCAGAGTGTAGTATCAGCACAATCGACCATGTGCTGGTAAGTGCCTAGCCTAACCTCGGCGAAGTAGTGACGAGGCTAGGACCAGACTACCAAATAAACCTGTGCAGTTAAATCATATACAGCGGAAAATAAAAGCAGATATTTTCAGTTAAAGATGGGAAGGGGAAAACATGCTACGGGGAGTATCAGATAACAACAAAATACCAAAGAGGAATGTAAAGAAACCAAAATTTAATTGCCAACCAGAACAAGGAAAACAAACACAGTATTCACTTTCATTTCCTTCTTGTTGCATGTGTGCAACCCGATCCCATTTCATATATCTTGTTGCAGGCATGCGACCCGCTCCCATTTCATATATATTATTGCACGCGTGTAACCCGCTCCCATTTCATATATCTTGTTGCAGGCGTGCGACCCGCTCCTATTTCATATATCTTGTTGCAGGCGTGCGACCCGCTCCCATTTCATAGATCTTGTTGCAGGCGTGCAACCCGCTCCCATTTCATATATCTTGTTGCAGGCGTGCAACCCGCTCCCATTTACAAATCAACATCAATTATAAAAGAATCCCGGCAAGGGAACAAGAGTATAACAACAACATCCCGGCAAAGGAGACAATGTCATAATAATAACTTTCCGGCAAGGGAGACAATATCATAAACAATACCATTCCGGCAAGGGAGACATTTTTATAATAATAACATCCCGGCAAGGGAACCAACAATGATAATCAAAATATTAAACATGAATAAATCACAATGGAATCACAAAAATTACTATACGAGACTCACATGCATGCTTGACACCGACGTATAGATACTCGTCACCATGCCTATACGTCGTACTCCATAATTAACACATAGCAAATAAGACATAACTCCTAATCCCTCAAGCTAAGGTTAGACCAAACAGTTACCTCAATGCCACGAACATAATTCAAGCCTCAACTACCGCTTTACCTCTTGTTTCCACCACCAATTCGCTCGTATCTAGCCACAAGTTACTTAACTATATCAATAAATACAAAATGAATCAATTCTAATGCATGACAATAGATTTTCTAAAGTTTTTCCCAAAAAGTCAAAAATCGACCCCGGGCCCACATGGTCAAAACCCGAGGTTTGAACCAAAAACCGATTACCCATTCACTCACAAATCCAAATATATAATTTGTTTTGAAATCAGACCTCAAATCAAGGTCCAAATCCCCAAAATTTGAAAAGCCTAAGTTCTACACAAAACACCCAATTTCCCCCATGAAAATCCTTGATTTTGGGTTGAAATCATGTGAAAAGATGTTAAAGATTAAAAAAAACGAGTTAGAAATGACTTAGAATCGATTTGGAAGAGTAATTGTTTTGAAAAATCGCCCAAAGCTGTTTTTGGTTTAAGAGGGTTTGAAAAATGAGAAAATTTCGGCTAAGTCATGATTTAGAAGGTCGCTGATGTCGCAATTGCGACCAAGGTTCGCAATTGCAAACCCCTTCAAGACCTGCTATCTTCGCATTTGCGATTAATGTTCGCAATTGTGAACTCACATTTGCGAAGGGATAGTCGCATTTGCGACGACTGGGGATTTCTGTGGTTTTCGCATTTGCGAAGAAATGCTCGCAATTGCGAGCAAGGCTGGCCAGGGTTTACTTTGCATTTGCGAAGAGCCCCCGCAATTCCCAAGTTCACAGACCTCGCATTTGCGATAACCTGATCTCGCAATTGCGAGATCAGAGGCTTGCACCAGACCTGCAACCTGCAACTATTTTCTCTAAGTCTAAATGTACTCCGTGGCCTATCCAAAACTCATCCGAGCCCTCGGGGTTCCCAACCAAACATGCACGCAATCCTAAAATCATCATACGAGTGCTTGTGCGATCAAATAATCAAAATAACATGTTTCAACTATGAATTAAACCTCAAATTCATGAAATCATTCAAGAACATCAAAATTTCCAATTTCTGAACTTTAGGTTCGTTTTATACCAAACCAACTCCGATCTTTATCAAATCTTATAGATTTATCTTAATTATTATTTCAAACTTGTAACGGGCTCTGAAACCAAGATACGGGCCCGATACCATCAAGAAAATGCATCAATTCGCTTCTAAAACCCTTTATATTTTCAGAAAATAATTTTTTTCAAAAATTCATTTCTCGGGCTTGGGACCTCGGAATTCGATTTCGGGCACATGCCCAAGTCCCAAATTTTACTACAGACCCTATGAGACCGTCGGATCACAGGCCCGGGTCCGTTTACCAAGAATGTTGACCAAAGTCAGCTTTATTCAATTTTAAAAACAAATTTCGTTATTTCACTTAGTTTTCACATAAAAGTTTTCCGGAAGCGCGCCCGGACTGTGCACGCAAATCGAGGTGAGACATAGAATTTACTTGCAAAAAAAGAGATGAGCTTTTAGGTCATCACATTCTCCACCTCTAAAACAACCGTTTGTCCTCGAACGGACATAGAAAAGAAGTACCTGAGTCGAAGAAAAGATGGGGATATCAGCTCTGCATATCAGACTCGGACTCCCAGGTCGCTGCCTCAACAGGATGACCTCTCCACTAATCAGAACAGAAGGAAAACTCTTCGATCTCAACTGACGAACCTACCGATCTAGAATAGCTATCGGCTCCTCCTCATAGGTCAAGTCCTTGTCCGACTGGACAATGTTGAAATCTAACACGTGGGATGGATCGCCGTGATACTTCCTAAGCATGGACACATGAAACACTAGATGCACGACTGATAAGCTCGGCAGCAACGCAAGTCTGTAAGCCACCTCTCCCACTCGATCAAGAATATCAAAAGGACCAATGAATCTAGGGCTAAGCTTGCCCCTCTTCCCAAATCTCATCACGCCCTTCATAGGCGACACCCGAAGAAACACCCGCTCGCCGACCATGAATGCCACATCACGAGTCTTACGGTCGGCATAACTCTTTTTCCTGGACGGAGCTGTACGAAGCCTATCCTAAATGATATTGACCTTGTCCAAGGCATCCTGTACTAGATCCGTACCCAAAACCAAGCCTCTCCCAGCTCAAACCATCCAATCGACGACCGACACCGCCTACCATATAAAGCCTCATATGGAGCCATCTGGATGCTCGACTGGTAGCTGTTGTTGTAGGCAAACTCCGCTAAAGGCAAGAACTGATCCCACGAGCCTCCAAAAGTCAATGACACAAGCTCGGAGCAAATCCTCCGAAATCTGAATAGTGCACTCGGACTACCCGTCCGTCTGAGGATGAAATGCTGTACTCAACTTGACCCGTGTGCCCAACTCACGCTAAACTACTCTTAAGAAACGTGAGGTAACTACGTACCTCGGTCAGAAATGATAGACACGGACACACCATGAAGACGAACAATCTCCTGGATATAGATCTTAGCTAACCTCTCGGAAGAATAGGAGACTGTCACAGGAATGAAATGTGCTGACTTGGTCGGCCTATCAATAATAACCCACACTGCATCGAACTTCTTCCGAGTCTGTGGGAGTCCAACAACGAAATCCATAGTGATCCGCTCCCAATTCCACTCAAGAATCTCAATCCTCTAAAACAAACCACCAGGTTTCTGATGCTCGTACTTTACCTGCTGACAATTCAAACATCGAACCACATATGCAACAATATCCTTCTTCATGCTTCTCCACCAATAATGCTGGCGCAAATCCTGATACATCTTAGCGGCGCCCGGATGAATAGAGTACCGGGAACTATGGGCCTCCTCTAAAATCAACTCTCGAAGCCCATCAGCACACAAACTCGACCCTGCAGCCTCAAAACTCCATCATCTCCTAACGTAACCTGCTTGGCACCACCGAGCTGCACCGTGTCCCTAAGGACACACAAATGAGGATCATCATATTGTTGATCTCGGATATGCTCCAATAAAGAAGAACGAGCGACTGTGCAAGCCAACACATGGCTGGGCTCAGAAACATCCAATCTCACGAACTGATTGGCCAAAGCCTGAACATCCAAAGCAAGCGGTCTCTCACCGACAGGAATATACGCGATACTGCCCATACTGGCTGAC
This sequence comes from Nicotiana sylvestris, assembly GCF_000393655.2. Classification (NCBI taxonomy): domain Eukaryota; kingdom Viridiplantae; phylum Streptophyta; class Magnoliopsida; order Solanales; family Solanaceae; genus Nicotiana; species Nicotiana sylvestris. The sequence goes on from NC_091062.1 coordinate 136,888,650, forward strand.
TTCCTACTCAAATCATCGGCCACCACATTGGCCTTTCCCGGATGGTATAAGATGGTGATATCATAGTCTTTTAATAGTTCCAACCACCTTCTCTGCCTCAAATTTAGCTCCTTTTACTTGAACAAATATTGTAGACTCTTGTGATCCGTGAACACCTCACATGACACACCGTATAGATAATGACTCCAAATCTTCAACGCGTGAACAATGACTGCTAACTCCAAATCATGAACTGTATAGTTCTTCTCATGAATCTTCAACTGTCGCAAAGCATTAGCAATGACCTTGCCATCCTGCATCAACACCGCACCAAGTCCAATACGAGATGCATCACAATAAACTGTATATGGCCCTGAACTTGTAGGCAAAACCAACACTGGCGCCGTAGTCAAAACTGTCTTGAGCTTCTGAAAGCTCGCCCCACACTAGTCCGACCACCTGAACTGGGCACCCTTATGGGTCAACCTGGTCATCGGGGCTGCAATAGATGAAAACCCCTCCACAAACTGATGGTAATAGCCTGCCAAACCCAAAAAACTCCGGATCTCTGTAGTTGATACGTGTCTAGGCCAGTTCTTGACTGCCTTTATCTTCTTCGGATCCACCTGAATACCCTTTTCTGATACAACATGACCCAAGAATGCAACTGAACTCAACCAGAACCACACTTCGAAAACTTAGCATACAACTGACTATCTCTCAAAGTCTGAAGAACCACTCTCAGATGCTGCTCATGCTCCTCCCGGCTGCGGGAATAGATTAAAATATCATCAGTGAAGACTATCACGAACGAATCCAAGTAAGGCTTGAATACTCGGTTCATCAAATCCATAAAAGCTACTGGGGCATTTGTCAACCCAAATGACTTCACCAAGAACTCATAATGCCCGTACCGAGTGCGGAAAGCTGTCTTAGGGACATCGGATGCCCTAATCCTCAACTGATGGTAGCCAGATCTCAAGTCAATCTTCGAAAATACCTTGGCACCCTTCTAATCAAACAAATCATCAATTCTCGGAATTGGATACTTATTCTTGATTGTAGCCTTGTTCAACTGCTGGTAATCTATACACATCCTCATCGATTTGTCCTTCTTCTTAGCAAACAACACCGACGCACACAAGGCGAGACACTAGGTCTAATGAAGCCTTTATCAAGCAAGTCTTGCAACTGTTCCTTCAATTCTTTCAACTCAGGCGGGGCCATACGATACGGTGGAAATAGAAATGGGCTGAGTGCCAGGAGCCAAATCAATGCAGAAGTCAATATCCCTGTCGGGTGGCATTCCCGACAGGTCTGAAGGAAATACCTCAGGAAACTCACAAACAACAGGCACAAAATCCATAGAAGGAACCTCGGCACTAGGATCACGAACATATGCTAAATAGGCCAAACACCCCTTCTCGACCATGCACCGAGCCTTCATATATGAGACAACACTACGGGTAGAATGACCAGGAGTCCCTTTCCACTCTAAACGAGGTAAACCCGGCAAGGCTAAGGTCACAGTCTTGGCATGCCAGTCCAAGATAGTGTGGTAAGGTTACTAATCCATCCCCAATATGACATCAAAATCAACCAAATCCAGAAGTAACAAATCTACTCGAGTCTCAAGACCCCCAATCACAACTATATATGAACGATGGACACGATATACCATAATAGAATTATCCACCGGTGTAGACACATATACAAGTGAACTCAAAGAATAACTAAGCATGACCAGATACGGTGCAAAATAAGATGACACATAGGAGTATGTAGATCCTCGATCAAATAAAACTGAAGCATCTCTACTACAAATCAGAACAGTACCTATGATAACTGTATCAGAAGCCTCAGTCTCAGGCTTGGCTGGAAAAGCATAATAACGGGGTTGGGCCCCACCACTCTGAACTACATCTCTAGGACGACCTCCTATTGGCTGGCCTCCACCTCTAGCGGCCTGAGCTCCACCTCTAACACCTCTACCTCCACCTTGTTAATTTGTATGAGTCCACCAAACCGTAGAGTACCTGGTCATCTACAAGATTCTACTGAGAATGCTAATAAAACAGTAAGTAAATAAGGCAGAGGATTTTTACGTAGAAAAATCCCACACAAGCCATGACCTACACCTGTAGGCTTTTAACTTCATTAACTTGTAAAGAACCTATTACAAGCCACTTTGCAATGACTTCTATTACAAAGGATTTACTCAACTAACTTGTGGTACTCTTACCACAAGCCACTTTGTTACTTCCTAGTTACAAAGGCTTTTTCTAACTTGTGATGCTCTCACCACAAGCCACTTTGTAACTCTACAATTACAAAGACTTTTCCTTATGAGTAAATCTAGTCACAACATAAACTTAAGGAGTTTACGGAATTACAAGAGGATTCCTAATCAAACGCTTCTAGGTAAGTAGTTTAGGAGATACAATAAGTACAATAACAAGGTTACAACTCAACTAGGACAACAACAAGCTATCTTTTAGGAACTAGTCCGTAGTTGCATTCAACCTTGTGAGGATTGATTTCTTTGTTTTTGCAAGAAGCTTGAATGAGAAACAAAAACCTTCAAGTGATGTTTTGTATAAAACTCATTGTAGGTACATCTTGATCACATCACTTGAAATGATGTGAGTACTTTATTTGGTTAGAGAATGAGTGGGCGCTGAAAACCACGCAGTGCGGAAGAAACAGTGCCGTCAGTCACTTCATTTCCACCTGTGTCTAATTGATTTTGTATTGCTATGAAGAAACCACAAGAGTATCAGGTCCTTGTGTGGGTTCCTAGCTCTTGATTACCATTTTTGAAGGTGGCAACCTTTTGCATGTGTTCAATCATAATAGCAGGCAGACTCATAGGAGTAAAATCGTCCAGTTGCTCCATTAGGAATAGGTCAGACTTAGAAGTCACTGACCTCCTTTCAGCTCGAGGTAATAGAACTTTGTTAACCCATTCAAACAGTAGATGGTGCTTTCTTATGGATCTGGTCCCCTTTCTGGTTAGCATTGTCTTTTACCACTACATTTCTGAAGTTATACTGACACACATCTCTTACATTGGACACACCAGCTGTAGGAACTTTTAAGATCTCACCAAGCAATTTTACATCAAAGACGATGTCCACCATATTGACCAAAGCACAAACATTGTCAGTATCAACTGGAAAGAGGCTAGCAAAGAAACTTTGTACCTCCTCCTCATACACCTTAGGTGTATCAATTTGAAATAGATGCAAACCCGACCATTTCCAGAATTTGGTGCATTCCAGCCATCTCAAAGATTGCTGGGTCAAACGTATGACCCAACAGAACTTTTTGATGCCTCAGGCGCTTAGAGCCAAGGCTGACTTCACTTCTCATTTTCTTCACAGAACCAGGTTCTTCAAAAGATGCAGACTTGCGTTTCCCAAACTTCTCTCCACTGACTTTGCCTTTTCCCTTGGATTTGACTAGGAAATCCTCATCAAACATGGAAAACTCACTTACTACCTCTTTCAGCTTAGACCTAGATGTTGACCCTTTCTTTATTGAAATAGGCTTTGTCTTTTTCGAAGACCGCCTAACAAGTGAACCAGGTTCCTTTGGGGTCCCTATTCCACCTCGACTACAGGGATCGCCTCATCACTTACAGGTACACCATCTTTCACCAACTTTCTTCTTTTCTTATTACTACTCTTCTTGCTTTTTTGAAGAGCAGAATCGTAGGACACTTTAACTTGAAGCCTGGTAGTAGGTCGTTTGATTTCAGACTCAGGGGTGGACACAATCCTCCGCTTACTTATGCATCAAGAGCCACATTATCTAGGTCTTCTTCATCACTGAATCTCATTTCAGGTGCTTGAATTTCCAGGGGCACAACATCGAATGCAGGAACATCACTATCCTAGGGATGAGAGCTCGGACCTGGGTCCTCCGGAGAGGGATCAGGTTCCTCATGTGATGCCCCAGTAGTATCTGCTACTGCATCCCTTTCAATAGCTACAATGGCCCCTTCTTCCTCCATACTTTATGTCTCATTTTTCTGAGATGTATTCTCATGCAATACACCATCAACGGATACCACAAACACGGTTACAACATTTTTCTCTTCCTCAACCGGTGCTTCCACAACCATGAAATCAGTGGCAATGATGGCAAAACCCTTTGTGACCTCAGGATTTTGACCTTGTTCTCCACTTAGGGTTTGACTGGTGGGAACATCAAATGACAGGGAGAATAGAGCAGTAGTTTCAAGGGTTTATGAATTGGGAAGAGATTGGGAAACTGGGGAAGGTGTGACTGTAGCGGCAGGAGTAATAGAGGGTGAGGAAGGCTCAGTGAGAACGGAAGGTTCCATAGATTGATCAGTGGTACTTACAACTGAGGCAGGGAGATTGGAAGTCGTCTCAGCCATTGAAAGAAGTGGTGTGACGATCCTCCTTTTTGGGTGATTCTAGCGTAAGACTTATGGTTAAGAAGAGCAGAAGAGAGGGTTTTTAAAAGGAGAGGATAATTATGAAGAGAGAGGAATAGGCACCGATTCTGAAACGGCAGCTGAGCGTGGAGAATTGCAATGTTTTAGAGGGAGATGGAACATTTTGAAATAAAGAGACGTGACAGCAGGATCTGAAAAGTTGATGACATGGCAGATGTATTTTGTACCCTTTTAAAACGTGTATTAAAGCATGCATAGAACTACTAACCTTTGGTACAAGAACCAGGTTCTTGATTTTTTTTGAAAAGAATCAATCCTCTTTTATCATTCATGCACTGCATCTATCGCCTCTATGCTCATCATGTGTCACCTGCAACGGTATTGAAGTGAGTTAGACATGGTCAGAAAACACTTTGAGCCAGTTATTTCTTAAGGGTAAAAGCTAGCTAAAGAGGAATCGGGTTCTCAATTTGGCTTCAACAGCCCCAACTTCACTCTGTTTCTTTCAAACTGTTCCCTACTTAGCGCCTTGGTAAAAATGTCTGCAATTTGATCTCCTATGCTGCAAAACTTCATACATATCAACCCTTTCTCCACATTATCTCTTAGAAAATGATCCCTCACATCAATATGTTTTGTCCTTTTGTGTTGACTTGGATTCTTGGCCATGTTGAGTGCACTGGTGTTGTCACATAGAAGGGGAACACTCTCAGTGAGTAGGTCCAAAGTCCTCTAGTTGCTACTTGATCCATAAAAGCTGAGCACAACAAGATGCTGCAGCTACATATTCAGCTTCAGCTATTGAAAAAGCCACTGGATTTTGCTTCCTTGTACCCCAAGAGATAAGACATGAACCTAAGAAGTGAGCCAGTCCAGAAGTGCTTTTCCTGTCCACAAGATAACTTGCATAGTCTGCATCAGCATACCCAATCAGATTAAAACTGTCACTTGATGGATAATACAACACCAGGTCTTGTGTTCCTTTGAGATATCTCAGTATTCTTTTTGCAGCCTTCAAGTGAGATTCCTTAGGATTTGATTGAGACCTTGCACACAGCCCCACGCTGAAAACAATATCAGGTCGACTGGCAGTGAGATAGAGGAGAGACCCAATAATGCCTCTATATATGGTTTGATTCACAGGAGATCTAGTTTCATCCATGTCCAGTCGAGTGGCAGTTGCAATGGGAGTGTATATCACCTTTGATGCTTCCATGTCAAACCTCTTCAAGAGCTCCCTGATGTATTTTTGCTGACAAATGGATATACCCTTTGGGGACTATTTTACTTGAAGACCCAAGAAGAAGTTTAGTTCCCCCATCATGCCCATTTCAAATTCACTTCCCATGAGTTTTGCAAATTCTTCACACAGAGAGTCAGCTGTTGCTCCAAAAATGATATCATCAACATAAACCTGAACAATGAGCACCTTCCTCGTTTCATTAAGAAAAGAGTATTGTTAATTTTCCCTATCTTAAAACCATTTTCCAAGAGGAACTTTGACAGTCTTTCATTCCAAGCTCGAGGAGCCTGCTTTAGCCCGTACAGAGCTTTGTCCAGTTTGAACACATATTCAGGGTGCTCATGACATTCAAACTCTGGGGATTGCTTCACATAGACTTCTTCCTTAAGGAGTCCATTCAAAAATGCACTCTTGACATCCATTTGGAACAAGGTGAATTCCATATGAGATGCAAAAGCGATTAGAATTCTAATAGCTTCCATGTGAGCCATTGAAGCAAACGTTTCATCATAGTCAATCCCTTCCTCCCGATTGTATCCTTGGACCACTAGCCTGGCCTTGTTTCTTGTTGTAATTCCATGTTCATCGAGCGTGTTTCTAAATACCCACCTGGGTCCTATAATGGTTCGTGATAACAACTAGGTCGGGAATCCAAATTAGAGTAAGAATTTGAGAAGTAAATGCGGAAGCAATAACAACAAGGAATTGAACAACTAGAATTAAAGAGATGAAAATAAAGGATATGGGAAGAATTCAAGGAAAGAATTCCAAGAACTTCCAAGAACGTAAGTTCTATAGCCTTGACAAGATCAAAGTAACAACGTCTTGATTTATGGAAGAAATCAAACGCCTTTACTTAAAAAGCAAATCAAAACAATAGATTCGGATCTTGACCACTTTACGAGTAACTTGAGACAACAATTAATAACTAGTATTAATCGCCTTCTAAGAATACCACAAAGGAATCAAAGATATCATAAAAGAGAAGTAATCTTACTACCTTGAACTAAGAACTAGTAAAGGTTGAAAGATAAATCTCAAAGCACAAGTAACAAAGGTTCAAAAGAACTCTCAAAGTATGATATACTTAATCAATAAATGTTGTGTCTTATGAATGAGAAGAACTCCTTATTTATAGGAGTTAAAAGCACTTAAAATAATGTAGGGGGTTGCTAAAAAAGTCATCTAAATTAGGTAGGGGGCTGCTAGGGGTCACAATAGCCATCAAACTTAGGTAGGTGGCTCCTAAGGGGTAACAAAAGCCATCAAAATTAAGTGGGGGGCGGCCAAATCCTTTTGGGGCAGATTTGGGCCTTAAAACTATTAGTTTGGGCCATTGGTTTGGACTCCAATTGGGCTCCTTTTGAAACACCCCCTTTTGGACCTCTTTTAAGGTCATTTTGAGCCCTATTGGTGGACTTCAAGGGCTGATTTGGTAACCCAATCTTCCTCCTCTTGGACTTCAATTTGGACTACCAAATAATTGTAAAACTTGGACAATTCATCTCCTTTGGGCTTGAGCTCTTCCTCTACAATTAAAAGCTTCTTTATTTGCCATTGAAGTCTAGCAACCTTAGTTTGCAACTCTTTAGCTTGAGATCTTGTATATGGCCTTGGAGCTTCCAAAACTCTATCCTTGTCCTTGATGTTATCACCTAGCCAATTCACATCCTTTATCCTTGAGCTCTTCCTCCCAATTAATAACTTCTTCATTTGCACTTGAAGTCTAATGATCTTGTTTTGTAATTCTTTAGCTTGAACTCTTATTAAAGGCCATCTTTGAGATTCAAAAGCTTCATCCATGTCCTTGAATAGAGTTGAGCTTCCTAGGATGCTATCATTCCCCTCTTCTTGAAGAAAATTCGTCCTCGAATTTTGACCTTGCAAGAAAAAGAAAACACGCACTAGTAAATGGTATCCACTAATCTGAAAAAATAGTAGGAATAAAATAAGATAGTGACAATGTGTCCATTTAACCCAATCAATCCTAATAGGTATAAATACTCCCTTATAAAGAATATGGACATCATCATCCCAATAAAATTTATGTCTACCTAGATTAATACAATAAAAACCTCTCTTAGATGCACCATGCAATGGAACTTGCAATTCGATCTTGTCGGTACGACAGTCCATGAGTATACATGACAAAGAAATTATAAAAGAGTGACTACACATCCATTTAATATAAGTACCTTTACCACATTTATCAAACAAGATACATTCATGATATAGACTACTAACTACAATTACAAATCTCATGGATTCCTCTACATGAAAGAGTATTTGATCACCAGTATTACAACAATCATGCATATCCTCTTTACTAGAAACAAATACTTTTACAAGCTTACAATGAACATGACTTGAAGAATGACTCCCCATCACATAACAAAGATCACATTCTTTAGCACATGAAAACTCATTAGCCACTTGAATAAGATAAGAAGAAATATTTAACTCATTTGCAAGCCTCTTCACAGAAATTCCATGCCTCTTTCCACCAAGTTGGAATAAGTAATCATCTATGTCATACACAATTTCAAAAGGAAGCGAATTACTCTTACACATTAACTTAGATATTATAGTTAATGACTTGATGTGCATCAAAATATCATCATCTACAAAAATTATAAAGTCACCAATATAAGAAATAAGAGTGTAATTCATTACCTCCAAAAATACCTTAGGTGTTCTAGAAAGACCAAGAATGCAAATAAACCAATTATACATACCATACTTGGACTTATTTACCAATGGAACATCATCACCTTGTATTCTTTTATGCAATGGCTCCACCTTAGCAATGCTTTTAGGCAACTCCATGTCATAACCCTGTAAATAAGAATCGAAATAGTCAAAAGGTTTAATAACAAAGAATTTAATCAAGCTTTTGTCTTCCACCATCCAACAAGAATTGATATTGCCGAATTTATGTTGGAATCCAATTGGATCTTTTGCCACCATCTCTTGCGCCTCACCACTCCTTTCAAAAGGTATTTCATCACGTGGCTGCACAAAATCACAAGAACTAAAACAAGAAAGAGTTAATGGGTTAGGAAGTAAAGAAACTTTTTTCTTGCTTACACTCTCTTTGGCTTTTATCGCAAGACTAATGTTTTCCTCACCCTTAGCCTCTTTTCTCTCACTAAAGAGTTCTTTTCCTTCACTCAATCTCTCTTGTTTCTCTCTCTCTACCTTACAAACTTTGTTTCTCTTATTGCTTTCTCTCTTTTCTTTTTTCTCAAGATCATTGTTTACCTCACTTGACATCCCACTCTTTTTACTCAAGACAACCTCTCCTTTTTCCTCTCTTGGAATGTCAACATGCACTCCCTTACTCCTCTCATTCTTTTCTCTCTCGTATTTTTCCATATTCTTTTTAACAATCTTTTCATCTGCACAAATTTGTGAGGGAGTCAAAGGTCCAAGACTGAGTTTCTTCCCATTAACCTCAAAAGAGTATCTATTTTTTTCGATACTATATGAAGCACTTCTATAGATATTCCATGGCCTTCCCAACAAGATATGAAAACGATTCATGGGAATGACATCACACCAAATCACATCCTCATACCTTCCAATAGAGAATGGTAATAACACTCTTTTATCTACCTTTACTCCTTTCAACATGTAGGGATCAATATGTTCAACACAAGGCAAGTTCAATTTCTCAACCATATAAGTGCTAATTAAGTTATAGTTAAATGCTTTGTCAATTCTAAGGGTATAAATTGTAGACATCACTTTAGCTCTTGTTTGAAAAATAACTTTACCATTGTCTTCTTTCCATTCGATATATTGTAATATCGACCTTTCAAGAGTCATAGATCTACTCCTTCCACTGCAACTACCTATTTGAGATATCTTGACATAGATTAAAGGAAATATGTATCTCTCAAATTTGGCTTCTTTGTTTTTTTTTTCAATTGTTCTCTCATACACTTTATCCTTTTTTTCTCTCGAAATGACCTTTGAACAAAATACTTTGTAGATTTATAGTTAAACCAACTCGTATGAAGTTCTTAGTAGTAAAATTCAGATTTTTGGGGAGCTAATGAAAGAAAAACCAAATCCTATAACTATTAGGCTCGGTTGAAACATGACGCGAACAAAAAGGAAAGGATTATATGTTTAGATTAGAAAGAGTAAGAAAATCTAGGATCCCCTCTTCTTGTTTCCTTTATTAATTTTTGGTAACAAATTAGATACAAAAGAAATATCCCGGAGAGCACGCAATTCTATTTTTTTGTTCTAAAAACTGATTTTCGTTTTTTTTAATTTTCTTTTCTTTTCTTTGCTCTTAGTATTCAAGAAATCCCAAGACTTACCAAGAACGAAATCTTGATAAAAACCGCTCTGATACCACTTGATAACAACTAGGTCGGGAATCCAAATTAGAGTAAGAATTTGAGAAGTAAATGCGGAAGCAATAACAACAAGGAATTGAACAACTAGAATTAAAGAGATGAAAATAAAGGATATGGGAAGAATTCAAGGAAAGAATTCCAAGAACTTCCAAGAACGTAAGTTCTATAGCCTTGACAAGATCAAAGTAACAACGTCTTGATTTATGGAAGAAATCAAACGCCTTTACTTAAAAAGCAAATCAAAACAATAGATTCGGATCTTGACCACTTTACGAGTAACTTGAGATAACAATTAATAACTAGTATTAATCGCCTTCTAAGAATACCACAAAGGAATCAAAGATATCATAAAAGAGAAGTAATCTTACTACCTTGAACTAAGAACTAGTAAAGGTTGAAAGATAAATCTCAAAGCACAAGTAACAAAGGTTCAAAAGAACTCTCAAAGTATGATATACTTAATCAATAAATGTTGTGTCTTATGAATGAGAAGAACTCCTTATTTATAGGAGTTAAAAGCACTTAAAATAATGTAGGGGGTTGCTAAAAAAGTCATCTAAATTAGGTAGGGGGCTGCTAGGGGTCACAATAGCCATCAAACTTAGGTAGGTGGCTCCTAAGGGGTAACAAAAGCCATCAAAATTAAGTGGGGGCGGCCAAATCCTTTTGGGGCAGATTTGGGCCTTAAAACTATTAGTTTGGGCCATTGGTTTGGACTCCAATTGGGCTCCTTTTGAAACACCCCCTTTTGGACCTCTTTTAAGGTCATTTTGAGCCCTATTGGTGGACTTCAAGGGCTGATTTGGTAACCCAATCTTCCTCCTCTTGGACTTCAATTTGGACTACCAAATAATTGTAAAACTTGGACAATTCATCTCCTTTGGGCTTGAGCTCTTCCTCTACAATTAAAAGCTTCTTTATTTGCCATTGAAGTCTAGCAACCTTAGTTTGCAACTCTTTAGCTTGAGATCTTGTATATGGCCTTGGAGCTTCCAAAACTCTATCCTTGTCCTTGATGTTATCACCTAGCCAATTCACATCCTTTATCCTTAAGCTCTTCCTCCCAATTAATAACTTCTTCATTTGCACTTGAAGTCTAATGATCTTGTTTTGTAATTCTTTAGCTTGAACTCTTATTAAAGACAATCTTTGAGATTCAAAAGCTTCATCCATGTCCTTGAATAGAGTTGAGCTTCCTAGGATGCTATCAGTTCGATCTGGGGGTCTAGGTACCAGGTGCCACACATTGTTTCTCTCAAATTGATACAGCTCGTCTTGCATGGCTGTAATCTAATCTACATCGTTCAAGGCTTCCTTGATATTTGTGGGTTCTATATGGGAGAGAAAGGCTGAGAAGGCAAGTGAATTTCTGGCTCTTGACCTGGTTTGTACTCTGGAATCTAGAGGAGTGATAATGTTGTCTATTGGATGAGAGCTTTGGTGTCTCCATTTAGACGCCCGAGGTTCATTCTGAGAAGAGGAAGGTATGTTTGTCTGATTTTCCTCTATCCTTCTCTCAGGTGCTAGTGGAGTTCCCTGAACTGCATCAACTACTCTTTCTTCAGCTTCAGTGGTTGTAATTGAAGTGCTTGGTTCTATTGATGCTGAGGCAGCATTGTCTTCATTTGGCTCCTTTACTTGACTCATCATATCTGCCTTTCTATTTGTCATGTTAATGACTTCACCAGGAACTAGTGAGGGTTCTCCATCTTGATCTTCCTCAGCACTCTTCTCAAATGATGGATAAGATTTATCAAAAATAACATGGACACTTTCCTCAACACATTGAGTCCGCTTGTTATATATCTTGTAAGCTTTACTTTGAGAAGAGTAGCCCAGAAATATTCCTTCGTCACTCTTAGCATCGAATTTACCAAGCCGATCCTTTCCATTATTGAGAACATAGCATTTGCATCCAAATGTTCTTAGGTGAGTCAGCTTGGATTTTCTTCCATTCAACAATTCATATGGGGTTATATTCAGAAGTGATCGCAATTCCACTGTCAATCATCATTGTTCTTGCCATTTCTTCCAGAGTTCTGTTCTTTCTTTCTACTACTCCATTTTGCTGCGGAGTTTTGGGAGTTGAGAAGTTGTGAGTGATGCCATTTTCATACAGAATTCATCAAATCTGACATTGTCAAATTCTGTCCCATGATCTGTCTAATGCATACAACTCTAGACTCCATCTTCACCTGGATTTTCTTCACAAATACCACAAACACTTCAACAGTTTCATCTTTTGATCTGTGAAACAGAGTCCATGTGAATCTGGAATAGTCATCCACGATTACGAAAATGTATCTTTTTCCTCCTCTGCTTTGCACTCTCATAGGTCCACACAGATCCATATGCAGAAGCTCTAGTGGCTTTGAGGTGCTCACATCTCTTTTAGACTTAAAAGAGGACTTCACATGTTTTCCTCTAGCACAGGCATCACAGACTTTTTGCATCTTGAATTGTGACATAGGCAGACCATGGACCAGGTCCTTCTGAATTAGTTTGTTCAGAAGGGAAAAGCTTGCATGGCCCAGTCTTCTGTGCCATAGTTTAGCATCATCATCAACAGCTTTCAAATAACTCAGATCACCACTCTGTAAGGATTCGAAATTAGCAACATAGATGTTCTTGTATCTTTTGTCCACCAGTACTATTTCACCGGTCACAAGGTCAGTGACTGTACATATTTTGGACAAGAATTCCACCTTGTTTCCTTTATCACAGATTTGAGAAACACTCAGGAGACTGTACTTAAGCCCATTGACATAGTACACATTTTCAATAGAATGAGTGAGTGACTTCCCAACTTTTCCAACTCCAAGAATGTACCCCTTTTTACCATTGCCAAAGGATACACTCCTTCCTTGCAGGGCTTTTAGTGAAAGAAAGTCTGTGGTGTTCCCAGTCATGTGTTTTGAACACCCACTATCTATGAACCATTGTTGACAGCTTCCTTTCACTGTTCCCTACACAAGAGATTAGGAGTTAGTTTTAGGAACCCAAACAAGTTTGGGTCCCTTGTAGTAAGCAAGAGGATGAATAAGAGTTCTCTTAGTCCATGCAGGTAATGTGCATTTTTTGTGAGTGGAACCTAGTTCCCTCTTTTGTAGTCACTGTTTCAGCAAACACTTTGTCTTTCTGAACTGATTGATTCTTGGCCTAGACACCTTCCTTGAAGCGCCCAGTGTTCCCACATTGGGTATGAGGCCAGTTATTAGAGACAGTGACGTACTTACTATGAGGGTTGTAAGGAGTTTTTCCCTTTGGAACCCTGCTCCCTGCCTTTTTTCACAATCATTAGTAAGCAAGGCAGTGGTAGCTTCTAAGGACCAGGTCCACTTTAGGGACTTTTCAAGATCGTTCTTTACTTTTTCCAGATTAGTTTGGAGAAGCTCGTTTTTCTCAATTTTAGCAGACATCCTTAATCTCATAGCATTCACCTCATTTTCAAGCCTAATGTGTTCCTCACTTACTATCTCCTTTCCCTTTTCAGAACTTTCAGGTTTTGACTTAGTCCATGGTTTCACTATTGTTTCCCTTTGGTTTGCAATTTCTGCCAACAGATCACTCTTTTCTTTTCTGAGGATTTCAATGGTTTTCTTATGGTTAGTAACTACAACCACTAAGTCGTCTCTATTATGTTCAGATTCTACTAATTCTAAGATCAAAGAATCCCTATCCTCCACAAGACTATGAAAGACAATGATTAATACATCAGCTAAAGACATGAGATTTTTTGGAGAACAGGATTTCAGATTTCTCTGAACATCCCTGAAATTTACCTCTTTATTGCCATTGTCTTCATCATTATCTCATTGAGCCATCAAAGCAAAAGTTGAGTCATATCCAATCTCCTCGCCTTCAACTACCATCATGGAACTATCACCAGTATCAGGTTCATCTTCAGACTATTTTACTTGTGTAGTTCTCTCATGAGCTATTTGCAAAGCTTCCTATATCTCCTTGGCAGTGTCGTAGGTGGAGATTCTATTGTACTTTTTAGGTCCCATTCGACATACTAGAATTTTCTTGGCACGAAAATTCTTCTCCACAGCTTTCTTGTTTGCTTCAGTGTACTCTTTGCTGGTTTTTGCCATTGAAAATGGAAATTCCTCTAATACCTTGGTTGGAACATAAGGACCATTGCAAATGATATCCCATAGCTCACAATCCTCAGCCATGATAAAATCGTGCATTCTAGCTTTCCACCACCAATAGCATTGTCCATTAAACTTGGGGGTCAGTATATGGATTGACCTTCTTCAAAATTTGGTGGAGCCGCCATGAGGATCCTTCCTTGGTGTTAGCTTGATAGGAGGAACCTGCTCTGATACCAATTGTTAGTTTGTATGAGTCCACCAAACCGTAGAGTACCTGGTCCTCTACAAGATTCTGCTGAGAATGCTAATAAAACAATACGTAAATAAGGCAGAGGATTTTTACGTGAAAAAATCCCACACAAGGGGATCAAAATCCCACAACCTACACTTGTAGGCTTTTAACTTCACTAACTTGTAAAGAAACTATTACAAGCCACTTTGCAATGACTCCTATTGCAAAGGATTTACTCAACTAACTTGTGGTACTCTTACCACAAGCCACTTTGTGACTTCCTATTTCAAAGGCTTTTTCTAACTTGTGATGCTCTCACCACATGCCACTTTGTAACTCTACAATTACAAAGACTTTTCCTTATGACTAAATAAAGTCACAACATAAACTCAAGGAGTTTACGGATTTACAAGAGGATTACTAATCAAACGCTTCTAGGTAAGCAGTTTAGGAGATACAATAAGTACAATAACAAGGTTACAAGAGGATTCTCTGTTTTTGCAAGAGGCTTGAATGAGAAACAGAAACCTTCAAGTGATGTTTTGTATAAAACTCATTGTAGGTACATATTAATCACATCACTTGAGACGATGTGAGTACTTTATTTGGTTAGAGAATGAGTGGGCGCTGGAGACAGTGCAGTGCGGCAGAAACAGTGCCGTCAGTCACTTCATTTCCAGTTGTGCTAATTGACTTTGTACTACTATGAAGAAACCACAAGAGTATCAGATCCTTGTGTGGGTTCCTAGCTCTTGAAGCTATAGCAGTTCACCTTTAGCTAGAATCCGTTAAAGCTTGCAGTAGTCCAAGTAGGTCAGGTTCCCTATCTAGTTCTTAATAGTAAGTTTGTTAAATCATCAAAACATAAGGCAAGGATATTTAAAATCTATCACACCTCTAACTGGCTGAGCGGGTTGTGGAACACTCGATGCCGGAACCATGGCACGGGAACCCTGATGCTGAGAGCTGCTCGGTGCTCGAGGGAAAATCTAGCAATATGCCTCGTGTCGCCACAAGTAAAATAAGACCTCGGCTGCTGAGACTGCTGACCTTGACTTTGTTAGATCATCAAAACATAAGGCAAGAATATTTAAAATCTATCACACCTCTAACTGGCTGAGCGGGCTGTAGAACACTCGATGCCGGAACCATGGCACGGGAACCCTGATGCTGAGAGCTGCTCGGTGCTCGAGGGCAAAATTTAGCAATATGCCTCGTGTCGCCACAAGTAAAACAAGCCCTCGGCTGCTGAGACTGCTGACCATGATGGCGAATACCCACTCTAAAAACTCTATAGCGGAGGTGCACTGATAGGGGCTGGCGATGCACTGTAGGACGGCTGATCATAATATTGCATATGAGGACCACGACCACCTGAAGCACCGTGAGAAACCTGAAGTGATGACTAAAAATGCCTAGGAGGATGGCCTCTACCAAAAGAATCCCTGCCTCTAGATGAGGCACCACTGAATCTGCCTGAATGACAAGGCCTCTTGTCATACCCCTGACCACCCCCCTATGATAGAACCATCTCAACTCTCCTGGCCACATTGGCCGCATCCTAAAAAGAAATCTCACTCCCCGTCTCCTTAGCCATCTACAATCGGATAGGCTGAACGAGTCCCTCAATGAACCTCATCACTCTCTCTCTCTCTCAATGGGAAGTATAAGAAGAGCATGACGGGCCAAATCAATAAACCTGGTCTCCCTCTGAGTGATAGGAAGAAACTTCTCCAGAAATAGCTGAGAAAACTTATCCCAAGTCAAGGCTGGTGACCCAGCTGGTCTAGCCAAACAATAATCTCTCCACCAAGTCTTGGCGGATCCAAACAAACAAAAAGCAGCAAAGTCGACCCCATTGGTCTCCACTATCCCCATTTTTCTAAGAACCTCATGATAGCTATCTAAATAATCCTGGGGATCCTTAGAAGATGCATCGCTGAAAGTGGTAGTGAAGAGCTTGGTGAACCTGTCCAATCTCCGCAAGGCATCAACAGACATAGCTGCTCCATCACCGTTCTGAGCTACCACACCCGGCTGAACTACTCCAATTGGCTGAGCTGCTGGAGTCTGAAACTGGGGAGCCATTTGCTCCGGAGTGAGGGTAGCGGAGTCTAGGCTCCTCCTCCAACCTAAGAGACGGTGGGTGCTACAGGAAGCAAGCCTCCCCGGGTGACACTCTCTATAAGGCCCACTAGACGGACCCGAGCATCCTAGAGTACTAGGGTAACAATGAACCCCTCTGGGACCTGAGCTGGGCCCACCAGAACTGCCTAGCCCGGAACCTCATTATCAAACTCAACCTGAGGCTCCACCGCTGGTGCTGCTGCTTTGGGCTGAGCTCTGCCCCTGCCTCGTCCTCGCCCTCTACCCCTCGTGGAAGCTGCTTATTAGCCCAAGAACAGGTGAAGTTTTGAAGATTGACAAAAGAACTCAGACATGAACCAGGTCCATCTTGTGAAGCACAATCATGATCAACCTGTACATGTGAGATGCACATGAAGGAGATAAATCTAACTGATCGAGAAGCAATATCTCATGATCTGATCGAAAAGGTTGCATATTAAATAAGGAGAGAAAGACTCCTTACATGAAGAGAACACAGTATAGGAAGAAGATAATGTTAGAGTTTGAGATTACCTTGAACTCTTCTACAATAGATGAGTAGCATTTGAATCCTAGTCAATCTTTGATTACTAACCTATTAAATGTCAGTGTTGTTCTCTTTTACAGGAATGAATATAAGCAGAAGTTAAACTTAAATTGAGAGCAAAAGAGCAAAGCGATTTTGCAAGCAATTTATGTGTGATTCGAGTGTGCAATCTTGAAGCTACTTGAACGAGATAGAAGAACCAATTCCATGTGTCTATCTTTTATTCTAGTTCAATTGTAGTAGGTAATTTTACATTGTACCTTTCAGCTTTCATAGAAGCAATTGTATTAGGTACCTGGAGTGTTCAAGTTAGAGTTAACTTGAAGTTGTTGCAACAGTTGAGGCTGTGTGCCACAACGGGATTAGAGTTAATCCTTAGGTTTACAAAGGCTTTTTGTAAATGCTGTTTTGGCTCAGTGATTTTAGTGGAAGTTTGGGAAAACCCTACTGAGTAGTAGGTCGTGGTTTTTTTCACCTTTTAAGCGAGGTGTTTTCCACGTAAAAATCTCTACATTCTTTATTTTCTTTGTTTATTATTCTGCAAACAGTAGTAGTTGGAACACATAGAGGAACTAGGTCCTTCTATAGTTCAGTTAAGCGAAAATTGTGTACCACACAAATCACTCCCCCCTCTTGTGTGGTATTGACGTTTAAAACATCAATTGGTATCGGAGCGGGTTATCCTTGAAGAGGTTAACACCTTAGGAAAAGATCAAGATGAGTGCACCACCTAGAAACTAGGAAGGGCAATCCGCTGCTAGGCCTCCACTCTTTAATGGTCAGTACTATTCTTGGTGGAAGAACAAGATGAAAGATCACATCATAGGAGAAGACTATGAACTCTGGGATATAGTCACTGATGGTCCCCTGGAGACTACAAAGACAAGAGCTGACTGCACTGCTGAAGACTTGAAGAAATGGGAAAAGAATGCCAAGGCCAAGAAATGGCTTGTGTGTGGATTGGGTCCAGACGAGTACAATAGGATTCAAAGTTGTACGGCTAAGGAGATATGGGACACTTTACAAGTGACTCATGAAGGAACTCCTCAAGTAAAGAGATCAAGAGGAACACTGCTATATTCTCAATATGAGAATTTCACTATGAAAGAAGGAGAAACTATCCAGGAGATGTACACAAGGTTCACAACACTAACAAATGAACTTAAATCTCTTGGGAGAATTATCCTTGAAGAAGACAAGGTTGAGAAAATCTTGACAAGGGTCTTACCAGTGACTTGGGAAATCAAAATCACTGCTATTCAGGAATCAAAGAACATTGCTACTCTCAAGTTGGATGAACTGATTGGAAACCTCACTGCCTATGAACTGAGAAGGCAAACCATGAAAATGGATGCACCCAAGAAGGAAAGGAGTCTGGCTCTTAGAATAGCTAAAGGTGCAGATCTGAAGGATGATGAAATGTCCATGATCACAAGGGATTTCAAAAAGTACCTACTGAGAGGAAAGGGTTCTTCAAGAGGTACAACCTTCAACAAACCAAGGGCTCCTGAGAAACAGACCAACGAGGGTTGCTACAAATGTGGCAAGACTGATCACATGATCAAGAACCATCCTCAATGGGAAATTGAATGGAAGCAGGAAAGGGCTAAACGAAGGAACAGGTTCAACCCAAAAGAAACAAAGGATCAACAAAGGTTATGGTTGCTGTTTGGGGAGAAACATCAGATGAGGATTTAGAAGATGAAACTGGAGATGAACAAGCACTTATGGCCATTGGAGAATCAAATGATGAACAAGAGGTCCAAGTGAAGGGAAGTAGCCAAATATGGTACATGGATAGTGGTTGCTCAAAACATATGACTGGAAGCAAGAACTAATTCCTTTCACTTCAGGACTCAAAAGGAGGTAATGTCTCATTTGGAAATGGGAAGAAAGGTGAGATTATTGGGGTTGAAAAGGTAGGTAAGACAAACTAACACTCCATTGAGAATGTCTACTTGATAGATAGCTTGAAATATAACCTAATTAGTGTGTCACAACTGTGTGACAGAGGTAACCTTGTAGCATTTACCTCTACCAAATGCTTTGTGATTAATCTTACCACTGATAGGATTGTTTTGCAGGGAAAAAGAGTTAACAATATTTACATTGTAGATTTGTCCACTCTCTCAGAAAATGAACTCACTTGCTTGAGTGTGTTGGACAATGATCCCCTCTTGTGGCACAAAAGACATGGTCATGCAAGTCTGAATCAACTCAACAAATTAGTCTCCAAGGACTTGGTGATAGGGTTACATAACATCAAGTTCAAGGAAGACAAAGTTTGTGATGCCTGTGCAAGGGGGAAGCAGGTAAGATCATCCTTTAAAAGCAAGAAAATGGTAAGCACAACTAGGACGTTGGAACTGGTTCATATGGATCTCTGTGGTCCAATGAGAACATTGAGCAGAGGTGGTAAGAAATATGTGATGGTACTTGTTGATGATTATTCTAGGTTTACCTGGGTACTATTCTTAACATCTAAGGATGAAGCATTTGACATGTTTACTGCCTTTGTTAGAAAAACTCAGAAACAACTAGGTAATCAACTTGCATCAATCAGGTCTGATCATGGAACTGAATTTGAAAATGCTAAGTTTGCTAAATTTTGTGATGAGCATGATATAGATCATAACTTCTCTGCCCCTAGGACTTCTCAACAAAATGGAGTAGTTGAAAGAAAGAATAGGACTCTTGAAGATATGGCCAGGACTATGCTTCTTTCTAGTAAACTGCCTCATAGCTTCTGGGTAGAGGCTGTAAACATTGCAAGTTATATCATAAATAGATGCATGACTAGACCTCTTGTAGAGAAAACTCCCCGTGAGTTAATTAAAGGGAGAAAACAAAATATATCCCATCTTAGGGCATTTGATGCAAGTGCTTTGTGCACAATAATGGAAAAGACTCCCTAGGTAAGTTTGATCCCAGAAGTGATGAGGGAGTATTCTTGGGATATTCTTCACATAGCAAAGCATATAAAGTGTTCAATAAAAGAACTTTGGGTGTAGAAGAAAGTGTACATGTAGTGTTTGATGAAACTAACATTCTTTCTGAGAGACAGGAACATGAAGATGAAGTTATTGGGTTGGTAAAAGATTTGAGTGAAGTCTCAGCTCAAGCTAAAGTGGCACCAAAAGAAGGAACAAGTAATGGAACAGGTTCTTCCATCCATGGCAACCTGACAGGGGGAACAGATCAAAGAGGAACTGAAGCCAATCTCCTAAAAGAACATGTTCATGACTCTGTTCCTCAGCAACAGAACATGGGAGAAACATCAAGCAAAAATCAGTTGGTTGTGAAACCTCACAAGTATCAAAGTTCTCATCCCATTGAGAACATAATTACTTATCCAACCTCTGGAGTTAAAACTAGATCACAATTAAAGAATCTGTGTGCTTTTGATGCTTTCCTATCTCTTATTGAACCTAAAAATGTTGTTGAGGCTTTGCAGGATGCAGATTGGGTAAATACAATGTAAGATGAACTCAATCAGTTTGAGAGAAGTTAAGTTTGGCATCTAGTTCCAAAACCCAAGGACAAATTAGTAATTGTCACACAATGGGTCTTTAGAAACAAACTTGATGAAGATGGAACAGTTACAAGAAACAAGGCAAGACTTGTGGTCCAAGGTTACAGCGAAGAGGAGAGTATAGATTATGATGAGACTTTTGCTCCAGTTGCAAGACTGGAGGCAATAAGGCTCCTCATAGCCTTTGCAGCGATCACATGGAATACACTCTTCATCAGATGGATGTTAAAAGTGCCTTCCTGAATGGCTACCTAAAAGAAGAAGTGTTTGTTAAACAACCTCCAGGGTTTGAGAGCAAGGAATGACCTGGACATGTGTACAAATTAGACAAAGCTCTCTATGGACTCAAGCAGGCTCCTAGAGCATGGTATGAACGATTGTCCAAATTCCTGCTTGAATATGGCTACAATAGAGGTAAAATTGACAGTACTCTATTCTTGAGGGAAAAAGGTAAGGATCTTCTTGTGGTACAAATATATGTTGATGACATAATTTTTGGGGCAACCACTAACAAACTAAGTAAGGATTTCGCCAAATTAATGAGAAGTGAGTTTGAAATGAGTATGATGGGTGAGCTTAACTTTTTCTTAGGCTTACAGATCAAAGAAAACCCAAATGGAACCATGATACATCAACAGAAATATGTAAAAGAGTTGATCAAAAAGTTTAAAATGGATGAATCAAAGGAAATAGACACCCCCATTGCAACTGCCTCTAAATTAGACATAGATGAACCTGGTTCATCTGTTGAGCAGAAGTTGTATAGGGGTATGATTGGTTCACTTTTGTATCTTACTGCCAGCAGACCTGACATAGTTTTCAATGTAGGGCTTTATGCTCGTTTTCAGGCTAATCCAAAGGAATCTCATTTGACTGTTGTCAAGAGGATACTGAGATATTTGAAAGGCACTACTGATCTGTGTCTTTGGTATCCCAAAGGTAGTAATTTCAATCTAGTAGGGTATGCTGATGCTGACTATACAGGTTTTCTTCTAGATAAAAAGAGCACCTCAAGTATGGCTCATTTTCTTGGTTCATGTCTTGTATATGGGCCACTAAAAAGCAAAATTCAGTGGCATTATCCACTGCTGAGGCTGAATATGTTGCTGCTGCCTCTTGTTGTGCTCTTGTGGATCAAACAACAGCTGATATATTTTGGCATTGAAGTTGGTTGCATTACTATCTTCTGTGATAACACTAGTGCTATAAGTATGACAAAGAACCATGTTCATCATAAGAGGACTAAGCAGAAGTTAGACATAACTTTTTAAGAGATAACTATGAGAAAGGATTGATCTCCATAGAATTCTGCGCTACTGATAAACAAATTGCTGACATCTTCACTACAACACTGAGTAGAGAAAACTTTGAGAGGAACATGTTGGAATTAGGGATAATTAAGATCACCTAATAGGACCAGCTCAGAATGCACAATTAAAAAAATGAAAAGAAAAAAAACTGAAAAAGGAAAAATTTAGAAAAAATTGGCTAGGAAATCTGAACTTGTGTAAATATCTAGATTAATCTTTACTCAGCTTCATACTATAATTAGTATACTCCTGTGACATGTGTTAATATGACTCATTGATCTCTTACAAAATTTTCTCTATTATGGTAAATTGAGGCATCATCAAGAGAATTCTAAATGAAGAATCTGGTTCATCAGTATGGGTTCATCTGAAAGCTAAGGTATGTTTTCTATACTTTACACAATTAGAAATATAAATATTTAAATCATGAGCAGAAGTCCTACAATTGTTCAATTCCTTAGAAAATTCTATCTGTTAGTTTTGAACTAGTTCCGTCAGCCTTAGAACTCTAAACTACAAAAATTGCCTAAAATCTGGGGAAGTCTAACCGTTCATTCAAACCTGAAATTTCAGGTTGATTAGACCTCTAATTGACCATTGCTAAGGCTGCCGTTATACATTAAATGTGTATTTCTTTTTAAATACACATCATTACCTCCTGCCATCTCCATAATTCTAAACCGTCAAAAATCCCTCTTCATATCCACTTGCTTTCTTCTCCAAAATTCTAACTCACCAATTCTCCCAAGAAACCAGCGATCATGACAAACCCACAAGACAATCCTTAAACTCCTCCACCACCCACTCCATCTAATTCATCTACGCCTCCTCCACCTAGTACATCTCCCAAACCCAGGCTGAGAAGGGTGAAAATGCTTGCTCGGAAAACAGTAGCGTCTTGGGCTCTCTTAAAGAAATTAAATGAGAAATTAAAGGCAAGCTAGGCCCAAGACTCTGACTCCAACTCTGATTCTGAGTCATATAAATCAGCTAGTGAGGGGGAAGGACCTAGGTCTTCTGACTCTGAGAAGACTCAAGAATCCCTTTCTAAGGTAAGTTCTTCTTTGACTGAAAATGTAGAAACTAGGTTTGTTCTGGTTGGGCCTAATAGGGATGTAGAATTACCTAAGTTACGAAGAGTGGAGGTAAAAAGAAATCTGAAAAAGAAAAAGAGAGAGAGGGTGCATGTGGTGAAGAGAGGGGAAATGGGAAAAGAGTGGTTGATCATTCACCCACAACCGATGTGTCTGTGCTTGCTATCTGTGGGGTTGAACAAGAAAGTGTAGAAGAGAGTGGCAAGAAGTCAGGGGAAAGTGGTTTTGGTGAAGCTGCTGAAGGGTTAGTTAGCCTAAGCACACAAGGAGATGAACCTGGTTCATCTACTGAAGAGACCCTAGCAGACTTATAGAAAAATATTGGGGCAAGTTATGATAAAAACAAAACGAAGAACTCCCACACCAAAAGCCCCCAGTGCTCCTAAACCCTCCAAGAAAAAAAGGCTTCATCCCCAACAACTACTGAAAATTTATTGCCAAAGGGAAGAGCTACAAGAAGCAGGGTGAACACAGAGTGAGAGTTGATAACAACTAGGTCGGTAATCCAAATTAGAGTAAGAATTTGAGAAGTAAATGCGGAAGCAATAACAACAAGGAATTAAACAACTAGAATTAAAGAGATGAAAATAAAGGATATGGGAAGAATTCAAGGAAAGAATTCCAAGAACTTCCAAGAACGTAAGTTCTATAGCCTTGACAAGATCAAAGTAACAACGTCTTGATTTATGGAACAAAACAAACGCCTTTACTTAAAAAGCAAATCAAAACAATAGATTCGGATCTTGACCACTTTACGAGTAACTTGAGACAACAATTAATAACTAGTATTAATCGCCTTCTAAGAATACCACAAAGGAATCAAAGATATCATAAAAGAGAAGTAATCTTACTACCTTGAACTAAGAACTAGTAAAGGTTGAAAGATAAATCTCAAAGCACAAGTAACAAAGGTTCAAAAGAACTCTCAAAGTATGATATACTTAATCAATAAATGTTGTGTCTTATGAATGAGAAGAACTCCTTATTTATAGGAGTTAAAAGCACTTAAAATAATGTAGGGGGTTGCTAAAAAGTCATCTAAATTAGGTAGGGGGCTGCTAGGGGTCACAATAGCCATCAAACTTAGGTAGGTGGCTCCTAAGGGGTAACAAAAGCCATCAAAATTAAGTGGGGGGCGGCCAAATCCTTTTGGGGCAGATTTGGGCCTTAAAACTATTAGTTTGGGCCATTGGTTTGGACTCCAATTGGGCTCCTTTTGAAACACCCCCTTTTGGACCTCTTTTAAGGTCATTTTGAGCCCTATTGGTGGACTTCAAGGGCTGATTTGGTAACCCAATCTTCCTCCTCTTGGACTTCAATTTGGACTACCAAATAATTGTAAAACTTGGACAATTCATCTCCTTTGGGCTTGAGCTCTTCCTCTACAATTAAAAGCTTCTTTATTTGCCATTGAAGTCTAGCAACCTTAGCTTGCAACTCTTTAGCTTGAGATCTTGTAAATGGCCTTGGAGCTTCCAAAACTCTATCATCTCTATCATTGTCCTTAACTATATCCTTGTTCTTGATGCTATCATTCCCCCCTTCTTGAAAAGAATTCGTCCTCGAATTCGATCCTACATCAAACAAAGATAAGTCAGCAACATTAAATGTGGCACTTACTTGGAACTCACCAGGAAGGTCCAACTTGTAAGCATTGTTCCAATCCTTTCAAGGACTTGAAATGGGCCATCTCCTCTAGGATGCAACTTTGACTTCCTTTTGGAAGGAAATATCTCCTTTCTAAAGTGAACCCAAACTAAATCTCCAGGTTTAAAAATAACTTGCTTTCGTCCCTTATTCTTTCTCAAGGCAGTTTGCTCATTTTTCTTCTCAATTGCAAGCCTTGTTTGTTCATGAATTTTTTTCATCATCTCAGCCTTTGTCCTACCATCAAGATTAGCAATATCATTAGTTTGTAATGGTAATAAATCAAGGGGAGTGAAGGGATTAAAACCATAAACAACCTCAAAAGGAGATATACCTGTAGAAGAATGAATTGTTCTATTGTAAGCAAATTCAATCATAGGTAAGTGATCTTCCCATGAAGTTAATTTACCTTTCAAAACAGCCCTCAACATGTTTCCTAAGGTTCTATTAACTACTTCAGTTTGTCCATCAGTTTGTGGGTGACAAGAAGTAGAAAACAACAATTTAGTACCTAACTTCCCCCAAAACACACGCCAAAAGTGGCTCAAAAACTTAGCATCCCTATCACTAACAATAGTTCTAGGTATACCATGAAATTTGACAACCTCTTTTACAAAAAGATCAGCAACATGTGAGGCATCATTAGTCTTTAAACAAGGAATAAAATGAGCCATTTTGGAGAACCTATCTACCACAACAAATATACTATCCTTACCATATCTTGTTCTAGGCAAACCTAACACA
This sequence comes from Nicotiana sylvestris, assembly GCF_000393655.2. Lineage (NCBI taxonomy): Eukaryota > Viridiplantae > Streptophyta > Magnoliopsida > Solanales > Solanaceae > Nicotiana > Nicotiana sylvestris. Next base: position 136,913,980 of record NC_091062.1, read on the forward strand.
AAATCCATGGAAATATCAATCCAAGGCGAAGTAGGAACAGGTAATGGCGTGTAAAGACCATGTGGTAACACTTTAGATTTAGCTTGTTTACATTCCAAACACTGTGCGCACATTCTTTCAACATCTTTTCTCATTCCAGGCCAAAAGAAATTTTCGGCCAGTATGTCTAGTGTCTTTGGGACTCCAAAGTGTCCCATAAGCCCTCCACAATGTGCTTCCCTTACAAATACTTCACGTAAAGAGCAATTAGGAATACACAACTTATTTTCCTTAAAGAGAAAGCCATCTTGGAGGTTAAACCTCTCAAAAGGACTCAACTTACAATCTGCAAAATTTTTGCCAAAATCAACATCATTAGCATAAAGTCCCTTGATTTGATCAAAACCCATTAATTTAGAAGTCAGGGTAGAAACTAAGACATACCTCCTTGAAAGTGCATCAGCAACAACATTTTCTTTCCCTTGTTTGTAAGAAATTACATAAGGAAACGTTTCAATGAATTCAACCCACTTAGCATGCCTTCTACTAAGCTTACCTTGACTCTTCAAGTATTTCAAGGATTCATGATCAGTTTTAATGACAAACTCTCTTGGCCACAAGTAATGTTGCCATGTGGCTAAAGCCCTTACCAAAGCATATAGCTCTTTGTCATAAGTGGAATAGTTCAATGTGGCTCCACTTAACTTTTCACTAAAGTAGGCAATAGGTTTAGAATCTTGCATCAAAACAGCACCTATTCCTTTGCCCGAAGCATCACATTCAATTTCAAAAGATTTAGAAAAATCAGGCAATTGTAACAATGGAGCAGAACATAACTTTTCTTTCAACAAGTTAAAAGCATCATCTTGTTCTTTTCCCCATTTAAAAATCTTATCCTTTTTAATAACTTCAGTTAAAGGAGAAGCAATGGTACTAAAGTCTCTCACAAACCTCCTATAAAAACTAGCAAGTCCATGAAAACTCCTAACTTCAGTTACACTCTTAGGTTTAGGCCATTCTTTTATTGCTTTGATTTTCTCTTCATCAACCTCAACTCCTTTAGAACTAACTACAAAACCCAAGAAAATCACACGATCCACATAAAAAGTACACTTTTTAAGATTAGCAAATAAAAATTGCTTTCTAAGAACTTCAAAAACTTGTTTTAGGTGTTCTACATGCTCTTCTAAAGTGTTAGAAAAGACCAAGATATCATCGAAGTACACCACAACAAATTTTCCATGAAAATCCTTAAAAACATGATTCATTAATCTCATGAAAGTGCTAGGTGCATTAGTCAAGCCGAAAGGCATAACTAACCACTCATAAAGCCCATATTTGGTCTTAAAAGCAGTTTTCCATTCATCTCCAGGATTCATTCGAATCTGATGGTAACCACTTTTTAGATCAATTTTAGAAAAGATTTTGGATCCATGTAATTGATCCAACATGTCATCAAGACGAGGAATAGGGTGGCGATACTTTACCGTAATCTTGTTGATTGCTCTACAATCCACGCACATCCTCCAAGTTCCATCCTTTTTTGGTACCAATAGGACGGGAACCGAGCAAGGGCTCATGCTCTCTCTCACAAAACCTTTCTCAAGCAACTCCTCAACTTGCCTTTGAAGTTCTTTTGTCTCTTCTGGATTACTCCTATAGGCTGGCCTATTTGGGATTTGTGATCCAGGTACAAAATCAATTTGATGCTCAATGCCACGTAAAGGTGGCAATCCATTAGGAATATCTTCTGGAAAGACATCTTCAAAATCCTGCAAAAGAGAAGAAATACTACTTGGCAAAGAAGAAGTTAGCAACTCAGAATTAATCAAAGTCTCTTTGTAAGTAAGTAGTATTATGGGCAGCCCCTCTTTTCTTGCATTTAAACACTCTTTGGTTTTTATATAAAAACTCTCTTTTTTTCTTTCCTTAACCTCTTTCCTCTCACCAAGACTGTCTATTTTTTCATTCAAACCCTTTTTTATCTCTTCTCTCAAATTGCTGCCCTCTCTCTCTTTCTCTCGGCCATCTCTCTTTTTTTCTAATTCTTGGCCTTCTTTCTTTTCTTTTTCCTCAAGCTCACTTTTTATCTCTCCCCTTGGTTTTCCCATTGTTTCTCTTAATCTCTTTTGATCTTCAAACACTTGAGAAGGAGATAAAGGTGCAAGAGTAAATTTCCTGCCATTTAGTTCAAGAGAATATCTATTCTTTCTTCCATCATGAAAAACATTCCTGTCATACTGCCAAGGACGACCCAGTAAGATATGACAAGCTTGCATAGGTATTATGTCACAAAGAATATCATCCTCATATCTACCAACATTAAATGAAATCATGCACTGTTTGTTTACCTTTAGTTCACCACTATCATTTAACCATTGGAGTCTATATGGAGTAGGGTGTTTCATGCATGCAAGTCCCAATTTTTCCACAAAGTATGAACTCACCACATTAGCACAACTACCACTATCAATGATCATAGAGCAAGTTTTTCCCTTTATCCCACACCTAGTATGGAATATATTCTCCCTTTGTTCTTCACTATTGCTTGCCAAATTGATAGTCATAATCCTTCTAACTACCCCAATCATGCCCTCATTAGGTAGTTCTACATCATCTTCATCACTCACATCTCCCTCTTCTTCTCCCTCACCTTTTTCACTCTCATATCCTCCATCTTCTCTAAGAATGATGTTTCTTCTACTTGGACATTCATGCATCATATGACCCCTTCCTTTACATTTATGACATTGAATAGAACTAGAAGGTGTAAAAGGTTTAGGGTTAAAGGTTTTACCTCCCTCTTTGTTCTCAAATTTACCTTTACCCTTGTCTTCTTGAGGTCTAGAAGAACTCTTCATCTCATGATATGGCCATGGCTTCTTGGAGATGGTGCTTGTCCGACCTTTCCACGAGCTAGTCTGCTTTCTTTTATTTTGATTTTCTATCTTTACAGACAAATCAACTAACTCATCTATTGTTACATATTGTTGTAATTCTACTACATCAGCTATTTCCTTATTTAAACCATTTAAAAACCTAGCCATTGTAGCCTCTTCTTCCTCTGTACAATTAGCTTGGATCATAGCCATATCCATAGCCTTAAAGTACTCATCCACAGACATGGACCCTTGCTTCAATGTTTGAAGACGTTGTTGTAGCTCTCTTTGAAAGTGTGATGGCACGAATCTCTTCCTCATCACCCTCTTCATCTCAGCCCAAGTAGCAACTGGTGCTTGTCCTTCTTGCAATCTGTCCCTAGCAAGCTTTTTCCACCAAATAGCAGCATAGTCAGAAAACTCAACAACATCAAGTTTAACTTTCTTACCCTCAGAGTAGTTGTGACAATCAAAGATGGCTTCAACCTTTCTCTCCCAATCAAGGTACAAGTCTGGGTCCCTTGCTCCCTTGAATGATGGCATCTTCATCTTTATACTACTTATATTATCATCTTCTACTCTACCTCTTTGTCCCCTCCTATCTCTTCCCACCCTATCAAAATCAATATCATTAAAATCATCTATAGGGTTTTCTTGATTTACAATGGGAGCATGGGGTACATTTCTCCTAGCTTGGGGTCTAACATTATTTTCCCTCCTAAGTTCAGCTATTGTATCATTTTGATCAGCAATGGTATCCCTCATCTCTTGGAGTTGCAAATTCAACCTTTCAAATTGTTGATGCATAGCTTGCAAGGTAAAATCATTTCTTGCTTTGATTTCAGCTTCTTGGAGAACCCTTCGTTCATCATCACTACCTGTACGCGACATCTTTTAAAAAAAAGTGTAAACTGTATCACAAAAATTAGCTCTCTTTTTTTTCTCGGAATAACCTTTGAACAAAATACTTTGTAGATTTATAATTAAACCCAACTCGTATGAAATTCTTAGTAGTAAAATTCAGATTTTTGGGGAACTAATAAAAGAAAAACCAAATCCTAGAACTATTAGGCTCGGTTGAACCATGACGCGAACAAAAAGGAAAGGATTATATGTTTAGATTAGAAAGAGTAAGAAAATCTAGGATCCCCTCTTCTTGTTTCCTTTGTTAATTTTTGGTAACAAATTACATACAAAAGAAATATCCCGGAGAGAACGCAATTCTATTTTTTGTTCTAAAAACTGATTTTCGTTTTTTTTTTGCTCTTAGTATTCAAGAAATCGCAAGACTTACCAAGAACGAAATCTTGATAAAAACACCGCTCTGATACCACTTGATAACAACTAGGTCGGGAATCCAAATTAGAGTAAGAATTTGAGAAGTAAATGCGGAAGCAATAACAACAAGGAATTAAACAACTAGAATTAAAGAGATGAAAATAAAGGATATGAGAAGAATTCAAGGAAAGAATTCCAAGAACTTCCAAGAACGTAAGTTCTATAGCCTTGACAAGATCAAAGTAACAACGTCTTGATTTATGGAACAAAACAAACGCCTTTACTTAAAAAGCAAATCAAAACAATAGATTCGGATCTTGACCACTTTACGAGTAACTTGAGACAACAATTAATAACTAGTATTAATCGCCTTCTAAGAATACCACAAAGGAATCAAAGATATCATAAAAGAGAAGTAATCTTACTACCTTGAACTAAGAACTAGTAAAGGTTGAAAGATAAATCTCAAAGCACAAGTAACAAAGGTTCAAAAGAACTCTCAAAGTATGATATACTTAATCAATAAATGTTGTGTCTTATGAATGAGAAGAACTCCTTATTTATAGGAGTTAAAAGCACTTAAAATAATGTAGGGGGTTGCTAAAAAGTCATCTAAATTAGGTAGGGGGCTGCTAGGGGTCACAATAGCCATCAAACTTAGGTAGGTGGCTCCTAAGGGGTAACAAAAGCCATCAAAATTAAGTGGGGGCGGCCAAATCCTTTTGGGGCAGATTTGGGCCTTAAAACTATTAGTTTGGGCCATTGGTTTGGACTCCAATTGGGCTCCTTTTGAAACACCCCCTTTTGGACCTCTTTTAAGGTCATTTTGAGCCCTATTGGTGGACTTCAAGGGCTGATTTGGTAACCCAATCTTCCTCCTCTTGGACTTCAATTTGGACTACCAAATAATTGTAAAACTTGGACAATTCATCTCCTTTGGGCTTGAGCTCTTCCTCTACAATTAAAAGCTTCTTTATTTGCCATTGAAGTCTAGCAACCTTAGCTTGCAACTCTTTAGCTTGAGATCTTGTAAATGGCCTTGGAGCTTCCAAAACTCTATCATCTCTATCATTGTCCTTAACTATATCCTTGTTCTTGATGCTATCAAGAGTTATCTCTAAGAGGCTCTAGCTGAGAGTAAGAAGAAAAAGATGGCTAAAGGAAAAGGGAAGGTTGCAGAGTCCTCAGAGGCTGTAGAAGTTAAGGAGATGGAACAGGTCCATCAGGAGGAAGTTCCAACAGTGGAGGTTCAGACCCCCAAGCCCAAGACTTCTTCCAAGAAGTCTTCCTCTATGTCTGAGGCTGCTGAACCTTCATTAGCCAAGAGGACAAGGTCTGAAGTGAAAAGTAAACAAGTACAAATTTTTGAAGATGAGGAATGGAGTGGAGACGAAGAAGAAGATGAGTCTGATGGTGAACAAGACAAGCTTGCCATGTTTGGAAAAAGAAAGATTTTGAAGGGTAGATTGCTGAAAGACCTAGTGGAACCAGGAATGATGAGACTGGTGGATGCCTTAGCTACTCAAGGGTGGAAGGACATGGTCCTTCAGATGGATGGTAGGCTATCAAGGAATGAGATCATTGAGTTCATGGCAAATGCAGAGGTTAAGGATGGCAAGGTTAGCAGCCTGGTGAAAGGAGTTCAAGTGTCCTTGGATGCAGAGAAACTGGGAGAGATCCTTGATATATCCTCTGAAGTGTTTGATGACTATAAAAGGCAAATGTGGCCTTGTCTGGACTCCCTTCCTACTGCCCTTGACATTACCAGTAGGTTCTGTGATGCTAAAGATGTGAATGAGGCTAGGTCTATTCAGAAGAGTGAAATGAGGCCACAACACAAGGTCTTGTTTGAATTTGTCAACAAGTGCATATTGCCTAGACAGGAGAGAAGGCATATTGCAAATTATATGAACCTAGTTCTTATGGAGTGCCTGAAAAGTGGAAGGCAAATTAATTGGCCTACCTTCATCATCAAGCTGTTAGACATGGTCATCAATGGCTCCAAGGCTCATGCTACCCCCTATGGCTTTTGTCACGCCCAAAATCTGGGGAGGTGTGGCTGGCAGCCGGTGCCGCACTGGCCCGAACGAACCACTATGTAACTCATTTTTTTTCTTGGTAACTATCATGGGCCAACATGGCCACAAATCGTAATGTATAACTATAAGTGAAAAATACTGTATCACTGAACCATTCTTAAACACATGAATATATATGGGCCGTTAAGGCCTCTAACATATTGTACAATCTAAATCTCTGTCTACAAAGCCTCTAAGATTATGTGACATCAAATGGGATAGGGTACTGGTCTACCCATAAGTCTATAGTAAAACTCTAACACGAGACTCATAGACTCGGCTGCACTCCGAATGAGTTGGAGTCTTACCGATCCTTTGCTGAATGCCAATCTCGTCTACTATGAGGGCTCGTCAAACTAATTATATATACCTGCAGGCATGAATGTAGTGTCCCCAACAAGAGGACGTCAGTACGAATAATGTACTGAGTATGTAAGGCATGTAAATAAGTATATAAAGGACATCAAAGAAACGTGCAGTAAAGGACTAAACCTGTAAGTCTGAATAGCTCTGTAAATCATGAAATACGTATAATGTCATACATATGCGTATAAATGTTATGTCGTGCATAGGTACATGTGCTCATAACATCATCAAGCCTTTGAGGGCATCACATCATATCATCTCGGCCACTGTAGGCAAAATCATCAACGTATACCAGCTGATCAGGTGGTGGTGCATATATAATACCGTAACCTTTTCCCATATCCCATATACATATATATATATATACATATATACGCGTATATAACGCCATCTGAGTTATGTTTCAGCCACTGTGGGCAACATCATCATTGTATACCAGTTGATTAGGTGGTGGTGCGTATATAACGCCATAACCTTTTCCCATATCCCATATATATATATATATATATATATATATATATATATATATATATATACATACATATATATGCGTATATAATGCCGTCTGAGTCATGAGTAAATGTACATGTATAAATGAATGCAATGCATGACAATTACGTCAATAAAATCTCTTGGAACGTCATAAGACCATTATACCTCTAATTAATATCATGAAACAAACTTTATACACTTACGTATTATCTAAGACCCATGAACAGACGATAAGATAGTAAGACTATGGGAGTTCAAGAACATAGGCATTTCTAATACTTCTATGAATAGAGTCATTTATGGAAATAGTGCATTTATTTATTTCGTTTGTATCGTATGGATCATGCCAAAAGAAAGAAGGGATAGCCTTAACATACCTGAGCACAAGGTATTGAAATTTCCTGGCAGGAGGACCATAGAGATGCTACAACAATGATGAGCAGTATGACTAGGTCACTGAATTTCTATTTTTTTTGTTCTATAACTTAGCATGAAGTTGAGTGCCTCCCAGGAATAGGACAAGAGAAGTTCATGGCAGACACATGTTATCATCCATGAGACTCATTTTGGAGTTCTTATCCTCATCGATAAATTAATATTAAAGACAAAATCCTCATTGATCATGATGATAAGAGTTGGCTTTATGATTCTAACTGAAACCATTACAGTGAACACGGTTTTTGTTTTCCTCCTCCTTTTAATACAATCAGTTACAAAATTATTGGCTCCTTACTGCTCAATTTAACATCTCAAATCATCATAAACACATGGATTCTTCTGCCTACAAAATTATGGTTTCATACGCCTTATACACTAATTCATTTGTATAAGTAACAGAGTTTCTACAGTTTATCAGTTTACCATTCCATGGTAGACTCTGGTAATCATCACATTTGGCTACCATTGATCCAAGTTGTACAATAATTGCAACAATAGTCCTGTCTAGAGTACCAACTTTAGGAGGAAAACAATTCAAAAAGTGTTGTAATTTGGTACTTGATGAATCCCAGTGACGAACTTCGACCATGATAGATTTTAAGACCAAAAGTCCAAACACTATATATAATCCTTTAACTTCCAGAATCTGAAGAAGTGCCGAAACCAAGAGACATACAAGAATAAAGATTTCTACTCTTTCCAAAAAAGTGTTGGAAGATAAGTATTTTAGTTATTAAAAGACTTGTAACTTTTCTGTACATAGCTTGTCTTGAAATTGGGTTGCCACCTAATCTAATATGACCAAGAGTCATCACTTGAAGAAAGGGTAGCTGCCACGTGGGGGTGGGGTGGATTTTAATCTTATCCCATCACTAATTAATTAATTAGGTAATACTCCGCTATCCGGTTATTAACTAATTATCCACGTAAAATTTTTTATCTCAACTTACTTAAAGTACTACTCACTTTTAACACACTTTATACATCATACTATAATATACTTTACTATCGTGGTCATGTGGTACCATACAAAATAAATACTTACACTTATTATTTCATTAAAACATTCATGTAAAAAAATGCACATATTTTCTCAACTTCTAATTTTCCTAATCTTATATAAAGAGTACAGATTTTCGTACGTTTAGTTCTTAAAATGGTAAAAAGATAACCTTCTTTCTTGTATGAAAATAATTTCTATCTCTACAATAAAGAAAATCTCATAAAATTTCTGTCATGACCCGGATTTCCACCCTCGGGAGTCGTGATGGCGCCTATTAGTACGAGCTAGGCAAGCCAATTAATTGCATAATATACCTTTTTACCCATTTTATATTCATTAACAATTTCAAACTAATAACATTTAAACAGCGGAATTTAACACGAGCGGAAGAAAGAAGTAATAAGCTATCTGAACATGAATATCTAATACAACTGTTTGAGTCTCGACTACCCAGAACTGGTGTCACGGTTTCACAGACGGTCTAAGAATACTACAAATAAAGAGTCTGAAAGGAATAAATACAACATTGTCTCTAGAAATGCAAGAAAGAAACAGAAATAGTAGATAGAAGGAGACGCCAAGGCCTGCAGACGCCTGTAAGACTACCTAGGGTCGCCTGATGATCAAGAATCAGCAATCTCACTGCGGTCCGAAGTCCACAACACTGGGGTCTGCACAAAAGAGTGCAGGGTATAGTATCAGCACAACCGACCCCATGTGCTGATAAGTGCCTAGCTTAACCTCGGCGAAGTAGTGACGAGGCTAGGACCAGACTACCAAATAAACCTATGCAGTTCAAATATATACAGCGGAAAAGAAATAAACAATTAAAGATAGGAGGGGGAAACATGCTTCATGGACTAACAGGTAAAATAGAATGTCAAGAGAATTATAAAGGAATCAAAATACTAACAAGAATAAGGAAAACAAAGGCAGATTTCACTTTCTTTTCGTGCAACCCGATCCCATTCCTGTATCACGTGGCAAGCATGCCACCCGCTCCCATTTCATGTATCTCGTGGCAGGCGTGCCACCTGCTCCCATTTCATTTATCTCATGGTAGGTGTACCACCCGCTCCCATTTCATTATATCTTGTGGTAGGCGTACCACCTCCTTCCATTTCATTATATCTTATGGTAGGCATACCACCCGGATTTCCACCCTCCGGAGTCGTGATGGCGCCTACTAGTACGAGCTAGGCAAGCCAATTAATTGTATAATTTACCTTTTTACCCATTTTATATTCATTAAAAATTTTGAAATTATAACATTTAAACAACGGAATTTAACACGAGCGGAAGAAAGAAACAATAAGCTATATGAACATGAATATCTAATACAACTATTTGAGTCTCGACTACCCAGAACTGGTGTCACAGTTTCACAGACTGTCTAAGAATACTACAAATAAAGGGCCTGAAAGGAATAAATACAACACTGTCTCTAGAAATGCAAGAAAGAAACAGGAATAGTAGATAGAAGGAGACGCCAAGGCCTGCAGGACTAACTCGAGTCGCCTGATGATCAAGAATCAGCAATCTCACTGCGGTCCGAAGTCCACAACACTGGGGTCTGCACAAAAGAGTGCAGAGTGTAGTATCAGCACAACCGACCCCATGTGCTGATAAGTGCCTAGCTTAACCTCGGCGAAGTAGTGACGAGGCTAGGACCAGACTACCAAATAAACCTGTGCAGTTCAAGTATATACAGCGGAAAAGAAATAAACAATTAAAGATAGGAGGGGGAAACAACTTCGGGGACTAACAGGTAAAACAGAATATCAACAGAATTATAAAGGAATCAAAATTAACCACTAACAAGAATAAGGAAAAGAAAGGCAGATTTCACTTTCTTTTCACCTCTTGTTGCAGACGTGCAACCCGATCCCATTTCCTATATCTCGTGGCAGGCATGCCACCCACTCCCATTTCATGTATCTCGTGGCAGGCGTGCCACCCGCTCCCATTTTATTTATCTCGTGGTAGGCGTACCACCCGCTCCCATTTCATTATATCTTGTGGTAGGCGTACCACCCTCTCCCATTTCATTATATCTTGTGATAGGCGTACCACCCGCTCCCTTTTCATTATATCTTGTGGTAGGCGTACCACCTACTCCCAGTTACAAGCCAACAATAATCACAAGGAATCCCGGCAAGGGAACAGGAGCAATATAACAACTTCTCGGCATGGGAACAATGATATTACAACAACATCCCGACAAGGGAACAATAATATCAAAACAAACATCCCAGCAAGGGAACAATACTATCAAAACAAACATCCCGACAAGGGATCATTAATATCAAACAAACTTCCCGGTAAGGGAACAATAGTGGTAATAACATATGAAGCGCAATAAACCATAACAGAGTCATAACAATTATAATACAAGACTCACGGGCATGCTTGACACCAACGTATAGATACTCATCACCATGCCTATACGTCGTACTTCACAATTAACATGTAGCAAATAAGACACAACTCCTAATCCCTCAAGCTAAGGTTAGACCAAACACTTACCTTGATGCCACGAACACAATTCACAATTCAACTATAGCTTTACCCCTTGGTTCCACCATCAATTCGCTCATATCTAGTCACAAGTTACTTAATTACATCAATAAATGCTAAATGAATCAACCCCAATGCATGAAAATGGATTTTCTAAAGTTTTATCCAAAAAGTTAAAAATCGCCCACGGGCCCACACGATCAAAACCTGAGGTTCGAACCAAAACCCGATTACTCATTCTCCCACGAACTCAAATATATAATTTATTTTGAAATCGGACCTCAAATCGAGGTCCAAATCCCCAATTTTTGAAAAAACCTAGGTTCTACCCAAAACACCAAATTTCTCCCATAAAAATCATTGATTTGAAGTTGAAATCATGTTAAAAGATGTTAATGATTGAAGAAAACTAGTTAAAAATGACTTACAATTGATTTGGAGAAGAAGAAGCCTTTGAAAAATCGCCCTAATGTGTTTCTGTTTTGCGAGACTAAGCAAGCCTGGCTTCCTTCGCATTTGCGATCAGCCACTTGCATTTGCGAACCAGACTTTGCAAATGCGAAGCCTGCAAGCCTGCTATGCACAACTGAAATCTACAACTTTTCTAAGTTCAAAATGTACCCCGTGGCATATCCAAAACTCACCCGAGCCCTCGGGACTCCAAACCAAATATACACACAACCTCAAAAACATCCCACAGACTTATTCATGTACTCATATCACCAAAATAACATCAGAAACATCGAATTAAACCTCAATATCAATGAAATTTATCAAAACTTCTTAAACATCAAATTTTGCATTTAAGGTCCGAATCACGTCAAACGGATTCCGTTTCTTACCAAACTTCACATGATCATCTTAAATCATATATATGACTTGTACCGGGCGCCGGAACCAAAATACGGGCCCGATACCGACATGTTCTAATAAAAATTCATTTTCAAACTTTATAAACAATTTCAGAAAATAATTTCTTTCAAAAATTCATTCATCGGGCTTGGGGCTTCAGAATTCGATTCCGGGCATACGCCCAAGTCCCATATTTTCCTACGGACCCTCCAGGACCGTCAAATCACGGGTCCGGGTCCGTTTACCCAAAATATTGACCGAAGTCAAATTGATTCATTTTATAGTCAAAATTTATCATTTTTCACAGATTTTCACATATAGGCTTTCCGACTATGCGCCCGGACTGTGCACGCAAATCGAGGTGATGCTAAAAGAGGTTTTTAAGGCCTCAGAACACAGAATTCATTAAAACAAGTGATGACCTCAAGAGGTCATCATACTTTCTCATATTATGAGTATAATTGAAAGTAGTAATATTAATAATTATATAAAATCATATTTATCAAACTTTTTTTTTTACAAAATGTTCCACTCAAAATCCATATCCAAAAATAGTAATAATGGTAACTATCCAAAATTATACTTATAAAACTTTTACTAAAATACTCCACTTAAAAGAAAATACCACATTATAATAATATCTAATGGTATCAAGATTGTTAAACTTACGGGGTCTTATAATAATATAGTCACAAATCCTTTATAACCTCACGATTGATTTGAGATTTGAATAGTTATGTATCTTGGATATATTTTTTGTGTCGTTGTTGATATATGAACAATTTTCTAACTTTGCTTTAGTCATTTACTTACAAGACTTCTTATATTGCACAAGTGGATCCATATATATATATATATATACCTCTCTCTAAATAACTTTATCTTTATAGATTAATAGCTTGGCACATATCAATGATGAGGGAAGTCCCTCTTATAGACCATTCTAATTTGAAAAAAGGGGCAATAGAACTCATTCTTTAGACATGCTAATTCTAAGAGTGAAACATTTCATAAGTTTCATAGAGCTCAAAGAAAAGGGTTAGATGACTCAATTGTCCCACAATTTGCTATATATTGCTTCCCATTTGTAGGTAAAGAGACGATTCTCATGTCCATTTTTCTTGGTTTGAGCTCTCCTCCGATTGAAGTAATTATATAGATACAAAAAGAAATTGTTCTATATATCCAGCATCAGTCACATTTTCTGCTATAATGCTTCGTGGTTCTTAAATAATTAAGGCAAATAATTCCATTTTCTTAATCCCTTCAAGCTTATATGAATTACTACGAGTCATCCTAATATTAAAATACAGGGTGTAACATCCTTCCCCCCTTTAGAATATTTGTCCTCGAATGTTAACTCTTAGATATTTACGAAATTTTCACTAGGGTCTCATCTATAAACTAAACTAAAACTCAAACTATATCTGTAGTCTCGGCTATTCACAACCATTTGTACTTAAGTATCTCGTATCTTCTTCACCTTTACCTTACTTACCTTTCAATATCGCATCGTATCTTCTGTTTCTTTCATAACCTCCCTTCCACATTACGCCTTAAAGATCTACTGTGATACCTGCACCTCTGGTGCATATAAAATCTCGCGACAACTTCATGCTGACTTGTTATGACTTAGCTCTATGGCACGATCTGGAAACAAAAGAAGGGTAACATTTCCTAAATGCCCTATAGCCTCTCAATTATAAATGTGGCCCACAACACACCCATAAGTGAGACTCTACTAGGCACTGATTTTTAGACTCCCTAGGACATGACCCGCTCTAATACCACTTTGTCACGCCCCAAACCTAGGGAGGCGTGGCTGGCACCCGGTGCCGCACTGGCCCGAGCAAACCACTCTGTAACTCAATTTTTTTCTTGGTAACTATCATGGACCAACATGGCCACAAATCGTAATAACTATAAGTGGAAAATACTGTATCACTGAACCATTTTTCTTAAAACATGAATACATATGGGCCATCAAGGCTATACATACTGTACAATCGGAATCTCTGTCTACAAATCCTCTAAGATTATGCTACATCAAATGGGATAGGGTACCGGTCTACCCATAAGTTTGTAGTAAAATTCTGACACGATGACTCATAGACTCGGCTGCACTCCGAATGAGGTGGAGTCTTACCGATCCTTCGCTGAATGTCAATCTCGTCTACTATGAGGACGTCAATAAGAATAATTATATATACCTGCAGGCATGAGTGTAGTGTCCCCAACAAGAGGACGTCAGTACGAATAATGTACTGAGTATGTGGCATGTAAATAAGTATATAAAGGACATCGAAGAAACGTGGAGTAAAGGACTCAACCTGTAAGTCTGGATAGCTCTGTAAATCATGAAATACTTATAGTGTCATGCATATGCATATGAATGTCATGTCGTGCATAGGTACATGTGTTCATAACATCATTAAGACTCTGAGGGCATCCCATCATTTCATCTCGGCCACTGTGGGCAAAATCATCAACGTATACCAGCTGATCAGGTGGTGGTGCATATATAACGCCGTAACCTTTTTCCATATCCTATATATATATATATATACACACATATATACGCGTATATAATGCCATTTGAGTCATGTTTCAGCCACTATGGGCAACATCATCATCGTATACCAGTTGATCAGGTTGTGATGCGTATATAACGCCGTAACCTTTTTCCATATCCTATATACATATATATACATATATACGCGTATATAATGCCGTCTGAGTCATGGGTAAATGTACATGTATAAATGAATGCAATGCATGACAATTACGTTAATAAAATCTCTTGGAACGTCATAAGACCATTATACCTCTAATTAATATCATGAAACAAACTTTATACACTTACGTATTCTCTAAGACCCATGAACAGACGATAGGATAGTAAGACTATGAGAGTTCAAGAACATAGGCATTTCTAATACTTCTATGAATAGAGTCATTTATGGAAGTAGTGCATTTATTTGTTTCGTTTGTATCACATGGATCATGCCAAAAGAAAGAAGGGATAGCCTTAACTTACCTGAGCACAAGGTATTGGAATTTCCTGGCAGGAGAACCATAGAGATGCTACAACAATGATGAGCAGTGTGACTAGGTCACTGAATTTCTATTTTTTTGTTCTATAACTTAGCATGAAGTTGAGTGCCTCCCCGGAATAGGACAAGAGAAGTTCACGGCAGGTATATATGTTATCTTCCATGAGACTCATTTTGGAGTTCTTATCCTCATCGATCAATTAATATTAAAGACAAAATCCTCATTGATCAGGATGATAAGAGTTGGCTTTATGATTCTAACTAAAACCATTACAGTGAACACAGTTTTTGTTTTCCTCCTCCTTTTAATACAATCAGTTACAAAAATATTGGCTCCTTACTGCTCAATTTAACATCTCAAATTATCATAAACACATGGATTCTTCTACCTACGAAATTATGGTTTCATACGCCTTATACACTAATTCATTTGCATAACTAACACAGTTTCTACAGTTTATCAGTTTACCATTCCATGGTAGACTCTGGTAACCATCACATTTGGCTACCATCGATCCAAGTTGTACAATAATTGCAACAATAGTCCTGTCTAGAGTACCAACTTTAGGAGGAAAACAATTCAAAAAGTGTTGTAATTTGGTACTTGATGAATCCCAGTGATGAACTTCGACCATGATAGATTTTAAGAGCAAAAGTCCAAACACTATATATAATCCTTTAACTTCCAGAATCTGAAGAAGTGTCGAAACCAAGAGACATATAAGAATAAAGATTTCTACTCTTTCCAAAAAAGTGTTGAAACATAAGTATTTTAGTTATTAAAAGACCTGTAACTTTTCTATGCATAGCTTGTCTTGAAATTGGGTTGTCACCTAATCTAATATGACCGAGAGTCATCACTTGAAGAAAGGGTGGCCGCCACGTGGGGGTGGGGTGGATTTTAATCTTATCCCATCACCAATTAATTAATTAAGGAATACCCCGCTATCCGGTAATTAACTTATTACCCACGTAAAAAAGGTTATATTAACTTTCTTAAAATACTATTCACTTTTAACATACTTTATACATCATACTATAATATACTTTACTATTATGGTCATGTGGTACAATATAAAATAAATATATACACTTATTATTTCATTAAAATATTCATGTAAAAAATGCACATATTTTCTCAACTTCTAATTTTCCTAATCTTATATAAAGAATATAAATTTTCGTACACTTAATTCTTAAAATGGTAAAATGATAACCTTCTTTTCTTGTAAGAAAATAATTTCTATCTTTACAATAAAGAAAATCTCATATTTTTTTGTCTCCTAACATTAAGAAGACATTCTCTCTATCTCATCTTCTACTATTGGTTAGCAAGGAATGAACCCAAAAACAAACTCATCCCATGCATCCATTCCTCCAAAACCGCATGATCAAGCTACTTATCATCCATTATCACCAGTAAATTCCGCCTCAAATATTCCAAACAATCCCTCGTTTAAGGAGAAATTACTCTCCCACGAAATTATAATAAATACTCATATTAACTCCAACGTCACCTTACTTGACTATGCTGAGCCAATGAGGGAGGATTCCGACTATGAATCATTGTCCCCATAATTCACTCATATCTCTCTATCCTATGAGGATAGCCAGCGCGTGTACTCAACATGACGATTCTCTCTCATAATCAAACTCCTTGGTAAAAAAGTGGTCATCAATACCTAAAAAGAAGGATCCTAGAACTTTGGAAACCAAACGAAACATTTCCATTAATTGACCTGGGATCAAATTTTTATGTAGTTAAATTTACCAAAGAAGAAAGCATGGAAAAAGCTCTACAACAAGCGCCATGGTTCATCAATGGTCATTACCGAGTGGGAACCAAATTTTGTAACCAGTCAAGCCAAGGAATTATACTCAGCAGTCTGGGTTCGTCTTCCTCAATTACCTACTGAGTTCTACAATGGGATAGTGCTTGGGAAAATTGGTAACTCAATTGGGAAGCTACTACGTATAGATGCATGTACTAGCTCAACAATTAGAGGGAGGTATGCAAGACTATGTGTGCAGGTCCCATTAGATCAACTTGTCCAAACTGCAATTCAAATTGGCACTCATCTACAACAATTAGTATATGAAGGAGAAAACTTTTTGTGTAAAGCCTGTGGTTGTTTAGGTCACATAGCACCCTCATGCATCTACCCTAACAAAAAGATAGTGAAGCAGACTCAAACAGGACCTTGGGTGATATCATCTACCTCAACAGGTAAGGAGCACTCCACTGAGGAGCAGTGGCAAACAGTGTCATTCCCAAAAGGCCATAAACATAAACGCAACACTGCCACTCCTCTAAGGGTCAAAAACATGGGTAACCAAACATGTATCACTGTCAATATGTTTGATGCAACATCAGGTAAGTTCCTTAATAATCAAAAATTAGCTTTCAAGCCTAAAAGTCCTTTTACTACTGAACAACAAAAGCTTGAGGATTTAAGCCTCTCTACTACAAAACAATATAATCCTAATGCTAATCCTATTGTTCCTATCCAAACCTCTAATAAATTCTCATCATTGCTTGCTAATAGTAAGGATTTAACTAAGGAAGAAGAGTCTGCTAGAACTGATTTGGATGATATCTCCCTTAGTCAATCTGCAGATAATCCCCACTCTATTCCCACACGAAACCACTCCACTACCCCCAAAATTGTTAGTCCACATGGCAATGCTGTTGCATGCAATACCACTACAGATAAACCAGTGGCCCCACTCCCTAAACACCTACTTGGCACGCCCCCTCTTACCCATAATTCCCCTAATACATCGATTAACTACTTGTCACACAACAATGGCCACGTGGCCATGCAAACTAATTCCCCAATAAGAGAACCTAGAATCGGAAGTAACTACACAAAGCATGCAAACTACAAACCTTATATTACCTGATCAATCATTGCTTCACGAGCCCCAAACTCCTACTGCCTCTACATCCTTCACTCTTCAAAATGAATCCACCACAACCTTTCACAAGAAGGAGAATACCACTAAATCAATTATCCCCCCACCAATGTCCATACTATCCAGAATGGACAACCAAGTACCAAATTCAAATCTTCCAATCTATGTCACGAATACACTCTCCCCGGATCACCAACCAATAACATAGTTGGAACAAGGTCTTCAGGGACAAGCTACCTTCTTTACACTGAACATCAAGAACCAAGAGGTTCTATTTGTCCTCCAGAACTCTCAGATACTAGCCCAGCTAATTTCAGAGGGCATGAGGCTAGCCATGTCAAACTACATCAACCACCTTTGGGTGATAAATGTTCTCGACTCAATAGCCCCAGCATTGGCACCTGCTCTACTTCACAACATGCAGGCTCATTGGAACCTTCCACACCACTACAATCCATTGCAGAATATGCAACTCTTTTACCAGCTCCCATTCTTTGCTCCACAGGATCAAAACACTCCTCCTTTGATCCATGCATGACAACATGTGCCTCAACACTTTCCACCACCGATGGATATCCATCAAACACAACCTCATCTCCATCACAATGCACCCGTACAAGAAGAGGAAGAAATAGTGGAACAAGAACGGATCATCCCACCACTAAACATATCATTGTTCATAGAAATTTCAAACCTACACGCAATCAAGATCATGTTGTTCCAAGCAATGGAGGACAAGAAGTTTGTGTGCAAGTGCCCACACACAGGAACTATACAAATGCTCCCTCGACATCAGACCTCCACTAAACGAGGCAGTAGGCAATTTTGAAGTAATACTAAGCCCATCAGTGAAGGACTACAACATCCCCCCTTCGATCCCTCAACGAGCAGACTTCCTAATATTGTGATTTGGAATATCAGGGGTGGAAATAATGATGAATTTAGCCGTCATTTTAGGGACCTACTAACTACCCACAACCCTTCCCTAGTTTCCCTCTTGGAAACTCGTATGACCAATCACATGGGCATTCGAGATGACTTCCAATTTTGTAATATGGTGGAGATTCCTGCTCAGGGCCAGTCGGGAGGTATTGCTATACTTTGGCATGATTCCCATGTCCAACTTAGCCATATTCGTCTTGATGGTCAGGAAATCCATGCAATGATCCAGGTACTACCTAATCACCATCCTTAGTTGTTTAGTACTGTTTATGCTAGCACTCATGTACATATTAGGTCCCAACTTTGGTCAAATCTAGAAAATATAGCTAACAATTTCAAGGGCATGTGGTTCCTAGGTGGTGACTTCAATGAGGTTGTTAGTCAACAAGATAAATGGGGTGGGAGACCTATTAATCGCAATAGAGCATCTAGATTTCAATCGTGCATTAATCACTGTCAGTTTATGGACCTTGGTTTTAAGGGGGCTAAGTATACTTGGTCTAATCATAGATATAATCGTCCTGATTTAATTTTGGAACAACTTGATAGGTGTTTTATTAACGAACAATGGCTTGAATATTACCCGAATACATTTGTTACTCATCTGCCTAAGACTTATTCTGATCATACACCCCTTCTCATTTTCCTATCTCATTGCACTAGGCTTCACACTAATCGTATCTTTCGGCTTGAAACATACTGGTGCCAACACCCTGAATTTACTTCTATGGTTAGGAATACTTGGAATGGTCAGAACTTAACCAATGCCACCACTCTTTTCACTATTAAAGTTAAAGATTGGGCTGCCAATAATTTCGGTGATGTTCTTAGGAAAAAGAAAACAATTCTTGCTCGACTTAGTGGTATCCAAAATCCTCCAATTATCCTACGAG
This sequence comes from Nicotiana sylvestris, assembly GCF_000393655.2. Lineage (NCBI taxonomy): Eukaryota > Viridiplantae > Streptophyta > Magnoliopsida > Solanales > Solanaceae > Nicotiana > Nicotiana sylvestris. Next base: position 136,933,666 of record NC_091062.1, read on the forward strand.
TGTTTTCTTAAAAAATCTCGAGCAAACCCTCACTAATGAGTATAGCACTCTTTTAAAAGTAGAAGATGATTACTGGAAATTTCGTTCCCGTATAAATTGGCTTAGTGAAGGTGATGCTAGTACCAAATTTTTCCACATAAGTATCCTTAATAGGAGAAGGAAAAATTGAATTTCTTTTTTTAAGGATGCTAATAATAATTGGATAAATGATGCCGACCAAATCCTTCAACACACCTTTAATTATTTTCAAAGGATCTATCAAACAAGCCATGAATCCTCAAATTGGCTAACCACCCAAAATTCCCTAGTCTCATCCAGTACTACTGATTTATCAGCATTAGACAAACCACTAAACAACCATGATTTATACTAGGGCTATTTTCTCGTTTGAACCTTTTAAAGTCAGGGTACGGATGGATTACATCCTTTTTTATCAAAAATATTGGCACATTGTCCAAAAAACAATCTATGACAACTGTCACTCTGTATTTGATAACCATACCATCCCTGAACAGCTTAACACTACCTTTCTTTGTTTGATACCCAAATTCCCTAATGCCAACGAGCTGAAAACTTTCAGGCCTATTGGACTTTATAATACTACTTATAAAGTGATTACCAAAATCATTGTCAACCGTCTAAAACCCTTTTTAGATACCCTCATAGGCCCCTTTCAATCAAACTTTCTCAAAGGACGACATGCAGCTGACAATGCTATTATCATTCAAGAAATTATCCACCACTACAAGAAAATCAAAGGTAATAGGGGCAAAATGCTCCTTAAAATCCATTTGGAGAAATCTTTTGACCGACTGGAATGGTTTTTTATCCGTAAAGCCCTCCACTATTTTCATTTCCCTCCTAAAATCACCAAACTCATCATGTCTTGCATTACTACCTCTAGTATTGCTGTTCTAGTCAATGGATCTCAAACGGAGTTCTTTAAGCCATCTAGGGGCATTAGACAAGGTGACCCTATGTCACCATATATATTTATCCTTTGTATCGAATTATTATCCACTCTTATCAATCACCAAGTTGATTTAACTTTATGGGATCCTATTAAAATAAGCCCTACACATGTTTCGGACACTCCTTGCTCTCAAACCCTGGAGGTTGTTTGACAAACATTTCTTCCTTTAGGTAGCCATTCAGGAAGGAACTTTTGACATCCATCTAATGAAGAGTGAATTCCATGTGTGCTGCAAAGGCTATGAGGAGTCTTATTGCCTCCACTCTTGCAACTGGAGCAAAGGCCTCATCATAATCTATACCCTTATCTTGGCTATAACCTTGAACCACCAGTCTTGCCTTGTTCCTTGTAACTGTTCCATCTTCATCAAGCTTGTTTCTGAAGACCCATTTAGTGCCAATTACTGATCTGTCCTTGGGTCTTGGAATTAGATGCCAAACTTGACTTCTCTCAAACTGATTGAGTTCATTTTGCATTACATTTACCCAATCTGCATCCTGCAAAGCCTCAGCAACATTTTTAGGTTCAATAAGAGATAGGAAAGCATCAAAAGCACATAGATTCTTTAATTGTGATCTAGTTTTAACTCCAGAGGTTGGATCAGTGATTATGTTCTCAATGGGATGAGAATTCGATACTTGTGAGGTTTCACAACCAATTGATTTCTGCTTGATATTTCTCCCATGTTCTGTTGCGGAGGAACAGGTTCATGAACAGGTTCCTTTAGGGGATTGGTTTCAGTTCCTCTTTGTTTAATTCCCCCTGTCAGGTTGCCCTGGATGGAAGAACCTGTTCCATCACCTGTTCCTTCTTTTGGTGCAACTTTAGCTTGAGTTGAGACTTCACTCAAATCTTTTACCAGCCCAATAGCTTCATCTTCATGTTCCTGTCTCTCAGAAAGAATGTTAGTTTCATCAAATACTACATGTACACTTTCTTCTACACACAAAGTTCTTTTATTGAACACTTTATATGCTTTGCTATGTGAAGAATATCCCAAGAATACTCCCTCATCACTTCTGGGATCAAACTTACCTAGGGAGTCCTTTCCATTATTGTGCACAAAGCACTTGCATCCAAATGCCCTAAGATGGGATATATATTGTTTTCTCCCTTTAAGTAACTCATAGGGAGTCTTCTCTACAAGATGACAGTCATGCATCTATTAATGATGTAACATGCAGTGTTTACAGCCTCTGCCCAGAAGCTATGGGGCAATTTACTAGAAAAAGCATAGTCCTAGCCATATCTTCAAGAGTCCTATTCTTTATTTCAACTACTCCATTTTGTTGAGGAGTCCTAAGGGCAGAAAAATTATGATCTATACCATGCTCATCACAGAATTCAGCAAACTTAGCATTTTCAAATTCAGTTCCATGATCAGACCTGATTGATGCAAGTTGATTACCTAGTTGTTTCTGAGTTTTTCTAACAAAGGCAGTAAAGATTTCAAATGCTTCATCCTTAGATGTTAAAAATAATACCCAAGTAAACCTAGAGTAATCATCAATAAGTACCATCACATATCTTTAACCACCTCTGCTTAATGTTCTCATTGGACCACAGAGATCCATATGGACCAGTTCCATCGTCCTGGTCGTGCTTACCACTTTCTTGCTTTTAAAAGAGGATCTAGGTGACTAAATTGTTGAGCAAGATGCTTTGAAGCAATTGATTGCAGAACACGTGGAGAATCCACTACTTGTAGAGGATTACCCAACATAGCACAAACTCCACTACTAGTTAATACATTTACCTTGGAGAATCCGCTTTCGGGACTCGATAACTCTGGAAGTGGAGAAATACCCAATGAATCTCACCATGCAGGGTTAGGTATACCAAATAATTCTAGTTTACAAAGTAAACTTTGGAAAAATAGCTGAAGGAGCAAAATGAACGTATAGAACAAATACTTGGTGTGCATCCCGTGATCAAAGGTGTGGATATTGAAAAGTATTCACAATAACTCTGGAAGCCAAGTGCGGCACCTTTGCCAATTTTCAAAAAGTTTAAAATGCCTGATATTCCCAAATATGACGGGACGTCCGACCCATGGGATCATGTAACCTCGTTCACTACCGGCATGAAAGGTAATGATTTAACCAAGTATGAGATTGAATCGGTTTTGGTTAGAAAATTTGGCGAAACTCTCACAAAAGGGGCATTAACATGGTACTCTCTCTTACCTGAAAACTCCATTGATTCTTTTGTTGAGTTTGCAGATTCATTTATAAAGTCATATTCGGGGGCTCAAAAAGTTAAAACAATGATGGAGGATATCTTCAAAGTTAAACTAGGGAGTACAGAATTACTCAGAGCATTCGTAAATACATTCCAACGAGAGAGAATGATGCTGCCGTGAGTACCTGATAACTGGGTTGATAAGGAATTCGCGAGCAACTTGAACGAGAAAAGTTTAGAAGCCACGAGGATGTTGAAAGAAAGTTTACGGGAGTTTCTTGCAACAACTTGGAATGATGTGTACAATCGATACAGCACAAAGCTGTGAATAAAAAAGATATGGTTGCACAGCCAAAGGTTGATGACAAACCAGGTTCAAGACGCTCGGAATCCAAGAGAAGGTCTGATAAAAACAGGTACGAGCCTCACATAGGACCCGCAAGGTGAGATTCCCGACCTAAACAAGAGAATGAACGGTTTGATTCAAGATCAAGGCAAAAAGAGGCGAGTTCTTCATCCAGATCCAAAAAGGAGCGAGATGCCCGAAGCAACGATTCTGGTATTCAAGCAAGAATAGGAGATTATAGCTTTAACGTTGGCACCTCTAAATTGGTGGTTGTTTTAAAAGGGATGGGAGATAAGGTGCGATGGCCGAAAGAGATGAGATCAGATCCAAATAAAAGGAACCCATATTTCTGGTGCGAGTTTCACAATGACCATGGCCATAGAACAACAAATTTCAAGTTTTTGCAAGGGTGGTTGAACATTTACTGAAGCAAGGTTATCTTACTGATCAACAGATTGCAGGCTGCAAGGGGAGGTTGAACATTTACTGAAGCAAGGTTACCTTACTAATCTGTTCAGTCAGAAAGGGAGATAATCATACATGAAAAATAGGCAAGAACCCCCAAAGCCTCAATCACCAAAGAGAACAGTCAACATCATAACCGGAGAAGATAAAGTCAAAGGGGTAACAGACACGACTGCAAAAAAGACATCAAAAGTTATTGTCACTCACGGAAAACGAGTTCGCTAAGTCTTGGAAGGTGACAGCATAATGTTTGATGGCGAAGATGCAGACAACTTGATGATTCCTCACTATGATGCACTAGTAATATCTTTACCTGTACATAATACTAATGTAAAACGAGTTTTGATTGACCAAGGTAGCTTAGTAAACATTATTCTACTAAGGGTGGTAAGTAAAATGCAAGTTAATGACAAGGTCATACCAAAGGCACAGTCTTTGTCTGGATTTTATAATTTAAGCGTTGTTACAAAGGAGAAGTTATACTGGCTACGTTTTGCAAAAGGATCCATCAAAGATACAAAGTTCCAGGTAATAGACGTGGACATGGCCAATAATATAATCTTGGGAAGGCCATGGATTCATGATGTCATGAACCAAACTGATGGGCCGCGACGGGCACCCAGTACCTTACTCAACCGAGTGCCAACATAACGTATCTTTTCATGTCATACTATCATAAATAACTGAGCCGGAAGGCTGCCGTGAGATAATTAGAATACAACATGTGATATCAACTTATACATAAGACATACGGGCCTATAAGACCAAAATAACCACTCGTATACTGAACATAGGCCGACAAGGCACATAACAGACGTGGAAGAAATATAGAGTAAATGACTCAACTTGTAAGTCTGGATAACTCTATAATTCATGGAATAATTATAGTGTCATGCATATGCGTATGAATGTCATGTCGTGCATAGGTACATGTTTCATAACATCATCAGGCCTCTGAGGGCATCCCAGCATATCGTCTCGACCACTGTGGGTAATATCATCAATATATACCAACTGATCAGGTGGTGGTGCGTATATAACGCCGTAACCTTTTTCCCATATCCCATATATATATAATATACATATATATGTGTATATAACTATATATATATATATATGTCACATGAGAAAATCAAGAACACAGAGACCCCTAGTATTTCTATGAATAGAGTTGTTTATGAAAACTGTGCGTTTGCTTCTTATGTATAATTTGGATCATGCCAAAAAGAAAAAAGGGATGGCCTTAACATACCTAGAGTAGGGAAAAATCCGTATGATATTCTTGAGAAGGTTTACACCGTACTTCCTTAAAATTATAAAATCTCTATTTGATCTTTTAAAGATCCTACATAGGCGTAAAGGTTTACACCTTCTCTGTTCGATCTATTGCAAAATATTCTTGCGTTTTTTTGGCTTCAAGTACAGGTAGTCTCTTGGAGAGATCTATTCTGTATCCTCAAATGTTAGGTAAATGAGTCCTTTTATTTGCTAACGTTATGAGTCTTTTCTTGAATTATAATCCTAAGTAGTTGCCACCTAACCAACATGACTAGTGAGTCATTTGGTTTAGGTGGTGGCTTGCTGCCACATGGGTAAGGGAGGGAGTTTTAATCTTATCCAATAATTAATTAATTAACTAGGTAATGTGACGCTACCCGATAATTAACTAATTACCCGCATAATTAAAAAATTTCTCAAATTACTTAAAATTATATTTATTTTTAATATACTCTATACATACTACTATTATGGTCATATGGTACCTTGTATGGTACTAGTCCATAAATATTGGGTATTAACGCTCGGATCGTATTTTATCCTAAACTGCCAAGCTTCGACGAAACTCATTTTCTTCGATTTGCTTACCCTCTCACCTTCACGAATTTACTTCTCCCTTGTTTGAAATAGCATAATACTTATAACCTCAAAATAATCTTTACCTTGGACTGATGTCAATTACCTTACGACAAATTCAACATACAATACTACAGGGTGCAACATCGTCGTAATTTCATATTGCGATGCGTAACATCATCATAATGTAATACTGCAGGACAAAATATTGGCGTAATATTACGGGGCGTAATACTTAGATAACGTAATATTTTCAACTTTGAGGTAGGAAAGTACATAAAGTAATAACGACGGTCATATGCCTAAGTTGAATTCTAAGCTACCTTTTAGAAATCGGTGATTCCATAACAACCAGATCAGTTTAGACCAATGAAATATTGTTAACTTATTAGCCCGACACTTCACTATTTAATGTAATAATCATCTCTTATTAAATGTTCAAACACTTTCACACGACCAAAATTGTGGGGCGTAACATCATTCCCCCCTTTGGAACATTCGTCCTCGAATGTCGACTGATGCTCTTATCATTTTCATAACTTATAGCTCTTGTGAATACCTTAATACTCTCCTTGCCATTTAGGCAATTGTTTTGTGAATAACTACAAAGGTCAGGGCATTCCCCCTTTAGTCCTCTCTCCCACACCATGACTTGTGATCGAATTCGTTCCAATCATATAACTGTTGCTATCTCCTACCATGCAGCCTCTGCGATACTGACCCAGTCGGTGTGCCTAAAGTTCATCGCTCGGTACTTTGTAGAACTTGCAAATATGACTATATCTTATCTCATATGTCCGTTTATCCATCCGTATGAATTTACTGCGATAACTCCTACTTTGATTTATTATTGCTAAGGTCTTAGCACTAAATTCCAGCTGACTCTCGTTGCTTATCCTATATGTATAAATCTAAGTCCTTTAATGCTTCCTCGTTACTGCTCATCTTAAGAATGACGGCCTAATCTCATCTCATACTTTGTGACTTTTGTCCATCCGTTGTTGATTCACCTCGATATTGATCTACAATATACCACTGATAACTTGAAACTTCTTACGTGTCACGACCCCAAAACCGACCCGGTCATGATGGCTCATATCGTGAGATTAGGCTAGCCAACTCAGTTCCAAAACCAACCACATTTTCATTTAAAACTTAAGAAAACCATTCTTCAATAGAAGTTCGATAAAGATATAAAATTGAGTTTAACAAAGCGGAAAAATACAAGCCCGACCTCGGGTGTCACTAAGTCATGAACAAAATACTACAACTGTTCGAAATAACAAGACTAACATAGTTTGAGAATATCCAACAAATACACTAAGAGGAAGATAAGAAAGGAGTGGCGGAACTGCAATCGCCAAGCAGCTACCTCACTATCTCCAAGGAAAACTCCACAACTGATATGATCAGCAGCCGCTACCGTGGCCCGAGATACCTGGATCAACACATAAGGTGCAGGAGGTAACATGAGTACACCAACTCAGTAAATAACAAGTCCAAACTATGGACTGACAGGTAGTGACGAACCAAACCTCAGCAGGTAATACAATTAAACTGTACAGAAAAGTAGACATGCTTGCAATTCAAGTAAAGAAAACCAGTAAATAATACCGTCTGAATAGTACGGAATATGAAGCTCAAGAAATCTCTATGTACCAATGCATAGATAGCATGATCAATGTTTCGTACACCTCCACTCACAAATGCTCAACCACTCAATATTGTATATGACCATCCAGCCAAAGGAAGATCCATCCCGGAATATACACACATCACTGATCGTAGTCATCCAGTACCGAGAAAGGCCATTCAGCCCTATGGAGAAGATTGGCTCCAAGTATCAATACTTCAGAAAAAGATCCATGTCCAGGGAAGATCCATCCCTCAATATCATCAACTGCGCTCACTGGGGGTGTAAAAACTCCAAAGGGGCTTCTCTTAGCCCAAGCGCTATAACAAACCAACGAAGGATTGTTCAATATCTCGTTGCGGCGTGCATCCCGATCCCATACTGTCACTCAATATCAAGCTCTCGGCCTCACTCAGTCATCACTCTCCAGTCTCACACTTATGGGCTCACAATGTCATAAAACTAGCCCGAAACAATGATATGATGTGTCAAATAATTATAATTGAGACTGAGACATGATATAAGATGCGTGAACAGGACTGAGCACAGAACATCAATGAAACTAATGATATGATAGCAATAAACGACCTCTCGGATCTCAACAGTATCGGCGTGAAGCCCTAACAGGATATCTAGCATGTTTTCATAGCACATTTACTTAATCACATGATAGAAACACAGATATCAATAAGCAAGAGTTGCTAAGCGGTGCCATGGAATGATCCAGGCCGCAATTCTCACGGTGTATGCCCACACGCCCATCACTTGGCATTTGCATCACCTCAATAGTAATCATAGAACACATAGTTCGGGGTTTCGAACCCTCAAAACCATGTTTGGAAACATTACTTACCTCAAGCTAAGCCAAACTCTAGCACGCGACGCCCTTGCCTCTCGATTTGGCCTCCAAATGTCCCGAATCTAACCAAAATCAGAACCATAACATCAATATATGCTAAGGGAACAAAGCCCATGCAAAAATAATCAAATTATATCGAAAATCCCGAAATTGGTCAAACCCGACCCCCGAGCCCAGATCTCGGAATCCGATAAAAATCACATAAATAGAATCCTTATCCTCCCACGACACATACCCAAGAACATCAAAATCGGACCTCAAATGGCCTCTTAAATCCCCAATTTACACTCCAATTTCAAGCCCTAATTCCTCAATTTTAGACTTTAAATCCCACTAATTTCATGACTAATTAGTTAGAAATTACCATAGAATCAAGTATTGAGTTTAAAAATCTTACCTCCAAGCCCTTGGAATCCCTCTTCAATCCCTCTTAAAAAGATTCAAAACCGTCCAACAATAGTGATAAATGGGCTAAAAATCGCGAAGAACCTATTTAAACATTCTGCCCAGGTGATTTTCCTTAATCGCGATCGCGGGAAGACCTTCGCGATCATGAGGAACAAATTTTGCTGGCTCCAGAAATAACCCTACGCGAACGTGTTGCTCTCCACGCGAACGTAATGCTGAGCCCCCTTACTCCTACGAGATCGCGGACCACGGACCGCATTCGCGATGAACAAACGCGTGGTCTAGCTTTGGTCCACTTAACCTTACGCGAACGCGACTGAACCCACGCGTTCGCGATGCTTCACCTGATCGACCATTGTGATCGTAGCATTTGGTCTGATAACCTCCCGAAACTCACCCAAGGCCCTCGGGACCTCAACCAAACATCCCATAACATCGTTCAAACTTAGTCGAGCCTTCGAATCGCTCGAAACAACATTAAAACACCAAATCAACCTCGGATTCAGTCCTAAGAACTTAAAAACTTTCAAATTCCACAAACGACGCCGAACCCTATCAAATCAACTCTGAATGACCTAAAATTTTGCACACATGTCACAAATGTGTCTACGGACCTGCTCCAATTTTCGGAATTCCATTTCGACCCTGATATAAAGATTTCTACTACCAACCGAAAAGTGTCAAAATTCCAATTTCGCCAATTCAAGCCTAAATCTACCGCGGACCTCCAAATTACCTTCCGAACATGCTCCTAAGCCCCAAATCACCTAACGAAGCTATCTGAACCATAAAAACTTAATTTTGAGATCGTTTACTCACAAGTCAACTTCCGATTGACTTTTCCGACTAAATGGTCAACTTAAGAGACTAAGTGTCTCATAACACTCCAAAACTACTCCAAACCCGAACCAACCAACACAATACAATGAAATATAGCTCAACAACACATAAGAAAGCAGAAATGGGGAAAACAGAGCGGTAACTCATGAAACGACCTGCTGGGTCGTTACATCCTCCCCCTTTTAAACAAACGTTCGTCCTCGAACGAGTAAAGAAACATACTTGAAGCCTCAAATAGGTGAGGATATCTGCTCCGCACCTCCCGCTCGGTCTCCCAAGTAGCCTCCTCCACGGGACAACCTCTCCACTGCACTTTCACTGAAGCTATATCCTTTGATCTCAACTTTCGAACCTGACGCTCCAAAATAGTCACTAGCTCTATATCATAAGTCAAATCACCATCTAACTGAAGCGTGTTGAAATCCAAAACATGAGACGGATCGCCAATATACTTCCGGAGCGTAGAAACATGAAATACTCGATAAACTGGGTGGCAAAACAAGCTCATAAGCCACCTCCCCAATCCTCCGAAGCACCTCAAAAGGCCCAATGAATCGAGGACTCAATTTACCCTTTTTCCCAAATCTCATAACACCCTTCATGGGTGAAACCTTCAGTAGAACCTTCTCCCCAACCGTGTAAGACACATCACGGACCTTCCTGTCAGTATAACTCTTTTGTCTCGACTGCGCTGTACGAAGCCGCTCCTGAATCACCTTCACCTTGTCTAAAGTATCCTACACCAAGTCTGTACCCAAAAGCCTAGCCTCGTCGGGCTCAAACCAACCAACTGGAGATCTACACCGTATCCCATATAAAGCCTCATATGGAGCCATCTGAATGCTCGACTGATAGTTGTTGTTGTGAGCAAACTCTGCGAGCGGTAGAAACTGATCCCGTGAACACCCAAAATCAATGACATAAGCGCGCAATATGTCCTCCAATATCTGAATAGTGCGCTCAGACTGCCCATCCACCTGAGGGTGAAAAGATGTGCTCAACTCAACCTGAGTACCCAACTCTCGCTGCACGGTCCTCCAAAACTGCAAAGTAAATTGAGTACCTCTATCTGAAATGATGGAAACCGGGACAACATGCAAGAGAACAATCTCTCGGACATAAATCTCTGCTAACCACTCTGAAGAATAGGTAGTACACACAAGAATGAAGTGCGCGGACTTGGTCAGCCAATCCACAATCACCCAAATAGCATCAAACTTCTTCAAAGTCTGTGGGAGTCCAACTACAAAATCCATGGTGATTCGCTCCCATTTCCACTCTGGAATATCTAAATGCTGAAGTACGCCACCCGGTCTCTGATGCTCATATTTCACCTAGTGACAATTGAGACACCGAGCTACAAATCCCACAATATCCTTCTTCATCCTTCTCAATGTTGTCTCAAATCCTGGTACATCTTCACAGTACCCAGATGGATGGAATACCGCGAGCTATGGGCCTCCTCCAGAATCAACTCTCGAAGCCCATCCATATTGGGCACACATATCCAGCCCTTCATCCTCAATACCCCCATCATCACCAATAGTTACATCTCTGGCATCGTCGTGCTGAACTCTGTCCTTAAGGACAAGTAAATGAGGATCATCATACTGGCGCTCTCTGATGTGATCAAATAAGGAAGACCGAGAAACCACACAAGCTAAGACCCGATTGGGGTCTGAAATATCCAACCTCACAAACTGATTGTCCAAGGCCTGAACATCAACTACAAGAGGTCTCTCCCCAACAGGAATAAATGCAAGACTGCCCATACTCACTGCCTTCCTACTCAAAGCATCGGCCACTACATTGGCCTTCCCCGAATGGTACAAGATAGTAATATCATAGTCCTTTTAGCAGCTCCAACCATCTCCGCTGCCTCAAATTGAGACCCTTCTGCTTGAACAAGTGTTGGAGGCTACGATGATCAGTAAACACCTCAAAAGACACACCATAGAGATAATGCCCCCAAATCTTCAACGCGTGGACAATGGCAGCCAACTCTAAATCATGAACGGGGTTGTTCCTCTCATGGGGCTTCAACTGATGAGAAGCATAAGCAATCACTCTACCCTCCTGCATCAAAACACACCCGATGCCAACTCTCGATGCATCACAATACACTGTATATGAACCTGAAGCTGATGGCAAAACTAACACTAGAGTTGTAGTCAAGGCAGTCTTGAGCTCCTGAAAGCTCGCCTCACACTCATCCGACCACCTTAAAGGAGCACCCTTTTGAGTCAATTTGGTCAAGGGTGATGCTATAGATGAAAATCCCTAAACGAGCTGTTGGTAATAGCTTGCCAAACCAAGAAAGCTGCGAATATCTGTGGTTGAGGACGGTCTGGGCCAACTCTGAACCGCCTCTATCTTTTTCGGATCAACTTGAATACGCTCATTGGATACCATATACCCCAATAAAGCCACTGAGCTGAGCCAAAACTCACATTTGAAGAACTTTGCATAAATCTCCTCCTCCCTCAATATCTGCAACATAACTCTCAAATGCCCCGCGTGCTCCTCCTGAATACACGAGTATACCAGAATACAATAACGAACGAGTTGATATAAGGCCGAAACACGTTGTTCATCAAATGCATGAACATTGCTGGGGCGTTGGTCAGCCCAAAAGACATCACAAGGAACTCAGAATTACCATATCGGGTCCTGAAGGTTGTCTTAAGAATATCCGAGTCCCTGATCTTCAACTGGTGATACCCTGAACGGAGATCAATCATGGAGAACACTCTCGCTCCCTGAAGCTGGTCAAATAAATCATCAATATGAGGCAAAGGAGTGTTCTTGATTGTAACTTTGTTCAACTGCCTATAATCAATGCACATCCTTATCGTGACATCCTTCTTCTTCACAAATAGAATAGGCGCACCCCACGATGACACACTAGGCCAAATAAACCCCTTATGAAGGAGTTCCTGAAGCTGCTCTTTTAACTCCTTTAACTCCATCGGTGCCATATGATACGGTGGAATAGAAATGGGCTGAGTTCCCGGTAACAAATCAATACCAAAGTCAATATCCATGTCCGGTGGCATGCCCGGCAGGTCTGCAGGAAACACATCGAAAAAATCCCTCACTACTGGAACAGAATCAATACTAGAAGTCTCTGCACTAACATCCCTCACGAAGGCCAGATAAGAAAGACAACCCTTCCCAACCATCCGTTGGGCCTTCAAAAATGAAATCACTCTACTGGGAACATAATCCGTCGAACCTCACCACTCAATCTATGGCAACCCCAGCATAGCCAACGTCATTGTCTTAGCATGACAGTCCAAGATAGCACGACACAGAGATAACTAATCCATGCCTAATATCACGTTGAAATCAACCATACTAAGTAACAAGAGATCCACTCGGGTATCCAAACCCCAATTGGTCACCACACACGACCGATATACACGATCCACAATAATAGTATCGCCCACCGGAGTAGATACATGAACAGATGAAACAAGAGACTCGTGAGACGTATCCAAGTAATGAGCAAAGTATGATGACACATATGAAAAAGTGGAACCAGGATCAAATAATACAGAGGCATCTTTGTGGCAGACTGAGACAATACTTATAATTACAGCATCTGAAGCAATAGTATCTAGTCTGGCTGGGAGGGCATAGAAACAGGTTTGACTGATCGACCTCCCCCCTAGGGAGACCCCTAGCTGACTGACCTTCACCCCGAGCTGGCTGGGCGGGTGGGGAAGTCATGCTTAAGGTCTTTTAATCTATGTTTTGATAATCTAACAAACTTTCTGTATGTAACCAGATAAAAGACCAAGAATGATAGTAAAAAGTCAGGGAGAACATATGGGGAAACATGTGTGAGTAAGGGCATAAAGTCAGGGGGAACCTATGATCTCATGTTATTCAATCTAGTTCTCTGAACTCTAACTCCTTGTTTTCAATGCTAAGTTTGTCATCATCAAAAAGGGAGAAATTGATAGGATTGATAGGTTTTTCAATATCTTTACCTTGTGTTTTGATGATCTAACAAACTTAATGTCAAGAACCAGATAGGGAACCTGACTCACTTGGATTACACTACATCTAACATTTGATTCCAGCCAAATGTGAACTTGCTACAACTTTAGGATGTAGGAACCCAGACAAGGACCTGATATTCTTGTGGGTTCCTCACGATAGTACAAAGTCAATTGGACACTGAAACGAAGATTCTGCCGCACTGCACTATTTCTAGCACCCACTCATTCTCTAACCAACTAAAGTGCTCACATCACTTCAAGTGATGTGATCAAGGTATACCTACAATGAGTCTATACAAAGCATCATTCAAGTTACTCAACTCAAGACAATCTAGGCGGTGTGCACAAGAACCAGAGTAGGAACCTGATCCCTTGGTACTTCTCTGACAGAAGTCCAAGTCAACTATACAGTTGGAATGCAACTGAGTGACTGATCGCAACTGTACAAAGAGGAACACAACAGGGACCTGGTCCCTTAGGGTTATCTGACAGAAGTACAAGTCAACTACAGCTGGAAAGCAATTGCAGAAAGTGACTGCCTGCAACAGTGCAGCAGTCACTTCCTATTGAGATTGGACGTCACTAAGGATGTCTTGTGTAGTATAAACCTCATGCAAGGCACAAGTTTCAGGTTCCAACACTTGCAAATACAAAAACGAAAATTCTCTCAAGTGCTCAAAAACCTCTCTCAAGAACAAAGCTGCTTCAACCTCAAGGACATGATCCAAGATCGAAGACATCTTAACTCCTTAAGTTGTTGAGTCTTTGTTATGTGTTCTTCATTGTAATTCTTAGTTAGCTTTCTTAGAAGTGTTGTCTAAGGAACAAACCAAAATTTGTAAACTTCTGAGTTTATGTTGTGACTAGAGATAGTCATAAGCAAAACCCTTTGTAATCGTAGTGTGACAAAGTGGCTTGTGGTGGAAACATCACAAGTTAGTCAAAGCCTTTGTAACCGTAGTGTGACAAAGTGGCTTGTGGTGGAAATACCACAAGTTAGTCAAATTCTTTGTAACTAGGATAGTTATAGAGTGGCTTGTGATGAGAGCATCACAAGTTAGTTGAAGTCTTTGCAATAGGGTTATTGTAAAGTGGCTTGTAATAGGGAGATTGCATGTTAGTGAAGTTAAAAGCCTACAGGTGTAGGTCGTGGTTTTTTGATCCCCTTGTGTGGGATTTTTCCACGTAAAAATCCTTGGCCTTATTTACATACAGCTTTACTAGCATTCACAGTAGAACCCCACAAAGGACCAGGTACTCTGCTATTTGGTGGGCTCACACAAACTTAGCACTGTACCAAACTGATAAAGGACCAGATCCCTATATAGTTTGGTTCATTAGTATTTTCGGAGGAAACACATAGAGAACCCGGTTCTCTATACAGTCTGGTGGACGCACAATCTCTAACAAGTGGTATCAGAGCAGGTTCTTCCTATCAGACTAACACCTAGGAAAGATCCTCATGGTTGTTCCACCAACTTTTGAGAGGAAAGAACCAAAGAAGGAAAAGTACCTGGTACTTAAAGCTGTTAACAATGATTCAAGTAATGAAGACAGTTTCATGGCTTACTTAACCAAAAGGTTTCAGAAGATGGTTAGAAGGAATAGAGAAGTGCTAAAAAGGGACAGCTCTAACAGATCAAAGAACAATGATCTTTGTTACAAGTGCGGAAAGGCTGGACACTTCATTAAAAATTGTCCTCTCTTGAAGCAAGAATTCTCCAAAAACTTCAAGAGAAAAAGATCAGCTGAATATGACTCAACTTTTGCTTTAATGGCTCGATCAGATGATGATGAAGACGATCACAATAAAGAGGTAAATTTCAGGGATGTTCAGAGAAATCTGAAATCCTATTCTCCAAGAAAACTCATGTTTTTAGCTAATATATTAATCAATGCATTTCATAGTCTTGTGGAGGATAGAGATTCTTTGACCTTAGAATTAGCAGAATCTGAACAAACTAGAGATGACTTAGTGGTTACTGACCATAAGAAACCCATTCAAATTTTCAGAAAATAAAAGAATGATCTTTTGGCAGAAATTACAGACATAAGGGGTAGTGAAACCCTGGACTAAGTTAAAACTTGAAAAATCTGGAAAAGGAAAGGAAAGAACCAGTAAGGAACGCATTAGGCTTGAAAAGGAGTTGAAAGTTGCTAGAACTAGGATATGTGGTGAACTCGAGAAAAATAGGCAGCTTCAAGCTGAATTGAAGAGAGTAAAAAGGGATCTTGAGAAATCTCTCAAGTGGACCTGGTCCTCAGATGCTGTCACTGCCATGTACTTCAATAATATTGAAAAAAGGCAGGGAATCGGGTTCCAAAAGGAGAAAACTCCTTACAACCCTCACAACAAGTATGTCACAGTTTCTGATAACTAGTTGTGTACCCACTGTGGGAACAATGGGCACTTCAAAGAAAATTCGCCAGGTCAGGGCTCAATCTGTTCAGAAAAACAAAATGTTTGCTGACAAAGTGATGACTAACAGGGGACCAGGTACCGCTCGCAAGAAACCAATGGTGCCTGCATGGACTAGAAAAGCCCTTATACATCCCTTTCATCATAACAAGGGACCCAAACTAGTTTGGGTTCCTAAATCTAACCCATAATTTAGATGTGCAGGGAACAGTGGGAGGAAGCGGACTGCAATGGATCATGGACAGTAGATGCTCAAAGCACATGACTAGAAATACTATGGATTTTCTCTCACTAAAAGCCCTACAAGGAAGGGATGTACCCTTTGGAAAATGGAAAGAAGGGATACATTCTAGGTGGGGAAGAAAACAAGGTAGAAGTTCGTGTCTAAGCTGGTAATATGAGCTGCTTGAATGCAGTTGATAATGATTCTAAGACTTGGCATAAAGGATTGGGGAGATACAAGTTTCTCACTTCTGGATATTTTGATGAAGAAGGACTTGGTCCATGGTCTGTCAAATTCAAAGTTCAAAGAACACGGAGCATGCAATTCCTATGGGAGTACCATGAGTGAAAAGAGGTGCATGATCAGACCTCTCCTGCACAAAACCCCCTATGAGTTGCTGCCTGGAAGGAAACCTAAGCTGACTCATCTGAGAACCTTTGGATGAAAATGCTGAGCTTTTGTGGTCTCAACAACGAGAATGACCAGCTTGGGAAGTTTGATGCAAAAAGCGATGAAGGAATCCTTCTGGGATACTCCCTTCAAAGCAAAGCCCACAAAGTCTACAACAAAATGGCACACTATGTGGAAGGAAGTGTTCATGTGCTATTCAACAAGACATCCTCCTCTAAAAAGGAGGAAACAATGATGATTAAGATAATGAACCACTTTTGATCCCTGGGAAATACCTGGAGCTTCAAATGGGAAGGCTGATTTGATGAGTAAGATGAAGGAGTGCAGGGAAATCTATTTAACTTACCCAGTTTCTCTACCAATCATTCTTCAGTCCCAAATTGGAAACACAAAAACTCCCATTCACTTGATAATATAATCACCCCCTTGATTCTGGAGTTCAGACAAGATCAAAAACTAGAAATTCCCTAGTCTTCTCAGCATTTCTATCCCAAAAAGAACCCAAAAAAATCAAGGAAGCCTTGTAGGATCTAGAATGGATCACTGAAACACAAGAGGAACTGCATCAACTTGAATGAAACAAGGTATAACACCTGGTACCTAGACCCTCAGACAGAACCATTATAGGGACCAGGTGGGTATTCAGGAATGAGCTGGATGAACATGGAAATGCTACAAGGAACAAAGCAAGGCTTGTTGTCCAAGGATTCAATCAAAAGGAAGGAATCGATTATGATGAGACTTTTGGCCCAGTAGCTTGCATGGAAGCTATTAGGATCCACATTGCCTTTGCTTCACATATGGAATTCACCCTATTCCAAATGGATGTGAAGAGTGCCTTCCTGAATGGTTTTCTCAAGGAAGAAGTTTATATCAAGCTACCTCCAGGTGTTCACGTCATGTACATCCTGAACATGTATTCAAAATTGGATAAGGCACTGTACGAATTGAAGCAGGCCCCTAGAGCCTGGTACGACAGATTATCCAAGTTTCTCTTAGAAAAATGGCTTCACAAGAGGAAAGATTGACAATACATTGTCTTTGAAGAAACAGGGAAGGAACCTGCTCATTTATCAGATTTATTTGGATGACATCATATTTGGAGCTGCAGCTAACTCATTATGTGACAAATTTGCTAAACTCATGGGAAGTGAGTTTGAAATGAGTATGATGGGGAACTGAATGTCTTCTTGGGTCTTCAAGTGAAGCAGTCCATAAAAGGAACGTGTATCAGTTAGCAGAAATGCATCAAAGAACTCTTGAAAACGATTGACATGGAAGCATGGGAATCATTGGATCTCTACTCTACCTTACTGCTAGCAGGACATACATTGTATTTGGTGTGAGATTATGTGCAAGGTTCCAATCAAATTCTAAGGAATCTCCTCATGAAGGCTGCTAAGAGAATTCTGAAAAATTTTAAGGGCACACAGAACCTGGTTCTGTACTATCCTTCAGGTGACAATTTCAACCTTATTTGTTATGCTGACGCTGATTATGCAAGTTATCTGGTGGACAGGAAAAGCACATCTGGAATGGTTCATTTCCTTAGATCATGCTTTATCTTATGGGGTACAAGGAAAAAAAACTTAGTAGCTCTCTCAACAATTGAGGTAGAATATGTTGCAGCTGCCTCGTGATATGCTCATTCTCTATGGATCAAGCAACAATTGGAAGTTTTTGGTGTATACACTGATTGTGTACCGCTTCTATGTGACAACACCAGTGCTCTCAACATGTCAAAGAACCCGGTTCAACACAAGAAAACCAAGCACATTGATGTCAGACACCATTTTCTCACGGACTATATGGAAAAGGGTCTTATTTCTATAAGATTTTGTTGCACAAAAGATCAAATTACAGATATGTTCACCAAAGCTCTATGCAGGGAATACTTTGAGAAACAAGATGACATTGGGATTACTTAAGCCTAATTGAGAACCTGGTTTTGCAGACATGACTATGATAGTCACACTTAGGTAAAATTAGCTAAAGTGTTTTCTGACTAGGCCTAACTCACATCTATATCGTTGCAAGGAAGCACGCATGATGATCATAGAATCTAAAGGTACAGTGTTGAACTTCGGAGGAGAGCTACAAAAACACTTTTTACAAAAACAGGTCAGGAACCTGGTTCCTGCACCACGGTTAGTAGTAATGTATTTTTCGCATGCTTGTTCAAAAAAAAGAGGATAGCAAAATTAATTAAACTGCCACATATCCAGATCAGTAGTTCTAAATCATGGTCTCCCTTTGCATCTTTTTTAATTTTTCCTTCAGAACTCTCTACCACTTCTCTCACCATGGCCAATGAATAATCGTCTTTTTCTCTTGCCATCAACATCACTACCACATCTCCTCCTCCCTTAACACCATCACCAGAAACCCACTTCTTCACTATCCCTGATACTACTGTACCCATACCGTTTTCCTCATCATCTTCAGTCACCTCTACTCATCCATCAAAACCCTGTCACACCTCCATGAGTTGCAAACCCTACTTCTCCTCTATTCCTGAATCTCAGGGGGAAGAAACCCCATTCTTAGGGGATGAAGGGACTCTGGTGCATTTTGAGTCTTCGGTTCATGACACCGTCACAGAGGAACCTATTGATGAACCTGATTCTCTTTTAGCTGAAACAATCCAGGTGGTTGTAGAAGAAAGAGGCTTTTGAGTCTGCCTTGCAGAAGAGTAGGTAGAGTATTAAGAAAAAGAAGAAGAGGTTGATGAAATAGGGGGAAGTTGTGGCTGATAAATACATTTCAGTGGTTGAGTTGATAAAAATGTTGTGGAGGAACCTAGTTCCTTATTAAAAAGATCTACAAAAGTTTGTGGTTGAGAAAGATTTATTTTGAAAAGTGCCATTGTGGCTATTGTAAGCAGGAACGGGATGATTGTTGAAATGTCTAGAATACAAAAGTGGGAAATTGTGGGAGGACCTGGTTCAGTAAAGAACATTCCAAGTCTTGTGGGGTTGCACGCTTGCCCAACAATCTAGGAGATGGCAGGTATGAGACAAGTTCTGGACTTAGGCAACTAGTGGAGAACTTGCGGGAGAAACTGCTTGACTAACAGTTTTCTGGAACTGCCCGCATGGACCTAGCTCTCAAAACCATTGCTCCCTCCTCTTCCAAGCCTCCCTCTTCTAGTGCCTCGTGGGATCCTCTTAGTGGCCAGTTATCTTTTGCTCTGATGATTTTGTGGTTGTTGTTTTTCTTTTTCTTTGTCTTTTTGTGATGGCATGTTGGATTTCACCGTTGCTGCTCCTATTAAAATAGTCAAATTTCTTATCAATAAAACATCTCTTCTTTTGCTCGTACAATGCTTGTTTTCCCTTTTGTTTCTCTTTTCTATCATGATTGTGTACACATATGTGGCATGAGTTAGCTTTGTTGGACTTTTTTATGCCTTTTTATTTGACTGTATCTATTAGTTGATGCCAAAAGGGGGAAGAATAGAGTCAAGGGGAACATATGCAGACATATGTCAGGGGGAAGAATAGAGTCAGGGGGAACATATGCAGTTGCTAGTACCTTATCTGGTTAAATCAAATAGTCATCAATGTTCAAAGTTTGTCATCATCAAAAATGGGGAAATTGATGGGCTTAAGGTCTTTTAATCTATGTTTTGATGATCTAACAAACTTTCTGTATGGAACCAAATAAAAGACCAAGAATGATAGTAAAAGGTCAGGGGGAAACATGTGTGAGTAAGGGCATAAAGTCAAGGGGAACCTGTGGTCTCCTGTTATTCAATCTGGTTCTTTGAACTCTAACTCCTTGTTTTCAATGCTAAGCTTGGCATCATCAAAAAGGGGGAAATTGATAGGATTGATAGGTTTTTCAATATCTTTGCCTTGTGTTTTGATGATCTAACAAACTTAATGTCAAGAACCAGATAGGGAACCTGACTCACTTGGATTACACTACATCTAACAGATTCCAGCCAACTTGCTCCAGCTTCAGGAGGTAGGAACCCAGACAAGGACCTGATACTCTTGTGGGTTCCTCACGGCAGTACAAAGTCAATTGGACACAGCTGGAAACAAAGATTCGGCCGCACTGTACTGTTTCCAGTGCCCACTCATTCTCTAACCAACTAAAGTGCTCACATCACTTCAAGTGATGTGATCAAGGTGTACCTACAATGAGTCTATACAAAGCATCATTCAAGTTACTCAACTCAAGACAACCTGGTGGTGTGCACAAGAACTAGATCAGGAACCTGATCCCTTGGTACTTCTCTGACAGAAATCCAAGTCAACTATACAGCTGGAATGCAACTGAGTGACTGATCGCACCTGTACAAAGAAGAGCACAACAGGGACCTGGTCCCTTAGGTTTCTCTGACAGAAGTACAAGTCAACTATAGCTGGAAAGCAATTACAGAAAGTGACTGCCTGCAGTAGTGCAGCAAACAGTGCAACAGTCACTTCCCATTGAGATTGATGTCTTGTGTAGTATAAACCTTATGCAAGGCACAAGTTTCAGGTTCCAACACTTGCAAATACAAAAACAAAAACTCTCTCAAGTGCTCAAGAACCTCTCTCAAGAACAAAGCTGCTTCAACCTCAAGGACCTGATCCAAGATCGAAGACATTTTAAGTCCTTAGGTTGTTGAGTCTTTGTTATGTGTTCTTCATTGTAATTCCTAGTTAGCTTTCTTAGAAGCGTTGTCTTAGGAACAAACCAAAATTCGTAAACTTCTGAGTTTATGTTGTGACTAGGGATAGTCATAAGCAAAAGCCTTTGTAACCATAGTGTGACAAAGTAGTTTGTGGTGGAAACATCACAAGTTAGGCAATGCCTTTGTAACCGTAGTGTGACAAAGTGGCTTGTGGTGGAAATACCACAAGTTAGTCAAATTCTTTGTAACTAGGATAGTTATAGAGTGGCTTGTGATGAGAGCATCATAAGTTAGTTGAAGTCTTTGCAATAGGGTTATTGTAAAGTGGCTTGTAATAGGGAGATTTCAAGTTAGTGAAGTTAAAAGCCTACAGGTGTAGGTCGTGATTTTTTTGATCCCCTTGTGTGGGATTTTTCCACGTAAATTTACATACAGCTTTACTAGCATTAACAGCAGAACCCGACAAAGGACCAGGTACTCTGCTATTTGATGGGCTCACACAAACTTAGCACTGTACCAAACTGATAAAGGACCAGATCCCTATATCGTTTAGTTCATTAGTATTTTCAGAGGAAACACATAGAGAGCTCAGTTCTCTATACGGTCTAGTGGACGCACAATCTCTAACAGGAAGTAAATGGTGTTGAAGTCGAAGGTTGACTCCTCTACTGGGATGAACCTCCTGTAAGACGGGGAAAGAATCTCTTGATATGACCCAAATCTCCACATTCGAAGCAACCCCTCGCAGCAAATGGCGGTGGGGACTGAAGGGAGCCCCGAGCACCGGGATAACTACTAGAAGAACTAGGCATAGATGAGCCCTGAACTGATGGTGCCTGAGTCAAACTCTGAGCTGGAAGGGTACTGAGAGATGAGTAACCTTGATGTGAACTGTATGAACCATGGCTAGATGATCCACCACGGTGACCCAAACGGCTGGCTGAGCAGGTCTGAATGGACGGCCTCTGCCGTGCTGAAACTAACCTCCCGAAGGAACACCACCAAAGCTACCAGATCCCTGAGACCTCTTGGCCTCCCTCTCATCTCACTCCTGGCGGCGAACTGACTCTATCTCTCTAGCAATGTCAACCACCTCCTCAAAAGGAGCGCCAGATACTCTCTCTCTGGTCAGAAAAATTCGTAGCTGATAAGTGAGGCCATCAACGAACATCCTGATCCTCTACCATGGGAACTAGCCAAATAGCATGATGGGCCAACTCGGAAAATCTCATCTCATACTGCGACACGGTTATATCCCCCTGACGCAGCTGCTCGAATTGCCTGCACAGCTCCTCTTTGCGAGAATGCGGTACATACTTCTCTAAGAAGAGAATGGAGAACTGATGCCAGGTAAGGGGTGCTGCACCAAAGGGCCTACGCCTCTCATAATCCTCCCACCAAGCGAAGGCAGCTCCAGAAAACTGAAAAGTAGTGAATGAGACCCCACTAATATCCAGAATACCTGATGTACGTAACATCCTCTAATACTAATCCACGAAACCCTGGGCATCCTCGCCCTCTACACCACTGAAAGTTGGAGGCTGAAGTCTACCAAATTTCTCCAATCGACGCTGCTCGTCATCAGGCATAACTAGAACCACAAAATCCTGAGCAGGTGCAACCGGCTAGGCTGGTGGTGCCTCCGGTGTTTGCAGTCCCTGAATAACCTGCTCGAGTGTACAGGCGGCGGGAGTCGAAGTACCTCCCCCAGCCTGAAAAGTAGCTACTGTGGTAGAAACTGCGACCGCTTGACCAAGCCTAGTGCACACGGTCAAGATCTGAGCCAAGGTCTCCTGAAGACCCGAAATAACAATAGGCACTGCCGGTGCCTGAGCTGGACTGCTGGAGCATCCTACTGGAGCTTGATCATGAACTGGGGCGGCTAGTGGATCTTAAGGTACTGCCCTAGCTATTGTGTAGGCTACACCTCTGCCCCTACCATGGCCTCGACCGTGACCTCGGCCTCTAGTGGCCCTAACTGGAGGTACCGGTGGTCGTCCGTTCTGACTGGTAGCATGTGTCCTCACCATCTGTGAGAGAATAGAATAACAAAAGTTTAGTACCATAATCAACAGATTCACACGTCAAGAATTCAAGAATGTGAAGTTTTTCCTAAAGGTTCTGCAGCCTCCCGAGGATAAGTACAGACGTCTCTATACCAATCTGCAAGACTTTACTAAACCTGCTCATGACCCGTGAGACCTATGTAACCTAGGCTCTGATACCAACTTGTCATGACCCCAAAACCGACCCGATCGTGATGGCGCCTATCGTGAGGTTAGGCCAGCCAACTCAGTTCCAAAACCAACCACATTTTCATTTAAAACTTAAGAAAACCATTTTTCAACAGAAATCCGAGTTTAACAAAGCGGAAAAATACAAGCCCGACCTTAGGTGTCACTAAGTCATGAGCAAAATACTACAACTGTTCGAAATAACAAGACTAACATAGTCTGAGAATATCCAACAAATACACTAAGAGGAAGATAAGAAAGGAGAAGGCGGAATTGCGACCGCCAAGCAACTACCTCGCTATCTCTAAGGAAAAGTCCACAACTGATATGATCAGCAGCCGCTACCATGGCGCAAGATACCTGGATCTGCACCCAAGGTGCAGGGGGTAACGTGAGTACACCAACTTAGTAAGTAATAAGTCCAAACTTTGGACTGACAGGTAGGAACAAACCAAACCTCAGCAGGTAATACAATTAAACTATACAAAAAGTAGACATGATTGTAGTTCAAGTAAAGATCAACAGTAAATAATACGGTCTGAACAGTACGGGTATGAAGCTCAAGAAATCATTATGTACCAATGCACAGATAGCATGATCAATGTTCCATACACCTCCACTCATAAGTGCTCAACCACCCGGTACTGTATATGGCCATCTGGCCCAGGGAAGATCCATCCCGGAATATACACACATCGCTGACCGTAGTCATCCAGTACTGAGGAAGGCCATTCTAGCCCTATGGAGAAGATCCATCTCCAGGTGTCAATACTTCGGACAAGATCCATGTCCAGGGAAGATCCATCCCTCAATATCATCAACTGCGCTCACTGGGGGGTCTAAAGACTCCGGAGGGGCTTCTCTTAGACCAAACCAATGAAGGCTTGTTCAATATCTCGCTGCGACGTGCAGCCCGATCCCATACTGTCACTGAATATCAGGCACTCAGCCTCACTCAGTCATCAATCTCCAGTCTCACACTCACGGGCTCACAATGTCATGAAACTAGCCCGAAACAACGATATGATGTGTCACATAATTATAACTGAGATTGAGACATGATATAAGACGCATGAACAGGACTGAGCACAGAACATCAATGAAATTAATGATATGACAGCAAGAAACGACCTCTTGAGTTTCAACAGTATCGGCATAAAGCCCTAACAGGATATCTAGCATGTTTTCACAGCATATTTACTTAATCACATGATAGAAACATGGATATCAACAAGAAGGAGTTACTAAGCGGTGCCATGGAATGATCCAGGCTGCAATTCTCACAGTGTACGCCCACACGCCCGTCACTTGGCATTTGCATCACCTCAATAATAATCATAGAACACATAGTTTGGGGGTTCGAACCCTTCAAAACCAAGTTTGGAAGCGTTACTTACCTCAAGCCAAGCCAAACTCTAGCCCGCGATGCCCTTCCCTCTCGATGACCTCCAAATTCACCGAATCTAACCAAAATCAGAGTCATAACATCAATATATGCTAAGGGAACAAAGCCCATGTGAAAATAATCAAATTACATCGAAAATCCCAAAATTGGTCAAACCCGACGCTTGTGCCCACGTCTCGGAATCTGATAAAAATCACATCAACAGAATTCTTATCCTCCCACGAGTCCATACATACCAAGAACACCAAAATCGGACCTCAAATGACCCCTCAAATCCCCAATTTACACTCTCTAATGTCAAGCCCTAATTCCCCAATTTTAGGCTTTAAATCCCACTAATTTCATGACTAATTAGTTAGAAATCACCATAGAATCGAGTATTGAGTTCAAAAATCTTACCTCCAAGTCTTTCCCTTCGAATCCCTCTTCAATCCCTCTCAAAAAGTTTCAAAACCATCCAACAATAGTGATAAATGGGCTAAAAATTGCGAAGACCCCTATTTAAACATTCTGCCCAGGTGATTTTCCTTAATCGCGATCGCGGGAACACCACGCAATCGCGAAGAACAAATTTTGCTGGCTCCAGGAATAACCCTATGCTAACGCGTCGCTCTCCACGTGAACGTGATGCTCAGCTCCCTTACTCCTACGTGATCGTGGACCACGGACCGAGTTCGCGATGAACAAACGTGAGGTCCAGCTTTGGTCCACTTAACCTTACGCGAACGCGACTTAACCCATGCGTTCACCTGATCGACCAACGTGATCACATCCCTTAATACGCGAACACGAAGAACAAACTTGACTGCCTCCCCAAAAGCTCTACGTGATCGCGAGCCTCCCCACGTGATCGCGAGAAGGAATCTCTCCAACAGAATAGAAGAAACATCTGCAACTCTCCAAGCCACGAACTTGGTCCGAAAACCTCCCGAAACTCACCCGAGGCCCTCGGGACCTCAATCAAACATGCCAACATATCCCATAACATCATTCAAACTTAGTCGAGCCTTCGAATCACTGAAAACAATACTAAAACACCAAACCAACCTCGGATTCAAGCCTAAGAACTTAGAAACTTTCAAATTTCACAAACGATGTTGAACCCTATCAAATAAACTCCGAATGACCTGAAATTTTGCACACACATCACAAATGACTCTACAGACCTACTCCAATTTTCGGAATTCCATTCCGACCCCTATATCAAGATTTCCACTACCAACCGGAAAGCACCAAAATTTCAATTTTGGCAATTCAAACCTAAATCTACCACGGACCTCCAAATTACCTTCCGAACACACTCCTAAGCCCCAAATCACCTATCGAAGCTATTCGAACCATAAAAACCAAATTCCGATGTCGTTTACTCACAAGTCAACTTCCGGTTGACTTTTCTAACTAAATGGTCAACTTAAGGGACTAAGTGTCTTATAACACTCCAAAACTACTCCAAACCTGAACCAACCAACACGATACAATGAAATGTATCTGAACAACACATAAGAAAGAAGAAATGGGAAAACGTAATGGTAACTCATGAAACGAACGGCCGGGTCGTTACATCACATAATTCCTTGCCACTAGGGGCTTACGTTGCATCGAGGAATATTTGAAGTGATTTTCCTGATCCACTTAGCGGCGATATTGTACTCCAATAACTGTATTTTATAGTATCCCAATGTGATTCACTTACGTGGGTATCTTAATCCCGTACAATTCATGAAATCCTCTTCAAGTTGTTGCTCAATCGAAGGCCCAAACGTCATCCTTTATCTATCACAATCACCCCCACATTCTACTACCAGGGCAGTATTCTATTTCTTCTAAATGCTACTAGTCATAGGCTCCTTTGAGCTCATTCAGGCTATACTGAGTTTTATATAATTTAGAGAAACCATCTGCTCTTCTTGTTTTTATGGGCTTAATCCTTAGGGCTTATCCATTTTCGTTACCTTCTCACTCGCCCTTTCTTATCCTTACTCCTGTCTTCTAGAACCTTGTTTCTTCACCATACAATAGCTTGTGACCTACACATATCTATTTATATTACTTGCAACCTTTCAACTTAGTTGCATCATAGATTTCCTTATGTCATTCTGGAACATCAAGCGAGACATTACATCGTCTCTAACTCTTCTTTACTCTCTTAATCAGGCTTCTCGATACCTAGACCATAGGCTGGAGGATATGCTACTAACGATGCCTCTATTATTCCTAGATATAGAATCCCCGCGATTCTAGCCGTCTACCCGAAGTATGGGCTATTAACAACCTTCTGCATTTGAGTATCTTGTATGTTATTCACCTTTACCTTACTTACTTTAAATTCTCGCATCACATCTTCTATCTCCTTCATGACCTTCCTTCCATATAGGTGGAATTCACATCCACAACTTGAACTTCTATTATAATACTTGTACCTTTTTACATGATTCGTGGAGAGCTTTATACTGACTTCGTTAAGAGGGCGGTATTCTTCTAACTGGACCTCTGATATTAAGAGTGACTCTGCAATGTTCTCAATCACTATGTCCATAATTTTCTGGGTTCAATAATCAAACTCATGATTCACTTAGTATATGTAACTCTTTAGTTTCTTCTTTTCTCTGATCAACCTTTAGGTAGGCTTAAGCTATCTTCCGATTTGCGGCTCATGGTGTTAGTTATTACTTTTAGCCTTTCATGGCGTCATGGAATATCCATGATACAATCCCTTAGCAATTCAATCCTTTGTCTATGACCTGGGCTCAATTCTTTCTTTTAACGTATGCCAGAACTTTCTATGGATGTATATGTTGTATATATGAAACTCCGAACCCTTAAGTGCGTTCATAACATAACCAACTCTGGATCATTGATCGAATAATTCCTTTCGTTCCATCTTAGCTTTCTTTAAACGTAAGCTATTACTTTTCTGGTCTTTCTGCCCCCTTGTTGCGTCCATACTTAACTTATCTTAGTGCCCACATATATTGAAATTCCAAACAAACCATGTGATCTTGAATATTACTTTTGATCTTACTCCCTATTCATTAGCCACAGTAGGTGCCACTTTCTTAATGAGTACATACAATGTTGTTTTGAGCACTTCTGTCACGCGACCATTTCCTCTTTAGGTCGTTGTGCTTAGGTTGAAGCTTTCTTCCTTATTTTCCCAGCTAGTCTTTAATTATAGTACTTGTAAGGATGCGAGCTTATCACATCGTATGCATGACGGAATTTTTTGATGTTCTTCCTCACCTATAATTACCCATAGTTACTTATCTCCACACCCTTGTACTTGTAGGGTTACTCTTGAACTAATATTTTGACTGTCTTTACGGTGGCACTCTCTATTATTTCCGTAACACTCATACGGTACCTTTTTAACTTCCCCAACTCCTATATGGATATTTTTCAAGGAACACGATGTCATAATTGTGAGGTTTAATTCCCCATATTAGGGTTCCCTATGTTTATCTTGCACGATCTGTTGATTTTTTTGTATCCCCTTGTCTAGCCATAGCTAGGCTCTTCCAGAATCAACTACTAACTACTTGTTGGCCCATTCCCGTATCAATATTCTGCGTAATCTTTCTTGGGTTATTTCCTTTGTCTTAACTTACCTCTTGCACTGGCTCTTTATTACTCAATTACGTCTTGGGCAAGAACCCTTACTTCCTCTCTTTGACGTCATGTTTGCATAATGCTCTAGTATCGTAGCAAATCTGTAGGCTTTGAATAAGTGCAATCTCATCCCTTTTTAATTTTATTGCATTCTTCCTTTACCATTCCATAATTACTAGAACCACTTAATTCTGACGTAATGCCACCTCACTCCACATTCCCCCCCCCTTTAGGGAAGTACTAATATTTAGTGCTACAACGATCTACCTATAGATGTTTTACCTCTTTATCATTGGCGTCTTCTCACATTATCGATGACCCTTACTCACCTTGCGGTAATCCTTCAGTACCAAGGATAACGAAATTCCTTACTCGCGAGGGTGGTACTTAGTGTAACTGGCACACATAGTCCCTTAAGCTTAACTTTGCTCACATTATTTGCTTTAGGGAAGCGTCTTCCTGAATGACCATTCTCTGAATTTCTCATGAATCTTCTTCTGTTGTCCATTCTATTATTGCCGGAACGAACTCTGAAACTCTCATGATGCTGAGTATTATCCAATCACTTAGTCCCTAATTCACGTTTAGTTTATCTTGTTCACCAGCCCATACTGATTTCTATTACTTTGGGGTCATACTCTTTTGTTGTCTTAAGGCCTATCATCTCTCGTTTCTTCCTTCACCTGACTATGGATTCGGTAATACCGTCATCTTTTTTATCAACGGTTGTCATCCATGTATCACATCTCACTCATAATTCTTCCTTATCTCTCTTCTCATTACTTTGCTAATATTCATGCCTATCCATTTCTTGTGAAAACTTCAACAAGACATTCCTTCGCTTTTAGCTCTCCTTGCTTCATTCATCGGCTCTTCGGGTTGCTCAACGTCCTTGCTCTACTAGGGACGAGAGTCACACTAAGGTAATATTTATCCCTTCCAGGCTTTCAGTGCCTGTCTTCAGAATTTGTTTTATCATGCTAGTATTCATTTCTAATTGTTATATTCTTCGGAAATGTCAACTGATACAAATAATCCATCCATCATTTTGGGTTACTCTAACCCTAGACGAATCCTGATGTTCCATCCTTTTCTTAAACTACACTTGTTAGCCCCTATAGGGCATAACTAAGATGGGAGCGGCAAATTGTACATACCTCTGTTATCGATGAAGGTAACTCAAAATGCTTATATCTTTCTTCCTGAATTGCAGATAATGTTCATCTCTACTAATTAGGTACCTCGTACCCTTCTTTACCTTGCTTCTTTTATTTGCTGAAAATTGTGTCTTCCTTCCAATTCTGTTATTCCTTTTTACCGTAAGAGTGTATAAGTATTCTTGCCTTAGGAATCCTTACCAAGGAGCTTACACATCTTAGTATACACATAATCTGTTGAATACCTCATATTTATCCATCATAAGCGTGATGCAAAAATTGAGTTCCTCTGACTCAACTCATCCACAGCTATATCTTTCACCAACCGTCTTTCTGGATGTAGGCATTGTCGTATTATGAACAAGATAGAGTTTAGGAAATTGAGTTCTTACAACTGAGCTCTACCACACGATCTAGAGTAAGAAGAAAGAGTGATAGTCCTAAATGCCCTGTAGCCTTCTTGCTTATAAGTGTGGTGCACAACACACCCATAAACAAGACTCTACTAGACACGACTTGTAGACTCCCTAGGATAGAACTGCTCTTATACTACTTTTTTTACGACCCAAACCGATAGGTCGCGACGGGCACCCGGTACCTTACTCAACCGAGTACCAATATAACATATCTTTTCATGTCATACTATTATAGATAATTGAGGCGGAAGGCTGCCGTGAGATAATTAGAATACAACATGTGATATCAACTTCTACATAAGACATACAGGCCTATAAGACCAAAATAACCACTCGTATACTGAACATAGGCCGACAAGGCCATACAATCTTTTACGTACATGACATCTTCCTACAAGCCTCTAAGAATATATAATTTTCATAAAGGTCGGGACAAAGTCCCGCCATACCAAACAGTACACGTCTAAATCATACTAACCAAAGCAACTCAGAAGCGAATGGAGCGCACCAACATCTTCCGCTGAGCTGATAGCCTACTTGGAGGGCTCTTGACCTGTCTATCGGGACCTGCGGGCATGAAACGCAACATCCCTAGGAAAAAAGGACGTCAGTACGAATAATGTACCGAGTATGTAAGGCACATAAATAAGTACATAATAGACATGGAAGAAATATAGAGTAAATGACTCAACCTGTAAGTCTAGATAACTCTGTAATTCATGAAATAATTATAGTGTCATGCATATGCGTATGAATGTCATGTCGTGCATTGGTACATGTTTCATAACATTATTAGGCCTCTGAGGGCATCCCATCATATTGTCTCGGCCACTGTGGGCAACATCATCAATATATACTAACTGATCATGCGGTGGTGCGTATATAACGCCGTAACCTTTTTCCATATCCCATATATATATATATATATAACACCATCTGGTCATGGGTCAATGCATATGTATAAATGAATGAAGTGCATGAAAAATATATAATAATCTCAATATTCCTTTCAGATAAACTTTTTCAACTGCATATTATTCTGAGACCCATGAACAGAAGATATAATAATATGTCACATGGGGAAATCAAGAACACTTACCCTAGTATTTCTATGAATAGAATCGTTTATGAAAACTGTGTGTTTGCCCGTTTCTTCTGTATAATTTGGATCATGCCAAAAAGAAAAAAAGGATGGCCTTAACATATCTGGAGTAGGGAAAAATCCGTGTGATATTCTTGAGAAGGTTTACACCGTACTCCCTTAAAATTACAAAATCTATGCTCGATCTTTTAAAGATCCGTAAATAGGCGTAATGATTTACACCTTCTCTGTTCGATCTATTGCAAAATATTCTTGCATTTTTTGGCCTTCAATATAGGTGGTCTCTTGGAGAGATCTATTCTATATCCCCAAATGTTAGGTAAATGAGTCCTTTTATTTGCTAAAATTATGAGTCCATTCTTGAATTATAATCCTAACTAGTTGCCACTAGTGAGTCATTTGGTTTAGGTGGTGGCTTGCTGCCACATGGGGTGGGGGAGGGGTTTTAAATCTTATTCAATAATTAATTAATTAACTAGGTAATGTCCTGCTACCCGATAATTAACCAATTATCCAAATAATTAACAATTTTCTCAAATTACTTAAAATTCTACTTATTTTTAATACACTTTATACATCCTACTATCATGGTCATATGGTACTTTGTATGGTACTAGTCCATAAATATCGGGTATTAACACTCAGACCGTATTTTATCCTAAACTGCCAAGCTTTGACGAAACTCATTTTCTTCGATTTGCTTACCCTCTCTCCTTCACAAATTTACTTCTCCCTTGTTTGAAACAACATAATACTTATAACCTCAAAATAATCTTTATCTTGGACTGATGTTAATTACCTTACGACAAATTCAACGTACAATACTACATGGTATAATATCGTCGTAATTTAATACTGCAATGGGTAGCATCATCGTAATGTAATTCTACTGGACAAAATATCAGCGTAATATTACGGGGCGTAACACTTAGACGACGAAATATTTTCAACTTTGGGGTGGGAAAGGACATAGAGTAATAACGACAGTCATATGCCTAAGTTGAATTCTAAGCTACCCTTTAGAAATCGGTGATTCCATAACAACCAGATCAGTTTAGACCAATGAAATATTGTTAACTTATTAGCCCGACACTTCACTATTTAATGTAATAATCATCTCTTAATTAAATGTTCAAACACTTTCTTACGACCAAAATTGTGGGGCGTAACACATGATATGGATGATGTCCCATCCACGTTGCATCAAATTATCAAATTTCGTTCACAGTGGGGGATTTGACAAATCCGCGGAGATCAACAAGCTTCACGGAGCATTAATTTGGTGGTGATTGCAAACACAACAGCCAACAATGCAGATGCGAAATAGCAATTAAAGAATTCAATTGGGGACACCTTTGTTCATACCTCAACTGAAAACACACAAGGGTAGTGATGGGTTTTTACATAACCTTATGTTTTGATGATCTAACAAACTTGTCGTGAAGAACCAGCTAGAGAACCTGCTCCACAGGATACACATCTCATTGTGAACTATTCGAAGCCTGAAAATCAGCAAATGGATCAATAACCACAGGGAAGAACACAACAGGGACCCGATGCGTTGGTCCTTTAGGGTTCTCTAACAAAAGCACAAGTCAGTAACTATATGCATTCAATATAAAGAGAAACACAATAGGGACCTGCTCCTTTGAAGTTCTCTGACAGAAGTACAGATCAAGTGTACAGCTGGAATGCAGTAGAAGAAAGTGACCATCTGGCAACTGTTACAAAAAAGAGGAACACAACTAGGACCTGGTCCTAGTGTATGTCCTGACAGAAGTATTATGACCTGGTCCGTTTTGTATGTCCTGACATAAAGCACAAAATCCAGCTAGAACGCAACTGCCTAGAAGTGGCTGTGTAGACAGTGTAGCAGTCACTTCTCACTGAGAAGAAGTACACCAAGTGTTGACACCACTATCTATTGTGATATCTTTTGTGATAAAACAACCTGGTGCAAGACACACCATTACTTGTGCATTCAGTGATATTCTCTCAAGAAGAAGAAGCATCGATCTGGCATTGAAATCACTGGTGTGTCAAGAACAAGAAGACAACTCCACTAAGGATCAGTTTCTAAACGAAATCTTATGTATATCCATAGTTGAGTTGTAATCTTGTTAATTGTTCTACATTGTAATTCCTAGTTTGCTTTCTTAGAAGCGTTGTTTTAGGAACAAACAGAATTCGTAAACTTTAGAGTTTATGTTGTGACTAGAAATAGTCATAAGTTAAATCCTCTGTAACTAGGAGAACTCGGCTTGTAGTGGTTGCATCACAAGCTAGTTTAAAGTCTTTGCAATAGGGCTTTTGCAAAGTGACTTGTAATAGGTAGATTACAAGTTAGTTGAGTTAAAAGCTGACAAGAGTAAGTCGTGGTTTTTTGATCCCCTTGTGTGGGATTTTTCCACGTAGAAAAATCTCTTGCCTTCTTTACTTTCAGCCTTTAAAGCATTCTATGTATCAGTCTCATACGGGACCAGATACTCTATAGTTTGGTGGACTCATATAAGCTATCAATTGGTATCAGCACCTAGGAAGGATCCTAAATAGCTGCTCCACCAAGCTTTGAAGAAGGACAATCAACCTATAGACCTCCCAAATTCAATGGTCAATACTATGGATGGTGGAAGACTCGGATGCATGATTTCATAATGGCTGAAGATTCAGAACTGTGGGACATCATTTGTGATGGTCCACATGTTCCCATGAAGAAACATGAAGAAACAGGACCATTGGTGCCCAAAGGGAGAAGAGAGTACAGCGACACTGACAGAAAAGCTGTAGAAAAGAATTATCATGCCAAAAAAATCTTGATGTGTGGCATAGGACCTGATGAGTGCAACAGAGTATCAGTTTGTGATACTGCCAAGGAGATATGGGAAGCCTTACAAACTGCTCACAAAGGAACCACTCAAGTCAAACAATCCAAGATCGACATGCTCACCACTTAATACGAGCTCTTCAGGATGAAGGATGATGAATCCATACAAGATATGCACACCAGATTCACCTCCATCATAAATGAGCTTCACTCACTTGGAGATTTTATTCCCAGAAACAAGCTTGTAAGGAAAATTCTCAGTGTTCTACCTGGGTCTTGGGAAAGTAAGGTAAATGCCATCATAGAAGCTAAAGATCTACAGACTTTAACCATGGATGAGTTGATTGGTAATCTAAAAACATACGAGATGAAAAGAAAGAAAGACAGTGAAAGAAGAGAGCCTAAGAAGGAAAAGAACCTGGTGCTTAAGGCTGAAAGGAGTGATTCAAGTGATGAAGAGAGTGACATGGCCTATCTTACTAAGAGATTTCAAAATATGATTCGAAGAAATGGTGGCATACCAAAGTGGGACAGTTCAAGCAAAACAAGGAACAACGATCTTTGTCACGGATGTGGAAAGCTAGGGCATTTCATCAAAGACTGCCCTCTCACAAAACAGGAGCAGTACAAGCAAAATCCTGACAAAACTGGAAAAAGGAACATGGTTCCAGAGAAAAGATTCAATCGAAAAAGTGCTGCAGACAATATCGTTAAGCGGGCTCTTGCTGCTTGGGGAGACTCCTCAAGTGAATCTGAAAGAGAATCAGATGTAGAAAATAATTCCATGATGGTAGTGGAAATTGAAGCAACAAAGTACAATCACTATTCGCGCTGATGGCTCAGTCAGATGATGATGATGAAGAAGATGAAGATGATGAGGTAAACTTCAGGGATGTTCAGAGAAATCTGAAATCCTATTCCTCTATGAAACTAAGGTCTTTATTAAATGTCCTAATTGACGCTTATTATATTCTTGTAAATGATAAGGAGATCTTTACTGAAGAACTAGGGGAGGCCGAACAATCTAGAGATGATCTAGTGGTCTGTATAGTGGACTTAAATGAAACCATAGCTAATCTTGAACTAGAGAAGGAGGCCTTAAATGAAAAAATAACCAGTGTAGAGAATGAGAGAAACAATCTGATGGTAGTAGTTGTTGATCTAAAAGAAACAATAGAAGGTCTTACCAATGAGAAACATTCTTAGAAGAAAAAATTGCCTCCACTGAAGAGGAAAGAGATGACCTTCTAGTGATATGCACTGATCTAGAGGAAACCATTGAGGGATTCAATAGAGAACATAGGAATGTAAGTCTTGGGAAAGGGAAGGAAGAAGCCAGTGAGTCGCACATCTTGCTGGAAAAGGAGTTAACTATTGTAAAAACTAGTCTTTGCAGTGAACTCGAGAGAAATCAGCAACTCCAATCTGAGTTGGAGAAAGTAAGAAATGATCTTGAGAAATTCTTGAAGTGAACCTAGTCCTCAAATGTTGTTACTACTATGTATCTAAACAATAGTGGAAACAAGCAGGGCATCAGATTCCAAAGGGAGAAAACTCCCTACAACCCACACAGCAAGTATGTCACTGTACCTAATAACTGGCTATGTACCCACTATGGAAACAATGGGCATTTTAAAGAAAATTGTCGGGCCAGGGTTCAGTCTGCTCAGAAGAACAAAGCGTTTACTAAGAGAGTGACTACTAGCAAAGGACCAGGTACCACTTGCAAAAAGCGTATGCTGCCTGCGTGGACTAGGAAAACCCTCATTCATCCTTTTTATAGTAACAAGGGACCCAAACTATTTTGGGTTCCTAAATCTAACCCTTGATTTGCATGAGCAGGGAACAATGAGAGGAAGCGGGCTGCTATGGATCATGGACAATGGATACGTAAAGCATGCAGCTAAAAATAACATGAATCTCTTCTCACTGACAGCCCTGCAGGAAGGGAATGTATCCTTAAGACGTAAAGGGTACATTCTCAAGTGAATGAAAAGGTAGATAAGTTCTTTTGGCACTCAAGTAGGAATGTGCCCTATGTGAATGGCCTAAAGAGTGCAGTGACCAATCTAATAACTCGCCAAGTGGTCTCAACTGACAAAGGAAACAAGAACATCCACTCCAACTAAGTGTGAATTCCCACAAGTTGGTAGTATGAGATGAGTAAAGTCGCAACCTCGGCATGAAGGATTGGTATATGCAAACCTCTCACCTCCGAATAAATTAACTCTGCATGCCCTGGCCCATGGTTTGTCAGCTCAAGTGTCCCCAAACATGAGTTCACAAAAGGAAGAAGGAGGGGAGAGAAGGGATCGAGCATAATTTCCCAACAATCAAGGACTTCACAGTAAAGTGATATTGCTGAAAGAAAGAACTGAACAGACAAGAATACCATGTCCTCGACAACAGGAAGGATTAGCCAGGGAAGCTCAATGAAAAGGGATGAGCAAAGGAATTCCTCTGGAATACAATCCACGAAACAAGGCCAGAATGTTTCCACAAAGGGCACACTGAATGATAGGGGGTGCTCATGGGGTCTACAACAAGACACTTCCTCTTGCCAATAAAGAAACGATGACAAAATTAGTAAGATGAAGGGGACTGGCGAAATGCAATGCAACATCATTCTCCATGTCTCACAAAGAACCTGGTACGTCACTCCTTACCACTGAAGCTGAGAGAGGAGCAAGGATGCAGCTCATGGCACGGCACAAGTAGCAGAACACAAAGTGTGGAAAATCAAATTTCCACATCTCCCTCTTTAATCAAAGTCAATCATTCTTTTATTCTAAGAGTTAGATAAACATGTTTTCTTTCTCTCTTCGCTCCTGAATAGAATCCAAAGTGCAAGTCCGTAGGAATCTTACTTGTAGGGTGTCCACAAAGGAGTTGAAATACCTTAGAGGAACTCAGGACCTGGTCCTGTGTTACCCCTCAGGTGACAGTTTTGTTAATCCTGTTGGGGTATGAAAATGTTATCTATGCAGGTTTTTCTATGGAAAAGGAAAACACTTTTGGAACGGTTCTCTTGTCATGATGCATGCCTCATCCCTTGGGAAACAATGAAGCAGAACTCAAATGGCTTCGTCAACAACTGAAAAAAGTCTTCAAATCAAAAAAGGGGAAGAAGATCAAGCATATTGAAGAAATAGAAGACAAAATTCCAGACATCTGCATCAAAGCCTCAAGTAGAGAACTCTGGATCAATCAAAAGTGAAGATGGAGTTACAAGGGCCAAATGAAGAATTTGATCTTCCATCAGTTGGCTATGTAAGACAGCACCAAGTAAAGACAACTAAATTGTTTTCTGACCAAGCCTAGCTCACATCACTACCTTTGCAGATAAACACGCATGTCGATCATAGAAGCTAAAGGTACATCTATGCACTGCAAGAGGTGGGGCTGCTAAAACCTTGTTAAAAAGATTGCTCTGACATCAGGTTCTTGTATCTCAGGTTAGTAGTAATGTGCTTAAATTTTGCATGCCCTTCCTAAACAAAAAAAAATTAATATAAATATCTGTAATTCAGCTGCCATATCATCCGACTTTTTAACGTCTGTGTGTCATGTCTTGCCCGTCAAATCCCTTCATCCCCTCTACACGGTAACACTTCCCCACTAACCTACCGTCGTTTTCAGAACCTGTTTCGCTCTCCACTCATCATTAGTTCTCCTTCCAATAAAACTTTCTTTCTCTCTCACCGCAAGTCATGAACCTTCATCTTCCGTGTATAGCTAGGATCCTCTTCCCATCTATCTATTTCTCTCTCTAGTCGTCTACTAAGTACTCATCTTATAGTTATCGAACAATCTTCTCATTCCCCCACCATTAACACTGCTCCCACTTCTTCATCATCATTGAAATCATTCCCAGAACATTATTGTTTCACGCCTTCTACCACCTTACACACTTCTGGTTCCTCCTTCCACCCCTACAGTGTTTCCATTTCTCATAAATCCTGTTCACCACTATTTTGAGAATCCTATGTCTAGTCAATCCTACGATTTCATCAAATACCACACAGGAGGTCTTACTCCTCGAATATCAAAAGCCCCTAAGGATGATCCTGACCAGTACCTGAACACCTCCATGTTGGACTCAGTGACTCTCAAGGAGTCACCTAAAAAGGAAGCAGCTCATAACATTATGGCTATATCTGTAAAGAGTCTGATGAATGAAAGAGTTTATCTCTCTTCTGAGTATCAGGGGGAAGGCGTTCTATTCCTAGGAGATGTAAGAACCACAGCACTCCTCGAGTCCTTGGCTCATGAGATATTCTCAGAAAAGCCTTTTGATTAACCTGATTCACTTCCATGCAAACTCACTCATGTACCTCCTATTCATTCCAAGCTCTTGGATTCTTCCTCCAAATCACCCATCACCAGGTCACTACAGCAAGAGAATTTTGAATCCTCATTGCAGAAAAGTAAGAGGAGTGTCAAGACAAGGAAAAAGAGAAAAATGAATCCCAAAGATTTCATCAAGAGAGTGTCAGTAAATCAGATAGACAAAAATGCCTCTAGGGAACCTGGTTCCTTAGTGCAACAGTCTATGACAAGTAAGGAAACTATTGAGGAATAGAAAGAGTCATCGATGAAGTACAGCAGCAAGTCTAAACGGAGTAAAACTGAGCTAGCCGTGCATGAGGACAATACGGTAGGGGAAGCAAGCTGGAAAGGAAAGTTTGGAGAAGGAACTAGCAAACAAAAAGGGGAAACCATTAAGGAACCTGGTTCAACAAGGTCCTTGACCTGTGATGGTGTTCTGTGGCAGCAGAGATTAAGAACTCAAAACGTGTTGTGGGGCCGAACATTTGATCCAGCAATTTCGAAGATGGCGGGCATGAGACAAATTCTGGAGATTGTGGAATTTCAACAATGGGAACAGTTGTTTGAAGGGAGCATGCCTCTGGTGTACCAAGATGCAGTGCAAATCTTCTACTCATCTCTCTTCACTGTCGAGGGGGCTCACATCTGTGCATTTGTAAATGGAGTGGACATTGTACTCGACGCTTCAACGTTGGGAAAGATTCTCAGAATTTCGTGTGAAAATGTGTCCTCAGTTAAGGATGTCTGTGGAATAAACTTTCGGGGAGCCATTATGAAAGAGCAAGCCATCCAACAGGGGGAACAGGTCCATAAGAAGGTATTGCTTCCTTAATACCAGCTTCTCTTTGAACTGGTTAATAAAGTACTCTTACCCCGCTCTGAGAGACGTTTCATTGCTACAAAGTCAGATTTGGTCCTGATGGAAGCGCTTGATGAGTTTGTACCTATCAATTTGCCAGAAATCATGATACATCATATGCAGAAGGTTGCAAATTTTAAAGGTGGTAATCATGGGTTACCTTATGGCTTTCTCCTCACTCAGGTGTTCAGATTCTATAAGGTTCCCTTGGGAAACCCCAGAGTGGGCACACACAAGCAAACCTTCTCTAAGACCACTCTAGAAGAATGTGAATATATAGAAAAGGTTGGTGGAAGCATCTCGACCATTTCTCAGCTGATAAATGCCCAAAATGTAGCCTCTGAGGAAATACGAAGGCTGGGGGCTCAAAATGCCATTCTAGAAACTCAGCTTAGCCAAGCAGCAAAGGGACCTGATTCTGTACATGAGGAGGTTGCCCAACTGAAAAAGGAAAATGAGAGACTTCGGGCTCAACTACTTGAAGAACAACTGGTTGCAAATGCTAGACTGGACCTGGTTCTCAAAACCATTGTTGTCTCTTCCTCCAAGCTTCCCTCCTCTAGTGTTCCCTAGGATCCTCTTAGTGTCAAGATATTTTTGCTCCAACATCCTGTGGCTGCTGTTTTACTTGTGTTTACTTGTTTTTTTTTGTGATGGCATGTTGAACTTAACCATTACTGGTCCTGGCTTGCTCAATCCAATGTAAACATTAATGAAACAGCTCCCCTTTCCTTGCATGTACAACGTTGTGTTCCTCTGGCTTCTCTTTTTTGTCATGTTGTGTGCACATATGTGGCATGAGCTAGCTGTGTTAGACTTCTTTATGCTTATTACCTGCATGTGCTCCTCTTCATAGTTGTTCTTTTTAATGATGCCAAAAGGGGAAATAAGGATAAGGTGGGATAACATGGTTACATGGTTGACGGAGATCTTTGATTAAGGGGGAACTTCGTCTGGTTATCCCTATCTGGTTCTGCTCTAAACAAATATTGTCCATGCTTAAGTTTGTCATCATCAAAAAGGGAGAAATTGATGGGTTTTTACTTAACCTTATGTTTTGATGATCTAACAAACTTGTCGTGAAGAACCAGATAGAGAACTTGCTCCATAGGATATACATCTCATGTGAACTGTTCGAAGCTTGAAAATCAGCAAATGGATCAATAACCACAGGAAGGAACACAACAGGGACCCGTTGCGTTGGTCCTTTAGGGTTCTCTGACAAAAGCACAAGTCAGTGACTGTACGCATTCAATATAAAGAGAAACACAACAGGGACCTAATCCTTTGAAGTTCTCTGACAGAAGTACAGATCAAGTGTACAGCCGGAATGCAGCAGAAGAAAGTGACCATCTGGCAACTGTTACAAAAAGAGAAACACAACTAGGACCTGGTCCTAGTGTATGTCCTGACAGAAGTATTAGGACCTGGTCTGTTGGTATGTCCTGACATAAAGCACAAAATCCAGCTGGAACGCAATTGCCCAGAAGTGGCTGTGCAGACAGTGTAGCAGTCACTTCTCACTGAGAAGAAGTACACCAAGAGTTGACACCACTATCTATTGTGATATCTTTTGTGATAAAACAACCTGGTGCAAGACACACCATTACTTGTGCATTCAGTGATATTCTCTCAAGAAGAAGAAGCATCGATCCGGCATTGAAATCACTGGTTGTCAAGAACAAGAAGACAACTCCACTAAGGAACAGTTTCTAAACGAAGTCTTATGTATATCCATAGTTGAGTTATAATCTTGTTAATTGTTCTACATTGTAATTCCTAGTTTACTTTCTTAGAAGCGATGTTTTAGGAACAAACAAAATTCGTAAACTTTAGAGTTTATGTTGTGACTAGA
Organism: Nicotiana sylvestris; assembly: GCF_000393655.2. Classification (NCBI taxonomy): domain Eukaryota; kingdom Viridiplantae; phylum Streptophyta; class Magnoliopsida; order Solanales; family Solanaceae; genus Nicotiana; species Nicotiana sylvestris. The sequence continues at coordinate 136,974,699 of NC_091062.1, forward strand.
AATAGTCATAAGTTAAATCCTCTATAACTAGGAGAGTTAGAGAGTGGCTTGTGGTGGTTGCATTACAATCTAGTTTAAAGTCTTTGCAATAGGGTTTTTGCAAAGTGGCTTGTAATAGGTAGATTACAAGTTAGTTGAGTTAAAAGCCTACAAGAGTAGGTCGTGGTTTTTTGATCCCCTTGTGTGGGATTTTTTCACGTAGAAAAATCTCTTACCTTCTTTACTTTCAGCCTTTACAACATTCTGCGTATCAGTCTCATACGGAACCAGGTACTCTATACTTTGGTGGACTCATATAAGCTATCAGGCAGACTGATGTCGATTCAAGACCTGGTGTGGTTCAAGATCCAGAGGAAAACGAGAACATTAAAACAATCACGGGGTTTACATCGGAGTGATATTATTTGTCATTGTCCAGATTGAAAAGTTTACATCGAAGCAAATTTTAGCCAAGAAATGAAAGGTAAGTTTATTAAATTTTTACGTGCTAACGTAGATTGTTTTGCTTGGTCGCATTCATATATGACATGTATACCACTAGATGTGATGACTTAAGCTAAATGAGGATCCATTACACCCACCTGTCAAGCAAAAGAAAAGGAAGCAAGGGGCCTTCAAAAATCAAGTAATCCAGGATGAGGTACAAAAACTTCTAAAAATTGGTTCAATACGAGAGGTAAAGTACCCTAACTGGTTAACTAATATTGTTGTGGTTCCAAAAAAGAATGGAAAATGGCGATCTGTGTATAATTTAAATAAAGTTTGTCCTAAAGATTCATTTCCTTTACCACACATAGATCAATTAATTAATTTTACGGCAGGTCATGAGCTTTTATGATTTTTAGATGCTTATTCTGGTTATAATCAGATAAAAATAGACCCTTTAGATGAGGAAAAAACCTCATTTATCACAGAAAGGGGGGACTTATTGCTACAAAGTCATGCTATTTGGTTTGAAAAATGCTAGAGCCACATATAAGAGATTAGTGACCAAAATATTTCAAGAACACTGATAACTGTGATTTCTACATGCTTTATAGCCATTCTTACCTAAGCTTTGTGCATTAACTGCCATAAATTAGTCCCAAAATGCTTACAAGTTGTGCTTGATTGCAGGTTTGAGCGACAAGATGACAAATACTAAAGATCGGCTCAAAAAGGAATGAAATCTGCCAAGTGTCAAAAGACAACAAAAGGGGGGAACAAAATGACCTGTGCGGTCCGCACTGTTTTGTCACGCGGCCGCACAGGAGAGTTTGGAGGCTGGGAATTTTCAAGGTAAACCTGCGCGGTCCGCACTGTTTTGCCACGTGGCCGCACAGGAAAGTTCAGAGGCCATGCCATTTTTAAGTCAAGTTGTGCGGTCCGCGCTCCTTTTCACGCGGTCCGCGCCCCTTTCCGTGCGATCCGCGCACCTTTTCATGCAGTCCGCGCCTAAGAGTGTTAGAGACTCAATCATTCAAGGCAAAAGCCCACGCGGCCGCACACCTAATCAGTGCGGTCCGCGTGGATGAAGTTCACGTGGCCGCGCATCACTTTTGTGCGGTCCGCGTCCCCAGTACCAGAAGCAAGATATGAAGACCCAAAACCTCCGCGGCCGCGCATCATTTGTGCGCGGTCCGCGCCAAGCCCTCAGGGGTATTTTTGTCCGGTTTTTCCTGTGTAGTATAAATAGAACATTTTACTTTTTAGGAGCATTTTTTTAGTTTTGGTTTTTTATCAGATAGGAGCTGAACTCGTGACTACATGGTTTTAGCCTATTTTGGGCAATTTCTTCTAGTATTAACGTGGATTTGAGTAGATTAACATTGTAATTAATTATTATGTCAATTTCATCTACTATTTCTTCAATTTCTGTTTCTATTATGGCTAGCTAAACCCATTAGCTAGGGTTGTGGCTCAACCCTAGTGTGGGTAATTAATGTGTGTGATTGTTTAGTGCATGATGATGTTGGGTATTTGTTATTTGGATTAATCTTATGTTTTTATTAAGATTTGGTGGTTGCAAACACTAAGTCTAGCTTAGTGAGTCTTGACTCTTCTTAAGAAAGAGAGTATACCCCAAGATTAATTTCAACAAGGAATTGGGATGGACCCATGAGAATGGTAGCCCCAATTAACGGGTTAAACCTCGAGAGAGTAATTACCCAACTTGAACCATGAGTTGCTTGGGCAAATTGTCCTACCCAATTTGTCTCGAGAGAGTCAATTGGGCAAAATCACTCTCTCTACCGAGAGGTGTGAGAGTGGGTGCAAAAGTGCAACAGTTATAGCATAAGTCCCATATTCATCATTCTTGCATTAGGAATCTCTACCCGTTAGTTGACCACCTAGATGCATGCCACGACCCTAGTGCCTTTCTCTATATTGCATATAACATAGAATTAATATCTTAGCATAACTTAGCTTTAAATTTGTAGTTGCTATATTGTATTTGATAGTCAAAAGAAAACCAAAAATGTTAGAAGATCAATTAGGAGCTAAAACATAGTCCTAGACCATACAAACACTCAACTCCAAATTGAAGCTCCCTGTGAAAAATTGACCCCGATACCGCTATTGGGTAAAAGTATTAGCGCCCACTCTTCCTTAGGTTGAGTCCGCTGCGATCACTTTTTGGCGCCGTTGCCGGTGAGCTTTACGGTGTTGACTATTTGTGTAGCTAGTATTGTGTTTTGCTTCTCTTTCCTTCTTATTTACTAACTTTGTTGTGTCGATCAATCAGGTACAATGGCTCTTAATGCAAATGACCCTCTCGGCAATGTGATAGCGAGGGATGAGGTAGAGGATCTAGAACATGATGAGGTCTTACCTCAACTCCCACGGAGAGGCTGGCATGTCAATATAAATGCAAATGAGAACAACAACATTCCAGACCCTCCTCCGGCACCGCCGAGAGTGGTTCCCAAAGTTCTACCAAATCAAGGATACGCTAGTGCTATTGTTCCTCCCCGAATCCGGGCGGGGAACTTTCAAATCACAAATGTTATGCTGACCTTACTCGAGCAAAGAGGTTATTTCACGGGTGCCTCCAATCAAAATGCCAACAAGCACTTGAAGGGGTTCGTGGATACACGTTGGGGTAGCAAGCAGACAAACGTGTCCGAGGATGCGTTGAGATTGAGGCTTTTCCCATTTTCTCTTCGGGGTAAAGCATTGGATTGGTTAGAAAGGCTCCCCAATCATTCTATTACAACATGGGATGAATTGGCGAACAAATTTATTGCCAAGTTCTTCTCTCCAAGTCATATGGCAGCTCTTCGGGATGAAATTCTAGCTTTCAAACAAGAGCCAACGGAACCTTTGCATGAGATATGGGAAAGATATAGAACAATGGTGAAAGAGTGCCCTAATAACGACATGATCGAGGCTATGATTCAACAAACCTTTTATCGGGGCATCAACACCACAAATCAATGCATTGTGAACCAATTGGCCGGGGAACTTTATGAAACATTCTTACCAAGAGGCATGTGATGTACTTGATGAAATGGCTGACACCTCTTCGGCATGGCAAAGCCGAGCAAACGTGCCCGAAGGTGACCCCACGGTCATCCATTTGCACAAGGAATTGCACGATCATGGCCAAGCTATAGCCGAGCTTACAACAACTATGAATCAATTGGCAAAGGCGCAATTGCAACAAGTCCAAAACCCGTGCCAAGTCAACGCAATGGAAGTTGGTTGGAACAACAATGGTGGACAAGGTAATGGGGGGCAAGGCTTTCAAAGGCCCCCAATGTATCAACAACCCAATAACCCGCCTCCCTTTTCTTCTCAAGGTCCGAGTTCGTCCGGAAGCGAGATGGGGAGAATTGAAAGCATGTTCGAGCAAATGATGAAAAAGAACCAAGATTCCGAGGCCCAATTAGCTTCGCATAACACATCTATCCGGAAAGTGGAAGTGCAATTAGGCCAAATCTCTCAGTCTTTAAATACTCGCCCAAAGGGTGCTCTACGAAGTAATACGGTAGTAAACCCCAAGGGTGGGCACAATAATCATGTGATGACAGTGACAACGCGAAGTGGAAGAGGCAGTGATGTGCATGCCTCAAGAGGAAACCAAGTTGCGGTAGATGAAGATGAGTTACGAAATGATGAGATCCCGTTGGTAGTTGAGGATGTTGTTGAACAAAGTGCAAGTGATGATGTGAGAATTGAAATTGATGAGGGTGAGGAGGAGACTCAAGAGGCCGTGAACCCGTCTAGGGAACACGTCATTGATATGCCCGAACTGGTGGTGCCAAAAGCCAAGGCACCCTTGCCTAGACCTCCTCCGCCCTATCCTCAACGGTTGGCCAAGCAAAAGGGTGAAAACCAATTTAAGAAATTCATTGAAATGATGAAGAGTTTGACTATCAACGTGCCTTTGGTGGAGTCACTCGAGCAAATGCCGGGATACGCAAAGTTCATGAAAGATTTAGTTACAAAAAAGAGATCAATGGAGTGTGAGACAATCAAGATGACCCATCAAGTGAGCGCAATTGTGCATTCTATGGCTCCGAAACTTGAGGATCCCGGTGCATTCACTATCCCATGTACCATTGGAAGTGCCGACTTTGCAAAAGCCCTTTGTGACTTGGGGGCAAGTATCAATTTAATGCCATATTCGGTCTTCAAGACCTTGGGAATCGGACAACCTCGTCCAACTTCTATGAGGCTTCAAATGGCGGACCGGTCAATGAAGCGGCCTTTGGGAATTATTGATGATGTCCTTGTTCGTGTTGATAAGTTCATATTGCCGGCCGATTTCGTGATCTTGGATTGCGAAGTGGATTTCGAGGTGCCTATCATTCTTGGAAGGCCCTTCCTAGCTACGGGGAAGGCCTTGGTTGATGTGGAAGCGGGAGAATTGACCTTCCGTGTTGGTGATGAAAACGTGGTGTTCCACGTATGCAAATCAATGAGGCAACCTGATAGTACCGAGGTGTGCTCGTTTGTTGACATTGTCACGGCGGTGATAGTGGATGACACAAGCGCAATGGCAAATGTTGAGGACCCACTTGAGGCTGTGCTATTGAACATGGATGTTGATGATGATGCTAGAAGGGTGGAGTGAACGCATTACATGGCATGGGCTCGTATTCTTATGAACCGAGAAAGTTATCTCTTGATCTTGAAAACCGCAAAACTCCACCCACCAAGCCATCTATTGAGGAGCCACCGGTGTTGGAGTTGAAACCACTCCCTCCTCACCTCAGGTATGAATTTCTTGGTCCTAATTTCACTTTGCCGGTTATTCTTTCTTCTTGCTTGACTAACGTGCAGGTTGACACCACTTTGGCGGTTCTTCAAAAGCGCAAGCGGGCGTTTGGATGGACCTTGGCAGATATTCGGGGCATTAGCCCCGCATTTTGCATGCACAAGATAATATTGGAGGAGGATGCTAGGTCGTCTCTTGAACATCAAAGGAGACTCAATGAGGCCATGCAAGAGATGGTCAAAAAGGAAGTCATCAAGTGGCTTGACGCCGGTGTGGTGTATCCAATTTCTGACAGTTCGTGAACTTCTCTGGTACAATGTGTGCCAAAGAAGGGAGGAATGACGGTGGTGACCAATGACAACAATGAACTTATTCCGACTCGTACTGTGACGGGTTGGAGGGTATGCATGGACTACCGGAAGTTGAACAAGGTGACTAGAAAGGATCATTTCCCATTGCCGTTGTTGGACCAAATGCTTGATCGTCTTGCGGGCCGGGCTTTCTATTGTTTTTTGGATGGGTATTCAGGCTATAACCAAATTCTCATTTCCCCTGAAGACCAAGAAAAGACAACCTTCACATGTCCTTATGGCACATTCGTCTTCTCTCGAATGCCATTTGGATTATGTAATTCACCGGCGACCTTCCAACGATGTTTGATGGCAATCTTCACCGACATGGTGGAGGACATATTGGAGGTCTTCATGGATGATTTTAGTGTGGTTGGGGACTCATTTGGTGATTTCTTGCAAAACTTGGATCGTGTGTTGGCCCGATGCGAAAACACAAACTTGGTTCTCAATTGGGAGAAATGCCATTTTATGGTAGAAGAAGGAATTGTGTTAGGCCACAAAATTTCAAAAAGAGGGATTGAGGTTGATAAGGAGAAAATTGAGGTTATCTCAAGGCTCCCTCCCCCTACTTCTGTCAAAGGGGTGAGGAGTTTTCTTGGACACGCGAGTTTCTACCGAAGATTCATCAAAGATTTCTCTAAGGTAGTTAACCCGTTGTGTAAATTGCTAGAGAAAGATGCAAAATATGTGTTCGATGAGAAATGTATGGAGGCTTTCGAGCTTCTAAAGCAAAAGTTGACGACTACCCCCATCATTACCGCACCAAATTGGAGCTTACCCTTTGAGCTCATGTGCGACGCTAGTGATGTTGCGGTGGGGGCGGTCTTGGGCCAAAGAATCAACATAATGTTCCATCCGGTGTACTACGCAAGTAAGACAATGAATGAAGCTCAAAGGAACTACACGGTCACCGAGAAGGAATTGCTTGCCATTGTTTTTGCCATGGAGAAGTTTTGCCCATACCTTATGAGGGCCAAAGTGATTATTCATACTGATCACGCCGCCCTTAGGTACTTGATGACGAAGAAAGACTCAAAAGAGAGGTTAATGAGATGGGTGCTTCTTCTTCAAGAATTTGATTTGGAGATTGTTGATAGAAAGGGTAGTGAAAATCAAGTGGCAGACCACTTGTCTCGATTGGAGGAGGAAGGGAGGCCTTTGGACGGCCTTGAGATAAATGATGCTTTTCCAGATGAACAACTACTCTCGGTCTCAATAGACATGCCATGGTTTGCCGACATTGCCAATTATCTTGTTACCGGTGTGATTCCGTATGAGCTCTCTTCTAACCAAAGGAAGAAGCTCAAGCGGGATTGTTTGGACTACTATTGGGATGAGACGTATCTTTTCAAAATTTTCACCGATGGTGTAATTTGTCGGTGTGTTCCCGAAAAAGAGCAATTGAGTATTGTGGAAGCTTGTCACTCTTCGCCCGATGGTGTCCATCATGGCGTGGCGAGGACGTCGTCTAAAGTGTTGAGTTGTGGTTTCTATTGGCCTTCTTTGTTCAAGGATGCCGGTGACTTTGTGAAAAGATGTGATGAATGCCAACGTGCCGGAGGGATTTCGAAGAAAGATGAGATGCCCCTTAACACGATTCTAGAGGTTGACATTTTTGATGTTTGGGGGATAGACTTTATGGGACCATTCGTAAGTTCTTGTGGCAACACCTACATCTTGGTAGCGGTTGATTATGTGTCGAAATGGGTTGAGGCCATAGCTTTGCCAAATAATGAAGCTCGAAGTGTGGTGGCGTTCTTGAAAAAGAGTATCTTCACGAGGTTTGGCACTCCACGTGCTATCATCAGTGACGGGGGTTCTCATTTTTGCAACCGGGCTTTTGACTCTTTGCTAGCCAAGTATGGGGTAAATCACAAGGTGACCACTCCTTATCATCCTCAAGCGAGTGGTCAAGTTGAGGTGTCCAACCGTGAGATCAAGAGTATTTTGTCCAAGACTGTCAATGCAAATAGGACCGACTGGTCGAAGAAATTGGATGATGCTCTTTGGGCTTATCGTACAGCTTTCAAGACTCCGAATGGTATGTCGCCGTATCGGTTGGTGTTTGGGAAGGCTTGTCATCTTCCGGTAGAATTGGAACATAAGGCTATGTGGGCCCTGAAAAAGATGAACTTAGAATGGGATGTCGCGGCAAATCTCCGGGTTGAGCAATTGAATGAACTTGATGAATTTAGGTTTCATGCTTACTCCAACTCGTCCTTGTATAAGGACAAGATGAAGACCTTCATGACAAGTATGCCCGAGGGAAGGAATTCAAAGTTGGTGACATGGTTCTTCTTTTCAACTCCCGGTTGAGGTTATTTCCGGGCAAGCTGAAGTCTAAGTGGAGCGGCCCATTTGAAGTGGTTGGTGTAACTCCCTTTGGTGCCATTGATCTCAAAAATAAGAATGGTGAAGTTTTCCGAGTCAATGGGCATTGTGTCAAGCACTATTTGGGAAAGATTGATGACAGCCACATGGTGGCACTCATTTATTTGAAATGACAGACGCGCCGTGCCGCGACGTTAAATTAGGCGCTTCTTGGGAGGCAACCCATGTCTTTTCTTTTTCTTTGTTTTTCTGTTGAAGAGTAGGATTTTTGAGGTGATAATTTATGAAGTGTTGCAGGGATAATGTTGAACCAGTGCAGGGCAAATATGCAAAAAAAAAAATGGTCAGTCTCTGAATATGGCCTACGCGGCCGCGCAGCAAAACAGTGTGGTCCGCATAGGTGTGAGCAGCTGAAAGGCTGAGACCCAGAAGACCCAGCGCGGCCGCGTGACATTTCTGTGCGGTCCGCGCTGGAGGACCAGGAAGTACCAAGTCTCTGACAAAGTCCCAGTCGCGCACCAAAACAGTGCGGTCCGCGTGAATTGAACAGCTAAAGTGAAAGATGCAAAATCCAGCGCGGTTCGCATCCATTTCTGCGCGGCCGCGCTGGTAGGTGGGTAATAGGTCCCAGGGCTTTTCTATAAATAGAAGCCTTGGGCCTCATTTTAACCTTTTCGCCAATTTTACACCTGAGATATAATTTTCACTGTTCATCAACATTAAGTGTGCACATCGTTGAAATCTCATTAATCCCTGGTAACAACTCTTATTCATTTTAATCATAGTCTAATTTTTGTCTTGTTTAATTGCTCTCCACTAGTGTAACTTCTTACTTTCGTCTTTTTCTTCTTAGTTTAACTGTTAGATTAGATTTTTGTGTGTTTTTGTTTAATCATGGGCATGAAATCTTGTTAAATAACTGAGTAGGGACACTTAGGACCCAAGAAGGTGAACAAAAATTGGATTTATTTGAACAAACACCCGGCTCAGTTAAATTAGCCCTACACGGCCGCGCAGCATTTGTGCGCGGTCCGCGTGACTCTGGTAAAGAGATGATGAACCTCTCTGCGCAGACCGCGTAACATCTTTGTGCGGTCCGCGTGAGCCCAGCGTGGATGCGGTCCAAAACAGTGTGGACCGTGTGTGAAGAGTTCAGAGAGGTCAACATTTTGGTATTTCACCTGCGCGGACCGCGTACCATTTCTGTGCAGACCGCGTCGGTTTATTCAGAGAGGTATGTGTTGGTGTCAGTATACTGCGCGGACCGCGTGCCTTTTGGTGCGGTCCGCGCCCCTTTGCCTGTGTAACTGTGTCTACACTCTTTTCATTTAACTGAACTGTCTACTTTACCTTATGTGCTTCTACTAACAATGTTAGACATGTATTCCTTGTAGACAATGGTTCAAAAACGAGTGGCTAAAAAACAAGTGGGAAAAGAAATACAAGCCGGGAGAGGTGGTTCCTCCCGAGGAGGGAAAAGTAGGCGGATTGTGAAACTCACTCCTCAAACTAGGGAACTGATAAAGAAAACCCGGAAGATAATCCGGGAAGCTGATAGAGCTGCATCTCATTCCACAGGGAGTGAGTATGCACCTTCACGGAGCATTACCTCGGAGTCTGCCCCCACCCACATGTCCACTTCATTTCAGCTCCATGATTCTCCTTCCCCGGATCATGATAATGTAGTCTCCTCCAAGAAGCCGGTTAATGTCATCTCGGACTCGTCTGATGAGTCCGTAGCAAGAGAAGAAAAGCAATACTCCACATCTCCCACAGCTTCATTATCAGGGGAGAGTGGAGGATATGCTGAGGGAGGTGAGCCACAGGTCGGGGGGATTGAGCGTACTAGAAAACCGGAGGCATGGGCAGACAGATTTGTTAGTGAGGTTGCTTTCCACAGATTCCGGGAGTGGTGGCCAAAAAGGAAACTGATTCCGGAGAGGAAGTTCATAGATGTCGATCTTGTCCCTCTCAACCCTCATGTGCAAGCACAATTCCGCACTAGAGAGGGTTGGGGCTTCTTCAAAGAACGTGTTGAAATGGCGAATGAGCATATGGTGAAAGAGTTCTACAGCAATGTTCACCATATAGTTCGGGACTCAAAAGTATCTAAAGTGAGGGACAAGATAGTGATGTTTGATGGCAAATCGTTGAATGAATTCCTGGGGTTCGGAGAAGAGGATGAATCGCAATATTTAGAAAAGCTAGCAATGAAATAGGAGGTTCGTCCTTGGTTGGTCAAGCACTTGGCATCCCCGGGTACAGTCCCAGTCTGGTTTAAAGCACAAGAAAAGATCTTTCGAAACACCCTGAACTTTGAAGCCAAAGGGTGGTTGACTTTTGTGTGTAGTCGACTTGACCCGTCTACACATGATCACTCCATTCCCCTCCCTCGTGCTGTCTTGGTTGCATCTATCATGGCGGACTTCCCTCTGAATGTGGGTAATATTATGTCGAGAATGATTTCTACAGTGGGTAATGAGACCCAAACAAACTACCCCTTCCCGAATACACTCTCTTTGTACTTCAGAGAATTGAAGGTGAAGAAAAAGAAATATGATGTCAAGGTACCTCCGGTGGCCCCGTACTCATGGTATAGTCAGTTGGGTCCGGACAACCCGAAGAGGGGCAAGAAAAATATGGCATCCACTTCCACCGCACCTGGCCAGTCTGAGGAGCCAGTGGTCATTGAGCAGCCCAGTGAGCCTTCCACCATTCCTGCTACGGATGAGGCATTGCCTCCAGGTCCCTCGTCGGCAGCTGGTCCTTCTATTGCAGCTGACCCGGTAGTTACTTCATCAAAGACTCACCGGTTCACCGCAAACCAGCTCACCCATTCCCTTGCCAGTTTGAACAACTGGATGTCAGTTGTGACATCCAAGTTGTCTACATTGACCACTGTTGTACAGGCACAGGGAGCGCCAGCTACTGTTGAGATTCCTTCCTCCATTGAGGATGCATTGAAGAAGATCTTGGCCAATCAGGAAAAGATGATGGCGACGCATGATGCCTTGACTAAGGCAGTTGGGGCACATGGCAAAGCATTGGAGAAATTGGCTCGGGAGCACAAGAAGTTGAGGAAGTAGAAGGCTTCCAAGGAGTCAGTGACACAGTTGAGAGTGGATGTGGACAAGCTCATGGCAAATCAGTTGCCACTTGATTTACTATTTGGGGACCCGGCTGTAGAGCCAGCAGCTGCACAGGTACAGGAGGAGGAGTAGAGGCCGAGGAAGAAGAGGAAACTCCCTAGCACTAAGGGAGTTGTGATTGAGGTAGCACCAGTTCAAGAGAGTCCCTCCACTGCCCCACTTGTTCATGAGTCAGTTCTTTAGCAGGCATCTATCCCAGTAGCAGCAGGCCGGAGACCAGTCTGAGGTCCCCGCCAGTACAGAGGACTTAGGAGCCACTGACCAGCACAGGGTGACGGATGAGGCTTGAGGGGCCTTTCTATATCCTTTCTTTCATTTTTGTGCTTATCTTGATAGTTAGCATTGGGGACAATGCTAGCTTTTATTCGTGGGGGTGTGGCCCTACTATTTGGATTGACTGTTGGATAACTATATATATTCTTTTACTTTCTTTTACTTTCTGCACATTCGTAGTTATAGATGGATTATATATAACTGTTCATTCCAGATGCTCTATGTATATATTCATTCCCCCTGGTTGTATATTCTACTCCCCTTTTGTACATATTCATTCAGTTTTCATTTTGGCTTTCTTTTTTTGTAAAAAAATTTCGTTTTAGTTGCAAAGTCAGGCTCGTAGCCTTTTTGTTTTGTTTTGGCGTTTGCAATAAGCCCTTGGTTTTGGCCTTGAGACTCTTGTGTTGACCAAACAATCATCATGTGGTCATTTTGGGCCATTGTGCGCTTGAATCATATCTAAGGTCGTTGTGGGCCCTCGACTCCGTCTTAGACAATCCTTGAGTATGTGTAGTGAGAATTCGAATCGTGAACCCAAGTACTGAGCCGATGGTCTAGAACTTGCCCTGAATGTTTGTTGAGGCGAAATCATAGGTGGAACTTGCCTTGAGATGTGATTATAGGCTCTCCTTGATCCAAAATGCAAAATTTGAACAATTTCCATGACCTACCAATGAAATAATCCCTAGTTCAACCCTTTTGAGCCTTAAACCTTTTTCGTTCATAAACCAAGCTACAAGCCTATACCCATTCTTAACGAAACCCTCTCTTGGCACTCATATCTTCCCTTGAGTAAATGGCAAATGTCTAAGTTTGGGGGGGAGAGACAAGAAAGGCATCAATATGGTAAAAAGGCGCAAAAGCAAAAAGAAAAGGAAGGCAGTGAAAAACAAAAGAGAGAAAAAGACAAAAAGAAAGACAAAAATGAATAAGAACCAAAAAGGGAATCCAAGGACAACAAAAAAAGTGAAAAAGGTGTGGAAAAGTGATAAAAAGGAGAAAGGGTTTGAATTGCAAAAGAAAGAGTGACAATGTGTCTCTCTAACCCCTTGAAGGAAGTGAATTACTCAATTGAGTCAAGAAAGTGTGCCAAAATAAATCAAAAGAAGTGTTTGAGGGAAGATTGAACCTATTTGAACAAAAACACGTCCTACCTTTACCCAAACTCTTGATGCTCTTGTGTCGCACTTGATCCACAAGTTTTCAAAGTTTAAATGTGTTAATGATGCATTCGCATTGAGGGCAATTGTTAGTCCCAATTGATGCTTGTTGAGGTTACTTTAGGATAAACAGGAATTACTTGGGTGTTTTCCATTGAGGGGTAGGTCTCATTTTATTTGCTTGAGGACAAGCAAAGGTTTAAGTTTGGGGGAGTTGATAACTGTGATTTCTACATGCTTTATACCCATTCTTACCTAAGCTTTGTGCATTAACTGCCATAAATTAGTCCAAAAATACTTACAAGTTGCGCTTGATTGCAGGTTTAAGCAACAAGATGACAAATACTAAAGATCGGCTCAAAAAGGAGTGAAATCTGCCAAGTGTCAAAAGACAACAAAAGGGGGGAACAAAATGACCTGTGCGATCCGCACTGTTTTGTCACGCGGCCGCACAGGAGAGTTCAAAGGCTGGGCATTTTCAAGGTAAACATGTGCGGTCCGCACTGTTTTGCCACGCGGCCGAACAGGAAAGTTCAGAGGCCATGCCATTTTTAAGTCAAGCTGCGCGGTCCGCGCTCCTTTTCACGCGGTCCGCGGCCCTTTCCGTGCGGTCCGCGCCCCTTTTCATGTTGTTCGCGCCTAAGAGTGTTAGAGATTCAATCATTCAAGGCAAGATATGAAGTTCACGCGGCCGCGCGTCACTTTTGTGCGGTCCGCGCCAGGCCCTCAGGGGTATTTTTGTCCGGTTTTTCCTGTGTAGTATAAATAGAACATTTTACTTTTTACTTTTGTCCGGCCGCACACCTAATCAGTGCGGTCTGCGTGGATGAAGTTCACGCGGCCGCGCGTCACTTTTGTGCGGTCCGCGTCCCCAGTGCCAGAAGCAAGATATGAAGACCAAAAACCCTCCGTGGCCGCGCGTCATTTGTGCGCGGTCCGCGCCAGGACCTCAGGGGTATTTTTGTCCGGTTTTTCCTATGTAGTATAAATAGAACATTTTACTTTTTAGGAGCAGTTTTTTAGTTTTGGTTTTTTATCAGATAGGAGCTGAACTCGTGACTACATGGTTTTAGCCTATTTTGGGCAATTCTTCTAGTATTAACGTGGATTTGAGTAGATTAACATTGTAATTAATTATTATGTCAATTTCATCTACTATTTCTTCACTTTCTATTTCTATTATGGCTAGCTAAACCCATTAGCTAGGGTTGTGGCTCAACCCTAGTGTGGGTAATTAATGGGTGTGATTGTTTAGTGCATGAATGATGTTGGGTATTTGTTATTTGGATTAATCTTATGTTTTCATTACGATTTGGTGGTTGCAAACACTAAGTCTAGCTTAGTGAGTATTGACTCTTCTTGAGAAAGAGAGTTTATGACCCCAAGATTAATTCCAACAAGGAATTGGGATGGACCCATGAGAATGGTAGCCCCAATTAACGGGTTAAACCTCGAGAGAGTAATTACCCAACTTGAACCATGAGTTGCTTGGGCAAATTGGCCTACCCAATTGGTCTCGAGAGAGTCAATTGGGCAAAATCACTCTCTCTACCGAGAGGTGTGAGAGTGGGTGCAAAAGTGCAACAGTTATAGCATAAGTCCCATATTCATCATTCTTGCATTAGGAATCTCTACCCGTTAGTTGACCACCTAGATGCATGCCACGACCCTAGTGCCTTTCTCTATATTGCATATAACATAGAATTAATATCTTAGCATAACTTAGCTTTAAACTTGTAGTTGATAAATTGTAGTTGATAATCAAAAGAAAACCAAAAATGTTAGAAGATCAATTAGGAGCTAAAACATAGTCCTAGACCATACAAACACTCAACTCCAAATTGAAGCTCCCTGTGGAAAATTGACCCCGATACCGCTATTGGGTAAAAGTATTAGCGCCCACTCTTCCTTAGGTTGAGTCCGCTGCGATCAAACACCTAGGAAAAACTATGGAGGTCTACATAGACGATATGTTGGTCAAGTCAACACAAGCAAGGGATCATTTTCAACATTTGGCTGAGACCTTTGAAATTCTCCGCAAGTACAACATGAAGTTAAATCCGTAAAAGTGCACTTTTAGTGTGGCTTTAGGTAAATTTTTAGGTTTTCTTGTTTCTAACAGGGATATTAAAGTAAATCCCGCACATATCAAAGCTATTGAAGAAATACCAGACATACTCATGAGCAAGAAAAAAGTGCAAAGATTAACAAGTAGAGTAGCAGCTCTGGAAAGGTTTATATCAAAGTCATCGGAAAAATGCTTTAAGTTCTTTTCAATATTAAAAAAGCAAAATCAGTTTGAATGGACTACTAACGAGTGTCAGCAAGCTCTGAAGGACTTAAAGGCATATCTATCAAATCCACCTCTGTTAGCAAAACCAAAAGACGGAGAGAGGTTGCTCATCTACCTCGATGTATTAGAAGTAGCGGTAAGTACGGTATTGGTACGTAAAGATAAAGGTAAATAATCTCCAATTTATTTTGTTAGTAAGTCTTTACTAGATGTTGATACACAGTATCCTCACCTAGAAAAACTTGCTTTACCTATACTTATGGCGTCAAGAAAGTTACGACCTTACTTTCAATGTCATCCTATTTCTGTTTTAACTGTTTTCCCACTAAGGAATATATTGTATAAACAAGAATTATCAGGTATGTTAGCTAAATGGGCAATAGAACTCAATGAATATGATATTATATATCAGCCTAGAAACGCTATAAAATCTCAGGTGTTAGCAGATTTTAGCTCAAGCTTAGTTTCTGAAGCAGAAAAAGAGCTACAAATATTTAACGGAGCTAATCCCGGGACTTGGACCTTATTTACTGATGGTTCCTCAAATGTTAAAGGAGCAGGTTTGGGGATTGTTTTAATTTCACCCTCGGGAGAAATTATAAGATAGGCAATAAATTACTAACAATGAGGCAGAGTATAAAGATGTGATTGCAGGCTTGGAACTCGCACGAGAGCTTGATATTGAACAAATTGTGATCAAAAGTGGCTCGCAACTAGTAGTCAATCAAATATAGGGGACTTACGTGACAAAAGAGACACGAATGCAGCAGTACCTCGAAAAGGTACGAGAATTGCTTAGGTAGTTCCAAACATGGAAAGCTGTGCAAATACCCAGGGAGGAAAATGTAGAAGCAGACGGATTGGAAAATCTCGTGTCTGTCGCTAATGCAACAAATGCAGAAAATGTCGTTGTGGTACATCTGTTTTAGCCCTCGATCAAACCAAGAGTGAGGTTTCAATAATTTAACTTGGAATTGGAGAAACAAATTTGTGAACTTTTTGCAGTATGATATTTTGCCTGAGGATAAAAAGAAATCCCGATCGTTACGGCTGAAGGCTGCTCAGTATTGCTTAATTCGCGGGAACTTATATTGCAAAATATTTAGTGGACCTTTAGCACAATGCCTTGGTCCATCACAAACGGAATAAGTAATGAGGAAAGTATACAAGGGGCATTGCGGCAATCATACCAGGGGGGATCGTTGGTAAAAACACCAATAAGAGCGGGATACTGTTGGCCAAAAATGGAAGCAGAAAACTTTGTAGCAAGGTGTGATAAATGCCAACGATACACTAACAATATGCATAGACCGGTGGAATTGTTGCATTCAGTCATATCACCATGGCCCTTCATGAAATGGGGGATGGATATCATAGGACCATTGCCTCAAGCTAAGGGAAAAGTACGGTTTTTGTTAATTCTAACAGATTATTTTTCAAAATGGGAAGAAGCAGGTGCCTTTAAACGAGTGCAAGAAAAAGAAGTTATGGATTTCATTTGGAGAAATATTATATGTCGATTTGGAGTCCCAAAGGAGATCATTTGTGACAATGGGTCGTAGTTCATAGGTGAGAAAGTCACTGACTTTTTCCAAAGCGGGCAAATTAAACGGATCACTTCTGCACCTTACCACCCAGTGGCTAACGGGCAAGCTGAGTTGACAAATAAGGTTATCATCAATAACTTAAAAAAGCGATTGGAAGAATCAAAAGGCAAATGGCCAGAAGTGCTACCAGGTGTGCTATGGGCTTACCGAACAACGGCAAAGACTAGTACGGGAGAAACCCCATTTTCACTTGCGTACAGAACAGAAGCTCTAATTCCGATAGAGATAGGCGAACCAAGCATGAGGTACACACATACTACTATGGCAACAAATGAGGAAGAGTTGCGAGTAAATTTGGATTTGACAGAAGAAAGGAAGGAAGCAGCATTAATTCGGATGGCTGCTCAGAAGCAGATGATTGAACGATACTATAACAGGAAGGCAAATATGAGGTACTTCAAAATTGGGGACTTCGTCCTCAAAAAGGTGTTCCGGTCGACAAAACCGGCGAACGCAGAAAAGTTGAGTCCAAATTAGGAAGGCCCATATAGGGTTAGAGGCATTGCTGAAAAAGGAGCATACGAATTGAAAACCATAGATGGCAAGGTGTTACCATCGCATTGGAATGCCTGATCACTGCCGACTCAACCTAAGGAAGAGTGGGCGCTAATACTTTCACCCAATAGCGGTATCGGGGTCAATTTTCCACAGGGAGCTTCAATTTGGAGTTGAGTGTTTGTATGGTCTAGGACTATGTTTTAGCTTCTAATTGATCTTCTAATCATTTTTTGGTTTTCTTTTGATTATCAACTCAATATATCAACTACAAATTTAAAGCTAAGTTATGCTAAGATATTAATTCTAAGTTGTATGCAATATAGAGAAAGGCACTAGGGTCGTGGCATGTACCTAGGTGGTCAACTAACGGGTAAAGATTCCTAATGCAAGAATGATGAATATGAGACTTATGCTATAACCGTTGCACTTTTGCACCCACTCTCACACCTCTCGGTAGAGAGAGTGATTTTGCCCAATTGACTCTCTCGAGACCAATTGGGTATGCCAATTTGCCCAAGCAACTTATGGTTCAAATTGGGTAATTACTCTCTCGAGGTTTAACCCGTTAATTGGGACTACCATTCTCATGAGTCCATCCCAATTCCTTGTTGGAATTAATCTTGGGGTCATAGACTCTCTTTCTCAAGAGGAGTCAAGACTCACTAAGCTAGACTTAGTGTTTGCAACCACCAAATCTTAATGAAAACATAAGATTAATCCAAATAACAAATACCCAACATCATTCATGCACTAAACAATCACACCCATTAATTACCCACACTAGGGTTGAGCCACAACCCTAGCTAATGGGTTTAGCTAGCCATAATAGAAACAGAAATTGAAGAAATAGAAGATGAAACAGCCATATTAATTAATTGCTAATGTTAAACTACAATAATCTATGATGAAACTAAGCTAAAAATGCCCAAGATAGGCCAAAATATAAGTCTCACGAGCTCAGCTGCTATCTGCCCAAAAACAGAACTCAAAAAAACTCTGCTAAAAAGTAAAATGTTCTATTTATACTGCACAGGAAAAACTGGACAAAAATACCCCTGAGGGTCTGGCACGGACCGCGTAAATGTCACACGGCCGCGGAGGGCAATAAGTCTTCAAGTCTTGCTTCTGGAACTGAGGGATGCGGACCGCACAGATATGTCATGCGGCCGCATAGGCTAAGAAGCGCGGACCGCGTAGAAATGGGATGCGGCCACGTAGTAGATTTTACCCAAAACTCAACTCTCTGAACTTTTACCCACGCGGACCACATTGATTTGGTGCGCGGCCGCGTGGGCTTTTGCCTTGATTTTCTGGGTCTCTTAACTTCCATCAGTGCGGACCGCGTGGAATTGATTGCGGACCGCGTGGCTTGACTTCAAACTTGCAAGGTCTTTGAACTCTCCTGCGCGGCCGCACACCAAATCAGTGCGGTCCGCGCAGGTCATCTTGTTCTGTTCCAGCCTCTGAAATCTCCTGCGCAGCCGCGCAGCAAATCAGTGCGGTCTGCGCAGGTCATCTTGTTCCCCACTTCAGTTGTCTTTTGACACTTGGCAGATTTTACTCCTTTTTTAGACGATCTTTGATATTTATCATCTTGTCGCTCAAACCTGCAATCAAGTGTAATTTGTAAGCATTTTGGGACTTATATATGGCAATTAATGCACAAAGCTCAGGTAAGAATGGGTATAAAACATGTAGAAATCACAGTTATCAATGTCATCCATTTGAAGAAGTATTACTTCTAAAAGAGGTTAATACCCACAGACATGTATCATGCAAGTTCAATTTTACTTTGATCATTTAAAATTTACTAACCATTTTAGATAATAGGCAAAAAGTTGGACCGTACCAAATGATGATATAAGACCCGAAGACACGCGGAATACTGAATTATTTCCGGACTAAGTTAAAATATTTCTGATGGCAAAAAGGGTTATACAGTTATTATCTAAAAGATTATCTCCGAGTCCCGTATGTATTTTCTTTTTCAGGAAAAAGGACCAAAAGTAAGGAGCTGATCCAGTGTTCGAGATCTCATGCTTCAATGCTCTAACACTGGGGGGGCTATGCATATAGAAGGATACACAAGGAAAGAAGATGTAAACCAAGAGCATATTTCAGCCATGATTAAAACCTCAAAGAGCCCTTGAATAAAAAATTTCAAAGGCGTTCAAACTTGCAGAAAAGATGGCCAGTAGAAAGTGCAAAATATTCCCACGAGCTTCTAGGTTAAAGCCATAAATTTAGCCAGGGGAAGATATACCCGAATTTGTAAACCTGCTACAAAGAAAGCATTTATGAAAATATTATACAAACTTATTTATTGAAAAGTTCAAAAAATAAAACTTCTTCAAATTACTTCATGTTTTATATCTTTGCACCAATATGAAGATGAGATGTCATCTTCATCAGTGTTGTTAATATAAAAGGGTCCACTTTTATAAAAAACTGTGCATATTGAAGTCACTGTCCACTAAAGTATTTTAAATGTAAGTATAAGCTCAAAATCTCAAAGAGCAGAAAGCATAATATGAAGCAAAGAGATATTTATATCATAACCCCAAAAACAAGGGCGGAAAAGCTTCCAAAAATTATCCAAAAAAACAAGAAAGAATTCCAACAAAAACCAAAGCAAAAATAAACAACTTCCACAAAAGTCAAGAGGGAAAAGCTAGGGAGAATAATCCATGGGAGAAAAAGAATTAATTTGAGAAGACGAGGGTTGAGCATCAGCTTCACCAGCAGTAAGTCCATCACCATCACCTTTGGAACTCTCATCCTCGGGTGTTGAGAAGCTTTGGCACTGCTGAGTCTATTCAATCGTCTCTTTTGCTTTCGCAATTTCAGCATTGAGGTCAAAACCCTCCTGGCTAGCTTCAGTTAGAGTTTCGAAGCGAGTGTTCAAAAAAGTCCAGCTAACATCAAGTGTTAACTTGTCTTCAAGGCCTCATAATCCTTCTTCCACTGCTCAATCTCAGCTTTTAACTCTTCTTTTTTTGCTTCTGAGGCTTCGTAAGATGCCTTTAAAGGAGTAAGATAACTCTCAAGGAACTGAATCTTGTCCGTAGAGGTACGAAGATCTTCTTGAGCCTGGGTGAGCATATGTACCACATCACCCGCATACACCTCTTTTTGATTAAGGAGCTCTTTCAAACTTTATATTTCTTCAGTTGCCTTGGAGTGTTGTTCAGCAAAGGAGGATTCCAATCTGTCCTTGTCTTTTTCAACTTGACTAGAAGAAGCTTTTAAAATCGCTAGTTCAGCGGTGATCATCCTCAGTTGTTGTTCTAAAGCTTCTTCTCCTCACCAAGAACGTCTTTCTCCAGTTGAAGGCCTTCGAATTGCTCTTCCAATTATCAGCCTCGGTGCGCAACTCAATCACCTGCTGATCTGTCCAAGAAATCCTTCTCATAAGCTTCGTACTTGTCAAATTGATCTATAAAAAGAGAAAAGAAGGGGAGTTATGAATGAGAAAAGAAGGAAAGGAAAATAAGTAAGTAAATACCTTGAGGGAAGAATGGATGATGCCATTCATCAAGGTCAAAGAATTGTGACCCTCAAGCTTTTTTCTTTTCACGGGACCAAGCAATAGTTTTAACCACACAGCAGCTTGATTGGACTTTTTTAATAGATTCCCACTATCGGGGACTTCAATCAGAACTTTTTTAATACCCCATCTGCTGCTAGAAGGCTCAGCTTCTTCACGAGGAGCAGAAGCGGGGGAAACCACTAGGGTTACTATAGGCGGAGAAACAGGGGATTAACAATAGGTGTAACTGACGACATCAGAACAGAGGCAAGTGGCGGCTCTTCAGAAACAGGTCCAAATTATTCTTCACCCTCAAAACCTTGGGCAAAGAACCTATAAATAGGACTTGAGGGAAGGTTATCAAAGTTACTAGCGTTTTTATCAGAGATATCCAAATGGGTATTCTCTGGCTCATCAACGAGACTAAAAGGAATTGAACTTGAAGGGGGATCTTGAGAGATATGGGTTTCATCATCCGAAACCACGCGTCTTCTGACACGTAGTTTCCTCACTAAGGAACTTTCTTTGGTATCCTATCTTCGGACCCATGGGCTTCAGTGGTTTCCTCTTGGAGGAAGATACGCTTAAAATTTGTTCTTGTGCAGAGCTTATAGAAAGCCTCGCAAAGGGAACAGAATAAGGGTCGATACTACGAATGGCAAACCCTAATAAAAAAGGAAAAAAGTATATGCATTAAAAGGAAGGAATAAATAGAGAGAAAGGGAATCATGGGAATAAAAAGTTATCGTGCGTCTTCACTTTCCATCCAAATTTCTATGAAAGAAATTTCCAGGATCTCTTATCCATGGGAGCAGCGGTCAACATTTTTTCTACCCAAGCACGGAAGTCAGGAATTTCTTCAAAAATTTCCATGGTTGCTGAAAAAATGAATATACATTCATGTAAAGAAAATCAAAACGTCAAGAAAAGTAAGGGAAAAAAAGGCAAAAACACTTACGTGCAAAGTTCTATTTTTCAGGGAAAGGCATATTTTCATCACCCACTAATCCACGAGTGGGGGCAGCAACAAATCGAGCATACCAGCCACGGTCACGGTTATCCTGGGGCTGACTAAAACCCTTTTTACTTCTAGCCACGAAGGAAAAGACACTTTCATGAAACAGTTTTGGAGAATATAGGTAGAGCAAGTGACGAAAGGTAAAAGGGGCGGACACTAAACCCGACAAGTAGCGAATGCAAGCAACTACCCTCCACATGATGGTACCTATTTGACCGAGGTAAATATTGAAGTAGTGACAGAACTCAATAATCACAGAGTCAATGGGAGGTTCAAACCCTAAAGTAAAAGGATAGGTGTAAACAAAGAAAAAACCAGCATGGTAAGAGGTGATTCTTTGATTAGCACCAGGAATCAATACTGAAAAATCCGGATTCCAATGGCATTCACGTCGAACCAAAGAAAGAAGTCCTGGAGTAATCAAGCTTGGGTAATGTTCAGCAGGGTTAAGAGATGCTATAAAAGAAACCTGTTTTTTCATAGCTTCGCGATCTGATACGAAAGAGAACTCTTGTGGGACAATCTCAGAAACAGTAGGTTCACGCATGGGTTCATTGTGATCCCTCCCTTAGAGGAAGATCTAGGAGTTAAGGAAGTTCTAGCCCTAGAAGAATATGGCATAGCAGTGCTACTTTGAGGAGTAGAACTACGATCGGATAGTGAACCTAAACTATGAAGTCTGACACCTCTCCTACTCCTAGTGGAGGCAGTAAAAGGAGAAAGTTCACCAACGATCACCACTTTACGTGGGTCTAATTATGAAGAAGGATTTTGAGAACGTGAAGACATCTGTAATGGAGGAAATACAAGGAAAAGATGAAGAGATACAAGAAAAACTGGGAATTAAGATAAATACAAGGAAGAGAAAAAAGAAACTTTCGAAATTTAGTGAGATGAAGTATTTATAGGAGAAAGAAACTGTCATCAGAGTTGGTCATTATGAACCGTCATCATGGAACTGTTACTTCGTGATTGATGCAGCCGCAGAAAAACCCTAAAAATGCGCTGAAAATTGCAGAACCAATTACAAAGGACACATGTCTTGAGCATTGAATAGACATGATGTATGTCGTATCGGTTCTGAGAAAGGCATTATGTTACTCGGGAAAAGGCGGCAAAGAATTCCCGCCATAAATACTTACCACTTTCCGAATATTCAGAAAGTGGGGGGACTATTTGTATTGGTGGAAAAAAGCATGACACGTGGACTACATCAAGGTGACAGGTGGCACTCTCAATCAAGTGAATTCAAGAATTCAAGAAGGCACGGGAGAAATACCCCCGGTATTTCTCTAGAAAAGAACTGGAAAAGAAGAAATAAAAACGGAATGGATAAAGACCATAAGGAGGGAAGGTGTACGAATCTGTTATAAATAAGGAAGGGAAATCGACATTAATTGTGGTTACGCAAAATCTTCAGTCATTAATGCTTTCATTACAATTATATATGGTAACGGGTAATCAAGGAAATTAATTCCATTAGCAAGCCCGAATTAAGTAAGGAAATCGTTATAATTATATACTCTTATATAAGGGTCTAGTCCTCATTTGTAATGGTATCTGATTCTTGACTGATATATGCAATTATTCTTTTGCTTTATTCAAAAAGTTTTAACCGCAATTCGGGGAGTGATTACCAATCTATTTTGAGTTTTCTTTCCTTGTCTATTATTTTCTTTATATTTTATTCCTCAAATTACTAAGAAAGTGATGTAATTTTGATTATCAGTAGCCCAATCTCTTTTTAATATTGACTTTGACCGAAAATTCTATTTTTGGGTCAGACAGTGTACTTCTTACTGTATCTCCATATTTGGTGATGGTTCAAGGCTCGTGTGTGTGTATGTACATAATAAATTGATAGTAACAAAATTCTTTACACTTAATATATATAACATAAATCACTTTAAATAAGGTAAAAGCAAATTTTATGCCGTGTTGCAATAGTTAATTGAATCCATAGACGTACCTATCTGTCTAACAAATAAAGGTTGAAGTCAATTGTTGTATGCGGAGTTAATATACAATTTTGGACAAGATAATGCTAACAAAAGTGGCCAATTTTGAACAAGATAATGCTAACAAAAGTGGCCAAATGGAGTACAATCAATAATAGAACACAACGACGAAGCGATCAGAAAGGGGGAATTTGCATCTATACCCAGTTTTTGGGTCACAATTTAACTTAGACTCGCTTTGCAAAAAAAATTATAAGTGTACTTACTTTTCGGGTAACTTACGGAGCCTGAAATAGCAAGAATTTATGTCTTAAGTTTAAACTTCAGAATTTTTTTGCCTGAAGTGTGACCTTATCAAAGTAAAACTTCAAATATTTTCGTCTGAAGTTTGGCCCGACTTACAAAAACAATCAAAAAAAACTTCAGTTCGTAGCGCAAACTTAAGACAAATTAGTATGAAGTCAGTTTGTGGTACAATAAACTTTAGTTTCCCAAACTTGTTAGTCTTCAGTTGGAACATTCTGAACTTAACGGTCATGTAAGATCAGACGAAAACGATCTTATTCTGCCAATGCTTGAGACTTTGGTGTTAAGATTTTGTGTTGATGTTGATTCTGTTAATATTGTTTCTCCAAAGCTTGTGAAACTTCAATTGATGTTGATTCTGTTAATATTCCCAAACTTCAGTTGATGTTCTATATATATGTGATGTGATATGGAGTTTTCTTTATGTTGGCGTCACTGTGATGAAATTAATAAAACGTCGACGGCACTCGGAAAGACGATTATTCCGGTCGTCGGAAAGAGAATTATACCGGTGTTGAAGAAGTCAAATAGCAGCAAGAGGATTTTTTGCTTAGACTTGAACTTATCCCCTGATGAGAATGTTGATCTGAAGTTATGGCCGACGGCGCCAGTTTAATCTCCGGTTTTGCGATGCTGTCAAACTTAGGAAAAGAAGAGGAGGAAGAAAGGAGCTCGTAGGTAGAAGGATTTGAAGTTTCAAAATTAGGGTATAGGTTAAATAATTTTAAAAATATGAGTACAGGTTAAATGGGGGCAACCAAATAAGGCTCAATGCAATTTTTACATCAGAAAGAGCTAATAATGTAAAGATGAATATATGTGTTTTGATTTTTATTCAAAATGATCATCTTATTCTCATGAACTGGTGTCATAAGTACCCAATTAGACATTATAAATTATATTCAACTATATTTCAAGATAACAATTTAATTCGATCAGAAGTTATTTTTTTACGTAGATCTTCTATATATTTTGCTAAAATTCACTGACTGCTTCATATAATAGTTGAGAAGAGGTCAAGTCTCGCGTCATCGTCGTCGCTCGTCTCGGCTCGACTTTATTTTTGGATTTAGATCTAATCAAATGAACTGATTGATTGATTAATTTTTTGGACCAAATTTATTTGTTAATATTAAGATTAAATTAATATTTTTTAATCCGAATCAAACCACATCTAATATTTTTAATCCGAATCAAACCACATCCGTAATGGTAATTTAATTTTTCTCCGTTTTGATTTTTCCGTTAAAATTTGAAATTGGCGATTTGTGTAAATAGTCATTTCGTAAAATAGCCACTTTGAGTTGCAGCCTTAAAGGAAGAGTTGAAACTCTTTGATTTTTACCCAAACATTGGCTATAAATACATGCTCTTTCCTTCGGATTTTTCTAATGAAAATTCTGAAATCTCTTCTCGTTTTTGTATTATTTTCTTACAAAAACAGAGTAAGTGTGTTCACTATCGCCATTTGTATTCGTGATATAGTGGTATTTGAAATACCGCTAAATAATCATAAACCTCGGGTAGTAGATGGGAATTAAGTTACTTAAGGAAACATTGTAAATTCAGTAAGCTCGGATATAATTATACTTCTTCTACATTTTTTATTTATATTGTGTAAGTTTCCGGAAGATATTTTTCGAATGCGGATTAATAACAAGAGTTAGATCGTAAGCCTATTCATGTAAAAAAGTAAGAGGTATTAATACTTGTTTATTATGGCAACTCGGCACATTGTTTTATTTATTCACATATATCTATTTCAATGTAATTGTTAATTCAATTGCGTACTCTTGAGCAAACTCATAAAAAGCAAGTACTTAAATAATACTCCATAAGTACTTAATTTAAGTACTTGCTTATAATGAGTTTGCTCAAGAGTACACAATTGAATTAACAATTGCTTTGAAATAGATATATGTGAATAAATAAATAAACGTGCCTAGTTGCCGTGGAAGATCTCATTAGGAAATGACAAAAAATCTTTACGCCATATAGAGTATACAACAAATAAATTGTACAATCAATTCTATTAAAAGTTAACTGTCTATACCTTTAAATAATAAATATTGATCCGCAATCTAAACAAATACTCTTGTGTAACCTGTCATATCCCATCAAATCACATTGAATATTCTTCACATTGTCAGTTAACATAAACTAAAAATATCATCATTGCAAGAACCATTATATTATGTAAAAACATTATCTGCACCAAACGTTTATACCATATTATATCTACTTATCATGGTTTGATTTGGTTTAACCGCCCAATGCCAATATGTATTTACCACTATCTTCTTATAAAAGTCATTTTTTTTAATAACATGTATTTTATATTTATACTCCACGTATACATGGCCAATTTTAATATTAATGTGAACTCGATGAAAGTTGAGAAAGCTTAATATGGACTTTTTGTTTCTTTATTTATTTGTGTATGTATGTACACATATCTGGCTAAGTATTAGCACAAGGCTTTATTAGGGGGGAAAAGGAGTCATTGGTGAAGGTTTGTAAAGATGGTGAGTGTATCAAAAATGCTATCAACAATTTCCAAGAAAATAATCAAACCTTCCTCTCCCACCCCATCTACTCAAAGATGTCACAAACTTTCCCTTTTAGATCAAAGGCCTTACAATTATATGCCCCTTGTTTTTTTCTACCCCAAACATCAAGTAGCTACTATCCCAAATGGACCTAAACAACTACCAAATCTTTTAGCTAACTCTGTGTCAAAAACTTTAACTTGTTACTATCCTTGGGCT
This sequence comes from Nicotiana sylvestris, assembly GCF_000393655.2. NCBI lineage: Eukaryota > Viridiplantae > Streptophyta > Magnoliopsida > Solanales > Solanaceae > Nicotiana > Nicotiana sylvestris. Next base: position 137,001,148 of record NC_091062.1, read on the forward strand.
GGAAGTCTAAAAGACAATGCCACTATTGATTGTGATGATAGTGGAGTTGAGTTCTTTGAAGTTCAAATCAGTTCTCAAATGGATAAAGTTATCCATCATCCAAATTCAAATATCAAAGAATTGACATTTCGTCAAGGTTTACCTTGGGATAGTTGTATTGATCGCGCCTTAACTATAGTCCAAATTAGCCATTTTGATTACTTAGTGTTCGCCTTTCACACAAAGTGGGAGATGCATGTAGTGCTTACTATTTTTTGAGAGATTGGGCTGCACTAACTCGAAATCCAAACGCAAAAATATCTCCATATTTTGCTGAGGATTCCCTATTTCCATCACCATTCGATGGTCCTTTGGTTGCATCTGTTATCGAGTCGAAAAACAAGGATTGTATCCAAAAGAGGTTTGTTTTCTCTGACTCGAAATTAAGTGCTCTCAAAGCCTATATTGCTGATGAATCAGGACTTCAAAATCCAACAAGGAGCGAGGTCGTGAATGCACTTCTCTACAAATGTGCTGCCTTTGCTGTAAGTGGTAGCTCGGGTTCATTTCAGCGATCTCAGTTGATCCAATACTCAAATCTTCGAGAAAGAATTTCACCTCCGCTACCACCAAGCACCATAGGGAATATTCTCACTGTCTTTTCTACACCAATATATAACAACGAACGAGACCTCAGGTTGCCAAAAATAGTACGAGATATAAGAAAGTACAAAAACAACCTCTCCAGCAAAAATAATCTCGAAGAAAATGAGTGGGTTGTAGAGATGCTAGATGCATATAGAACAGGAAAAGAGTTATTCAACCAAAGGAATTGTGATGTGTACCTTTGTAGTAGTACATTAATGTACGAATACGAGAAACTAGATTTTGGATGGGGGAGACCTGCTAAAGGAAGTCTAGGAAATGTTGGTCAATTTAGCAAGAACTTTATCTTGATGAATACTCCAGATAGAGGAGTGGAAGCGTTCGTCAACTTGAACGAGCAAGAAATGTGTTTGTTCGACAAGGACAAGGACCTTCTTGAATTTCCTACTCCTATTGATCGGGATAATTTGAACTAATTTCCCTTCGAGAAATGTCCATTTTGTTGTGTAAATGTGGGGAGCAAAATACTTTTTAATATCGAATATCGCTTCCCTATGCTTGGGACTATTCCTATACTATTGTATTACAAATGTCGCTAGTAATTTTATTCTTACTGCAAATGAATAATTTGAACTAATTTCGCTGTAATAGTGACTCCTAAATTAAAATGTCAAGCTTGATGTAAAGGGAGACATTTTTCTTGTTTCCTTTTTATTGTTCTTGAGAGGACTTTATGTTTGAGAATTAAAGGCTGGCTGGGGGCAGAAACAGGGGAATTAAGAGGGAAGAAACAAGTATAAACCAAAGGACTGGGATGCTCTTCCACTAAGATGATCATAACAAACATCAACATGGAAATAGCATCATAAGAACCAACACCAACATCAAATTCAAGCACATTTACTGGTCTCTTTCATTTCTTTCTCCTTTTTATTCATTTCAATTCCACTTCACCACTCCTAAAGTGAAGGGGAAGAAACGAACTGTCTTGGTAAGCTAAAAAGATCTCTCTCTTCAAATGGAGAAGTCCACTCCCGAGAACCACCAGTAGACGTTTCCGCTGTCGCAACTCTTTCCTGCAATCCGGGAATTGAGACACCACCTCCATTGGACAGGACAGGTCTCATGGCAGATGTAACACCAAGTCCAGGGGTAAATGAATCATATGTACGAGCATTGTTTGGCCTAAAAGAGCTTGTCGTTGACCACATGCCACCTAATCTCGATGATGAAGTCCCACGATCTAAACTCCAGTCTATGTTGGCGTAGTCTAGCTGCACCATTGAGCCACCACCGCTGTTCCAATCCACTGGAGATGATGATCCAGATGTACCATTGGTTCCAAACCCAGAGAAGAGTCCAAGCGAGGAAGCCGGAGAAAGGGTTTGTGTCTGCAGAGCACCTGTTCTATTCCACAAACTATTCCCCCGGCTTATTCCTGGTGATTCAAGTGAGCCATTGCTAGAAACAAGTTGTTGTGGTTGCTGGTGCTGTTGATACTGAAGTTGGCTGTACAACTGGTTTGTGCCGACACCATTTGTGCTCAGGCTTCTTGTGCCAGGAATATGTGGCATCAGTTCATTGGGTTTCATTGTTTCAATAGAATTGTTAGGAAACCACCCTGCTGCAGTTCCAGGTGGAGAAGAGCTAACAGTTGAGGTGGGAGTCTGCTTAGGATTAATTGATTGATTGGGTCGTTGCATAACTATGACTGGTTCTCTCACGGTTCCTAGCTGTAGATTCTTCAACTCATTTCCTACAGCCACATAACGAGCTTCTGACTTGGCAGATGAGGGTGATGCCTGCAGAGGAGATGCCAAAGAATAGGAAACAGAAGGATTCGATCCTGCATTTGGCCACCTTTTGTCAGCAGGCACCACCACCTGCGGTGGCTTGGCCCAGTCCAGTTTCGGTTGAACCTTTTTTAATGATTGTATATTTTTGCTCCCATTATCCGCAGAAGACCCTGCTGTGGCTGCAACTTTAGTATAATTGAAGTCTCTGTCATCCCTCTTTGGCAATATTGTGCTGGATGAAGGTTTTACAGGTACTCTAAGTAAGTTCTGACTGTTGACAACTGGAAGCTTGCCATTGCCCACGGTAGGAGGATCACCACTTTCTTCAGGCTTAGATGGCACAGAATGAGGTTCCTGCTTTTGTGACCTCAAAGTCTCTCCAGCCTTCTCGAGATCACCCTCACAGGCAACTACTGCTCTTTCAACCTCCTGCCTGGAGCACTTATACCTAATTTCCATGTCTGCAATTCGAGCAAGCTCTTCTGAAATGTCAATTTTCAGATTACCCCCACCATCAAGATTATGTTCCTTATGTTTATCTGCTTCTTCACCTCCTTCAAATAACCACGACACTGATTCTTCTACTCTGCCTTCATTCAAGATAAGAGCCATTGTCGCTCGTTCTGAAGAGAATCCCATAGCCACAAGCTGCTGGGAAAGAGCTTCCAGCTTTCTCGACATGAGATAGCCACTGCACTTTTCATGCAATTCTTGAGCTCGTCTCTCCTTTTGACGTTGATGCTTCTTCTCATTCTTCTGACGAATTTTTTCGCGCTTGTCGTTATCAGAGCCAGGTACTGCCTCTGGCCGCGGAGGAGGATTGGATGTTTTCTCTTTATGGTCCTCGGACTCACCAGACCAGCTACCATTATTGGAAACAGAATCATACTCAGTGCTAGCTCCAAGTGAGTGCCCACTATGGTCATCTGTCTCGTCAATATTTCTGAAACGACCATTCACATGAAGAGCAGCATTTGAAGTCACAGGAGCTGTCTCAAGCGTATGGAATGTTCCTAAAAGAGGATTGTATCCACTAGTGGGTGTTGCAGCACCTGCATTTACACTTGAAGGCTTTGAAGCAGCTTTGGGTGGTTCCTTGCCACCCTTTTTGTCCTTTGGCTTGGACCTAGATGCTGGAGACATTGCTGCAGCTTCTAATTCAAAAATCTATACCAGAGAAGAAGAATAATAGAGTAAGTTTAGCACAGAGTGTAAATTTTATCGATAAGAGGCTCTTCATCAATAAAAATTACAATATTAAGTTTGAAGAAGAAAACGACTTCTTGTCGAAAAAGAGTACACAAGTAGAGGTCTGCACATTCCCCTTAAGAGAGGAAGATCTAATAAGTTCCATAATAACATCAAAGGCACAGATACGAGAATATATATATAACTGAAGTTTTTTTAATTCCTAGGCTTGATGTGTACATCTCAGTATCAACTGACAGACAAGGAAGCAAGACAGAACTATAGATGAACATGGACACACTTTTATCTGTTAGACAATTCCTTGTATTCCTGAAACAATAAATTTAATGAGTTGATAACCATATAACGCAATGCATTGATTAAATTCACGTACAAAGAAGAGACATGAACACAAACTTGAATTATCAGAGAAGGGTCAAATATGTTACTATTGCAAGTTTTGAGCAATTCTTTTAAACTTGCAGAAAAGCTGAACCAAGAAGAATTCTACTGCAACTCTAGTCATACGACAAGAAGAGAGATTCTAACGTTACCACTGCCGGAGAGCAAAAGCAGATAGACAAGCGTAGCTAATGAATGAAGTAAGCCTCATTCTATCAGATCAGAAGCCAAAGCCCATGGAAAATTTATAGAAATGAGTATCAATCGAGATACTACTAAGTAATAGAAAGGAGCGTCTATCCAGGTAATCCTAATAAAATTCCACCCAAAGGATTGTCTTTATGTTTGTTTCATCATCCGTAGTCTAGTAAACTTCAGCACTAACTACATCGAGAATCCTAAAAACCCTACCTATTCAAAGGCATCTCCAATTAGCAATTTGAGTGGCAATGCATTATGCCTGAGACGAATGCCTCACATGATTACACAAAAGGGGATTTTCAGTCATGCAGAAAACTGCATTAAGACTATCTTAGGTGTAGTTTCTCTCGTTGGTTAGAGGCAAGAAATGTCTTCAAGCAGCAATATCTAAATGTCCATTCTCGATCTCATTCAAACCACCATCTAAGATGAACTTTTTAATGCATAAGTAATTGCATAATGCGAATGAACCTCACTCAATATTTCACAAACACCACAACCCCACCGTCCAAAAGAAAAAACAAAATCATTTATACGACATAGTCCTAATTGATGAGACGCGAGGTGGCGTTAACGAGAGGCTTGAGGTCTGGAGACATACCCTGGAGTCTAAGGGTTTCAAGTTGAACAGGACCAAGACAGAATACTTGGAGTGCAAGTTTAGCGTTGTTACCCAGGAGGCGGACGGGGATGTGAAACTCGATACGCAAGTCATTTCCAGGAGAGAGATTTTCAAGTATCTGGGATCTATAATTCAGAAGGATGGGGAGATAGATGAGGATGTCACATACCGTATCAGAGCAGGGTGGATGAAGTGGAGGCTTGCTTCCGGTGTCTTGTGTGATAAGAATGTGCCGTTGAGACTTAAGTGTAAGTTCTACAAGGTAGTTGTTAGACCGACTATGTTGTATGGGGCAGAGTGTTGGCCAGTCAAAACCTCTCATGTCCAGCAGATGAAGGTAGCGGAAATGAGGATGTTGAGATGGATGTGTGGGCATACTGGATTGGATAGAATTAGGAATGAAGTTATTCGAGACAAGATGGGGGTGGCCCCTGTGGAGGCAAAGATGCGTTAGGCAAGGTTGAGATGGTTCGAGCATGTTAAGAGGAGAAGCGTAGATGCCCCTGTCAGGAGAAGTGAGAGGTTGGCCTTGGGAGGTGAGAGGAGGGGTAGAGGTAGGCCAAAGAAGTCTTGGGGAGAGGTGATCAGGTGGGACATGGCGCTACTTGAGCTAACCGAGGACATGACTCTAGATAGAAGGGTGTGGAGGTTGAAGATTAGGGTAGAAGGTTAGTAGGTAGTCGTGCATCTCCCTTTGTCTTCTCTAGCTCGATAGTATTAGCGCTAGTTCAGTACCCTTTTTTCCCTTAGTTTTCTATATTCGCATGTCTCGTTTCATTGTTACTTGCCATTGGTAATTCCGTAGTTTGCTAGCAGTACTTCGTTCATATTCTCGTCTGCTGCCTTGGAATTTCTAAATATGTTATCTTGCTGCTACTTGTTATCAGTATCCCTTTCATATTATCTGTTGCTATCTCCGATTTAGTTTTCTAATTATTGTTTTGCTATTACTTGCTACCAGGGTCACCTTCTTTAGCCGAGGGTCTATCGGAAACAGTCTCTCTGCCCTCCCAGGGTAGGGGTAAGGCTGCGTACATCTTATCCTTTCCAGACCCTACTTGTGGAACCACACTGGACTGATGTTGTTGTTGTTGCTTCTTCCTTTAACTGTTATAATGAGTTAACAAGAAAGTCACAAGACCTACAGGATGTTGCGGATTTACGTTTGAGGTATGGGTGCCGAAGCACCCACAGCACCCATTGGCTTAGGCCAAATTGTGTTATGTACTCATAGATAATACCTAAAAAGTTAAATAATTGATCATGAGCACCCACTATGATCATGTTTGACCACGGTTAATTTACACTAAAATCAGTGAAGCACCCACGACCACTGGCCAGTGTTATACATAATATAAGAGTAGGCAAGAAACTCTCATCAAGAAGACTAATATAAAATTAAATGAAAACATAAGCATACTTCCAGAATTGTACTGAGAGCTCGAACAGGCCAACGACAGTAGCATATACAGATCATTCAAAGTAGCAATTCCAAAATATCATATATTTACATAGTTGATGTGCAACGGCACACTTCTGACCGTGATTCAGTAAGAGCAGCACATACATACACAGACGTTTTGCAGTCTATCTAGAATAGAGATAATGGACACGAAGAACAAACAATTGAGTTTCATGGCATATGGACTGTTTTTTAAAGGGGCCTAAAGACCGAGATTTAGTCAGAACAATGCTCTTCCAGATTCATGATAAACAGAGAAATACACATATCTGATAAAAATAAGGAATGTGAATTTTTATAAATTGTCCACATCTTTTTTTTTTTTTTTGAGAACCCGTGCAAGAAGCTAAATAAGTTGCATTTGTTGTCAAAACAGAAACAGAGGAGATAGATAAGTACATCAAACAATCACTGTTAATTTAATTAAGATCCTTTCTGGAAGAAATAAATTGGTGCCAAAATCAAAAACCAATTGCAATTTGGACAACTGTAGAACCTATAATTTCCAATACCTCAGTCAGCTGCTTACAAATTACTAATTTTTCAACTGACAGTCAATCATTTACCATAGAAATTCTTATGCAAGTTCCATAATCCACGGAGACCTAGGCACACAAGATATTCCATCTACAATTAACTTACAAGAAAAGAAAAGACTATCTTGATGAGAAATTGTTTCCAAATTACACCTTTGATTTCCAAATAGAACAAGTCAGTCATGGCATTTCTGATCCGCAACATGGTTGCAACTATTTTAGAACAATATGGTCACGGCAATTCTGATCCTAACCAGTGTTATACTTAGACCAGTGCTATCAAAGGCGAAAAGCGCAAAGAAGCTCTAAGGTGCGTTGGGGCTTTAAGAGCAAAGCACAAATAAAGTGTGGGCTTTAATGAAGAAAGACGCAAAAGGAGAACAATACAAATATGTGTGTGTAGTCCAAGATTAATAATTACAAGCATCAATAACGAATATATTGACAAAAAAATTGAAAGAAATTACGAGAAAGTTAAATATCAATTGTCTAATGCCGCCTCTTCAAGATTACGCTCATTAGCAAGGAAAAGTATGTATTAGAGCCTTGATGACGACACTAAAGCGCCCGCTAAGCAAGGCGAAGCGCTCAACATGTTTTGTGCCTCGCTCCAAGGCCGCATTAAGCACACGTTTGACAACACTGATTTAAACCTATTCACGAATGTGAGGGGTGAAAGGCGTTTAAAAAGAGAATCCCACCCCTTTTCCAAGACAAATAAAAGAGTCTCATTCCAACCATGGCAGCGAATATCTCACAATCATTTAGGCTTTCAGCATCTTTTACTTATGAGCATTTTCGCCAAGACAAAAGGGGGGGGGGGGGTTTGTTAACCAATACAAATAAGAAAAAGATCCAGCTTTTCTAATAGAATCTTGCTGCAATCCCATTTCCTTTGGCAGCTTCTCCAGCCGAACCCATCCTTACCCCATAAAACCACAACTTCCCTGCATAATAGCAACAATGACTACCCCTAAATGCCTCAATACAAATTAGATGTGTCAGCTATATGAATCCACTATTATCCCCGAGCTTCCTAGGCTGCAGTTGGTCCTAAGGATTGGCCCAGATGGATTTCTCAGTCATTAAAAAAATCTTCTATATCCATTCTGCTCTATTTGAGCCCCATCTTTTCCAAGTCCCATTACTACCATTGTTTTGAGGATTCAACATAATTTGACTATTTTATCCATACATAACACTAACAACTACGCCTGAATGCCTCAATCCAATGATTGTCAATAATATCAATCACTCTATATCCATTCTGCCCTCTCTGGGCCCATCTTATTCCATGTCCGCCATCCATCATTTTGAGGATTCAACATAATTTGACTATTTTTTTCCCCGGCCCGAATCATACCGCATCCATCCTCCTTTATCCATGGAAAATTCATGCTTAAATATGGATCATTTTATTTTCCCAACACTAATCATGACCATAAACACAAATCAATACAAGGAAAATTTACATGGCTATATAACCAACATAAGCGCCAAATTCCCCTTCGTAGAAAAGTAAACAAAAATTCCTAATAATTTACCAATCGTCCAAACCGACATCTAAATAACAATAAAAAATCAGAAGAAAAAAAAGAAGAAAATAAATAATCAATCTGCTACTGAAGATCGATAGAAGCATACCTTTAAGGGAAGAGGAGGGGACGGATCGATCGAGGAATCGTTATACCGGTGAAGAATTTTCGAGAACACGGATGAGTTGGGAATTTTTAGAGAGAGAAAGAGAGAGAGATTGGGGAATTGAATATAGACAGTGAATGAGAGAGAGAGAAAAATAGAGAGATAGGTAATGCGAGGCTGAAATGAAACTGAATCGACGAAATTAGGGTTTCCCCACAGATGCTTTTTCTCTATCTTTTTTACCCTTTTTAAAGATATCAATAGAGAGAATTTTAAAGAAATATTACTACTATCATGTGGAAAAAAAATCTTCTATTTTTTATTATAATTTAAATAAAAGAAAATAATTTTATTAAAAAAAATTGCGAACGTGTAATTGCTAAAATTGTGTGCTTAGACTTCATCCAAATTTGTGATCTTGTCGTTTGTGAAGTTTAAAAGAAAGATTATGAGAGTACATTGACCAACTCAAGAAAAATACGTATTAGGTATTTTTTATTTATCTAAACTTTATTATGTAAATTTATTTAAATATTTTGATAGAACATTCAAAGTACATGTAAGTTCACTTCGACTATATGATAAAAATATAAAATAAAAAGGCCAATTTGTGTGCATATTTTTTTTTGACAAAATTAAAAGTTTTATTTCAACCAAATATAATTATATACATCCACTAGTTACATTGGACTCTATAACTAGTCTTTCATAATCTCACTACTTATTTGTAAAGGTGTAAGTTTCGCTTTCTAGTGTCTCAACTACCTCTACACAGGGTAACTATACAAGGACTCTAATACTCTCTTCCATTTGCTGAAATGTTGTCGTCATGTGTGCAACTGTATGGTTATCTCTTTTAGTATCTGCTAACTTTCTTTCTTTACAGCTTGGAATCTCCTTGCATTTCTTTCCCTCCACACATGATAAATAGTAGCAGCATATAGGAACTTAATGATCTCTGCTCGTGGTCTGTTGTTCCTCATTTTCCTACTTATACATTCAATCTCTTCCTCCCAGTTGCTAATTCTCCTTTTCTCCCCTAGCCACATGAGTATTGCACTCCAAATTTGGGATGAGTAAGAGCACTAGAAGAACAGACGTTACAGGCTTTCCTCAGCTCCAGTATTATATAAGACACAATCAGTTTGGACGTGTATACCCTATTTCTGCAATATATCAACAATGGCCAATCGACCCAGTAGTGCCAGCCAAAGGATGAACTTGTGTTTTGGTACAGTAGTTGGTCCCAGCACTAGCCCTTTCCATTGAACTTTCTGAAACTGTGGAAGAAAGGATAAGTAAACTTTTTTGATTTCGAATTTATCTTTTTCACAGCAGCTTTGTAATGTCACGTTGTAGTCCATGTTCAGAAATCACTTCTTTGCATCCAATACTTTCCTTACCGGCCAGCAGGCCTGTGCAGGTGTATTTAGGTGTTGCACCTCTTTTCCTTGATATAGAAGGTACAGATCCATTTTATCTAGAGTGCATCTTTCTTTGTTGTTACAGCCCATAGAATTTACTAATAATTACTCTATTCCATGCATGAAATTCTATGAAGTTCAGACCACCTGCTGAATGTGGTTTACATAATGTCTCTCATGTAACTAGAGCTTTCCTTGAGCTCTTATGACTGCATGTCCATAGGAATATTCTGCAAACTCTAGTTATGAGTTGAATGACCTTCTTAGGAATTAGAAATACCTGAACCCAGTAGGTTTGCATCTCAAATAGCATACTTTTAATAAGTTTCACCCTTCCATTATATGATAAGAACTTAGTAGACCAGCATCTTATTCTTGCAATCATTTTCTCTACCAGTGATAGACATTGTTGAACTGTGATCTTCTTTGAGGACAGAGGAACCCCCAGATACTTGAATGGGATCTCTCCCTCTGAGAATTGCATTTCATTCAATAATTGTTCCTTAAGTTGTTGATTGATCCCTGCCATATACAGTGAACTCTTTTTCAAATTTGCCTTGAGACCAGATACTATTGAGAAGTGGTAGAACTGCTGAAGCATCAACTTTACAGAAATTGGATCAGCTCTGTAACACATTATTAAGTCATCAGCAAAGCATATATGGACTATCTCTAGCTTGATGCATCTTGGGTACTTAGGCTTACAAACTTTCCAGGCATCCCATATTCTAGTAGAACCATTCTGAGAAAGCCCAATTCAATTGTATCATAGGCTTTTCTAATACCTACCTTTACTAGGCAGGTAGGAGACACTCCTTTTTATGTGTAGCCCTTCACCATTTCATGTGCCACAATCACATTATCTAGAATGTTTCTCCCCTCAATGAATGTTGATTGTGAAGGCCCTACCAGATAGTCAACTACTAATTTCAACCTAGCAGTAATGACTTTAGCTATCAGTTTATACAGAGTAGTACAACAGGCTATGGGTCTGAATTCCAAAGGTGGGGTTTTTTACTTTTGGAACTAAAGTTGCAGTAGTGCAATTTACCTCCTTAAGTAGTTTCCCAGTTTGAAAGAATTGTATTGTAGCCTTAGTTACCTCCTTTCCTATCAGATGCTAGTACTGTTTGAAGAATTCAGCTGGGAATCCATCAATGCCTGGGCTTTATCAGCTGGGAGGTCCTTCAAGGCCTGAAGCACTTGTTTCTGTTCATTAGTGAGACAAGGTCCATATCTTGTTATGATTGGGTCTAGGCATGGCATTTCTGCTGCAGTTGTTCCCAATAAGTTCTGAAAGAAACTTATAAATTCTTTTTGGATTAGAGTAGGCTCATGTAGTTGTATTCCATGTTTTGTGCAAATTGAGGAGATTCTATTTCTAGCTTGTCTAGCTTTCAATGCTGCATGGAAAATTTTATTGTTCGAGCCTACATAAGCTAGCCATGTTGCTCTAGATTTCTGTCGAAGAACTTCTCATGTATAGTTGTCCATTTCTCCAGTTGTATCAGAGTATCCTTCTCAGTTGTAATGAGTTGTTCATTGAACAGATCTGCATTCAGTTCCAACTATATTTGTTGCAGTTTGTCTTTCAGTTCATTTAGCTTGCTCTCCAATGTTGACATTTCTCTATTCATCTAGGAGGTCTCCAACTCTATCAACTTCAGTTTCCTCCAAATTACATATATGTTATGTTCTTGTATATGTTATCCCCAAGCTTTGTGTACTGCTTCTTTGAAGTTCTCCTGAGTCAATAGTACATTAACAAGTCTGAATGGCCTAGGCAATTTCTGTTTGGCCACCTCTGTTCTAATGATCATCACCAAATGCCCAATCAATCAAGCTATATATTCTATCTATTGCCTCTCTCTGATTGCACCGGGAGTAGGCACAACCCTTTCTGCTTAGTTGACCAAGTCCAGTCTCCTGTGTATAGTTTCAAAAGTCTTCAATCTCTAATTGTTTTATAGGCAGTCCATTAACCATATCTTGCACAGAAAAGATTGTATTAAAGTCCTCTAGGACAACCCAGGGATCTGTCATTAGGGTGCTAATTTGCTTCAGTTGTCTCCGTAAATCTTCCCTCTCATTTTATGTATTCATTCCATATACAAAGGTCATGTGGCAGGCAATTGTGACTCCTTGTCCTCAACCTTACAGTGTTCCAGTTACATATGCGATATCAAAATGTTTACTGAAACCTTGTGGGGTTTTCAGCAAATCCACAATCTACCTTTAGGGCTGACTGTATAGTTTGCATGTATCCTCCACTCAGCTTCTAACTTTCTTTTTATTTTTTCTGCTATGTTCTGTTTTATTTTAGTTTCTAGACATCGAAGTACCACTTTATTTTTAAGCAAAAAGGATTTTTGCTTTTAGGGTTTGTTCAACCCTCTTATGTTCCATGAGCAAATGATCATGGGGGATCTTTGTTTACAGTATCCCCTTTTACCAGGCTGGTATTAGCTTTCTCAGGTTATATCCTTAGCACACTGAATCTGTTGTGATGTAGGAACTGTTCAACCTCTTTAGTTACTAATGGAGACCTTGACCTGGTACCCTTCTTTTCATCCATCTTCTGTTTGCCTCTCTCATTGCATATTCTTTGATTTTCATGACTTTCCTCCATAACGTTCACTTCCTTATGGTTTTCCTTTGACTCATCATTTGTTTTTTCAGTAGCATTAGCAGATGACCCTGTATTGGGCTTGGCTTTCCATTGTTGCTTCTTTGCTTTCTTCTGTTGTCTCCTTGGTTGCTGCTGGTCATTTGTTCCTGAGTGCGTCTTAGTTTTGCTTTGCAGTTTGTTTTGTGCTTACCAATCTGCAAGCATTCCTGGCAATATTCTGGTTTCCACTTATATTCAATTGGTTGCAATATACAGCTACCATCAGGTTCCTCTAGTGTTACTGATTCAGGTAGAGAATAGGCCACATCCATTTCAATAAGCACCCTAGCATAAGAGATTCTTTTGTTGTGAGCTTATCAGTACAGATTGGTTTCCCAAAGCAACTAGCTATTCGTCCCAAATTTTCTGTCACCCAATACTGGATGGGTAGGTTTGGAAACACTACCCATACTGGTATTGCATTCAGTGGTTCTTCAGTTAATTTAAAGTTTGGTACCCATTGCTTTAGAATCATAGGCCTATTGTTATAAGTATAAGGCCCATTTTTGCAAAATCTTCAGTTTATCTTCTTCATCATCAAATCTAAATATAAAATAGCCTTCATCATGGAGATAAACCTGAGGAGTTGTGACAATATCCATACCACATAGACAAACTTAAGCATGTCTTTGAATGTAGGATTACCCCCAATTACATAGCCAATTAGGGCTGACCTCCATTTTTGATTTTGCAATTCTATGGCATTAGCACTTAGATTGACAACTTTAATTCCATCCTTCAGGGTAGGAGGGAAGTAATCATGTTCCTGCCCTAGGCGTTGAGCTCGATTACCTTTGACTATGTCCGCCATGGTTGGCTTGACCGCACTATAATTTGCAGAGAATCTTAGTTTCCTTGCTGCATTGTTAGCTCCTGGTTGCTAATCTTCTACCTCCACCTGTTTCTTTTCTGGAACCTCCAATTGATCTCGATTTAGGGCATGTAAAATCGTTGGAGTACTACCCATACCCATCATCCATTGCTCTATTTGAATTGGGGCTAAGTTTTGTGGAACTCATGTCTCTGGTGTAACTAATCTAAATGAATCGTCATTGGTTAAGGAAAGGTTGGTGTCAACCACCAGCGTTGGAATCTGCTTCTTCTTCTGGCGTGCCATGGATGGTGCACTTTAGCTATCCTCGTTTAACATGCGTCCTCAGAGCTTCTCTCATTTTGTGTGCATGTTATTTTCCTATGTGTCTATATATAGGTCTGTTACAAGGAATTTGTATGTTTGTCATATATCAGTTTGTTACAAGAGAAGAGATATATACATATTTGCGCCTATTTATTCTCCTCTGAAAATTTTAATGGGGCTTCTTTACAGCTTGTGGGGATGGTTGTTATCCATCGTTTTATAATATATTGTATTGTGTTGTATCATTTTATATATACGACGTTTGGATCGATTGTATTATTTGCTATTGTTAAATAATATTTTGCTATTTGGTTTAACTGTATCGTACTGTACTATAACTGATAAATTACTAAAATACCCTCAATTGTTTAAATATTAAATATATCAAGAATTACGCATAAAAATAATTTAAGAAAACATATTTCTACTAATTTATCACCAACTATGTCTTATAAATAGATTAAGCAATTAAATTCATGCAAATTCTAACAAAATTAGTTGAATAAAATTAGCAAATTTACATTGGAGTTGGAAGCGGCAGAAGTTCGAAAAAAAAAGGACGAAGATAAATTAGGTTTTAGGTGGGAGATTTGAAATTAACAAAAAGATAAAGGGTAAAATAGAATTATGGAGTAATAAATTAGGGCATAATTGGAAAGAAAAATAGGAAACAATCCCACCACACCAAACCGGTTATTTCAAAGAAAGGGACTTTTCATTGTTCCGGAACAATGAATGTAACAATACAATACAACCATTTTTAATGAAACAATTAAAACAAATATTGTTTTGGGATAATAATACAATACGATACAATCAGTAACAACCATCCAAACAAGCTGTTAATTAACATTATTAAACCATAACAGAATTAATAGTGGTCGAACATTTCCTTTTTTTTTTTTTTTTTTTTAACACATTTAATGTGGAAAGTAGAAAGAATTACCCAACGGGATAGGGAAAATCAGGAGATACTTTTTGCTCCCATAACACTAAGATTATTTCGAGTTGATTTAAAATGCTTGAAGATATATTTCTATAAGTAATTCATGCTTTTGATTAATTAATTTAGTTTTATATATATTGAAGTTTTCAGTATAGATCTAAAAACTGCTTGTAGTTTACTATACCATACAAAAGAAGTAAAAGACAAAGCACTTGAGATTTTATAACGTTGAAAAGAGAAATTGTCGATTAGTTTATTTTAGACATTCTTGTGTATGATATTGCCACATTTCTTAGATATTACTGTCAACTTTGAACTTTAACTATTTCTTTTCATTTCTTGAAAAAGTTCATTAGTTGTATATTTTACACTTCCATCCCTTACAAAGTTGTTGCATTTATTATTTCAACTAGGATTTTTTTTTTTTTTTTGGTATGGGTACAACATATTCATGTCTGCTTTTGTGTTTACAGAAATATTAATTTTTGTGTATTTATGTTCGTATGTTACGTGTTATTTTAAATTATTGTATGGTGTGTAAACACCAAATTGGGGAAAATTAAGATTATAGTTTTATTGTTAGACTTTAATTTGTCCTCATGATCCAATTAAACAATCTTAACATTCAATAAATATAAATTGTGCTTTGTTGGTCACTTTACTAATTAAACAATCACTTTTAACTGATGTTCACTTTTAAAAAAAAGACTAGCGTATAACTCCTAAGAGAACAATTAAAGGATGAGTAATCATATGCCTTAACGATCACATGAATTTACATAAGTTTGTTGGAAATGTTTGTGACCAAAATTAGGTCATGTTTGACCTTATCAAAACATGGCTTTTCTAGTCTTTTTTACGAAAAAAAATATTTCTTTGACTACCTACTCCCAATAAGTGTGTTATTATATTCCGTAAATCCACAAAAGCAATGAATTACATGCACGATCATCACAAGGACCACAAGAACCTACAGACTTCATAGTTACACAAAGTGCAATCATGGTCGGACTTATAGTTTAGAGTACTGGTTCAATTGAACCCAATTCTTTGGCTTATATTCTATGATGTGTTTACGTGAAAAATTCAAAAAAGGGAAGATCAAAGGCGAGGAAGGAAATGCCCCGCACGAATTATATGATCAAGTTTTTTTTCCATCACATCCGGTGGGCTGGGCCGAGGTCGATTTAGAAGGAAGCAAGCATTCCTGTTAATATTAAGTTCGGAACCCATAATTTCAATAAACTCATTAAAATTAAATTTTGAATATGCTTTTGAGTACATTATGTATAAAACATTTTATTTGGATTGTTTGTTATGCACAGTAGGTTCAAAATTAAACTCATTAAAATTAAATTTTGAATTTTAATAAACTCATTAATATTAAGTTCGGAACCCATAATTTCAATAAACTCATTAAAATTAAATTTTGAATATGTTTTTGAGTACATTATGTATAAAACATTTTATTTGGATTGTTTGTTATGCACAGTAGGTTCAAACTTGCTTGTAGTGGTGTTCCTTCTCAATCGGAAGAATTTTGGCAATTGTTAGTTTGGAAATGAGAAATTTTCATAAAGCACTATTTTTAGTAGTAATTAGTCATCTATAGATATCATTTGCTATATTACGGATTATAGATATCTTTTTTGTGGTTATAAGATGTATTTGATGTATTTAAGTTATTGTATTCATGAATACAGTAGAAAAAATAGGCGTGAATCAGGGAAGTCCAGCTAATCAGTTGTTGTATTCGAGTGTATTCGACCGTATTCATGGAGTGAAAATGGGATTACAGCTGGACAAATTATTGTATTCGACTGTATTCACGGCGTGAAATAGGGGATTACACTGTTTTTAAAACGGAAAGTGAATCAATTAACATAATAGACTCCTAATATAACTCAACAAACTCAATTATAACACACAAATTTTGTATTTTCAGTTATAGAAAAGATTCTCAACCGAAAAATACCCCAAAAACATTGCAATCTTCAGAGAAATTATATAATACATCTGAATACATAAATTATATTAATTAAAAAAAATATATGAATACATTCATGGCATATAGCGAGACAGTGAATACAATGAAATACATAGAATACAGCGGGATACATTGAAATACAATGAGAAAAAAAGATAGCAAATACAGTGAAATACATGGAATACAACGAGATACATTGAATTACAATGGAAAAAAAAGACAATGAATACAATGAAAATACAACATGATACGTTGAAAATACATTGAAATATATTAACAGAAAATCAAGTTGCTCAGCCCCAAAATCCGTCGTCTTTGTTCAAGAACAAACCCTAATTTCCAGCTACTCCTATTGCAGCAGATGCAACAATAACGTCAAAAGCATCAACAACAACAGGAAGCCATGGCTCGTTTCCCTTCTAACATCGACGTTCATCTCCGTCCTCCGCAGCTCCTTCATCGTCCGGGATCAAATTCTCTGTTTAGTACTTACAATTGGGCCTTTGGGGTTCCCGATTTTTGAATTTGGGAATTGAGATAACCAAGTTCAAATATGGCGGAAAATCTAGGAGATGAAAGGAGACAAAGAGAGAGCCGTACAACTGGATTTCGCCGGAGAGGAGGAGGTTCCCAAATCCCAACCAAGAGAAGTGGTGGTCGGTCAATGAATCCGGTATTATTTGGAGGAGAGAATGATATGTATCAAATTAGAGAGAGAAAGAAAAGAGTGTAACTAAATAGCATATTTAGTGGCTTAGGGGTAGGAGGTACTAAAATTAGATATTTTGCTATAAACAGTAAAATGTATCTATAGAATATAATTAATTTAAATGGTATTTATTTAAAATAAATAAGGTGTTAACATTTGCTATATGAGGTAAAAATTCCTTTGGAAATCCATTTGAATTTAAAGTCTAACCTTAGTTTTCTGTGAAAATAGTAACGGCTAGCCTTTTTTGGACTGGTAATTGAAAAATACCCGTGTTTGCAAAACCATTAAAAAATAGTCACTATTTTATGTGGATATAAAATCCGGACAAAAATACCCTCGCTGAAACACAGAAAATTTCAGCATAATATGTTAGGATTATGGAGCTCCTGCGTATAAACTTCTAACACATTATGATTATGCTGGACTTTTTCCGGATTTTTAAGGGTGATTTTGTTCAAATTTTATCTTTACATAAAAAAGTAATTAAATTTCGATTACTTTTGAAATTTTGGCTATTTTTCAATTACCAGTTGTGAATCAGGGTAATATTGATTTTTTTTCCTAGTTCTTTTTGTTATTTCAAATCAGTAAAGTCTAATTCGTAATTCCCTTTGATTTCCCGAAGGGTGTCATGAGCACAATTCCTAATTTGGGCGGGTCAAATGATGTTGCCGAATCTGTGCTACTAAAAGCAGGTTAAAATGCAGCAAGACCATGGCAGAACCAATTAGTTACTCTTTTGCATAAAATTTACCAGTAATTGATTCAACGGCGAAGGTAGTACACCGCGACATGTGCGGTTAGTACATGTCAAAGAATTGGGATCATGACCGGCGAGAAGTTCAGGTCATGATCCCAAAAAAAAAGCTTATAAATTCGATACCATTTATAGAATCTCTGTTCTGCCCCTGTGCAAAACCTGCATATATATTTGCTAAGCGAAGTTACTTGTTTCATGCCACAACAATACTCCATATCATTAAATCCAACTGTTGATATCCAATTTTTTCTATATATTTTCAATATGCAAAATAACTTCAAAATGACATTATATATGTATATGTAAGCATATCCAAGTGTTTTATTATTTTTCTATAATTTTTAAAGTTTTTTAAATCAATCTATTTCCCTTTTTAATCCATAAAATCCCAATAATTACTTCCAAAATTATTATTTTTTGGTAATTCATCTATTGGATTTTTATTTTTTTTGCCAAAATATAGCTAAGGTAATTTTTACATATTTTTACAATCTTATTTAGTATTTTATAAAGCTAATTGCATATAATTACAATATTAGCCCTTTTTAAGGTTTAATTGTGTTCTATATTCATAAAATTAAGCCCTGCATTTTTAAAATTGTTAATTGTATATTACAAATCATTTTAGTGCTTTCAATTTGTTTCCAAAATTTATTTACTATTTTTTATAAATTTAAAAGGTAAAAATTGGCTATTTAAATAATAGCCCAATTGCATTTTAATTGTAGCCTAAATCTGACCCCAAATCAGACCGAATTTCCCCGGCCCAATTTTATTTAAACCCGACCCCTAACCCAGTTTAACCGGCCCAATCCGGATTTCCCACCTACCCTTTTAAATCTAGGCCGTTGATCATTTAGATCAACAACCATCGTTCCCCCTTACCATTTTTAACCCTGAACGTCCCCTAAACCTAACTCATTTTCCACCACCCGCCGCCTCTGAATCCCTTCCCTCTCAATTCTCTCTGCAACCTCACATGAACCCTAGCCGCCGCCATCTAATTCCACCCTAATCCACCTCAACCCCTGCCTAATCCATGGCCTCTCATGGCCATTTGAGATGTATATCGGCCTCCTATGGCTCCTGGGTGTTTATTTCTGTGGTTTGATGGCCAGACCTCGAAGGAATCTGGTCCAGTCCTTGCTCGACTTCTGTTCATGGCCTTTCTCCGGCCATTCATGGCCTTTCTCCGGCCATTCATGGCCTTTCAAGGCAGATCCTTGACTTTCCTGGTTAGATCGGTAACTCTCAAGGTCTTTCTCATCTTTTCTGGGTTTTCCGAAACCCTAATCTTTAAGATTTTGCTATTTTCTTCAGATCTATCTTAAATTTGTGTTTACTACGAACTTCGTAAGTGCTTTCTTGAAGGTTCTTCAACTTTTCTTTCAAAACGACTCTTTATTTTTCGACGATTAGGGTTTTCCTTTAAGTTTTTCAAAAGAGCTCTTCTCTGATTTTAATGTTGTCTGTGATTTTGCTATGTTTAAAACGGTTTGCTCATGTTGTTCTTCTATCTATTTCAGCATGTTAAAAACCCTAGTTCCCTTTTAGTCTTATCCGAGTTTTGAAATTGTTTGCTTAAATGTGTGCTTATTTTAAGTTCTTCGTTTATGACTCTCTTTTCCTTGTTTGACTTATCTGATTTGAGTTCTTATCACCTCTTAAACTCGACTACTGTTGAAGCCCTAATTTCTTAGAAGTTTTGCCTCACTTGTTACTGTGAGACCTTTACTTGTTTCTGACTCTCTTTACCTATTACTATGTTCTTCTTCACTGTTGATTCTATGTGACTACTTGACCTACTTGACACTGTGCTTCGAATATTTTCTTGCTACTGAGCCCTAGCTTACCCCCATTGCTACTGTATGTTTGTGTTGCTTCTTTTTGTCAACATGGTTAACTTTGCATGCTTGTTCATCCCTTGCTATTTATATGGTGAAGTGCAGAACCATGTTCCTTTCTTGATTGTTCTTGATTTCCTCAATCTTCCGACTAATTGTAAAAGGTTTTCTTACGAGCCCTAATTTTTACTCATCTGTTTAAAATTAATTGATTTCTTTCCTTTACTGTGATATTTTATCTTGCTGAATTCTTTCCCAAAATAAGCCTATTTTGTACTTAGACTTGGTTATTTACTTCATACTTTTACTGCCCCCTTATATGGCAATAATCAATCTATCCCCAAACTGATTTCTTCCCTTAATTAAACCTGTTACTACCTGTTAAACAGTGATTCCTTAATTAAAGGGAATCACTTGTGTTAATTGATTTTGATTGTGATTATTTCCATGTTTGTGTTTAAAACTTTACCTCTTCTTCACTCGTCTTCAAAACTATAAATACCCACCCCTTCTTATTTCAAAGAGACGGACAATTTAAGTTCAAGAACACACACTTATACTCAAAACTTTCTCTCTTTTCTCTACTACTACTTGTGCTACTACTTTTGTCTAGCTGGCTGAAAGCCAAGGCTAGACTGTGAAATTTTGCTTACTTTTCCTTTCTGCACTTTGCTTCTCTACTGGTATGTCCTAGTTAATTTTCAAGCATCAACAACAACATATTTTTTTAATTGTTTCAACTTCTCTCATTCTTGTCTACTTCTGCTTATGTTTCTGCAGTCAAGTTACATTAATAACATGCTAAAATATGTTCCATTCTCCTTTTAAATTAATGCTCTCCTATGTGTATGAATCCCAAATCCCATATCCCCTCTATGTGTTGGTGTTCCTTTGGTTGGTTTGTGGCCATACTAGCATCACCTATTGATGTGCATGATCAAACCAGACCCCTGCTGGGTCATGTGATTACAAGCAATGTATTCCCAAAACCCCTTTGACCCCTTTTATGACTATTAATTCTGTATTTTGATCATTACCCCAAGTGATTTTTAAACACTTCTGCTACTGATTACCTTAAAAAAATGGACTTACTTTTTAAAAAAACTCTTTTTTCTAAAAAACTATGTGTTCTGCACTTCCATTATATTCTTAGAACCCCTCTTGTGTGAGCCTTGCCTTGGGAACCTTGAGCTCCCTCTGAACTTGGACACATAAGGGCTGGCTCTTCCACACTGCACTCATTTCTGTCTAGTTATGCAAACATAGGTGTAAGCACTACTCGGGGTCCCTTGAGGCCCTTAGGGAACTTTGACATACCCAGGTCTGAGAAAGGCTTTGAAACAATATTGGCATTTGAGGTAGTTTATTCCATAACTCAGAGAGGAAGTCAAGAATCAAGCTTCCTATGGTTATAACTTCTTATTTTTGCACTTTTCTGACGTAATTCAGTAATTTTTGGTCTGTAATAATTTGTAACAAATATTGGGGTTGGCTAGTGAAAAGGGTGGAGTGATTATGCATGCTTTAGCTATTAGAAGAGTAGATAACATGCCTATAGGATCTGTTTAATAAATTCTGCATGTTTCACTTCCACACTTAGACACCATACCTATAGGATCTAAATGACTATAATCAGACATCATGCCTACAAGGTTAAAATCAGCTTTGAAATTAGATGTCATGCCTATAAGATCAAAAAATCAATTTTTCATAGAAATCATGCCTATAGGAATTTCGTTGTGATCAAATGAATTCTGCCTGCTTCACTTCATGTTCAATTAGATACCATGCCTATAGGACCAAAATCAGCCTTTAATACTTAGATACCATGTTTGTAGGAATTAAAATCGGCTATAATACAGATCATGTCTATAGGATCTAAAACCAGTTTAGTTAAAAAATCGGTTTGACTCGTACTGTTCTGAACCAGTTTAAATAACTTACTCTTTTAAATTAAATACGGTTAGAAAGCATGTCTATAGGATCCAGATCGCTCGTTTCAAATTGTTTTCTATTTTTATTATACCCCTAATCAGTGATTGATATCATGCTCACTACTGCGCCTAGGCAAGCCTTAGGTAATAATGATAAAACTGAACTCGTCTTTGTTTAATTAGCACTGCTACAACCAGCAGGCAGACCTGATTCGGACTTCTTATCTGAGTTATGTAATAAGTTGGTCTGCGTCAACAATCAAAACACCCTGCCTTAGTACTTTAAATTCTGACCCCAACTGTGTTTAAGTCATGCTATTTATATGCATTGTCTACAGAGGTATATATGAGCCTATTAATTGTTTATGTGTTTCCCCTTTAAATGTAGTCCTACATGTTTTTTGTTTGTTGCCTTAGCCTTTTACCTTTAAAACCTAAGAGTCAACCTAAAATCATCCCTCTTATAGGAATAGTAGTCCTAAATTCCTCCGGGACTGATAGGAATGAGACGGGTAATAGCATGCAATAGAGGTCGAGACCAATCCGCGCTTTAATACCTTAACGGGGTGGGAAGGGTAGATATGGATATGATGATCGGTGCGCTAATACCACGTGTATCCCCTCTTCTGAGGAGGGTCATACCGGGTATCGCATTGATGTGATCTATATTATAAACAAACCTAGGACCCCCCCCCCATCCTTTTTATATTATCAAGTATTTGTAAAACTGTAATTCCTTTTTAAAATTCGCCTTTTAATAATTGTATTCAAACTCTTACGTGTTTAAACTTAAATCCCCTACTATTTGAGCCTATACTTGTCTATTTGCTAATTGTACAAATTCACAAAATTGTCTGGCCGGGAACCGCACTAGTGGATCTTGAGGGGTGCCTAACACCTTCTCCTTAGGATGATTTCAAGCCCTTATCCTATCTCTGATTATCAAACAAACTTAGAAATGAACCTTATAGGTGTCCTAATGCACCTTAAATCATTAGGTGACGACTCTTCAAAAATGCAAACCCCGTTACCAAAAGGAATGAGTTGTCTTATACCCAAAATGTCATAAACCCAATTTTCCGACGAAAAGGAGGAAAAAAGGGGCACGACAACATGGTTACTCTGCTGGGGATCTTTAGGCTTTTACCACTTCAGATTGTTCTTATGAATTTGTACCCTCCCTTATGTGCAATTACTTGTCCTTTCAGAATTTAATTTCTTTTCGAAAGCAAAACTAACTTATCTTCTTTGTTTCCTTCCTTTATTGCTGCTTTAAATTATGAAAACTGCTGTATTTATCGCTTTCTTAACGTGCAAATACGTGCCAACATGTTTTAATTATTGCATAATCATGCTCAACATCATATTCCACTCATGCCAAACAAATACTATAGCAACAGTTATAATGAGTGGTTGCACTCTTCCTATATCATTACCCCCTAAATTTGAAAAGGCATATTTGCGGTAAAACCAGTTGATCAGCAGTGCAGTTGACGGTACCGTGCCTTCCCCCTCGAGTTGTCTGCTTGAGGGTACCAGTCTAAAACCCCATAGAAATCTTACTCTGTTCAAATTGTGCATGCATCATGGTCAAACCTAGCCGGGTCAGTTATGTTGTCCACATAATGATCCTTTAAAATAGCCTTGTCCAAACTCCCCTGGGTTTCTCTAAACCCAAACGGACATCACCACGTTCTGTGCATTTATTTGGAGAACTAAATGCTTCATGCTAATTGTTGGTATTAAATAGTCGAGTCTGGTGGGGGTAAGGGCTAACCTTATCTGTCTTGTAGAAATATGAGGCACGAAGTCCCTAGATTCAGCATGGTCACCAACATCCACCCAAGACTGCTAAGTTGGTGGAGAGATTTGCCCTCCAATGACCAAACTCTCGTCCGAAAATATCTGGGAAATCTACCTTCCCTCCTAGAGATCCAACCTGACAACAAGATCATAGAAGCTGCCACACTATTTTGGGATTGTGAAAGGACTGTGTTCCGCTTTGGGGACATTGAAACGACACCCTTGCTAGAGGAGATAGGAGGATTGGCCAGTCTTGTGTGGGAAACTCCGGGTTTGCTAATGCCTAAGAACCACAAAGGCAGGGGTTTTCTCAAAATGATGGGTTTGAAGAAGAATCCAGAATTGACATGCTTGAACGAATCCTACATCCCTTTTGACTATTTGTATGAAAGGTACGGTCACAAAAAATCCTACCGTACCTACCCTAACGAGTTTGCCATCACATCCTTGGGGCACATCCATCGAAGGGTTTTCGTCTTCATGTTTTGTTTCCTGGGGCTGATCTTGTTTCCAATGAAGAAAGGGAGAATCCATACCAGGCTGGCTATGGTAACTAAGACCCTAATGGAGGGGATTGGTGGGCAGCCATTCAGCATCGTGCCCATGATCATTGCAGATATATATCGAGCCTTGGAGAAGTGTCAACGAGGAGTAAAACACTTCGAAGGCTGCAATTTATTACTCCAATTCTGGCTCATGGAACATCTCCAAAAGGGCAAATACTGACAAGAGATTCAGCGAAGGGACTGGGATGATCACATCGCTTTCCATCATCCAAAGCAAATGAATTACATCCCCAATATGTTCGCTCAGCCTGAGAATGCCAAAAGATGGGTTGAACTATTTGATAATCCGACTGAAGAATAGGTTCAATGGATGTTCGAGTGGTTTTCGACCGAGGAATTCATAGCCCGATCCAGAGATGCACCTTTCCTGATACTGATTGGTCTGAGAGGAACATATCCTTACGTCCCTCTCCGAGTTATGAGGCAAGCTGGTAGGAAGCAAGTTATACCCAAGGTCGACAACATGAGTCATTTCCGAGCTGACTTCCAAAATGATGATAGTCCCTACAAGTGCCAAGCTCGACATATGTGGCACTGCAAGATCATAATGGGCAAAGATACCATCGAGCCAGATATGTATCATGCTGGTTGTGCTCCTTTCTACTCAGGTTGGTTGGAAGACAATCATGATGGTTTGGGCCAGCCAGGGTTTGCCCGAGGTTACAAGATTATAGATGAAAAGGCCGAGGCGCAGGTCAAGTACAACCAGCTGCGCAAAAAGATCCGTGAGTACGAAAGCGAACATCGCAAAATACAAGAGTCCAGCCAGAAGCTGATTGAGGAATGAAAGGACATAGCTGTCAGTGCCAACAAGCAGCTGGGATACTTGGAGCGAGGCATAGTGGAATTGGAGAGAAAATTTCTCAAGAGGGTCGAAGATTGTCAAAATGCTGAAGGGGCCGAAGGCGGACATCTAGCTAGAGCATACCTATTGCTGGGACTCCGCGAGTTGGGAAAGCTGTTCGACGGAGCTAAGGATGTCGAGTCTGGGGAAGGTCCTTCTGGGACCAAATAGATAGGAGTTCGTTTTTTTGCTTTTATGAATGTAATAAGGCCAATGACCATTAGTGACTTTTTATTTCCTATTTATTTAGTGTCAATTTGGATTCGTCTTATTTTCTATCAATAAAATGAGACATTTAGCATTCTAAGTTCTCCAAAATAATTTGTCGCTAGGCCTACCTCGAGCACAAAGAGGTCCCCCAAATTAGGACACGATTTACATTCCCGCACTATGTGTTTAAATATTGCAATACTTCTTATGATCCTCATTAACTTGGTTACCTTTTGTTTTTGTTTTTGTTTTTATTATTCCCCTCCCCAAAGATTAGTTCGTGCACTCTAGCAATATCATCCTATTCCACGAGATCCAGGGGCCCTCCACCCACTCCTCCTCTTAGTCCTGTCAAAAAATAAGAACAAAGGCAAGATTGAAGATTTGAACAACGTCAGAAAGGAGAATCCAACTGAACGGGTAGAGGCCACTAATAGCCATGGTACTCAGGTTCCTAAGGAGAATGTATCCCAACTTGAACAGAAACTGCTGAAATTCCAAGAAAAGCTCGATCAGGTTCGGAATCTGGCCAGCCTGTCATTTTTCCTCAGCACCCCAGATATCAGTTTTCCCAATACTCAAAACCCTACACCTCCTCAAAATATCCCAAAGCAATAGAATCATCCGTTCCTCACCATCACACTATTCCACCAAAAACTCAATGCAACACTTGCCATATCCCAAACAACACTCCACTACTCATCCCAAAATCTCAAAACTCCACAAATAACCATTTCCATACCCACATACCAGGCCATCATAACACCCCCATCTACATGGAGACCATGCCACACTCCACCCAACCTATCCCAAGCACACCTAAGTCCGATAAAAAGGACCTACTTATCAGGAACCTGGCCGAGGAGCTCAAGAAACTAACCAGCCGGATTCAAGGCATTGAAGGAAGCAAGGGAATTGAGGGGCTGAACTATGAGGATCTTTGCATACAGCCCGATATCGAACTGCCCAAGGGGTAAAAACCTTATAAGTTCGAAATGTTTGATGGTACGGGTGATCCAAAGGTCCATCTGAAGACATACTGCGACAAGCTGGTTGGAGTAGGGAAAGACGAGCGAATCCACATGAAGTTGTTCATGAGGAGTTTGAAAGGAGGTGCATTGTCTTGGTACATCAGCCAAGATCCAAAGAAGTGGTCAAACTAGGTAGGCATGGCATCCGACTTTATTGACAGGTTCAGGTTTAATACAGAGAATGCGCCTGACATGTTCTATATTTAGAATCTAAAGAAGAAGCCTACATAAATGTTTTGCGAGTATGCTACTCGTTGGAGGTCCGAAGCTGTTAAGGTCAGACCTGTCTTAGAAGAGGAACAAATGAACAAGTTCTTTGTCCAGGCCCAAGACCCACAATACTATGAGCGGCTGATGATGATTGAGAACCACAAATTCTCTGACATTATCAAATTGGGTGAAAGAATTGAAGAAGGTATCAAAAGCGGTATGGTTACAAACTTCGAGGCCTTGCAAGCTACCAATAAGGTTTTACCGTCCGGTGGTGTGTCCAAGAAAAGGGATGTGGGGGCCATAATGATTGCACAGAGGATCAAATCTCCCATCAAATATCAAACTTACCCAACACCTCCACTCACATATCAGCAAACTCCGAACTACCAAGCACCCTTACCCTCATACCAAGCTCCACCACCAACTTCTTAGTCACCTCCACCTCCTACATATCAACCTACTTCACCCAGATACTCCCAACCCACACATGTCTACCAAACCTATAATTCTCAGCCATCCCACTATCAATCACCTCCTGCACGCCAAAACTTCCCTAGACCTCGGCCAAATTTCGATCGCAGACATTCAAAACAATATACAGCCGTTGTTGAACCCATTGACCAATTGTATGAGAGACTCAAAGCCACTGGTTATGTCACCCCCATCCCTGCTGCAACCCCTGAGAACCCTTCTTAGTGGGTTAACCCAAACAAATCCTGTGCATACTACTCCGGCATAAAAGGGCACACCATCGATGAATGTTGTTCCTTGAAAGACAAGATCCAGTCTTTAATTGATAACAAGATTATTGTGGCAAAGGAACCCGCTCCAAATGTCCGCAACAACCCTTTGCCAGACCATAAGGGTGGAGGTATCCACATGATCGAAATAGAAGATGACTGGGATCCCGAGGGATCGATCAGGTTGATCGCAGAAGGTGATGACCCAAAGAAGCCAATAGTTACCCTTAATCCGATCATAGTCCAGATTCAACCATCTGAGGACGTTGAGGTGAATATGTTTGTGCCACTTGAGTTTGAAGCAACGTCATCTGCAAAAACACCAGCACTAATTGAGGTTGAATTCGTGTCTCTAACAAATGCACCCACACCATTTGAGGTTGCAGTTTTGCCACCTAAAGCACACACTCCGTTCGGAGTAAGGGTAGCCACGCCGATCCTAGTGGCGATGTCGACCATGACACCATTCCATACAAAGGTTGTACCCTGGGACTATACAGCCAAGGCGAGGAGGAAAGGCAAGGTCAGGTTCGGAGAGACTATTGCAGTATAGGGCATGACGAGAACGGGTAGAGTCTATACCCCTGAACATCTAGCTGAGTCAAGCAAGCAAGCCTCCAATCAGCTACCCATCATTGAGATAGGTCCAGATGACCTCTGGAGAAAGATACAGGCCAAGAAATACTCGGTCATGGACCAGTTGAACAAAACACCAGCGCAAATCTCCATTCTTGCTTTGCTACAAAATTTTGAGGCACACAAGAATGCTCTGTTAAAGGTGCTGAGTGAAGCATACGTACCAAGCAACATCACTGGCGGGGAAATGGCTAACATGGTAGGACAAGTACTCGAGAGCCATAAGATCACCTTTCATGAGGACGAGCTGCCACCTGAAGGGCTGGGGCACAATAAGGCACTGCACATCACCGTGCAATGCGAGGACTATTTCATCACCAGAATCCTGATCGATGGAGGTTCCAGTCTCAACATTTGTCCGTTTGTAACACAAGAAGTTGGGTAAAGGACTACACGAGATAAAAGATGGAGCTATCAATGTGAAAACCTTCGATGGTTCCCAGAGGTTCACCATTGGGGAGATTATTTCATGCCTGCAGATGGGACCAGCATGGTTCGATGTCGATTTCCAGGTAATAGATGTGTCAGCATCTTACAACTTACTGTTGGGATGGCCGTGGATTCATGCTGCTGGGGCCGTAGCATTAACGTTAAACCAGGCAGTAAAATTCTAATGGAATCACTAGGAAGTGATCATTCACGACGATGATAGCAATCCCATATACAGTCGTCAGACCATTCCGGTGATCGAGGGAAGAAGGAAGCTGGGTGGAGAGACTTACCGTCACATTGAACGGGTAAATGCTGTTGACAAGGACAAATGGTGGGATAACAAAATTGAGAGTATACTAAATTGGAGTGGTACGAACCTGGCAAGGGGCTCGACAAGAACCTCCAAGGAATCGCTAAGCCTATAAAACTCAAGAAACATGGCACTACTTTCGGTTTGGGATATGATTACACTTGGGAAGAACTCAACAACTGGTCGCCACCATGGCGTGGTCCTTATTATTCACAAGAGTAGCCAATACCGCATCTGGAGCAGACTTTCCAATAGGCTAACATCGTTTATGGGTCAGACGAAGAAGAAGCACTTGCAACGGTGAAGAATTTGTTCCTAGAAGACAATGATATTGACTGTTGTATTGTTCTTGAGGAGGAGGAGGAGGAAGGCCCTTCCATACAAGCTGTGAGCAAAGGGGCACGCCTCAACAATTAGACCATCAGAACAACCAGAGCCCGACGAGCCTCGGGGTAGCAAGGCTAAAACAAGCATCATTCATTGTTTTATTTACTAAATGATTTTCTTTTTGCATTTTCAATTCCCGCAATAAGATCTTCGATGTTCAAAGAAGTTTATCGAAAGCATTTCTGATTTTCTTATAAATTAATATTTTTGCTATCATTTTTCTTTCCCTACTTTACCAATACAGCATTATTATTACTTATCTTGATGAACCAACGCCTGTGACATGCAATGATTCAACGCAACAAACGGATATTGATTCAGAGGAAGATGACATACCTGACGAGATTGTCAAAGAAGTTGAGAACTTTGAGAATAGACCTAAGTCCAACCTGGACGAGACCGAAATTGTCAACCTGGGAGATGTAGAAAACGTCAAGGAAACACGAATCAACGTTCACCTATCGCCATCAGAAAATAAAGAATACACAGAATTTCTAAAGGAATATGAGGACATATTCGCCTGGTCGTATGATGACATGACTGGTCTGAGTACGTCTATTGTGGCTCACAAACTGCCAACCAATCCAACGTGCCCACCGGTAAAGCAAAAGCTTAGAAAGTTCAAACCTGATATGAGTCTGAAGATCAAGGAAGAAGTCACCAAGCAGGTCAAAGCTAAGGTTCTTAGGGTAGTAGAATACCCGACAAGGTTAGCCAACATCATGCCAGTGTCAAAGAAGGATGGGAAGGTCAGAGTCTGTGTCGACTACCGGGATCTCAACTGGGCCAGTCCGAAAGACGACTTCCCTTTGCCGAACATACACATCCTGATTGACAATTGCGCCAAGCATGAGCTGCAGTCATTTGTAGATTGCTTCGCTAGTTATCATCAGATCTGGATGGATGAAGAAGATACTGAGAAAACGGCTTTCATTACACCGTGGGGAATGTACTATTACAAGATGATGTCGTTCGGCCTGAAGAATGTAGGGGCCACCTACATGAGGGCCATGACTACCATTTTCCATGATATAATACATAAGGAGATTGGGGTATATGTAGATGATGTCATCATCAAGTCCAAGAAGGCCACTGATCACATGGAAGATTTGAGGAAGTTCTTCAATAGATTGCGAAGGTACAACCTGAAACTGAATCCCGTGAAGTGCGCATTTGGGGTTCCTGCTGGAAAATTGCTTGGGTTTATTGTGAGTCGCCAAGGAATAGAACTGGATCCATCAAAAGTCAAAGCTATTCAAGAACTACCACCGCCAAAGAACAAGAAAGATGTGATGAGCTTCTTGGGAAGGCTCAATTACATCAGCCGATTCATAGCATAGTCTACGGTTATTTGAGAGCCAATCTTTAAGATGTTGAAGAAGGACGCCGCTACCAAATGGACTGATGACTGCCAAAGGGCCTTCGACAAAATCAAGGAGTACCTGTCAACACCACCAGTTTTGGTCCCGCCCGAGCCAGATAGACCCTTATTCTTCTACCTTGCAGTATTGGATGGAGCTTTCGGTTGCGTACTAGGGCTGCACGATGAAACGGGGAGGAAGGGGAAGACCATTTATTACCTCAGTAAGAAGTTCACCCCATATGAGGCCCAGTATTCTCTATTAGAGTGCACCTGTTATGCTTTGACTTGGGTAGCTCAGAAGCTGAGGCACTACTTCTGTGCCTATACTACATATCTCATATCAAGGATGGATCCTTTGAAGTACATCTTTCAGAAGCCCATGCCCACTGGCAAGCTAGCCAAGTGGCAAATCCTGTTGAGTGAGTTCGACATTGTTTATGTAACTCAGAAAGCGGTCAAGGGACAAGCACTGACAGACCAACTTGCTGAAAATCCCGTGGATGGAGAATACGAACCCCTGAAAACGTATTTTCCTGATGAAAAGGTATCATTCATAGGAGAAGACATTGCAGAACCCTATGACGGTTGGAGAATGTTTTTCGATGGAGCAGCAAATTTCAAAGGAGTTGGCATAGAAGTTGTCCTAGTATCAGAAACCGGTCAGCATTATCCGGTGTCCGCCAAACTCAGGTTCCCGTGCACCAACAACATGGCAGAGTATGAAGCTTGTATCATATGGCTCAAAATGTCCATTGACATGACTGTTCAAGAGCTACTAGTGATTGGAGATTCAGACTTACTTATACATCAGGTACGAGAAGCATGGGTAACCAAGAACTCCAAGATACTCTCGTATCTGCATCATGTACAGGAATTGAGAAAGAGTTTCACAAAGATGGAGTTCCAACATGTTCCCAGAGTCCAAAATGAGTTCGCCGATGCATTGGCTACCCTGTCATCGATGATACAACATCCGGACAAGAATTTTATTGATCCCATTCTAGTAAAAATCCATGATCAGCCAGCTTACTATGCCCATGTTGATGAAGAAGCAGACGAAAAGCCTTGGTTTCATGATATCAAGGAATATCTGGCAAAATAAGAGTACCCAGAGCTTGCAAACCCTACTCAAAAACGCACACTTCGGAGGTTGTCCAACAATTTCTTTCATAGCAGAGGAATCCTATATAGGAGGACTGTCAATTTGGGATTACTAAGGTGTGTCGACGTAAAGGAAACATCCAAGTTACTACAGGAAATTCATGCTGGGACCTGCGGTCCACATATGAACTATTTTGTCTTAGCAAAGAAGATACACCGAGTAGGTTACTTTTGGATGACCATGAAAACGGACTGCATCTAGTATGTTCGGAAATACCACCGCTGTTAGATACATGCAGACATACCTCCAAATGAGCTTAATGCAACAAGCTCGCCATGGCCATTCGCCGCTTGGGGAATGGACGTTATTGGACCAATTGAGCCTGCCGCTTCCAATGGACACAGATTTATCCTGGTAGCCATAGAATATTTCACCAAGTGGATAGAAGCAGCATCTTACAGAGCAGTGACTAAGAAAGTCGTGGCAGACTTTGTCCGCAACCGCATCATTTGTCGATTCGGAATTCCAGAGTCAATCATCACTGATAATGGCTTGAACCTCAACAACGACTTGATGAAAGCTATGTGTGAAACTTTCAAAATCAGACACAAGAATTCCACAACCTACATGCCTCAAATGAATGGAGTTGTAGAAGCCGCCAACAAGAATATCAAGAAAATATTGAGGAAAATGATAGAGAAGCATAAACAGTGGCACGAGAAGTTGTCATTTTCCCTATTGGGATATTGCACCACAATCCGTACATCGACCGGGGAAACCTCCTATATGTTGGTTTATGGTACAGAGGCTGTCATTCCCGCTAAGGTAGAAATTCTTTCCCTAAGGATCATACAAGAAGTTGAGCTCGACGATGCAGAGTGGGTAAAAAGTCGTTGTGAGCAACTAGCCCTTATAGACGGAAAGAGAATGAACACAGTCTGCCATGGTCAACTCTATCAGAACAGAATGTCCAGAGCCTTCAACAAAAGAGTCAAGCCAAGACAATTCACACCAGGACAGTTGTTGTTAAAGAAAATCTTTCCACATCAAGATGAAGCCAAAGGGAAGTTCTCTCCCAACTGGTAGGGTCCATACATGGTTCATCGGGTTCTGACAAGAGGAGCCCTCATACTTGCAGAAATGGACGGAGAAGTCTTGCCAAAGTCGATCAATTCTGATGCAGTCAAGCATTACTATGTGTAATCTTTATGCTTTCCTATATGATGTAAATTGAACTACGCCTAACCTGATTCTTATTTAAGAGGGGATACGTAGGCAGCCCTATAGGTTCGGTCACAATTCAATAAAAATTTCATTTCCCCCCCCCCGCAATTGGAAACTGGGGCAGAGTTTTGAGGACCCTCAAAATTCCGAAGTAACTTCAGCCGATCGCCGCACATGCAACAGTTAGAAACATCAACTCATCAAACTGGGGCAGAATTTTGAGGAGGATCCTCAAAATTTCGTAGCAAGAGAGGTTGCAATGTCCTGAACCACGTCACATTTGTCGGTTCATCTATAAGCTATTTTTAATTATATGCTGATGTCATACTTTTACAAAATCATGCATGTTTATTATCGAAACCGCTTTGTTTAGCAACGCTGCCCCAATGATACAGACAATATCACCAGATCCAAAGCCGAGCAAGTCAAGAAAAGACAGTGGGGATACGAACTGACCTCCCCCCTACAAAACTCACAATTTTTCTTTGGATGCAGGCACTAGGACTGCGAAATCATTAAAGATACTATACACTCATGGGACAAACATTATTCAGGAATACAACTCTCAGAACCATTGCACTTACCAATATTTGCTATCCGCACACACCAGTGATTTTTCGTCCGACACAAATGCTCTCAGTAATCACAATATCGCAATCTGCTATCAGCTAAGAAAATTCTACTATCATTCGTTATTTCGATTTGCATAAGGCTACCATTCTGCCTTCTGAGACTAAATTTTGTCTCCATCTGCATTTGCATTTTTGCATAAGGCTACTATTCTGCCTTCCGAGACTAAAACGATGTCTCCATCTCCATTTGCATCCTGCATAAGGCTACTATTCTGCCTTCCGAGACTAAAACACTATCTCCATCTCCATTTGCATCCTGCATAAGGCTACCATTCTGCCTTCCGAGACTAAACGTCGTCTCCATATGCATTCTTGCATAAGGCTACTATTCTATCTTCCAATCTGCATAAGGCTACCTTTCTGCCTTCCGAGACTAAACGCTGTCTCCGTCTGCATTTCTACATAAGGCTACCGTTTTGCCTTCTGAGACTAAACGCTGTCTCCATCTGCATCTTGCATAAGGCTACCATTCTGCCTTCCGAGGTTAAGCTCTACCTCCACCTGCATTCGCGCCTTTGCATAAGGCTATCATTTTGCCTTCCAAGGCTAAGCTCTGCCTCCTACTTTCTTTAGAACTAAGCACTATCCCAAGCACTATTTATTTCAATTTTCGTACGGGCTAGGCTCTACCCTTAAATTCGCAAGACTAAGCTCTGTCTTGTCCGCATCATGCTATTGCATCCTTCATAGGCTGAAATATTGCCAACTCATCCGAAGGCATCATCGTTCGGAGGCATCATCTTCATATCCCGAGAACACCATGTCATGGCCTGAGGATCCCTTTCAATCTTTTGCATATCATTATTCAAAGGCGTCACGGTTCGGAGGCACCATCCTCATAGCCCGAGAACATCATTTCATGGCCTGCGAATCCTTTATCATACACTTCATGGCCTAGGACATCATGGTCTGAGGACGCCATTCCTAACCGTCCAAAGACAACATTCATGGTCCAACGAAAATTTGCATCATGTTTAAATTTATGCACAATATATGCTTGTATTGCTTAATTGCAGGTAAGGCGGCGAGCAACGGCTATCCCAGTAGGAGCGATCCCGCTCCAGTTCCCTCAGCCATATCAAACCTTAACCATCCCCACAAGTCGTCCACTCACCCCGCCTTGGATATTGCATCCGTCTTTGAAATCGCTTCATTGGTATACTCCGCCAATGAATCCTGAACTACATATAGCCTGATTCCTGTAAAACCAGGGGTATGTAGGCAGCTCAAAATCCAGGGTGCGGCCTAAACCTCTTCAAACCGTTTCGCTAAGTCAAAATTGGCCATCAAATCTTTACCCAACAACTCTTTCATCTTTTCCGGTAAAGAGGGACAACTGTTGATATCCAATTTTTTTAAATATATTTTCAATTTGCAAAATAACTTCAAAATGGCATATATATGCATATGTAAGCATATCCAAGTGATTTATTATTTTTCCATAATTTTTAAAGGTTTTTAAATCAATCTATTTCCCTTTTAATCCATAAAATCCCAATAATTACTTCCAAAATTATTATTTTTTGGTAATTCATCTATTGGATTTTCATTTCTTTTCCAAAATATAGCTAAGGTAATTTTTACAATCTTATTTAGTATTTTATAAAGCTAATTACATATAATTATAATATTAGCCCTTTTTAAGGTTTAATTGTGTTCTATATTCATAAAATTAAGCCCTGCATTTTTAAAATTGTTAATTGTATATTACAAATCATTTTAGTGCTTTCAATTTGTTTCCAAAATTTATTTACTATTTTTTATAAATTTAAAAGGTAAAAATTGGCTATTTAAATAATAGCCCAATTGCATTTTAATTGTAGCCTAAATCTGACCCCAAATCAGACCGAATTTCCCCGGCCCAATTTTATTTAAACCCGACCCCTAACCCAGTTTAACCGGCCCAACCCGGATTTCCCACCTACCCTTTTAAATCTAGGCCGTTGATCATTTAGATCAACAACCATCGTTCCCCCTTACCATTTTTAACCCTGAACGTCCCCTAAACCTAACTCATTTTCCACCACCCGCCGCCTCTGAATCCCTTCCCTCTCAATTCTCTCTGCAACCTCACATGAACCCTAGCCGCCGCCATCTAATTCCACCCTAATCCACCTCAACCCCTGCCTAATCCATGGCCTCTCATGGCTATTTGAGATGTATATCGGCCTCCTATGGCTCCTGGGTGTTTATTTCTGTGGTTTGATGGCCAGACCTCGAAGGAATCTGGTCCAATCCTTGCTCGACTTCTGTTCATGGCCTTTCTCCGGCCATTCATGGCCTTTCTCCGGCCATTCATGGCCTTTCAAGGCATATCCTTGACTTTCCTGGTTAGATCGGTAACTCTCAAGGTCTTTCTCATCTTTTCTGGGTTTTCCGAAACCCTAATCTTTAAGATTTTGCTATTTTCTTCAGATCTATCTTAAATTTGTGTTTACTACGAACTTCGTAAGTGCTTTCTTGAAGGTTCTTCAACTTTTCTTTCAAAACGACTCTTTATTTTTCGACGATTAGGGTTTTCCTTTAAGTTTTTCAAAAGAGCTCTTCTCTGATTTTAATGTTGTCTGTGATTTTGCTATGTTTAAAACGGTTTGCTCATGTTGTTCTTCTATCTATTTCAGCATGTTAAAAACCCTAGTTCCCTTTTAGTCTTATCCGAGTTTTGAAATTGTTTGCTTAAATGTGTGCTTATTTTAATTGTTTTGCCTCACTTGTTACTGTGAGACCTTTACTTGTTTCTGACTCTCTTTACCTATTACTATGTTCTTCTTCACTGTTGATTCTATGTGACTACTTGACCTACTTAACAATGTGCTTCGAATATTTTCTTGCTACTGAGCCCTAGTTTACCCCCATTGCTACTGTATGTTTGTGTTGCTTCTTTTTGTCAACATGGTTAACTTTGCATGCTTGTTCATCCCTTGCTATTTATATGGTGAAGTGCAGAACCATGTTCCTTTCTTGATTGATCTTGATTTCCTCAATCTTCCGACTAATTGTAAAAGGTTTTCTTACGAGCCCTAATTTTTACTCATCTGTTTAAAATTAATTGATTCCTTTCCTTTACTGTGATATTTTACCTTGCTGAATTCTTTCCCAAAATAAGCCTATTTTGTACTTAGACTTGGTTATTTACTTCATACTTTTACTGCCCCCTTATATGGCAATAATCAATCTATCCCCAAACTGATTTCTTCCCTTAATTAAACCTGTTACTACCTGTTAAACAGTGATTCCTTAATTAAAGGGAATCACTTGTGTTAATTGATTTTGATTGTGATTATTTCCATGTTTGTGTTTAAGACTTTACCTCTTCTTCACTCGTCTTCAAAACTATAAATACCCACCCCTTCTTATTTCAAAGAGACGGACAATTTAAGTTCAAGAACACACACTTATACTCAAAACTTTCTCTCTTTTCTCTACTACTACTTGTGCTACTACTTTTGTCTAGCTGGCTGAAAGCCAAGGCTAGACTGTGAAATTTTGCTTACTTTTCCTTTCTGCACTTTGCTTCTCTACTGGTATGTCCTAGTTAATTTTCAAGCATCAACAACAACATATTTTTTTAATTGTTTCAACTTCTCTCATTCTTGTCTACTTCTGCTTATGTTTCTGCAGTCAAGTTACATTAATAACATGCTAAAATATGTTCCATTCTCCTTTTAAATTAATGCTCTCCTATGTGTATGAATCCCAAATCCCATATCCCCTCTATGTGTTGGTGTTCCTTTGGTTGGTTTGTGGCCATACTAGCATCACCTATTGATGTGCATGATCAAACCAGACCCCTGCTGGGTCATGTGATTACAAGCAATGTATTCCCAAAACCCCTTTGACCCCTTTTATGACTATTAATTCTGTATTTTGATCATTACCCCAAGTGATTTTTAAACACTTCTGCTACTGATTACCTTTTAAACACTTCTGCTACTGATTACCTTAAAAAAATGGACTTACTTTTTAAAAAAACTCTTTTTTCTAAAAAACTATGTGTTCTGCACTTCCATTATATTCTTAGAACCCCTCTTGTGTGAGCCTTGCCTTGGGAACCTTGAGCTCCCTCTGAACTTGGACACATAAGGGCTGGCCCTTCCACACTGCACTCATTTCTGTCTAGTTATGCAAACATAGGTGTAAGCACTACTCGGGGTCCCTTGAGGCCCTTAGGGAACTTTGACATACCCAGGTCTGAGAAAGGCTTTGAAACAATATTGGCATTTGAGGTAGTTTATTCCATAACTCAGAGATGAAGTCAAGAATCAAGCTTCCTATGGTTATAACTTCTTATTTTTGCACTTTTCTGACGTAATTCAGTAATTTTTGGTCTGTAATAATTTGTAACAAATATTGGGGTTGGCTAGTGAAAAGGGTGGAGTGATTATGCATGCTTTAGCTATTAGAAGAGTAGATAACATGCCCATAGGATCTGTTTAATAAATTCTGCATGTTTCACTTCCACACTTAGACACCATACCTATAGGATCTAAATGACTATAATCAGACATCATGCCTACAAGGTTAAAATCAGCTTTGAAATTAGATGTCATGCCTATAAGATCAAAAAATCAATTTTTCATAGAAATCATGCCTATAGGAATTTCGTTGTGATCAAATGAATTCTGCCTGCTTCACTTCATGTTCAATTAGATACCATGCCTATAGGACCAAAATCAGCCTTTAATACTTAGATACCATGTTTGTAGGAATTAAAATCGGCTATAATAGAGATCATGTCTATAGGATCTAAAACCAGTTTAGTTAAAAAATCAGTTTGACTCGTACTGTTCTGAACCAGTTTAAATAACTTACTCTTTTAAATTAAATACGGTTAGAAAGCATGTCTATAGGATCCAGATCGCTCGTTTCAAATTGTTTTCTATTTTTATTATACCCCTAATCAGTAATTGATATCATGCTCACTACTGCGCCTAGGCAAGCCTTAGGTAATAATGATAAAACTAAACTCGTCTTTGTTTAATTAGCACTGCTACAACCAGCAGGCAGACCTGATTCGGACTTCTTATCTGAGTTATGTAATAAGTTGGTCTGCGTCAACAATCAAAACACCCTGCCTTAGTACTTTAAATTCTGACCCCAACTGTGTTTAAGTCATGCTATTTATATGCATTGTCTACAGAGGTATATATGAGCCTATTAATTGTTTATGTGTTTCCCCTTTAAATGTAGTCCTACATGTTTTTTGTTTGTTGCCTTAGCCTTTTACCTTTAAAACCTAAGAGTCAACCTAAAATCATCCCTCTTATAGGAATAGTAGTCCTAAATTCCTCCGGGACTGATAGGAATGAGACGGGTAATAGCATGCAATAGAGGTCGAGACCAATCCGCGCTTTAATACCTTAACGGGGTGGGAAGGGTAGATATGGATATGATGATCGATGCGCTAATACCACGTGTATCCCCTCTTCTGAGGAGGGTCATACCGGGTATCGCATTGATGTGATCTATATTATAAACAAACCTAGGACCCCCCCCATCCTTTTTATATTCTCAAGTATTTGTAAAACTGTAATTCCTTTTTAAAATTCGCCTTTTAATAATTGTATTCAAACTCTTACATGTTTAAACTTAAATCCCCTACTATTTGAGCCTATACTTGTCTATTTGCTAATTGTACAAATTCACAAAATTGTCTGGCCGGGAACCGCACTAGTGGATCTTGAGGGGTGCCTAACACCTTCTCCTTAGGATGATTTCAAGCCCTTATCCTATCTCTGATTATCAAACAAACTTAGAAATGAACCTTATAGGTGTCCTAATGCACCTTAAATCATTAGGTGACGACTCTTCAAAAATGCAAACCCCGTTACCAAAAGGAATGAGTTGTCTTATACCCAAAATGTCATAAACCCAATTTTCCGACGAAAAGGAGGAAAAAAGGGGCACGACAACATGGTTACTCTGCTGGGGATCTTTAGGCTTTTACCACTTCAGATTGTTCTTATGAATTTGTACCCTCCCTTATGTGCAATTACTTGTCCTTTCAGAATTTAATTTCTTTTCGAAAGCAAAACTAACTTATCTTCTTTGTTTCCTTCCTTTATTGCTGCTTTAAATTATGAAAACTGCTGTATTTATCGCTTTCTTAACGTGCAAATACGTGCCAACATGTTTTAATTATTGCATAATCATGCTCAACATCATATTCCACTCATGCCAAACAAATACTATAGCAACAGTTATAATGAGTGGTTGCACTCTTCCTATATCATTACCCCCTAAATTTGAAAAGGCATATTTGCGGTAAAACCAGTTGATCAGCAGTGCAGTTGACGGTACCGTGCCTTCCCCCTCGAGTTGTCTGCTTGAGGGTACCAGTCTAAAACCCCATAGAAATCTTACTCTGTTCAAATTGTGCATGCATCATGGTCAAACCTAGCCGGGTCAGTTATGTTGTCCACATAATGATCCTTTAAAATAGCCTTGTCCAAACTCCCCTGGGTTTCTCTAAACCCAAACGGACATCACCACGTTCTGTGCATTTATTTGGAGAACTAAATGCTTCATGCTAATTGTTGGTATTAAATAGTCGAGTCTGGTGGGGGTAAGGGCTAACCTTATCTGTCTTGTAGAAATATGAGGCACGAAGTCCCTAGATTCAGCATGGTCACCAACATCCACCCAAGACTGCTAAGTTGGTGGAGAGATTTGCCCTCCAATGACCAAACTCTCGTCCGAAAATATCTGGGAAATCTACCTTCCCTCCTAGAGATCCAACCTGACAACAAGATCATAGAAGCTGCCACACTATTTTGGGATTGTGAAAGGACTGTGTTCCGCTTTGGGGACATTGAAACGACACCCTTGCTAGAGGAGATAGGAGGATTGGCCAGTCTTGTGTGGGAAACTCCGGGTTTGCTAATGCCTAAGAACCACAAAGGCAGGGGTTTTCTCAAAATGATGGGTTTGGAGAAGAATCCAGAATTGACATGCTTGAACGAATCCTACATCCCTTTTGACTATTTGTATGAAAGGTACGGTCACAAAAAATCCTACCGTACCTACCCTAACGAGTTTGCCATCACATCCTTGGGGCACATCCATCGAAGGGTTTTCGTCTTCATGTTTTGTTTCCTGGGGCTGATCTTGTTTCCAATGAAGAAAGGGAGAATCCATACCAGGCTGGCTATGGTAACTAAGACCCTAATGGAGGGGATTGGTGGGCAGCCATTCAGCATCGTGCCCATGATCATTGCAGATATATATCGAGCCTTGGAGAAGTGTCAACGAGGAGTAAAACACTTCGAAGGCTGCAATTTATTACTCCAATTCTGGCTCATGGAACATCTCCAAAAGGGCAAATACTGACAAGAGATTCAGCGAAGGGACTGGGATGATCACATCGCTTTCCATCATCCAAAGCAAATGAATTACATCCCCAATATGTTCGCTCAGCCTGAGAATGCCAAAAGATGGGTTGAACTATTTGATAATCCGACTGAAGAATAGGTTCAATGGATGTTCGAGTGGTTTTCGACCGAGGAATTCATAGCCCGATCCAGAGATGCACCTTTCCTGATACTGATTGGTCTGAGAGGAACATATCCTTACGTCCCTCTCCGAGTTATGAGGCAAGCTGGTAGGAAGCAAGTTATACCCAAGGTCGACAACATAAGTCATTTCCGAGCTGACTTCCAAAATGATGATAGTCCCTACAAGTGCCAAGCTCGACATATGTGGCACTGCAAGATCATAATGGGCAAAGATACCATCGAGCCAGATATGTATCATGCTGGTTGTGCTCCTTTCTACTCAGGTTGGTTGGAAGACAATCATGATGGTTTGGGCCAGCCAGGGTTTGCTCGAGATTACAGGATTATAGATGAAAAGGCCGAGGCGCAGGTCAAGTACAACCAGCTGCGCAAAAAGATCCGTGAGTACGAAAGCGAACATCGCAAAATACAAGAGTCCAGCCAGAAGCTGATTGAGGAATGAAAGGACATAGTTGTCAGTGCCAACAAGCAGCTGGGATACTTGGAGCGAGGCATAGTGGAATTGGAGAGAAAATTTCTCAAGAGGGTCGAAGATTGTCAAAATGCTGAAGGGGCCGAAGGCGGACATCTAGCTAGAGCATACCTATTGCTGGGACTCCGCGAGTTGGGAAAGCTGTTCGACGGAGCTAAGGATGTCGAGTCTGGGGAAGGTCCTTCTGGGACCAAATAGATAGGAGTTCGTTTTTTTGCTTTTATGAATGTAATAAGGCCAATGACCATTAGTGACTTTTTATTTCCTATTTATTTAGTGTCAATTTGGATTCGTCTTATTTTCTATCAATAAAATGAGACATTTAGCATTCTAAGTTCTCCAAAATAATTTGTCGCTAGGCCTACCTCGAGCACAAAGAGGTCCCCCAAATTAGGACACGATTTACATTCCTGCACTATGTGTTTAAATATTGCAATACTTCTTATGATCCTCATTAACTTGGTTACCTTTTGTTTTTGTTTTTGTTTTTATTATTCCCCTCCCCAAAGATTAGTTCGTGCACTCTAGCAATATCATCCTATTCCACGAGATCCAGGGGCCCTCCACCCACTCCTCCTCTTAGTCCTGTCAAAAAATAAGAACAAAGACAAGATTGAAGATTTGAACAACGTCAGAAAGGAGAATCCAACTGAACGGGTAGAGGCCACTAATAGCCATGGTACTCAGGTTCCTAAGGAGAATGTATCCCAACTTGAACAGAAACTGCTGAAATTCCAAGAAAAGCTCGATCAGGTTCGGAATCTGGCCAGCCTGTCATTTTTCCTCAGCACCCCAGATATCAGTTTTCCCAATACTCAAAACCCTACACCTCCTCAAAATATCCCAAAGCAATAGAATCATCCGTTCCTCACCATCACACTATTCCACCAAAAACTCAATGCAACACTTGCCATATCCCAAACAACACTCCACTACTCATCCCAAAATCTCAAAACTCCACAAATAACCATTTCCATACCCACATACCAGGCCATCATAACACCCCCATCTACATGGAGACCATGCCACACTCCACCCAACCTATCCCAGGCACACCTAAGTCCGATAAAAAGGACCTACTTATCAGGAACCTGGCCGAGGAGCTCAAGAAACTAACCAGCCGGATTCAACGCATTGAAGGAAGCAAGGGAATTGAGGGGCTGAACTATGAGGATCTTTGCATACAGCCCGATATCGAACTGCCCAAGGGGTAAAAACCTTATAAGTTCGAAATGTTTGATGGTACGGGTGATCCAAAGGTCCATCTGAAGACATACTGCGACAAGCTGGTTGGAGTAGGGAAAGACGAGCGAATCCACATGAAGTTGTTCATGAGGAGTTTGAAAGGAGGTGCATTGTCTTGGTACATCAGCCAAGATCCAAAGAAGTGGTCAAGCTAGGTAGGCATGGCATCCGACTTTATTGACAGGTTCAGGTTTAATACAGAGAATGCGCCTGACATGTTCTATATTTAGAATCTAAAGAAGAAGCCTACATAAATGTTTTGCGAGTATGCTACTCGTTGGAGGTCCGAAGCTGCTAAGGTCAGACCTGTCTTAGAAGAGGAACAAATGAACAAGTTCTTTGTCCAGGCCCAAGACCCACAATACTATGAGCGGCTGATGATGATTGAGAACCACAAATTCTCTGACATTATCAAATTGGGTGAAAGAATTGAAGAAGGTATCAAAAGCGGTATGGTTACAAACTTCGAGGCCTTGCAAGCTACCAATAAGGTTTTACCGTCCGGTGGTGTGTCCAAGAAAAGGGATGTGGGGGCCATAATGATTGCACAGAGGATCAAATCTCCCATCAAATATCAAACTTACCCAACACCTCCACTCACATATCAGCAAACTCCGAACTACCAAGCACCCTTACCCTCATACCAAGCTCCACCACCAACTTCTTAGTCACCTCCACCTCCTACATATCAACCTACTTCACCCAGATACTTCCAACCCACACATGTCTACCAAACCTATAATTCTCAGCCATCCCACTATCAATCACCTCCTGCACGCCAAAACTTCCCTAGACCTCGGCCAAATTTCGATCGCAGACATTCAAAACAATATACAGCCGTTGCTGAACCCATTGACCAATTGTATGAGAGACTCAAAGCCACTGGTTATGTCACCCCCATCCCTGCTGCAACCCCTGAGAACCCTTCTTAGTGGGTTAACCCAAACAAATCCTGTGCATACTACTCCGGCATAAAAGGGCACACCATCGATGAATGTTGTTCCTTGAAAGACAAGATCCAGTCTTTAATTGATAACAAGATTATTGTGGCAAAGGAACCCGCTCCAAATGTCCGCAACAACCCTTTGCCAGACCATAAGGGTGGAGGTATCCACATGATCGAAATAGAAGATGACTGGGATCCCGAGGGATCGATCAGGTTGATCGCAGAAGGTGATGACCCAAAGAAGCCAATAGTTACCCTTAATCCGATCATAGTCCAGATTCAACCATCTGAGGACGTTGAGGTGAATATGTTTGTGCCACTTG
This sequence comes from Nicotiana sylvestris, assembly GCF_000393655.2. Classification (NCBI taxonomy): domain Eukaryota; kingdom Viridiplantae; phylum Streptophyta; class Magnoliopsida; order Solanales; family Solanaceae; genus Nicotiana; species Nicotiana sylvestris. Next base: position 137,044,987 of record NC_091062.1, read on the forward strand.
AGTTTGAAGCAACGTCATCTGCAAAAACACCAGCACTAATTGAGGTTGAATTCGTGTCTCTAACAAATGCACCCACACCATTTGAGGTTGCAGTTTTGCCACCTAAAGCACACACTCCGTTCGGAGTAAGGGTAGCCACGCCGATCCCAGTGGCGATGTCGACCATGACACCATTCCATACAAAGGTTGTACCCTGGGACTATACAGCCAAGGCGAGGAGGAAAGGCAAGGTCAGGTTCGGAGAGACTATTGCAGTATAGGGCATGACGAGAACGGGTAGAGTCTATACCCCTGAACATCTAGCTGAGTCAAGCAAGCAAGCCTCCAATCAGCTACCCATCATTGAGATAGGTCCAGATGACCTCTGGAGAAAGATACAGGCCAAGAAATACTCGGTCATGGACCAGTTGAACAAAACACCAGCGCAAATCTCCATTCTTGCTTTGCTACAAAATTCTGAGGCACACAAGAATGCTCTGTTAAAGGTGCTGAGTGAAGCATACGTACCAAGCAACATCACTGGCGGGGAAATGGCTAACATGGTAGGACAAGTACTCGAGAGCCATAAGATCACCTTTCATGAGAACGAGCTGCCACCTGAAGGGCTGGGGCACAATAAGGCACTGCACATCACCGTGCAATGCGAGGACTATTTCATCACCAGAATCCTGATCGATGGAGGTTCCAGTCTCAACATTTGTCCGTTTGTAACACAAGAAGTTGGGTAAAGGACTACACGAGATAAAAGATGGAGCTATCAATGTGAAAGCCTTCGATGGTTCCCAGAGGTTCACCATTGGGGAGATTATTTCATGCCTGCAGATGGGACCAGCATGGTTCGATGTCGATTTCCAGGTAATAGATGTGCCAGCATCTTACAACTTACTGTTGGGATGGCCGTGGATTCATGCTGCTGGGGCCGTAGCATTAACGTTAAACCAGGCAGTAAAATTCTAATGGAATCACTAGGAAGTGATCATTCACGACGATGATAGCAATCCCATATACAGTCGTCAGACCATTCCGGTGATCGAGGGAAGAAGGAAGCTGGGTGGAGAGACTTACCGTCACATTGAATGGGTAAATGCTGTTGACAAGGACAAATGGTGGGATAACAAAATTGAGAGTATACTAAATTGGAGTGGTACGAACCTGGCAAGGGGCTCGACAAGAACCTCCAAGGAATCGCTAAGCCTATAAAACTCAAGAAACATGGCACTACTTTCGGTTTGGGATATGATTACACTTGGGAAGAACTCAACAATTGGTCGCCACCATGGCGTGGTCCTTATTATTCACAAGAGTAGCCAATACCGCATCTGGAGCAGACTTTCCAATAGGCTAACATCGTTTATGGGTCAGACGAAGAAGAAGCACTTGCAACGGTGAAGAATTTGTTCCTAGAAGACAATGATATTGACTGTTGTATTGTTCTTGAGGAGGAGGAGGAGGAAGGCCCTTCCATACAAGCTGTGAGCAAAGGGGCACGCCTCAACAATTAGACCATCAGAACAACCAGAGCCCGACGAGCCTCGGGGTAGCAAGGCTAAAACAAGCATCATTCATTGTTTTATTTACTAAATGATTTTCTTTTTGCATTTTCAATTCCCGCAATAAGATCTTCGATGTTCAAAGAAGTTTATCGAAAGCATTTCTGATTTTCTTATAAATTAATATTTTTGCTATCATTTTTCTTTCCCTACTTTACCAATACAGCATTATTATTACTTATCTTGATGAACCAACGCCTGTGACATGCAATGATTCAACGCAACAAACGGATATTGATTCAGAGGAAGATGACATACCTGACGAGATTGTCAAAGAAGTTGAGAACTTTGAGAATAGACCTAAGTCCAACCTGGACGAGACCGAAATTGTCAACCTGGGAGATGTAGAAAACGTCAAGGAAACACGAATCAACGTTCACCTATCGCCATCAGAAAATAAAGAATACACAGAATTTCTAAAGGAATATGAGGACATATTCGCCTGGTCGTATGATGACATGACTGGTCTGAGTACGTCTATTGTGGCTCACAAACTGCCAACCAATCCAACGTGCCCACCGGTAAAGCAAAAGCTTAGTAAGTTCAAACCTGATATGAGTCTGAAGATCAAGGAAGAAGTCACCAAGCAGGTCAAAGCTAAGGTTCTTAGGGTAGTAGAATACCCGACAAGGTTAGCCAACATCATGCCAGTGTCAAAGAAGGATGGGAAGGTCAGAGTCTGTGTCGACTACCGGGATCTCAACTGGGCCAGTCCGAAAGACGACTTCCCTTTGCCGAACATACACATCCTGATTGACAATTGCGCCAAGCATGAGCTGCAGTCATTTGTAGATTGCTTCGCTAGTTATCATCAGATCTGGATGGATGAAGAAGATACTGAGAAAACGGCTTTCATTACACCGTGGGGAATGTACTATTACAAGATGATGTCGTTCGGCCTGAAGAATGTAGGGGCCACCTACATGAGGGCCATGACTACCATTTTCCATGATATAATACATAAGGAGATTGGGGTATATGTAGATGATGTCATCATCAAGTCCAAGAAGGCCACTGATCACATGGAAGATTTGAGGAAGTTCTTCAATAGATTACGAAGGTACAACCTGAAACTGAATCCCGTGAAGTGCGCATTTGGGGTTCCTACTGGAAAATTGCTTGGGTTTATTGTGAGTCGCCAAGGAATAGAACTGGATCCATCAAAAGTCAAAGCTATTCAAGAACTACCACCGCCAAAGAACAAGAAAGATGTGATGAGCTTCTTGGGAAGGCTCAATTACATCAGCCGATTCATAGCATAGTCTACGGTTATTTGTGAGCCAATCTTTAAGATGTTGAAGAAGGACGCCGCTACCAAATGGACTGATGACTGCCAAAGGGCCTTCGACAAAATCAAGGAGTACCTGTCAACACCACCAGTTTTGGTCCCGCCCGAGCCAGATAGACCCTTATTCTTCTACCTTGCAGTATTGGATGGAGCTTTCGGTTGCGTACTAGGGCTGCACGATGAAACGGGGAGGAAGGGGAAGACCATTTATTACCTCAGTAAGAAGTTCACCCCATATGAGGCCCAGTATTCTCTATTAGAGTGCACCTGTTATGCTTTGACTTGGGTAGCTCAGAAGCTGAGGCACTACTTCTGTGCCTATACTACACATCTCATATCAAGGATGGATCCTTTGAAGTACATCTTTCAGAAGCCCATGCCCACTGGCAAGCTAGCCAAGTGGCAAATCCAGTTGAGTGAGTTCGACATTGTTTATGTAACTCAGAAAGCGGTCAAGGGACAAGCACTGACAGACCAACTTGCTGAAAATCCCGTGGATGGAGAATACGAACCCCTGAAAACGTATTTTCCTGATGGAAAGGTATCATTCATAGGAGAAGACATTGTAGAACCCTATGACGGTTGGAGAATGTTTTTCGATAGAGCAGCAAATTTCAAAGGAGTTGGCATAGAAGTTGTCCTAGTATCAGAAACCGGTCAGCATTATCTGGTGTCCGCCAAACTCAGGTTCCCGTGCACCAACAACATGGCCGAGTATGAAGCTTGTATCATAGGGCTCAAAATGTCCATTGACATGACTGTTCAAGAGCTACTAGTGATTGGAGATTCAGACTTACTTATACATCAGGTACGAGAAGCATGGGTAACCAAGAACTCCAAGATACTCTCGTATCTGCATCATGTACAGGAATTGAGAAAGAGTTTCACAAAGATGGAGTTCCAACATGTTCCCAGAGTCCAAAATGAGTTCGCCGATGCATTGGCTACCCTGTCATCGATGATACAACATCCGGACAAGAATTTTATTGATCCCATTCTAGTAAAAATCCATGATCAGCCAGCTTACTATGCCCATGTTGATGAAGAAGCAGACGAAAAGCCTTGGTTTCATGATATCAAGGAATATCTGGCAAAATAAGAGTACCCAGAGCTTGCAAACCCTACTCAAAAACGCACACTTCGGAGGTTGTCCAACAATTTCTTTCATAGCAGAGGAATCCTATATAGGAGGACTATCAATTTGGGATTACTAAGGTGTGTCGACGTAAAGGAAACATCCAAGTTACTACAGGAAATTCATGCTGGGACCTGTGGTCCACATATGAACTATTTTGTCTTAGCAAAGAAGATACACCGAGTAGGTTACTTTTGGATGACCATGAAAACGGACTGCATCCAGTATGTTCGGAAATACCACCGTTGTTAGATACATGCAGACATACCTCCAAATGAGCTTAATGCAACAAGCTCGCCATGGCCGTTCGCCGCTTGGGGAATGGACGTTATTGGACCAATTGAGCCTGCCGCTTCCAATGGACACAGATTTATCCTGGTAGCCATAGACTATTTCACCAAGTGGATAGAAGCAGCATCTTACAGAGCAGTGACTAAGAAAGTCGTGGCAGACTTTGTCCGCAACCGCATCATTTGTTGATTCGGAATTCCAGAGTCAATCATCACTGATAATGGCTTGAACCTTAACAACGACTTGATGAAAGCTATGTGTGAAACTTTCAAAATCAGACACAAGAATTCCACAACCTACATGCCTCAAATGAATGGAGTTGTAGAAGCCGCCAACAAGAATATCAAGAAAATATTGAGGAAAATGATAGAGAAGCATAAACAGTGGCACGAGAAGTTGTCATTTTCCCTATTGGGATATTGCACCACAATCCGTACATCGACCGGGGACACCTCCTATATGTTGGTTTATGGTACAGAGGCTGTCATTCCCGCTAAGGTAGAAATTCTTTCCCTAAGGATCATACAAGAAGTTGAGCTCGACGATGCAGAGTGGGTAAAAAGTCGTTGTGAGCAACTAGCCCTTATAGACGGAAAGAGAATGAACACAGTCTGCCATGGTCAACTCTATCAGAACAGAATGTCCAGAGCCTTCAACAAAAGAGTCAAGCCAAGACAATTCACACAGGACAACTGTTGTTAAAGAAAATCTTTCCACATCAAGATGAAGCCAAAGGGAAGTTCTCTCCCAACTGGTAGGGTCCATACATGGTTCATCGGGTTCTGACAAGAGGAGCCCTCATACTTGCAGAAATGGACGGAGAAGTCTTGCCAAAGCCGATCAATTCTGATGCAGTCAAGCATTACTATGTGTAATCTTTATGCTTTCCTATATGATGTAAATTGAACTACGCCTAACCTGATTCCTATTTAAGAGGGGATACGTAGGCAGCCCTATAGGTTCGGTCACAATTCAATAAAAATTTCATTTCCCCCCTGCAATTGGAAACTGGGGCAGAGTTTTGAGGACCCTCAAAATTCCGAAGTAACTTCAGCCGATCGCCGCACATGCAACAGTTAGAAACATCAACTCATCAAACTGGGGCAGAATTTTGAGGAGGATCCTCAAAATTTCGTAGCAAGAGAGGTTGCAATGTCCTGAACCACGTCACATTTGTCGGTTCATCTATAAGCTATTTTTAATTATATGCTGATGTCATACTTTTACAAAATCATGCATGTTTATTATCGAAACCGCTTTGTTTAGCAACGCTGCCCCAATGATACAGACAATATCACCAGATCCAAAGCCGAGCAAGTCAAGAAAAGACAGTGGGGATACGAACTGACCTCCCCCCTACAAAACTCACAATTTTTCTTTGGATGCAGGCACTAGGACTGCGAAATCATTAAAGATACTATACACTCATGGGACAAACATTATTCAGGAATACAACTCTCAGAACCATTGCACTTACCAATATTTGCTATCCGCACACACCAGTGATTTTTCGTCCGACACAAATGCTCTCAGTAATCACAATATCGCAATCTGCTATCAGCTAAGAAAATTCTACTATCATTCGTTATTTCGATTTGCATAAGGCTACCATTCTGCCTTCTGAGACTAAATTTTGTCTCCATCTGCATTTGCATTTTTGCATAAGGCTACTATTCTGCCTTCCGAGACTAAAACGATGTCTCCATCTCCATTTGCATCCTGCATAAGGCTACTATTCTGCCTTCCGAGACTAAAACACTATCTCCATCTCCATTTGCATCCTGCATAAGGCTACCATTCTGCCTTCCGAGACTAAACGTCGTCTCCATATGCATTCTTGCATAAGGCTACTATTCTATCTTCCAATCTGCATAAGGCTACCTTTCTGCCTTCCGAGACTAAACGCTGTCTCCGTCTGCATTTCTACATAAGGCTACCGTTTTGCCTTCTGAGACTAAACGCTGTCTCCATCTGCATCTTGCATAAGGCTACCATTCTGCCTTCCGAGGTTAAGCTCTACCTCCACCTGCATTCGCGCCTTTGCATAAGGCTATCATTTTGCCTTCCAAGGCTAAGCTCTGCCTCCTACTTTCTTTAGAACTAAGCACTATCCCAAGCACTATTTATTTCAATTTTCGTACGGGCTAGGCTCTACCCTTAAATTCGCAAGACTAAGCTCTGTCTTGTCCGCATCATGCTATTGCATCCTTCATAGGCTGAAATATTGCCAACTCATCCGAAGGCGTCATCGTTCGGAGGCATCATCTTCATATCCCGAGAACACCATGTCATGGCCTGAGGATCCCTTTCAATCTTTTGCATATCATTATTCAAAGGCGTCACGGTTCGGAGGCACCATCCTCATAGCCCGAGAACATCATTTCATGGCCTGCGAATCCTTTATCATACACTTCATGGCCTAGGACATCATGGTCTGAGGACGCCATTCCTAACCGTCCAAAGACAACATTCATGGTCCAATGAAAATTTGCATCATGTTTAAATTTATGCACAATATATGCTTGTATTGCTTAATTGCAGGTAAGGCGGCGAGCAACGGCTATCCCAGTAGGAGCGATCCCGCTCCAGTTCCCTCAGCCATATCAAACCTTAACCATCCCCACAAGTCGTCCACTCACCCCGCCTTGGATATTGCATCCGTCTTTGAAATCGCTTCATCGGTATACTCCGCCGATGAATCCTGAACTACATATAGCCTGATTCCTGTAAAACCAGGGGTATGTAGGCAGCTCAAAATCCAGGGTGCGGCCTAAACCTCTTCAAACCGTTTCGCTAAGTCAAAATTGGCCATCAAATCTTTACCCAACAACTCTTTCATCTTTTCCGGTAAAGAGGGACAACTGTTGATATCCAATTTTTTTAAATATATTTTCAATTTGCAAAATAACTTCAAAATGGCATATATATGCATATGTAAGCATATCCAAGTGATTTATTATTTTTCCATAATTTTTAAAGGTTTTTAAATCAATCTATTTCCCTTTTAATCCATAAAATCCCAATAATTACTTCCAAAATTATTATTTTTTGGTAATTCATCTATTGGATTTTCATTTCTTTTCCAAAATATAGCTAAGGTAATTTTTACAATCTTATTTAGTATTTTATAAAGCTAATTACATATAATTATAATATTAGCCCTTTTTAAGGTTTAATTGTGTTCTATATTCATAAAATTAAGCCCTGCATTTTTAAAATTGTTAATTGTATATTACAAATCATTTTAGTGCTTTCAATTTGTTTCCAAAATTTATTTACTATTTTTTATAAATTTAAAAGGTAAAAATTGGCTATTTAAATAATAGCCCAATTGCATTTTAATTGTAGCCTAAATCTGACCCCAAATCAGACCGAATTTCCCCGGCCCAATTTTATTTAAACCCGACCCCTAACCCAGTTTAACCGGCCCAACCCGGATTTCCCACCTACCCTTTTAAATCTAGGCCGTTGATCATTTAGATCAACAACTATCGTTCCCCCTTACCATTTTTAACCCTGAACGTCCCCTAAACCTAACTCATTTTCCACCACCCGCCGCCTCTGAATCCCTTCCCTCTCAATTCTCTCTGCAACCTCACATGAACCCTAGCCGCCGCCATCTAATTCCACCCTAATCCACCTCAACCCCTGCCTAATCCATGGCCTCTCATGGCCATTTGAGATGTATATCGGCCTCCTATGGCTCCTGGGTGTTTATTTCTGTGGTTTGATGGCCAGACCTCGAAGGAATCTGGTCCAATCCTTGCTCGACTTCTGTTCATGGCCTTTCTCCGGCCATTCATGGCCTTTCTCCGGCCATTCATGGCCTTTCAAGGCATATCCTTGACTTTCCTGGTTAGATCGGTAACTCTCAAGGTCTTTCTCATCTTTTCTGGGTTTTCCGAAACCCTAATCTTTAAGATTTTGCTATTTTCTTCAGATCTATCTTAAATTTGTGTTTACTACGAACTTCGTAAGTGCTTTCTTGAAGGTTCTTCAACTTTTCTTTCAAAACGACTCTTTATTTTTCGACGATTAGGGTTTTCCTTTAAGTTTCTCAAAAGAGATCTTCTCTGATTTTAATGTTGTCTGTGATTTTGCTATGTTTAAAACGGTTTGCTCATGTTGTTCTTCTATCTATTTCAGCATGTTAAAAACCCTAGTTCCCTTTTAGTCTTATCCGAGTTTTGAAATTGTTTGCTTAAATGTGTGCTTATTTTAAGTTCTTCGTTTATGACTCTCTTTTCCTTGTTTGACTTATCTGATTTGAGTTCTTATCACCTCTTAAACTCGACTACTGTTGAAGCCCTAATTTCTTAGAAGTTTTGCCTCACTTGTTACTGTGAGACCTTTACTTGTTTCTGACTCTCTTTACCTATTACTATGTTCTTCTTCACTGTTGATTCTATGTGACTACTTGACCTACTTGACACTGTGCTTCGAATATTTTCTTGCTACTGAGCCCTAGCTTACCCCCATTGCTACTGTATGTTTGTGTTGCTTCTTTTTGTCAACATGGTTAACTTTGCATGCTTGTTCATCCCTTGCTATTTATATGGTGAAGTGCAGAACCATGTTCCTTTCTTGATTGATCTTGATTTCCTCAATCTTCCGACTAATTGTAAAAGGTTTTCTTACGAGCCCTAATTTTTACTCATCTGTTTAAAATTAATTGATTCCTTTCCTTTACTGTGATATTTTACCTTGCTGAATTCTTTCCCAAAATAAGCCTATTTTGTACTTAGACTTGGTTATTTACTTCATACTTTTACTGCCCCTTATATGGCAATAATCAATCTATCCCCAAACTGATTTCTTCCCTTAATTAAACCTGTTACTACCTGTTAAACAGTGATTCCTTAATTAAAGGGAATCACTTGTGTTAATTGATTTTGATTGTGATTATTTCCATGTTTGTGTTTAAGACTTTACCTCTTCTTCACTCGTCTTCAAAACTATAAATACCCACCCCTTCTTATTTCAAAGAGACGGACAATTTAAGTTCAAGAACACACACTTATACTCAAAACTTTCTCTCTTTTCTCTACTACTACTTGTGCTACTACTTTTGTCTAGCTGGCTGAAAGCCAAGGCTAGACTGTGAAATTTTGCTTACTTTTCCTTTCTGCACTTTGCTTCTCTACTGGTATGTCCTAGTTAATTTTCAAGCATCAACAACAACATATTTTTTTAATTGTTTCAACTTCTCTCATTCTTGTCTACTTCTGCTTATGTTTCTGCAGTCAAGTTACATTAATAACATGCTAAAATATGTTCCATTCTCCTTTTAAATTAATGCTCTCCTATGTGTATGAATCCCAAATCCCATATCCCCTCTATGTGTTGGTGTTCCTTTGGTTGGTTTGTGGCCATACTAGAATCACCTATTGATGTGCATGATCAAACCAGACCCCTGCTGGGTCATGTGATTACAAGCAATGTATTCCCAAAACCCCTTTGACCCCTTTTATGACTATTAATTCTGTATTTTGATCATTACCCCAAGTGATTTTTAAACACTTCTGCTACTGATTACCTTAAAAAAATGGACTTACTTTTTAAAAAAACTCTTTTTTCTAAAAAAACTATGTGTTCTGCACTTCCATTATATTCTTAGAACCCCTCTTGTGTGAGCCTTGCCTTGGGAACCTTGAGCTCCCTCTGAACTTGGACACATAAGGGCTGGCCCTTCCACACTGCACTCATTTCTGTCTAGTTATGCAAACATAGGTGTAAGCACTACTCGGGGTCCCTTGAGGCCCTTAGGGAACTTTGACATACCCAGGTCTGAGAAAGGCTTTGAAACAATATTGGCATTTGAGGTAGTTTATTCCATAACTCAGAGAGGAAGTCAAGAATCAAGCTTCCTATGGTTATAACTTCTTATTTTTGCACTTTTCTGACGTAATTCAGTAATTTTTGGTCTGTAATAATTTGTAACAAATATTGGGGTTGGCTAGTGAAAAGGGTGGAATGATTATGCATGCTTTAGCTATTAGAAAAGTAGATAACATGCCTATAGGATCTGTTTAATAAATTCTGCATATTTCACTTCCACACTTAGACACCATACCTATAGGATCTAAATGACTATAATCAGACATCATGCCTACAAGGTTAAAATCAGCTTTGAAATTAGATGTCATGCCTATAAGATCAAAAAATCAATTTTTCATAGAAATCATGCCTATAGGAATTTCGTTGTGATCAAATGAATTCTGCCTGCTTCACTTCATGTTCAATTAGATACCATGCCTATAGGACCAAAATCAGCCTTTAATACTTAGATACCATGTTTGTAGGAATTAAAATCGGCTATAATAGAGATCATGTCTATAGGATCTAAAACCAGTTTAGTTAAAAAATCGGTTTGACTCGTACTGTTCTGAACCAGTTTAAATAACTTACTCTTTTAAATTAAATACGGTTAGAAAGCATGTCTATAGGATCCAGATCGCTCGTTTCAAATTGTTTACTATTTTTATTATACCCCTAATCAGTAATTGATATCATGCTCACTACTGCGCCTAGGCAAGCCTTAGGTAATAATGATAAAACTGAACTCGTCTTTGTTTAATTAGCACTGCTACAACCAGCAGGCAGACCTGATTCGGACTTCTTATCTGAGTTATGTAATAAGTTGGTCTGCGTCAACAATCAAAACACCCTGCCTTAGTACTTTAAATTCTGACCCCAACTGTGTTTAAGTCATGCTATTTATATGCATTGTCTACAGAGGTATATATGAGCCTATTAATTGTTTATGTGTTTCCCCTTTAAATGTAGTCCTACATGTTTTTTGTTTGTTGCCTTAGCCTTTTACCTTTAAAACCTAAGAGTCAACCTAAAATCATCCCTCTTATAGGAATAGTAGTCCTAAATTCCTCCGGGACTGATAGGAATGAGACGGGTAATAGCATGCAATAGAGGTCGAGACCAATCCGCGCTTTAATACCTTAACGGGGTAGGAAGGGTAGATATGGATATGATGATCGGTGCGCTAATACCACGTGTATCCCCTCTTCTGAGGAGGGTCATACCGGGTATCGCATTGATGTGATCTATATTATAAACAAACCTAGGACCCCCCCCATCCTTTTTATATTCTCAAGTATTTGTAAAACTGTAATTCCTTTTTAAAATTCGCCTTTTAATAATTGTATTCAAACTCTTACGTGTTTAAACTTAAATCCCCTACTATTTGAGCCTATACTTGTCTATTTGCTAATTGTACAAATTCACAAAATTGTCTGGCCGGGAACCGCACTAGTGGATCTTGAGGGGTGCCTAACACCTTCTCCTTAGGATGATTTCAAGCCCTTATCCTATCTCTGATTATCAAACAAACTTAGAAATGAACCTTATAGGTGTCCTAATGCACCTTAAATCATTAGGTGACGACTCTTCAAAAATGCAAACCCCGTTACCAAAAGGAATGAGTTGTCTTATACCCAAAATGTCATAAACCCAATTTTCCGACGAAAAGGAGGAAAAAAGGGGCACGACAACATGGTTACTCTGCTGGGGATCTTTAGGCTTTTACCACTTCAGATTGTTCTTATGAATTTGTACCCTCCCTTATGTGCAATTACTTGTCCTTTCAGAATTTAATTTCTTTTCGAAAGCAAAACTAACTTATCTTCTTTGTTTCCTTCCTTTATTGCTGCTTTAAATTATGAAAACTGCTGTATTTATCGCTTTCTTAACGTGCAAATACGTGCCAACATGTTTTAATTATTGCATAATCATGCTCAACATCATATTCCACTCATGCCAAACAAATACTATAACAACAGTTATAATGAGTGGTTGCACTCTTCCTATATCATTACCCCCTAAATTTGAAAAGGCATATTTGCGGTAAAACCAGTCGATCAGCAGTGCAGTTGACAGTATCGTGCCTTCCCCCTCGAGTTGTCTGCTTGAGGGTACCAGTCTAAAACCCCATAGAAATCTTACTCTGTTCAAATTGTGCATGCATCATGGTCAAACCTAGCCGGGTCAGTTATGTTGTCCACATAATGATCCTTTAAAATAGCCTTGTCCAAACTCCCCTGGGTTTCTCTAAACCCAAACGGACATCACCACGTTCTGTGCATTTATTTGGAGAACTAAATGCTTCATGCTAATTGTTGGTATTAAATAGTCGAGTCTGGTGGGGGTAAGGGCTAACCTTATCTGTCTTGTAGAAATATGAGGCACGAAGTCCCTAGATTCGGCATGGTCACCAACATCCACCCAAGACTGCTAAGTTGGTGGAGAGATTTGCCCTCCAATGACCAAACTCTCATCCGAAAATATCTGGGAAATCTACCTTCCCTCCTAGAGATCCAACCTGACAACAAGATCATAGAAGCTGCCACACTGTTTTGGGATTGTGAAAGGACTATGTTCCGCTTTGGGGACATTGAAACGACACCCTTGCTAGAGGAGATAGGAGGATTGGCCAGTCTTGTGTGGGAAACTCCGGGTTTGCTAATGCCTAAGAACCACAAAGGCAGGGGTTTTCTCAAAATGATGGGTTTGAAGAAGAATCCAGAATTGACATGCTTGAAGGAATCCTACATCCCTTTTTATAAATTTAAAAGGGGAAAATTGGCTATTTAAATAATAGCCCAATTGCATTTTAATTGTAGCCTAAATCTGACCCCAAATCAGACCGAATTTCCCTGGCCCAATTTCATTTAAACCCAACCCCTAACCCAGTTTAATCGGCCTAACCCGGATTCCCCACTTACCCTTTTAAATCTAGGCCGTTGATCATTTAGATCAACGACCACCGTTTCCCCTTACCATTTTAACCCTGAACGACCCCTAAACCTAACTCATTTCCCACCACCCGCTGCCTCTGAATCCCTTCCCTCTCAATTCTCTCTGCAACATCACATGAACCCTAGCCGCCGCCATCTAATTCCACCCTAATCCACCTCAACCCCTGCCTAATCCATGGCTTCTCATGGCCATTTGAGATGTATATTGGCCTCCTATGGCTCCTGGGTGTTTGTTTCTGTGGTTTTATGGCCAGACCTCGAAGGAATATGGTCCAGTCCTTGCTCGACTTCTGTTCATGGCCTTTCTCCGGCCATCCATGACCTTTCTCCGGCCATTCATGGTCTTTCAAGGCAGATCCTTGACTTTCCTGGTTAGATCTGTAACTCTCAAGGTCTTTGTCATCTTTTGTGGGTTTTCTGAAACCCTAATCTTTAAGATCTTGCAATTTTCTTCAGATCTATCTTAGATCTGTGTTTACTACGAACTTTGTAAGTGCTTTCTCGAAGGTTCTTCAACTTTTCTTTTAAAACGACTCTTCATTTTTCTACGATTAAGGTTTTCCTTTAAGTTTTTCAAAAGAGCTCTTCTCTGATTTTAATGTTGTCTGTGATTTTGCTATGTTTAAAACGGTTTGCTCATGTTGTTCTTCTATCTATTTCAGCATGTTAAAAACCCTAGTTCCCTTTTAGTCTTATCCGAGTTCTGAAATTGTTTGCTTAAATGTGTGCTTATTTTAAGTTCTTCGTTTATGACTCTCTTTTCCTTGTTTGACTTATCTGATTTGAGTTCTTATCACCTCTTAAACTCGACTACTGTTGAAGCCCTAATTTCTTAGAAGTTTTGCCTCACTTGTTACTGTGAGACCTTTACTTGTTTATGGCTCTCTTTACCTGTTACTATGTTCTTCTTCACTGTTGATTCTATGTAACTACTTGACCTTGACTACTGTGCTTCGAATATTTTCTTGCTACTGAGCCCTAGCTTACCCCCACTGCTATTGTATGTTTGTGTTGCTTCTTTTTGTCAACATGTTTAACTTTGCATGCTTGTTCATCCCTTGCTATTTATATGGTGAAGTGTAGAATCATGTTTCTTTCTTGATTGATCTTGATTTCCTCAATCTTCCGACTAATTGTAAAAGGTTTTCTTACGAGCCCTAATTTTTACTCATCTGTTTAAAATTAATTGATTCCTTTCCTTTACTGTGATATTTTACCTTGCTGAATCCTTTCCCAAAATAAGCCTATTTTGTACTTAGACTTGGTTATTTACTTCATACTTTTACTGCCCCCTTATATGGCAATAATCAATCTATCCCCAAACTGATTTTTCCCTTAATTAAACCTGTTACTACCCGTTAAACAGTGATTCCTTAATTAAAGGGAATCATTTGTGTTAATTGATTTTGATTATGATTATTTCCATGTTTGTATTTAAGACTTTACCTCTTCTTCACTCGTCTTCAAAACTATAAATACTCACCCCTTCTTCTTTCAAAGAAACGGACAATTTGAGTTCAAGAACACACACTTATACTCAAAACTTTCTCTCTTTTCTCTACTACTACTTGTGCTACTGCTTTTGTCTAGCTGGCTGAAAGCCAAGGCTAGACTGTGGAATTTTGCTTACTTTTCCTTTCTGCATTTTGCTTCTCTACTAGTATCTCTTAGTTAATTTTCAAGCATCAACAACAACATGTTTTTTTAATTGTTCCAACTTCTCTCATTTTTGTCTACTTCTGCTTATATTTCTGCAGTCAAGTTACATTAATAACATGCTGAAATATGTTCTTTTCCCCTTTTAAATTAATGCTCTCCTATGTGTATGAATCCCAAATCCCGTATCCCCTCTATGTGTTGGTGTTCCTTTGGTTGGTTTGTGGCCATGCTAGCATCACCTATTGCTGTGCATGACCAAACCAGGACCCATGTTGGGTCATGTGCTTACAAGCAATGTATTCCCAAAACCCCTTTGACCCCTTTTATGACTATTAATTCTGTATTTTGATCATTACCCCAACTGATTTTAAACACTTCTGCTACTGATTACCTTAAAAAAAATGGACTTACCAGTCCAGTTTTAAACAAACTCTTTTTTTAAAAAAATTGTATGTTCTGCACTTCCACTATAGTCTTAGATATTAGGTTGTGCCCCTCTTGTGTGAGCCTTGCCTTGGAACCCTTGAGCTCCCTCTGAACTTGGACACATAAGGGCTGTCCCTTCCACACTGCACTCATTTCTGTCTGGTTATGCAAACGTGGGTGTAAGCACTGCCCGGGGTCCCTTGAGGCCCTTAGGGAACTTTGACACACCCAGGTCTAAGAAAGGCTTTGAAACGACATTGGCATTTGAGGTAGATTATTCCATAACTCAAAGAGGAAGTCAAGAATCAGGTTTCCTATGGTTGTAACTTCTTATTTTTGCACTTTTCTAATGTAATTCAGTAATTTTTGGTCTATAATAATTTGTAACAAATATTGGGGTTGGCTAGTGAAAAGGGATTGGGTGATTATGCATGCTTTAGCTATTAGAAAGGTAGATAATATGCCTATAGGATCTGTTTAATAAATTCTGCATGTTTCACTTCCACACTTAGATACCATGCCTATAGGATCTAAATGGCTATAATCAGACATCATGCCTACAAGATTAAAATTAACTTTGAAACTAGATGTCATGCCTATAAGATCAAAAAATCATTTTTTCATAGAAATCATTCCTATAGGAATTTCGCTGTGACCAAATGAATCCTGCCTGCTTCACTTCATGTTCAATTTAGATACCATGCCTATAGGACCAAAATCAACCTTTAATACTTAGATACCATGTTTGTAGGAATTAAAATCGGCTATAATAGAGATCATGTCTATAGGATCTAAAACCAGTTTAGTTAAAAAATCGGTTTGACGCGTCCTGTTCTGAACCAATTTAAATAACTTACTCTTTTGAATTAAATACGGTTAGAAAGCATGTCTATAGGATCCAGATCGCTCGTTTCAAATTGTTTACTGTTTTTATTACGCCCCTAATCAGTAATTGATATCATGCTCACTACTGCGCCTAGGCAAGCCTTAGGTAATAACAATAAAACTGAACTCGCCTGTGTTTAATTAACACTGCTACAACCAGCAGGCAAGCCTGTTTCGGACTTCTTATCTGAGTTATGTAATAAATTGGTCTGCTTCAATAATCAAAACACTCTGCCTTAGTACTTTAAATTCTGACCCAACTGTGTTTAAGTCATGCTATTTATATACATTGTCTGCGGAGGTATATATGAACCTCTTAATTGTTTATGTGTTTCCCCTTTAAATGTAGTCCTATATGTTTTTTGTCTGTCGCCTTAGCCTTTTACCTTTAAAACCTAAGAGTCAGCCTAAAATCCTCCCTCTAATAGGAATAGTAGTCCTAAATTCCTCCGGGACTAATAGGAATAGGACGGGTAATAGCATGCAAAGACCAATCCACACTTTAATACCTTAATGATGTGGGAATGGTAGATATGTATATGATGACCGGTGCGCTAATACCACGTGTATCCCCTCTTTTGAGGAGTGTCATACCGGGTATCGCATTGATGTGATCCATATTATAAACAAACCTAGGACCTCCCCCTCCCCCCTTTTATATTCTCAAGTATTTGTAAAACTGTAATTCCTTTTTAAAATTCGCCTTTTAATGATTGTTTTCAAACTCTTATGTGTTTAAACTTAAATCCCCTACTATTTGAGCCTATACTTGTCTATTTGCTAATTGTACAAATTCACAAAACTGTCTGGCCGGGAACCACACTTGTAGATCCTGAGGGTTGTCTAACACCTTCTCCTTAAGATAATTTCAAGCACTTACCCTATCTCTGGTTATCAAACAAACTTAGAAATGAACCCTATAGGTGTCCTAATGCACCTTAAATCATTAGGTGACAACTCTTCAAAAATTCAAACCCCGTTCCCAAAAGGAATGAGTTGTTCTATACCCAAAAATGTCATAAACCTGATTTTCCGACGAAAAGGAGGGAAAAAGGGGGCGCGATACCAACCTACTAAATCGCCAATTGACAGTCTTAATTCCAGAAAACAAAGAGAACATATTGTAACCTAAGCAATTGCTTAAGCTTCTCAAATACATTAGGAGCAGAAAATCAAGGTAGTAATGGAGAATACTAATGATTAGCATATGGTGTAAGAAACAACCCATACAGCTCAGTATCAAATAAATACAGAACATCAAGAACTAAGTACCATTTCCAGTATCTTAAAACATTAAATTAGTGATATATGTTTACAAGACGACATCCAAAATATTTCCAGATAAAAATGGCGTTATTTTTCACCAACATAAGAGTACTTCATACCAAGTATTAGTCAAGCATTTGGGCCATCGCCAACAGGCTTGAATTCTTGAACTTCCTTGAAGTTTTCCCATGGCTTCACCCAAATCTTGGCTTCATATACTTTCTTCTTTCCGCCTTCAGTCGCGTCGAGTGTTATATAATACATGGTTCCAGCAACTACCTGTTGTTTCGCATTCACAACCTTCCCAAAGTCCAAAAGAGCATTCTGAAATAGAGTATATATTGTTCAAAAGAGAGATTATAAGTCATTGATCTGTACTACCACAAACTCCTAGCTTCAGCTCATACTATTCGCCTAGTCTAACAAATTATAGTTGTGCCAAACAGTAAGTTTTTGAGATGGCCACATACTAATGATCACATAATCATACGCTCCTTCCGTCCAAGTTTACTTGTCCATTATATTAAAAGTAGATGTCCGCTTTTACTTACTATTTATACCTATTTTATCCTTCTTATTAAGTACTAGTACTTGTTTTCAATTCATTTTCCATCATATAATAAATAGGGCGATATAGTAAAACTGTGTTATTTATTGATTTTTAAGGGATGTGCCAAATTAATAGTGGACAAGTAAACTTGGATGGATGAAGTAATAATTAATACATTTTGTGATGTAATTGTAATACTAGAGCATATGCAACAGTAGGAAAAAAAAGGGAGAGTAACAGAATCAAACATCATAGAAATAAGAAACATGGCTAATTTCGAGTAGTTCAGGGGCAATTTGGCCCTTTTCAATTCAAGTTGGAGCAACCGTTCATGGGGAGGGATTTGGTAAAGGTATTTTTGTCAAAATTGAAACGGATGTCAAAGTAATGCTGCTTGGTGGGCCGGGCCTGAACCGGACCGGACCGGGCCCGCGGTCCTAACGGGCCTAACGGTCCTGGTGGGCCGGTCCTGGTGGGCCTGAGAAGCCCGTGACGGGCCGGTCTTCATAAATTAGCCCACGAGCCCGGGACCGTTTAGCCCGGGACCGTCAGCCGGTCCTGGGCCGGTCCCGGCGGGCCTAACGAGCCCAACGGATTTTTTTTTTTAAAAAAAAAAAATTGTATACACATAACATACAAAATATATAAGGTAATATATACGCCTAACATACAATATATACTACAAGAAAATATATAAGTAATAAGTTATAATATATATACATAAGATACAATATATATACTACAAGAAAATATATAAGAGAATATATATACATAACATACAATATATACTACAAGAAAATATATAAGAGGATATATATATACATAACATACAATATATACTACAAGACAATATACAAGAGAATATATATACATAACATACAATACTACAAGACAATATATAAGAGAATATATATACATAACATACAATATATACAACAACAACATATACAAGAGAATATATATACATAACATACAATATATACTACAACAACATATATAAGAGGATATATATACATAACATACAATATATACTACAAGACAATATATAAGAGAATATATATATAACATACAATATATACTACAAGACAATATACAAGAGAATATATGTACATAACATACAATATATACTACAAGATAATATACAAGAGAATATATATACATAACATACAATATATACTACAAGACAATATATATATAAGAGGATATATATACATAACATACAATATATACTACAAGACAATATATAAGAGAATATATATATATATATAATATACAAGAGAATATATATACATAACATACAATATATACTACAAGACAATATACAAGAGAATATATATACATAACATACAATATATACTACAAGACAATATATAAGAGAATATATATACATAACATACAATATATACTACAAGACAATATATAAGAGAATATATATACATAACATACAATATATACTACAAGACAATATACAAGAGAATATATATACATAACATACAATATATACTACAAGAAAATATACAATGAAATATATATACATAACATACAATATATACTACAAGACAATATATAAGAGAATATATATACATAACATACAATATATACAACAACAACATATACAAGAGAATATATATACATAACATACAATATATACTACAACAACATATATAAGAGGATATATATACATAACATACAATATATACAACAACAACATATACAAGAGAATATATATACATAACATACAATATATACTACAACAACATATATAAGAGGATATGTATACATAACATACAATATATACAACAACAATATATACAAGAGAATATATATACATAACATACAATATATACTACAACAACATATATAAGAGGATATATATACATAACATACAATATATACTACAAGGCAATATATAAGAGAATATATATATATATATATATATATATATATATATATATATATATATAACATACAATATATACTACAAGACAATATACAAGAGAATATATGTACATAACATACAATATATACTACAACAACATATATAAGAGGATATATATATACATAACATACTACAAGACAATATATATACATAAGATACAATATATATACTACAAGAAAATATATAAGAGAATATATATACATAACATACAATATATACTACAAGATAATATACAAGAGAATATATATACATAACATACAATATATACTACAAGACAATATATAAGAGAATATATATACATAACATACAATATATACTACAAGACAATATACAAGAGAATATATATACATAACATACAATATATACTACAAGAAAATATACAATGAAATATATATACATAACATTCTATACCAGTATACTATATATATATTAATATGCTTCATGTTGTACTTTGTTATTAATTTATTATGCATGACAATTTAGTGTTTACTATTGTTTTGTTATTTTTCTTTTTCGTCAAGCACTTTAATAATTAGATTTCTACATATATACTACATATATATTTTTAATATAGCCATGATACTACAATAAATTGCCTTACTAAACAAGAGAATATATACAAGAGGATATATATACATAACAACATATATATACTACAACAACATATATAAGAGGATATATATACATAACATACAATATATACTACAAGACAATATATAAGAGAATATATATATATATATATATATATATATATATATAACATACAATATATACTACAAGACAATATACAAGAGAATATATGTACATAACATACAATATATACTACAACAACATATATAAGAGGATATATATATACATAACATACTACAAGACAATATATATACATAAGATACAATATATATACTACAAGAAAATATATAAGAGAATATATATACATAACATACAATATATACTACAAGACAATATATAAGAGAATATATATACATAACATACAATATATACTACAAGACAATATACAAGAGAATATATATACATAACATACAATATATACTACAAGAAAATATACAATGAAATATATATACATAACATTCTATACCAGTATACTATATATATATTAATATGCTTCATGTTGTACTTTGTTATATATATATATTAATATGCTTCATGTTGTACTTTGTTATTAATTTATTATGCATGACAATTTAGTGTTTACTATTGTTTTGTTATTTTTCTTTTTCGTCAAGCACTTTAATAATTAGATTTCTACATATATACTACATATATATTTTTAATATAGCCATGATACTACAATAAATTGCCTTACTAAAAAAAAACCCGCTAGGCCCGCGAAGCCCACGAGCCCGGCCCGTTAAGCCCGGGACCATGTGGGCTTAGGCCCGTCACGGGCCGGTTCCACCCGTTGAACCCACGAAGCCCGGGACCGCCAGAGCCCAGGCCCACGAAGCCCGGCCCGTTTGGCCCAGAATACAGCACTATGTCAAAGTTGACCCTTTCACCTTAATCTAGCAAGGCCAACATGAGAAGACACATAGGATGATTTAATAACACAATCAAAAAGCAACAAAAGCAAGAACAATCTCAAAGCCACAAACATGAAGTATAGGGAGACAAAAAGAAAAATCTCAATCAGCTAAGAAAATTAACAATTCCGTCAAATCTCAAACTATTAGAACATCAAAAGAGAGCAGTAACCTATTTCTACTTATCAACAATACGAAAAAGAGGAGAAGCGTTAGAGCAAGGATAAAGGTGTCTCCATGTGACGTAGGCTGCCTACATCACACCCCTTAGGTGCGGCCCTTACCCAAATTCGGCAGTGATTGCCAGATGCTTCGTACACCTCCTTTTTTACAATAAGGGGGGGGGGGAGAGTAATTAACCTATTTTTTGTTATAATCCTGGACAGCAAAACGAGCAAGATCATCGATCTCAACGCTATTCTGGGATCCTCCAACCTCGCTAATGCCTCTTACAGCTGACATGATTACTCTATCTGCAAATGGGATGTAAGAATAAGAAGGAATGCAATGAGAAAAAGGCAGTAAGTCTACACTGTTTTTATTATAGAGAAAAGGGGGAAGATAACGAGAAGTTAGTAAGCAAAACGAAACAGTCGACGAATCTAGCACGTCATGAATATTTTGATCCATTTGGATTGGTCTTCTGACTTTTCAGTTTCGTTGTTAAATTTTGCTTCCAAATATAGTCAGACCTCTATAACAGAATCTCTATATAACAACACTTCACTATTACTATAAAAGGCCAAACTTTTTTGGAACCAATTTTCATGTTATGTTATAATATATTTTCTCTATAACAATATTTCGCTATAATATCAAAAAATATTCGGAACAAACGAGGTTGTTATAGAGAGGTTTGACCGTAGTAACAAAAGAAGAAGAAAAAAATTTTAAAAGGGGAATTCAATACTCCTTTCGTTTCAATTTAGATGAGTTAGTTTGACTTGACACAAAGTTAAAAAAAATTAAAATATGTGGTTATAAAAACTTAAGGGGTAAAAGATTTATGGGGCCATGATATTTGTGTGGCTATAAAAACTTCTCGTTAAGAGTAAAGTGGGTAAAATTAAAAGTTTAAAATTGAATTATTTCTAAATATAGAAATGTGTCATTCTTTTTGAAGCAGACTAATAAGAAAAATATGTCATTTAAACTAAAACAGAGGGAAGGAGTACTTGGCTGTAATATTCAGAATTGAATGGTGGTAGTACTGATAGATCTTAAATGCTCTTGCCTGATGTTTTGATGATCTAACAAACTTATGGCTAAGAACCAGATAGGGAACCTGACCTACTTGGATTACTGCAAGCGTTAACAGATATCAGCTAAAGATGAATTGCTACAGCTTCAGGAACTAGGAACCAAACAAGGATCTGATGCTTTTGTGTTTTCCTCATAGCAGTACAAAGTCATTTGGACACAGCTGAAAATGAAGTGACCGATGGCACTGTTTCTGCCGCACTGCACCACACTGTCAGCCCACTCACTCTCTAACCAAACAAAGTACTCACATCATTTCAAGTCATGTGATCAAGATGTACCAAATGTGCTTTATAAAAAAACATCACTAGAAGATTTCTGTTTCTTATTCAAGCCTCTTGCAAAAACAGAAAAATCATCCTCTCAAGCTTGAAGAACAAGGTTGAACACCACTATGGACCAGTTCCTAAAAGATTGATGATTGCTGTCCTAGTTGAGTTGTAACCTTGTTATTGTACTTACTATATCTCCTAAATCGCTTATCTAGAAGCATATTGATTAGGAATCCTCTTGTAAATCTGTAAACTCGTTGAGTTTATGTTCTGACTAGATTTAGTCATAAGGAAAAGTCTTTGTAATCGTAGAATTATAAAGTGGCTTGTGGTGATAGCATCACAAGTTAGAAAAAGCCTTTGTAACTAGGATAGTCACAAAGTGGCTTATGGTAAAGGTACCATAAGTTAGTTGAGTAAATTCTTTGCAATAGGAAGATTACAAGTTAGTGAAGTTAAAAGCGTACAAGGTAGGTCGTGGTTTTTTGATCCCCTTGTGTGGGATTTTTCCACGTAAAAATCCTCTGCCTCATTTACTTACTACTTTACTAAGTGCTCTCAGCAGAATCTTGTAGAGGACCAGGTACTCTATGATTTGGTGATCCATACAATCTAACAATTGGTATCAGAGCAGGTTCCTCCTATCAGGCTAACACCTAGGAAGGATCCTCATGGCGGCTCCACTAAATTTTGAAGAAGGTCAATCCATATACCACCCACCCAAGTTTGATGGAAAATGCTATTGGTGGTGGAAAGCTAGAATGCATGATTTCATCATGGCTGAGGATTGTGAGCTTTGGGATGTCATCTGCGATGGTCCGTTTGTTCCAATCAAGGTACTAAATGAATTTCCATTTTCAATAAAAAACAGCAAAGAATACACTGAAGCAGATAAGAAAGCGGTGGAGAAGAACTTTCGTGCCAAGAAAATTCTGGTGTATGGTTTTGGACCTAAAGAGTACGACAGAATCTCTACATGCGACACTGCCAAGGACTATGGGAGGCCTTGCAAGTAGCTTATGAGGGAACTACACAAGTACAACAAGATAAATCTGATACTGATGATAGTTCCACGATGGCAGTTGAAGGCGAGGAGATTGGATATGACTCAACGCTTGCTTTGATGCCTCAATCAGATAATGATGAAGACAATGGCAACGAAGAGGTAAACTTCAGGGATGTTCAGAAAAATCTGAAATCCTATTCTCTAAAAAAACTCATTTGTTTAGCTAATATTTTAATGACTGCCTTTTGTAATCTTGCGGAGGATAGGGATTCCTTGTTCTTAGAGCTAGAAGAATATGAACATACTAGAGAAGACTTAGTGGCTGCAATTACTGATCAAAAGAAAACCATTGAAATTCTTAGAAAAGAAAAGAGTGATCTCTTGGCAGAAACTGCAGACCAAAGGGAGTTAATAGTAAAGCCTTTGACTAATTCAAAACTTGAAAGCTCTGAAAGAGGAAAGAGGATAGTTAGTGAGGAAGATTTTAGGCTTGAAGATGAGGTGAAGTCCTTGAGATATAGGATGTGTGCTGAAATTGAGAAAAACGAGCTCCTCCAAGCCAATCTAGAAAAAGTAATGAATGATCTTGAAAGGTCTCTAAAGTGGACCTGGTCCTTAGAAGCTACCACTGCCTTGCTCACTAATGACAGTGAAAAAGGGCGGGGAGCAGGGTTCCCAAGGGAGAAAACTCCTCACAACCCTCACAGTAAGAGCGCCACTACATCTGATAACTGGCCTCGTACCCAATGTGGGAACACTGGGCACTTCAAGGAAGGTGTTTAGGGCAAGAATCAATCAATACCAAAAGATAAAGTGGCTGCTGAAACTGTGACCACAAAGAGGGACCAGATTCCACTCACAAGAAACACACATTACCTGCATGGACTAAGAGAGCTCTTATTCATCCTCTTGGTTACTACAAATGACCCAAACTTATTTGGGTTCCTAAAACTAACTCCTAATCTTTTGTGCAGGGAACAGTGAAGGGAAGTGGTCAACAATGGTTCATGGATAGTAGGTGTTCGAAACACATGACTGGAAATACCACAGACTTTCTTTCACTAAAAGCCCTGCAAGGAGGGAGTGTATCCTTTGGCAACGGCAAAAAGGGGTACGTTCTTGGAGTTGGAAAAGTTGGGAAGTCACTCACTCACTCTATTAAAAATGTGTACTATGTCAATGGACTTAAGTATAGTCTCCTGAGTGTTTCTCAAATTTGCGATAAAGGAAACAAGGTTGAATTCTTGTCCAAAATATGTACAGTCACTGACCTTGTGACCGATGAAATAATTTTTGATGGCCAAAAGATACAAGAACATCTATGTTGCTAATTTCGAGTCCTTACAGAGTGGTGATCTGAGTTGTTTGAAGGCGGTTGACGATGATGCTGAACTATGGCATAGAAGACTGGGTCATGCAAGCTTTTCCCTTCTGAACAAACTAATTTAGAAGGACCTGGTCCATGGTTTGCCAATGTCACAATTCAAAACTCAAAAAGTCTATGATGCCTGTGCTAGAGGAAAACATGTAAAGTCCTCTTTTAAGTCAAAAAGAGATGTGAGCACCTCAAAGCCGCTTGAGCTCTTGCATATGGATATGTGTGGACCTATGAGGGTGCAAAGTAGAGAGGGAAAGAGATACATTTTCGTAATCATGGATGACTATTCCAGATTCACATGGACTCTGTTTCTCAGAACAAAAGATGAAACTGGTGAAGTATTTGTGGCCTTTGTGAAGAAAATCCAGGTAAAGATGGAGTCTAGAGTTGTATGCATTAGATCAGATCATGGGAAAGAATTTGACAATATCAAATTTGACGAATTCTGCAATAAAATGGCATCACTCACAACTTCTCAGCTCCCAGAACTCCACAGCAAAATGGAGTAGTAGAAAGAAAAAACAGAACTCTAGAAGAAATGGCAAGAACAATGCTGATTGACAGTGGACTTTTAAAGAATTTCTGGGCTGAAGCTGTCAACACTGCCTACTACTTAGTGAATAGGTGCATGATTAGATCAATTCTGAACAAGACCTTGTATGAATTGCTGAATGGAAGAAAACCTAAGCTGACTTAACTAAGAACATTTGGATGCAAATGTTATGTTCTCAACAATGGAAAGGATCAGCTTGGTAAGTTCGATGTCAAAAGTGATGAAGGGATATTTCTTGGCTACTCTTCTCAAAGCAAGGCTTACAAGATATATTAACAAGCGGACTCAATGTGTTGAAGAAAACGTCCATGTTATTTTTGATGAATCTCATCCATTATTTGAGAAGAGTGCTGAGGAAGATCAAGATGGAGAACCCTTACTTGTTCCTGGTGAAGTCATTAACATGACAAACGGAAAGGCAGACATGATGAGTTAAGTGAAGGAGCCAAATGAAGATAATGCTGCCTCATCATCAACAGAACCAAGCACTTCAATTACAATCACTAAAGCCAAAGAAAGAGTGGTTGATGCAGTTCAGGGAACTCCACTGGCATCTGAGAGAAGGATAGAAGAAAATCAGCCAAACATACCTTCCTCCTCTCAGAATAAACCCCAGACATCTAACTGGAGATATCAAAGTTCTCACCTTATAGACAACATAATCACTCCTCCAGATTCCGGAGTTCAAACTAGGTCAAGAGCTAGAAATTCACTTGCCTTCTTAGCCTTTCTCTCCCATATTGAACCCAAGAACATCAAAGAAGCCTTAAAAGATGCAAATTGGATTACAACCATGCAAGATGAGCTGCATCAGTTTGAGAGAAACACTGTGTGGCACCAGGTACCCAGACCCCTAGATAGAAACATTATAGGAACCAGGTGGGTATTCAGAAACAAGCTCGATGAACATGGAATTACCACAAGGAACAAGGCCAGACTAGTGGTCCAAGGCTATAATCAGGGGGAAGGGATTGGCTATGATGAAACATTTGCTCCAATGACTCGCATGAAAGCCATCAAAATTCTGATCGCCTTTGCTTCTCATATGGAATTTATTTTGTTCCAAATGAATGTCAAAAGTGCATTTTTGAATGGAATGCTTAAGGAAGAAGTCTATGTGAAGCAACCCCCTGGGTTTGAGTGTCATAAACATCCCGAATATGTGTTCAAATTGGACAAAGCTCTGTATGGGTTAAAGCAGGTGATCACGGCGGACTCAACCTAAGGAAGAGTAGACGCTAATACTTTTACCCAATAGCGGTATCGGGGTTAATTTTCCACAGGGAACTTCAATTTGGAGTTGCGTGTTTGTATAGTCTAGGACTATGTTTTAGCTCCTAATTGATCTTCTAACATTTTTGGTTTTCTTTTGATTAATAGCTATAATTTATCAACTACAATTGTAAAGCTAAGTTATGCTAAAATTATGATTCTAAGTTGTATGCAATATAGAGAAAGGAACTAGGGTCGTGGCATGTACCTAGGTGGTCAACTAACGGGTAGAGATTCCTAATGCAAGAATGATGACTATGGGACTTATGCTATAACCATTGCACTTTTGCACTCACTCTCACACCTCTCGGTAGAGAGAGTGATTTTTCCCAATTGACTCTCTCGAGACCAATTGGGTAAGCCAATTTGCCCGAGCAACTTATGGTTCAAGTTGGGTAATTACTCTCTCGAGGTTTAACCCGTTAATTGGGACTACCATTCTCATGGGTCCATCCCAATTCCTTGTTAGAATTAATCTTGGGGTCATAGACTCTCTTTCTCAAGAAGAGTCAAGACTCACTAAGCTAGACTTAGTGTTTGCAACCACCAAATCTTAATGAAAACATAAGATTAATTCAAATAACAAATACCCAACATCATTCATGCACTAAACAATCACACCCATTAATTACCCACATTAGGGTTGAGCCACAACCCTAGCTAATGGATTTAGCTAGCCATAATAGGAACAGAAATTGAAGAAATAATAGATGAAATTGACATAACAATTAACTACAATGTTAATCTACTCAAATCCACGTTAATACTAGAAGAGATTGCCCAAAATAGGCTAAAATCATGAAATCCCAAGTTCAGCTGCTCTATGCTCTCAAAACAGATCTCAACAAAAACTGCTAAATAGTAAAATGTTCTATTTATACTACACAGGAAAAACCGGACAAAAATACCCCTGAGGGTCTGGCGCGGACCGCGCACAAATGATGCGCGGCCGCGTGCACTTCATCCATGCGGACCGCACTGATTAGGTGCGCGGCCGCATGGGCTTTTGCCTTGAATGATTGAGTCTCTGATACTCTTAGGCGCGGACCGCGTGAAAAGGGGCGCGGACCGCGCAGCTTGACTTGAAGATATCATGGCCTCTGAACTTTCCTGCGCGGCCGCGTGGCAGAACAGTGCGGACCGTGTAGGTTGAACTTGAAGATGTCCAGCTTCTGAACTCTCCTGCGCGGCCGCGTGACAAAACAGTACGGACCGCGCAGGTCCTTTTGATCCCCCTTTCAGTTGTCTTTTGACACTTGGCAGATTTCACTCCTTTTTGAGCCGATCTTTAGTATTTGTCATTTTGTCGCTCAAACCTGCAATCAAGCACAACTTGTAAGCATTTTGGGACTAATTTCTGGCAGTTAATGCACAAAGCTTAGGTAAGAATGGGTATAAAACATGTAGAAATCACAGTTATCAGCAGGCTCCTCGAGCGTGGTATGAAAGATTGTCAAAATTTCTCTTAGAAAATGGGTTTAAGAGAGGGAAGATTAACAACACTCTTTTCCTAAAGAAACGAGGAAGGAACCTGCTCATTGTTCAAGTTTATGTTGATGATATCATTTTTGGAGCAACAACTGACTCTCTGTGTGAAGAATTCGCAAAACTTATGGGAAGCGAATTTAAAATGAGCATGATGGGGGAATTAAACTTCTTCATGGGTTTTCAAGAAAAACAGTCCCCAAAGGGTACTTCCATTTGTCAGCAAAAATATATCAGGAAACTCTTAAAGAGGTTTGACATGGAAGCATTAAAAGTGATAGACACTCCCGTTTCAATTGCCACTCGACTGGACATGGATGAAACTGGATCTCCTGTGAATCAAACAATGTATAGAGGCATCATTGGGTCTCTCCTCTATTTCACTGCCAGTCGACCTGATATTGTCTTCAGCGTGGGGCTGTGTGCGAGGTTTCAATCAAATTCCAAGGAATCTCACTTGAAGGCTACCAAAAAAATACTGAGATATCTCAAAGGCACGTAGGACCTGGTGCTATATTATCCATCAGGTGACAATTTTAATCTGATTGGGTATGCTGACGCAGACTATGCAGGTTATCTTGTGGACAGAAAAAGCACTTCTAGGATGACTCACTTCTTAGGATCATGTCTTATCTCTTGGGGGACAAGGAAACAAAATTCAGTGGCTCTTTCAACAACTGAAGTTGAATATGCAGCTGCAGCATCCTGCTGTGCTTAGCTTATGTGGATCAAGCAGCAGCTGGAGGATTTTGGAGTTCCCACTGAGAGTGTGCCCTCTCGTATGTGACAACATCAATGCACTCAATATGGCAAAGAATCCAGTTCAACATAAAAGGACCAAACATATTAATGTGAGGCATCATTTTCTGAGAGATAATGTGGAGAAAGGGTTGATATGCATGAAGTTTTGCAGCACAGAAGATCAAATTGCAGACATTTTCACCAAGGCATTGAGTAGGGAACAGTTTGAAAGAAACAGAGTAAAGCTGGGACTGTTGAAGCCAAATTAAGAACGTGATTCCTCTTTAGCTGGCTCGTATTCTTAAGAAATAATTAGTTCAAAGTGTTTTTTGGCCCTGTCTAACTCACTTCAATACCGTTGCAGGTAGACACGCATGATAAGCATAGAAGCGGTAGATGCAGTACATGACTGATAAAAGAGGATTAATTCTTTTCAAAAAGGGCTTGAAGAAAATGTTTTTTCAAGAACCAGGTTCATGTACTAAAGGTTAGTAGTTCTGTGCATCCTTTAATACACATATTAAAAGGTACAAATACAACTGCCATGTCATCAACTTTTCAGATCCGCTGTCACATCCCTTCAATTCAAAACGTTCCATCTTCCTCTGAAACATCACAATTCTCCACGCCCAATCGTCGTTTCAAAACCGGTGCCTATTCTTCTCCCTTCATAATTATCCTCTCCGTTTAAAAACCCATCTCTTCTGTTCTTCTTAATCATAGGCCCTATTCTAGATTCACCCAAAAGGAAAGGATCATCACACCACCTCTTCCAATGACTGAGAAAACTTCCGATCTCTCTGCCTCAACTGCAATCACCTCTGACCCATCTATGGAACCTCTCACCTTCACTGAGTCTTTGTCACCCTCTATCACTCCTACTGCTACAGTCACACCTTCACTAGTTTCCCAACCTCTTCCCAACTCAGAAACCCTTGAAATTACTGTTCCGTTCTCTCCATCGTCTGTTGCCCACACCAATCAAACCCTAAGTGGAGAACAAGGTCAAAATACTGAGTTCACAAAAGGCTCTACATCGTTGCCGTTGACTCCATGGTTGTGGAAGCACCGGTTGAAGAAGAAAAGACTGTGTTTGTGGTATCCGCTGATGGGGTATTGCATGAAGTTATTTCCCAGAAACATGAGTCACAAAGCGTGTGGGTAGAATGGGCCATTATGGCTGTTGAAAGGGATGCAGTAGTATTCACTACTGGGGCATCACATGAGGAACCTGATCCCTCTCCGAAGGACCTAGGTCAGGACTCTCATCCCCAGGACAATGTTCTTCCTGCATTAGATGAAGTACCCCTGGGAATTCAAGCACCAGAAATGTGATCTAGTGATGAAGAAGACCTGGACAACGTGGCCCTTGATGCATTCATAAGTAAGCGAAGGGTTGTCTCCACCCCTAAGTCTGAAATTAAGCAGCCTACTACTAGGCTTCAAGTCAAAGTAGCCTATGACTCTGTACTCCAAAAGATCAAGAAAAGTAGTAAGAAGAAAAGAAGAAAGTTGGTAAAAGATGGTGTACCTGTAAGTGATGAAGTTATTCCTGTAGTGGAGGTGGAAGAAGGAGATCCTGAGGAACCAGGTTCCCTTGTAAGGCGGTCCTCGAAAAAGGCTGAGTCTGTTTCTATGGAGAAAGAGTCTACTTCTAAGTCCAAGTTGAAGGAGGCACCGATGAGGATATTCTTGTCAAGTCCAAGGGGAAAGACAAGTTAGTGGAGAAAAGCATAGGAAACGCAAGTCTGAAACAGTTGGAGAACCTAGTTTTGGAAAGAAAGCAAGAAGTGAGGTCTGCCTTGGCTCTGAGCGCCTAAGGCATCAAAAAGTTCTGCTAGGTCGTACGTTTGACCCAACAATCTTGGAGATGGCCGGAATGTGCCAAATTCTGGAAATGATGGAGTTTCAACAATGGATACATCTATTCTACATTGATGCCCCTAAAGTGTATGAGGAGGAGGTACAGAGTTTCTTCGCCAGTCTTTTTCCAGTCGATACTGACCATGTTTGTGCGCTGGTCAATAGGGTGGACATTGTCTTTGACGTGAAATTACTTGGAGAAATTTTGCAAGTTCCTACAGTTGGGGTGTCGAGTGTACGAGATGTCTGTCAGTACAACTTCAGAAATGCAGTGGTGAAAGATAATTCTAATCAGAAAGGGGACCAGATCCATAAGAAAGCACTATTACTGTCTGTCAGCTGTTGTTTGAGCTGGTTAACAAAGTCCTGTTGCCTCGAGTAGAAAGGAGGTCTGTAACGTCAAAATATGATCTACACCTAATGGAGCAACTGGACGGTTTCAACCCTGTGAGTCTGCCTGCCATAATGATTGAACACATGCAGAAGGTGGCCAATTTCAAGGATGGTAATCACAGGCTTCCCTATGGATTCTTGCTCACTCAGGTGTTCAAATTCTTTGAGGTTTCACTGTGAACAGGTAAAGTGGGGACCCGTAAGCAGACATTCTCTCAGACAACCTTGGAAGAGTGCGAGTGTATTGAGAAGTATGGGGGTGTATGAAGTACTTCAATTGTGTCTTAGCTCATCAATGCCCAGAATAGTACAGCTGAGGAAATACGTCGATTGAAGGCCAGGAATGCTATTCTGGAAGGTCAGCAAGCCCGAGCGGTTCCCATGTCAAATGATGAGGTAATCCGTTTGACCCAAGAAAATGCTGATCTCAGGGCGCAAGTCAAGAACCTGAAGGCTGAACTGCTCAACGAGCAAACGTCGAAAAACGTCCGAATAGACCTTGTTCTCCAAACCCTTGCTGCAGCTTCCAAGCCTTTTCCTCCTAGTGCCCCCTAAGAACCCGACAATGACCTGTTTTCTGGATATGTTTCTTCTTCTTTGTCTCTTTGTTGATGGTTGGTGGATGTTTTTTTTTTGCCTTTTTTTTATGGTTGGGATGTACTACTACTACTCCTGTGAACAAGTCCAATGTAGCCTCTTACTTTTTTCAAAGGACGAGGCATATTAAAAATTATTCATATGAATCCTTTTTCTTATGTCTCGTACAGTCTTTCTATGTTCTATTCTTTCTTATGATTGTGTGCACATATGTGGCATGAGTTAGCTTAGCTGAACTTCTTTGTGCTGTTGTTCTTATTAATGATGCCAAAAGGGGAAAATTACACATTGGGGAACTGGTTCTTAGAGGGAGACTAATATTCAACTCAGGGGGAAACACATTGGGGAACTGGTTCTTATGCTCTATTATTCATTAAGACAAGGCATAGTCTCAGGGGGAACTCTTTGAAACTGGTTGTTTGGTTTCTACTGCCCCAATTCCGATTTATAATTATTGAAGTTTGTCATCATCAAAAAGGGGGAAATTGATAGATCTTAAATGCTCTTGCCTGATGTTTTGATGATTTAACAAACTTATGGCTAAGAACCGGATAGGGAACCTGACCTACTTGGATTACTGCAAGCGTTAACAGATTTCAGCTAAAGATGAATTGCTACAGCTTCAAGAACTAGGAACCAAACAAGGACCTGATGCTTTTGTGGTTTCCTCATAGCAGTACAAAGTCATTTGGACACAGTTGGAAATGAAGTGACCGACGATACTGTTTCTGCCGCACTACACCACACTGTCAGCCCACTCACTCTCTAACCAAACAAAGTACTCACATTATTTCAAGTCATGTGATCAAGATGTACCAAATGTGCTTTATACAAAAACATCACTGGAAGGTTTCTGTTTCTCATTCAAACCTCTTGCAAAAACAGAAAAATCATCCTCTCAAGATTGAACGCCACTATGGACCAGTTCCTAAAAGATTGATGCTTGCTATCCTAGTTGAGTTGTAACCTTGTTATTGTACTTACCATATCTCCTATATCGCTTATCTAAAAGCATACTGATTAGGAATCCTCTTGTAAATCCGTAAATTCGTTGAGTTTATGTTGTGATTAGATTTATGTAACGACCCGAACCGTCGTTTCCTATATTATTGTCCCGTATTCCCCGTTAAATGCTTATTCATATTTCAATATGTGTACTTGGTGAATTTAAGTCAATTCGGATCGAGTTTGGTATGAAATGGGACAATTGGTCTCTTTAAGGAAGAATTAGTTTGGAAAAGTCAATCGGATGTTGATTTGTGAGTTAGAGGGCTCGGAATTGAATTCTGATGATTCGGTTAGTTTCGGG
Source organism: Nicotiana sylvestris (assembly GCF_000393655.2). NCBI lineage: Eukaryota > Viridiplantae > Streptophyta > Magnoliopsida > Solanales > Solanaceae > Nicotiana > Nicotiana sylvestris. Next base: position 137,078,417 of record NC_091062.1, read on the forward strand.
GGATGATTTAAGGCCTAGGAGCACAATCGGAATTAATTTTGGAGGTCCGGTGAAGAAATTAGCTCATTTTGGCGAAGTTAGTGTTTTGGCGATTTTCGGTTGATAGGTGAAATTTTGATCCGACGGTCGGAATGGAATTCTGAGAATTTCTGTAGCTTCACTATGTCATTTTGGACTTGTGTGCAGAATTTGAAGTCAATCGGACGTGATTTGATAGGTTTCGGCATCGGAAATAGAAGTTGGAAATTCTAAAGTTCATAAAACTTGGATTGGAGGTTGATTCATGATTTTAGCATTGTTTGATGTGATTTGAGGCCTCAAACAAGTCCATAATGTATTTTGGGACTGGTTGGTATTATTGGTCGGGGTTCCGGGGGCCTCGGTGTGTTTCGGATGCCCAACGGGTCATTTTTGGAAGATTTTTGCCGTTTTGAGCATAAATGTAATGATCTAAAGGTTCATTTTTAATTTTAGAGATCCAAATTTGATTTCGAGACTTCCAGAATTTAAATCATGAATTATAGGACTGATCTGGAAATTTTGGTTTAATTTAATCAAGTCGCGATTGAGTTTTTGACGTGAAATGTGAGTTAATTGTTTAACGAGCGAAATGGGTATTGAACTGGGCAAACAAGCTCCTAATTGAGTTTCGATTGAAGGGTTGTGTTCGTATTATTATTTGTGACTCATAGGAACAAGAATCGTCTAATTCCGAATTCGTATGATGGAGTTAGAGCCATTTTAGTGAAAAATAGTTGTGCTGCAAATTTCTTAAAAGCTGTTGTATTTTCTGCAGCAGTGAACAGTACCCGCGAGTGAACAGTGAACAGTGACCTCACGCGCATGAACAGTGCCCCCGTGTGAACAGTTCCGAAAATTTCTGGACAGATTTAATGTCCAGCAGTCCGAGTTTGGTCATTTCTTTTTGACTTCCAAGCTCGGATTTTGGGCGATTTTTAGAAAGAAATCTTGGGAAATCTTGAGGTAAGTCACTTATGATTATTTCTACTCTATAATATTGAATTATCATCGAATAATCCGACTAGATTACATGTTTTTGAGGAGTAAATTGAAGATTTAGGCCTAGGGATTTGAAAATAAGATTTGAAGATTTGAGGGGTCATTTGAACTTCGATTTTGGTAAATTTTATATGTACGGACTCGTGGCGAGACGAGGAATCCGGTGATGTGACTTTCGTAATTTTTCGAGAAGTGGGCCCGGGGCTCGGGTTTTGCGAATTTCGTGAATTTCGATATTTTTCGAGTCTTTTCGATTGGGTTATATTCCCTTAGCCTATTGTAATGTATTCGTTGTGGTTTTGACCAGATTCGACGCGCGAAGAGGTAAATTCGAGAGGCAAGGGCATAGCGGAGTAGACGTTGGACCGTCTTGAGGTGAGTAATGATTTTAAATGATGCACTGAGGGTTTGAAACCCCGGATTGCACAACATACTGCTATGTTGAGATGAGACACGCGTTGTATGACGAGCGCGGGGTCATTTACTATTGGGGATTGTGACTTGGTCCATCCCAGTTGATATTTTTACCGCGTAATTGATAAAGATTTATTGTTTTTCACTATGATTGGGCTTATTGCCATATTTGGGCTTCGTGCCAATTATCTGAAATCTTTTGTGAATTTACATCACTATTTTCCTCACGAATTGAAATATTATTTGAACTCAGTCCAATTGAATTATATTATTTTGTGAACTCAGCTACATTTATACTCAACTCGAGATTTAATGATATTTATAATGCTGTTGAGCTGAGCACTATTGTTTTACTGATGCACAAAAGGCTTATGATTATTTTCTGGACTGATTGAGGCCGAGGGCCATACGTGAGGATATGTTGAGTGATGTGAGGAGGCTTTCAGGCCTCGAGTGTTATATGAGGAGACTTCCAGGCCTCGTGTGTGATGTGTGAAGACTTTCAGGCCTATTGATATTGCGCTTGGGCTGTAGGAGCCCCTCCGGAGTCTGTACACACCCCCAGTGAGCGCAGGGTACCCAGGTGAGTTGGGAGTGGGCCCGAGAGGCCGTTGCTTGTGTGTGGTGAGTTGGGAGTGAGCCCGAGGGGCTGATGTTGTGTGCTGGTGAGTTGGGAGTGAGCCCGAGGGGCTGATACTATACTGAGATTTACATATTGAGCCCGAGGGGCAAGCTTTTGATTTATCCTTACTGTGGAAATTATTTGTCTTTACTGTTTTAAAAGAAGAATTATCTGATACTCACTATTTTACTGTATAACTGATTTTACTGCTTGGGATAGCGCTATATTGTGCCGTTATGAGATTTCATGTTTTCAGTCGTTATTTATTTTTATTACTCACTGGGTCGGAGTACTCACATTACTCCCTGCACCATGTGTGCAGATACAGGCAGAGCTGAGTTTGCTCCTGAGCGCTGATTCTTTCCAGACCAGGCGGTGACTAGGAGTAACGAGGTAGTTGTTGACGTCCGCAACCCCATTTTCTCCCTTATCTTTGTTATTTATGATAATTCCAGACTTTGTAAAATATTAGTAAACTCTGTAGTAGCTCATGACTTGTGACACCCCGATTTCGGGCTGAGTTGGGAGGGTTTTCCTTGTTCTATCACGTTTATTTCGCATTTAAGATTATATTGCCCATGATTTAGACTTATTCCTGCTAAGTAATTATAAAGAGATGTACTGTTTTGTTGATTGGCTGGCCTTGTCCTCACGAGAGGCGCCATCACGACCGGGTTGGGATTTTGGGTCGTGACAAGTTGGTATCAGAGCCTAGGTTATCGTAGAATTACAAAGTGGCTTGTGGTAATAACATCACAAGTTAGAAAAAGCCTTTGTAACTAGGATAGTCACAAAGTGGCTTGTGGTAAAGGTACCACAAGTTAGTTGAGTAAATTCTTTACAATAGAAAGTATTGTAAAGTGGCTTGTAATAGGTAAGATTACAAGTTAGTGAAGTTAAAAGCCTATAAGGTAGGTCGTGGTTTTTTGATCCCCTTATGTGGGATTTTTCCACGTAAAAATCCTCTGCCTTATTTACTTACTGCTTTACTAAGTGCTCTCAACAGAATCTTGTAGAGGACCAGGTACTCTACGATTTGGTGAATCCATACAATCTAACAAGTACATTATTTCTCTGTGTGCAAGACTAGATAGATACTCACTTAGCCCCATACCTCTCCCATTCCCTCAAAATGAGGGGAAACCACGAGGTGATAAGGGAAGATATTTAAGATCCTTCGTTTACTTGCAATTTAGATCCCGTTTAGTTATAGATTTTTTTTTTTTTTTTTTACAATTTCCTAAAAGAAATTTTGAAAACATTATTTGTTCATGAATTTGGATAGACGAGGATGTCACGAACCGTATAGGAGTGGAGTGGATAAAGTGCCACCGAAACTCAAAGGCAAGTCCTATAGAGCGGTGGTTAAAATCGGCCATGTTGTATGTGGTTGAGTGTTGGGCACCAAGAATTCTCATACCCAGAAGATGAAAGTGGCAGAAATGAGGATGTTGAGATGGATGTGCGGGTACACTAGACTGGATAAGATTATGAATGTGGATAGTCGGGAGAAGGTGGGCATGGCTCCCATGGACGACAAGATGCAGGAAGCGGGGCTTAGATGGTTCGGGCACGTGCTGAGGAGAAGCATAGATGGCCCGGTTAGGAGATGTGAGCGGTTAGCACTGACATGTACGAGGAGAGGTAGAGGGCGGCCTAAGAAGTATTTGGGTGAGGTGACCAGGCAGGAGATAGCGCGATTATAGATCTCCGAGGACATGACTCTGGATATGAAGGTGTGGAGGTCCAGCATTAGGGTTGTAGCTTAGGAGGGAGTCGAGCGTTTTTCTTTGTTGTTCCGGGGGCGGGGTTGGCCTGATAATATTTTGTTGTGGGTTATGTTAGTGGTTTATGTATTTTCCTCATTATTTTCTATGATATTATTGCTGCTTATTGTTATTATTTTTACATCTACTTTTTTATTTCTTACGATGTTGTTACTATTTTTCTAGCTTCTATTGTTGTCACTAATCTATTATCTATTATTTATTTTTCTCTTCTTGAGCCGAGGGTCTATTGGAAACTGTCTCTCTACCCCTCCGAGGTAGGGGTAAGGTCTACGTATACTCTATCCTCCCCAGACCCTATTTATGATTTTACTTGGTTGTTGTTGTTGTATTTGTTCATGATTTTGATTAATCTTCTAAAAATAATTGAAGAATAATTTAATTTTTTTAAAGTAAAATGAATATCAAAACACAACTTTAACTTTCAAAAATTATTTTTCAACACAATTTCGAAAACTTTATATTTTAAGTTTCAACTAGATTTATGTCCAAAGGCTTAATCTCGTATATGTGGAATTTATTGTTAAAATAGCACGAGCTAGCCATTTTTCAGACTTGTCATTCAAAAATAGTCAGTGTTTGCCAAGTCATTGAAAAATAGCCACTATTTTGCTACAACACAGACCGATCTAGCATAATATACTGGAGTTCGGTGCACGTGTGTATGAACTTCCAGCATATTATGCTGGACCGATATACTTTGCTGACTCCAGTATATTATGCTGGACCGGTATCTTTACATGAAAAGTGTCTAAATTTCGATTACTTTTGAAACTGTGGCTATTTTTGAATGATCACTTGTAAATCTGACTATTTTTGAATTTTTTCCGAATTTATTAATCGGAGTTCGCCCATGGGCCATCAAAGGGAACACTTCCTACCACGTATTTCTCTATTCTCAGTTTCTCACATACTAAATTCAAGACTTTTAATTAAGGGGATAGAGATTTTTTTTTTCTCATTCCATCACACCCTTGAATATTATTTTCTCATGTTTGGATTGTAAAAACAGACATATACTCCCTTTGTCACAATGTATTATGAAGCTACTAGTTCAAATGAACTATTTTTGTCAATCTCCTAATATTGGTATTAGTTGGTCCTACATTAATTTAGTAACAGTTTACCTTCCATTTACTGACCATATAAATAGCCAAAAGCCAATTGGTGACGATTTTTGATAGTAAGCATGTAATGATAACTAACAAAATGTGATAACTTCATTAGTAAACAACCTAATAGTACGCCAATGTGTATAAATTATATCATATAAAAATCATTTAAGTTATATACATTATCGTGTAAAACTTTTATATAGTCAGTATATTTTAACCCGTTATAGCGGTTTAAATACAATTTTTTCCATCTTACAAATGACTGCATATTATAAACGGTTACTTGCGGTTACATTTTAAGCAAGATTGCATAAATATACTATCAATTTATAAAACTAAACCCAAGAAGGAAAATGAAAGAAAGTTTTGGACACGCTAAATAGATCACATGCATTCATGGTTTTCTGTAACCAGTATTTCAGTGTTTTGATGCCCTTAAATATACATTTGGTACCTCTTTCTCCTTTTTGTCTTATCATATACATATATATGCTTTTTCAGAGCGCTTGTTTCATCAATAATACACGGATAACCTGTTGGTTTTTTTTTAATGTATTTAATTAATCTATATTTATATTATATTAAAAGCACGAAGACCCTTAGTGAAATGACGTTCGCATTTTTTACCCTTTAAAACATAGCATTCACATTGGACAATATAGTAATTTAAGTATTTCATTAATATTTAATAAAAATTTAACAATCTTGGAATGTTAACGAGATTATTTGGTAAATTTTTGCCACAATTATTTGTTATTAATTTTGCTTTAATTATTTAGTATAATGTTTCTTCACGTTTCTTACATAGAAAAGTTAATAAAAAAGTTTCCCTAAACTTTCGCTTCCCTATGACTTCGTTTGTTTGCCTTAATTATTTGGTAAAACTTGTCTTCATGTTTCTTACACAAGGAAAGTAAATAAAAAGAATTTCCTGCACTTTCGCTACTTGGTTCACTCTCATTAAATGACCGTCTGTCTATTGGACTTTGGTTAAATTCTCTTTATTCTTTGGAGTAGTAAATATTTGGTAATTTTTTCTTACACTAGAATAGTTAATAACATTTTTTCTTAAACTTTTACTACTTTGTTCAACTTTCAATAAATCACTTTATTTGTCATTAAATTATCTAAACTAGGAAATTTTGTAGTTAGATTCTCCACGAGCATATAATTCCTTTTATGTATCAATTTGTGTACTAAAATATTTCTATAAAAAAACCTACAATGTCATAATTTAATTGTCAACTTCGCCCTATTCCAACACCATAATTTCAGGTTTTGTATCTTTTACTAATATCAACATATTTTATTACTTCATATTTTGCAAGTACGTTTGCATGCACCAAATTTTATTGTTGCATCAACAATTTATCTTTATTGTTGCATCAACAAATTGTTATTATATAATTTTTGTTTCATGTTTTGGACGTGGCTAATTTCACATCTCACATAATTTACAAATTTAATACATATTATCGAACAATTGCAATTCATCACAAAAATCGATTAGACATTTGATCTAAGTCTTATTACTTAAATTAGTATTTTTTTTCTTTGCTATATGATAAATAATACTTATTGCTATGCCAGCTCAAGTTGCTTGTTTTAAAAAAAATTAAAATTAGACTATCTCCTTTAATTCTGTGTAATATTAATACTACATGATTTGCATTATTTGCAATTGACATGCTTGAATCACTTAGATTTCAACAATTACATCTGTTCAGGTAAACAATCTTCCTTATATCATAAAAATAATCAATTATTGAATTAGTCACTTTGATAACTTATAAAACTCTTATGCATGCTTTATTTTAGGTACACTTGAATGGCCAGTGAAAAGGAATTGTCAAGACCAGTATGTCCCAATTAATAGTCTAAGAGTATCTGATTCGTGTTGGGTAATACGAGTGTTAGTGTTTGGGAGTGGAATAGTAAAAGAGTTCAACAATAAAACAAATCAAGGTACCCGAAAAATTGTGACATTAGTTAATGAATAGGTAATTTTTATTTTGTATCAATATTTTATTTCATGTCTTTTCATATTATAGTTTTAACAATCAGATTAGCTTAAAGTGAAACTTTTTACCGGGAACAAAAATTCACGCTATACTTTTCAATGGTTATATTGAGAAGTGGGAAAATTATTTACAACAAAATAAGATTTGTTACATCATAAACGGACACATCAATAGTGCCAATCCTAATTTCCAATCATCACACAAGGAGCTTGAGATTGGATTTAAGGTGAAAACTTTAGTTGAAGAAAGCAATACTCACTTGTTGGCCATTGGTTTTTCAAATAATTTTATTTCATTCGATGAGGCATCAAAGTGCACCAATCGAATAAATTTTGGTAAGTTATTTAGATTTCATCCAGTAATCTTTCACTAAATATATAAATAATATTTTATTTCTGTTCGCCTTATTAATTTTTTGATAATATACATTACAACATCCAAGCTTCGTTGTACCACTCAATTTAGTGTCTACACGCTGAATACAACTATTTCTTTAATGTAATAATTTTTTTGCATCGTCAATTGCTATTATACTTAATTCATTCTTATTCAATTAAATATGCACTATTTTAGACAGTTTACCATTTAAATATTTGTTACATCATCAATTACCTTTATACGTAATTCATTCTTATTCTACCTAATTAAAATACGCTCTTTTGTGCATAACGCATAATACACGTGCAACGCACGTACACTAAATCTAGTATATTAAATACTTAAAAGATGGTGAATGAAAAATGGAGGGAAATGAAATTTTTGAGTGAAATTTTAAGTTTTCCCCCTTGGTAAATGGATATTGTCCCATATTGGAAGAGGAAGAGGGTTTTTATGGGTATATAAGCAATTGCTCTTCTTCTAGCTCTTAAAGTGTTGAGAAGAAGGCAAGCCTCGCACTGCCGCCGTCGTCGCTCGCTCAGCTCGGCTTCAGATTTGGATTTGGTCAAACGATTGATTGATTGATTAACTTTCTGGATAAAATTTATTTGTTAATAGTAAAATATTAACAGAAATGTTTTTGAATATTTATTTTAATAACAGAATATTAATATTAAATTCAATCCATTTTTCTATTTTGGTAACAGAAAATTAACTACCCTCTTCAATTTTCCCTCTTTATTTTCCCTCTTTATTGTTGAGTAAATAGCCATTTATGTAATGGCATTTATGTTGTGGCCGTTTTGAAGAAACAGTCATTCTGAAGAGTTACACCTCTTCAGATTTTAGCCCAACTTTGCCTATAAATACAACACTATTCTGCTCAGAATTTCACAACGATTTTCTGAGTTTCTCCTCCTTCTTCTGCATACTTTTAGCATCAAACAAAGCAACCGTAAGTGTGATTTGCTGCCGAACTTTGTGTTCACTGAAACACTAGGGTTTGAAGTACCACTACACCAGTGTGTAATTCGTTCTATCCTGGGAGGAAATAATCCATAACCTTGGGTACTAGGAGGGGATTAATTCTTTAAAGAAATACTGTGAATTCAGTGGGCTCGAATTAATTACTGTTTCGTTTATATTTACGTTTATACGCTAACTTTCTTTTCTCCAGAATTATTATTTACAAATACAGCAAGTAAGAAGATATCAACTAACAAGCTTAAGGAATTTAACTATTTTTTGTATGTGTACTCATTGTTTCTGGAGAGTAAAACCTTTGTGGTTTTGTACTCTATTGGAGATTAAAATCTACGTGATTTTAACGTTTGTGTCATTCTTTTACAGAAATGACTAATGATAATGGAAACCAAGTTGTTACGATGCCAATGCCTCAACGAGCCGAACAACACCGGCAGCATTGGCACCGGCGGAGAAACCCGAAAAATTTTCTGAGATTGATTTCAAGTGCTGGCAGCAAAAGATGTTCTTCTATTTGACTACTCCAAGTCTCCAGAAGTTCATCAAGGATGATGTTCCTGTGTTGTACGATGAAACTCCAGAAACTGAACGCTTTCTCGTGATTGAGGCGTGGAAGCATTTGTGCAAGAATTATATTCTAAGCGGGCCGGAGGATGCTTTGTACAATGTCTACAGTGGCGTAGAAACGTCAAAAGAACTGTGGATTGCGCTTGAAAAGAAATACAAAACCGAAGATGCCGGGTTGAAAAAATTTGTTGCTGCAAACTTTTTGGACTACAAAATGGTAGATAGCAAGTCTGTTATTACCCAAGTCCAGGAATTGCAAGTAATCCATTCACGATCTCCTTGTTGTAGGTATAAATCAAATTAATATTGATGTTGAAAATAGTAATCTTAGTATTTTTACTAACAAAAATTTCATTGAAGGTCTTGTCGTCAATGAAGCATTCCAAGTAGCAGCGATGATTGAGAAGTTGCCTCCTTTGTGGAAGGACTTCAAAAACTACTTGAAACACAAACGCAAGGATATGTCCCTTGAAGATCTCATTGTTCGGTTGAGAATCGAAGAGGACAACAAAGCTGCTGAAAAAAGAGGCCGTGGAAACTCAACAATAATGAGAGCAAATATTATTGAAGAGAACAAAAAAAGGAAGAAGGCTTCTGGACCAAAATATAACCCAAGCAAGAAGCGGTTCAGTGGAAACTGCTACAACTGTGGAAAAAACGGACACAATTCTATGGAGTGTCGTGCTCCGAAAAAAGACAAGAAGAAGGGTCAAGCAAACATGGTTGAAAAGCATGATGATGTTGATGACTTATGTGTCATGCTTTTCGAATGCAACTTGGTGGGCAATCCTAAAGAGTGGTGGATTGATTCTGGAGCCACTCGCCATGTTTGTGCTATTAAAGAAGCTTTTGCTACTTATGCTCCTGTTGGACCCGATGAGACGATTTCTATGGGAAATATTGCAAAGGCCAAGATTGAAGGATGTGGGAAGATATTTCTCAAAATGACTTCCGGCAAAGTAGTGATTTTGAACAATGTCCTTCATGTTCCCGAGATTAGGAAGAATTTAGTTTCTACTGGACTTCTTGTTAAGAATGGTTTTAAATGTGTTTTTGTTTCCGATAAGGTTGTAATAAATAAGTAAGAATAAAATATTTGTAGGAAAAAGTTACCTCACTGAGGGCCTTTTCAAGCTGAATGTAATGGTTGTTGAAAATAATAATAAAATTTCAGCTTCGTCTTACTTGAGTCAAATAAATTATGGCATATACGTTTGGGTCATGTTAATTATAAACCTTGCGGAAAATAATTAATTTGGAAGTATTGCCTAAGTTTAAATGTAACAAATCAAAATGTCAAGTATGTGTGAAATCTAAGTATGTTAAACATCCTTATAAGTCAGTTGAAAGGAATTCAAATCCTTTAGACTTAATTCACACAGATATTTGTGACATGAAGTCAATACCATCTCGTGGTGGAAAGAAGTATTTCATTACTTTTATTGACGATAGTACTCGATATTGCTATGTTTACTTCCTTAATAGTAAAGATGAAGCAATAGACGCATTCAATCAATACAAAAATGAAGTTGAAACGCAACTTAACAAGAAAATCAAAATGCTAAGAAGTGATAGGGGTGGTGAATATGAATTCCCTTTTGAGCAAATATATTTAGAATATGGAATTATTCATCAAACAACGGCCCCTTCCACGCCCCAATCCAATGGGATTGCAGAAAGAAAGAATCATTCATTAAAGGAGATGATGAACGCATTATTGATAAGTTCTGGTTTGCCACAGAACTTGTGAGGGGAAGTCGTTCTTACGGCTAGCCGAATACTAAATCGAGTACCCCATAGCATAACACAATCCATTCCATATGAAAAATGGATTAACTTTTGGTCAAACGATTGATTGATTAACTTTTTAGACCAAATTTATTTGTTAATAGTAAAATATTAATAGAAATGTTATTAAATATTTATTTTAATAACAGAATATTAATATTAAATCCAATCCGTTTTTCTATTTTGGTAACAAAAAATTAACTACCCTCTTCAATTTTTCCTCTTTATTTTCCCTCTTTATTGTTGAGTAAATAGCCATTTATGTAATGGCATTTATGATGTGACCGTTTTGCAGAAACAGCCATTCTGAAGAGTTGCACCTCTTCAAATTTCAGCCCAACTTTGGCTATAAATACAACACTATTCTGCTCAGAATTTCACTACGATTTTCTGAGTTACTCCTTCTTGTGCATACTTTTAGCATCAAACAAAGCAACAGTAAGTGTGATTTGCTGCCAAACTTTGTGTTCGCTGAAACACTGGAGTTTGAAGTACCACTACACCAGTGTGTAATTCGTTCTATCCTGGGAGGAAATAATCCATAACCTTGGGTACTAGGAGGGGATTAAATTCCTCAAGAAAATACTGTGAATTCAGCGGGCTCGAATTAATTACTGTTTCGTTTATATTTACGTTTATACGCTAACTTTCTTTTCTCCAGAATTATTATTTACAAATACATCAAATAAGAAGATAGCAACTAACACAACCTTCGTCACCACAATCAAAAAAAATGTTGCCTGCTTCTGGTTCTTCTGCCTTGGTTACAATGCATGTCCACCCTTCACTACACTTGCATATAACCTTATCTTTTGAGGACACTTCTATAATTTTTTGTGAATCTCAAATCTCTTTTACAGCTTCACCCCGTCATAAGAAAAATCAAAAGATTAGCAAATCAAATACTATTCTTTTTCAAAAGTAAATAGTTTTATTTTTCATACCATGATTATTTGTGAGTTTCATAAGATTGTAAGTCCAAGCACCAAATATTGCCCCTAAAATTGGCCCTATAATGTAAATCCATAATCCTTTGTAATGACCTGTAACAAATGCCGGTCCCAAACTCCTTGCAGGGTTCATTGATTCCCCTGTTAGTGGCCTGTGTGTCAACAAAATATATTTATCCTTTAGATAAAAGCATATGTTTCATAGCAATTTCCCTCTCTAATTTTTGTTATTTTTTAATCTTTAATAAGACTCAACCAGCTTTAGTTGAAACAAATTAAATGAATATCATCTTGTTGCATACTCTTACCAAGTCTAGAAGAAGAAAAGGAACAACAACAGACCTAGTTAATCTCACAAGTGGGGTCTAGGGAGGATAGTATGTACGCAGCCTTGCCCCTACCTTGTGAAGGTAGAGAGGCTGTTTCCAATAGATCCTCGGTTTGGAAAAAGCAAAGTCTCAGCATAGTCAGAAGAAGAAGAACAACAAACCCAGTATAATATCACAAGTGGGGTCTAAGGAAGCATAGTCAGAAGATAAGGAAAAAAGAAATATTAATTTCATTTAGAAAATAGACATTAATTTGGGACAAACTAAGAACAACAAATGAGAACTTGAAATTGCAGTGAAAAGAGCAGTACCCGGAGAACAATATATCAAGTGAAACAGTGGCTCCAATTGCAACCCCAGATAAATGTTTCATCTGCAACAAAGCCATATTGTAAGATATACTAGATTACATTACACTCTGCAATCAACATTTTCAGTAAAATAAAATGTGGTATTGATTAAATATACTGATAGCGTAAAAATACTTTAAACTATCAGTGAATATAAATTAAGAATGTTAGTGAAATAGGAGTACTAACAGCTCGATCATCAGTAGCAACACCAGAGATGACAAACATGAGGTAGAATGTGGCTATGAACTCTAGTACCAAAGCTTGCATATTTGTTCCTGCTGGAACTGTCCCTACAAACTGGTCTTCTTTGCCATTAAATATTAATCGAAGGCTTCCACTAGCTAGAGTGGATCCTATTACTTGAACCAAAATATAGGCCGGTACCTGCACAATTAATCCAATAATTAACAATAACGAAAAAAAAAAAACAGCCCGGTGCATAAAGTATTCCGCGCTCACGCAACGCCCACACCCTAAGGGGGTGTAATGTATGCAGCCGACCCTGATGCAAGCATCAATAGCTGATTCCATGGCTCGAACCCATGACCTATAAACAGAGGTGGATGTAGAATTTATATTTTATGGGTTCAACCTTTAAGGTTTTTAGCATTGACCCATTATCTTTTTAAAGGTATGGGTTCAAATTGCTATATATTGCAATATTAATGAATTTGTACATCTAAATTTATGCTCCGCGTTAAAAGTATTGGGTTCAATTGAACTCGGTGCCGATACATTGCATCCGCCTCTGCCTGTAGGTCATATGGACACAACTTGACGGTTGCTCCAAGGCTCCCTTCGTGTAATATGAATTCATAAATTTGTGAATATAAAGGAGAGTTGTGAATAGTATTAATTCCATAGTTTACCTGATTCCATGGAAACCTTTTGCAAGTGGCGAAAGCAATGGTTACAGCAGGGTTGAAATGTGCACCAGAGACATGACCAACAGAGTGAATCAAGACCATAACAACAAGTCCCCAAACAGATGCAATTCCAGGTAGTGTGACAACGTTGTCCTTGTTTATATTCAACACTATAGCAGCACAGCCAGCAAATATCAACATGTACGTTCCCACAAGCTCTGCAATCAACTGTAAAATATAGTGAAAAAATTAAGCCTTTAATAGCTGGGAAATTAACAAGATTTGCGATCATAAATATGAGGACTAGTGCGTATTGAAGATATGATGGTCACACATTTTTTGACATTGTGTCAGAGCATACAGAGGTCCAGGTTTCACGTCTCACTACCAATCATTATCAAAGATCTTTCACGTATTTCGTTCAATAAAAAGAAAAAAGCCTACATGTGAATTAAACATTATTGACAAATCAAACATGGCCATTTAATTTATCCAATCTATTATAACTTGCCTGAAATATTTGACTGGATATATTCATATATTTGACACTCTACGTACATACGAATCAAGAAACTTGAAACTCGAGATTAAATTACTGCATTCAATCAAGATCGCAAGCTTAAGAAAAATTTCACTGAATTCGGGAAGAATATGAAGAAATCAAACTACCTTTTGCACGAAATGCACACTTATCGCATTTTGAATGTTTTTGCGGAGTCGTAGTACAAGTGTTGGATGCTGTAAAGCTTCGATTTGCACCAGAAATCAAAGAAGAAATTGTACATTAGGGATTGAGAGAAGAAAAACAAAGAAGAACAGTAAAAATGAATTCCTTCGCTACTGAAGGTTCTGGAATTTTGTATTTTTATACACAAGAGTAAAAATGTAAAGAGCTAATGCTAATTATGTGGGCTGACCCGGAGTGTGGGCTGCTAAGCCCAATACAAATAAATACACTTCAAACTTCTGCATATACTATGTAACTCCAATACCCCCCCCCCCCAAAGTTGGAGGGTGGGCACACACCCAACTTGGCAGCCAAAGAATGATGAACTCCACCTGTCAAGCATTTGGTAAAAATGTCAGCCAACTGGGAATTAGTAGAAACATGATGTAAAGAGATCAAACCATCAGCCAACTTGGTCCGGATAAAGTGATAGTCAACCTCTATATGCTTCGTGCACTCGTGGAAAACAAGGTTCTTGGCTATGTGAATGGCAGTTTGATTTTCACAGAAAACAGGGAGAGGAGTGGAGACTTGTAAGCCCAAGTCGGACAACAAACGGACCAGCCAAGACAACTCAGCAACAACTTTGCTCATGGCCCTATATTCAGCCTCAATGGAGGATAAAGAGACCACATGTTGTTTCTTGGACTTCCAACTAATAAGACTACCACCCAAGAACACACAAAAACCACTAACAGAACGGCGAGAATCAGGGCAAGCAGCCCAATCACTATCACAGTAGCCAACCAAAGAACAATCAACATAATCATTAAGAAATAGACCAACATCAGAAGTCCCCTTTAAGTAGTAGTGTTAACACGTAAAGCAGCAGCCATGTGAGGGACTCTAGGTGTTTGGAGAAACTGACTAAGGTGTTGGACAGCGAAGCAAATGTTAGGGCGAGTATGGGTAAGAAAATTAAGTTTCTCTATGAGGCTGCGATATGCGCCAGGTCTGGGCAGAAGGTCACCAACATCAGAATGCAACTTATCATTCAAATCCAATGGACATACAACAGAATCTCACATCAGAACAGTCAAAATCAGCAAGTAAATCAGAAATGAACTTTTATTGATGCAAAAGGACACCAGAAGAATAATAATGAATCTGAATACCCAAGAAATAATGGAGAAGCCCAAGATCCTTTATTCAAAATTGGTCATCCAGAAAACTTTTCAAGGCAGCAATTTCAAGCATATCATCCCCTGTTAGAATGATATCATCTACATATACAGCGAGAAACACAGTAGACTGAGGTGATTTCTTCATAAACAAGGAGTAATCATTTAAAGAATGACTATAACCTCTAGAACAAAGGGCAGGGGACAATTTAGCATACCATTGGCGAGAAGCCTGACGCAAACCATACAAAGATTTATTCAATTTACAAACCAAAGTATTAACAGGAGAGTCAGAAGCAACAGACAGCACTGGGGGGAGTTTCATGTACACCTCTTCATCCAAATCACCATGTAAAAAGGCATTATTGACATCCAATTGGAACAAAGACTATTTCTATTTAACGACATAAGCTATAAGACATCGAATAATACACATTTTGATGACAAGAGAAAAGGTTTCATGAAAATCAATACCCTATATTTGTGTATCTCCTCGTACGACTAGCCTAGCTTTGTATCTTTCCACATGACCATCAGCTTTATATTTGATTTTGTACTTACAACCAATTGGCTTCTTACCTTTGGGTAGTTCCACAATATCCCAAGTTCCATTAGCTTCTAATGCCTCAAACTCTTTCCTCATAGCTTCTTGCCAAGCTGGATTGGCAGCAGCCTGAGCATAAGAGTGAGGCTCAACTGCTGCATGTTGAGCAACAGAAGTGGAGGCAGTAGAGGAGCAAGAAATAGAAGGGGGAAGTTGAACTACATAGTTTTGAAGATGAGAAGGGAGATGATGACTTCTAGTAGACTTTCTAACTGCAGGGAGAGGTGAAACAGGAGTTGGTGAAACAGGAGCTGGTGAATTGGAAGTAGGAGAAGAAGTGACAGATGGAAGAGGAAAGAAAGAAGAAGGAGAAGAAGGAGGATCAGAGGAAAAATTAGAGGTAGATTCATCAAGATAAGAAGGAAAACTAGGAGGAAAAAGAGAGGAAGGAGAGGGAGAGGAAGAATAATGGAGATGGAGGGGAAAAAATAGACTCATAAAAGAGGACATCTCTGGAGACAAAAGTATACTTATTCTTAAGATTTTAAAGCTTGTAGCCTTTTTTGCCAAAAGGTTAACCAATAAAGATACAAGGGACAACCCTAGGTTGAAATTTATCCCTATGACACTTGGGCACACTTGCATAACAAAGGCAACCAAAAGTTTTTAAATAACTATAAGAGAGTGCTTTGCCATAAAGAATTTCATATGGGGATTTGTTAGATAAAACAGAGGAAGAAAATCTATTTATAAGATAAGTGGCTGTTAAAACACAATCCCCCCAAAATTTTGTTGGAAGTTTGGATTGGAACAATAGAGCTCTTGATGTTTCCAGCAAGTGTCTATATTTACTTTCAACAACCCCATTCTGTTGTGTGTATGAGGGCATGTAGTTTGGTGTAGGATCCCATTATCAGAAAAAAAATTGGCAGGCTAAGTTTGAAGAACCAAGCTCCAAGGCATTATCACTTCTGATTGTTTGAACAAAAAGATTAAATTGTGTTTTGACCATGACAATAAAAGTTTTAAGTAAAGTAAAAGCATTGCTCTTGGAATTCATTAAATGTGTCCAAGTGGCCCTACTAAAATCATCTACAATTGTCAACAAATATTTAGCACCAGAATAAGTTTGGGTATGATAAGGCCCCCATGTATCAATATGAATGAGTTGAAACAGAGAAGTAGAGTTGGATGTACTATCGAGAAAAGATAATCTAGCTTGTCTGGCCAAAGGACAGATAGAACAAGTAAAAGGCTGTTTAGTAGACAAATCAGAGGAAACAGAAGGTATACTCTTCAATTTTGTAAAAAAAAAGATGTCCCATTCTATTATGCCAAATCATATCAAGATTATTCACATGTTGTACAGAATGAACAGATGAAACAGAGGGAACCATACTTTTATTTGGGCTACAGACAGAAGTATTCAAAGATGAGCTAGTTACATTCTGCACAACATTATTCAAAACAGAATCAGAAGGGGATGAACTAGATACATTCTGGACAACATTATTCAAAACAGAAGCAGAAGGGGATGAACTGGAAAGGTGATGAAGTTTGTATAGCCCTTGGTCCAGTCTACCAAAAACCAGAAGCTTCTTCCTGGAAAGGTCCTGTATCAAGCAGGAACAAGAAGTAAATATGACTATGCTATAAAATTGTTGAATCAACATATGCACAGAGATGAGATTGTACTTGAAAGTAGGTATGTAAAGCACTTTGTGCAAGACAAATGAAGAGTTCAGAGTGAGTGACCCTGTGCATGTGACTTTTACTTTGTATCCATTAGGTAGACTGACTAAGTAGGGAACAGGAAGTGGAGTAATGTTAAAAAGAAGTTCTTTAGCAGAGGTCATGTGATCAGTTGCTGCAGAATCTACTATCCAAACACTTCTAGCTACACTAGTTAACATGCAAGCAGAATAAGCAACAACACCATTAAGCTCAGGCAAAGAAAGATTACTACCAGCAAAGTTAGCAGACCCCTCAAAGTTGGGTTGAAGACTGGAATCAACAAGACTGGATTGTTGCAGCAAACTCAAGAGTTGGGAATACTGCTCCTAGTAAGACCAGGTATACCAGAAACTGGACCATTGGAACCAACATTTGCAGAACTAAAGTTTTCAGAAGACTCAACATTTGCAGCAGTGCCAAACTTTCTGCCATTGGTAAACTTGTAACCTTGTGGAAATCCAATCAATTTATAACACTTATCAATTGTATGACCACTCTTTTTGCAATACTTACAGAATAAGTCTTTGTTCTGATTAGAAACAAGCCTCTGATTATGTGAGTCAAAATTAACCTTTTGAGTGTACTGCCTTTGGGGCTGAAAATGAGGAAGAAACCTAGTAGGTGTAGTTGCATTTGCATTGAAAGATGCCAGGTCAGGTGTGAAATGAGTATTGAGAGTCACTTGTCTCTGCTTTTCATCTTGTAGAAGAATGTTATACACATTATCAAGTGGAGTGAATTCATCATGAGGATATTGCTTCTGACAGTTATATAAGTTTCATTCAGGCCCATTAAGAATTGGTGAACTTTATTTTCTTCATCTTCCCTCAACAAACACTTCTTTGCAGTACAAGTGCATGTATTTGCATGATTTGAACCCATAACCCCCAATTCATCAGATAATTTCTTTAACTTGTTGAAATAAGAAGTTATATCAAGAGGTCCCTGACATGTAGAAGCCAATTTTTTTTTAATTTTAAATTTCTTTGTTCCATTTATAGTTCCATACCTATTGTTCAACTGTTTCCAGATGCTTTCAACAGTATCAGAATATTGGAAACTCTCAGCAATCTCAGGTGTGAGTGAGCTGGTTAGCCAGGATATAACCATGTTGTTACATCTGTCCCGCTGTTTAGACTCAGGGGAATCAGCAGCCGGTTTGGGAAAACTACCATCAATGAAAGCAATTTTATTCCTAGCCGACAAGGATACAATAATGCTCCTTCTCCACCCACCAAAACCACAACCAGAAAAAGGAACAACAACTAAGGACATCCGAGATATATAAGATGAATGAAGGAATAATGGACTAGAAGCACGTGGTGTAAATTCAGAATCACCAGTAGTACTACTAGACCCGTTAGTCATGACTGAAACTAGACGGAGCAACACCGACAGAAATATACCATGAAAATTAACAGAAATATACCACAGGGTTTAACTTCAACAACCAGTGCTCAATAACCAGCAGAAGCAGTAAAAAAAATAAAACGTGTTTACCAGCTTTCTTCGCAACCGGAGAAGAACAACCTTGAAAACCCTAGTTTCGAACCTTCTCTCGAAACCGGAGAATTTCGACAAAATACACTGACAATCAGAGTGAGAGCTTAACAAAGTGGAAGAAAATCACTGTGAAACCAACAAATCTTCGCCGGAAACCAGGAAATCGACGATGTGAGTGAATCCCGACGAAAATCAGACCATGAATGGAATTGGACGAGGGTACCATCGATCGACTCGAGAGATGAAGATTTCCAATATTCCCGGCTCTGATACCATGTAAAGCTTCGATTTGCACCAGAAATCAAAGAAGAAATTGTACATTAGGGCTTGAGAGAAGAAGGAACAAAGAAGAACAGTAAAAATGAATTCCTTCGCTACTGAAGGTTCTGGAGTTTTGTATTTTTATATACAAGAGTAAAAATGTAAAGAGCTAATGCTAATTATGTGGGCTGACCCGGCAGAGCGTGGGCTGCTAAGTAATGTGGGCTGCTAAGCCCAATACAAATAAATACACTTCAAACTTCTGCATATACTATGTAACTCCAACAGATGCTGCTGGGGATGGATAGCTATTAATCCTCAACGAAGTAGCTCGTATTCCATCAACTACTGGTAATTCCTCCATACTTTCGCTTTGATTATTTGCTCCAACAAACACAGACAATAAAAATGGCAGAACAAGAAATAAGCTGTTGACTTCTTCAGCTACTTGTATATATATAATTGAAGTTGACATAACTTATTTTTACTATTAATTTTTAATGTGGATGTGGGGTGGGAGTGGAGGGATTGATTATAGGCATTACATATTTTTTCAGAATTTCTTCTAATTAAATAAGATGGATTACGCACGTCTTAATGGAAATGCTGAGCAGCAAGGAACATAAGTTTGAAGTTTTCTGATGTGTTGTTCAAATAAACTATATATTCATGTCAACCTCCTCATGATGATGCTAATAACTGGCGGAATATAATCTAAAAAACTTTATTTTATGTATACTGGCAATATAAAATTACTTTTATTCTGTGAAGTAACTAAAAGCCAGTTCGTAACTTTTGAGCAAGCTGCAAACTAAAGATGACAAGTGGCATTTTACAATGGATAAACAACCTTATAAGAAAAAAGAACTGTACTTTTCAGAGAAATCTTATTGATTATTATATGCAAATAAATTAATTGAACAAGTCGTAATTAAGTAGTTTTATATTTCAACCACCAATGTTTAAAAGAATAAATAGATATATAATATATCAAGTAAGTTTCTGACCAACTACTACTCATAAACAATCCACATGTAAACGTCAAACACACGTATGATGAAAACTCAAAGTCAACCAATGACAAAATAATTGAAAGGGAAATGAGTATTTTTCATCAAAATTCCAACCAATTAAGGAGTATTCCGTAGTTGGGGAAAAAATTTAGAATCTATACTAGAATTTACATACGTGATGATACAAGTATAGCTGCTGCCATATCTGGAGAAGGCTTTGCTTGACTAATTTGGTAATTTTAGAAAACGGTTCAATTTATATACATAAACAGTTTAATGTAACGCATCTTCATATTTTAAGTGTATGTTCAAGCCAAGTAACGCGCTTTATTTTCCAGATTAATAAACTCAAATTTTAATAGATAATTACATGCAATTATCTTTTAGAACTTAAACTATTTAGAAAATAAAGCAAATAACCTAGTATAACATTAAAATATATAGATGGTGCAACCGTGCAAAATTTTTATTGCATTCTTAGCGTGTATATATAAGTTTAATGAATTTGTATTAAACTTAGTATTATAAAACAGGGGCGGATCTATAGCTTAAATTATGGGGCACGCAAACTCATGGTCCCTCCCTCAAATTAGGTATTTAATGTATGTATTTTCTAAAATCGGTCCAATATTATGTATTGACACCCCATGTTCCATGAAGATTGAATGGTGCACTTGGTTCAATACTTAATTATTAACTCAAAGAATAAGGGATCAATTCCCACTTAACACTCTTTTTTCTTTTTTCCTTTAGTGGTGCACCTATGTTCTAGAAATCCCAAATAAAAATTTAAAATTTAATCTATTTCTAACTATAAAAATAAATTATTTTTTTTAGAAAAAAACTAAAAAAAATAATTATGTCACATAAAGTGAGATGAGTGTCATAAAAATTGAGACCGAGGAAGAACATTTTTTTCTCTTTTGGCGCTCCGCATAATAAAATGATTATGGTGAATGGTGAAATAGGGATGGCAATGGAGCATTGTAAGGGAGGGACGGTGGGGGTTTGAGATCATGCGGGGCGAGGTGGGTGCAGGTGAATGCGAGGTGGGTGTGGAGCGGGACAGGGCGGGGCAGGGCGGGTTTGAACATTATTTTAAAAACTAAAAGCGGTTGCAGGTTGAAAACATGTGAGGCGAGTTTTTCAATTTCAAGCAAATTTATCACTGAGTATACTGACTGTTGGAGCATTTCTTCTTATACTTTTCTTTTAAAGGAGATTTTGGATATTTAATAATTTAAGGTTGTGGTTATTATATTACTGGAAAAATCTGATTTTTCTTTTTCTCTTTTTCTTTTCTTTTCTCATTCATGTTTTTTTTTTCCTTTCTCGTTTAGAAATAAAGTTGTTGCTGGTTAAATAAAAGAACAATAAGAAGAAACAAAGTCGATCCAGTAGCCAAATCTGGAAGTATGAATTTTTATTAAGACTAAATAATAAGATATAATTAGCATAGCTAAAATATCAATTCAACGAGCAATAAATAGATGAGAAGATTTGCTAATTGACTTAAATAATCAAACTTCAGTAAATTTAGTTGCACTTTCAGAAGAAACAGAGAGCTTATAGAAGAAAATGGAAGTTTTTTGCTAGGAGAGGCAGGTTCATTCGGGGTGGGTTAGGGCGGGTTGAAAATAATTTTTTTTGCTATTTGGTGCGGGTTGAATCTAAATCCGCACCGCAACCGCCCCGACCCGCTGCCATCTTTATTTGTTTTGGCTACTACTCGATTCGTATTACATAAATGGAAGATTTTTTTACACTAATAGCATTTAATTGTCGGTTTTTAAAAATTAAATGAAGACCCACTAAATGAGGGATCTATTTTGATCCTTATTAACGTATACTTTGTTGCCCCCCTCCCCCCTCCCAAAACACACACACACAAACCCCACATCCGTTCTTCCTCCTTTTTTTTTTTTGGCTAATTAAGCATCCAGCTTCTTTCTCTTACTGCTTTGTTTCTTATTTCTCCTGCCCATCAATTGTTTCCCTTCGTGCTTGAAAAAAATAAAAAAAATAAATTGAGTATACTTGTGCCATTTATATAATTATATATTGGTTATACGTAAATACCATAATTATTATGTAAATATACCAGAATTGTTTTCTAAATAAATTAATAAACATGGACATACATGATACAATTATTATTTGTATAATTAAAATGTTAGAGTTATCCCATAAATAAATTGTCAATTATTTATATACTAAAAATCAATTCTGGTGGAAGTTATATTCTTGCGATAAATTCAGAATAATTGAAATATAAATGCACTGAAGAACAATTCCACATTTTATAATTATACCATTATTATACCAATTATATAGTTAAATAGTGATAAGTAAATATGTGATATAACAAAAATTATTCCATAAATATATGTATAATATATATTCCAATTAATACATTATATCATTGTTATTATACCTGCTAAATTCCAAATTCATTGGAGTTATGTTGATCTTATTTCCAACGGATTAGATACACTTCAAATATAAATGAATATTTTAAAGTATTTTCTCATAATATTTTTTCTTATTGTTCTATTGCTTTTCAATTCTTAGTGGTAGTGTATATATACATATTACATTTAATATATATTATTTCAATATTTGATTATTTTCTCTAACTGTTGATTGCTTTATACATGCTTTATCCCAAGTTTACTTATAAATAACTTTTATGAATGGAAAGGAATCATTGAGATCCTAGTTTAGCCTCAAGTGTGAAATATGGACGTAGTTAATTAGAGATTGAACCTTTGAGATAATTTAGTAACTGAAAACGTTATTCTTGGTCCAATATTATAAGTTTCTGCTAGGAATGTAGTTAATTAGTTGCTATATCTGTTAATTACTTATTGCTGATGAAAGTTTGTAAAGTTTTCTTAAATATTGCCTAATTATGTTTTTTCCCCTTAATATTGTGTTAAACACTCATGGGCAGAATAAAAGAAGGGAAATTTTCGTTCCTATACCATATAGGAAATTATATTACCAAATATGTTCATAGTTTGCATATACCCTTCATGCTAATAATATTTCTACAAAATATAGATAATTCATTAAATAAGGAATCATTGTAGCTGTAGGCTTCCTTATTTAGGCGCGCTAAAATTGGGAGATTAAATATTCTTCCAGATCTTCCACAACGCAAATCACGCTCATTAATCTTCTTCGTCAGTTTCGTTTCAAATTTAGCGTCTCTGCTTTTTCGATACACTGTGTTTCAAACTTTTTCTGATTTCACAAATCAAAAACGACTAAATCTTCTATAATTCTTCTACATCAAAAGCAATTGTGTCCAAATTTCAGTAATACAAAGCAAAAGAAAAGAGAGCAGCAATTCCACCATTGACAGCCATTAAAAAGCTTTGAAGCTTTAAATTCAAATTTGGGTTTTCAAAAATCATTATTTGTTTGGATTGGGTGTTGTTGCAAATAATTGGGAATATGATTTGGAGTTTATATCTCAATTTTGAGGAGTTTTGGTGAAGATTAGACTTGGTTTTGGTTGAATTTCAAAAATTGTAGATAAATTGTAGAAAAATTATATTATGTTGTTTATTTATTTTTCTTTTATTCATTTAACTATTGTATGAAAGTTGAACAACATTGTATAAAAATTATATTTAAGTTGTATTATATTGTAGTTGTATATAACTTAGTAGAAATAATGTACGAAAATTGTAGATAATTTGTAGATAAGTTGTATAATATATAATTAGTTGTATGAAAATTATTTTTACTATGTATAAATCAGATATAAAATATACAAAAGACATATTGTATAAAATTTGTCTGTAATTTTATGTTATTGTAGTTGTATTTCACTAGGTAGAAATAATGTGTGAAAGTTGTAAAAAATTATAGATTATTTGTATTCCTCTATAACGGGAGATGTTGGCATATCAAGTAACTTTAGTGTTCCAGACGAACATGCATGAAAATAAAGATAAATTCTGTCATGAATAGTTTGTAAAATATTTGTAGATAATTTGTAGAAACATTGAAATTCTGTATTTTCATATTAATTTTTCAAATGATATGCAGTTTTGTTGTAGATTAAATATAGAAAACAAGCCATTGTGAGTTTTATTTGACTCATTCCTCACATTCAACCTATTCTACAAATTCACGCCTCTTTAAATACAATACAACCACACTTTCTTGAATTTAAAGGTATACGAATATATATAACTTAAAAAACATCTTCTCCTCTGCACAAGTTAGCTCCAAAACAGACGAAGTGGAATAACAAGCTCCCATCAAAACTTTTAACACAAAAACACAAAGCTCAAATTTTATGTTATTGTAGCTATATTTAACTGGGTGGAAATAATGTGTGAAAGTTGTAGAAAATTGTAGATAAGTTGTATTCCTCTATAACGGGAGATGTTGGCATATCAAGTAACTTTAGTGTTCCAGACGAACATGCATGAAAATAAAGATAAATTCTGTCATGAACAGTTTGTAGAAATTCTGTAGATAATTTGTAGAAAACATTGAAATTCTGTATTTTTATATTAATTTTTCAAATGATATGTAGTTTTATTGTAGAAAACAAGCCATTGTGAGTTTTATTTGACTCATTCCTCACATTCAACCTATTCTACAAATTCACGTCTCTTTAAATACAATACAACCATACTTTCTTGAATTTAAAGGTATAGCAATATATATAATTTAAAAAACATCTTCTCCTCTGCACAAGTTAGCTCCAAAACAGACGAAGTGGAATAATAAGCTCCCATCAAAACTTTTAACACAAAAACACAAAAGCTCAAAAATAAATAAATAACAGTCTACAATTTATCTACAATTGCTGCAATATAATGTATGTTATGTCTTCTTCTTCTTCTTCTTCTTCTTCGAGTTTCAATCTGAAATTCAGCCAAAATCAAGTCTAATCTTCAACAAAACCCCTCAAAATTGAGATATAAACTCCAAACCATATTCCCAATTATTTACAACAACGCTCAATCCAAACAAATAATGATTTTTGAAAACCCAAATTTGAATTCAAAGCTTCAAAGCTTTTTAATGACTGTCAATGGTGGAATTACTGCTCTCTTTTCCTTTCCTCTTATATTACTGAAGGAACCTGAAATCATAACCATCAAATCGACCAGGCTTGTGCTCATCTTCCCTGGGCACAAAAACATTGGGACAAGATTGCAGAGGTGTTGACAATGCCTTGACTATGGAAGAAATAATGGGAATTTGATACAAAAATCATGGGTGTGGGAGGGAAACGTGGGTGAAGGTATGAGAATTGGAGAGAGAAATGTGGGGGGAGTGGTATTAGAAGGAGTATACGGTACCATTAAATTAGGAGTGTAATTAATACCCTTAAAAACTACTAATGATATATAATTGGTAATTAAGTATACTAAATGTAATTATATCAAACCTTAAACATTGAGAGTAATATAGTTTCTCTCATGACATAGGAATGTAAAAATTCCATAAAAGAAAGCTTGGCCCAGATTATTCGCACAGTATGGCCTTTTTAAGCCACTCTTTAAATTCGATTTCACTTAGCTCAGTAGGTTATTTTTGCCTTTAAACAAGTTCAGCTTGCTCTACAGAAGCATCATGACTATTACTCGTTAGCAATTGAGGTCGCAACTCTTATTCTTTTGTTTAGGGATGGCAATGGGGTGGTGTGGGTGCGGGACGGGACAGGACGGATTTGAACCTATACGAGGCAGTGCGGGTTTGGATTTGTGCGGGTGCGGGACAGGGTGGGTTGATTGTATTTAAAAAATAGTTCTTGCGGGTGTGGGCGGGTTGCGAATTTGGCCAAGCTAGAAACATATACTGATGATGCAATCATGCAATAATGATCTGGCTTGACAGAAGAGCTTTGATGCCTACAAATCATTTGCACGCTTATGATTAATATCAGTTATTTGTTTGGTACGTATTAATATCAGGTTCTTTACTCCTCCTGCTTCTTCACTTGCAAATTTCGGCACATTACCATTTTAGTAGTTGTTATCACTCGATTCTCATCACTGATGTTGATTAATTTTGAGTGTTTAGGGTGTGTTTGGTACGAAGGAAAACATTTTTCAATTTTTTCATATTTGATTGACTTAAATGTTTTGGAAAACATTTTCTTTATGAACTCATTTTTCTCCAATTGGAAGAAAATGTTTTCTTTATCAACAGAAGGGAAAACATTTTCCAAAACTCCTTTTCAAATTTCCCCACCCTCACCAACCCACTCACCCCCTCTCTCCCAAAAAGGCTACCTTTTTCAAATTTCAGCTTTTCCGTTACCACCCACCCTACTATTCCTCCACCCTACACCACCCCCCACCTCCCGCAAAAAAAATTATTTTTTTTACCTTATTTTTTTTTGCAATTTCAAATTTCTATTTTTTCGTTTTTCTGCACCACCTACCCCCACCCCAACCACCCCCCGACACAAAAAAAATTTACTTTTTATTCGTAATTTCAAATTTCTGTTTTTTTTTTTCGTTTTTCTGCCTCCCTCCCTCCCCCGGAAAAAAATATTTTTCAGTTTTAGTTTTTTTATTTATCGGTTTGAAGGTTCAAAATTTTACAAGTTCCAAAGTTATGAGTTCGGAGGTTTATGTGTTTGGAAGTTTACGGGTTTAGAAATTATAATGTTTACGGGTTCGAAATTTTGCAGTTTCAAAAGTTTAGCGGTTCGAAAATTTATGAAATTTTTGGGATCGGAAGGTTGTTGGTTTGAAAGTTTATGGCTTCATGTTTATTATATTAAATTTTTTATGAATACTCTTGAGAAGTCATTTTCCTTAATTTGCGTACCAAACATCGGAAAATGAATAAGATTACCACTTGTTTTCCAAGAAAACATTTTCTTAAAAAATATTTTCCACGGAAAACATTTTCTGTTATACCAAACACACCCTTAAAGTCGTCATTTTGTTGAGAAAAATAAAACTTAGTAAATTATTTTACAGTTGCACCCACCTTAAATCATTAATTGATTTTGACCAAAAAAAAATCCTTAATTGAAATGGAAAATTCCAATCAAAAGATAAAAAAAAAGAAAATAAAACTGACTAAATGAAGAACAAAAAATTATGCGGCGGGGCGGAGCGGGTGGACGCGGATGTGGATGCGGGTAAAAATGTTATGTGGGGCGGGGCGGGGCGGGGCGGGGCGGGGCAGGTTGAAGTTTTGCGAGTTGAGACAGAACACTGCACCGTTTGCCATTGTTTGTTTTGGTTCGACAGCTTTACATGACGATTTCTAGGGGTACTATACTGATGTCACAGATCCAATTATTTTATTTGTTTGGGTTGATTTACTCGGTGTATTCTGCACTAGTGTAGGGTTGAGGCCCTCAAACAATTATTATTTTTATTATTCATGTTACCATATCAAATTTGCTGTGAAAAATTACTCCTTGTACGTCTAAAAAACTTTTATATTATCCGTCCATAGAACTTAAAACTCAAATAAAATTTATTCACCAGCATTAACAATCTCAGTATCATCAAACAAAAGAGAAAATCCTTTGCAGGCAACAACTTGAAATCAAAATGTAATATAGAAGTTTTATATGTTTATTCCCATGATGCCATTTTTCATTCCATATGAAATGGCTTTATAGTGCAGAAAATAATTCTAATGCAAATTCAAGCAATCCACACTTATGTTCATGGTCGAAACTTGCAGGCAGTTTTGAACTGTTCAGCTTCTGCTTTATTATCTCCTTTAAACTCATTATCCACCCATGCTGAGTACCCTCCTTCCAAATTTCTTACATCCTTCTAGGCTTCTACCCCTACACTCAATAACATATATAGCACTACTATATTTTAAGGATTTTTTTTTAAACGGCAGGCTAATATGGATCCAGAATTTGAATTTGACGGGTTCAGCCATAAAGTTCTACCATTAAACTCATTATGCTTATGAAATTATAAGTTCAAAATTTAATATTTGTTAAGAATTTCAGTAATTTTCCCGTATATATTTACACAACGTGTCAAAAATATTCGGTTAGTTGAACTCAGTTAACTTGGCATCCACCTCTAATACGAGAGTTGCTCAAAAGAAGAGGTTACATTTGTATATTGCAACTTGCATGTGTAAGAAATATTTACACGATTTGATTATTTAAAAGGTAATTATAGGTAGCTCTAATTAAGAAATTTTTATTGTTAATTTAGATTAAGTGACAAGTAAGTTTTTTAATACTATCGGCGTATATAATTTAAATTTTGAAAAAGCAAGTTAAGAGATATATAAGTATATTTACCACACCATCAAGTAATGTGGTGCAGTGGATGGGGTTGCTCCTCCCTTAACCAGAAGTCTCGAGTTCGAACCATGAGTATAGAAAATTCCTTGGTAGGGAGCGCTACCCCTCGAATGGGGCCTTACCCGGCGCGAATCCGGATATAATACGAGCTCCAATGCGGGTACCGGACACCGATACCGGGAGGGAAACAAAAAAAAAGTATATTTACCCGAATCAGATGATCCTCCTTTTGGCACACTGAAGAGAGCTGGACAAGAAAATCTGGGTTTTGTACTCTTCCTAGCATCCACTAGAAAAATAATAATTAAATATTCTTAAACAAATGGTGATTGAATGGAACTATATATATGAGGTGATGTAATATTTAAAATAATGGCCTTCCATTTTTCACCTTCTTCAGTGAGGAACATGTATGGAATATTTATCGCTTTATCAATACGTCCTCTGTTAAACTCTTCAACTGTCCCGTAAACCCCAACAGAGAGATAGAAAAGAACAGAACTTTTATTACAAGGAAAGATTGAAATAAAGAAGTAAAATAAAATGAGATTAAATAAGAAGAAATTATCAAGATTTGCTAAAATAATGCAAATTGCTTTAACTTTAGTAGATTTCTTTTGTTTATAAGAATTTACAATACCTCACCTCACATCTAAGTACGGTGACCCGAGGAGAGCAGATCCTTGGCATTAATCACATCAACGTGCGAAACATCTTCATTGCTGCCCATAAAAAAAAAGGAAATAAATAATTAAACATAAATTATTACACCACAAAGCCAAAAACAAAAAGAGAACACAGAGAAACTAAGAGCCCGTTTGGACATGAGAATTTTTTTCCTTTTTTTTTCGAATTTTTTTAGAAATCATTGTTTGACCATAAAATTTTCAATTTTCACTTGAAGATGAGTTTTAGAATTTTTCGAAAATTTGAAAAATTTCAAAAAGCTGTTTTTCAAAATTTTCACTAAGATCACTCACAAAACTTCAAAAACAACCCAAGATTATATTTACGTCCAAACACAACTCTAATTTTCAAATATCATCTTCACTTGAAATTTTATTTCACTTTTTTTTTTTAGAATTTTACAATTCTTATGTCCAAACGCCCACTAAATTTTACTTTCATTTTGAAAGAACCCTCCCCACCCTCTACAAGATTTTTGATTTGAACATCTTAAAAGTAAAATGACTAATATGATTCACGTTGGAGTTGGACGAATTAAAAGTTAAATATAATGATTGAAATAGCAAAGAGATATAGATGTAAGTTAGCATAATAGACATGAATAGAATCCAAAATAACGAGACAAAGAAATATTAAGTAATGATTAACAAGAACATTGGAATTTGGCTACCTCTTTGTCGAATCCATTTTATGATAATTACACTTGTAGGAGTTGAAGTAGATCTCTTTGAACTTGATTTGGGGCAACTACTTTAGTTTTTTTGGTTTTATAGTAGCTCATTGTATGTTGGGCGTTGACCTTCTTCTTATTGTTACGAGAATAACGATAAAAATTACTATTAAATAAGCTTATAGTTAATTGCTTGTTTCCTGCATTGGCTGTAAGTGATACCCCGTTTTCATAAGATTATTGTAGTATCCAGATCAATTTATACGCATTTCAACTAATTATATGGGCTATTTGTTATCTTATACCAACATGAACCGAATAATTCTGTCAATTAATCAAAGATTGAACAAATGAGAAAAAATTACGTGATGCCTCTACTGAGATCTAAACATAAAAACTTATGGTTTTCAAATGTCAACTCATTTTATTATTATTAGGTCATCCCCTTGGACTTTTGGAGGTAATATTTGATAATTCTTCCTTAAATAATGGAACATGGCAGGTAAGTCACGTCAATCACTCAAGTCCGTTGACTTTTATTTGTTCAGAAAGCAGCTTATTGGAGTAACAGTTTCTAAGAAAAGTAGTACCGTATATTTAATTTCAACATCTATCCAACGAAATAATCAATTACTTGTTCGAAAGTACACGGTTACGCCTCTCTATAACAATATCCATATATAACAATACTTCAATATAAAAGTCAAGTTTTTTCGGAACCAATTTTCATGTTATATTATAATATATGTTCTCTATAACAACACTTCGCTATAATAACCAAAAATATTCGGAACAAACGAGGTTGTTATAGAGTTGTATTTATTTAGGCGTTTGACAGGAAACACATGTGATCTGCTAAGCAAGAGTGGGTTACACGCTAATCTTAACAATTAATCTTATTATTATTGCTCTAATAAGCTAAAATTATTCGTCGAATTTATGAGAGAAACTAGTGAATTTTTTTGCGCTTTGTGCGGTTTTAATTGAATTGAATTGATATTTGTTTGAACATACTTGAGATAAAATAGATAATTTTTATCCATAAGCATATATAAATTGATAATATCACAAATATAATTTTTTATCATCATGAACACTTTAGTCAATTTAACGGACGTCGTGTTCTTACTAGTGTAAAATAACCGAGTATTGGCTTGGCAATGTTGCTGAAGTTCTTAAACTCTTCAATTGGTTTATGTTCATACACTAAATAAAATAGGTTCTAATATATAAAATTTATTTAGCGTAGATGATAAAAAATAATCATAAAATATGTGTACTTCTTGAATTTCAATCAAATTAATATAAACATTAGAGAAGAGAAGATGAGGAAAAGTATTTTGAGTCTTCTGGATAGAAAGAAAGAGGCAACGTTAAATCCTCTTGCATTTCATTTCGTTTTAATGTCGTTTATATTATTTTTTATAATGTAATAATAATATTTATTAATAAATGTATTTAGAGACCTTGAGCTTTAATGAGGAGAAAGAAAGTTAAAAATGAAAGAATGATTTTTAGTGTCACATAATTACTAAGCAAAATGATAAAATAATCAATTATGGGGAAAGGGGAAGTTCGAAACGTTAGAAGAATGTTTAAGAAAATGACATTTTGGGTTTTTATACGGTATGGTTTAAAAAATATAATAAAAGTGGGAAATCAAAAAGACTCAAATCATTATTGAGCTAATTTACCTAATAAAAAAAGAGAAAAAAAAAATAGACAGGATCCTTGGCTAAAGAGAAGTGCCCAGTTTGTTTTATATATATATATATATATATATATATATATATATATATATATATATATATATTATTATTATTATTATAATTATCTATTATTGGGTGTTAATGTTGAGAAATTTTTTAACAATGTGAAAAAGATAATTGTGTTTTCTGGTCTAAAGATGGATAATGTCATCTTTCCTTAAATAATGTTTTAATTGACTTAATTAAGGAGAAAATAATGGAAAGAGAAGGTAGAAGGAACAACAGATTTAGAAGGAAAAGACAACATAAAAGAAAAAAAAATTGAAGCTAGCTATAACAATAAACAAATAGAAAGAACTCTACAAAGCAAAATATTTGCTTTAATTACAGAAATATAATGTAATTAACTATTACATGAAATATCATAAGAGTACGAATTTCTTGAACTTATTTTCGGTTAATAAATCAAAGAGCAAATTGATTAAGGAATACACATCAATTTAATATAAAACTATTCATTGCGTGTTAGAGATACGTATTCACTATTTGAGGTGAAAATAACACCAATTTATTCTCAATTACTTCGCCCACTGCATCGGCAAAGTTTTGTATCATTTGTTACACCTGCAACAAAACCTCCAATTTAACACACATGCGGTTTAAAGTATTAATATTTTCGATGAATCCTAATCAGAAAATTATATTGAGTAATAGACATATATAGGAAATAAAGATTTTTTCTGAGATAGTGTCATCTAAACAATTGCAAGAAAAGATGAAAACCATAGAGTATTTATCAGAATACACCCACTTTTCGCACAACAGCTACATCAAAATATCTTTAAATTGAAAGTATGCTCTCCCGATTCCGATCATAGTCAAACCGAAACAATACTTTACCAACCTGAGACCTATACATAACCATGAGATGAAGTTTAAATGCTAACAAAAACTTTGTCTCTTAGACTAAAGGAAAGACAATAAAATCCTCGAAAGCATAGCGCAGTAGACACCATACATAAACTCGCGATCGAACGCTAACAAATGCTGGAGTTATAGTAGAAGAGTTGTCTTTTCTAAAATATAATTTTTGGATCTTCATTCTTTTTCTTATCAAATGTTTTGACCATTGTACTCCGAATTCACCATACTTTTAACCTTCATTCCTGGAAATTCTAAGCTCCTCCAAAACTTGGCGCAGCCTCTCTTTGAATATCCCTGCAATATGCATGTATAAAGTTTGTTAAAATCCTTACCTATCATGTTGCAAAATATCTATAGTGATCGGATCACTATGAAAAGGAACCAACAAATAGATCCTCCCTTCCAAAGTGAATGGTATGAATTATCTTTTCCACTGGGTTTCTTTGCCCTTGTGTCGTAATAAAAAATTAAAGAAAGACAACTTTAAGTCATGGGGAAAGAATAGATCAACAAAGACTTCAATATAACACTATGCAAATAAGAAAATGGCATATAATTAGCATAACTATAACATATAAAATCGTTGCACATAGCTGAATAATGTTGATAAAATGATACCTACACTGCAGCTTGGAAAATCATCAGAATTTATAGTAAGAAATTAAAAATTAACGTGCCCATCATCCCTAACCGTTATGTTTTTGTTGTTTTGTACAGTTCATGGATTGGAATACAAAAAGATACGTAACTGACTAATTAACATAGCACATTTAACATAATTAAGAGAGTTAATTGAGTGACTTTGATTTTTTATAATATAGTAAAAAATAACTGGGGGAAAATAGAAAAATGCCAAAAAAGGAGAAAAAAGATAAATAATATCCTTAACCAAAGAGAGGCGCCAACTCATTTTATGTATTCCCTCTTTTATATATATATATATAGATTGTGAAGTTCAATCAGTAATATAATGAGTTGATAATTTTATGTACATCAGTACATGATGCAACAAAGAAGAATTAAGATGAAAAGAACTAATCCAGGAGCTGCAGCTCGAGGAAGATGAGGCTAAATCAAGGACTGATCCGAGATATTTAGCTAACTCGTAAGAGAGAAAGTATAGAGAGAAGAGAGATGTTATTATATCTGAATGAATATGTACAATACAATTGTCCCGATACTTATACTTTAGCTGAATGAAGGAATCTATATTGCTAACTACCACTCACTTCCGCTAAATTCTTATAACAAACTGTAACTAACTTCTACCAGTACTAACTAACTCTGCCAACTCAGCTTCTTCTCAAGGCTCAATTCTGCAATTGTATCAATACCCCCTAATCAAGAACACCCTTGCCCTCAAGGGTGAAGGAAGGAAATCTATGTTGTAAGTCAGTGAGGTACTCCCAAGTAGCTTGAGCAGCATCAACACCTGACCATTTAACCAAGACTTGACATGCAACCTTGTTTCCTTTCTTGACCAACCTCCTGCTCAAGATGCCTTCAGGCTCAGGACAGTAAGGACTGGATAAATGCAACACAGGTGGATGAGAAATGGTAGCAGAAACTTCATGGCATTTCTTAAGTTGAGAGACGTGGAATGTTGGGTGAATCAAAACATCTGCAGGTTGTAATAACCGATAAGCAACAGCTCCAACCTTGGCAGTAATAGGATAAGGACCAAAATACTTTGCTCCCAGCTTATTGAATGGCCTGGAAGAAATTGAGATTTGTCTATAGGGTTGTAATTTCAGATAACCCAATCTCCTACCACAAAGCTTCTATCAGACCTATGCTTGTTAGCCATGTCCTTCATCCTCTGCTGAGCTCTGGCCAGATGGAATTTCAGCAATTGTACTACGGTTTCTCTAGCAACTAATGATCGATCAACCATATCAGTAACAACTTCACCAACCAAATAGGGAAGATGTATTGGAGGTTTCTGACCATACAAAACTTCATAAGGAGTGCATTTGATTGCAGTATGATATGTAGTGTTATACCACCATTCAGCTAGTGGTAAATGAGATGACCAATCGTGAGGACTGTCAGAGCAAAACCACCTAAGATAAGTCTCCAAGGTTCTGTTCAAAACCTCTGTTTGACCGTCAGTCTGAGGGTGATAAGCAGTGGATCTTTGTAACTGGACACCCTGTAGAGCAAAAAGTTCTTGCCAAAATGAACTGAGGAATATAGGGTCCCTGTCACTTGTCATTGTAACAGGCATGCCATGAAGCTTGTAAACATTATCTAGGAAACATTGGACCACTGACTGAGCAGTATAAGGATGCTGCAAACTCATAAAATGCTCATACTTGCTCAACCTGTCTACGACAACAAGAATCACCTCTTTGCCATTAGACTTAGGAAGACCTTCTATAAAATCAAGGCAAATATCAGTCCAAACACCTTTAGGGATTGGAAGAGGTTGCAGCAGTCCAAGATAAGCCGATGCATCATACTTATGCCTTTGACAAATGTCACATTTGTTAATGAATTCTCTAGTATCTGGGAAAGAGTTTTCCAGAAAAATAGAGACTTCAACCTCTTGATTGTTGCATCCATGCCTGAATGACCTCCCTGAGGAGTAGAGTGCCATAACCTAATAATAGATTGTCTGAGTTGATGGTCTGCACCTACAACCAATCTGCCTTTCCACCTTAACTGAGAATTAATCCAAGTATAAGATCTGAAAGGTTGAACTTATAATTTTGTAATTAGCTCCTGTAATACAGCATCTGAAGACCAAGTTTCTTTAATCTGAGCATATAAGGGATCATTAGGGGACAACAATGAAATAGCTAGAAGTTCAGCTTCCTCATTTCTAGATAAAACATCAACGGCCTTATTCTCATTTCCCTTCTTATACTCAATAGAAAAGTCAAAAGCCATGAGCTTAGAGATTCCAGCTACTTGGAACTCTATATGTATGTTTTGCTCCAGCAGGTATTTCAAGGTCTTCTGGTCAGTTTTGACAATAAAGTGCCTTCCTAGGAGATAGTGTGACCATTTCGTGACAGCAAAGATGAGAGCTAATAGCTCCCTATCATAAACACACATATATTGATGTTTAGGAGCTAGTGACTTGCTAATATAGGCAATTGGATGCCCCTGCTGCATCAAGACAGCACCAATGCCTATTCCACTTGCATCAGTCTCAATAATGAAAGGCTTTGTATAATAGAGCATAGCTAGAACAGGTGCAGTCACCAGGGCATTCTTTAGTTTTTCAAAGGTTGTTGTAGCTTCATCTGTCCAATTGAAGTCGTCTTTGTCACACCTCCTTTTTCACTCGCACCCCCCGCTATATTAAACAATGTATTAATTTAATATTATTAGTACTTAGTGGACACAACACTCAAATTAATCATTTTTTAAAACTTAAAATCCCGAAAATGCCCCTGAAAATACTGCAATTTACCATTCTACCCCCATCCCTTTCAATCTGTACCAAAACCATATCAGCTATAACCAATTCACCTAATCAACGATCTAATTAACAAACAAACTCTGAATAACAAACTCGCCCAAACAAACTCCTAATCGACAACGTTCATGAATTAATAACAGAGTCATATTCATATCCGAACTTAAACGGGACAAACAAGTAGATTTAAATCATTAAACTCAACATCAGTTGAACTCAAACTAAATCAAACAACATCATAACAAAGATGAATGATTCAAACTAAATCAAAAACTAAAGACCAGCACATAAACACTCGACATTAAATCACTTGATGAAAAACTAACGAACTTCAAACAAAAATGAACACGAATTATCTCTAATACAAACAAAGACGTGGGTTCGAATTCAAACCAACCTATCGGAACACGAACATAATCATAGAAAGAAGAAAAGGAGCGGAAGATGAATTCACTAAACGAAAACTAAAAGAAAAGAGAAAGGAAACCTACTAGTTTGAAGTTCGGGTTCGAACGGAACCTCGACGAACAACGCCGAACGGGAACCTCAAGAGTGGTTTCATGGCTACACTGTTGTGAATGGGAAGCGACAGAAGAAGCGACGATGATGGCAAAGCTTAGAGACGACGGGGAAACAGCAGTTGGCTGTTGGTGGCTGGTCGTGGAAGTTGCTACTGGTTTGGGGGCGATGAAGGGGGCGATGGAGGCGACGATGGTCGTTTGGACGTGATGACGGGCTGTTTCAGGTGGAACGAGGAAGAAGATAACCGGAGCTAGCTCGAACGGCTGGACTGGAATGGTGCTGGTTGGGCGACGCTGGAGGGGTCATTTGGAGGGTGGTCGTCGGGCTGTTGTGTGACGGAAGAACGGGCAGTGGTTGTTTGAAGCGACGTGGTCGTTCATGGTGGTTCGTCCATGGCTGGAGTTGGTCGGCGGGACGTGAGGTGAAGCAGAAAGGGTGGTCGACGGAGGTGAGGTGAAGCAGATGCAGAAGGGCAGCCATGAGAGGTCGTTGGTTGCTGCTAGACGTGAAGGGGAAGGGGTCGTTTGGAGAAGGAGAGGAGAGGGGGCGGGCAACTTTTTTTTTAGGGTTTTGGGGTTGGGAAAAATGATAAAATGAAAATGGGGGTTGGGATTTGTTTGGGTTATGGGGCGGACTGGGTCGGGTCGACCCGGTGGGGGTTATTTGGTTTGGGCCTGGTTGATTTAAATTAAAAGGTGGCCCAATCCGATTTTCTTCTTATTTCCAATGCTTCTTTTTTCTTCTTTTATTTTTTCTTAAACTAAAACTAAATTCTAAAAATCCTAAATTATCTTATAGAACTAAATTAATTTATAAAAGTGCAAATTAACTCTCAATAACAATTAACACACAATTAAATAGCAATTACGATAAATCACACAATTTGGACATTAAATGCTAAAAATGCAACGTACATTATTTTTATGATTTTTTGTTCTTGTAAAACAAACTTAATTGCTCCTAATTGTAGAATTAAATCCTAAATGCAAATGCGACATATTTTTGTATTTTTTATTAATTTAACAAATAAACATGCACGGACAAATACAAATAATTATCCAAAAATGCCACGAAAATTCTCAAAATTGCACACAAAGGAAAATTGTTTTATTTTGAATTTTTTGGGAGTAATTCTCACATAGGGCAAAAATCACGTGCTTACAGCTGGCCCTCTTTGTCCGAAAACACGAAGAGTTTTCGTGCAAAGATAAAGTGAGCAGATACGAGCGATTTTTGCCCATCCGAGTACTCCGTGTGAAGCAATTTTTGAAAGATTTAACCGAACCTTTACTTCAAAGGTTTCCTACATATCCCTGGCTAGAAGGGAATCGGGTTAATGTAGTTCGGGAAGTTTTGGTAGCTGGGACTACCATGGGACTGCAATGTTACTGCTGCTACATGTTGTTATTACTGCTTGCCGACCTCCTTATTATACCATGCTGAAAGAAAACAAGAAGCTAGACTAAACTACAGTCTATGAATTACAAAATCTTATCTAGATCTTCAGCCATGCTCTAGTGTCTCTTGTTGCTTTGATGTCTCGGTAACTCCTCTGGTATTTCTTTACTTCTGATTTGTCTTGTATTCTCCCTTGACTACCGATCTCGAACTGCTTATTTCCTTCTCATGAGCTTTGTATTATTTTTCCACCGAGTCTTGGACTTCCTTCTTCTGCTAGGGATTCTTGTTGTTTTCCCGCTGGGGATTTTGGTTGTATTCCTCTGCTTTACTGACTTCAAACTTCCATGTATTCCTCTGTTATATGGGCGGGCTCCCAACTTCAAAACTTGAAATTTAACAACTGAAATGTATTCCTCTGTTGTATGGGCGGGCTCCCAACTTCTTCAACTTAAAATGTAAAGACTGAAATGCATTCCTCTGTTATATGGGCGGGCTCCCAACTTCAAAACTTGAAATTTAAAGACTAAAATATATTCCTCTGTTATATGGGCGGACTCCCAACTTCTTCAACTTAAAATGTAAAGACTGAAATGTATTCCTCTGTTATATGGGCGGGCTCCCAACCTCAACCAACAACTTCGAAAAATAAATCGACATTCTGTTCTTCGGGGGGCTCCGGGGGGCTCCTGACCTCAACAACAACTTTGAAAAATAAATCGTCATTCTGTTCTTCAGGGGGCTCCTGAGCTCAACAACAACTTCGAAAAATAAATCGCCATTCTGTTCTTCAGGGGGGCTCCTGACCTTAAAAACAATTTCGAAAAAAATAAATCGTCATTCTGTTCTTCAGGGGGGGGCTCCTGACCTCAACAACCTCGAAAATAAATCGTCATTCCGTTTTTCAGGGGGGGGCTCCTGACCTTAACAACAACTTCGAAAAATAAATCGCCATTCCGTTCTTCAGGGGGGCGAGATTTCAACAACTTCGAAAAATAAATCGTCATTCTGTTCTTCAGGGGGGGCTCCTGACCTTAACAACAACTTCGAAAAATAAATCGCCATTCCGTTCTTCAGGAGGGGCTCCTGACCTCAACAACAACTTCGAAAAATAAATCGCCATTTTGTTCTTCAGGGAGGGCTCCTGACCTTAACAACAACTTCGAAAAATAAATCGACATTCCATTCTTCAGGCGGGGCTCCTGACCTCAACAACAACTTCGAAAAATAAATCGTCATTCCTTACTTCAGGCAGGCGAGATTCAACAACAACTTCGCAAATAAATCGTCATTCTGTTCTTCAGGGGGGGCTCCTGACCTCAACAACCACTTCGAAAAGTAAATCGCCATTCCGTTCTTCAGGGGGGCTCCTGACCTCAACAACAACTTCGAAAAATAAATCGTCATTCCTTTCTTCAGGCGGGCAAGATTTCAACAACAACTTCGAAAAATAAAGTGTCATTCCATTCTTAAGGGGGGGCTCCTGACCTCAACAACAACTTCGAAAAATAAATCGCCATTCTGTTCTTCAGGGGGGCTCCTGACCTCAACAACAACTTCGAAAAATAAATCGTCATTCTGTTCTTCAGGGGGGGCTCCTGACCTCAACAACAACTTCGAAAATAAATCGCCATTCCTTTCTTCAGGCGGGCGAGATTTCAACAACTTCGAAAAATAAATCGCCATTCCGTTCTCTAGGCGGCCCCCCTAATTTTAGGAAAACTGAACATTGATAATCTTAACAAAACTAAAAAAATGGCTCCCTTTTTTTTCAAAATCAAACTTCCTTTTTTTTCAAATTATCCTAGGAAAAAATTCGTCAGACTAGGTTTTCTATCGTAGGAGAAAGATTCATCAGACTAAGATTTCTATCCTAGGAGAAAGTTCATCAGACTAAGACGTTTATCCTAGGAGAAAATTCATCAGACTAAGATTTCTATCCTAGGAGAAAGTTCATCAGACTAAGACGTTTATCCTAGGAGAAAATTCATCAGACTAAGATTGTGATCCTAGGAGAAAGTTCATCAGACTAAGATTTTGATCCTAGGAGAAAGTTCATCAGACTAGGACGTTTATCTTAGGAGAAAATTCATCAGACTAAGATTTTGATCCTAGGAGAAGATTCATCCGACTAAGACGTTTATCCTAGGAGAAAATTCATCAGACTAGGTTTTCTATCTTAGGAGAAAGATTCATCAGACTAAGATTTCTATCCTAGGAGAAAGTTCATCAGACTAAGACGTTTATCCTAGGAGAAAATTTATCAGACTAAGATTTCTATCCTAGGAGAAAGTTCATCAGACTAAGATTTTGATCCTAGGAGAAAGTTCATCAGACCAGGACGTTTCTATCTTAGGAGAAATATTCATCAGACTAAGTCTTCTATCTTAGGAGAAGGATTCATCACACTAAGACTTTTATCCTAGGAGGAAAAATGTGAAGATCAATGGCATGATTTTATGCACAATATAAAGACAAAATTTTTGAGAAACTTCCCTTTGTCGGCTCTTTTCTTCTTTTCTTTTCTTTTTTTTTGAACCATTTTCCTTGCCCTGCTTTGTTCCTGTTTCAACAAAGAAAAATTTGAAAGTTTTGAAAATGGTGGTCGGTTTGTGGCCTAGAGTCTTGAGCAGCTTGGCTTTTGCTCGATCATCTTGGACTCAATGGCCTGATCTGTCAAACTAATCCAATCTTCCCTTTTACCATTCTTATGATCTTTGAAGTCGGGCCTATCCGTGCCAATCCTTTGCATCAGCTTCACGACTCACTTTCGACTAGTAGCGCCCGAGGGGTTTTCACCAACAAGTCTCTCTCATCTATTCATCTCTGCTTACCATCGTCTTACAATGCCCGTGAGGGTTTTCACTAGTAAGACTCTCTCATTTTTCTTCTCTATTTTTTTTTTATTTTCTTGCGCAAACATCCTGACAGTGTTATATGTTGCGTGACAACCATTGCTTATTGCATGCTTCTCTTGGCATTCTTGAAGGCATATCGGGAGGTCTTTATTTGGAAGGTTTTGGATAGGGTTGGAAAGAAGGGTCGACATGAAGGCTCAAAGTAGACTCAAAATGAGGGGTTGTAGACTTACAACTCTTGGAATCGACTCTTTCAAAAGTGAAATAAAATTTTTGCCCCAGTTTCAGATGCTGGGGATTTTTGGATTTTTCTATTTTTTTTCTTTTCTTTTCTTCTAAATTCTTATTTGGTTGGACCGAACCGTGAGGCTGCCTACGTATCCTTATTTTTTAAGGAATCAGGTCGAACATAGTTCAAACATCTGACCTAACTATAATTTTCATCATTCTTTCCTTTTTTTTTTCAAAACAAGTTGCCTCAGCTTCTATTTTTGGAGGCAGACAATCCTTTTCTTCTTTTTTTTTTCTTGAACTTTCTAAGAATTGCCCCAGTTTGTACTCTTGGGACATGGACTCTTTTTATATTTTTTCTTTTTTTTCCTTTTTTTTTCATTCATTTTTTTTTCCGACTCTAAACTTGATTCCAAAAGAGGGTGGTCAAAGAAAATAACACATGCTCAAAAGGGTGGCAAAGGATATAAAGTGTTTGGGTAGCGGAAAAATGGCCTCCTAGCCTCGAGAATGCCAATCATGCTATCTTTTCGCGATCCCAGCATTGACGAACATGTCTGTCTTCTTGGTGTGTCGTGGTCACAAGACACTTTCCACCCCTTAATGTCAAACTTTCCAACAAACTTCAATTGATTTTTCCTCAAGCCCGATCTTCACAATGATTTGAAGGTGAATTTTACTCGAACTTAGTCCCAAAGTACTTCAACTATTTATTCATCCTCAAAAGTGTACTTCAACTATTTATCCAATTCCAATTAAATCAGTTCTTAAGATCTGGCCAAAATTTCCGCATGCATGTCATGTCATTAGAACTAACGAGAAAAGAACTAGAAATAGAATGACACAAAAGGACAAACTGTATTTTATTGAATAAGGATGGAAGGGTTTGACAACTAAACAAGCAACCTAAAATCCGAGTACAACCCTAAAATAACCCGGCTAAAGAAAATAGCAACAGAACAGACAGACAAGACTCATACAAACAGAATGGAGGGATAGAAGGGTTTGACTCAATAAAACAAATAAAATCTGGATCACGATCCTGAAATAACCCAGATAATAGAAACATATCAAAACAAACTACCAAGATTCCTTCCTAGTGAGGAGGGAATGACTTTTCAATTGCTAGACTTGACATTTAGCCACAAATTTGCTCATCAGAATTAGCAGAGCCTTCTCCAATTTCAACATCATTATCTTCAGTCAGCAAGCTCCCGAGAGGATTCTCAAACTCCATGTCACCAGGCATCTTCCCCACAAAGTGTTCATCATGATGTACAGGTAAAGGATTCTGCGCGATACTCTAGGTGTCACTATCTTGGATCACAATCAGATTTTCCTGGATCATCCTTTCTATTTCTCTTTTCAAATCCCGACAGCTTTCAACATTGTGCCCCTGAGCATTGGAATGGTATTCGCACCTTTTAGAAGGGTCAAAGCTTCTTGCACGGGGGTCCACATGATTTGGAGGAATAGGTGCAATCATGTCATGATACTTTAACTTCTCAAACAAGCTTTCATAGGACTCTCCTATTGGCGTAAAATTATCTTTCAACATTTGTTCCCCTTTATACCTCTGGCTTGGATGTGGGTTATAGGGCACCTGAATATTTTGTGGAGGCTGTTGGAGGTTTCGTGATGCTCGTGCTCGCCTTATGGTGTGTTTTGGTAGCTGGGAAACATACTGAGGTGGAGCGACAGAGTATTGAGGGTTCTGAGGTGGATAATACTGCTCAGGGGAGTCATGGAAAACTTGAGGAGACTGCTCATACCTTCGAGATGTTCTCCTAGGACCTCTTCTCGACCCTGATGTCATCATGATTTCTTCAATCTTCTCATTTGTGTCGCTAAAATTATCAGACTCAACTCGGACAACCTGAGTTGCGGCTTTAAAAACTGCTTGACTTATAATTTTGCCTGTCTTAAGACCATTCTCTATCATTTCTCCCATTTTGATTGCTTCTGAGAAGGATTTGCCAACTGCGGACATCATGTTTTGAAAGTAATCTGGCTCTTGCGCTCGAAGGAAGACAGTTATTAGCTCGTGGTCATCCATGGGTGGCTTAACTCGAGCTGCTTGCTCTCTCCATTTAATGGCATATTCCCTGAAACTTTCACTTGGTTTCTTCTTCAGGTTTGAAAGGGGGAAATGCGGTCTGGGGCAATGTCGATGCTGTATTGGAACTGTTTGACAAAGGCCTGTGCCATGTCATCCCAGACATACCAGCGAGACGTGTCTTGATCCATAAACCATTCGGAGGCTACTCCCATAAGGCTTTCCACAAAATAAGCCATCAACAATTCTTCATTTCTTCCCGCACCTCTCAGTTGATTGCAATACCTTTTCAGGTGGGCTATGGGATCTCCATGTCCATCGTACTTTTCAAATTTGGGAATCTTGAAACTAGGCGGCAAGTGGACATCAGGGAACATACATAGATCTTTGAAGGCAACACTCTTTTGACCTGCCGACCCTTGCATGTTTGTCAACCATTGTTCTAAGCTTTTCACTCTTTGGGTCATTTCTTCCTGTACCATCTTTCGAGCAGGCTTCTCAATCTTTGCAGGAAGATCAAACGAGTACAAGTGGTACTCAGGAGAGTGGTACTATTCTTGTTGTGTCGCAAATTGTGACTCATGACAAGGCTGTCCTTGACCACTGGCCCATGCTTGACACATTTCGGTCATTTGATGTTTCAGTATTCTATTTTTCTCCAGCACAGTAGACTCTTGTTGAACCCTCTGACCCTGAGTCTCTTGAGCACTTGTAACAGTTTCGATGTCAGTTATCATTTTCCTTGGATCTTGTGTTTCCATCTTACTACAAACCGACCACCTCAGCTTTCTTCACAATTCAAAACATATTAGAATGGACTCAGTCGGTCCTTATTATTATCAATATTTTCATTTCTGCATTTTTTTTTCACTTCTTTTTAATGGTGATCGAACCTGATGTGGGTTGCCTACGTATCATGTGGGAACATGAATCAGATCTTGCGTAGTTCGGGAAGATTAGGAATAAAGGAAATAAACTAAATTTATGTTTTTCTGGATTTCGAATTTTCTTTTCTTTTTTACTTTTTTTTTCAAAAGAAAGACTTATAAAGAAGAAAGAGAATATTTGTGGGTTTTAATTTTTCTTCAGCATTCTTGCAGAGAAAGACTTCTAAAGAAGAAAGATTTTTTTTTTTTTTGAATTTTCGATAGAAAAACTTCTAAAGAAAAAAATATTTTTGCATTTATGGATTTTTATTCTGAAGTTAGGAAAGAAGTACTTCTAAATAAAAGTAAAGTATTTTTGAATCTTGGATTTTTTTTCCAGTTTTCGAAAGAAGAATGAAAATATTTTTGTATTATTTTTTTTGATTTTGAGAAGCAACTAAAAGAAAATATTTTTTGTATTTTTAAAAATTAGGGTCTCAAAGAAAAAAAAAATCTAAAGAAGGAAGTAAAAGAATTTTTTTAATTTTTATTTTTTTTGAAAATTGGGGGCCGGAACCGATGAGGTTTGCCTACGTATCTCACATCCG
Organism: Nicotiana sylvestris; assembly: GCF_000393655.2. Classification (NCBI taxonomy): domain Eukaryota; kingdom Viridiplantae; phylum Streptophyta; class Magnoliopsida; order Solanales; family Solanaceae; genus Nicotiana; species Nicotiana sylvestris. The sequence goes on from NC_091062.1 coordinate 137,122,745, forward strand.
GTGAGAATCAGACCCGCGTAGTTCGCTCAACATAAACTAAACTTGTAAACAAGACTCCTTTCTTTTGTTTTTCAAATAAATCAAACTAAAAAAGACAATTTTTTTTTCATTTTTTCAAAATTTCGGCAGGGTTTTGACACTACTTGGACATTGGTTTTATTTTTCTAAAAATAAGTAGTTATCTCCCTACACTGCTATTTTTTTTTCTCTTTTTCACAATTTTCAAAAATTCCTGATTTCAGAAGCCGGTCAGCATGCAGATCTGAAGCAAATAAATGTGCAAAACAAACAGGATGCAGCAGGATGATCTTTTTTCATTTCAGGTTGCTTGTCCTATACGGACCCAACCCCTGTGTTGAGTCCCCTAAGTTAAATGCAACATGATGCAAATAAACGTTCCTACTAGGGATCCGGCATGAAGTCAAGTTATTCTAGGTTCAACCTGGGTATATGTTCTAGACAGTGTACCCGAGCGGACAACTCGAGTTGAGGAAGGAGCTCCTATCCGGAAACCAAAAGGCCAGCCGGCTTAGAAATTTTCCGAGCCTCTTTTATTTCAGGGTATGACACTAACAGAATAGGGAGTCTCAACCAGTAAGCACATCCCCGGAGGTGAGAAGAGAAGATTTCGGCACAGTTTATATGTACTGTTCAAATAATATCAAGGCGGTAAAAGAGCATCATTTTGCACATTTAGGGCAAAACATGTAATAAGATCAAATAATAAATAAAGCTAAATATAACAATTCATCTAAGCTCGAATTCTGAACCCTGAACCAGAGATTCTAGGTTCGAAGTCCCCAGCAGAGTCGCCAGAGCTGTCACACCTCCTTTTTCACCCGCGCCCCCCGCTATATTAAACAATCTATTAATTTAATATTATTAGTACTTAGTGGACAGAACACTCAAATTAATCATTTTTTAAAACTTAAAATCCCGAAAATGCCCCTGAAAATACTATAATTTACCATTCTACCCCATCCATTTCAATCTGTACCAAAACCATATCAGCTATAACCAATTCACCTAATCAACGATCCAATTAACAAACAAACTCTGAATAACAAACTCGCCCAAACAAACTCCTAATCGACAACGTTCATGAATTAATAACAAAGTCATATTCATATCCGAACTTAAACGGGACAAACAAGTAGATTTAAATCATTAAACTCAACATCAGTTGAACTCAAACTAAATCAAACAACATCATAACAAAATATGAATGATTCAAACTAAATCAAAAACTAAAGACCAGCACATAAACACTCGACATTAAATCACTTGATGAAAAACTAACGAACTTCAAACAAAAATGAACACGAATGATCTCTAATACAAACAAAGACGTGGGTTCGAATTAAAACCAACCTATCGGAACACGAACATAATCATAGAAAGAAGAAAAGGAGCGGAAGATGAATTCACTAAACGAAAACTAAAAGAAAAGAGAACGGAAACCTACTAGTTTGAAGTTCGGGTTCGAACGGAACCTCGACGAACAACGCCGAACGGGAACCTCAAGAGTGGTTTCATGGCTACACTGTTGTGAATGGGAAGCGGCAGAAGAAGCGACGATGATGGCAAAGCTTAGAGACGACGGGGAAACAACAGTTGGCTGTTGGTGGCTGGTCGTGGAAGTTGCTACTGGTTTGGGGGCGATGGAGGCGACGATGGTCGTTTGGACGTGACGACGGGCTGTTTCAGGTGGAGCGAGGAAGAAGATGACCGGAGCTGGCTCGAACGGCTGGACTGGAATGGTGCTGGTTGGACGACGCTGGAGGGGTCGTTTGGAGGGTGGTCGCCGGGCTGTTGTGCGACGGAAGAACAGGCAGTGGTTGTTTGAAGCGACGTGGTCGTTCATGGCGGTTCGTCCATGGCTGGAGTTGGTCGGCGGGACGTGAGGTGAAGCAGAAAGGGTGGTCGACGGAGGTGAGGTGAAGCAGATGCAGAAGGGCAGCCATGGGAGGTCGTTGGCTGCTGCTAGACGTGAAGGGGAAGGGGTCGTTTGGAGAAGGAGAGGAGAGGGGGCGGGCAGCTTTTTTTTAGGGTTTTGGGGTTTGGAAAAATGATAAAATGAAAATGGGGGGTTGGGATTTGTTTGGGTTATGGGGCGGACTGGGGCGGGTCGACCCGGCGGAGGTTATTTGGTTTGGGCCTGGTTGATTTAAATTAAAATGTGGCCCAATCCGATTTTCTTCTTATTTCCAATGCTTCTTTTTTCTTCTTTTATTTTTTCTTAAACTAAAACTAAATTCTAAAAATCTTAAATTATCTTATAGGACTAAATTAATTTATAAAAGTGCAAATTAACTCTCAATAACAATTAACACACAATTAAATAGCAATTACGATAAATCATACAATTTGGACATTAAATGCTAAAAATGCAACGTACATTATTTTTATGATTTTTTGTTCTTGTAAAACAAACTTAATTGCTCCTAATTGTAGAATTAAATCCTAAATGCAAATGCGACATATTTTTGTATTTTTTTTATTAATTTAACAAATAAACATGCACGGACAAATACAAATAATTATCCAAAAATGCCACGAAAATTCTCAAAATTGCACATAAAGAAAAATTGTTTTATTTTGAATATTTTTTTGGGAGTAATTCTCACATAGGGCAAAAATCACGTGCTTACAGTCTTTTCTTAGCAGTTCGTTTAGAGGTTTACAAATTGCACCAAAGCCTCAGATGAATCTCCTATAATAACCTGCTAATTCTAAAAATCCTCTCAACTGTTTCACAGTAGTGGGAACAGGCCATTGTTTAACAGCTGAAATCTTTTTAGGGTCTGTAGCCACTCCTTTTGCAATAATAAAATGCCCTAAGTATTCAACTTCATGTACCCCAAAAACAGATTTGGATTGTTTAGCATATAGCTGATGTCGCACCATTAACTCAAACACATCCTTTAGATGCATAATATGATCAAACATACTTTTACTGTAAATTAATATGTCATCGAAGAAGACCAAGACTGACTTCCTGATAAGGGGTTTAAAGACAGAATTCATAAGACTTTGGAAGGATGATGGAGCATTAGTTAAGCCAAATGGCATAACTAAGAATTCATAGTGTCCTTCATGAGTTTTGAAAGCAGTCTTATGAACATCATCAGCAGCCATCCTTAATTAGTGATAACCAACTCTAAGATCAATTTTAGAAAAAACCACAGCACCCCCCAATTCATTTAATAAATCTTCAATAACTGGTATAAGGAATTTATCCTTAACAATCAGCTGATTTAGATCTCTGTAATCAACACAAAGCCTCCAGCTACCATCTTTTCCCCCACTAAAACAACAGGAGAAGCATAAGAACTTGTACTATGTTGTATCACTCCCTGATCCAACATTCCTTGCACAAGCTTCTCGATGACATCCTTCTTTATTCCAGGATATCTATAAGGCCTCTTACTAACAGGTATTGCTTTATCTATGAGAGGAATTCTGTGATCGAAGGAACCTCTATGGGGAGGCAATACAGTAGGAATTTCAAAAATGCTAGTATATTGCTCCAATAAGGTAGACAAAACAGGAGATATCTCATTACCTTGAGAAGCTTGTATACTATTACAATGAACACCCTCTGCCGCATTTGTAATTAAGGACATCATAAAAAATTGAGCATCGTCCACAAGCTTTTTATTCAGAGTGCTGGTTTTAGTTTATTTCAACTTGCTGCTAGCCCCTCTCAGCACATATTTCTTTCCTTGATAGACAAATTCAATTGCTCTATTTTTGAAATCAAATATGATTTTGCCAAGAGTGCTCAGCCATTGTACTCCCAATACTATATCAACATTACCCAAGGGCAGGAGTAAAAAGTCTAAAGAGAATGTAGTGCCCTGAGTAGCCATTGCAAGTTCCTGCATACTGACGCAGTTTGCACTCGTTTTCCATCAGCTACACTTATGGATTGCTCAGCTATGGAACTAGGCTTGCACCCTAATTTCCTGTCCACCTCTTCATCAATAAAATTGTGGGTGCTTCCTGTATCAATCAACACTTGTAAAGGTCTCTTTTCATGATAACCAGTGACCCTTATGGTCTGAAAAACCTGTTACTCCAGTAAATGCATGTAGAGAGATTGTCATTAGTTCATCCGATTCTATATTGATCTCTAAACCTTGCTCCAATAAATCTTCACCAGTAACTTCATATTCATCATTCACATCTACCATGAATATCTGTTTTCTTGCCTTGCAAACATGCCCTGGTTCATATTTTTCGTCGCAAAAGAAACACAACCCCTTGGCCCGTTTTCATCCATTTCTGCAGTAGTTAGCCTTCTACCAAGCAATCTGTTAGGTTTACTAGAATTTGGTTCAAAAGGTTTCTTAAATGTAGGTTTTGACATGGGAGGTTTTTGGTGATTATGATGTTTAGACTAGGAAGGGGTAGGTAATATAGAGTTCTGTGGTTTGAAGGAAGGTTTAACTCCCCATGATTGAGCTTGTGCTTCGAAAACACCCTTCTGTAATCTAGCAATCCTGTAGGCTTGCATAAGGTCCTTGGCGACTGAATCTTAACAGATTTATTCAACTCTAGTTTCAAACCCCCCAAGAAACAACTAATAGCATTCTCATTTGATATATTGGCCTCAGTCAAAAGTTTATCAAACTCAGCTTGATACTCCTTTACACCTCCAGTTTGCCTTAAATTCTTAATTGCCTCCATAGGGTCTTCAAAATCTTCTCAAAATCTTTCATTCAAAGCTAATACGTATTCATCCAAGTAGGGAACACACTTGTATTCCGTGACCTCATATAAGATCTATGCCAAGCAATGGCTTCCCCATCAAAATGAATTGAAGCCACCTTCACTCTCTCATCAAAAGAGATTTCTTCCATAGAAAAAACCTGATCCACCTTATACAACCAAGACCTCAAATCATACCCAGAAAATCGAGAAAAATCTAATCTAGAAAATCGGGTAAAGAAATTACCAGTTGGAGTAGAGCCTGCTTGAAATTCTCGAGGTCGATTCAGACGACTCTGGCCCATCGAACAGTCACCGTCAAATGGAGATTCAATTCCCACTTGCTCTGTTTCCTTGCCCTTCTGTTTAATGAACCCAATGGCCTCCTTGATCTCAAACAACTCCTTATCAGTTTGTGTATTTTGATTAGTCAAGCTAGTCATACCCTCCATTAATTTCTGCAACTGTTCTTGAATTTCTGAAATTTTACCATCCATTCCGTCAATAGGGTTGTCTTGATTTTTATCCCGACCCATGTCGATGCCAAGAATCGAGCAGCTCTGATACCAATTGATACAATAAAGAAGAATTAAGATGAAAAGAATTAATCCAGGAGTTGCAGCTCGAGGATGATGAGGCTAAATCAGGGACTGATCCGAGATATTTAGCTAACTCGTAAGAGAGAGAGTATAGAGAGAAGAGAGATGTTATTATATCTGAATGAATATGTACAAGGCAGAATAGTCTGGTAGACACTTTTACTTATTCGGGTTTGACATCCCGTTCCCCCTACTCCGCAAAGTTTCAACCAGGCACTTAAACTTGTTTAAAACATTAATTTTAAACTACTCTGACCATTGACCAAACTTATGTGGCCTTTGTTTTGCTGAGTCAAACAAAATAAGTGATTGCACGCTCCTAAAAGCGAGTAACTATACAAAATTTGATTAGAAAATAATAAAAGAGAAAAATGAAAAAAAGAAAAACAATGCTGGTCATTATCTCGCCCCTTTCTATCCCATCCGCTTCTTACCCCCAAATCCCTAAAAAACCATCCTCTAAGATTAAATTTTGTTTCAGCCAGAGTTTTCCAAACACCATTACATTATTTCTTCTCCAATTTTAGCAATCAACTGGAGCTATGATAAAAAAATTATTATAACACATGGAAAGACCAAATTGATAGAGCTTAACAGAGCAGCTAGTCAAGGAACAAAGTTGTTTAATTTTTGTTTTTCTCAAAATAACGGAAAAAGTCGATGAAGACGTTGGAGAATTAAGTGATTGTGAAGCTTTAAAATAGCGCTCCAAGCCAAAATTGGGTCATCATCGACTGCTGACGACGACGACGAACCTATATTTTGTTAGTTTTATAATTTTTTCGGCTATAGCTGAAGGGGTCAATAAGGATTTTGAGGTAGAAAATACTGAGTGAAACATTCTTCTCTTTCCTTTTCAATTTTTTGGTGTTGTTTCTTGGGTGTTTGGCTTGAAAGAAAATTTAAGGATAGATTTTCTTAAATTCATTCATTGTCTGGGTTTTGAAAGGATGACATAATCGCGAAGAGAAGAGGAGAGATAATGGTGATTTTGGAGTGGTTGCCGGCGATGGTGGCGGCAGAAACACCATGGCTGGTTGAATGGATTGTAGTAATGGAAAAAATTTTGGACAAATAAAATGAAATAGGTTTGATTGAGTGTTTTCAGATGGAAAAGGAAGGGTGGCGGTGGCGGGTGAAACATGCAGAGATAAGAATGGTAGAGAGAGAGCGGGAAGGTTTGGGTTTTTTTTGGAGAAGAAAGGGATGGGTTTGATATTTTTATTAAAAAGTATTTTTTGTAAAAATAAATAATGACGTGGTATTAATTTATCTGAGGTGGATATGATTTGTCCTTTATATCAGCGCAAGTGAACAACACACGTATTAGAGGTGTTTAAAATTAATGTTTTAAACAAGTTTAAGTGCCTGGTTGAAACTATGTGGAGTAAGGGGACCGGGATGTCAAAGGCTAATAAGTACAGGTGTCTGTCAGGCTATTATGTCTATGTACAATACAATTGTCGTGATACTTATACTTCAGCTGAATGAAGGAATCTATACTGCTAACTACCACTCACTTCCGCTAAATTCTTATAATAAACTGTAACTAACTTCTACCAGTACTAACTAACTTTGCCAACTCAGCTTCTTCTCAAGGCTCAATTCTGCAATTGCAACAGTACATGTTCATGTATCTTACAACTTCTAGTTGTGTAAATGGTTTTGTGAAAATATAATCTTTTGAAACGACGCATATTCAATATTTTTACAAATTTTGTTCATCATTTCAAGTCAATCAATATATAATCTTGAGAAATTGACGTGACACACAAAAAAAAAAACATTAGTAATATCATGATGCCGCCAATTACTTCAGGATACCCAGTTGAATAAATAATTTTGTAAGAAAACTAGAATCTTTTGAAATAATGTCAAGCACATTTATATTTTTTAAAAATTTATACATCAATTCAAGTCGAGCACTATATAGGCTTGAGAACCTGAGGTACGTGACAAAACTTACTGAAATTTGGGACTTTGTAACGGTCTATCTATTAATAGCGTAAAACTTATTTATAGATTTAATAAAAATTGAATAGGCATATCTTTCTCCATAATGATATCGGATATTATTGCTCCTAAATTGTTCTTTCCTTTTCCTTATCAACAGCAAATTAACCTTTTCTGTAATAATGTTACCAATATAAGGCCGACATTAATAGCACGCAACCTCTAATTAATTTTGACCCGTATCTCTTTCCAATCCGACCCGGACCCTTCCTCAACCCAATAGCTCCCCCACGGAATCCTCAAATCAATTCCAAAACTTCCAAATCCCTAATTCATCAACCAAAAACCCTATAATTGTACAATTCAAAGATATAATAGCAAAGGCGTCACAGAAGAAAGAAACGGAGGCAATCGCGCTGCTATCTATCTACGGCGACGAGGATGACGATATGGAAGAACAAGAAGAAAAAGAATACCAACCTGAATCCCAAAACGTCTCCGTTTCAACTGATCGAATCGAAATTTCTTCAGAACCTGTTATGGACGTTCCTGCAGAAGAACAACAAAAAGAGGAAACGGATCTGTTGGAGAAATGGCTGCCTCGTCCGCCAAAGGAGGAGTGTTCAGACGAATTGCAAGAAAAGATAATTAAATTGCTTGTTCTGAAGAAGACTACCGGCAGAAGCTTTAATGCAGAATTACGCAACAAAAAGGAGTATAGGAATCCAGATTTGTTGCTGTATACAGTGAATTCTCAAGAAATTGACCCGATAGGATCTCGCTTCGATAAAGCCGCATTTGATCCGCATGGATATGATAAAAGTGACTTCTACGATGCAATATGAAAGTCATTGGAAGAATCAGAGTAAATTTTATTAGTCTTCTTTTTGTTCTTAAGAAAATCCCTTCTAGCTAGTAATAGATGATATAATGTTTATTAATTGCGTTGAAAAATATGAGATATTTTTCTTCTTATTATTATGATACAAAATTTTATTTAGCTCCAAATGTATTTAATTTTCAGAATGAGGAGAGCCCATTTGGTCATGAAATTTTTTTTACTTTTTTTTTTTTGAAAAAATTTCACTTTTTTCCGATTTCAGTATTTGGCCATAAAATTTTCAATTTTAAGTTGAAGATGGATTTTGAAATTTTTTTAAAATTTTAAAAACTCCAAAAAGTTATTTTTCAAAATTTTCATTTAGATCACTCACAAAAATTCAAAACAACCAAAAATTATATTCATATTTTCACATAACTCTAATTTTCAAATACTATTTTTACTTATATTTTTTTTACCTTTTTCCAGAATTTTACAATTCTTATGTCCAAACGCCTACTTAGTTTAGCTACATGCATACAGAACATGCAGTTTGCAATATTAATGGAACAATTTATAACTTACTCCAACACAGTTTTATTCATTGATATTCTTATTTATATCACAAAAAAAACTGGATCACGATACAAAGGAAGTACTTTACATGCATACTCATAGCGGGAATTATGCATTGAAATAAAAAACTGAAATCACACACAATTGCTTCCTCGAGGAAAAAATTCGATGTTGCAAATCAGAAACACATCATTTCTCCCTCAAAGATGTTAAATTTTATAAGGATTAAGTGCTACTTTGTTATGAAAATAAAAGAAAAAGAATATTGCAGAGAAAAGTAGAGAGAAAATTCTTATTGATTTTGGGATGAATTACAATGGAATAGAACTCTTTATTTATAGGAAAAGGGTAACTTAGCCACCAAGTAATAAACCCTAGAATATCTCTAAAATATATACATTCACCATAAATAAAATTCTATTTATAACACTCCTCCTGAATGTCTATTCAACAGATAATGTGCCTCGTTAAAACCTTAACTAAATAAAACTCAATAGGAAAAAAATTCTAGAGAAGGAAAAAGAGTACACATATCTAACAATACGCCTTTTGGTTGCCTCGTTAAAAACCTTGCTAGGAAAACCCAGTGGGACAAAATCTTGTAAGGGAAAAAGAGTGCAACGCGTATTAACTCCCCCTGATGAGAGCATCAATTAACATCATTGAGCCTTCACATTCCAATCTTGTGCACTAGCTTCTTGAAGGTTGACATCGGCAGAGTTTTGGTAAATAAATCAGCCATATTAACTCCAATGAATATATTGCACCTTGAAAATCCTCGCTATCACATTATCATGCTTATAGTTATAGCAAGATACAAATATGCACAAATTGCACTGAGAAAGTGGTACTTAATGATCAAGAATTGTATATGCTTTAAGCAACTTAAATCCTTTATGGATTGTCATATAAGTTAAGTCATATAAGTCATCTAAAGAGACTTTAGATGTATATCAAGTTTTCATGTCATGCTAGACATATAAGATATCGAAAACTGATTGCACATACCATTGACTTTATACTTTCAAGTATTTGAACAACATAGACAAAATTATATGTCTTTTATATGAAACCAATTCTATTCGAATTGTGTCTCTTCCATTTGGCCAATATTTTTGTGTCTATATTCGATAGACTTAAGATCCTCATCTATACTTAGCGCTATGATAGATGTCGTCGACAAACATTTTATATCGGTTCCAATATTTTTTCATAAAGACATGACATAGAGATCTCTTCATTCATATTTTCAGGTACCTGAATCTCTCCTGAGATTTTATGAAGTGTTATGTCATGTGATATTCTAGATCACTTGCCTCCTTATTATGATCACTTTGATCATTTGCTCATCTTCTTTATCAAGAAGTTCTATTTGAAACCGATTTGTCTATACGCTTTAAGCGTACTACAGATTTTGTTCTTCTAGGACTTAATATGAGCATTTGCAATGAGAATATAATTACTTTCTTTGGGTCAGCAAATGCGTATGGAATGCTTTGTAATATATTGCAAATGAATTATCCTTTTATGAACTTCAGGTTCATATTATCCTATTCGAGGATCTATATGTATAAATAATAATTCATTCCATGTAACTTTTTTCTCAACTGCTGTATCTTGTCTCTCCCTCATGTTAGAAAAACTAACTTGCTTCCTCAACTTTGGAAATCCATCTTTGTGCATTATGATGTTAATAAAAATATACACCGCACATCAATAATAATAAGATGAAATTATTTGGTTCTTGACCCTGATCCACTTGTGAGGGGAGAATGCAATATACTTTTGTATATAACATATATCAATTTATATATATATATATATATATATATATATATATAAAACTTTGTTCTCATAAGAAATAGTTTAGCTATTAAGTGGAGGCAAATTATTTTGCTAAACCAACTGTGATGTAAACCAACTTATCAAGATGAACTTCTTGAATAGAAAATCTGGAAATTATGCTCGAAATTAAATTACTGAGCAAGTTACCTCGCAAGCACCGGCCAGGTTGCGGGTTAATAATAATCGCACATGTAACCATCTCATAGATGCATCTTATGTGGTATACATGACAGGTGAATGAGCCCATATTCACCTTTGATATTTCCAGAATTCATGGGATTCAATCCCAACTTTAGTTGGTCAATTAATTAATGAGAACAAACAATATAAGAGAATTCGTAAAGAACTTTCTAGTTCTTTAATATTTACCCATGGAAATTCTCTATTATTTTTGCACATCATACTTAAATTGATATGGCTAAACTGATTATGCCAACTGAATAAATTATCAATATTGATAAGTTTAGGTTTACACCATGACATGTGCAATTATCAATAAACTCCAAGTTTATTATGATATGAGTTTTTATATCAATAAATATTCACTTTAGTGTGATGTTCTTTTATTTGTGTAGTACAAACTGGAGAATAAAGCGAGTAACTTTTTATATATATATTATCCCGCTACAAGTTGTAGTAATAGAAGATATTAAATCTTTCCTTTATTTATAGTCTCAATATAATCAACCGCTTTCGCGTGTACTTTGGAAACTGAATAAGTTTCTTTGAGACTTACTACAACACAATAAATTGACATGATAATCAATTGTATTCCTCCAAAATAGTAATAATTGGCTCTTCCAGAGCTCTTAATTAATTTTGTACTACCACAGATTCATCAACATCCATGTGATGAATATCTCTTTTAAAGAAAAAGTTATACCATTGTGGTCATGGTCAAATTATATGCAAGATCTGTTTCTTGCATTACCATTGTCTTTTAATAATCACATTGCCATAATATTTTGGCGTACAATAAGTACGTGACCAATGATCATTCATGCCATAATAATGACATTATTTTCTTATTTCATCTCAAACCTCCATCTAGAGGTGAGTGTGGTATATTCACTACCACTAGCACGTTCATATTCTTCCAAGAATGAATATGTATTCATAAATTAGATGTTGTCACATTCACATCATGAATGGACCATAATCATCTATATGTGCTTTATAAAATCTCATGTCAAATCGATGACAAATATTACTTTCATAGAGTGAAGGATTATTTTAAGAATCCTTATTATTCTCAATATCACAATAATTATGATTATAATTTCGTCTATTATCACGTCCACATCTATTGATACATTCATAGTAGTAATTTTGTCTTCTTTCAGACTTATCACATACTGCTATCACATTCTCTAAAGGGAATGAGAATGGAGCAAATTCAATTGGACGGGTTTTCAATTCTTTGCCCACAATCATACATGAATTTGATCATGACAAGGCATAGAAATTTTACCACACCCTGTGGTTATAATTTCTTTCAAACTCCATTAGAGTTGCAATCAAAATTTATCGTCTTTGCTTGTATTTAAAATCAAATTATAGAATGTCAAGAATTTGAAAGAGAAAAATAAAATACTTACCTTAAATCCAGAATTTAATCATGAAGGAAGTTCATAGAATAATTGACAATCATTATGCTTAATCCCAAAGCTTCTACTCAATTGGTTAGAGTCTCGTGCTGATAACGTGTTATGAAAATAAAAGAAGAAGAATATTGCAGAAAAAAGTAGAGAGAGAATTCTTATTGATTTTGGGATGAATTACAATGGAATAGAACCCTCTATTTATAGGGAGAGGGTAACTTAGCCACTAACTAATAAACCCTAGAATCTCTCTAGAATATAGACATTTACCCTAAATAAAATTCTATTTATAACATACTTCAAATTCTGAGGTGTCAGTGAAGAAAATCTTCAGATACTCTGTGTAAGATGAGGCCTTGTATTTTGGAGGATTACATTCATTTATAAGTGCTTTTGCAGGTTCAATTATACATCTAGAACATGCAGGACTTGTTAAATAGCTGTCACGATCCAAAATCCACTAAGGTCGTGATGGCGCCGGACATCACTGTCAGGCAAGCCAACACCAAGAAGTTAATTAAATTCCCATTTTAGTATTTATTGAAATAATTCCTTTTATATATTAAACAATAAATAATGAAATTCATTGAAATAAGATGATGTCTTTAACAAACTTAATATTTAATAATCTCATAATTATCCTAGAACCCGGTGTCACAAGTGCATGAGCTATTTCTAGGAAATCAAATGAAGTGCAATAACTGTCTGGAATACAAATTGGACAGAAGGTAAATACTATACACTGAAAGAGACTATGCCGGCTGCGGATCGCCATGAGAAATGCAGCTCACCTAAGTCTCCGTATCATCCAAGCTGTTACGCCCATTAGGCCGTTAGGGGTACATGTGCCTGTGCAACAAAAATGCACAGCAAGTGTAGCATGAGTACAAAAACAATGTGTACTCAGTAAGTATCCTGTCTAATCTCGAAAAAGTAGAGACGAGAGGTCGACTTTGACACTTACTAGTAGTCCAATAATAATATACCAATAATATAGTAAATCGAGGGTTTTTATAAAAAAAAAGGTTGTAACTCAATAGCATGAAGAAAGTAAACAATTCTCTTATTCATAGGGAAATTTTCAAATTCGTTTTCATCATTTATACATTTATTCTCAATCCGGGAAAGCAATATCCTCATTTATAAATATCAAGGCAAGCAATACAAGCATGCACAAATCATGTCGAGGACGTACAGTCCGATCTAACAATATTTAAACTGTGCACTACCAGAGGGTCGAATGGCGCGAACCATAGATGCATCTATTTAATCTACCAAAGCGTTCGGCCCATCCCACAATAGATAAACATATTCAAACAGTCAAATCAAGAATTCATCAAGGAGCAATTATTCAGGAAAAGGCAAGTTTCTCTTTTAAAAGTCAAGAAGTGATATCTAGCCTTGTAGAAATTTATTTATACATTCGATATGTGTTTAAGAATTTTTAAATTGACAACAAGGTTGCAAATATTACAAGTAAAGCATGCTTTTGGGCCCTAGACTACCCAGACTTAAGCATAATAGTAGCTACGCACGGACTCTCGTCACCTCATGCGTACGTAGCCCCACAAATAGGAGCACATAATCTGTTAACTCACATATGGGGACAATTCCCTCTTACTAGGTTAGAAAGGAGACTCACCTCGCTCCGAAGTTCCATAATCGGCATTTCACGCCCTTTCGAAGACTCAAATTGATGCATAACATTCCAAAACTAGCCAATAATTATGCAAACCCATTAATACATGTTCAATTACTCATAATAATCCAATTTATAGCAATCTCTAACCCCGATCGAAAAGTTGACAAAAACACCCTCGGGCTCACGTGCCCGAATTCCGAAATTTTTCGAAGATAAAGTTTACCAACAACCTCACGAACTCAAATATATAATTGGTTCTCAATTTCATGTCCAAAATCGTGGTCAAAATTCAAGAATACAAATTTCCTAGGTTTTCTTCAAAATCCCAAAATTTCTACTAATTTACATGATTTTTCATGTTAAAAATCTAGATATAATCCGAGTAATAAACTTGCAATAGGTGAAAATTACTTATCTTGACATGGATGATGAAAATGGAGCTCTAAAATCGCTCCTAGGTCGGCTCCCATGGAGGAAATGAGATGAAATGAGCCAAACCCATTTCTTTACACTTATACACTGCCCAAACAACTCTTCTTCGCGTTCGCGAGACCCCTATCGTGTTCGCGAAGAAGAAAATTCCCAAAAACTACTTTCCAAACTCTTATCAGACAGCCTCTAGTATAATGGTCATAACTTTTTGTACAAAACTCTAAATGACAAATGTTTTAATGTTTTGAAAACTAGACACCAAGATCTACAATTTCCATGTTTTGGTCATCTCCCAATTCCTTATAGATTTTGAGATATAAGCTTCCAAAATCAGCATTTTGCAACACAAATTTCTTCTCCATCTTCCCAGATAGCTTATAGTATATCAGCCATAACTTTTTGTACACAAATCCAAATGCCAATTGATTTACCTTTCTGAAAACTAGACACAAAGAGATACAACTTTCATTTTTGGATCATCTCTAAATTCCTTATATATTACGAGATATGAGCCTCCGAAGTCAGACCTATGCAACAGAGATTTCCTTCTCCGCGAACGCGAAGAGCAGAGTCCCTGAAGCCAAATCCTTCTTTGCGAACGCGAGAGGATCCTCGCGAACGAGAAGAACAACACCAGATACTAGCATCAGCTATTGCAAAACAGCCCGAAATGATCCGAAACTACCCCGAAACCCACTCGAGGCCCCCGTACAATCACACAAACCAGTCCCACAACATAACACGGACCTGCTCGAGGCCTTAAATCACATCAAACAACATCGAAATCATGAATCGCACCCTAATTCGAGCTTAATGAACTTTAGAACTTCAAACTTCTACATTCGATGTCGAAATCTATCGAATCACGTCCGATTGATCTCAAATTTTGCACACAAGTCACATTCGACATTACAGACCTATTCCAACTTCCAAAATTGGATTCCGACCCCAATATCAAAAGGTCCACTGCCGGTCAAACTCCTCAAAAACCTTCAAATTTCTATCTTTAGCCAAATGACTCCAAAATGACCCACAGACCTTCGAGTTCACTTTCGATCGCGCTCCCAACACCAGAATCACTATACGGAGCTATTCCCAGACTCGGAATCCCAGACGGACATTGATAACACTGAAATGTACTTCAACCCAAACTCATGAAATTCTTTCAAAAATGCTAACTTCCACAATAGGTGCCGAAACGTTCCCGGGTCTTCCAAAACCCGATCCAGACATACGCCCAAGTCCAAAATCATCATACGAACCTGCTGGATCCTTTGAATCTCGATTCCGAGGTCGTTTACTCAAAAATCTAATCTAGTCAATTTTTTCAACTTAAAGTTTCTGAAATGAGAATTCTCTTTCCAAATCAACTCCGAACTTCCCGAAATTCAATTTCGACCATGCGTACAAGTCATAATATTTGAAGTGAAGCTGCTCATGGCTTCAAACTGCTGAATGACGCGCTAAAGCTCAAAACGATCGGTCAGATCATTACAACAACCATAATAGAAAGAGGCAGAAACAGCCAAGAGATATTCCATCACTGGCTAAATTGGTTGCCACTCTATGTATTCCACTTTCTAACTTCCCATTTGCTTATGGCCCGAGTACAAGCCCAAAATATTAAGGAAAACAAAAGACAAGAATCATGCATTTCTCAACATAACGCCAAAATGCATTGACATAATAATGGAGAAAAAGATTGAATGAGAATCTATGTTGCTCGAACTCTTCAGAAATAACTGCATCTAGTGGCGAAGACAGAATTGATCTTATATGTATATACATCGTAACTTTTTGGTGATCGAAGGGGATTCGGATGAAACCACTTCCGCCCGTAACTTCGTCCCTGGGCGCATCCGTGTTGATATCATTTCTAATAATTTAATTATCATTTTATTAGAGTACGTACTTCAACCCAAACATAAGGATACTATAAGTAATATGATCTCAAAACGCAGTAAAGGAACGCATGCTTTAATTAAGATGTGAGATCTTTCAGTAGTTGAAGTTTGAATTAACATATGTTAATAAGTTAATTATTTGATTTTAATAAATAAATATGCACATACATTATGCTACATCAATTAATATATAAGAAAAATGCCCAAAACATTTGAATGACCATAGTTATATACATTCAGTGTTAGTTTTACATGTCCAAGATACGTATTGCATCAACAAATAATGGGGTGTGTATTTAGAGGCGGATGCATAATATATGCTATGAGTTTGGTAGAACTTGGCCTAGATCCTTTATACGTTTATTAAATATATACGTATAAGAAACTGAAAATTCAGTGATATAACTGATTTGTAGTACGGCGGCAAGCAAGGAATCGTCAGAACCCATAAACTCAAATTTTGAATTCACCTTTGTGTATATTTAGTTAACAGATGTGTAATCGTGTGTTTAGTTCCAGAATGAGGAGATTTAGTTTTGGGGTATTATCACTTATAGGCCCCGGTAGAAACTATTTACATTTAGTAACCGGAAAATTGTATAAAATTTGTATAATTTTTGTATATAACATATAAAGTGTATATATATACAAAAAATATACAAATATTATACATTTTTTCGACTATTATTTTGAGAGTGGCTATACAGTGTCACTTTCCCTTTAGTTTTAGATTGTTCAAATTAGGGCTCTCAAATTCGACCCAAGTCCAAATGTCCCGCCCAACCCGTCCATGGTTGGGCTGGTTATTGACCCGTCCATTTATTGAACTCAAACCATCTTGATCTAATCCATCTTAACCCATTTAAAGTTGGATTGGTTTTTAGCCCAAAATGATCCATAAATAACTTTGTCAAAATATCTTAGAAATACTTTTTTTGTTTGATATATTATATATGACCATAACAAAAGGGGAAAAAGTCTTATTTAGTAATTATACAATTCATAAGAAAATAATACATATTAATTAAAGTATGGTAATGTTGGGCGAGTTGGCTATGACCCAAATTTTAGTCCATCTTGACCCAGCCCATCTTCGCCCAAGTAACTTTTGGGTGGGACCCATTTATTGACTCAACTCATTCTAACCCACCGAAAATTTGTCCAACCCGTCCATTTGACACCCCTAGTTCAAATCAATGCATTGTAAAGTTTTTAACACCTAATTCATATCGAGGAATCTATATTATATTAAAAGGAGGATAGTGAAACATGTGGTTAAGCCAAATGGCAAAAAATTGTCACGACCCAAAATCCAATAAAGGTCGTGATGGCGCCGGACACCGCTGTCAAGCAAGCCCACCATAAATACTTAATTTAGTCCTTATTTTAGTATTTTTGAAAACTATGGTTTTCCTTCGGTTTAACTAATAAAAGATAATCTTTACAGAATAATTAAAAATGTTTACAGTTTAAAACTGAACAATCCCATAGTCATCCCAGAACCCGGCGTCATAAGTGCATGAGCAATTTCTAGGGAAAAAAATAACATGTAATACAATAACTGTCCGGAATATAAATTGGACAGAAGGAAAAATACAATACAATACTCTGAAGGTGACTCTGCCTGCTGCGAGTCGTCTCGCGAGGTACAACTCACCTAAGTCTCCATATCAACCATGTCGCTGCGCCCAACTAGGCCACTAGACATACATGTGCCTGTGCAATAAAAATGCACAGCAAGTGCAGTATGAGTACAAGACAACGTGTACCTAGTAAGTATCCCGTCTAACCTCGAAGAAGTAGTGACGAGAGGTCGACTTCGACACTTACTAGTGGTTCAATGGTAATATTTTAATAATGTGAGAAATCATGGATTTTATAAGACAAATATAAACTAATTAATCTAGAAGCAAGTACACAATTCCTTTAGTAATAATTGATTTCCAAAAATTTATATTTCATCGTTTTTATCAATTTATCTCAGGCCAGGAAGGTAATATCAATTTTGTAAATCTCAAGCAAGCATTACAAGCATGCGCAAATTATGTCGAGGTCGTACGATCCGATCCAACATAATAATAAAATGTGCATTGTCAAAGGGTCGAATGACGTGAACCATAGATGCATCTATTACCGCGCTCGCGAATCATACATGCGACGCGGTCAACATAAATAAAGAATCACCCCGCTCGCGAATCATACATGCGATGCGGGCACATATATATACACACATTTAAACAATCAATTAAGAATTCATCAGGGAACATTTATCCAAGGAAAAGCCAATTCTCTTTTAACAATTGAGAAAACGAAGTTTAACTTTTCAGAAATTTGTTTACGAATTCGATATGATTTAGGCAATTTAAACTGTTAATAAGATTACAAGTATTTCAGGTCTAGCATGCTTTTGGGTCCTAGACTACCCGGACTTAAACATAATAGTAGCTACGCACAGACTTTCGTCACCTCATGCGTACGTAGCCCACACAAATAGTAGCACATAATTGATTATTTCACCTATGGGGATAATTCCCTCTTACAAGGTTAGAAAGTAGACTTACCTCGCTCCGAAATTCCAAAATCGGCTTACAAGCCCTTTCGACGACTCAAATCGGTGCGCAATGCTCCAAAACTAGCCAATAATTATGCAAACCCATTAATATATGCTTATTTACTCATTATAATCCGATTTATAACAATTTCTAACCCTGATTGAAAAGTCGATAAAATCACCCTCGAGCCCACGTGCCCGGATTCCGAAAATTTTCGAAGATAAACTTTACCCCCAATCTCACGAACTCAAATATATAATTTACTCTCAATTTCATGTCCAAAATTGTGGTAAAAAATTCAAGAATACCAATTTTCTAGGTTTTCCCTCAAACCCCAAGTTCTACTAATTTCTATACTTTAATCCGTATCTAGATCATGTATTTAACTTATAATGAGTGGGAACAACTTACCTTGTGGTACTTGAAGAATATCTCCCCTTGAAGCTCTCCAAAATCGCCCAAGCCAAATGAAAAATGGCCAATTCCCGATTTTTAAAAGAACCCTTCTGCCCAGATGACTTTCGCATCTGCGGTCCATTAGCCGCTTCCACGGCTCTGCTTCTGCGACGTCTTCTTCGCATCTGCGCCTATCCCCACTTCTGCGGCCTTCACCTCCACACCTGAGCGCCCACAGGTGCGCCCAAACGTCCGCTTTTGTGACTCCCCCTGCTCCAGTCCTTTTCTGCTTCTGCGGCTTCCTTCCCACTTCTGCGGCTCGCACCTGTGGTGCCCACTCTGCAGGTGCGATTACACCAGCAGTCCTCCAACTTCAACAGCTTCTCAATTCTGAACCTTGATCCATTAACCACATGTAATCAACCCAAGGCCCCCGGGACCTCACCCAAACATACCAACAAGTTCTATAACACCATACGGACTTAGTCGAGCCCTCAAATCACACCAAACAACGATAAATCATGAATCAACCTCCAATTCAAACTTAAAGATTTTGAAACTTCAATTTCTACTTTCGATGCCGAAACCCATCAAATCATGTTCGATTGACCTCAAAGTTTGCACACAAGTCATATTTGACATTACGGACCTACTCCAACTTCCAGAATCGGAATCCGATCCCGATATCAAAAAGTCCACTTCCGGTCAAGCTTCTCAAAAACCTTCAAATCTCTAACTTTAGCCAAATGACTCCAAAATGGCCTACGAACCCCCAAATTCACTTCTGGATGCGCTTCCAATACTAGACACACCATACAGAGCTATTCCCAGACTCGAAAATCCCGAACAGACATTGATAACACTAAAATACACTGCAACTCAAATTTATGGAATTCTTCCCAAAATGCTAATTTCCACAATAGGCGTCGAAACGCTCCCGGGTCATCCAAGACCCGATCCGGACATATGCCCAAGTCCAAAATCATCAAATAAACTTGTTGGAACTTTCAAATCCCGATTTCGAGGTCGTTTACTCAAAAATCCGTTCTTAGCCAATTTTTCAACTTAAAGCTTCCGAAATGAGAATTTCCTTTCCAAATCAACTCCGAGCTTCCCGAAATTTAATTCCGACCATGCATACAAGTCATAATTGTAAATGCTCATTTTTTGTCATATTTTCTTCTTTTTTTGGTGTTATTTGGATTTAATTAGTCTAGTTTGTTAAAGGGGTTTAAGGGATTGGATTGATGCCTATTTCAAATGAGTTATGCACAAATCAGGCCCAATTTTTTTAGCCCAATTCGGTCATACCCGGTCCATTAGGTGGTTGTCGAAGAACGAGCTCAAAACGACGTAGTTTTATCTTGAAACTACGTCGTTTCACTTAATGAATTCAATACTTAATCTCAAACATTGATCACCTTTGATCTAACGACCCTCATTCATTCTCCATTCCCAATATTTAAGCCCTCCAATACCCAAAAGTTTGCCCCATTTCCCCCTTAATTTTCCCTCTTTTTCCTCTCTCTCTTCTCACCCTCTCTCATCTCTCTAGCCTAGCCCTCGCTCTGCCCATTGTCGCCCGCTAGAATTCGCCACCGGCGGCGGAGAACCTCCAAACACCCCCAAGTCATCACAATACACTCTCCTCAACCTCCTCTTTCCATATCTTCAAATAAAATCCTTCAAAACCCCCTCAAACTCCACAATTTTTAGATCTAGGGAAGCCCTAGCCGCACTTTTTTGTCAAATTCGTGAATATTGAGCCACCCCCTTCACCCAACGCCTGCATAGAAGTATATAGCTCGATAAGGGCTATCATTTGGCACTGATTTTGACCCGATCCACCACCGTCACTGCCACCACTCGTTGCCAAACTACCTCTATCCGCTTCTATAAGCCACCATGCCCCAGGTTTCTTGCTTCCTCAAGCCACTGACCCATCTTTCGGCATATGGTGACTGAGTTGACAAGAAACCTAGAGTTCGGTAGCCATACTTCATCCCCCGGGTGGTGTTAGGACGAGCAGATTTGAGTTCACGAATTTAGGTATCAATCCAAGACCTTCGTTCGCTCACTAATTTCTGATTTTTAATAGCAATAGCTTTTGATTTCTCTTTTGGTCAAATTACTGTTAATTAGAATTTAAATTAATTCATTATTGATTAGTTATCTTTGTTAGTTGAATCATTCACTTAGTTAGTCGTTTAGTTAGTTGATTTTACTCGTTGTTCGATAGTTTACCAATGTTCATTTAAGTTTTGTTTTGGGAAGTGCTTCCTTATTTCAATCGCCCTTTGTTAGTTCTCGTTAATTGATTAGTTTTAGTTTAGTTTGTTTGGATATTTAGTTCAATTACATTTGAAGTCTTGTTTTAATTCATAGTTGGTTTGAATATGTGTGTGTTAGCTTGAATTTCAGTCATGATAAAAGCTGAATATTCGAGTGTAAGGTACTTGCTTGGCTGCTTTTTACTGTTTAAAGGCTGTTTAGAGTACACTTCTCCTAGCACTGTTCATAGTTGGTGAAAATTTGTCTTTGAGCAGATTTTTGACCAAAAATTTGTCCTTTGAATAGTTGGGACAAAGTTTAGGTGGAAATCCGTCCTTTGGACAAATTTAATCAAATAATTCAATCTCTTTCCTTTCCTATAAATGAAGAGGTCTTTTCTCACACTTAGCGATCATCTTTTACATTCAAAAAAGGGGCACATATTTTAAAGAAATTAGCAGCTGTGCACATATGGCAAGCTGAAATTTTAGAGCTTTTGTGAGTATTGTTTGTGTGCAAAATCTTTGGAAAGACAAAAAGATCTCTTAAGTAATTTCTGGGGTTACTAGTTGCTAGTTCAAGTACTTTCTTGCTGGATTTTTTGGGGGTATTCTTGAGTTCTGTTACTGTTATTTTCTACTGTCCATTTGGGGCTGTTGTTGCTGGGTTCTTGTTTATGCTGTGTTCGTTGTTTCTAAGTACTCGGGGGTCATTTAGATGCTGAAATTCTGCAACTAGGTAATTGTCTCAAGCTTCTAGAGTAATTTTCTTCTACAATAGACAATAAAGATGTGATTTTTATCCTTACATTATTATAAGAAAAATGATCAAATGTTCAACTTTGCATCCTCAGATTGAATTTGTTTGTTTGTTTATATTTAATTGTCTATGTATCTTAGTTATAAATGATAAGTTAATGCACTGATAAACATATAAAAGGAAAGGAATTAAAAAGGAGCTTCAGCTTTCTTGTTCTTTAATAGCTATGTTAAATTACATACTTTATTAATATATGGATTTTATATGAAAGATCAGGTCTCGCTGCATTAGTTTAAGGAGTTTCATTTTGTCTGCACAATGGTTCATTTTACTTGTCTTTTGAATATGGTTTGAAAGTAAAGTGAGTTTTGGACATATAATTGAAAAAGAAACATCATGTTTATCTGAGTGCTAGAAAAAGAAACCATCGTTTGAGTTTTAGACTCATTTGTTGAAGTGTTTTGAGGTACTATGGCTAAGAATCTGATTTATTACATTCATGCTTAATTTTTTTTCTAGTTGTTATTATTATATTAGTTACAACTATTTGGTTTAGAGTTATGCTTTAAATATTCAATATAGTTAAGTTGGTTTCCTTTTAATCAAATGCTAGACTTGGTAATAAAAGGAAGGGTGCATAAGACAAATTATTTTGAACCTGAATTGGGTTATGGGGGTCTGCGCACTAATAGAAAAGAAAGGATATGGGTCACTGATAACGCCCAACTATGCCTTTTAAAGGACAAAGCGGTCGCTGCAAATATAATCCGGTTTTTAAGTCCGGAATCGAATCCTCAGGGAACTAACCTATCTATTACACTCTTCGGCAATGTTATTATCAACTCAATCAATCTCTAGATGCAAGATTTTTGATCAATAACGATTGGGTTTTTGTTTAACTACTTCGACTATTATTAAAAACCATGGTAAGCTAAAACAAAGATAATTCAATGGTAAAAAGGTCTAGGGTAGTGATTTCCCCAATTGCTAGTTTAGGTCCTGACTCTTCCGCTATAATCTCGCCATAATACTCTATGAGGATTAAGAGTTATGGGTTATCGTAATTATCTCTCGATCAACTACAATAATTTACTAGAGCATTCTCTCGAACTACTCTAGCTGACAATAGTTATGCAACTCTAAAGTATCCCACCAAAGTTTTGTTATCTCTAAACCCACTTTTAAGTTCAAGTAATGAATCTCTTCAATTACCCAAAAGTGGTGTTGTTCAACCGCTGTCTAACCTAATACTCTTTCTCAAGCAATATAAGGTAATTAAACACGATTAATCAAGGGCACATTCAATTAATCACCATACAAAACGTAGTTGAACAATCATATCATAAATCCGGCTCGATTATAATAACTTGAGTCAAAACTTCAACCAACAATTGGTTCCATCAACCCTAGATAAGTATTTAGCTACTCATAACAAACAAGAGAAAACTACTAAATTGTTCATAATGTAAAATTGCAAGAACTAAAAGGAGATAGAAAAACTTTAATATTTTGTTGATCTTCTCACACTTGTTCTTCCTCCAAAAGTAGTCTAAAATTAGCTCCCCCCTTCAATTGGGCGAGTTTCTAAAGCTTATAAGGGTTTTACAAAAGTTTTCCCGAAATTACACTTTGGTCCTCAAACTTCCAGCTGCGTGAACAGTGCACCGCGGTCGCGGCCAACCGCGGTGAAAGCTACCTTTCTGCCTCACTTCAGTAACCTGCCGCGGTTGCGGTGGCCTTTTTGCCCAGGCCATTTATGCTTTTTTGTGTTCGGGAACTTCTCGAGTGGGTGTTTTTCTTCGCATTATCGCCTTCAAAACACTCCATGTTGCTTCCTCTCATATAATATTCCCTGCTAAACAAAAGAACACTATTTAGAGCATTTTGTTGGTAATTTATCTATAAAACAATAACAAAGTATGGTCATATTAAGGGATAAATATCAACTAAAACGCCTACTATCAACACCCCACACTTAAATCATTGCTAGTCCTCGAGAAATCCACCACACTCCATCAAAATTTCTTCCCTAAGCTTTTCCTTTAACGACTAAAACCATGAACATTTTACAAAAATTTGCACCTAGTAGTAATAACCTTTACCTCAAGAGTCAAACCTTTTGTACCATGCAATATTTGTACTTACTCAAACTACTTTATACAAGAGTCAAGGCTTACCTTTCCTTTGTGGATCACATGCCCTCACATCACACAAGAGAGTAGTTCCACATATAACGATAATTAGAACAAGTAGGAACTAAGATAGACAAAATTCGCTCACTCTCAGAAAGAACGTTCACATGCCACAAAGATGCACCATAGGCTTGCCCATAGTGTAATACTTTACTAATTGAGCCCATTAAGTCTAAGATCAATAGGATTTTACTTGGTTGTAATGTAAGCTAAGAGACGAGTAGGATATTTAGATATAGTGACTAACCTCCCTAAGCACTTTTAATACAATTACATTAAACTTAAAGATCATAGTTGTGCCAACCAAACACTCCACCTCATTTGTTTAAAACATCCCCATCCATTAGGTGCAATTTGTACAAGCCACCACTTATCAACCATTATAATTGTTTATGACCCATATTTTTTTTTCCGTGGTGCCTTTTCTTTTATGCTTCAAATTCCACACCTTTTCTCTATCTCAATGGTTCCACTCAAAAACCAAACCACCACCCCACACTTTTACTTTTGCATATTTCCATTACCGTTCAAGTGCTTATTGGGAGGTAAAAGGGTTCAAACGGTAAGCTATTCAAACAATTGGGTAAGGTTCGCAATGTGGTTGCCAAAGAAATAGGCTTATAGGCTCAACGGGGTTAACTACGATATATTGCATTCAGGTGGGTTTACTTTATATATCTGGCTCAACAAAAAAATGCCTATATCACTTCTAAAACTGAAAGAAACTACTATTTCGCTTTGCAAACACACAGGGCAAGTTCTAGGCATCAAATATAAAATATGGAACACAGTAAAACTCACACACGCATGGCACATGACTCACTCCAGATTTCTTTGTCAAGACATTCTCTTTTGAGCATTCAAGTTAGATACAAACGTACAATTTTAAGGCACTCTAACAAGATTTAACCAATGAAGCTAGGCGTTAGACTCTAGTGTCTCTTGTGTTCAGGTGTACAAAATCGATTTTTGCTCGTAGCCCATTAATCCTAACCTAAAACTAAAAAGAATAAAAACAAAAATTACCTATACCCGGTTCAAGCTAAACCCTTGGAAAAGAACCGTGGCCCAAAGAAAAACCCAGGGGGAGTTACTACACTACCTAAAAATAAAATAAAAAATCTTTTTGGTCTTTTCTCTAACTACTTCCCTCAAGAAAATTGTCTAAAGGATCCGTCATCAGGAAGAGTCTCCATATTCCAATTTTTTTCTCAACTTAGTCCCTCAAGAACCTCGCCGAAAGAGATCTGTCGTCGGGACAAGTCACTTATTATTTTAGCTTTCCTAATGAACTATTACTCTACATCAAAACAATCAAGGCAAGACAAAACAAGCAAAATTAAACAGTCAATTATTACAATTACAAACATACAATGAAGTAATCCCACCCCACACTTAAAATGAAGACATGTCCCAATGGCTTAAAATTTAAAGAACAGTGAGGTTAAGGAACTTCCCTGAAGGCTCACTCCTGATCAGAGACAGTATCTGGGTCACGTTACACGCACGTCCCAATGCTCTCAACCAGCCCAACAATTTCTTCTCCGATTTCACTTGCCTCTCAGCTACCGCATCAACACGGACACCCAAATTAGTGTCTGAGGTATGCAACCCAGCCATATCCTGCTCCAAAGCTGTCATACGGGTGCTCTGGCATGGCTGTGATGGGCCTGCCACACCAGCTCTCGGAGGAGGGGGAACCTCAACTACCTCATCATCATCATCATCATAAGCTGAATCATCATTAGAGTCATCAACATTCACCACCGGCTCTCGTCCAATTCCAATTTTTTTCGCCCGGAACGGGGCTTTTAGTGGCAATCTCCCATCAACCCGAGGGTCTTCAGGGACTCGAGCAATACGGCACAGCCAGGTGATCAACGAAGGGAAGTAGTGGCCCTTGGTTAGCTCAGGTGATCTAATAATCATCTTTTCATGGATGAGCCGGGCCACATCAAAATCACTGTGGGATATGAAACAGTAGATTGCGGACGCCCGTGGTAGATTAACATCTGTCGTGTTGCTGGATGGCAACAATCGACTGTTGACAATGGTGAGCCAACACTTAGCCTCCCAATTCAGATAGTGGGAGTTGAGAGTAATCCTGTGCTTGATCCATAGATGTTCTCCGTCCGACATACAGATAGTATCAAGAAGAGTGCCCCACAAGGCCGGTGTTCCGCTAAAAGTACGATAAGGATCAAATTCACCCCGAAACACAGGCAGCCTGTATACCTTGCGGATGGTGTCAAGGGATGCATTTACCGGGGTATTGCGCACCATCACAACCCCATTCTCATGTTCTGGCAAGTTTGCATAGAACTCCCTTACTAGTTGAACATTAGCCTCCTCCTATACCTCGAAGAAGATGTCCAGCTGACACCGCCTTAGCTCATTAAACATATTGGGGCATTCCACCTCCAAAGCCGTTCTATCAATGTGCACCTCAGGTTGTAACTTTTTAGCTGCTTTCTGGTTGTACCTATCCTCCACTGCTCTGGATACAAACCGAGTGTTGTCGAACTGAGGTGCACTAGCTTGGCTCCTAGCTCATGAGGAGCCTCATGATCCACTAGTGGAGGGTCCAATGTTTCGTCGCTTCCTGGAAGAACTCATTGTACCTGTCATACAATGAAACGCCTATTAGTGAGTGCACAAAATATGTGACTATGGATGGTTACTCAGACTTCACCATAACTATGTCACAATAGCTCCTTATATCTCCATTGGGGCAATTTTCCAAACACCTTGTGAGCAAGGCACTATCCAGACACATATAGCCCTCATGGGTACATCAAAGCTCCTCTCCAATCAAGTATACTACCACACCAACACACCCCACACTTACTTCATTCAATCACCCACCAATAACACCGTTCAAACATGCAATGCACAGCCCCTTCACCAATCAAACTCAAAAACGAAATTTAAAAGCAAAAACAAGAAGAAAAAGAGTACCAACAATTACATCCCAACACAATATAAAATTACGTAAACTACAACACAATACTAAAGAAAAGAGAAAGAAGAGGTGAGGAACATACCGTAGTTGAAGAATGGGGAGAGGAATGAAGGTGGGGGATGTTAGTATGAGGGAAGAAGAAGAAGAGAGTATTTGAGGGGTTAGGGTTTAGAGAGAGAGAAATTGGAAATATGAGGGAGGGAAACGGGTGTGTTGGGTTTAAGAGGGGGGAGTTTGGGTTGTAAAATTTAAAGAGGAGGAAAAGAAATAAGAAAAACGGAACAAATAAAAAAATTAAAATTACCTGGGACCCACCGCGACTGCGGTGGGTTTAAAAATTTGAGGCAAAAAGTTCACGCTTCACCGCGGTTTACTGCGATCCACCGCGGTCGCGGTGAGGTGAAAATCTGAGGCAGAAGGTTAGCCTTCCACCGCGGTCGTGGTGCTAGCGCTGTTTTTCTGTTTTTTTATTTTTTTTATTTTTTATATATGAAGTTACATGAACACACTAACAACACACTCGTGGTTGCCTCCCATACATCGCCTGATTTAACGTCGCGGCACGACGCAAGTATTTGATCATCATTCCTCATCCGCGTACTGGGGCTCTTCCAAAGTGATTACCACTCTATCCCTTTTTTCCTCAGCCATTCCCAAGTAATATTTCAACCTTTGTCCATTTACTGTGAACTTGCTTGTCCCATCTTCTGATTCAATCTCTACAGCTGCACTTAAGAACAATTGCACCACTCTGAAGGGTCCTGACCATCGGGACTTTAGCTTACATGGGAACAATCTCTATCTCGAGTTGTATAACAACACTAGATCTTCGGGTTTGAAGTTTTGATCCAAGATGTGCTTATCATGCATTAATTTCATCCTTTCTTTGTATAATCTAGCACTCTCAAAGGCCTGGAACCTGAATTCCTCTAGCTCATGTAACCCAGTGATTATGTTAGTACCTGCTATCTCCATGTCTAAGTTTAACTGCCGCAATGCCCAAAGTGCTTTATGCTCTAGCTCAGCTGGGAGGTGACATGCCTTGCCAAATACCAACTTGTACGGTGACATACCAATTGGGGTTTTGAAGGCTGTGCGGTATGCCCACAATGCATCATCCAATTTCTTTGCCCAGTCAGTCCTTGTTGCATTCACTGTTTTTGTGAGGACACTTTTAATCTCCCTGTTGGACACTTCAACTTGCCCGCTCGATTGTGGATGGTACGAGGTGGTTACTTTATGATGAAATCCATATTTTTCCAACAACCGTGCGAATGCTCTATTGTAGAAATGGGTTTCACCATCACTGAGTATAGCTCTTGGGGTACCAAAACGTGTGAAAATGTTCTTCTTCAGAAAACCTAGTACCCCTTTAGCGTCATTGGTCGGGAGAGCCACCGCTTCGACCCACTTGAAGACATAGTCAACTGCTACCAATATGTACTTGTTACCATACGAGCTGACGAATGGCCCAATGAATTCAATCCCCCACATGTCAAAAATCTCCACCTCTTGAATTGTGGTCATTGGTATCTCGTGTCTACGAGATATGTTGCCAGTCCTTTGGCAATCATTGCAGCTTTTAACCCAAGCATGGGCATCCTTGAACAGAGTAGGCCAGTATAAGCCTGACTCCAACACCTTAGCTGCTGTCCGAATTTTTCTAAAGTGTCCACCATATGGTGAAGCATGGCAAGCCTGCAAAACAAAATGTTGATCTTTCTCAGGGATACACCGTCGGATCATGTTATCTACACATATTTTAAATAACTGAGGTTCATCCCAATAATAATACCGACAATCACGAAAGAACTTTTTCTTTTGAATTGAGGAGAGTTCATAAGGTACAATACCACTTGCTAAATAATTAGCAATATCAGCATACCATGGTGCCTCCTCCATTGTCATTGCCAGTAACTGTTCATCCGGGAATGTCTCTGTTATACCCTCAGCCTCTACCTTCTTTTCAGCTTCTTCCAACCTTGAGAGGTGGTCAGCTACTTGGTTCTCTGTCCCTTTTCGGTCACGTATTTCCAGATCGAATTCTTGTAAAAGAAGAACCCAGCAAATCAAGCGTGGCTTTGACTCCTTCTTTTCTATCAGGTACCTAATTGCTGCATGGTCAGTGTAAACAATAACTTTCGAGCCAATCAAGTATGACCTGAATTTGTCGAATGCAAAAACAACAGCCAACATCTCCTTTTCTGTCACAGTGTAATTGAGTTGTGCACCGCTTAACGTTCTGCTTGCATAATAAATTGGGTGCATCAGTTTACCCTTTCGCTGCCCCAAGACTGCTCCTATGGCATAGTCACTTGCGTCGCACATGAGCTCAAATGGTTTCTCCTAGTTGGGTGCAACAATGATGGGTGCAGTCACCAATCTCTTCTTCAGCTCCTCAAATGCCAACCTGAAATCATTAGAAAACACAAAGGGGTGATCTTTTTCAAGGAGTTTGCATAATGGGTTAGCAATTTTGGAGAAATATTTTATGAATCGCCTGTAGAACCCAGCGTGCCCAAGGAAACTTCTCACTGCCTTGACTGAAGTGGGCGGTGGTAGTTTTTCAATCACATCAACCTTAGCATGGTCGACCTCAATTCATTTACTAGACACTCGATGTCCCAGGACTATCCCTTCCTGTACCATAAAATGGCACTTCTCCCAGTTCAACACTAAATTTGTCTCCACACATCTTTCGAGCACTCTTCTTAAGTTGTGAAGACAGTCCTCGAATGAATCTCCCACCACGGAGAAATCATCCACAAAGACATCCATAATATCCTCCACCATGTCTGTGAAAATGGCTAACATGCACCGTTGAAATTTCGCCGGTACATTGCAAAGCCCAAAAGGCATTCTCCGAAAGGCGAAGATGCCATAAGGACAAGTGAAGGATGTTTTTTCTCTATCTTCGGGGGCTATTGATATCTGATTGAACCCCGAATATCCATCTAAGAAACAGAAGTGCGATCGCCCGGCCAGCCTGTCCAACATTTGGTCAATGAAAGGTAAGGGGAAGTGGTCCTTCCGGGTGGCTGTATTCAATTTTTCGTAATCCATGCAAATCCGCCATTCTGTGACTGTGCGAGTTGAGATCAACTCATTGTTCTAATTTTTCACAACAGTCATTCCCCCTTTTTTTGGCACACACTAGACAGGGCTGACCCAATTGCTATCAGAGATGGGGAAAATGATTCTCGCATCTAACCATTTGATCACTTCCTTCTTTACTACCTCTTTCATGTTCGGGTTCAGCCTTCGTTGATGTTCTCTGGAAGGTTTGTGCCCTTGTTCCAAGAGAATCTTGTGCATACAGAAGGCTGGGCTGATACCCTTTATGTCTGCCATGGTCCAGCCAATGGCAGTCTTACTTTCCTGCAGTACCTATAAGAGCTGTTCTACCTGCACATCTAGAAAATTGGATGATATAATAACAGGAAAAGTAGAATCAGGGCCTAAGAAAACATACCTGAGGTGAGCTAGGAGCGGCTTCAGCTCCAGCTTGGGTGGTTCCTCTACTGATGGCTTTGCTGGAGGTGTAACCCTTTTTTCTAACTCAAGGGACTCGAACTGAGGGTCCCTTTTCCAGAATCCTTGGCCTTCAAGTGCCATGACCCACTCAGCTAACCCTTCACCATCTATCTCTTCTAAATTTGTCAGACATGCCTCCAATGGATCTTTAGCAGTCAGGGTCACATCATCTTCTTGCGGAATCACATCCACTGCCTCCACTAGAGAGCAATTAGCATATTCACTGGGTTTCCTCATAGATTGCTGAACATTGAATATGACTTCTTCATCGTTCAGTCTCATTTTTAATTCCCCAGTCTCACTATCGATCAGTGCTCTCCCAGTGGCCAAAAATGGCCTACCTAAAATGATAGGTATCTCCTCATCTACCTGACAATCCAGAATAATAAATTCTGCAGGGAACACGAACTTTCCCACTTGCACCAACACATCATCAAGAATCCTAGTAGACCTTTTTACCATGCGGTCAGCCAGCTACAACAACATTGAAGTCAGTCTGGCTCTGCCAATGCCCAGTTTGGTGTATACAGCTAGAGGCATCAAATTAATGATGGCTCCCAAATCACATAATGCCTTTGCAAAGGCATAACTCCCAATCGTGCATGGAATAGTGAAGCTACCTGGGTCTGACATCTTTTGAGCCATTCGTTTGGTCACTACTGCGCTGCAGGTCTGCGTCAGAGTCACTGTGGATAGGTCCTGAAAATCAAACTTCCGTGACATTAGGTCTTTCATCATCTTCGCATAACCTGCCATCTCCCTCAAGGCATCCATCAAAGGAATATTCAACTAAATTTGACGCAGCATCTCCATGAATTTCTTGTATTGATCTTCCTTCTTTTGTTTTACCAGTCTCTGAGGGAATGGTGCCGGTATCACCCTTTGTGCACTGTTTGCTGGCTTCTCTCTGTTGGGGTTCTGTGGCACAAGAGGCACCACCTGCTCTGCAGCTTGTTCATTTACCTTAGCCTTACCCTTTTCATCTCGACCCTGTTCAACCACCACTTCAATCAGATTTGATGGTTCATCTACCTCTAGTGGAATTAGAGTGGCTGGCGTAGTCTCTTTGCTGGCTTGTGCAACCTCCTGCTCTTTGTCTAAATCTCTCCCATTCTGGAGACTTACTGCCATCAGCTGATTCGGGTTTGGCTCCTTGGGGTTAATATTTGTGTCCGCTGGCAATGTTCCTTGGGGCGGTTGTTTAAAGCCATAGACAACTGCCCCAACTGAGTTTCAATGTTCTTTATAGCTGAATCATGTACTGCCAACTTTTCTTGCATCTTACCATTTGTCCCAATGAGTTGCTGGAGCATCCCCCTGATCTCTACCATGTTGTTATCTTGCTGTTGAGGAGGTGGCTAATATGTCAACTGTTGCTGGTTCTGCTGTGGGTAGCCCTGTTGTCTCTGGTGGTATGACACCATTTGGCCTTGAACTTGCATGCCCCCAGGCTAAGGCATGTTAGGTCTGTATTGCTGATTTGGTGCCGGTCTCCACTGTTGTCCTCCTTGTCTCTGACCCCCAAAGTTGTTAACATAATTCATATATTCCCTTGCCCCTTGATTTTCACCTTCTCCGCTCCATGAACACACACAAGACTGATTAACACAGGGTGTACACAGTCCTCCATTTGTCGTGTCAACAATGTGCACCTATTTGGTACCTATCTCATCTATCTTCTTTGTCAAAATACTCATCTGAGTCATGAGTGTGGCCATGTTCTCTGCATGCGAATTATTTGGGTCAAGAGGAACTGAATGCACTATGGGTGCCAGTGTTGTACCTCTAGTCATCCACCCCGAATTCTGGGATATCTTGTCAAGAAGGACTTTGCACTCGGTGAATGTCTTACTCAAAAATGCACCTCCAGCTGAAGCATCCACATTGGCCTTTAGATTGTCAGCTAACCCCATGGAGAATCTCTGGCCAAGCATCTGGTCTGGAATGCCATGGTGAGGACACTTCACCAGCATCCCTTTAAATCTTTCCCAAGTTTCTTGCAAGGTCTCAGTCGGCTGCTGCTTGTACTACAATATTTCATCAATCTGCCTTACAGTCTTGTTGGGCGGGTAGAACTTATTTAGGAACTGCTTTACTAATTCCTCCCAGGTGACAATGGAATTGATTGGGAGCGAATTCAGCCAAGTCTGAGCTTCCCCAGTCACAGAGAACGGGAACAGTAATAGCTTGATAGCTTTTGGGGTCACATTTGGCTGCCTTTGAGTCACACAAATTGACAGAAAATTTTTCAAATGTTGCTGAGGATCTTCAATGTGTGACCCGGAGAACAATCCCTTATTCTGCAGCAGATGCAGCATGTTGTTGGTGATCTAGAATGTCTCCACTTGAATTGCGGGCACAGCTATGGCAGTTGCCAGGTTGTCAGTTGTGGGTTGAGCCCAATCATAAAGTGCAGCTTCTGGCACGAGGTGCCACCACTCTGACGTTTGGATCAGCTGGATCATCCCTGATGTTTCCGTTGACGTTCTCTACGTCACCCATGTCAAATTCAAGCTGGTGTGTTTGTTGTGTTTGTTGGATCCTCCTGTTGGCACGGTTCAATGCCCTGAATGTTTTCTTGGGGTCTGAAAGTCCTTCAAGCAGTTCTCCAGTCCTCGAAAAATTTCTAGGCATATACCTGAATTCCACAAGAGTTCAGACGTTAGAATTTCAATGAAAATTGTTTAACACCTTTGAAATTTGATTTGAACTAATAATTTTAACACTACTTTTAAGTTGTAATAAATAACACCGTTAGTTCCCTGGCAACGGTGCCAAAATTTGATAACGCCCAACTATGCCTTTTAAAGGACAAAGCGGTCGCTGCAAATATAATTCGGTTTTTAAGTTCGGAATCGAATCCTCAGGGAACTAACCTATCTATTACCCTCTTCGACAATGTTATTATCAACTCAATCAATCTCTAGATGCCAGATTTTTGATCAATAATGATTGGATTTTTGTTTAACTACTTCGACTACTATTAAAAATAATGGTAAGCTAAAACAAAGATAATTCAATGGTAAAAAGGTCTAGGGCAGTGATTTCCCCAATTGCTAGTTTAGGTCATGACTCTTCCGCTATAATCTCGCCATAATATTCTATGAGGATTAAGAGTTATGAGTTATCGTAATTATCTCTCGATCAACTACAATAATTTACTAGAGCATTCTCTCGAACTACTCTAGCTGACAATAGTTATGCAACTCTAAAGTATCCCACCAAAGTTTTGTTATCTCTAAACCCACTTTTAAGTTCAAGTAATGAATCTCTTCAATTACACCAAAAGTGGTGTTGTTCAACCGTTGTCTAACCTAATACTCTCTCAAGCAATATAAGGTAATTAAACACGATTAATCAAGGGCCCATTCAATTAATCACCATACAAAACGTAGTTGAACAATCATATCATAAATCCTGCTCGATTATAACAAATTGAGTCAAAACTTCAACCAACAATTGGTTCCATCAACCCTAGATAAGTATTTAGCTACTCATAACAAAACAAGAGAAAAATACTAAATTGTTCATAATGTAAAATTGCAAGAATTAAAAAGAGATAGAAAAACTCTAATATTTTGTTGATCTTCTCACACTTGTTCTTCCTCCAAAAGTAGTCAAAAATTAGCTTCCCCCTTCAATTGGGGGAGTTTCTAAAGCTTATAAGGGTTTTACAAAAGTTTTCCCAAAATTACACTTTGGTCCTCAAACTTCCAGCTGCGTGAACACTGCACCGCGGTCGACCGCGGTGAAAGCTGACCTTTCTGCCTCACTTCAGTAACCTGCCGCGGTGCCACCGCTGTCGTGGTGGCCTTCTTGCCCAAGCCATTTATGCTTCTTTGTGTTCGGGTACTTCTCGAGTGGGTGTTTTTCTTCACATTATCGCCTCCAAAACACTCCATGTTGCTTCCTCTCATATGATATTCCCTGCTAAATAAAAGAATACTATTTAGAGCATTTTGTTGGCAATTTATCTATAAAACAACAACAAAGTATGGTCATATTAAGGTATAAATATCATCAACTATATCGCCTACTATCAGTCACATAAGTTAAAATTTTGCAAACTCAATATTAATAGAGCTAGCTGGTCTACTGTCAATACAGATCGGCATTGTTTTATCAAAATTTTGGTTTGATCCATTCTCCCACCATATTTGCAAATAAGTTGGCCCATTTCTTGCACCTCAGTTTAGTTGAAATAATTTTATTAAAACCATTTATTTATTTAAATAAATAAATGCTAGGCAACTAGAGGCACTTTAACTTTTTTATTTACGGAATCGCTTCGTGATGTTTAACATTGAATAAATTAATTCAACAACCTTATACTATATCCAATATCTTTAATTATTTTCTAATTTAATTAATCCTTTGCTAAAATCGTGGATTCGCTTACATAGCGTGATAGTTGATATTTAATTAATTTTCTCAAATGTAGTAATTTTTTCAAAAGTCATAGCATGCTAATAATCCTTTGTCATGACTGCGGATTCGCTTACGTAGCGCTGTTATGACAAAATTAATAAAATTCATCTCGATCGCGCATTCATTTGCGTGGTGCAGTTAGGACAATTTAATATTATTCAAATCATTCTTCAACAATTTTAATAAATAAAAGCGGATAGGTAAAGCACAGAAATCCATTAAAATACAGTTTGTGTAGAATTAATTTAAGCCAAGTTTAAGTCAATAAAGTGACCGTGCTCGAATTATGGAACTCGGAAAATGCCTTATACCTTCTCCCCGGTCAACAGAATTCCTTACCCGGACTTTATTTTCGCAGAACAATAATAAAAGAGTCAAATCTTCCTTTGACTAGGGATTCAAATAAAAGGTGACTTGGAACACCCAAAAATCAATTCCAAGTGGCGACTCTGTAAATAAAATAATCCCTATTCAAATTTGTCACTTTAATTGGAAAAATTCTTTAACCCACAATCGATAATACATATCTTTTGCGGGGGTAGAAAAGGGGTGTGGCAGCTCTGGCGACTCTGCTGGGGACAACCAGAATTCGAGCTTGTACATGTTGACTTTTTATTGGGCTTTATTAATTTTTGTATATATTGTGATTTATTTGTGCCTGATGTGCTACCTGTTCGCTTTTTACCGCTTTGATATTGCTGAACTATACATATAAACCGTCTTCTCACGCGCCCCTCTCTGAGTCTTCCTGAGATTAAAAATTGGGCATTTGCTTGATATAGCCCACTTTCTTTGAGATAGCTGAGGTGCTTGTCACCCGGTGAAGGATTTTAGTCACGCATGTTTTAGGCGGGGAGCACCACTAATTAATCCAGAAAGAAATGCTATCGGTACACTAAACCTCCTCGGCTCGAGTTGTCCTCTCGAGTAAGTCAGTCTAGATACCTTCTCCACTAGGATTTAAATATAGAAGAACAAACCTCATGCCGAATATCCCTAGTAGGTTTGCTTTATGTTCATCACGTACATTTGACTTAGCGAAACACGGCATAAGGGCCGGGTCCGTATAAGACAGGTATCCTCTTTGAGACCATCATGTTCACGTATGTGCTACTTGATACATTATTTGGAAGGCTTACTTGCATTGTCGACCGTCTTTAAAAAATTAGTGTAACAAAATTATTTAAAAAAAATAAAAAGAATCATTTTCCTAGTTTAGTACAAACAATTGGGGTTTTACGAAGATTTTGTAGTAGTCTGGCGTGAGGTGTAATGATTAATTTTCATAAAAATCAAAAAGAGAAAAATACTCAGTTTTGACCGAACTACGCAGGTTTGATTCTCACCGGATGTGAGATACGTAGGCAAACCACATCGGTTCCGGCCCACAATTTTTTTAAAAAATTCAAAAATATTTTCCTTTACTTCCTTCTTTAGAAAAGTCTTTCTTAGAGACCCAATTTTTAAAAATTCCAATAATATTTTATTTTAATTTATTCTAAAAATCCAAAAATATTTTCTTTCTTTTTCAGAAGTTTTTCTTTCAAAAATTGAAAGAAAATTCAAAATTCAAAAAAATTTTCTTCTTTAGAAGTGTTTTCTTTCATAAATTCAAAATAAAGTTCCAAAAATCCAAAAATATTTCCTTTCTTTTGTAGAAGTTTTTTTTCTTTCAGAATTTTCTAAAAAAAACAAATCAAAATTCAAAACACACACACACACACACATATATATATATATATATATATATATTTTCTTCTTTATAGGTCTTTCTTTTCAAAAAAATTCTAAAAAAAGCCAAAAGAATCGAAATCCATAAATATTTTATTTCTTCTTTATAAGTGTTTCTTTCGGAAACTAAATAAAAACCAAAATAAAAAAAAAGAGTGATTTTATTTACTTTATTCATGATTTTCTCTGAACTACGTAATGATCTGATTCATGCGGCGACATGATACGTAGGCAACCCCTAAAAGGTTCGATCAAATATTTTTCAATAACTCTAAGATGAGGGATCAAAATAAGGCAAGTGAAAGGAAAAACGAAAAAAGAGAGAAGGAAATAAGAGCGTCAATAAGCAACAACCTTTTAAGCTGGAATGAAACATGAAGCCTTCAAAAGTATATTATAAATGGTGACAATGTTAGGGACGTGGCATATTTAGTGTAATTCATATATGTAAAATGCTTAACCCTAACACGTTTGTTGTCTCTTATATAGTAAGCTTATGGTGGTTAGTGGTGAAACTAGCAACACATCATTACTTCACAAGATCTAAGGGAACGGTGGTAATGGATAACAGTGATGAAATCGAGCTGGTCAGTGACAATCCCCAGGGCCAGTCAGTTGTGCAAGAATCGAAGGAAATAAGAAAATTGAGATAACAACTGTCATATGTATATCAAGCTTGGGTTTCCGGTCAACCTCTACCCCAGGGTCCCCCGGAGGGAACTTCCACCGTACCCCAGGCTACTCAACCACCGCTCCATGTAGCGAGCGATCACATTCTACCACCAGGGTATGTGCCAAACTACAGACTCCATGCTGCCCCTGGTACCTCTAATATGCAACCTCCAGTCGCACCGGTCAGGAACACCCCTCTCGTCGTGTTTGGCACACCGGTATATACAATCCCGCCACCACCTCATATGACGAGTCCAAACAATGAGCCACCATCTCATGCTTATGATGGCCAATACTATTCTCCAAATATAGCTTTCAGGGTCTTGGCTCCATACAATCAGACTCCTCAATATGAGTCACTAGTGGAAAATGAAAAACCTGCCAAGATGGTTGAGCCAAATGAGATGGCCAGGAAAATGAAAAGTCTTGAACAAAACATAAAGAATATACAGGGACTAGGTAGTCACAGAAGTGTTTCATTCAGTGATCTATGCATGCTCCCTCACATCTATTTGCCACCAGGGTTCAAGACCCCAAAATTTGAGAAATATGATAGACACGGCGACCCTATCGCCCCCTTGAAAAGGTACTGCAACTAGCTGAGGGGTGCAGGAGGAAAAGAAGAGTTGCTGATGACTTATTTTGGGGAAAGTCTTGTGGGGGTAGCCTCTGAATGGTTCATTGACCAAGATATCTCTAATTGGCATGTCTAAGACGACATGGCCCAGGCCTTTGTCAAACAATTCCAGTACAACATTGATATTGCACCAGATTGCAATTCCCTGTCCAATATGAAGAAAAAGCCGACTGAAAGCTTTAAGGAATATGCCATCAAGTGGAGAGAGCAAACGGCTAGAGTTAAGCCACCCATGGATAACCACGAGTTGATCACTGTTGTTATGACCCGGATTCTCCACCCTCGGGAGTCATGATAGCACCTACTAGTGAATGATTACAATTATTTTACCCTTTTCATTTACAATCCCTTAACAATTGTGAGTTAACATTTTTTTAAACAACGGGAATAATAAAGCGGAAGAATGAAATTTAACAACTTAAGCTAATAACGATACAAATCCATAACATAAACCACCCAGAACTGGTGTCACAATCTCACAGACTAACTAAGAATACTACAAATAGGGTCCGAACAAAATAGATACATGTTTGTCTATAAAATAGTAAGGAACAGAAGAAAAACTAGATAGGAAGGGGACGCCAGGGCCTGCGGACGCCTGCAGGACTACCTCGGGCCTCCTGATGGACTGAAGGAAGCAACCTCACTGTGGTCCAAAAGCTCCAGCACCGGAATCTACACACAGTGTAGAGTGTAGTATCAGCACAACCGACCCCATGTGCTGGTAAGTGTCGAGCCTAACCTCGGCGAAGTAGTGACGAGGCTAGACAAGACTACCAAATAAACCTGTACAGTTATATCATATATAGAAAATAATAATGACAGAAACTAGCAGTTAAAGATGGGAAGGGGAAACATGCTTGGGTAAATATCATGTACAAACAGAAGTTCAGTAAAGAAACATACGAAACACCAAAATTTCAATTATAAGCAAGAATAAGGAAATCGATGATAAGTGCATGACACCACCCTTCGTGCTTTTACTCTCGTTCTCACCATAAGAATCAATATAATCGGCACGACATCACCCTTCGTGCTTTTACCTCACATAATTATGGCACGGAATTATCCTTCACGCATTATCACTCATATCATGGCATGACATCACCCTTCATGCTTTTACATTTACAATATCGGCACGACATCACCCTTCGTGCTTTAACACTCTCTCACAAATATCACACACGGCATCACCTGTCACAATCCAAATCGGAGGGCCGCAACGGGCATCCGGTGCCTTACTCAACCGAGTACTAACGTAAAATATCTTTCTTATCATACTATCATGGGTAAATGAGCCAAAAAACTCGTCATAAGATAACAAGAATGAAACATAAGGGAATACTCAACATATGATGACCCAACATGATATGCAAACTTATACATGTGACATACGGGCCTATAAGGCCGACATGGCCATTTGTAAATTCAAAACATAGGCCGACAAGGCCATAAAGGTATCCATACACCTGACATCTGTCTACAAGCCTCTAAGAGTACCTAATATCATAAAGATTGGGACATGGCCCCACCATACCAATCAATACATATCCAAAGCATACTGACCAAATAGGCAACTCCGGAGCAATTGGAGTGCACCAACACCTTCCGCTGAGCTGATAGCCTACTAGGAGGAATGTCAACCTATCTATCGGGACTTGCGGGCATGAAACGCAGCGTTCCCAGGCAAAAGGGATGTTAGTACGAATAAAGTACCGAGTATGTAAGGCAGAAAAACATAAACAAGAATAGTAATGTAAAGAGAGATAGAGGAGATACAACTTGTAACATTTGAGTGCCTCTGGGGACTACTAACATGAAATGCATAATACATATATATACATAAACTTTTAAAAACATTTGCCTCTGTGGGCATCATCATCATCATATCATACCCGGCCTCAAAGAGGACTCGGTAAAAACGTACCCAGCCATCATAAGGCTCGGTAGAATCGTACCCGGCCACGTGGAGCTCGGTAATCCCAACTGATCAGTGGTTGCACAATAAGTGTCGTACCCGGCCGACTATAGCACGACTCAGTAGAGTAAAATAGATACATATATATAATGCATGCTCGACTCATGGAATCATGTTTTAAACCTTTTAGAGTGACGTAAGGTCGGTATCCTCTATACACATTATTAGGACTAACTCTTCACTATGACCCTTATAAGAATCAGGAAGTATCAACAACATTGATAACATAAGAATAAGAGAAGCAACATCAATATCAATTGTTCCATAAGAGGGGAAACAATGTAAGTATTGCTAGCTTCTAAGAGTAGAGTATCTTTGGAAGCTCGTTCATTACAATATGTACAATCAGAGTCATGCAAAAGAAGGAAAGGGATAGCCTCACATACCTTAACTCCGTTGAGTCCTTAATGCCTTCCAAACAATTCTTCAAACAACTCAATTTAATCTACCACGGCATAAGGAGATTCCAAATCAGTGCTGAGTAAAGGCTAAGTCCGCAACTTATACTAGTAGCTTGTTTACGTAGATTTTGGCAGCATCTCCCCTATAACAAGGCCATCCTCCAATACCATATACCAACAACAGCGAGAGCACAACAATAACAACATATATGCATCATTTTCCAACCTGATCTCCATCACAGTATACCACAAAACAGCCCACACACCCTAATCACTTCATACATAAAACGACAACCAAAGTAGTGTCCAACAACCTAAAGAAATTGTAACGACGAACGACCAGCCAACCACCCTGCCATTATGTGATGTTTCTCCACACTCTTTATCCTCCCAAACTCCATAAAAGCATTA
The DNA here is from genome assembly GCF_000393655.2 of Nicotiana sylvestris. Classification (NCBI taxonomy): domain Eukaryota; kingdom Viridiplantae; phylum Streptophyta; class Magnoliopsida; order Solanales; family Solanaceae; genus Nicotiana; species Nicotiana sylvestris. The sequence continues at coordinate 137,163,754 of NC_091062.1, forward strand.
GCAAAATAGACAACCCAATACCAACACGAAACAGCCCAAAAACAGTCCCACAAGTTCATCAACTCAAAAATAATTTTTCAGTTTACTTAAACACGTTTCGACTTGTCTTTTCTTTCAAATTGAGAAATACAACCAAAAGTACATCGTTATACCTCTTATCCAATAAACCAGCCATGAATTCAACTTAGAAATAAGTTCACAACCAGCCAACCATTACACAAGAACAAAGAACATACCATTCTTTCGAAACTAGCTAGGTCTATTCTTTACGATCGAGTTACAACTCGCAAACGCATAGATAATGAAAGGAGAAGCATAAACTTACTTTGTACTGAGTATAACCCACGAAACCTGGTCCTTTTTCATCAAAAATAAGTTCCTCAACATGGCTACAAGAAGGACAAATAGAAACTAGCAAGCTGTCTGGACTTTTCAGCACTAGAATCACGTCGTAACACCAGGAATACCCTAGGGTTTGTGTGGGATTTTTGGGGAGGAGTTGCAGGGGTTCAATTAGGTTTTCTTGGTCTGAAAGATAGGTGAAATAACTGAGTTGATAGTCCCTTAAAAGTCCCCTCTTGGCCGACTTTGGGTCTTTTAATTTTGTCCTCTCATTTTGGCAAGTAGGTGATGCACCTACTTGTCACCTTACCAATCTGCGCAGACTCGCTAAAATACGAATATCTCTATACTCCGAGATCGTATTGGCAAACGGTTTAATGAGTTAGAAACTAGACTCATAGATCTTTAATTTGGTAGGTATATCATCGCCTAATTCCAAGTATATTACGAGAAAAGCTCAGTTACATTTGACCTAATATTCAGCACATTTATGAATGGAACTTGTGATGACCTTTTCCAACTTTTGTTCCACAACTCGCTTGACTTGAAAACATAACACCAACTATCATACGACTAAAAGAACTCATAATATAATCTCCTTATAATGTTAATAACCCTAGTTTCACCCCAAAAGTACATGGTAAAACATTCCAACTTGTCAACTTTCAACGAAACTTATTTTCTTCAATTTGTTTAGCTTCTAAGCCTTCAAACCCTCTTTCTACTTGGTATTAATGATCTTAAATATTTGTAACCTCCACGTTAACATGATGAACTAACTTTGTAAACTTTCAAAGATGATTCCCTTTCTGAGCTTACATTAATTGACTTATGACGTACCCTTACATACGAAAATATGGGGTATAACATCACCCTTTGTGCTTTTACACTCATCCTTACCCAAGCAACAATGACAAAGCAAATCGAGCAAGGGAATCAATAAAATCACAATAGAATCCCGGCAAGGGAACAATAGTATAACAACAATATCCCGGCAAGGGAAACAATATCATGAGCTATTATCCCGGCAAGGGAAAATAATATCAAAAGCAATAACATCCCGGCAAGGGAAACAATATCATAAACCTCTTCTCTTTTCCTTAATTACTTCACAATTCAATTCTCAACTTGAGCCAATGCTCTACAACGTTCAATTACCAAGAATACTTTCACAAGCCTTGTTCAACATTAGAAATCATCATATAAAGCATGGACAATACAAAATGGAGTCACATCAATCATAGTATAAGACTCACGGGCATGCTTGACACCGACGTATAGATACTCGTTACCACATCTATACGTCGTACTCAACAATTAACACATAGAAAATAAGACACAACTCCTAATCCCTCAAGCTAAGGTTAGACCAAACACTTTCCTCGATGCCGCGAACACAATCAAGCCTCAACTACCGCTTTACCCCTTGATTCCACTTCCAATTCGCTTGTATCTAGTTACAATTTACTTAATGATATCAATAAATGCTAAATGAATCAACTCTAATGCATGAAAATAGGTTTTCTAATGATTTCCCCAAAAAGTCAAAAATCGACCCCAGGCCCACATGGTCAAAACCCGAGGTTCGAACCAAAACCCGATCACCCATTCCCCCACGAACTCAAATATATAATTTATTTTGAAATCGAACCTCAAATCGAGGTCCAAATCCCCAAAAATTAAAAATCCTAATAAGTTCTACCCAAAACACCCAATTTCCCCCCATAAAAGCCCTTGATTTTGAATTGAAATCATGTGAAAAGATGTTATGGATTGAAGAAAATGAGTTAGAAATGACCTACAATTGATTTGGAGAAGAACTTTTCTTTGGAAAATCGCTCAAGAGAGCTTAGGGTTTGAAAGAGTTTGAAAAATGAAGAATTTTAGTCCAAGTTATAATTTAGCAGGTCGCAGATGTGCAATTGTGACCAGGATTCGCAATTGCGAACCCCTTTAGAACCTGCTATCTTCTCAAACTCTTCGCATTTGCGACTCAACCCTTTTTGCATTTGCGATAAAATGGTCGCATTTGCGATCAAGGCCTGCCCAGGCTTGGTTTGCATTTATGACTCCTAGGTCACAATTACCAAGCCTGAGAACTTCGCAATTGTGAAGCCTAGTCTCGCAATTGCGAGATCAGAGGCCTGGGCAAAAATACCAGATACCAGCAATCTTTCCTAAGTCCAATTTCACTCCGCGACCTATCCAAAACTCACCCGAGCCCTCCGGGCTCCAAACCAAATATGCACGCAAGTCCAAAAACATCATACGGACTTGCTAGTGCGATCAAATCATCAAAATAACATCAACAACTATGAATTAAACCTCAAATTCATGAAATCACTCAAGAACATCAAAATTTCCATTTCTAAAATAAAGGTCCGATTTATACTAACGGACTTCGATTCTTACCAAACTTCACAGATTTAATTTAATTATTATTTAAACTTGTATCGGGCTCCGGAACCAAGATACGGGCCCGATACCATCAAGAAATTACATAAATTTCTTCTAAAAGCCTTTATATTTTCCAGCAAATAATTTTTTTAAAAATTCATTTCTCGGGCTTGGGACCTCAAAATTTGATTCCGGGCATATACCCAAGTCTCAAATTTGACTACGGACCCTACGAGACCGTCAGTTCACGGGTCCGGGTCCATTTTCCAAGAATGTTGACCAAAGTCAACTTTAATCAATTTTTTAATAGTCAATTTCCTTATTTTACTTAGTTTTCACATAAAAGCTTTCTGGAAACGCGCCCGAACTGTGCATGCAAATCGAGGTGAGACAAAAAGAGTTTTTAAGGCCTCGGAACACAGAATTTACTTAAAGGTCATCACATTCTCCACCTCTAAAACAATCGTTCGTCCTCGAACGGACATAAAAAAAGTACCCAAGTCGAAGAAAAGAGGGGGATATCGGCTTTGCATATCGGACTCGGACTTCCAAGTCGCTGCCTCAACAGGCTGACTCCTCCACTGAACACGTACCGAAGGGAAACTCTTCGATCTCAACTAATGAACCTGCCGGTCTAGAATAGCTACTGGCTCCTCCTTATAGGACATGTCCTTGTCCAACTGGACAGTGCTGAAGTCTAACACGTGGGACGAATCGCCGTGATACTTCCGAAGCATGGACACATGAAACACTGGATGCACGGTTGATAAATTCGGTGACAACGCAAGTCTGTAAGCCACCTCTCCCACTCGATCAAGAATCTCAAAAAGACCAATAAATCTAGGGCTTAGCTTGCCCTTCTTCCCAAATCTCATCACGCCCTTCATAGGCGACACCCGAAGCAACACCCGCTTGCCGACCATGAATGCCATATCACGAACCTTACGGTCGGCATAACTTTTTTACCTGGACTGAGCTGTACGAAGCCTATCCTGAATGATCTTAACCTTGTCCAAAGCATCCTATACTCGATTCGTACCCAACAACCAAGCCTCTCTCGGCTCAAACCACCCAATCGGTGACCGACACCGCCTACCATATAATGCCTCATAGGGAGCCATCTAGATGCTCGACTAGTAACTGTTGTTGTAGGCAAACTCCGCTAAAGGCAAGAACTGATCCCACGAGCCTCCAAAGTCAATAACGCAAGCTCAGAGCATATCCTCCAAAATTTGAATAGTACGCTCGGACTACCCTTCCGTCTGAGGATGAAATGTTGTGCTCAACTCGACCCGTGTGCCCAACTCACGCTAAACTACCCTCCAGAATTGTGAGGTAAATTGCGTACCTCAGTCAGAAATGATAGACACGGGCACACTATGAAGACAAACAATCTCCCGGATATAGATCCCTGCCAACCGCTCAGAAGAATAGGAAACTGGCACAGGAATGAAATGCGCTGACTTGATCATCCTATCGACAATAACCCACACCGCGTCAAACTTCCTCTGAGTGTGTGAGAGTCCAACAACCAAATCCATAGTGATCCGCTCCCACTTCCACTCAGGAATCTCGATCTTCTGTAATAAACCACAAGGTCTCTAATGCTCGTACTTTACCTGCTAACAATTCAAACACCGAGCCACATATGCAACAATATCCTTCTTCATCCTCCTCCACCAGTAATGCTGCCGCAAGTCCTGATACATCTTAGCGGCGCTCGGATGAATAAAGTACCAGGAACGATGGGCCTCCTCTAAAATCAACTCTTGAAGTCCATCCATATTAGGCACACAAACTAGACCTTTCATCCTCAGAACTCCATCATCTCCTAATGTAACCTACTTGGCACCACCGTGCCGCACTGTGTCTCTAAGGACACATAAATGAGGATCATCATACTGCCGATCTCGGATACGCTCAAATAATGAAGAACAAGCGACTGTGCAAGCTAGAACACGGCTGGGCTCAGAAACATCCAACCTCATGAACTGATTAGCCAAAGCCTGAACATCCAAAGCAAGCAGCCTCTCACCGACCGGGACATACGCAAGACTGCCCATGCTGACTGACTTTCTACTCAAAGCATCAACCACCACATTTTCTTTCCCCGGATGATATAAGATGGGTAATATCATAGTCCTTCAATAGCTCCAACCATCTTCTCTGCCTCAATTTAGCTCCTTCTGTTTGAACAAGTACTACAAACTCTTGTGATCCGTGAACACCTCATATGATACGCTATATAAGTAGTGCCTCTAATCATCAGTGCGTGAACAATGGCTTCTAACTCCAAATCATGAACTGGATAATTCTTCTCATGACTCTTCAGCTATCGCGAAGCATAAGCAATGACCTTGCCATCCTGCATCAACACCGTGCCAAGTCCAATACAAGATGCGTCACAATACACTGTATATGGCCCTGAACTTGTGGGCAAAACCAACACCGGTGCCATAGTCAAAGCTGTCTTGAGCTTCTGAAAGCTCATCATCCGACCACCTGAACTTGGCACCCTTCTGGGTCAACCTGGTCATCGGGGCTACAATAGATGAAAACCATTTCACAAACCGACGGTAATAGCCTGCCAAACCCAAGAAACTCTGGATCTCTATAGCTGATACGGGTCTAGGCCAGTTCTTGACTGCTTCTATCTTCTTCGGATCCACCTGAATACCCCCTGTTGATACAACGTGACCCAAGAATGCAACTGAACTCAACCAGAACTCACATTTCGAAAATTTAGCATATAACTGACTATCTCTCAGAGTCTGAAGAACCACTCTCATATGATGCTCATGCTCCTCCCGGCTGCGGGAATAGATCAAAATATCATTAATGAAGACTATCACGAATGAATCCAAATAAGGCTTGAACACTCGGTTCATCAAATCCATGAAGCTGCTAGGGCGTTTGTCAATCCGAATGACATCACCAAGAACTCATAATGCCCGTACCGAGTGCGAAAAGCTATCTTTGGGACATCAGATGCCCTAATCCTCAACTGATGGTAGCTAGATCCCAAATCAATCTTCGAAAACACCTTGGCACCCTAAAGCTGATCAAACAAATCATCAATCCTCGACAATGGATACTTGTTCTTGATTGTGACCTTGTTCAACTACCGATAATCTATACACATCCTCATCGATCCGTCCTTCTTCTTGACAAACAACACCGGCACACCCCAAGGCGAGATAGTAGGTCTAATAAAGCCTTTATCCAATAGGTCTTGCAACTGTTCTTTCAGTTCTTTCAACTCTAGGGGGGGGGGGTCATACGATATGACGGAATAGAAATGGGCTGAGTGCCCAGAGCCAAATCAATGCAGAAGTCGATATCCCTGTCGGGTGGCATACCCGACAGATCTAAAGGAAATACCTTAGAGAACTCACGAACAACAGGCACAAAATCCATAGAAGGAAGCTCGACACTAGAATCACGAACATAGGCCAAATAGGCCAAACATCCTTTCTCGACCATACGCCGAGCCTTCATATATGAGATAACCCTACGGGTGGAATGACCAGGAGTCTCTCTCCACTCTAAATGAGATAAACCCGGCAAAACTAAGGTCACAGTCTTGGTCTGACTGTCCAATACAACATGATAAGGGGATAACCAGTCCATCCCTAAGATGACATTGAAGTCTACCATATCGAGAAGTAAGAGATCTACATGGGTCTCAAGACCCCCAATGATAACCACACACGAATGATAAACTCAATCCACAACAGTAGAATCATCCACCGGTGTAGACACATATACAGGTGCACTCAAAGAATCAGGGGGCACAACTAGATAAGGGGAAAAATAAGATGACACATAGAAATATGTAGATCCTGGATCAAATAAAACTAAAGCATCTCTGCTGCATACCGAAACTGTACCTGTGATAACTACATCGGAAGCCTCAGCCTCAGGCATGGCTGGAAGAGCATAACATCGGGGCTGGGCCCCACCACTCTGAACTACATCTCTGGGATGGCCTCCTGCGGCCTAACCTCCACCTCTAATACCTCTAACTCCACCTCTAGCACATCTACCTCTACCCCTAGCTGGCTGAGTTAGCGGGGTAACACTCGGTGTTTGAACCATGGCACGGGAACCCTGATGCTGAGATCTACTCGGTGCTCGAGGGCAAAATCTAGCAATATGCCTCATGTCGCCACAAGTGTAACAAGCCCTCGGCTGCTGAGACTGTTGACCCTGATGGCCTGAATAACCACTCTGAGAACTCTAGAGTAGAGGTGCACTGATAGGAGCTGGCGGTGCACTATAGGGCAGCTAATCAGAATACTGCATATGAGAACCACGACCACCTGGAGCACTATGAGAAGCCTGAAGTGCTAAATGAAATGGCCTGGAAGAATGGCCCCTACCAAAAGAATCTCTGCCTTTAGATCAGACACCACTGAACCTACCCGAATGACAAGGCCTCTTGTCAGACCCCTGACCACTCCCCTACGATAGAACCATCTCAACTCTCCTGGCCACATTAGCTGCATCCTGAAAAGAAATCTCGTTCCCCGTCTCCTTAACCATCTGCAATCGAATAGGCTGAATGAGTCCCTCAATGAACCTCCTCACTTTCTCTCTCTCAGTGAGAAGTATAAGAAGAGCATGACGGTCCAAGTCAATAAATCTGGTCTCGTACTGAGTGATAGTCATAGAACCATGCCGGAGACGCTCAAATTGCCTCTGATTTTCTCCCTCTAAGTGATAGGAAGAAACTTCTCCAGAAATAGCTGAGAGAACTGATCCTAAGTCAAAGCCGTAACCCAACTGGTATGGCCAAACAATAATCTCTCCACCAAGTCTTGGCGAATCCAAACAGATGAAAAGCAGCAAAGTCGACCCCATTGGTCTCCACTATCCCCATATTCTATAAAACCTCGTGGCAGCTGTCCAAATAATCTTGGGGATCCTCAAAAGATGTGCCACCAAAAGTAGTAGTGAAAAGCTTGGTGAACCTATCCAACCTGCACAAGGCATCAGCAGACATAGCTGGCCCCTCTCCAGTTTGTGCCACACCACCAGGCTGAACTACCCCAATTGGCTGAGCTGCTGAAGTCTGAAACTAAGGAGCCATCTACTTCCGAGTGCGAGTAGCAGGAGTCTAGGTTCCTCCTCCAGCCTAAGAGACAGCTGGTGCTACAGGAAGCAAGCTTGCCTGGGCGACACTCTCCATAATGCCCACTAGACGGACCAGAGCATCCTAAAGTATAGGGGTGGCGATGAACCCCTCTAGGACCTGAGCTGGTCCTGCTGGAAACTGTTTGGGCTGGAACCTCATCGTGAAACTCAACCTGAGGCTCCGCCACTGGTGCTGCTGCTCGAGCTCTGCGCTGAGCCCTGCCTCTGCCTCGGGCCCTAGCACGCCCTCGACCTCTGCCCCTCGCAGGAGCTACTACTGGGGGCTCGAGCTGCTGGTTAGCTGATAAAGCGGTACATGTTCTCACCATCTGTGAAAGAACAGAGTGGAAGTTCAATTAGCATTGAGAAATCAAGTCGCACGATAGGAAAAAATAGATGTGAAGTTTTTCCTAACTCTGTAGCCTATGAGGGATAAATACAGATGTCTCTGTACCGATCCCTCAGACTCTACTAAGCTTGTCCGTGAATTGTGAGATCTAAGCAACCTAGAGCTCTGATACAAACTTGTCACGACCCAGATCCCCCACCCTCGAGAGTCGTGATGGCGCCTACTAGTGAAAGCTAGGCAAGCCAATTATTCCAATTATTTTACCCTTTTCATTTACAATCCCTTAACAATTGCGAGTTAACATTTTTTTAAATAGCGAGAATAATAAAGCGGAAGAATGAAATTTAACAACTTACGCTAATACCGATACAAATCCATAACATAAACCACCCAGAATTGGTGTCACAATCTCACAGACTAACTAAGAAAACTACAAATAGGGTCCGAATAAAATATATACATGTATGTCTCTGAAATAGTAAGGAACAGAAGAAAAACTAGATACGAAGGGGACGCCAAGGCCTGCGGACGCCTGCAGGACTACCTCGGGTCTCCTGATGGATTGAAGGCAGCAACCTCACTGTGGTCCAAAAGTTCCAGCATCGGAATCTGCACACAGTGCAGAGTGTAGTATCAGCACAACCGACCCCATGTACTGGTAAGTGTCGAGCCTAGCCTCGGCGAAGTAGCGACGAGGCTAGGACAAGACTACCAAATAAACCTATATAGTTATATCATATATAGAAAATAATAATGATAGAAACTAGCAGTTAAAGATGGGAAGGGGAAACATGCTCGGGGAAATATCATGTACAAACAGAAGTCCAGTAAAGAAACAGACGGAACACCAAAATTTCAACTATAAGCAAGAATAAGGAAATCGATGACAAGTGCACGGCACCGCCCTTCGTGCTTTTACTCTCGTTCTCACCATAAGAATCAATATAATCAGCACGACATCACCCTTCGTGCTTTTACCTCACATAATCATGGCACGACATTATACTTCGTGCATTATCAATCATATCATAGCACGACATCACCCTTCGTGCTTTTACATTTACAATATCGGCACAGCATCACCCTTCGTACTTTAACACTCTCTCACAAGTATCACACACGGTATCACCCTTCGTGCGGTTACACTCATCCTTACCCAAGCAACAATCACAAAGTAATTCGGGCAAGAGAATCAATAAAATCACAATAGAATCCCGGCAAGGGAACAATAGTATAACAACAATATCCCGACAAGAGAAACAATATCATGAGCAATAATATCCCGACAAGGGAGAATAATATCAAAAGCAAAAACATCCTGGCAAGGGAGACAATATCATAAACCTCTTCTCTTTTCCTCAATTACTTCACAATTCAATTCTCAACTTGGGCCAATGCTCTACAACGTTCAATTACCAAGAATACTTCCACAAGCCTTGTTCAACATTAGAAATCATCATATAAAGCATGGACAATACAAAACGGAGTCACATCAATCATAGTATAAGACTCACGGGCATGCTTGACACCGACATATAAATACTCGTCACCACTCCTATATGTTGTCCTAACCAATTAACACATAGAAAATAAGACACGACTCCTAATCCCTCAAGCTAATGTTAGATCAAACACTTACCTCGATGCCGCGAACATAATCAAGCCTCAACTACCGCTTTACCCCTCGATTCCACTTCCAGTTCGCTTGTATCTAGTTACAATTTACTTAACGATATCAATAAATGCTAAATGAATCAATTATAATGCATGAAAATAGGTTTTCTAATGATTTCCCCAAAAAGTCAAAAATCGACCCCAGACCCACATGGTCAAAACCCGATCAGCCATTCCCCCACGAACTCAAATATATAATTTGTTTTGAAATTGGACCTCAGGTCGAGTTTCAAATCCCCAAAAAATTGAAAATCCTAAGTTCTACGCAAAACACCCAATTTCCCCCATGAAAACCCTTGATTTTGAATTGAAATCATGTGAAAAGATGTTATGGATTGAAGAAAATGAGTTAGAAATAACTTACAATTAATTTGGAGAAGAACGTTTCTTTGGAAAATCACCCAAGAGAGCTTAGGGTTTGAGAAAGTTTGAAAAGGAAGAATTTTTGTCTAAGTTATAATTTAGCAGGTCGCAGATGTCGCAATTGCGACCAGAGTTCGCAATTGTGAACCCCTTTGGAACCTGCTATCTTTGCATTTGCGACTCAGCCCTTTTCGCATTTGCGATAAAAAGTCGCATTTGCGATCAAAGCCTGCCCAGGCCTGGTTTGCATTTGCGACTCCTGGGTTGCAATTACCAAGCCTGAGACCTTCGCAATTGCGAAGCCTGGTCTCGCAATTGCTAGATCAGAGGCCCGGGCAAAAATACCAGATACCAGCAATCCTTCCTAAGTCCAATTTCACTCTGCAGCCTATCCAAAACTCACCCGAGCCCTCCGGGCTCCAAACCAAACATGCACGCAAGTCCAAAAACATCATACGGACTTGCTCGTGCGATCAAATCATCAAAATAACATCAAGAACTATGAATTAAACCTCAAATTCATGAAATCACTCAAGAACATCAAAATTTCCATTTCTCAAATAAAGGTCTGGTTTATACTAAACAGACTTCAATTCTTACCAAACTTCACAGATTTAACTTAACTATTATTTTAAACTTTTACCGGGCTCCAAAACCAAGATACGAGCCCGATACCATCAAGAAATTACATAAATTCTCTTCTAAAAACCTTTATATTTTCCAGCAAACAATTTTCTTTAAAAATTCATTTCTCGGGCTTGGGACCCCGGAATTCGATTCCGGGCATATACCCAAGTCCCAAATTTTACTACGGACCCTACGAGACGGTCGGATCACGTGTCCTGGTCCGTTTTCCAAGAATGTTGACCAAAGTCAACTTTAATCAATTTTTTAAAAGCCAATTTCCTTATTTTACTTAGTTTTCACATAAAAGCTTTCCGAAAACGCGCTCGGACTGGCACACAAATCGAGATTAGACAAAAAGAGGTTTTTAAGGCCTCGAAATACAGAATTTACTTGCAAAATGAGTGATGGCCTTTTGGGTCATCACAACTATTTTTCTGGAGGCTCAAGAGCCTGATTACTTTCAGAAGATGATGTCTGCGATAGGTAGACCTTTTGCAGAAGCAATAAAAATAGGGGAGATGGTCGAAAATGGCCTCAAAACTGGAAGAATTGTAAGTCAAGCTGCTCTCAAAGCCACCACCCAAGCTATCCAAAATGGGTCGGGAGGTTTGGCAAATAGAAAGAAGAGAGATGAAGGGTCCATGATGACTTCGGGATCTAGGGAAGTTCAAAGAGGGGCATTGTACCCTAATGTGCAAGTTAAGTAGGGGCAATCTAGCTACTTTCAACATTATTATCCCCCCGCCAATTCCTCAATACTTTGTGGGCCCACCATAATATACAGTGTTCAATGCTCAATCATATGCTCGGCCTCCCAATCAGCAGGTACGGGCACCAGCTCCAAGGATCCCCTGACCTCAGCAGTATAATTTTCGGGCACCCTACAATGCACGTCCCAGGCAGGATTATGGTCGAGAGCAGAGGCCGACAGAAAAATTCACTCCATCCGAATCATACTCTAGTCTACTCCAGAAGCTAAAGCAAATAGGTGTGATTGGACCCATCGCTCCCCACCATATGCATCCGGATTCATATGGATTTCAAGCAAATGCTACATTGAATATCATTCAGGTGCCCCGGGATAGCACTGATGACTGTTGGACTCTAAAAAGAGCCATAGAAACACTCATTTTTGAAAAACTGATTATAGTGACGAATGGCGAGGACCCTCCTAATGTGACAAATAAACCGTTGCCAGCACATAATGATTTTCATTTTGTAGGAATGATTGGTCGAGATCAAGAATACAAGCTGATCGGTCGAACAGAAATGACAGTGGGAGCAATTCAAGAAGGAACAGGTCTGGAAGTAAGTACAAACCGATGTGTTCCGTTGATTGTGAAAGGCACCCCGAGCTCAGAAAAGGTAACTTTATTTGTCCCCAGGGTCTCGAGGTTGGAAGTTCACTCCAATGTTCCAAGCTCAAGGTTGTATGTCCTTGGAGGCCACCCCATCACAAGGCAGAATTAGGGCAGTACGAAGGGTATAACTATCGCGCCCTTTTTTTCCCTTTTTGACGGGGAAGTCCGGTTTGCGACATTCATGGGGGAACAACTCGTTTCCTTTTGGGAATTTGGGTGTTTGAAGAGTCGCCACCTAACAGTTTAAGGTGTGTTAGGGCACCTAGAGCAATTAACTCATGTAACTAGTTTTCATTACTAGAGATTAGGGTAAGGGATAGAAAATAACCTTGAGGGGAAGGTGTTAGGCACCCCTCGCGGTCCACAACGGTGGGTCCCGACCGAACTTAAACTATGTGAATTAGTCAACAAATAAACAGTTTTAACACATATTCGCAAATAAAGGCATGTTTTCACATTCGAAACACATGTATGATTTAGATAATGGAAGCAAGGGAGAGGTTTGAACAACTTTCATATATGTAAAGAAAAGGAAGTTCATAAAATTTAAACACATAGGAATTAGGAAGGAGGAGCCTTAGGTTGGTTAGCCTATAGGATCACCCATGCAATGCCCGGTAATAACTCCTCAATGAGGGGATAGACATGATATTGGCGCGCAGTCATCATATCCTTACTACCCAATTCTCTCCCCTTGGTCATAGCCTAAAGCGATCTAGCAAACTTAAAAGATATCCTATGTGTGCACTACCCGTCCCTTCCTTGTGGCCCTGAGGTATTTAGGACCTTTAGTTTGGGTAGTGCTAGACTATCCTAAGGTAATTAAAGGAGAAAAATCTAGGCGATAACCAAAACAATTAGGACTGGACCAAAGAAGGAACAATTAAAGGCTCAAGTTTTACCTCCATAAAAAGAGCAAGCAAGTGCACATCTTAAACACAATTTCACGTATTTAAGAGAAGCCCTAGAACAGGATATCTAGGTGAGCAGAGAATATGCAGTATTGAGTTTGGGTCAAAGTGTCAAAGACCTATTCAGTTTGCCTACTGATTTTAGACCAGTTGAATATGAGCAGTCACAAATAACAAAGCATAGCTTTACGATTTGCAGGATTTTTAATCGCCCTATAGGCTTGCCTAGGCGTGTAGTAGTGATATCTTATGAGCATGGTATCTAAACATTGATCAAGAATGCAGTAAAACAATAAACAATTTTAAACGGGCAATTTAGATCCTATAGGCATGCTTTCTAGTGATGTTAACTAACACACCGTTGAAGAAACGAGTAGATTAGCTAATTAAACTGCTTCAGAACCTACATGCATGATTTTTGTAATTAAAACTGATTTTAGATCCTATAGACATGGTTTCTATTCATGTAAAGTAAAGCAAACATAATTTATTTTAACCAAAGCAAAATCCTATAGGCATGTTATCTAACAAAACACATTTGAGCCAAAAATAAAAACCTATAGGCATGTTATCTAACAAAGCATATTTGAGCCAAAGTAAACCAATAGGCATGTTATATACCCAACTTTACCCACAATATGCAACTACCCTTCCTATTCACTAGTCACCCGAATATTTGTTTACAATTAATTATTACAGACCAACGATTGAATAAAAATTACATAAATAAAACAGAAATTAAGCTATAGGGAGCCTGAAGTAGGCCCAAAGCAATTTCCAAGCGTTCAGTAGTCTCAAATGCCCAAAGTTTCATATCCAATTTCATGTCTAGGTGTGTCAGAGTTCCTGTAAAGCCCCAGAAAATTTTGCTTAGTAATATAAGATTTCGTAGTGCCAAGGTGGGATAATTATTTTATCTTGCGTGCAAATGAGGATTAATGATACTATGGATATCATTTGGATATGGTAATAAGTGTATAAGTCTTATTATAATTGATTTAGGGTCTAAGTAGAAGCCTAAGTCTAAGACAAGTTGGAAAATTACCAAATAGACTAAAGTTGTAAATGAGTACGCACAAGACCTCCCTTTGGACAAGTATATCTCTATTTATATAAGGTTTTGTGCGATGCACAACCTATCAAATGAAAGGTCTTTAAGTCTAGTTTCCAACGCTTCAAACTATTCATCATTCGGACACTCATACCAGAAGTTATGACCAAATTACCAAAAGCAACACAGAATTTTACACTACCGTGGCGCCCCATGCGGCGCGCCTGTGGGGAGGTACAAAGATCATCCAAAAACGTTTTCTGAGCACTTTTTTCACAACCGCGGTGCCCCATGCAGCACCCCACGCAGCGCAGCTATACAAAATCGTTTTTTTTTGTTTTAAAACGACCTCATTTCGTCAAATAGATGGAAGGGACCATTTCTTGAGCAAAAATCAGATACTTTTAGAGAGAGAGAATGCCCTAGAGTGGGAAAGTGTTCCTCATCAATTCTTCTACAACTCTTGCTCAAATCTTGAAGGATTAACAAGGAAAACCACACTAGGTCTGCATCCTTGAGGTAAGATTCTATACCCTAACCCTTAATTTCGAATTTTAGCTAAAGGCGGGTATTTATCAAGAAAGTTTGTGGGGTATTGGAGTTGTTATCTTGTTTGCATGTGTTGTCAAAAGGTGTAGGAACATGGTTGAGCTAAAAATGGAAAAGTATGGGTTGTGGGTTGATGAAATCCTCTATAAAAGGACCATAAAGATTTAACGCTCATATGGTGTTTGATAAAATACTCAAATGAGCTAGAATTATGAATATCTTCCTAATTTGTGTTCATTTTTGTTATGTCTCGAAGTAGATGGGCATTGCTAGAATTTCTGGAATGTTGTAGTAACTTAAGGAAAAGCTCTTTGAGGTATGTATGGCTAAAACCCTCTTTTATTAGAAATTAAGCTCCGTTGGCGTTTACGAAAGTGTGGTAAGATTTGAATTGGTATTGTATTGATTGTTATTGCGCATTAATTGATTTGCAATTAACTACACATATACGTGAAGGATGTGCCTCAATGTGAGTAATGTACCATTCTTGATAATTAGAGAAGTATGAAGAATACAATTATGTGTTGAAATGCTTAGGCTATAAGCCAAGATAGAAACTGAGAATTATTCATGCTAGCTATGTACCCACTTACCTGTACTGCAACTTGAATTACTTTTGTATATGCCTATAATCACAACCTGCAAGATGAATACTGAAAATGGAAAACGATGTGATAATGGTGGCCCTGAGTGCCAAGGAATTGATATGATATATATATGAAATAAAGATTCAGATGTGATGACTAATGAGAAAGGAACAACGCTTAGATAAGGCGGCCTGGGCGATCGGGTCGTGATCGGACACCATGCCACACACATGGTGGTAATGTGCTGATATTGAATTCCAGATAAGGAAAATGAAATGTGATTGAGATATATGCCTCCAATGAGGCAACCTAGCCGGTCGGGTCGTGATCGGACTTCGCTCAAGATAGCGGTGGTATTGAGAATAGTGATGAAGATATGAAAGAAATGCCCCAAACTAAGTTTTAGAAATTATATGAAGGATTGAATGAATTGCATATTTGATTTACTCATGTGATTTACTTGTACTTTCTTGATAGTTCTTTCTAGTAAAATGGTGTTTAGTTATACATACTAGTGCTATCCGATGGCACTAACGTCCCTTTTGCCGGGGGCGCTACATTTTTTTTATGTATGTAGGTGGCTCTATTGCGGATAGTGTCGATCGCGCATAGCGGAGTACCTTCTTCTCAAAGTCTTGGTGAGCCCCTTTCTCCTTCAAGGGGTTATATTGTGCATCTTCTTATTTTGGACTTTCACTTTTGAGGTATAGCCGGGGCCTTGTTGCCGGCATTGTTATCACGTCTTTTGTATTCTTAGAGGCTCCATAGACGTTTGTGTGGGTTATATATGGGTATTGGATAGGTCAATGGACCATGTTGTAACCTTGTACTCTTGCTTTCTTCTACACTATGACTTGTATGGAACCTTGGAAGTTTAACCACGTTTTAAATGTTGTGATATAAAATGAACTAAGATGTTGAATGTACTATATTTTCTAGTTTAAATAAAGGTAAGCATGGCTTCCTTATTCCTATCGAGTTGTGTAGATAGCGGTTGATAAGGCTTGCTCAGTTGGGTTCACTCGATTGAGCGCCGGTCGCGCCTCCTGAAGTTGGGGCGTGACAGTTCCCTAAGGACCTCAAGGATCTCGAGGAGTGCTCACACTCAAATCTTCCTCAAATAAGGACTAATTTATGTGTAGTGTGGAAGTGTCAGCCCTAATATGCCAGAGTTCAGATAGATCTCAAGGGTATCTAAGCAGTACACATACCAGAGGGGCAGGACTTAGTAATCTAAGAGTAAGTGCGAGTGCATAATGATTTGAAAGAGTTTCATAAACAGTATAAAGAAAGGTCTTTAGGAGTGAAAAGAATTTCTGAAAACCAGTACCAATTTATAGGTAAAAACAGTTTGAGAAAGTATGAAAAACAATTTTGCAATCAGAACACGTTACATAACAAACAACTTTAGAAAATACTTTGGCAAACAATTTTCACATAAGGAAATAGGGGTTGGGGACACATTGAATACACCTTAATGGAGCACATAAACAACAGGGTGCATAGAGTTCTCAAGGGGTTCTACAGAACTAATAGATTAGTCATTGAAACATGAAACAAAGATCACAACAGAAGCATGTTGAGGGCATATAGACAACACAACTAGAATTGCACTAGAGAGACTAGATAACTTAGCAGGAGTAAGGCAGAACATGAAAGGACTTAAATGGACATGCTAGGCAAGTATTAACAAGTGTAGGCATGCTAATTACACAAGAACAAAGTTTTGGCATGCTTGATAAACAGTAGTCAGGCAAACATTCTAGTTACATATGTAAGACATGTTAAACAAGATAACAAACAAGCAAGTAAAGTGAAAACATGCTAATTACATATATTTGGCATGCTAGGTAAGCAGTAAACATAAGCAGGAATGGACTTAGGTCAGATGAACTTAAGGTAGTAAATAAATACATTGGTTTAGATTCTTAAGTTAAGCAGAGGCATACCAGTTAGAGAAAGAAAACACAAGATGTAAGACAGATGTTGGGCAATTTCCAGCCTTGGCTTGCAGCCGGCTAGACTAACAAAGATCACAAGTAGCAGAGAGAGCAGAGAGCTGTTTAGAGTGTAAAGTAGGGGTTGATGAACTAATGTTCGTGTGTAAGAAGTTAAAATAAAGAGAATTTATATAGTAGTTCAAGAGTACAGCAAATAAGGTAAAGTAATCAATAATCAGCAATCAAGGAATTTTAGAATCAATCACACACAGATTCAACATAGTCTTCTCCTTTAATTAAGGAAAATTAGCCAACGGTAATGATAGGAACTAATTAAGGCAAGAGGTTCAATCAGACTGGGTAAAGAAGTAAGAATCGGAGGCCTTATTAAGGAAAGGAGTTCGAATCAAACCAAAAATAAAGAACTTCAGAATACAATAGTCAAGGGTTTAATTAAGGAAAGAATCATGTAAAGAATCAACAAGTATCACAGACAATTCAAATAAGGCAAGAAAGGAATAGTCAGGACTCAACACATAGGTCTTAACGAAACAAATTGATAAATCAAGAATTCAAATCAACACTGATTTAAGGAGAGAAATATAAGATTACCATGAATAGCCAGAATAAATATAGACATATATAATCAGTAGGGGAGTTGAACCAAGAACCTTAATAGAGGCACATTAGGATAAAAATCACAAGACATCGAATTAAGCTAAAGAAAAATCACAAGAACCAAAGCATAAAATGAAATCGGTGCACAAGTAACCGGGACAAACTCAGAATCCAAACAAAATGTCAAAAAATTAGGGCTTTTAGCATAAACTAGTTAGGGTTAAAGCAACTTTTACGAAATCGGTTAAAACACATAAGAAATAGAAGATTAAACACTCAAAATTATCAAACGTTTTGGAGAAAGAAATTTTCGGGAACCCCTAGTTTAGAAAAATGGAAAACTATTCGAAAATCAGAAGGTTCTTGTAAAACTCATGTGAAATAGGTTCGATCCATCTCAGATCTTGCACAGATCTGAGAAGTTCAAAGGACAAAATTAGGGTTTCGAGAAGAACAACACAGAGATGAAGAAGTAGGCTTAGAAATCCATAGATCTAAGGTGGCATAGGAAGATCTTACTCGAAATCGAACCGGAACAGCCTGAAACAGGCGAGAAAGGGCCATAGGTGTAAACGGACTGACCCTGGTCCCTCGAGGACCTTAGATACCAGCATAGGAGAGGCCATTAGAGGTCTGATGGTGGTGAGAAACCACCATGAATGGCAGCAGATGAGGGTGACTTAGGGTTAGGATTTGAGAGCATTTGAAAGAGGAGGGGATCAGATGTCAGCGTGAGAGGATAGGAAATGAGAGGTCTAGGGGGAGGTCATTAGGGTTTAATTTAGTAAGGGGGAATCTGGACCGTTGATCAAAATGATCAACGACCAGGATTTAGCAAGAAGTGGGTCTAGTAGATAAGGGGTTTGGGCTGGGTAAATTTTGGGCCTGGTTTAATTTTTAAATGCGGTTAAAATTGGGCTAGGTATTTAGGCTAAATTTGAAAATAAAGGGGGATTGTTGAATACCCTATTTAATTGATAAATTTTTTTTAAAACTATATAAGCTGTAAAAAATGATTTTCATGCCTAGAGATATTTAAAATAATTACTTAATATTTAAAAAATATAAAATGCTATTTTCTATAGTAATGCGTATGTGGGCTATAATTTTCAAAGTAATTATTACAATTGTAGCCTAAAAATGCAAAAGTGGCTATTTGTTCAACAATTTAAACTTAGTACAAATGCAAATGACAAAATTAAACCACAAAAATTATTATAAAACTATTTGTTATGCAATTAGTGATTGTTATATAAATAAAATGCTGGGAGAAATTAGTTAAAATATTTTAAAAATGCAGAAATTGTATAGAAAGTACTAATTGATGCCAAAGCATAGTTTTGAAAATATTATGGGAAAAATAGAGTATTAATAGTTGCCCCTCTTTACTTGGGAAGGATGAAAGAGTTTTCGGGTAAAGAAATGATAGCCAGTTTTGACTAGATGAGATGTTTTGAAAGATAGAGGCCGGACTCCGGTCTTTGACCTGCCTACATATCCCTAGTTTTAAAGGAATCAGGCTACGTGTAGTTCTGGATTCATTGGCAGAATATACCGATGTAATAATTACAAGAACGGACACGAGATTTTGGAAAGGATGCAGGGGTGGTTATGGTGAACAATCACGTTTGAGATAGTTGAAGGAACTGGAGCGAGGTCGCTCGTGCTAGGATAGCGATTGCTTATTGGTCACCTACAGATAAAGAGATGCTATAGACATGTATTTGTGCGAAAATTTAAACATGATGCAGATTCCTTTTGGACCATGAAAGTTATCTTCGGACGGTTAAGGATGATGTCCTTGGACCATGATGTCCTGGGCCATGAATTGTTTAGTGAGGGATTTGCAGGCCATGAAATGATGTTCTCGGGCCATGAAGATGGTGCCTCCGAACCATGACGCCTTTGAATAATGATATGCAAATTTGAGAGATCCTCAGGCCATGACATGGTGTCTTTAGGCTATGAGGATGATGCCTTTTAGACTATGATGCCTTTGGATAGGTCGGCGATATTTCAGCCCGTATGATGTTAACAAGACAAGGCTTAGTCTTGTGAAATGAAGGGAAGAGCTTCACCCGATCGAAAAGCAAATAGATAGTACTAAAATAGAGCAATATTTATGTAAGGAGGGACAATGCTTAGTCCCATGCAAATGTGGAGGTAGGGATTAGCCTCATGCAGATGTGGAGGCAGGGATTAGCCTCATGTAGATATGGAGGCAACCTCATGCGGATGTGGAGGCAGGGATTAGCCTCATGCAAATATGGAGGCAATGATTAGCCTCATGCAAATATGGAGGCAGGGATTAGCCTCATGCATGGAGGCAGGGATTAGCCTCATGCAGATATGGAGGCAAGGATTAGCCTCATGCAAATATGGAGGCAAGGATTAGCCTCATGCAGATATGGAGGCAAGGATTAGCCTCATACAGGTATGGAGGCAGGGATTAGCCTCGTGCAGATATGGAGGCAAGGATTAGCCTTATGCAAGAATGGAGGCAGGGATTAGCCTCATGCAGATATGCGGGACAATGCTTAGTCCCATGCAAAGAACGAGTAGCAAATGAGGGTAGTATATTTCTTAGCTAGAGATATATTCGATGTTTGAGGGCCCGGTAGATAGTGATCTTGTTACGTGTATATATTTGCGGATGCTATCGCTACGTCAGATGTGACTGCGTTCAAAGAAAAATTGTAAGTTTTGTGAGGGAGAGGTTGGTTCATGCCTTTGCCCGATGGCCTTGCTTTGCTCCGTTCCGGAGGCCTCATTTGAGTTTCCCTGGGTATCAGCTGACTGTTGCGGAAATAGAGTTTTCAAAAATATGCAATTATTGATAAAAATAAAGTTGTTTTAGAAACATATTGGAGCATTAAGTAGTTTTAGATGAACTAGTGATTGTGACACATTTCAGAGACATTGCAGCTTCCTCATGTTAGAATTTTGAGGGTCGTCAAAATTCTGCCCCAGCTTGGTAGATGATCCTTTGGCCGTTTGCGAGCTTTCTCAAAATTCTTCCCCAGTTTCTTAACCAATTTCTGACTTTCTGGCATGCGACGACGTCGGCTGGACTTGCTCTAGAATTTTGTGGGTCCTCCTCAAAATTCTGCCCCAATTTCTTATCTTGGGGGAGAAATGGAAATTTTATTATGATATGACCGAACCCACAGGGCTGCCTACGTATCCCCTCTTAAACTCAGGTCAAGCGTAGTTCAATTATATCAGATGAAGAAATGTAAATAGTCTAAGCATAATATCCTTTGACTACATCTGAGTTGATTGGTTTTGGCCAAATTTCTCCATCCATTTCTGCAAGTATGAGTGCTCCTCCAGTTAGCACCCTGTGAACCATGTAAGGACATTGCCAGTTGGGATAAAATTTCCCTTTGGCTTTATCTTGATGTGGGAAGATCTTCTTTAGTACTAGCTGTCCTGGTGCAAATTGTCTTGGTTTGACCCTTTTGTTGAAAGCTATGGACATTCTATTTTGATAAAGCTGACCGTGACATACTGCATTCATCCTTTTTCCATCTATAAGGGCCAATTGTTCATAGCGGCTCCTTATCCATTCTGCATCACTGAGTTCAGCTTCCTATATGATTCTTAAAGAAGGAATCTCTACCTCGGCTGGGATGACAACTTCGGTACCATAAACCAACATGTAAAGAGTTGCCCCGGTTGATGTGCGTTGTAGTGCGGTATCCCAACAAAGCAAAAGGTAGCTTCTCGTGCCATTATTTGTGGTTTACTACCATCTTCCTTAGTATCTTCTTGATGTTTTTGTTGGCGGTTTCTACGGCTCCATTCATCTGAGGTCTGTAGGCTGTGGAATTCTTGTGCTTGATTTTGAAAGTTTCACACATGGCTTTCATTAGATCACTGTTGAGATTGGCAGCATTATCAGCAACAATGGACTCGGGGATTCCAAATAGGCAAACGATACGGTCTTTGACAAAGTCTATGATGACTTTCTTGGTTACAACTTTGTAAGATGCATCCTCTACTCATTTTGTGAAGTTATCAATGGCTACCAGAATAAACCTGTGCTCGTTTGAAGCGGTGGGCTCGATCGGACCGATGACATCCATTCCCCAGGCGGCGAATGGCCAAGGTGAGCTTGTTGCATTGAGCTCATTAGGTGGAACTTTTATCATATCGGCATGCACTTGACATTGATAGCATTTGCGGACATACTGGACATAATCTGTCTCCATATTCATTCAAAAGTAACCGGCCCTAAGTATCTTCTTGGCCAAGACAAAACCATTCATGTGCGGGCTGCAGGTCCCAGTATGTATGTCCTCAAGTAGTTTAGAAGCTTCTTTTGTGTCGACACATCTTAGCAATCCCAAATCAGGAGTTCTTCTATACAAATTTCCTCCGTTGTGGAAGAAGTGATTGGACAATCTACGGAGTGTGCATTTCTGAGTGTGGTTTGCTTGCTCTGGATATTCTCCTTTTGCCAAATACTCCTTGATGTCATGGAACCAAGGCTTTCCATCTGTTTCCTCTTCAACATGGGAACAATACGCCGGCTGATTATGAATTCTCACTGGGATAGGATCAATGAAATTCTTGTCCGGATGCTGTATCATAGATGACAAGGTGGCCAATGCATCGACAAACTTATTCTGAATTCTAGGCACATGCCGGAACTCTACCTTTGTGAACCTCTTTCTCAATTCCTGTACATGGTGCAGATATGGCAATATCTTGGAATTCTTGGTGGCCCACTCTTCTTGTACCTGGTGCACAAGAAAATCTGAATCACCGATTACCAGCAGCTCCTAGATATTCATGTCGATTGCCATGTTGAGTCCCAGTATGCAGGCTTCATATTCTGCCAAGTTGTTGGTGCAGGGAAATCTGAGTTTAGCAGATATCGGATAATGTTGACATGTTTCTAATACCAAGACTGCTCCAATGCCCACTCCTTTGAAATTTGTAACTCCGTCGAAGAACATCCTCCAACCGTCGTATACTTTGGTAATATCCTCTCCTCTGAATGACACCTCTTCATTAGAAAAATACATTTTTAGGGGTTCGTATTCTCCTCCCACCGGATTTTCAGCAAGATGGTCTGCCAATGCTTGTCCTTTGACCTCCTTTTGAGTTACATAGACGATATCAAACTCACTCAACAGTATCTGCCACTTGGCTAGCTTCCCAGCTGGCATGGGTTTCTAAAATATGTACTTCAAAGGGTCCATTCTGGATACGAGACATGTGGTATAGGCACAAAAGTAATACCTCATCTTCTGGGCCGTCCAGGTCAAAGCACAACAAGTGCGTTCTAGCAGGGAATACCGTGCTTCGTAAGGTGTGAACTTCTTACTCAAGCAGTATATGGCTCCATTCTTCCTGTCTCGTCATGTTGCCCCAAAACGCATCCAAAGGCTCTATCCAATACGGATATATAGAGTAGCAAAGGTCATCCTGGTTCTGGCGGGACCAGAACTGGTGGCGTGGACAGGTACTCCTTGATTTTGTCAAAAGCTTTCTGACAATCCTTGGTCCAGCTTGTCTCGGCATCTTTCCTCAGCATCTTGAAGATAGGTTCACATATAACTGTGGACTGTGATATGAAGCGAATGATATAGTTGAGACGTCCTAGGAAGCTCATCATGTCCTTTTTGCTCCTAGGTGGTGCTAACTCCTGAATAGCCTTGACTTTAGACGGATCTAGCTCGATCCCTCGACGGCTAACAATGAATCCCAGTAACTTTCCTACGGGAACCCCACATGCGCACTTTTTGGGGTTCAGTTTCAAGTTATACCTCCTTAACCTGTGAAAGAATTTTATCAAGTCTGCTATGTGA
Organism: Nicotiana sylvestris; assembly: GCF_000393655.2. Lineage (NCBI taxonomy): Eukaryota > Viridiplantae > Streptophyta > Magnoliopsida > Solanales > Solanaceae > Nicotiana > Nicotiana sylvestris. The sequence continues at coordinate 137,187,478 of NC_091062.1, forward strand.
TCTGCGGCCCTCTTGGATTTGATAATGATGTCGTCCATATATACCTCTATTTCTTTATGTATCATATCGTGGAAGATGGTTTTCATGGCTCTCATGCAAGTAGCCCCAACATTCTTTAAACCGAATGTCATCATTTTGTAGCAGTACACCCCCCATGGTGTAATAAAAACTATTTTCTCTGCATCTTTTTCATCCATCCAGATCTGGTGATAACCCGCGAAGCAATCTACAAAGGATTACATACTCTGACTTTTCCATCTTTTTTTGGGACTGGCACAATGTTGGCTAACCAGGTTGGGTACTCAACAACCATGAGAACTTTGGCTTTGATCTGCTTAATAACTTCCTCCTTGATTTTCAGGCTCATATCCGGTTTGAATTTTCTGAGTTTCTGCTTCACTGGCGGACACATGGGATTAGTAGGCAATTTGTGAGCCACTATGGACGTGCTCAAACCGGTCATGTCATCATATGACCATGCGAAGATGTCCTCACACTCCTATAAGAAACAAATGTACTCCTCTTTCTCCGTTGGTGATAAGTGAATACTGATGCGAGTCTCCTTGACGGTCTCGGCGTCCCCCAAATTTACTGCTTCGGTTTCGTCCATGTTGGACTTAGGCTTATTCTCAAAGTTTTCAACTTCCCCGACAACTTCCTCAGGTATCTCATCTTCTTCATCTAAATCACTATCCTCATGTTGTGTTGCCTTATTACATGTCACAGTCACCGGTTCATCAGGAAAAGTAACAATAACTCTATAGAAAGAAAAATATAAAATATAATAATAAATAATAAAGAGCAATGCATTTGATTGAGACTTAAAACATCCAAATGAGTATGGCTCGATGAATCGAGCATTTATTTTGAAACAAGTGAATCTTAAAGACAAAATTACTGAAAATCTTAAATGCCTAGAATGGCTATAGGAATAAAATCTGCCAAACTACCCAGGGACTCGGCGGGCCCAAGATGGTGTGGCGGTCTAGTTTTTGAGCACAACTCCCTTCTCCACTGCCTGAATAGTGAGGCCTTCTTCCTCCTCCTCCTAAATTATTGCACTGCAGTCCATGTATTCATCCTCCAAGAATAAATTCCTCAGCCCAACCAATGCTTCTTCTTCTGCGATTCCCCATATTGTATCAGCTTGGTGAAAAACCTGATCCATATGTGGCACTGGTTGCTCGAGAGGGTAATAAGGTCTACGCCATGGAGGCGACCAATCATCATACTCCTGCCATGTATACGGATATCCGAGCCCGAAGGTAGTACCGTGACCCTACAGCTGTATCGGTTTAGTAATACCTTGGAGATTCTTTCCAAGCCCTTTGCCGGGTTCATACCCAGACCATGCCAGTATGCTTTCTATTTTGCTGCTCCACCATTTGTCTTTCTCGACGGCATTGCCATGTTCGATGTGATGATAGGTTTCCCCTCCTAACATGTTTCCAATAACTGGGATAGTTTGACTGGTGTAAATGGGGTTACTCCCATCTCCGTGAATGATCACCTCCTAATGGTTCCATTAGAATTTCATGGCTTGATGTAGTGTGGAAGCCATAGCCCCAGCGGCATATATCCATGGTCGGCCCAACAGAATATTGTATGAGGCTGATATGTCGAGCACTTGAAATTCAACGTCGAACCAAGCTGGCCCCATCTGTAGACAAAGATAAATTTCCCCAATCGTGGCCCTTTGGGATCCATCGAAAGCTTTCACGTTCATGCTCCCTGCTCGTATTTCATGGAAACCTTTGCCCAGTATTTTTAGAGTATAGAACAGACAAATATTGAGGCTTAAACCTCTGTCAATCAAGACCCTGGCAATGAATTTGTCTTCAAATTGTACTGTGATATGCAATGCTCTATTGTGATTCAACCCTTCAGGCGACAACTCATCTTCGTGGAAGATTATCTTATGACTTTCCAGCACCTGCCCTACCATATTGGCCATCTCTCCATAGGTGATATTGTTGGGCACGTAAGCTTCACTCAACACCTTCATCAAAGCATTCTTTGTGTGCCTCTGAATTTTACAACTATGATAGTATGGATATCTAAGCTGCGGTTTTGTTCAAATGATCAATGACGGAATATTCCCTTGCTTGTACTTTCCTCCAAAGGTCATCTAGTCCTGTTTCAATGACAGGTTGCTTGGTAGTGGCATCCTTACTTGGTCCTCCCGAGTGTTCAGGTGTGTAGATTCTCTCGGTCCAAGTCATTCCTTGGGCAACATCAGATTTTTCCATCTTTGCCTTTCCTTTTCGCCTAGCCTCGGCAGCATAATCCCAGGGTATTGCTTTTGAGTTGAAAGGAGGTTTGGTTGATACTGTCAACGTGAAAGGTGTGGCCACTTCCACTTCAAATGGAACATGGGTGGCTGCAGGTGGAGCTACCTCTACCTCAAATGGAACTGATGCAGTTATCTCAACATCGATCGGTGATTGAGTCTATACTACAATATGAGTAAGTGTGATCGAATAAGCCCGATTGACTCCTCAGGATCCCATTCTTCATCCATCTCTATCACATGTATCCCGCCACCCCTATGGTTCGGGAGAGGATTGTTGCGAACATTGGGTGTAGCTTCTTTCTCCTGTGTAACCTTGTTGTCAATTAGTGTCTGGATTTTGTCTTTCAATGTTCGGCACTCGTTGATGGTATGCCCCTTCATACCGGAATGGTATGCACAGGTTTTGTTTGGGTTAACCCATTGGGATGAATTTTCTAATGCCACAGCGGGAATGGGGGTGACGTAACCATCAGCTTTCAACCTTTCATACAACTGGTCGATGGGTTCAACAATAGCGGTGTACTGTCTAGGTGGCTTGCGGTCGAAGTTTGGTCGTGGTCTTGGAAAGGTTTGATGAGTTGGAGGTGACTGGAAATGAGATGGTTGGGAATTATAGGTATGATAGGCAGTGGCTGTTTGGGAATATCTGGGAGATAATGGTTGATATGTGGGTGGTGGTGCTTGGTTTGTGGGTGGAGGTGTTTGATATGCTGGTGGAGGTGTTTGATATGTAAGTGGAGATTTCGGGCATTGAGCCACCATTACTGCCTCAACGTCTTTTTTCTTCGATATGTGTCGCTTGATTGTAGTGCCTTGTTTGCGGCCTGTAATGCTTCAAAGTTTGTCACCATCCCGCTTTTGATTCCTTCTTCGATTCTTTCTCTGAGTTTGATGATATCAGAGAATTTATGATTTTCAATAACCATCAATCTTTCATAATATTGTGGATCCTGTGCTCTGACGAAGAACTTGTTCATCTGTTCCTCGTCCAAAGATAGCCTGACTTTGGCTACTTCCGACCTCCAACGAGTAGCATACTCGCGAAAAGTCTCGGTGGGCTTCTTCTTAAAGTTCTGAATGTAGAAAACATCTGGTGCATTTTCTGTGTTGAACCTGAATCGGTCCATGAAATCAGACGCCATACTCACCCAGTTGGACCATTTCTTAGGATCCTGGCTAATGTACCAGGACAAAGCATCTCCCGTAAGACTTCTCATAAAGAGTTTCATCCGTATCCTTTCATCCTTTCCGACCCCAACAAGCTTGTCACAATAAGTCCTCAAATGAACCATGGGATCACCTGTACCATCAAACATCTCGAACTTGGGAGGTTTGTAACCCTTTGGCAGTTCTACATCGGGTTGTATGCATAAGTCTTCATAGTTCAAACCTTCTATTCCTTTGGCGCCTTCGACACCCTGAACCCGACTTGTCAACTTTTTGAGTTCTTCAGCCATGTTCTTGATGAGTAGGTCCTTCTCAGCGGATTCTAGTATATAGGAAGTTGGTTGGATAGAGTGAGGTATGGTTTCTATGTATAAGAGGTTGTTTTGGTGAGTGCTAGGTGCCTGGATGTAGTGGTGGGGTTGAGTTTTGAGGATCAGGAAAGAGTTGTGGTGTGTTTTAAGGAGTGTGATAAGTGGCGGTTGGTGGGTATTGAATTGTTTGATGGTGGTGCTGTGGCGGAGTTGGTGGGATTGAGATTTTGAGGTGGGGTTGCATATTAATGTGGTGCAGGAGGGTTTTGTGGGTGTTGGTTTGGTGTGTTTTGGGGAGGTGCTGGGTTCTTTGTGTTTTGTTGGTTGATGTCGAGGACATTCAGGGTGAGTGATAAGTTTGCCAAGTTATGGACCTGCTCAAGCTCTCCCTGTAGCTCCAATATCTTTTGTTCCAACCTTAAGACTAGATCATTTGGTGTCGGAGTACTCCGACCGTCTGAAGCTTCTGCGTTCTCAGCATTCTCCTTTCGAATACCACTTAAGTCGTCCACTTTTGATTTTCCTTTGCCTTTCGTATTACTTGGAGGAGGAGGTGGAGGTCCTCTAGATCTGGTCTGATATGTTGATGATGCCAATATGGCGAACAAACCTTAGGGAATGAGAATAAAGAATAAAGAAAACCAAAAAGGTAAACAAGTCAGTAAGGATTCTGAAATGTTTGCAATATTTAAACACATATTGTGGGAATGTAAGTTCGTATCCTAATTTTGTGACCTCGTGGTGCCCGAGGTAAGCCTAGCGACAAATAAATTTGAAGAAATTTAGTTCCAATAATTGCCTCATTTCATTAATGTAAAAGTAGACAAACCAAAACGAAACTATATAAGATAATATTGCTAATGGCGCTTGGCCATATTACATTTGAAAGGAAAGCTAGTAAATCTAATCTACTTGGTCCCAGAAGGACCCTCTCCAGACTGGATGCTCTTGTCGATCAATTCTCCCAGCTCGCACAGGTTCAGCAGTAGCAATGCCCTTGCCAGATGCCCTCCTTCATTTCCTTCAGCGTTCTGGCAGTCGGTGACCCTTTTTCTCATCTTCCCTTCCAATTCCATTAAATTGTACTCCAGATATTCCAGCCTTTCACTGGATTTAGCATATCTCTCCTTCCACTCGTTAATCATCTCCATGTCAGCCTTATGTTGCGCCATATGCTCAGCTTCAGACACTCGAACCCTTTTCCGCAGCTTGTTGTACTTCACCTCTGCTTCAGCAACCTCGTCTATGACCCTGTTTCCTGGCCCAGCCCTTGGCTCAAAGACCCTAGCTATGCTGTCCTCCAACCATAAAGGGTAAAGGTATGAGTGGCTCGCATGATATCGATCTGGCTCAATAGTGTCCTTCTCCACAATAACCTTCAAGGTCCACATGTGTTGCACTTCATTCTTATACGGGATGGCGTCACCTTGGAAATTGGCTCTGAAGTGACTCATCTTAGCGACCCGTGGTATGATTTGTCTCCTGTCTACTTGCCTCATAACCCTGAGAGGAGCGTAAGGGTATATGCCCCTCAACCCAATCAACACCAAGTGTGGAAAATCTCTGGATCTGATGATGAACTCATCGGTAGGGAACCACTGGAACATCCACTAGACTTGATCCTCGGTCAAATTTTTGAAAAGCTGTACCCATCCCACAGCGTCCTCTGGTTGAGCAAACATGTCTGGAATATAGTTCATTCTTTTGGGATGATGAAAGGCTATGTGATCATTCCACGGCCTTCGCGAAAATTCTTGACGATATTGTCCTTTTTGGAGATGTTCCAACAACCAGACCTGTAACAGCAAGTTGCAACCCTCGAAGAATCTGAACCCCTTCTGGCAACGCTCCAAAGCCCGGTACATGTCTGCAACGATCATAGGGGCGATAGTGTATGTCTCCCCCTCGATCCCATCCATCAGAGTTTTGGTCACCATGACCAGCCTAGTGTGGATTCTATCCCCTTGGATTGGGAATACCAGCATGCCCAAGAAACACATAATAAACACGAAGACCTTACGATGAATCCAACCTAAAGAAGTGATTGAGAACTCATCATCAAAAATACGGTAAAAGCTGTTGTGACCGTATCTTTCATAAAGGAAATCAAAAGGTATGTAGGAGTCCTTCAGGCATTTCAAGTCCTTCAGGTGCTAACAGATTAGGGCTATCCCAAGGCAACCCAACAAAAAATAGCTTGCAGCCTTTCCTTATCCCATAAAATAGTTGCAGCCTCGATCAACATTTTGTTGGGCTGAAGATCCAACAGAGAAGGCAAGTTTCCTAAGACTCGTTTCACATGGTTTTGGTCACATGAAGGATCCTTCCACCAATCTAGAAAGAGTGAGGGTATGCTACCAACCATACCAAATCTAGGGGAATTAGTGCCTCATTTTCTGCAAAACAAAAGAGAGTTAAGCCCTTTTCTCCCCTCCAGGCTAGTCTATTTATATAGTAATGATTAGTATATTGGCACTTATTTCTCCAAATTAATGCATATAATCGTGGTTACGTCCGTTGGAATTATGAAAAACCCGATGGACTTTTGGACAAGGCTTGGTTTGACGATGATGCATGCATAAGTAATTAGAGTAAGGCTACTATAGAGGTCTAGACTGGGACCCTCAAGCGGACAACTTGAGGGGGAAAGGCACGAAACCGTCGAACGCACCGCTGATCGACTAGTTTACAACAAATACACCTTTCCGAATTTAAAGGATGATATACAGGAAGAGCGCAAACACTCATCAAGCGTTGCTATAGGATTAATTACGCACTAGTGGAATATGATGTTGAGCATGATTTATGCAGCAATAAATAGCATGTTGTCAAGTATTTGCACGTAAGAAAAATAGTAAATACTGTATTTAAATAATTGAAAGACAGTTACAGAAAGGAAAACAAAGAGACAAGTCAGTTTCAGGAAAATAAAGAAATCATAATTGCTTGAAAATAGACATTTAAATTCAAATAAGGGGAAAGGGTACGTGGGATAGAGAATGCTTGGACTAATTCATAAAAAATAAGTTCGTTATTGTAAGAGCCTAAAAATATTCCCAGCAAAGTAGTCATGTTGTCGCGCCCCTTTTTTCCCTTTTTTATGGGGATATCCGGGGTTCGATATTCATGGGGGGAACAACTCGTTTCCTTTTAGGAACTTGGGTGTTTGAAGAGTCACCACCTAACGGATTAAGGTGCATTAGGGCACCTAGAGCAATTAACTCATGTAACTAGTTTGCATTACTAGAGATTAGGGTATGGGCTTGAAATAACCTTGAGGGGAAGGTGTTAGGCACCCCTCGCGGTCCACAACGGTGGGTCTCAGCCAAACTTAAACTATATGAATTAGTCATTTTAACAAATAAACAGTTTTAGCATATATTCACAAATAAAGGCATGTTTTCACATTCTAAACACATGTATGATTCAGGTAATGGAACCAAGGGAGATGTTTGAACAACTTGCATATATGTAAAGAAAAGGAAGTTCATAAAATTTAAACACATAGGAATTGGGAAGGAGGAGTCCTAGGTTGGTTAGCCTACAGATCACACCCATGCAATGCCCGGTAATCACTCCTCAATGAGGGGCTACACGTGACATTAGCGCACAGTCATCACATCCTAACTACCCAATTCCCTCCCCTTGGTCATAGCATAAAGCGATCTAGCAACCTTAAAAGATATCCTATGCATGCACTACCCGTCCCTTCCTTGTGGCCCTGAGGTATTTAGGACCTCTAGTTTGGGTAGTTCTAGACTATCCTAAGGTACTTAAAGGAGAAAAATCTAAGCGACAACCAAAACAATTAGGACTGGACCAAAGATGGAACAATTAAAGGCTCAAGTTTTACCTCCACAAAAAGAGCAAGCAAGTGCACATCTTAAACACAATTTCAGGTATTTAAGAGAAGCCCTAGAATATGATATCTAGGTGAGCAGAGAATATGTAGTATTGAGTTTGGGTCAAAGTGTCAAAGACCTATTCAGTTTGCCTACTGATTTTAGACCTGTTGAATATGAGTAGTCACAAATAACAAAGCCTAGCTTTACAGTTTGCAGGATTTTTAATCGCCCTATAGGCTTGCCTAGGCGTGTAATAGTGATATCTTATGAGCATGGTATCTAATCATTGATCAGTAATGCACTAAAACAATAAACAATTTTAAACAGGCAATTTGGATCCTATAGGCATGCTTTCTAGTTGTGTTAACTAATACAACGTTGAAGAAACGAGTAGATTAGTTAGTTAAACTGCTTCAGAACCTACATGCATGATACTTGTAATTAAAACCGATTTTAGATCCTATAAACATGGTTTCTATTCATGTAAAGTAAAGCAAGCAGAATTTATTTGAACCAAAGCAAAATCTTATAGGCATGTTATCTAACAAAACACATTTGAGCCAAAAATAAAAACCTATAGGCATGTTATCTAACAAAGCACATTTGAGCCAAAGTAAACCTATAGGCATGTTATCTACCCAACTTTACCCATAGTATGCAACTACCCTACCTAGTGAGTCACCCAAATATATGTTTACAATTAATTATTATAGACCAATGATTGAATAAAAATTACATAAATAGAACAAAAATTAAGCTATAAGGAGCCTGAAGTAGGCCCAAAGCAATTTCCAAGCTTCAGTAGTCTCAAATGCCTAAAGTTTCATAGCCAATTTTATGTCTAGGTGTGTCAGAGTTTCCTAAGGACCTCAAGGATCTCGAGCAGTGCTCACACCCAGACCTTCCTCAAATAAGGACTGATTTATGTGCAGTGTGGAAGTGCCAGCCCTGATATGCTAGAGTTTAGAGAGATCATAAGGGTCTCTAAGCAGTACACATACCAGAGGGGCAGGACTTAGTAATCTAAGAGTAAGTGAGAGTGCATAATGATTTGAAAGAGTTTCATAAACAGTATAAAGAGAGGTCTTTAGGAGTGAAAAGAATTTTTGAAAACCAGTAATTTAGAGGTAAAAACAGTTTGAGAAAGTATGAAAAACAATTTTGCAATCAGAACACAAGTCACAGAACAAACAGCTTTAGAAAATACTTTGGCAAACAGTTTCCACACAAGGAAAGAGGGGTTGGGGACACATAGAATACACCTTAATGGAGCACATAAACAACATGGTGCATAGAGTTCTCAAGGGGTTCCACAGAACTAATAGGTTAGTCATTGAAACATGAAGCAGAGATCACAGCAGAAGCATGTTGAGGGCATATAGAAAACACAACTAGAATTGCACTAGAGAGACTAGATAACTTAGCAGGAGTAAGGCAGAATAGGCAAGGACTTAAATGGACATGCTAGGAAAGTATTAACAAGTGTAGGCATGCTAATTACACAAAAGCAAAGTTTAGGCATGCTAGATAAACATTAGTCAGGCAAACATGCTAGTTACATTTGTAAGACATGTTAAACACGATAGCAAACAAGCAAGTAAAGTGAAAACATGCTAATCACATATTTGAATAAGGCTGTATTTGGCATGCTAGGTAAGCAGTAAACAGAAGTAGGAATGGACTTAGGTCCGATGAACTTAAGGCAGTAAATAAACACATAGGTTTAAATTCTTAAGTTAAGTAGAGGCATACCAGTTAGAGAAAGAAAACACAAGATGTAAGACAGGTGTTGGGCAATTTCCAGCCTTGGCTTGCAGCTGGCTAGACTAACAAAGATCATAAGTAGCAGAGAGAGCAGAGAGTTGTTTAGAGTGTAAAGTAGGGGTTGATGAACTAATGTTCGTGTGTAAGAAGTTAAAATAAAGAGAATTTTTATAGTAGTTCAAGAGTAGAGCAAATAAGGTAAAGTAATCAATAATCAGCAATCAAGGAATTTCATAATCAATCACACAAAGATTCAGCATAGTCTTCTCCTTTAATTAAGGAAAATTAGCCAACGGTAATGACATGAACTAATTAAGGAAAAAGGTTCAACCAGACTGGGTAAAGAAGTAAGAATCGGAGGCCTTATTAAGGAAAAGAGTTCGAATCAAACCAAAAATAAAGAACTTCAGAATACAATAGTCAAGGGTTTAATTAAGGAAAGAATCAGCAAGTATCGCAGACAATTCAAATAAGGCAAGAAAGGAATAGTCAGGACTCAACACATAGGTCTTAACGACACAAATCTATAAATCAAGAATTCAAATCAACATTGATTTAAGGAGAGATATATACCATGAATAGACAGAATGAATATAGACATATAGAATCAGTATGGGAGTTGAACCAAGAACCTTAATAGAGGCACATTAGGATAAAAAATCACAAGACATTGAATTAAGCTAAAGAAAAATCACAGAAACCAAAGCATAGAACGAAATCGGTGCACAAGTAACCCGGACAAACTCAAAATCCAAACAAAATGTCGAAAAATTGGGGTTTTTAGCATAAACTAGATAGGGTTAAAGTAACTTTTACGAAATCGGTTAAAACACATAAGAAATAGAAGATTAAACACTCAAAATTATCAAACGTTTTGGAGAAATTTTTTTTGGGAAACCCTAGTTTAGAAAAATGGAAAACCATTCGAAAATCAGAAGGTTCTTGTAAAACTCATGTGAAATAGGTTCGATCCATCTCAGATCTTGCACAGATCTGAGAAGTTCAAAGGGCAAAATAGGGTTTCGAGAAGAACAACACAGAGATGAAGAAGTAGGCTTTGAAATCCATAGATCTAAGGCGACATAGGAAGATCTTACTTCAAATCGAACCGTAACAGCCTGAAACAGGAGATAAAGGGCCATAGGTGTAAACGGACTGACCCTGGTCCCTCGAGGACCTTAGAGATGGCGATACCAGCATAGGAGAGGCCATTAGAGGTTTGGTGGTGGTGAGAGGAGAGGAAATGAGAGGTCCGGAGGTCATTAGGGTTTAATTTAGGTAAGGGGGAAATTGAGGATTCTGAATTTGTAAATTTTACCAGATTCTGAGACGTGGGCTCGAGGGGCGTTTTAGTCATTTTTCCTAATTTTGCGTATTAGCTTAGAATTAATTAGTGAAATCGTACTTGAAGTTATATTTACATTATGCAATTGATTTGAATAGATTTGGGCCATTTGAAGTCGAGTACTCGTGGCAAGAGCATGGTTTCAGGTTGATTTTGAGCCGGTTCGAGGCAAGTGCGCCTAACCTTGTGTGGGGGAAACTCCCATTAGGATTTGGTATTATTGATACTTGAAATGCCTTGTACGTGAGGTGACGAGTGCGTACTTGTGCTAATTGTTGAAAAATTCGGTTTTCATTAAGTAACTATAATCGTGTTTTCCTTTCCTGTTTATACTTCTTATAATTTAAGCCTGTTGTTAGCTTAGGGAAGCATGTCTAATTGACTTAATTGCTTTACTTGTTCAAACTGCCTTATTTGGATTATGTGCATCATGCTAGGCTAGAAATACCTGTTTTACCTTGGTATGGATAATGCTGTATTTTGTCCCGGGCCCGGGCCTTAGTGGGCCTAACGGACCGGGCCTCGCGGTCCCGGGCTTCGTGGTCCCGGGCTCTGGCGGTCTCGGTCTTCGTGGGCCTAATGGGTGGAACCGTCCCGTGACGGGCCTAAGCCCACATGGTCCTGTGCTTAACGGGCCGGGCTCGTGGGCTTCGCGGGCCTAGCGGGCCTTTTTTTTTTAAAGACAATTTCTTGTAGTATCATGGCTATATTAAAAATATATATGTAGTATATATGTATATCTAATTATTAAAGTGCTTGACGAAAAAGAAAATAACAAAACAATAGTAAAACACTAAATTGTCATGCATAAATATCACTTCTTGAAGTATATTATATTGTATCTTATGTATATATATTCTCTTATATATTTTCTTTTAGTATATGTATTGTATCTTATGTATATATATTCGCATAATAATATATTTTCTTGTAGTATATATATTGTATCTTATGTATATATGTTCGCATAATATATTTTCTTGTAGTATATATATTGTATATTATGTATATATTGTAGCATAATATATTTTCTTTTAGTATATTATATTGTATCTTATGTATATATATTCTCTTATATATTTTCTTATAGTATATATATTGTATCTTATGTATATATATTCGCATAATATATTTTCTTGTAGTATATATATTGTATATTATGTATATATTGTAGCATAATATATTTTCTTGTAGTATATTATATTGTATCTTATGTATATATATTCTCTTATATATTTTCTTATAGTATATATATTGTATCTTATGTATATATATTCGCATAATATATTTTCTTGTAGTATATATATTGTATATTATGTATATATTGTAGCATAATATATTTTCTTGTAGTATATTATATTGTATCTTATGTATATATATTCTCTTATATATTTTCTTGTAGTATATATATTGTATCTTATGTATATATATTCGCATAATATATTTTCTTGTAGTATATATATTGTATCTTATGTATATATATTCGCATAATATATTTTCTTTTAGTATATATATTGTATATTATGTATATATATTCGCATAATATATTGTCTTGTAGTATATATATTGTATATTATGTATATATTTTCGCATAATATATTTTCTTGTAGTATATTATATTGTATCTTATGTATATATATTCTCTTATATATTTTCTTGTAGTATATATATTGTATATTATGTATATATTGTAGCTTATAAATAATTCTAAGTATAGACAAAGAAATATTGCGAAAAGAAGCTCATGGGTAGAAGCAATAAATTTTATTACCAAAAAATGACATATCTTTCTTAGTCATCCTTCCCCCAATGGAATGAGCACAACAAGGTACTAATACCACCATTAGAAGGAAAAAAAACTAAGGAAGATGTGCCAAAATACAAGTTACATATTATTCTATGTATTATCTCTAACAAATCTCATAAATCCTTCAAGGTTCGGAGGAGGTTGCGTTGGTGGTGGTGGAAAAGAAGCTTGTTCATCACCACTTCCGGGCGAAGCCGAATCCTCCGCAAGTTCCGCTATCATTTCTTCATAAGCTTCATCTATCGCCGGTTGTGCTTCTGCAATTCCAAAGTTTCTTCTTTCCGAGCGGATCCAATCTCTAAACAATACTGATTTTTCCAAGCTATCCCTCATAGACGCTCTATGATCACCTATTTGCAGTCTTGCTTGACTGAAAGCGCTCTCTGATGCAACAGTTGAAGCTTGAATTGATAAAATATCCCGAGCCATCCTTGCAAGAACAGGAAAATGTTTTTCCCTTGCCTTCCACCATTCCAAAAGATCAAAAGAGCCGTCTGGATTCTCCTTTTCAAGTCCCTGAGACAAATAAACTTGAAGCTCATTTAGATGTGAAGTTTCATCATAATTTTCACCTTGAGACCCCCTGAACTCCGTCCAAGATTTAAGAGCTTTTAAGCCCGCAACTCTTTTAGAGGATTGTGAGCTAGACGAAGTAGGGGTTGGAATAGTTGGCCTAGCATGCTCTAAGGCAAGTTGATAAGCATTATAAACTGTTTGAGCGTTAATCTTAATTGAAGCTTTTGCATCTGCAAGTGTCGCAATTTCCTCATTTGAAAGATCTAAAGCCTTATAAATATTTGAATACCAAAAATGAGGACCTCCCAATTTCATTGTAGGATTTAGCATTGCAGCAAGACCATAAATAGGAGGGATAGGAAAAAAATATTTTTTAAACTTTTGTTTCATTTCATTTATAGCAAGTTCATAAATATCCCCACCCTCACTAAATTCAACAAACAAATCAGATAGTGCTGCAATATAAACTAAACAGTTTGAAATAGTAGGATAATATTGCCCAGAAAATGCATTTGTTGCAATTTGAAAATGTTCTAAAAAATCTAAAAGAATTTTAACATTAGTCCAATCTTGAGTGGTAAGCATTTCATCATCATCTTCACCACCTACCCGAGAATTAAACGTTGCATTAATTGGGTTTCTATATTCATATGCTACTACTAAACTTTCGTACATACAATTCCATCTAGTCGGGCAAGGTTTAGGAACCTTTCTTTCTCTAAGGCCATATTCATCACATTTTTTAAAATACTCTCTAAGTCTACTTCTACGGTTTGAATAAAAAAGCCAATTAAGAGCCATTCTAACCTTTTCAATTTCTATGTTTAATATTCGCATACCATCACCGACAATTAAATGATAAATATGACAAATACATCTAACATGGAAAATATTAGTAAATGCAGGATTTAGTGTTGTTGTAAGCATGCCTATAGCACTGGTGTTACTAGAAGCATTATCCATTGAAATTGCCATTATTTTATCGCTAAAGCAAAAATATCTACAAATATCTGCAACAGTGTTAGCTATAAACTTACCTGTGTGACGCGAATTAATTATTCTATATGCAATTATGCGTTTTTGCATTATCCATTCCTCATCTATCCAATGACTTGTAACAGTTAGATAATCACAATCATTACCACTTCTACCAATATCAGTAGTAATAGAAATCCGATTAGGTATATGAGTAAATAAATAACGCAAATATTGTTCATATTCATGTTTGAATTTATAAATATCACTCTTAACTGTTGCGCGAGGCCAACCTTTATAAGTAGGATTAAACACTCTTCTAATATAATGAACCCAATTAGGATTAGAAGCAAAAGTATAAGGTAAGCACATAACAGTAATCATCTTTGCTAATTCTTCACGATCTCTATTTGGATCGTAATATAAAATACCTCCAGTGACAGTGTTAATTCCTGGTTGAACTAGATTTGAACCTGTACTAGGGTTAACCGCAGAATCTACACTTGTCCCCTCTAGATGCGCTTTCATTTGAAAAAATCTAGCCTTATCTCTAGGGTGTGTTTTTATGTGCCTAGTCAAACTACCTGTGCCGCTACGGTCTCCTACATATTTATGCGACATTAATTTCCCACAAGTTTTACACTTAGCCTTATTTTTTTCTCTTACTTGAGTAAAAAAATTCCAAACTAATGATGTTTCTAAGCGTTTAGCAGGTTCTCTATTAAAAGTAGGAGTTTCTACAGGTGGGTCGACCGGTGCATCACTTGGGTTATTAAGAGGACTAGTAGGTGTATCATCTAAATCCGGTGCTTGAGTTTCATCATCATCCTCATTTTCCTCATTATTTTCTAAGATGGTTTCATTAGGATAAAGAGCATTCATAATTTCATCATCTAATCTATCACCTGGTGCAACATTATGATAAAATTCACTATCGGTAAATTGAAAACAAGGGTGATCACTATCAAGAATTACGGAAGGAGGAGGACGTCTAGGTTGGCGACTACTTTCAACTTGCTTATCTTTTCTAGGTCGGGGAGCCGGGGGAAGGGTAGTTGGTTGGCCACTACTTTCACCGGTTTTATCTTTTCCTTTACCAAACATTTTTTTCAAAGTAAATGCCATATTAATTATAATTATGCAAACTAAACCACACAAAAATATATTCTAAAAACGTAAGAGTTGAAACGAGTTTACCGGATTGCCGAACAACTTCTTGAAAATTGAAAATCGTTGAACACTTGAAAACTTCAATTCAACAACTTCACAATTTTTCACGAAATTTCAACAATAAATTAAGTAATTGTAGTAGAGAGATTGAGAGAGATTGAGAGATATTGAGAGATATTGATGAATTGGTGAAATAAAAATGAAAGAATGAGGGGGTATTTATAGTTGAGAAATGGGGAAAAGTGTAATTATATAAAGTTTGGGGGCCAAATGACCATTTTTTTAACTTAAAAAACGGTCATATTTTCAGCCCAAACGGCTAGATTTTAAATATGGCCGTTGGAGATTTTTTTTTATTTTTTATTTTTTGAAAAATAACCGTTGGGCCCGCCAGGCCCGCCAGGCCTGCCAGGACCGGCCCAGGCCCGCCTGCCGGTCCCGGGCTCGTGGGCTCAACCATGGAGACCAGCCCGTGACGGGCTCAGGAGGCCCACCAAGACCGGCCCACCCAGGACCGGCCCACCAGGCCCGTTAGGACCGCGGGCCCGGTCCGGTCCGGTTCAGGCCCGGCCCACCGAGCAGCATTAGGTATGGAATTTGAATTGAATTGTGTATTCTTGGTATTGTTGCTATGTCTTTACTTTGGGAC
Source organism: Nicotiana sylvestris (assembly GCF_000393655.2). Lineage (NCBI taxonomy): Eukaryota > Viridiplantae > Streptophyta > Magnoliopsida > Solanales > Solanaceae > Nicotiana > Nicotiana sylvestris. Next base: position 137,203,320 of record NC_091062.1, read on the forward strand.
TACGGACGGTATCCCGGAAGATCCCCCTACATGTTTACTTTGGGACTACAGATTGGTATTCTGGGAGATCCCCCTGTACTTTTATATTGGAACTATGGGACTACACCCGGTAGATTCCCCCAGTACTGAGTATTTACATTTGGGACTACGAATCGGTATTCTGGGAGATCCCCATGCACTATGAGTTGGACTACGGGACGACACCCGAGAGATCCACTGGATATTTATATTTGGGACTACAGGACGGTATCCTGGGAGATCCCCGATTGTTATTTCTGTGTTGAGCTCTTCTGTGTTACTTCTTACTATTGCACTTAATTATGCTGTCTTATTCTATACTGTTTATACCTTGTATTTTATTTAACCTTAGTAGGGCCCTGACATTCCTCATCACTACCCGACGGAGGTTAGGCTTGGCACTTACTAAGTACTGTTGTGGTGTACTCATGCCCTTTCTGTGCATGTTTTTTATGTGCAGATCCAGGTACTTCGACTCAGCCCTACTACCCTTGAGGCAAGGTGATTTTCCATATACTTTGAGGTATATCTGCCGCGTCCGCAGACCGAGGAGTCCCTTTCTATTCTCTCTTAAAGTATTAGCCCTTCTGTACTTAATTTTGTTTTGACATTCAGGAGTTTGATACTTGTAGACATTCCAAAGCTTGTGATTTCATGAGATTCTGGGTTTTGGGAAATGTTGTTTTAGTTCGAGAGTTTGTATTGTATATATTCCGAGCGACATCTCAAACGCTTCATTATGTTATTTCTGTAGTTATGGCTAGTTTTATTTTGTTTTCCGCAATTTGTTAGGCTTACCTAGTCGTAAAGACTAGGTGCTATCACGATAGTTCACGGAGGGCGAACTGGAGTCGTGACAAGTTGGTATTAGAGTTCTAGGTTCATAGGAGTCATGAATAACAAGCCGATTTATTAGAATCTCGCGGATTGGTACAGAGACGTTTGTACTTATCTATGAGAGGCTATATAACTATTAGGATAATTCCACTTCATTTGATTTCCTTGTCGTGCGAGATTTTTGATATCACAATTCTAAACTTCTGTCTTCTATTCTCTCACAGATGGTGAGGACACGTGTTACAAGAGATGATCAGTCACCCGCGCCCCCTACTAGAGCCGTTGGAGGTCGGGGCTGGGGTAGAGGCCGAGGACGCTCCCGTGGTGCAGCTAGAGCACCCGCGCGAGCTGCTGCCAAGGAGCCACCAGCAATTCCCACTGGAGCCCAGGCACCTGATACGCCTACTGCTATTACTACTCCAGCACTTCAGGAGACTCTTGCACAATTCATGAGCATGTACACTACTCTGGCTCAGGCAGGGTTGCTTCCCCTTGCTGCAACCACCTCTCAGGCCGGGGGAGGAGCACAGACTCTCGCCGCCCGCACTCTTGAGCAGCGAGTGCATGTTGATCAGGTCCCAAAGATTATTCTTATACCGCATGTAGTCCCAGATCAGCCCGAGGATAGGGTAGCGGCCTCAGAGGATGAGCAGCGGAGGCTTGAGAGGTTCAAGAAGTATAAGCCTCCTGTATTCAGTGGTTTAGCATCAAATGACGCCTTGGGATTTCTGTAGGAGTGTCACTGTATCCTCTACACTATGGGTATATCAGGATCGAGTGGGGTTTCTTTCACTACCTTCCAGCTTCGAGGAGCCGCCTACCAGTTGTGCCCGTACTTATGAGTTAGATAGTCCGGATGAGGCAGCTTCACTGCCTTGGACTCAATTTTTAGATATGTTCCCGAGAGAGTTTGTTCCTTAGAGCCTTAGGGAAGCATGGAGCGCAGAGTTTGATCATTTGCGCCAGGGCACTATGACTGTTTTGGAGTATGCTGTCCATTTCATCGACTTGGCTAGGCATGTACCAGCCTTGGTTGCTATTGTTCGCGAGAGGGTTCGCCATTTTATTGAGGGGCTTATTCCTAGCATCAGGTCTAGCATGGCTCGTGAGTTAGAGATGGATATTTCTTATTAGCAGGTGGTGAGCATTGCTAGGAGAGTGGAGGATATGCATGCTAGGGATAGAGAGGAGAGGGAGGCCAAGAGGTCTCGAGAGTTGGGCCATTATTCTGGTGCCCGTGCTCCAGCTGCAGTTCATCATGGTAGGGGTTATATGAGTCGCCCCGTTTATTTAGCTCTTCCAGCAGCCAGTGGTATTCCAACTCCTCCTACGCCTCAAGAGCCTTATTATGCACCTTTAGTATCTAGTGCGCCCCCTGCGCGGGGTGCTTTCAGTGGTCAGTCCAGCAGACCTAGCCCGAGCCAGTAACTACCACCACGTCCTCCCAGAGCTTGTTTTGAGTGTGGTGACACATGCCATATGGTGAGGGATTGCCCCAGACTTAGGAGGGGTGCACCTCCACAGACTTCTCAGCCACAACGTGCCCTGCAGAGTTCTCAAGCTATGGTTACAGCTCCAGTTGCTACCCCACCTGCTCAGCCAGCTAGAGGTGGAGGTCGGGGAGGTAGAGGTCGCCCATAGAGGGGGAGGCCAGGCCAGATATTATGCCCTTCCTGCTTGTACCGAGGTTGTCGCCTTCAATTCTGTCATCACAGGTATTGTCCTGATTTGTCATAGAGATGCATCGGTTTTGTTCGATCCAGGCTCCACCTATTCTTATGTTTCTTCTTATTTTGCCCCGCATTTGGGTGTATCTTGGGATTTTTTGAATTCCCCTATTTATGTTTCTACTCCTGTGGGAGATTCTCTTGTTGTGGATCATGTTTATAGGTCGTGTGTGGTTGCTCTTAGTGGTTTTAAGACCAGAGCCGATTTATTATTGCTCAGCATGGTAGATTTTGATGTTATCTTGGGCATGGACTAGTTGTCGCCTCATTATGCTATTCTTGATTGTCACACCAAAACCGTGATGCTGGCTATGCCAGGTATTCCGCGAGTTGAGTGGATGGGTACTTTAGATCACACTCCCAGTAGAGTTATTTCTTTCCTTAAAGGTCATCGCATGGTTGAGAAGGGGTGTGACGTGTATCTGGCCTATGTGAGGGATGTTAGTGCTGGTACTCATACAGTTGACTTAGTCCCAGTAGTATGGGACTTCCCTGATGAGTTTCCAGCTGATCTTCCGGGTATGCCACCCGACAGAGATATTGATTTTGGCATTGATCTGTTGCATAGCACTCAGCCCATCTCTATTCCTCCGTATCATATGGCTCCTCCTGAGTTGAAGGAGTTGAAGGATCAGTTGCAAGAATTGCTTGATAAGGGTTTTGGTCGGCCCAATGTATCACCTTGGGGTGCTCCTGTCTTGTTTGTGAAGAAAAAGGATGGTTCTATGCATATGTGCATTGATTATCGCCACTTGATCAAAGTTACAGTGAAGAACCGGTACCCTTTACCTCGCATTGATGATTTGTTTGACCAGCTTCAGGGTACACGAGTGTTTTCTAAGATTGACTTGCGTTTAGGTTACCATCAATTGAAGATTCGAGAGCCAGATATCCCGAAGACTACTTTTAGGACTCGGTATGGTCATTACAAGTTCCTTGTTTTGTCATTTGGGCTGACCAATGCCCCAGCAGCCTTTATGCATTTGATGCACAATGTGTTCCGGTCATATCTTGACTCGTTCATCATTGTCTTTATTGATGATATTCTGGTATACTCCTGGAGTCGGGAAGATCATGAGCAGCACCTGAGGACAGTGCTTCAGACTTTGAGGGAAATGAAGCTATGCAAAGTTCTTGAAATGTGAGTTTTGTTTGGATTCCGTGGCTTTCTTGGGTCACGTGGTATCGAGTGAGGGTATACGAGTGGATCCAAAAAAAGTGGAAGCAGTGCAGAGTTGGCCCAGAGCATCCTCAGCTATAGAGATCCGCAATTTTCTTGGCTTGGCGGATTATTACCGTCGATTTGTTGAGGGGTTTTCATCTATTGCAGCACCTATGACCAGGCTGACCCATAAGGGTGCTCCGTTCTAGTGGACAGAAGAGTGTGAGGCGAGTTTCCAGAAGCTCAAGACAGCTTTGACTACAACCCTAGTTTTGATATTGCCTACAGGTTCGGGGTCTTGTACTATCTATTATGATGCCTCGAGGATTGGCCTTGGAGCAGTATAGATGTAGGACGTTAGGGTGATTGCCTACGCTTCCAGATAGTTGAAGGTACATGAGAAAAACTATCCTATCCATGATATCGGGTTAGCTACTATTGTTCACGCCTTGAAGCTCTGGCGTCATTATTTGTACGGTGCTCCTTGTGAGATTTATATTGATCATCGGAGTTTGAAACACTTGTTCAAGCAAAAGTATCTTAATTTACGCCAGAGGAGGTGGTTAGAGTTTCTAAAGGACTATGATATCACTATCTTGTATCACCCGGGCAAGGCCAATGTGGTGGCCGATGCTTTGATTCATCGGGCGGAGAGTTTGGGGAGTTTGGCTTATTTACCAGCAGTGGAGAGGCCCATGGCGACGGATGTTCAGGCCTTAGCCAGCCAGTTTCTGAGATTGGATCTTTCGGAGCCTAGTCGGGTTCTAGCTTGCATGATTTCTCGGTCTTCCTTATTTGATCGTATCAGGGAACGTCAGTATGATGACCTTCATTTGCTTGTCCTCAAGGACAAGGTTCTGCATGGCGATGCCAGAGATGTGACTATTGGTGATGACGGGGTATTGAGGATGCAGGGTCGTGTATGTGTACCCAATGTTGATGGACTTCAGGAGTTAATTCTAGAGGAGGCCCATAGTTCGCGGTATTCCATCCATCCGGGTGCCGCGAAGATGTACTAGGATTTGAGACAACACTATTGGTAGAGGCTGATGAAGCTATATAGTTGGGTCTGTAGATCGGTGCCTCAATTGTCAGCAGGTAAAGTATGAGCACTAGAGACCGGGGGGGGGTGTTACTTCAGCAGATAGAGATTCCAGAGTGGAAGTGGGAGAGGATCACCATGGACTTCAATGTTGGACTCCCACCGACTTTGAAGAAGTTCGATGCTGTTTGGGTGATTGTGGATCGGGTGACCAAGTCCGTGCACTTCATTCCTATGTGTACTACTTATTCTTCAGAGCAGTTGGCAGAGATTTATATCCGGGAGATTTTTGTCTGCATGCTATTCCAATTTCCATCATTTCAGACAAAGGTACTCAGTTCATATCACAGTTCTGGAGGGCTGTACAATATGAGTTGGGTAATCGGGTGGAGTTGAGCACAACATTTCACCCTTAGACGGACGGACAGTCTGAACGCACTATTCAGATTCTTGAGGATATGCTTCGTGCGTGTGTGATTGAGTTTGGAGGGTCTTGGGATCAGTTCTTGCCATTGGTGGAGTTTGCCTAGAACAACAACTATCAGTCCAACATTCAGATGGTACCGTATGAGGCTTTGTATGGTTGGCGGTGTAGATCCCCGGTGGGTTGGTTTGAGCCGGGTGAGGCTAGATTATTGGGCACAGACTTGGTTCAGGATGCTTTGGAGAAGGTTAAGGTGATTCAGGATATACTCCATACAGCCCTGTCCAGATAGAAGAGTTACACAGACTGGAAGGTTCGTGATGTTTTCTATATGGTTGGAGAGCGGGTTCTGCTTCAGGTTTCGCCTGTGAAGGGCGTTATGAGATTTGGGAAGAAAGGGAAGTTGAGTCCGAGGTTTATTGGTCCTTTTGAGATATTGAGATGTGTTGGGGAGGTTGCTTATGAGCTTGCCTTACCTCCCAGCTTGGCAGGAGTTCATCCGGTATTTCATGTTTGGATGCGCTGGAGGTATCACGGTGATCCGTCGCACGTGTTGAATTTCAGTTCAGTCTAGTTGGACAAGGATCTATCTTATGTTGAGGAGCCAGTGGCGATATTGGATAGGTAGGTTCGAAAGCTGAGGTCAAAGAACAGTACATCAGTGAAGGTTCAGTGGCGGGGTCAGCCGGTCGAGGAGGCAACCTGGGAGACCGAGCAGGATATGTGCAGTAGTTACCCTCATTTTTTCACTACTTCAGGTATGTCTCTATGCTCGTTCTAGGATGAACGCATGTTTAAGTGTAGGAGGATGTAACGACCCGGCCGACCGTTTTAAGAATTAACACCCTGATCCCTTATTGATTGTTTTCCCCGTGTTTGTTTCTGCTATTGTGAGTTGACAGGAGGACTTATTTGGAGTCTCGGAGAGTTTTGGGACACTTAGTCCCTAAATGAGAGTTTAAGTTTTAGAATTTGGACTGTAGTCGGAGCAGTGTGGAGATGGCCTCGGAATGGAATTCCGTTGGTTTCGTTAGCTCCGTTGAGTGATTTCGGGCTTAGGGGCGTGTTCGGATTGTGTTTTTGAGGTCCGTAGCTTATTTAGGCTTGAAATGCCGAAAGTTGAATTTTTTTTGAAGTTTCAGGTTTGATAGTAATATTTTGATCTATGGGTCGAAATAGGATTCCGAAAGTTGGAGTAGCTCCATAGTGTTGAACGTGACGTGTGTGCAAAATTTCAGGTCATTCGGACGAGGTTTGATAGACCTTTTGATCAAAAGCGTAATTTGAGAGTTTTTATAGTTATTAAGCTTGAATCCGTGGTTAATTTGATGATTCAATGTTGTTTTAGGTGTTTTGAGGATTGGTATAAGTTTGGATAGTGGTATATAACTTGTTTGTGCTTTTGGTTGAGGTCTCGGGGGCCTCGGGATGATTTCGGATAGTTGACGGGAAGTTGAGAGTTAGAGTGTGTAGCTGAAGTTGCTGGATTACTGTCATAACCGCATCTGCGGATTGGGGACCGCAGGTGCGGAACCGCAGAAGCGTGTAGGCAGCCGCAGATGCGGCCAAATGAGGGAAAGCCAGAAGTCGCAGGTGCAGAATGTTGCCCTCACTGCGAGACCGCAAATGCGGTAAGTTGGTCGCAGGAGCGGAAGTCTGGGTTTTAATGAATTATCACAGGTGCAGTTTTTTTTCCGCAGAAGCGGGACCGCAGGTGCAGTCCCATGGCCGCAGAAGCGGATTTGCTGGGCAGAAATGAGACATTTCGAGGGTTTGAAATCAAAAGTTAGAAAATCGATTTGGAGCTCGGGAGAGGGCGATTTTGGGAGGATTTTGAAGAGGAAATCAGTGGGTAATGATTCCTAATCCCTTTCTACTTGTATTCCTATAATCTAATCTTAGTTTTGTCATTTAATTTCGGATTTGGGATGAAAATTGAGGAAAAGTGGAGAAAAGTTCTTACGCCTAATTTTGGGGTTTTGATCTAGATTTTGATGTCGGATTGGAATAATTTTGGTATAAATGAACTCGTGAGAGAATGAGGATTCTGAATTTATAAATTTTACTCGATTCCGAGACGTGGGCCCGTGGGGCGTTTTGGTCATTTTTCCTAATTTCGCGTATTAGATTAGAATTAATTGGTGGAATCAGTTACTTGAAGTTATATTTACATTATGCAATTGATTTGAATAGATTTGGTCCATCTGGAGTCGAGCACTCGTGGCAAGAGCGTGGTTTTCAGATGGATTTTGAGTCGGTTCAAGGTAAGTGGATTGCCTAACCTTGTGTGGGGAAAACTCCCCTTAGGATTTGGTATTATTGATACTTGAAATGCCTCGTACGTGTGGTGACGAGTGCGTACTTGTGCTAATTTTTGAAAAATCCGGTTTTCACTAAGTAACTATAATCATGTTTTCCTTTCCTGTTTATACTTCTTGTAATTTAAGCCCGTTGTTAGCATAGGGAAGCATGTATAATTGACTTAATTGCTTTTCTTGCTCAAACTGCCTTATTTGGATTATATGCAGCATGCTAGGCTAGAAATACCTGTTTTACCTTGATATGGAATTTGAATTGAATTGTGTATTCTTCGTGTTGTTGCTGTGTGATTACTTTGGGACTACAGGACGGTATCCCGGGAGATCCCCCAGCATGTTTACTTTGGGAATATGGATTGGTATTCCGGGAGATCCCCCTGCACTTTTATGTTGGAACTACGGGATTGCACCTGGTAGATTCCCCCAGTACTGAGTATTTACATTTGGGACTACAGATCGGTATTTCGGGAGATCCCCGTGCACTATGAGTTGGACTACAGGACGACACCTAGGAGATCCACTAGATATTTATATTTGGGACTACAGGACGGTATCCTGGGAGATCCCCGGTTGTTATTTCTGTGTTGAGTTGTATTCGTTCTATGATTATTTGTCTCTGTGGTAACTGTTATTGTTCCTTCTCATCCGTGTTACTTCATACTATTGCACTTACTTATGCTGTCTTATTCTATACTGTTATACCTTGTATTTCATTTAACCTCAGTAGGGCCCTGACTTTCCTTGTCACTACTCGACTGAGGTTAGGCTTGGCACTTATTGAGTACCACTGTGGTATACTCATGCCCTTTATGTGCATGTTTTTCATGTGCAAATCCAGGTACTTCAACTCAGCCTTACTACCCTTGAGGCGAGGCTATATTCCAGAGACTTCGAGGTATATTTGCCGCATCCGCAGACCGAGGAGTTTCTTTCTATTCTCTCTTAAAGTATTAGCCCTTCTGTTCTTACTTTTGTTTAGACATTCTGGAGTTAGATACTTGTAGACATTCCAAAGTTTGTGATTTCATGAGATTTTGGGTTTTGTGAAATGTTGTTTCAGTTCGAGAGTTTGTATTGTATATGCCGAGCGGCATCTCAAACGCTTCATTATGTTATTTCTGTAGTTATGGCTAGTTTTATTATGTTGTTTTCTGTTTTTCGCAATTTATTAGGCTTACCTAGTCGTAGAGACTAGGTGCCGTCACGATAGTTCACAGAGGGCAAACTGGGGTCGTGACAATATGGAACTAAAGCTGTAATACCAGCAGAAGTCAAAATTCCCTCTCTCCGAATCATTATGGAATCGGAGATTGAAGACACTGAGTGGGTCAAGACCCGATTAGAACATCTAATGTTGATTGATGAAAAACGGCTAGCAGTAGTGTGTTTTGGCCAATTATATCAGCAAATAATGGCATGCGCTTACAACAAGAAAGTGCGTCCAAGGCACTTCGAGGTAGGCCAACTCGTTCTAAAATGCATTCTTCCACACCAAGTAGAAGCTAAAGGAAAGTTTGTCCCAAACTGGCAAGGACCCTACATCATCAAGAAAGTGTTACCAAAAGGAGCTTTGCACTTGATAGATGAAGAAGGACGGGTACCAGACATGACTATTAATGCAGATGCAGTCAAAAGATATTTTGTCTGATATATGCCCACTATAGAACTTTCACGCATTGATTTTCTCAGATCGAGATGACGAAGGCCATCATTTGCTCGCTATTCCTAATAGGTGTCACTCTTTTGTTAACCCTTTTGAGTCGTATTTGTCTTCTTTGTTTTTCACCTTCTGGATCCTGTGTACTTGTAAACAAAGAAGAAGAAAAGAAAAAAAAAGAAGACAAACAACTAATCTTCTGAGTCATTGAACTACGTCCGACCTGATTCCAAAAGGATACGTAGGCAGCCTTACCCTGGGTTCGGTCCCATCAGAACGAAAATCCATATTCCTAATACTCCAAAACTGGGGTAGAAGTTTGTTTTATTTTACGGTTTTTCCTATAAAAACGGTTCCAAAAGTTGTAATTCAGTTCAAGGTTCTTTTCTTCTTTTCCCTGTTAGGATCTTTTGATCGATCTTTGAGAATGTTTGAAGTCCCCATGCCAAGGGCATTGGGCAACCTCCCGCATGTAGTATTATAGTCCAAAAAAAAAGAAAAAAAGGAAATGAGAGAGTTTTATCGGTGAAAACCTGTATGGGCACTGTAAGGCAACAGTGAGCAGAAAAATGAGAAAGTCTTATTGGTGGAAACCCAGATGGGCACCATAAGGCAACGGTGAGTAGAGAAATGAGTGAGGCCAGTCAGCAAAAACCCACAAAGGGCGCTACTAGCCGAATGAGGGTCTTCGATACTCCGGCATGAGCACAACAAAGTCAATTTCAAGATGAACATTTGCAATGGGTTTTGAGAGTTAGACAGCTCAGACGGATCAGGCGTCCAGTCCAAAATACATGTCATGATTTATTGAAGTCAGCAAATACCTCTAGATAAATCTCCCTATTCCTTTCCCCGAAAGGGACACCTTTCTGTTTAAGCACAGTGCTTTTTCACTCTCAATTATTCTTCTATTTTTACCCATAATTTTTCATTGAGTCCCTTTCGGTCTAATCTTGCATCAAAAGCAAAGCAAAAAATGGCTGTAAAACTGGCTACAATTTCCCCGTAATATCAAGCACAATTTGGGGCATATATGGCATTGACGAAGGCATGAATCCATCTGTGATCTTATTTGATAAGGCGAACAAATTGTCTCAAAGAAACGGAGAAAGTCGCATAACCAAGACCTGCTTCAAGAGAAAAGTTGTTAAGCACTACAGACACAAACTGGTACTGGGTTCAAGACGATCTAGTTTGATTTTAAAGGGAAAAATTGCCTTGCCTTAGGGACAAGGATTAGCGGTAACATGGACATCCGAGTATGAAACAGTTAGGGGACAACGTCGGAAAACAAGGTTTCCAGAATGCAATACATAGTACCCGAGCACCTCAGTACCACACTAATAGAATAAGTTTTTCAACAGCGAAGTGGCCATGAATTTACTACAACAGGGCATCAAGGCCACAAACCGATCACCATTTTGAAAACTTACAAATATTTTCTTTGTTTAAATCAGGAACAAAGCAGCACAGAATGGCAATTCTCAAAGGACAAATGTCACCAAACGTAAGCTCCTTAAAATCTCTATTTTCTTTTATTTTCAGCATGCATCACTATTGTTCACACCTCCCATTTTCATAGCTTAACTCAGGTAGAACCGTTTTGCCTAGGGGAATCCAGCTCATATTTTCGGGTAGAAGTACTCTTCGCTCAAGTTGTTTTACGTAGCTTAACTTAGGTAGAATTCTTTCACCTCAAGGGATCCATCTCGTAGTTCCGGGTAGAAGTACGCTACATCAGGTTGTTTTATGCTTAACTGAGGTAGAACCGTTTCGCCTAGGGGGATCCAACTCATAGTTCCGGGTAGAAGTACTCTTCGCTCAGAGCATTTTACGTAGCTTAACTCAGGTAGAACCGCTTCACCTAGGGGGATCCAGCTCATAGTTCCGGGTAGAAGTACTCTTCGCTCAGCGTGTTTTACGTAGCTAACTCAGGTAGAACCATTTCGCCTATGGGGATCCAGCTTATAGTTCCGGGTAGAAGTACTCTTTGCTCAAGGTGTATTACGTAGCTTAACTGAGGTAGAACATTTTTTCCTAGGGGGATCCAGCTCATAGTTCCAAGTAGAATTACTCTTCGCTCAATTGTTTTACGTAGCTTAACTCAGGTAGAACCGTTTCACCTAGGGGGATCCAGCTCATAGTTTCAGGGTAGAAGTACTCTTCGCTCAAGATGTTTTACGCAACTTAACTAAGGTAGAACCATTTCGCCTAGGAGGATCCAGCTCAAAGTTCCGGGTAAAAGTACTCTTCGCTCAAGTTGTTTTACGTAGCTTAACTCAGGTAGAACCGCTACGCCTAGGGGGATCCAGCTCATAGTTATGGGTAGAAGTACTCTTTGCTCAGGGTGTTTTACGTAGCTTAACTCAGGTAGAATCGTTTCGCCTAGAGGGATCCATCTCATAGTTCCAGGTAGAAGTACTTTTTGCTCAGGCTGTTTTATGTAGCTTAACTCAGGAAGAAGCATTTCGCCTAGGGGGATCCAGCTCATAGTTCCTGGTAGAAGTACTCTTTGCTCAAGGTGTTTTACGTAGCTTAACTGAGGTAGAACCGTTTCTCCTAGGGGCATCCAGCTCATAGTTTCGGGTAGAAGTACTCTTCGCTCAGGGTGTTTTACGTAGCTTAACTCAAGTAGAATCATTTCGCCTAGGGGGATCCAGCTCATAGTTCCTGGTAGATGTAATCTTCGCTCAGGGTGTTTTACGTAGCTTAACTCAGGTAGAACCGTTTCGCCTAGGGGGATTCAGCTCATAGTTCTGGGAAGAAGTACTATTCGTTCAGGGTGTTTAACGTAGCTTAACTCAGGTAGAACCATTTTGCCTAGGGGAATCCAGCTCATAGTTCCGGGCAGAAGTACTCTTCGCTCAAGGTGTTTTACGTAGCTTAACTCAGGTAGAACCGCTTCGTCTAGGGGGATCCAGCCCATAGTTTTGGGGTACAAGCACTCTTCGCTCAAGATGTTTTACACAGCTTAACTCAGGTAGAATCCTTTCGCCTAGGGGGATCCAGCTCATAGTTCCGGGTAGAAGTACTCTTCGCCCGAGTTGTTTTACGTAGCTTAACTCAGGTAGAACCTTTTTGCCAAGAGGGATTCAACGCTTTATTAGTAATACAGGGTATCAACCCTTGGTTACATTGCTCATCAGTAATACAGGGTACCAACCCCTGGTTACGTTCCTTTCCAGTAATACAAGGTACCAACCCCTAGTTACGTTCCTTTCCAGTAATACAGGGTACCAACCCGTGGTTACGTTCCTTTCCAGTAAAACAGGGTACCAACCCGTGGTTACATTCCCTTCCAGTGATACAGGGTACCAACCCCCGGTTACGTTCCTCCTTTGTAATAAAAGGCGCCAACCCCTGGTTACATTTCCTTTCAGTAATATAGGGTTCCAATCCCTGGTTATATCCATTCCTAGTGATACAGGGTACCAACCTCTGGTTATGTTCCGTTCCAGTAATATAGGGTGCCAATCCCTGATTACGTTCTCTTTTAGTAATACAGGGTACCATCCTCTAATTCCATTTCCTTTGGTAACACAAGGTATTACCCCTCGTGGTTGCATATCCTTACGTAGCTAGTTTATACTGTAGTCTTTGTCTTCGTGTTAACAAATTAGATAATTTACAGCTTTCTCTAATAACTCACAAAATTTTCCTAGTGCCAGACTGGGGCAGAAAAATTTTGTTCGTTTTGTTCGTCTTTGATGGCTTTGCAGGTTCCGCCATATAGCACAAGTGATGATTAAAAGCTTGCAGTTTCAGTTTCTCATCAGAAGAAGTCTTTCGATCACAAGATAGTTGGAGTTAGCTTTGATAATGTGTCAGCAACCCAGCCTCTTAAGTTTTACCTTGCCAAATTCTGATCGAGAAAGCAAGCAACTAAGATTGAGTCATAATCTTTTATTCAAAGAGCATCAAGATCCAATCTAAGGTCAATACAAGAGAGCAGGTCAAGAATCAAGATTTGACTCTAGAATGCATATAGATAGGAATTTTGTAACTCTTAGTTTGCAGACATATATAGTTCTCTCTCTTTTCCTTTTGATGTAAGCAGCAATTACAGTAACAACAACAACAACAACAACAGTCTTAACTCCATTGTTCGGTAGTCCCAACTACTAAATTTTTCTAAAACTACACTGACCTGATTCCTTTATACCCAAGGATATGCAGACAACCTCAGAAGTAAGGTTCGGTCACTTATTTCAAAAAATGCTTCCATCAGAGTGATATATGAGCAAGTTCGCCATGGCATTCACTTTCTTTGCACGAGAACTCTTCATGTTCTCGAGCAAAAAGGGGCAGCTGTAAATGCCCATTTTTTGTCATATTTTCTTCTTTTTATTTGGTGTTATTTAGATTTAATTAGTCTAGTTTGTTAAAGGGGTTTGAGGGATTGGATTGATGCCTATTTCAAATGAGTTATGCACAAATCAGGCCCAATATTTTGGCCCAATTCGGTCATACCCGGTCCATTAGGTGGCTGTCCAAGAAAGATCTCAAAACGACGTAGTTTTATCTTGAAACTGCGTCGTTTCACTAATGAATTCAAGACTTAATCTCAACCATTGATCACCTTTTGATGTAACTGACCTCATTCATTTTCCATTCCCAATATTTAAGCCCTCCAATACCCAAAATTTTCCCCATTTCCCCCTTAATTTTCCCTCTTCTTCCTCTCACTTCTCACCCTCTCTCATTTCTCTAACCTAGCCCCCGGCTCCGCCCGCTACCGCCTGCCGGAATTCTCCACCGGCGGCGGAGCACCTCCAAACACCCCCAATCATCACCATACACTCCCCTCAACCTCCTCTCTTCATATCTTCAAATAAAATCCTTCAAAACCCCGTCAAACTCCATGAATTTTAGATCTAGGAAAGCCTTAGCCGCACTTTTTTTTCAAATCCATGAATATTGAGCGACCCTTTCACCCAATGCCTGCATAGAAGTATATAGCTCGACAAGGGCTATCATTTGGAATTGGTTTTGAACCGATCTCTGGCAAAGCTGCCGTCCAGCCACCCCACTGCCGATCCACCGCCGTCACTGCCACCACAAGTTGTCAAACTGCTTCTATCCGCTTCTATAAGCCACCATGCCCCAGGTTTCTTACTTCCTCAAGCCACTGATCCGTCTTTCGGCATATGGTGACTGAGTTGGCAAGAAACCTAGAGTTTGGTGGCCATACTTCATCCCCCAGGTGGCGTTAGGACAAGCAGATTTGAGTTCACAAATTTAGGTATCAATCCAAGACCTTCGTTCCCTCACTAATTTCTGATTTTTAATAACAATAGATTTTGATTTCTCTTTTGGTCAAATTACTATTAATTAGAATTTAAAATTAATACATTGTTGATTAGTTATCTTTGTTAGTTGAATCATTCACTTAATCGTTTAGTTAGTTGATTTTACTCGATGTTCAATAGTTTACCAATGTTCACTTAAGTTGTGTTTTGGGCAGTGTTTCCTTATTCAATTGCCCATTGTTAGTTCTCATTAATTGATTACTTTTAGTTTAGTTCATTTGGATACTTAGTTCAATTATATTTGAAGTCTTGTTTCTTGCTTTGCCAATTCATAGTTGGTTTCAGTATGAGTGTGTTAGCTTGAATTTCAGTCATGATAAAAGCTGAATATTCGAGTGTAAGGTACTTGCTTGGCTGCTTTTTACTGTTTAAAGGTTGTTTAGAGTACACTGCTCCTAGCACTGTTCATAGTTGGTGAAAATTTGTCTTTTGGAAAGATTTTTAACCAAAAATTTGTCCTTTGAATAGTTGGGACAAATTTTAGGTGGAAATCCGTCCTTTGGACAGATTTAATCAAATAATTCAATCTCTTTCCTTTCCTATAAAGGAAGAGGTCTTTCCTCACACTTAGCGATCATCTTTTACATTCAAAAAAAGGGTACATATTTTAAAGAAATTAGCAGTTGTGCACATATGGCAAGCTGAAATTTTAGAGCTTTTGTGAGTATTGTTTGTGTGCAAAATCTTTGGAAAGACAAAAAGATCTCTTAAGTAATTTTTGGGGTTACTAGTTGCTAGTTCAAGTGCTTTTTTGCTGGGTTTTTTGGGAGTATTCTTGAGTTCTATTACTGCTATTTTCTACTGTCCGTTTGAGGCTGTTGTTGCTGGGTTCTTGTTTATGCTGTGTTCGTTGTTTCTAAGTACTCGGGGGTCATTTAGCTGCTGAAATTCTGCAACTAGGTAATTGTCTCAAGCTTCTAGAGTAATTTTCTTCTACAATAGACAATAAAGGTGTGATTTTTATCCTTACATTATTATAAGAAAAATGAACAAATGTTCAACTTTGCATCCTCAGATTGAATCTGTTTGTTTGTTTGTTTGTTTATATTTAGTTGTCTATGTATCTTAGTTATAAATGATAAGTTAATGCATTGATAAACATATAAAAGGAAAGGAATTAAAAAAGAGCTTCAGCTTTCTTGTTCTTTAGTAGCTATGTTAAAATACATACTTTATTAATACATGGATTTTATATGAAAGATCAGGTCTCGCTGCATTAGTCTAAGGAGTTTCATTTTGTCTGCACAATGGTTTATTTTACTTGTCTTTTGAATATGGTTTGAAAGTAATTAAGTGAGTTTTGGACATATAATTGAAAAAGAAACATCATGTTTATCTGAGCGCTAGAATGAAATTATGCATTTAGTGGAAAACTTATTGACCATTGTTTGAGTTTTAGACTCATTTGTTGAAGTGTTTTGAGGTACCATGGCTAAGAATCTAATTTTTTACATTCATGCTTAATTTTTTTTCTAGTTGTTATTATTATATTAGTTACAACTATTCAGTTTAGAGTTATGCTTTAAATATTCAATATAGTTAAGTTGGTTTCCTTTTAATCAAATGTTGTACTTGTTAATAAAAGCAAGGGTGCATAAGACAAATTATTTTGAACCTGAATTGGGTCATGGAGATCTGCACATTAATAGAAAATAAAGGATATGGGTCACATAAGTTAAAATATTGCAAGCACAATATTAATAGAGCTAGCTAGTCTACTGTCAATATAGATCGACATTATTTTATCAAAATATTGGTTTGACCCATTCTCCCATCATATTTGCAAATAAATACGCCCATTTCTTGCACCTCAGCTTAGTCGAAATAATTTTAATAAAATCACTTTTTTATATAAATAAATAAACACCTTAGTCATCTTAATAATTAATTTAAAATGTTAGGCAACTACTAGAGGCGCTTTAACTTTTTCATTTACGGAATCGCTTGCGTAGCGTGATATTATGTCACGCCCCGAACCTGGGCCTGGACGTAATACGGCACTCGGTGCCTGACTACATGTGACCGAGCGAACCAACTGACTGGCTGAATCAACATGTGGTATTATAACATACTGAATGCGGAAGATAAACTAACACATGCTGATATATTGAAAGTCTGGATGATATAAATCAAAGTGCGGAAATACTAATACAGTTCTAAAACATATTTGTAGCCAACATAGCTTAATATGAAAAGCCCGTGACTTTGTCTAACTGTTACTCTAGTCTATGAAGCCTCTAAAAAGTACTGAAAACACTGACTGTAACAAAAAAAAATACTGAAGACTGTAAGGTAATGATAATACCTCGAAAGAACTGAGATCACCAAATAGCTGGAACGAGAATCCTAGCGCTCAGAATCATCAACCTGTAATTCAGGACCCGGGCAAAAAGGGACGTCAGTACATTTGAATTGTATTGGTATGTAAAGCAACTGAAAGAAAGAATTATAAATGCTGAAACTGAAATTAAGCTGATAACTGAGATTTGATAATTGATAACTGAAATGATAACTATTGAAACTGAAACTGAAATGATAACTGATAACTGATAACTGAATTGATATCTGATAGCTGAACTGGTAACTGATAACTGATAGCTGAACTGATAACTGATAACTAAACTGATAACTGGCAACTAAAATGGTAACTGATAATCGAGCTGAACAAAGGAAGTAAGGATATGAATACTCCCTCTCCTGAATGATGAACAACCTGTTTATCTGAATAATAAATTGTGGCCTCAGGCCCAATATATATATATATATATATATATATATATATATATATATATATATGTGCACAAACTGCGGCCTCGGGCCCAAGTATACGTATACATAACTGCGACCTCAGGTCCAAAATGCATAAAGCATAAACTGCGGCTTCAGGCCCAAAGATGCATAAAGCATAAACTGCGGCCTCAGGCCCAAATACAGGTGTTCTACATTCAGGGATTTAAAATCAGGAACTGGGAATCATACTGTAATACATGATAGTGAAATACTGAATCACGGTGAGTTATATGATACTGGAATACTAGACCATACTAAGTACATAATACTGGAATACTTCAATACTGAGTTACATGATACTAGAATACTACCATACTGAGTACATAATACTAGAATACTGAATCATACTGAGTTACATGATACTGGAATGGGACATGTATTCTTGAACATTGAAACTTCAACTGTCTATGACATACTGGGTAAGCTGTACTGAGACTTAGGGATATCAAACCCAAGTCTATATTGAATATGAACTGAGCTCACGACGTTCAAAATGAAAGTCATGAACGAGTTATGAAGCTAGAGAATAGAAGTTCTACAACTATTCAAGGAACTAGACTTAACTATATTTCTGAGGCAATTGATACGTCGTAAAAGGAACGTAGTGTAGGGAGGATCATTAACATTCCCAAACATAGAGAGTTAGCCTCACATACCTCAATGTCGCCCCTTAGTGATACTACAATGATCCACAACACTAAGAACCTTCAATCTACAATAGCAATATCCAATGGAACCCAATATTAGTAATAAATTCCATAACTTATGCCATTTAGGCATATTATCAAACATCTTGTAGGCATAGATATTTACACCTCATAACTATAGTGTTGGTTCATCCAACTATCACCATTAACCAACAATTCATTCCACCATCATTCCTAACAAATTTATAACTTCCAACAACATATGTATGACCATCCATTCACGCCCAACCAACAAATCCTATCAAATAATCACCTTTAAATCCCTACCATGGTCATGCATTTAAATTGGGAATTTATGACTTCCAATCACCATACCATAAGTTGTAATACTTGATTCACACTCATAATTCCATAATAACATCATATATGTAAGTCTAAGGGTGTAGGATTACCTCTTGTAGACCAAATCTTGAAAGACAACTTTTGGGGTGTTCTTGAGATTTTGAAGAAATCCTATGAAACCCAATCAAAATCATGTTGTAACTAGTGATCTAGAAGTGAAATCACCATGAAAACACACTTAAAAACTCACCTTAGGTGTGCAATTGGATGCCTTGGTAGAGTTGGGTTGTAGAGGAAACCCTAAGCTTGAGGAATGACTCAATTCCTCTCATTTACGGTCTTTAGAGTACTTAAAAACCTTCAGTCGCGTAGTTCGCGCGTTGTTCGCGCGTTTTGCTGAGCATTCTGCCTTAGACGCGCGAAATGCGCGACTTCGCGCGATACTTCGCGCGCTCTGACACCTGCCAAGTAAAATGGTCATAACTATCTGTATACACCTCCAAATGACAAACAATTTATTGCGTTGGAAACTAGACTCAAAGAGCTTTAATTTGTTAGGTTATTCATCACACAACTCGTTATATAACTGGAGATATGATCGTTCAAAGTGAGGTCATGTGCGTATTCATTCACAGCTTTAGTCCAATTTGAAATTTTCCAACTTGGCTTAGACTTAGGCCTCTCCTTAGACCCCAATTCACCTCTAACATAACTTATACACTTATTAACATAACCACTCAATTACCATCATGCTAATCCTCATTTAATGCATCCACAACCGATTCAAATTACGGGGTATTACATAAATAGTCCTTGTCCGTACACAACTGATTCATATTTACGGAGTATTACATTACCCATACTCATCTTGATAGGGCTTCACATGTCTAAAAGATCACATTAATAGTCTTCTAACATATCCACAACTAATCCGGATTTATGGGGTGTTACAATTTAATATTCAATAAATTAATTCAACAACCTTATACTATATCCAATATCTTTAATTATTTTCTAATTTAATTAATCCTTTACTAAAATTGCGGATTCGCTTGCGTAGCGCCATAGTTGATATTTAATTAATTTTCTCAAATGTAGTAATTTTTTCAAAAGTCATAGCGTGCTAATAATCCTTTGTCATGACTGCGGATTCGCTTGCGTAGCGCTGTTATGACAAAATTAATAAAATTTGTCTCGATCGGACATTCATTTGCGTGGTGCGGTTAGGACAATAATATTATTCAAATCATTCTTCAACAATTTTAATAAATAAAAGCGGATAGGTAAAATACGAAAATCCATTAAAATACAGTTTGTGCAGAATTAATTCAAGCCAAGTTTAAGTCAATAAAGTGACCGTGCTCGAACCATGAAACTCGGGGAATGCCTTACACCTTCTCCCCGGGCAATAGAATTTCTTACCCGAACTTTATTTTTTCAGACCAATAATAAAAGAGTCAAATATTCCTTTGACTAGGGATTCAAATAAAAGGTAACTTGGAACACCTAAAAGTCAATTCCAAGTGGCGACTCTATAAATAAACTAATCCCTACTCAAATTTGTCACTTTAATTGGAAAAATTCTTTAACTCACAATCCATAATACATATCTTTTGCAGGGGTAGAAAAGGGGTGTGACAATAATACATGAAGTGAAGCTTCTCATGGTCTCAAACTGCCGAACGATGCGCTATAGCTCAAAACGACCGGTCGTGTGATAACCCTAAAGGTCATCTTTTGTTTTAGAAGTCAAATATACGTTCCGAGGCCTTGAAAACCTCTTTTTGTCTCACCTCAATTTGCGTACGCAGTCCGGTCGTGTTTCCGGAAAGCTTTTATGTGAAATCTTAGAAAAATAATGAATTTGGTCATTAAAATTGGTTAAAGTTGACTTTAGTCAACATTCTTGGTAAACGGACCCGGACCCGTGATCGGACGATCCCATATGGTCCGTAGTAAAATATGGGACTTGGGCGTATGCCCGGAATCGAATTCCGAGGTTGTAACGACCCGGTCGATCGTTTCATGCATCACCACTCTGTTTTCCCTATTTCTGCTTCTTTATGTCTTGTTCAGTCGTATTGTATGGTATCGGTTTGGTTGGTTAGGGTGTAGAATAGTTTTGGTGAGGTTTGAGACACTTAGTCTCTTAAGTTCGTCTTTAAGTTGGAAAAGTCAACTGAAAGTTGACTTGCGAGCAAACGATCTCGGAATTTGATTTTTATGATTCGGATAGCTTTGGGAGGTGATTTTGAACTTAGGAGCATAATAGGAATGTAATTTGGAGGTTCAGAGTAGATTTAGGCTTGAATTGGCAAAAATAGAATTTTAGCATTTTCCGGTTGGTAGCGGAGATTTTGATATAGGGGACGGAAAGGAATTTCGGGAGTTGCAGTAGGTCCGTTATGTTATTTATGATGTGTATGCAAAATTTTAGGTCATTCCGACGAGGTTTGATAGACTTTTTGATCAAAAGCGAAATTCGGAAGATTTTGAAACCTTAGGCTTGAATCCGATGTTATTTTGTTGATTTGATGTTGTTTTAGGTGATTTGAAGTTTGGTATAAGTTTGGATAGTAGTATATGACTTGTTCATGCTTTTGGTTGAGGTCCTGAGGGCCTCGGGGTGATTTTGGATGGTTGACGGGAGTTTTGGAGCTGGAAAGTTGCAGCTGAAATGCTGAAGCTCCTGTCATAACCGCACCTGCGGCTTGGGGTACCGCAGGTGCGGGACCGCAGAAGCGTACTATAAGCTCCAGATGCGGAAGTTCGGTCGCACCTGCGAGACTGCAGGTGCGGTAGTTTATGCGCAGGTGTGGTTTTGAGGGTTTAAGTGGAAATCGCAGAAGCGGTCATCTGGCCGCAGAAGCAACTCCGCAGGTGTGTAAAATGGGCCGCAGGTGCGAAAACCCTGGGCCAAAAAGTATATAAGGTTTCCTTCGTGAATTCTTGGTTATTTCATCATTTTTCTCATACGGGTTTGAGCTTGATGGAGCAAATTGAAGAGGGATTTCAAGGGGATTTCGTGGAGATAAGGGTTTTTGGACCCTAAACTTGTTTCCATGATGGTTTTTGACTGATTAAGCTTGAAATCTATGGAAATTAGTTGCAAAATTGGGGGTTTAGGGCTTGAAAATTAGAGACCTTAATCTAGGGATTTGAGGGGTCATTTGTTGTTGGATTTTGGTATTCTTGGTATGTATGAACTCATGGGAGGATAAGGAATTTATTGATGTAATATTTATCGGATTCCGAGATGCGGGCTCGGGGGTCGGGTTTGGCCAATTTCGGGATTCGTGTTGTAATTTGATTATTTTCACATGGGGTTCGTTCCCTTAGCATATTCTAACTTCATGATGCTGATTTTGGATAGATTCGACGCGAGTTGTGGCCGAGTCGAGAGGCAAGGGCGTCGCGGAGTAGTTTTCATCCAGTTGAGGTAAGTAACCATTGTAAATCTGGACCTGGGGGTATGAATCCCCGGTATTTCACATTGTTTTGATAAATGAGGTGATGCACATGCTAGGTGACGAGCGTGTGGGTGTGCACCATTAGGGATTGTGACTTGGTCCGTGTGGGTGTGCACCATTAGGGGTATCAGACCTTATTTACTTTAGTTACTTGCTGAGCTACACCTTGTGTACAGATTCAGGTGCCCAGACATCAGAGTGAGAGTTTCTAGCACTCTCAGAGCGTTACAGAAGACTGCAAGGTTACTACACGGCCTTCGCAGCCCTTCTTTCCTCCTTCCTATCTTAGTATTCTATTATTTCAGACATATGATGTATTATTCAATAAGTTTGGGTTGTATTTAGAGGCTATTGACTAGTGACACCGGATTGTTGGGTTGTGTTGGTATTTTGTACTGGTTTTCCGCATATTCTGTTTTATTCATCTATTTCATATGGCGAATTTGAGACTTATTCGATACTAAAAAATGATTTTTATAAAATATTTTGTTGTGGTAAATATTATGTTGGCTTGCATAGTACTGTGATAGGCTCCATCACGATCGGGGTATTTGGGGTCATGACAAGTTGGTATCAGGGCCTAGGTTGCATAGGTCTCACGAGTCATGAGCCGGTTTAGTAGAGTCTCGCGGATCGGTACAGAGACGTCTAAACTTATCCTCGGGAGGCTGCAGAACCTTTAGGAAAAACTTCACATTTTTGAAATTCCTATCGTGCAAATCTGTTGATTCTAGTACTAAACTTCGGTTATTCTATTCTCTCACAAATGGTGAGGACACGTGCCGCCGGTCAGGAAAAACGACCACCAGTACCACCAGTTGGGGCCACTAGAGGCCGAGGTCACAGTCGAGGTCGTGGTAGGGGCAGGGGTGTATCCCGCATAGCAGCTAGGGCAGCACCTGCAGATCCACCAGCCGCCCCAGCTTAGAATCAGGTCCCAGTTGTGGATGCTCCAGCAGCGTCAACTCAGGCACCGGTTGTGCCTATTGTGATTCTAGTCCTTCAGGAAGCTCTAGCTTAGATTCTATTAGTGTGCACTAGTTTGGCTCAGGCAGTCTCAGTTACTACGGCCGCAGCTACTTCTCAGGCCGAGGGAGGCACTCAAACTCCCGTTGCTCGCACACCAGAGCAGGTTGTGTAGGGCCTTCAGACACCAGGGGCACCTCCAGCCCAGCCGGTTGCACCGGCTTAGGAGTATGTGGTACCAGTTATGCCTGACGACAAGCAGCGTCGATTGGAGAGGTTTGGTAGACTTCAGCATCCGACTTTCAGTGGTATAGAGGGCCAGGATGCCCAAGATTTCTTGGACAAGTGTTAGAGGATTCTTCATACAGTGGGTATTCTGGAGACCAGTGGGGTCGCATTTACTACTTTTCAATTTTTTGGAGCTAACTTTACTTGGTGGGAGGCTTATGAGAGGCGTAGGCCTGTTGATGCAGCGCCCCTTACCTGGCAGCAGTTCTCTGTTCTCTTTTTGGAGAAGTATGTGCCACAGTTTCGTAGAGAGGAGCTGCACAGGCAGTTCGAGCAGTTGCATCAAGGAGATATGACTGTGATGCAGTATGAGATGAGGTTCTCAGAGTTAGCTCGTCACACTGTTTGGTTGGCCCTACGGATAGAGAGAGGATCCGGAGGTTCGTTGATGGCCTCACATATCAGCTCCGGATTCTCATGACCAGGGAGAGGGTGTAAGGTGCCACTTTTGAGGAGGTTGTTGACATTGCTCGCGAGATTGAGTCAGTTCGTTGCTAGGAACAAGATGAGAGGGAGGCCAAGAGGCCTCGGGGATCTGGTAGTTTTGGTGGTGTTCCTTTGAGAGGTCAGTTTCAGCACGGTAGAGGCCATCCATATAGACATGCTTAGTCAGCTCACCCAGTTCATCGTTGGGCATCATCGGGCCAGGGTTCTCACAGCTCACATCAAGGCCATTCATCACTCAGTGCCCTACCAGGCCAGAGTTCGTCCCGTGCTCCATCAGTTTAGGGTTCTTCCATGCCAGGTCCTTCTATGGGTCACTCCAATGTTAGGGGTTCCCTTTAGTCCCCGTTCTACGCACCAAGGATTTGTTACGAGTGTGGAGAGTTTGGGCATATGAGGAGGCAGTGTCCTCGTCTTCTTGAAGGTCCATCTCAGCAGAGGAGTCAGCCCTCGACTTCAGCTCCAGTTACTTCACCACCCGCTCAGGCAACTAGGGGTGGAGGTCAGTCAGCTAGGGGTAGCCTTAGAGGGGGAGATCGAGCAGGTGGTGGTCAGGCCCGTTTCTATGCACTCCCTGCCAGACCAAATGTTATTGCTTCAGATGTTGTGATTACAGGTATTGTCTCAGTCAGCCACAGAGATGCCTCTGTATTATTTGATCCTGGTTCCACCTTTTCATATGTGTCATCATATTTGCTCGTTACTTGGATACACCCGTGAGTCTCTTATTTCATCTGTTCATGTATCTACTCCGATGGGCGATACTATAGTTGTGGACCATGTATACCGGTCGTGTGTGGTGACTATTGGGGGTCTGGAGACCCGAGTGGATCTATTGTTGCTTTGTATGGTGGACTTTGATGTGATATTGGGCATGGATTGGTTATCTCCGTGTCATGCTATATTGGACTATCATGCTAGGACAGTAACGTTGGCTATGCCTGGTGTGCCACAGATTGAGTGGCGAGGTTCGACTGATTTTGTCCCTAGTAGGGTGATTTCATTTCTGAAGGTCCAGCGGATGGTTGGGAAGGGTTGTCTTTCATACTTAGCCTTTGTGAGGGATGTCAGTGCGGAGACTCCTAGTATTGATTCTGTTCCTGTTGTAAGGGATTTTCCCGATGTTTTTCCTGCAGACCTGCTGGACATGCCACCGGACAGGGATATTAATTTTGGCATTGATCTGGTGCCGGGCACTCAGCCCATTTCGATTCCACCGTATCATATGGCACCGGCAGAGCTGAAGGAGCAGCTTCAGTAACTCCTTGATAAGGGGTTTATTCGGCCTAGTGTATTGCCGTGGGGTGCGCCTGTTCTATTTGTGAAGAAGAAAGATGGCACGATGAGAATGTCCATTGATTACATGTAGTTGAACAAAGTTACAATCAAGAACAAGTACCTGTTGCCTCGCATTGATGATCTATTTGAACAGCTTCAGGGAGCGAGAGTGTTCTCCAAAACTGATCTCCATTCAGGGTATCACCAGTTGAAGATCAGGGACTCGGATATTCTTAAGACTGCTCTCAAGACCCGATATGGTCATTGTGAGTTTCTTATGAAGTCTTTTGGGCTAACTAATGCCCCAACAACATTCATGCATTTGATGAACAGCGTGTTCCAGCCTTATCTCGACTCGTTTGTCATAGTTTTCATTGATGATATTCTAGTGTATTCACGTAGTCAGGAGGAGCACGCGGAGCATTTGAGAGTTGTGTTGCAGAGATTGAAGGAGGAGAAGCTTTATGCAAAGTTCTCCAAGTGTGAGTTTTGGCTAAGTTCAGTGGCTTTCTTGGGGCACGTGGTGTTCAGTAAGGGTATTCAGGTTGATCCGAAGAAGATATCGGTTTAGAGTTGACCTAGACCGTCCTCAACCACAGAGATTCGCAGGTTCCTTGGTTTGGCGGGTTACTACTGTCGATCCATTCATGGATTTTCATCTATTGCATCGACCTTGACCAAATTAACTCGGAAGGGTGCTTTATTCAGGTGGTCGGATGAGTGTGAGGCAAGCTTTCAGAAGCTTAAGACTGCCTTGACCACAGCTCCAGTATTAGTTTTGCCATCAACTTCAGGTTCATATACAGTGTATTGTGATGCTTCGAGAGTGGGCATTGGGCGTGTGTTGATTCAGGAGGGTAATAGCTTATGCTTCTCGTCAGTTGAAGCCCCATGAGAAGAACTATCCCGTTCATGATCTAGAGTCGGCTGCCATTGTTCATGCATTGAAGATTTGGAGGCATTTTTTATATAATGTGTCTTGTGAGGTGTTTACTGATCATCGTAGCCTCCAACAGTTACTCAAACAGAAGGATCTCAATTTGAGGCAGCGGAGATGGTTGGAGCTGCTAAAGAATTATGATATTTCTATCTTGTACCATCCGGGAAAGGCCAATGTGATGGCCGATGCCTTGAGTAGGAAGGCGGTGGGTATGGGAAGTTTGGCATATATTCCAATTAGGGAGAGACCTCTTGCAGTTGATGTTCAGTCCTTGGCCAATCGGTTCACGAGGGTGGACATTTCGGAACCCAGTCGGGTATTGGCTTGTGTGATTTCTCGGTCTTCTTTATTTGATCGCATCAAAGAGTGTATGATGATCCTCATTTGCTTGTCCTTAAGGACAGAGTTCAGCATGACGATGCCAAGATGTGACCATTGGTGATGATGGAGTGTTGAGGATGTAGGGCTTCGGGAGTTGATTCTAGTGGAGGCCCATAGCTCACAGTATTCCATCCATCCGGGTGCCGCGAAGATGTATTAGGATCTGAGACAACATTATTAGTGGAGGAGAATGAAGAAGGACATTGTGGGATTTGTAGCTCGGTGTCTCAATTGTCAGCATGCAAAATATGAGCATCAGAGACCGGGTGGCTTGCTTCAGTAGATGGATATTCCAGAGTGGAAGTGGGAGCGGATCACCATGGACTACGTAGTTGGTATCCCACGGACATTGAAGAAGTTCGATGCTATTTGGGTGATTGTGGATCGGCTGACCAAGTCCGCGCACTTCATTCCTATGTGTACTACCTATTCTTCAGAGCGGTTGGCAGAGATCTATATCCGAGAGATTGTTCGTTTGCATGTTGTCCCAGTTTCCATCATTTCATATAAAGGTACTCAGTTTACTTCGCAGTCTTGGAGAGCCGTGCAAAGAGAGTTGGGTACTCAGGTTGAGTTGAGCATAGCTTTTCACCCTCAGACGGACGGGCAGTCCGAGCGCACTATTCAGATATTGGAGGACATGTTGCGCGCTTGTATCATTGATTTTGGAGGGTCATGGGATCATTTTCTACCGCTCGCGAAGTTTGCTTATAACAACAGTTAGTAGTCGAGTATTCAGATGGCTCCATATGAGGCTTTGTATGGGAGATGGTGTAGATCTTCAGTTGGTTGGTTTGAGCCGGGTGAGGCTAGGCTTTTGGGTACAGACTTGGTGCAAGATGCTTTAGATAAGGTGAAGGTGATTCAGGAGCAGCTTCGTACAGCGCAGTCGAGACA
This sequence comes from Nicotiana sylvestris, assembly GCF_000393655.2. Lineage (NCBI taxonomy): Eukaryota > Viridiplantae > Streptophyta > Magnoliopsida > Solanales > Solanaceae > Nicotiana > Nicotiana sylvestris. The sequence continues at coordinate 137,230,257 of NC_091062.1, forward strand.
AAAGAGTTATGTTGACAGGAAGGTTTGTGATGTGTCCTACATGGTTGGTGAGAAAGTTCTATTGAAATTTAACCCATGAAAGGTGTTATGAGATTTGGGAAGAAGGGAAAATTGAGCTCTCGGTTCATTGGTCCTTTTGAGGTGCTTCGGAGGATTAGGGAGGTGGCTTATGAGCTTGCTTTGCCACCCAGCTTATCGAGTGTGCATCCGGTATTTCATGTTTCTATGCTCCGGAAGTATATTGGCGATCCGTCTCATGTTTTGGACTTCAACACGATTTAGTTAGATGATGATTTGACTTATGATGTGGAGCCAGTGGCTATTTTGGAGCGTCAGGTTCGAAAGTTGAGATCAAAAGATATAGCTTTAGTGAAAGTGCAGTGGAGAGGTCAGCCCGAGGAGGAGGCTACCTGGGAGACCGAGCGGGAGATGCGGAGCAGATATCCTCACCTATTTGAGGCTTTAGGTATGCTTCTTGACTCGTTCGAGGACGAACATTTGTTTAAGAGGGGGAGGATGTAACGACCCGGCCGGTCGTTCTTGTTCAGTCGTATTGTATGGTATCAGGTTGGTTGGTTCGAGTTCGGAATGGTTTTGGTGAGGTTTGAGACACTTAGTCTCTTAAGTTGGTCTTTTAGTTGGTAAAGTCAACTGGAAGTTGACTTGTGAGCAAATGATCTCGAAATTTGGTATTTGTGATTAGGATAGCTTCGGGAGGTGATTTGGGACTAAGGAGCGTGATCGGAATGTAATTTGGAGGTTCGAGTAGATTTAGGCTTGAATTAGCAAAAATGGAATTTTAGCATTTTCCGGTTGGTAGCAGATATTTTGATATAGGGGTCGGAATGGAATTCCGGGAGTTGCAGTGGGTTCGTGGTGTTATTTGTGACGTGTGTGCAAAATTTCAGGTCATTCGGACGAGGTTTGGTAGACTTTTTGATCAAAAGCGGAATTCGGAATTTTTTGGAACCTTAGGCTTGAATCCGATATTATTTTGTTGATTTGATGTTGTTTTAGGTTTATTCGAAGTTTGGTATAAGTTTGGATAGTAGTATATGACTTGTTCGTGCTTTTGGTTGAGGTCACCGGGGCCTCGGGGTGATTTCAGATGGTTGACGGGATTTTTGGAGTTGGAAATTTGCAGCTGAAGTGTTGAAGCTCCTGTCATAACCGCACCAGCGGCTTGGGTACCGCAGGAGCGGACTATAAGCCACAGATACGGAATTGGGTGTGGAGAGCTGAAGGCGCAGGTGTGGAAGTTGGGTCGCACCTGCGAGACAACAGGTGCGATAGTTTATGCGCAGGTGCGGTTTTGAGCGTTTAAGTGGGAACCGCAGAAGCGATCGTCTTGCCGCAGAAGCGGCTCTTCAGGTGTGTAAAATGGGTCGCAGGTGCGAAAACCCTGGGCCAAAAAGTATATAAGGTTTCCTTCACGAATTTTTGGTTATTTCATCATTTTTCTCATACGAATTTGAGCTTGAGGGAGCAAATTGAAGAGGGATTTCAAGGGGATTTCGTGGAGGTAAGGTTTTTGGACCCTAAACTTGTTTCCATGATGGTTTTTGATTGATTAAGCTTGGAATCTATGGAAATTAGTAGCAAAAATTGGGGGTTTAGGGCTTGGAAATTGGAGACCTTAATCTAGGGATTTGAGGGTCATTTGTGGTTGGATTTTGGTATTCTTGGTATTAATTTTTATCCTCATGGGAGGATAAGGAGTTTATTGATGTAATTTTTATCGGATTCCGAGACGTGGGCCCGGGTTTGGGTTTGGCCAATTTCGAAATTCGTGTTGTAATTTAATTATTTTCGCGTGGGCTTCATTCCCTTAGCATATTCTGGCGTCATGATTCTGATTTTGGATAGATTCGACGCGAGTTGAGGCCGAGTCAAGAGGCGAGGGCGTCGCGAAGTGGTATTTCATCCGGTTTGAGGTAAGTAACCTTTGTAAATCTAGACCTGAGGGTGTGTAACCCCGTTAATTGGCATTGTTTTGATAAATGAGGTGACGCACATGCTAGGTGACGAGCGTGTGGGCATGCACCGGTAGAGATTTTGACTTGGTCCATCCCGTAGCGACTATTAAGCCGCGTATTTGATTTGAAATCTTATAATATCCCATATTTTAGAGATTAATACTATATGTTGGGTTGTATGCCGTGTTTGGGGCCTTGTGCCGACCTGTTTAGACCCTTATGGGTATTTTTACTACTTTCCTCACTTTGTTTTGATTTAAAAGCATATCTTTAGTCATGTTTTACTTATTTATTGTTTAAAACTGGTTTCATCACTCTATTTCCTAATATATGAAAACTGTTTGGGCTGAGTTCCCTAATTATTCACTGATATGCCCGAGTGGCCGTGAGGTTAATGACTAAGAGAGGTTTATGACTTAATGGTGAGGATTATATATTTATTATGGATTGGGCAGCACGTTGCAGCGATATTATATATATGGATCGGGATGCACACCGCAGCGATATACATATGGATCGGGCTACACGCCGCAGTGATATATATGGGATCGGGCTGCGCGCCGCAGCGATATGACGCTTGGGCTATAGGAGCCCTTCTGGAGTCTGCACACCCCTAGTGAGCGTAGTCGACTATAAACTATTGATCGGGCTGCACGTCGCAGCGATTATTATGATTATTGTTGTTATGAGATATTATTGAGCCGGAGTTCTGAGTGTGAGTACTGTTTGACGAGAGCTGAGTCACGAGTGGCTGAGAGGCTTACCCGAGAGGCTATATTTATGAATGATACCTTGCCCGAGGGGCTTTTTTATGACTTTTGTTGCTTTCACTCTTCTTTTATATTGAGCCTCTGTTGAAAAATGTTGGATAAATATTTTCAAAGGATTTTTAATCGAAACAGAAGTTTTACGAAATGACTGGCCTTTAAATTGCAGAATTTGACTTGATATTTCTGTTAAGACTTGTTATATGATTTTAACTGCTCGTCACTGCACTCAAACCTTATTTACTTTAGTTACTTACTTAGTTGGTGTACTCACGTTACTCCCTGCATCTTGTGTGCAGATCGAGGTGCCCGGACATCAGAGTGAGAGTTTCCAGCACTCTTAGAGCTTTACCCGAGACTGCAAGGCGTTCGCAACCCTGATTTCCTCCTTCCTATCTTAGTATTCTGTTATTTTAAACTTATGATGTATTATTCAGTCAATTTGGGTTGTATTTATAGGCTCTTGACTAGTGACACCGGATTGTTGGGCTGTGTTGGTATTTTGTACTGCTTTTCCGCAAATTTTGTTTTATTCATCTATTTCATATGAAGAATTTGAGACTTATTCGGTACTTGAAAATGATTTTTATAAAAGATTCATTGTGGTAAATATTTGGTTGGCTTGCCTAGTACTATGATAGGCGCCATCACGACCAGGGTATTTGGGGTCGTGACAGAGGTCCCAAGCCCGAGAAATGAATTTTTAAAGAAAATTATTTGCTGGAAAATATAAAGTCTTTTAGAAGTGAAATGATGCATTTTCTTGATGGTATCAAGCCCGTATAATGGTTTCGGAGTCCGGTATAAGTTTAAAATAATAATTAAGTTGAATCTGTAAAATTTGGTAAGAATCAGAATTGATTTGGTACAATCGGGCCTATAGTTGAGAAAATGAAAATTTCAATGTTCTTTGGTAATCATGAATTTGAGGTTTGATTTGTAGTTGTTGATGTTATTTTGATGATTTGATCGTGCGAGCAAGTCCATATGATATTTTTAGACTCGCGTGCATGTTTGGTTTGGAGCCCCGAGGGCTCGAATGAGTTTTGAATAGGCCACAGAGTGAATTTAGACTTAGAAAATAGTTGTTGCAGGTTCAGTGATGTTGCAGGCTCTGATCTCGCAATTGCGAGGTCAGGCTTCGCAATTGTGAGCCCAACGGGCTTGGCAATTGCGAGGGGCTGATCGCAATTGCGAAAAATGTCCTGGCCAGCCTTGCTCGCATTTCTTCGCAAATGCGAAGTTCTCAGAAATCCCCAGCTGTCGCAAATGCGACAATTCCTTCGCAAATGCAAAGGTAGCAGAAATTCTCAGGGTATGCAATTGGTCGCAATTGCGACATCTGCACCTGATAAGTGGGATTTTTGACGGGATTTCATCCATTTTTCAAACTCTTTCAAACCCTAAACTCTCTTTGGCAATTTTCCAAAGAAATATTCTTCTCCAAATCATTAGTAAGTAATTTCTAACTCATTTTCTTCAATCTATAATATCTTTTTACATGATTTTATTTCAAAATCAAGGGTTCTTCATGCAAAATTGAGTGTTTTTGGGTAGAAGTTAGGATTTTCAAATTTTGGGTGTTTTTGAGGTCTGATTTCAAAACTAATTACATATTTGAGTTCGTGAGTGAATGGGTGATCGGGTTTTGGTTCGAACTTCGGATTTTGACCAAGTGGACCCGAGGTCGATTTTTGACTTTTTGGGGAAAACATTTGAGAATTCATATTCATGCATTAGAATTGGTTTATTTAACATTTATTGATGTTATTGAATTAATTATGGCTAGATATGAGTGAATTGGTGGTGGAATCGATAGGTAAAGCGGCGGTTGAGTGTTGAATTACCTGTTTGCTTGAGGTAAGTGTTTGGTCTAACCTTAACTTGAGGGAATAGGAATCCCCGACTTATTTGCTATGTGAAATTTCATGTATGTGGCGTATAGGTGTGGTGACGAGACCAAAATTATCATGTTTAGCTGTTTCCCTTCCCGATTTCCTATAAAATCATTCCTTGTCTTAAATTCTACCTGTTTAGTTGTTCTATGCTTTAATTGCTATTTGCCATAAATGCCTCCATGCCTAATTGCTTTATATTAACTATTTTCCTCGTACTTGGAGTGTCTAATTGTTTCATGGTTCCGTTTAGTTATATTGTTAGCTTGTGTTAAGTTGTTGGTGCTTTATGGTGCACTTGGTTGGTCTTGTTGTTTAGGCCGCATGGGTGAAGTTCGTAATCGTAGTAATAACTCATTATACGAGTTGAGGTGTAGAAATGTGGAACAATTAACTTATGAAATTCTTGGTATTTCTCTTTGTGATTGGTGTTGATATGTACATATGTTGGGATTGGGTTGCACGCCGCAACAAGGAGTAATAAGGGAGGACATGTGGGATCGGGTTGCGCGCCACAACAGGAGGAATAAGGGAGAATGTTGATACTATTGTTGTTGAATATTGATACTATTATTGATGTTGTTTATATGGTGGGATCGGGATGTGCGCCACATCAGTTAAGTTTCTGGGCATGTGTTTCTGTTGAAAGTCTATTACTAAGATATTGAAAAGTTCCTAAGGATTGGCTATAGCTGAAAAGTAGTAGTGGTACAGTTGGATTCTTGATTTATTTACTGTCGGTTATTGTTTATGTACATTCTATATTTCCTTTCCATTCAGTATAAACTGTTGCAGGTTGTATATTTTGTATGCCCCGCTGTAGCCTAGTCACTACTTCGTCGAGGTTAGGCTCGGCACTTACCAGTACATGGGGTCGGTTGTACTGATACTGCACTTTGCACTTCCTGTGCAGATTTCGGAGCTAGTGGCTGATAAGCGTTCGAGGGTGCTACCTTTAGTTCAGGAGACCCAAGGAAGTCCTGCAGGCGTCCGCAGGTCTTGGCGACCCCTTCTATCTTTACTGTATTCTGTTTTTACTTTTCCTTCGAAACAGATGTATATTTTTCTTTCAGACCATTATTTGTAGTAATCGTAGATAGTTCGTGAATTGTGACTCCAGTTCTGGGTAGATGTTATTTCGGATTTTGTTAATGTTCAAGTTAAGCTTCTAAGTTGTTTCTTCCGCATTTATTTCTGTTAATTCATCTTGCTAAGTCACTTATATCTGAAAGATAAGGGGAAAAGGTGTAATAAACTATGACGTTGGCTTTCCTAGCGAGTTCATTCTTTAATTTCAATTCTCAACTACCCAACCTTCAATTTGAACTCTATATATACTATAAACTTTAAAACACTTGTCTTCATTTTTCAATTTTCAAATACAAACTTATGGGAATTAATTATCAATCTCCATTCATCGATTTTCAACTACCAAATTTCACTAGACAATTCCAATCTTCAATAATCAATTATCATTTTCAATCTCTCGTGGACTTCAACTTTTCATGGACTTCAATTGTGGGTTTAATTTATGCATTGTGGACTTCAATTATGGATTTACTTTTCACATTGTGAAATTCAATTGTGGATTTACTTTATGCATTATGGACTTCAATTGTGAATTTATTTTTCACACTGTGGAATTCAATTGTGGATTTACTTTATGTATTGTGGACTTACTTTTATGCAATTGTGGATTTACTTTATGTATTGTGGACTTTATTTGTGGACTTACTTTTATGCACAGTGGAATTCAATTGTGGATATCCCCCTCCCCTTATTTACTTCCTTCAATGTGGACTTTCTTTTACCCCTTGTACATAATGTATATAATTTTGTGGACGTGGATTTAATCTTTTAAGCGTGGATCATAAATATCAATTCCATCATATTTATATATTCAAAACCGCTAATGAGTTTTCTAGTATGTTTGTTTTCATAAGATGACAGGATCAGAAGTTCGTGTGACATATCAAATCGTGGATCATATCTAAGGAGTGAATTGGGGCAATTGCTGAAGGTGGAGTCAAGCTCGTCAGCAAGAGGTCAAAGATCTATTCCCAAGTACATTCTCGCAAAAATTGCGGATATGTGGGCAATTCAAATCCACCTAGGTCAATTCGTGTCCATCTTGAGTCTTATATCCACCCAATTTTATTTAAATAATCTCATCTTCCTTTATCTCAAATACTTAGTCTCACCATAATTCGATACTGGGGCAGTTTTAAAATCAGCAAACTATATATGGCCTGATTCTCGTAAAGCCCGAGATATGTAGGCAACTCGAAACCAGAGTTTGGCCATAACCTTCCAAAATACCTTTCATTTCAGAAATTATTTCGATTTTCCTTAGGCATGTCCGCCTTCAATAGGATATCAAGGCTCTTCCGCCTTTAATAAGACATTTAGGCTCGTCCGCCTTACAATAGGACAACGGGAAAGTCCACCTTAAAATAGGACACTCGATCGAAATGATTCCATAATTTTTGTAGCATCCATATCGTCCTTATCCTTTCAAGGGCGTACTCGTTGGCAGAGACAAAATTGGCTACCACATCAATTTCTTTGTCCGAAAACTTTCATCATTTTCAGTCAAAGAGGGGCAGCTGTTGATAGCCAATTTTATCCTACTTTTCTTCTAATTAATTTCATTGTGCTTCCTAGTCATTAATATTCTAATAGTGTTATTAGTTATCTTACAATTATTCATTATCATTAATTTTCAATTAGTAGTAGTACCACTATTACAATTATTATTTTTATATTTTTATAAATTAACTACTGATTTAAATTGATCTATAGTCTATTATATTATTATTATGTCCAAATATTTAGACGAGGAAGCCAAGGAAATAAAAAGAAGAAAGGATTTGAATTCCAAAATCAAAGTCCAAAATTTGCTCAAAATTGGCCCGTTTACCTGATTCATTCAGCCAACAAGAAATGGCTCAAATCAATAATGATAAATCCATAATCTAAGCACAATCAGCCCAGATTAATAAGCCCAAAACCATGAACTCTCTAGATCTTTAATCCCATCCCTTTAATCTTGATCTAGCGGCCAACATTTCATCTTTCTTTGACACCTAGAGACGAATTAGGTCTTCCCTAACCTCAACAGTAGTAGGCTTTTCTTTCCCTTCCATTTTTGCACCAAAAGCCCTCTCATATCAGCCATGAACAGTGTGTGTTCCTCCATTTTCAACAAAGTCTTCATTTTCTCTCTTGCATATTAAATGAAAAGCCGAAAACTTTGGTATCGTAGTTGACCAAAAATATTTACGTAAGGAGGGACAATGCTTAGTCACATGCAAATGTGGAGGTAGGGATTAGCCTCAAGCAGATGTGGAGGCAGGAATTAGCCTCATGCAGATATAGAGGCAGGGATTAACCTCATACGGTTGTGGAGGCAGGGATTAGCCTCATGCAGATAGGAAGGCAGGGATTAGCCTCATGCAGATGTGGAGGCAGGGATTAGCCTCATGAAGATATGGAGGAAGGGATTAGCCTTATGCAGATATGGAGGCAAGGATTAGGCTCATGCAGATATGGAGGCAGGGATTAGCCTCATGCAGATATGGAGGCAAGGATTAGCCTCATACAAATATGGAGGCAGGGATTAGCCTCGTGTAGATATGGAGGCAAGGATTAGCCTTATGCAAGTATGGAGGCAGGGATTTGCCTCGTGCAGATATGGAGGCAGGGATTAGCCTCATGCAAGTATGGAGGCAAGGATTAGCCTCATGCAGGTATGGAGGCAGGGATTAGCCTTGTGCAGATATGGAGGCAAGGATCCTCATGAAAGAATGGAGGAAGGGATTAGCCTCATGCAGATATGGAGGAAGGGATTAACCTCACGCGGTTGTGGAGGCAGGAATTAGCCTCATGCAGATAGGAAGGCAGGGATTAGCCTCATGCATATGTGGAGGCAGGAATTAGCCTCATGCAGATATGGAGGCAGGGATTAGCCTCATGCAGATATGGAGGCAAGGATTATCCTTATGCAGATATGGAGGCAAGGATTAGCCTCATGTAGATATGGAGGCAGGGATTAGCCTCATGCAAATATGGAGGCAAGGATTAGCCTCATGCATGGAGGCAAGGATTAGCCTCATGCAAATATGGAGGCAAGGATTAGCCTCATGCAGATATGGAGGCAAGGATTAGCCTCATGCAAATATGGAGGTAGGGATTAGCCTCATGCAGATATGGAGGCAAGGATTAGCCTCATGCAAGTATGGAGGCAGGGATTAGCCTCGTGTAGATATGGAGGCAAGGATTAGCCTTATGCAAGTATGGAGGCAGGGATTAGCCTCGTGCAGATATGGAGGCAGGGATTAGCCTCATGCAAGTATGGAGGCAAGGATTAGCCTGCAGGTATGGAGGCAGGGATTAGCCTTGTGCAGATATGGAGACAAGGATCCTTATGCAAGAATGGAGGAAGGGATTAGCCTCATGCAGATATAGAGGCAGGGATTAAGCTCACGTGGTTGTGGAGGCAGGGATTAGCCTCATGCAGATAGGAAGGCAGGGATTAGACTCATGCAGATGTGGAGGCAGAGATTAGCCTCATGCAAATATGGAGGCAAGGATTAGCCTCATGTAGATATGGAGGCAAGGATTATCCTCATGCAGATATGGAGGCAAGGATTAGCCTCATGTAGATATGGAGGCAGGGATTAGCCTCATGCAAATATGGAGGCAAGGATTAGCCTCATGTAGATATGGAGGCAAGGATTAGCCTCATGCAAATATGGAGGTAGGGATTAGCCTTGTGCAGATATGGAGGCAAGGATTAGCCTTATGCAAGTATGGAGGCAGGGATTAGCCTCGTGCAGATATGGAGGCAAGGATTAGCCTCGTGCAGATATGGAGGCAAGGATTAGCCTCATGCAAGTATGGTGGCAGGGATTAGCGTCGTGCAGATATGGAGGCAAGGATTAGCCTTATGCAAGTATGGAGGCAAGGATTAGCCTTATGCAAGTATGGAGGTAGGGATTAGCCTCATGCAGATATGCGGGACAGGGATTAGCCTCATGCAGATATGCCGGACAGGGCTTAGTCCCATGCAAAGAACGAGTAGCAAATGAAGGTAGTATATTTCTTAGCTGGAGATATATCCGATGTCTGAGGGCCCGATTGATAGTGATCTTGTTACGTGTATATATTTGCGGATGCTATCGCTACGTCAGATGTGCCTGCGTTCAAAGAAAAATTGTAAGTTTTGTGAGGGGAAGGTTGGTTTATGCCTTTGCCCGCTGGCCTTGCTTTGCTCCGTTCTGGAGGCCTCATTTGAGTTTCCCTGGGTATTACCTGACTGTTGCGAAAATAGAGTTTTCGAAAATATGCACTTATTTATAAAAATAGAGTTGTTTTAGAAACATATTGGAGTATTAAGTAGTTTTAGATGAACTAGTGATTGTGACACATTTCAGAGACATTGCAGCTTCTCATGTTAGAATTTTGAGGGTCCTCAAAATTTTGCCCCAGTTTGGTAGATGATCCTTCGGCCGTTTGCAAGCTTTGTTGAACTTTCTTTGGAATTTTGAGAATCCTTCTCAAAATTCTGCCCCAGTTTCTTAACCAATTTCTGACTTTATCGCATGCGACGGCTGGACTTGCTCCAGAATTTCGAGGATCCTCCTCAAAATTCTACCCTAGTTTCTTATCTTGGGGAAAAATGGAAATTTTATTATGATATGACCGAACCCACAGGGCTGCCTACGTATCCCCTCTTAAACGGGAATCAGGTGAAGCGTAGTTCAATTACCTAAGATGAAGAAATGTAAATAGTCTAAGCATAGTATCTTTTGTCTGCGTCTGAGTTGATTAGTTTTGGCCAGAATTCTTTGTCCATATTTGCAAGTATGAGTGCTCCTCTAGTTAACACCTTATGAACCATGTAAGAACCTTTCCAGTTGGGAGAGAATTTCCTTTTGGCTTCATCTTGATGATCTTCAGTACCAGTTGTCCCAGTGCAAATTGTCTTGGTTTGACCTTTTTGTTGAAAGCTCTGGACATTCTGTTCTGATAAAGCTGACCGTGACATACTACATTCATCCTTTTTCCATCTATAAGGGCCAATTGTTCATAGCGGCTCCTTATCCATTCAGCATCGCTGAGTTCAGCTTCCTATATGATTCTTAAAGAAGGAATCTCTACCTCGGCTGGGATGACAACTTCGGTACCATAAACCAACATGTAAGGAGTTGCCCCGGTTGATGTGCGTTGTAGTGCGGTATCCCAACAAAGCAAAAGGTAGCTTCTCATGCCATTGTTTGTGGTTTCCTACCATCTTCCTTAGTATCTTCTTGATGTTTTTGTTGGCGGTTTCTACGGCTCCATTCATCTGAGGTCTGTAGGCTGTGGAATTCTTGTGTTTGATTTTGAAAGTTTCACACATGGCTTTCATTAGATCACTGTTGAGATTGGCAGCATTATCAGCAACAATGGACTCGGGGATTCCAAATAGGCAAACGATACGGTCTTTGACAAAGTCTGTGATGACTTTCTTGGTTACAACTTTGTAAGATGCAACCTCTACTCATTTTGTGAAGTAATCAATGGCTACCAGAATAAACATGTGCTCGTTTGAAGTGGTGGGCTCGATCGGACCGATGACATCCATTCCCCAGGCGGCGAATGGCCAAGGTGAGCTTGTTGCATTGAGCTCATTAGGCAGAACTTTTATCATATCGGCATGCACTTGACGTTGGTAGCATTTGCGGACATACTGGACACAATCTGTCTCCATAGTCATCCAAAAGTAACCGGCCCTAAGAATCTTCTTGATCAAGACAAAACCATTCATGTGCGGGCCGCAGGTCCTAACATGTATTCCCTCAAGTAGTTTAGAAGCTTCTTTTGCGTCGACACATCTTAGCAATCCAAAATCAGGAGTTCGTCTATACAAATTTCCTTCGATGTGGAAGAAGTGATTGGACAATCTCTGCAGTGTGCATTTCTGAGTGTGGTTTGCATGCTCCGGATATTCTCCTTTCGCCAAATACTCCTTGATGTCATGGAACCAAGGCTTTCCATCTGTTTCCTTTTCAACATGGGCACAATACGCCGGCTGATTATGAATTCTCACTAAGATAAGATCAATGAAATTCTTGTCCGGATGCTATATCATAGATGACAATGTGGCCAATGCATTGGCAAACTCATTCTGAATTCTAGGCACATGCCGGAACTCTACCTTTGTGAACCTCTTTATCAATTCCTGTACATGGTGCAGATATGGAAATATCTTGGAATTCTTGGTGGCCTACTCTCAATTCTGTTGGTGATAAGTGAATGCTGATGCAAGTCTCCTTGACGGTCTCGGCGTCCCCCAAATTTACTGCTTCAGTTTCGTCCAGGTTGGACTTAGGCTTATTCTCAAAGTTTTCAAATTCCTTAGCAACTTCCTCAGGCATCTCATCTTCTTCATCTGAATCACTATCCTCATGTTGCGTTGCCTCATTACATGTCACAGTCACCGATTCATCAGGAAAAGTAATAATAATGATGTTGAAAGAAAAATATGAAAGATAATAATAAATAATAAAGAGCAATGCATTTGATTAAGATTTAAAACATCCAAATGAGTATGGCTCGATGAATCGAGCATTTATTTTGAAACAAGTGAATCTTAAGGACAAAATTATTGAAAATCTTAAATGCCTAGAATGGCTATAGGAATAAAATCTGCCAAGCTACCCAGGGACTCGGCAGGCCCGATTGTGTGGCGGTCCAGTTTTGGAGCACAGCTCCCTTCTCCACTGTCTGAATAGTGAGGCCTTCTTCTTCCTCCTCCTCAATTATTGCACTGCAGTCCATGTATTCATCCTCCAAGAATAGATTCCTCAGCCCAGCTAATGCTTCTTCTTCTGCGGTTCCCCATATTATATTAGCTTGGTGAAAAACCTGATCCAGATATGGCACTGGTTGCTTGAGAGGGTAATAAGGTCCATGCCATGAGGGAGACCAATCATCATACTCCTACCATGTATTTTGATATCCGAGCCCGAAGGTAGTACCGTGACACTTCAGCTGTATCGGTTTAGTAATACGCTGGAGATTCTTTCCAAGCCCTTTGTCGGGTTCATACCCAGACCATGCCAGTATGCTTTCTATTTTGCTGCTCCACCATTTGTCTTTCTAGATGGCATTGACACGTTCGATGTGATGATAGGTTTCCACTCCTAACTTGTTTCCAATAACCGGGATAGTTTGATTGGTGTAAATGGGGTTACTCCCATCTCCGTGAATGATCACCTCCTGATGGTTCCATTCAAATTTCACGGCTTGATGTAGTGTGGAAGCCACAACCCCAGCGGCATGTATCCATGGTCGGCCCAACAGAAGATTGTATGAGGCTAATATGTCGAGCACTTGAAATTCAACATCGAACCAAGTTGGCCCCATCTGTACACAAAGATTAATTTCCCCAATCGTGGCCCTTTGGGATCCATCGAAAGCTTTCACGTTCATTCTCCCTGCCCGTATTTCATGGAAACCTTTGCCTAGTATTTTTAGAGTATCCAACGGACAAATATTGAGGCTTGAACCTCCGTCAATCAAGACCCTAGCAATGAATTTGTCTTCAAATTGCACTGTGATATGCAATGCTCTATTGTGATTCAACCCTTCAGGTGGCAGCTCATCTTCGTGGAAGATTATCTTATGACTTTCCAGCACCTGCCCTACCATATTGGCCATCTCTCCGTATGTGATATTGTTGGGCACGTAAGCTTCACTCAACACCTTCATCAAAGCATTCTTGTGTGCCTCTGAATTTTGCAACAACGACAATATGGATATCTGAGCTGGGGTTTTGGTCGAATGATCAATGACGGTATATTCCCTTGCTTGTACTTTCCTCCAAAGGTCATCTGGTCCCATTTCAATGACAGGTTGCTTGGTAGTGGCATCCTTACTTGGTCCTCCCAAGTGTCCAGGTGTGTAGATTCTCCCGATCCTAGTCATTCCTTGGGCAGCATCGGATTCCTCCATCTTTGCCTTTCCTTTTCGCCTAGCCTCGACAACATAATCCTCTAGTATTGCTTTTGAGTTAAAAGGAGGTGTGGTTGATACTATCACCGTGAAAGGTGTGGCCACTTCCACTTCAAATGGAACAGGGGTGCCACAGGTGGAGCTATCTCTACCTCAAATGGAACTGATGCAGTTATCTCAACTTCGATCGGTGACTAAGTATGTACTACAATAGGAGTAAGTGTGACTGCAAGTTTAAAGTCATCGCCTTCTCGAATAAGCCCGATTGACCCCTCAGGATTCCATTCTTCATCCATTTCTATCACATGTATCCCGCCACCCCTATGGTCCATGAGAGGATTGTTGCGGACATTGGGTGCAGCTTCTTTCGCATGTATAACCTTGTTGTCAATCAGTGTCTGCATTTTGTCTTTCAATGTTCGGCACTCGTCGATGATGTGCCCCTTCATACCGGAATGGTATGCACAAAATTTTGTTTGGGTTGACCCATTGGGATGGATTTTCTAATGCCACATCGGGAACAGGGGTGATGTAACCAGCATCTTTCAACCTTTCATATAGCTGGTCGATGAGTTCAACAATAGCGGTGTACTGTCTGGGTGGCTTGCGGTCAAAGTTTGGTCGTGGTCTTGGAAAGTTTTGGCGAGTTGGAGGTGACTGGAAATGAGATGGTTGGGAATTATAGATATGATATGCAGTGGCAATTTGGGAATATCTAGGAGATGAAGGTTGATATGTGGGTGATGGTGCTTGGTATGTGGGTGGAGGTGTTTGATATGCGGGGGGTGGAGGTGTTTGACATGTAAGTGGAGATTTTGGGCCTTGAGCCACCATTACTGCCCCAATGTCTCTTTTCTTCGATATGCCGCCTGATTGTAGTGCCTTGTTTGTGGCCTGTAATGCTTCAAAGTTTGTTACCATCCCGCTTTTGATTCCTTCTTCAATTCTTTCTCCGAGTTTGATGATATCAGAGAATTTATGATTTTCAATAACCATCAATCTTTCATAATATTGTGGATCCTGTGCTCTGACGAAGAACTTATTCATCTGTTCCTCGTCCAAAGATGGCCTGACTTTGGCTGCTTCCGACCTCCAACGAGTAGCATACTCGCAGAAAGTCTCGGTGGGATTCTTCTTAAGGTTCTGAATGTAGAAAACATCTGGTGCATTTTCTATGTTGAACCTGAATCGGTCCATGAAATCAGACGCCATACTCACCCAGTTGGACCATTTCTTAAGATCCTAGCTGATGTACCAGGACAAAGCATCTCCCGTAAGACTTCTCATAAAGAGCTTCATCCAGATCTTTTCATCCTTTTTGACCCCAACAAGCTTGTTACAATAAGTCCTCAAATGAACCCTAGGATCACCTGTACCGTCAAACATCTCGACTTGGGAGGTTTGTAACGCTCTGGCCGATAGCATCCTAGGAAGCTCAAATTTATTCAAGGACAAGGATAAAGCTTTGGAATCTCAAAGAGAGCCTTTAACAAAATCTCAACCTAAAAAGCTGCAAAACAAGGTCATTGGACTTCAGGAGTGATCAAAGAAGTTGTTAGTTGAGAGAAAGTGCTTAAGGATAAAGTATATGAGTTATCTAGGTGTTATAATTATTTTATGGCCAAAGTTCATGTCCAAGAAGAGGTGGATTTGATCCCAAGAAACATCCTCTGAAGAAAGTCCAAATCAGGCCACTGTTGGACAATTTTGGCATCTAAAATGTGTCCAAACTTGCAGCCCATGAAGTCCTACATAAAATCACGTTTTTAATAGCATAGAAAGGACTTACTTGATGTTCAAGAAGGGTAAAATAGGCGTGCTACATGTTGAGTGCAAGTTGGTGCCAAGTTGCTTGCAAATTTCCTTCAAGATTTCCAAGATTCTATCCAAGATTGGTTTGAGACTTATTTCCATATATTTTAGGACTATATTTATTGCTTTCCTAGTTAGTTAAGGTTATCTTCCTTTTCGTAAGATTTTTGGAATCACTTTTAAGAATGACTTGGTTTTTGCTTCCTAGTATTTTTCTTTTCCTAAGGTAGTTGGACTTGTTGTCCAAAGTAGTTTAGGACTTTATGTCCTTATTTTTTTAGCCTTAATTTCGTGTCCCCTCCTACCTATATAAGGGGTATCTTCTTTATTTTTAGACTCAGATTATTCAGATTATTATCAATAAAAATTGTGAGATTTTTCTTCCACTCGTGTGAGTGGCTACTCTTGATTTATTCTTCAACCTTCAAAACTCAACTTAAGGTGGTAAGATTAAACTCTTTCGAAATCTTAGATCACTTCTAGGTATTCAAGAAAGGCAATAAGCTTAGGCTTATTATTGTTCTTGTTATTCTAAAGGGTCGGGTTTCACAATCTATCTCTTGTTTTTTAATTCTCTACCAAAGGCGATTAGTTCTTTGTTATCTAATTGTTGTTGTTAGGATTTAATTTCAAGAATAGACTTCTTGAATTCAAGAAACCCTGTCTTGAATTCAATCTATCTTTAATTTTCCGTCCTTTTTCGTTTCTTTATTTTCTTTTAGCTTCCGCACATTTCTTGACTTTCTTGTTTTTTTTAGTAATTCTTGAATCCCCTATCGTGTTGTTATCAAGTGGTATCAGAGCATAGGCTAATCAAGATTTCAATCTTGATAATCTTGGGAGGTTCTTGAGCAAAAAAACAAAACACAAACAAAAGAAAAACAAAAAAAAAACGAAAATCAGCCCAAAAAAAGTTTTATTGCTCATTATTATTTTTAGAATTCAAGTATTATTTGGTTTCCAAGTCAAGAAAGGAAACAAGAAGAGGGGATCCTTGTTCTTGAGGGTTAAGGAAACTTCTTTCCTTATTCTTGTGGGTTTTGGGTTTCCTAAAATTCTTTCCTTTTTTTTTCTACTAACATTCCTATTCTTCCTAGGTTTGGTCATTTACTTTTCTCTCTTTTTCTAACTCCATATTCTTATCACTAAGGGTTGTGACTAGGTAGATTTATTAATAAATCTAAATATTAACGACCAAGAGTTGAATTGAGTGGAAAAAGGCAAGAGAGGTGAGAATATTAGAAGGAAAAAGCAATATTTGAGAGTGACATAATTCTTCTAATCTTTGTTCAAGATGTTTCAAACAAGTAGTTATTGTGAAAGGAGGCGAGCTATGACTCAACAGCTTGAAAAGTCGAACTTATAATATAAGGAAGACAATGGTAAAGTTATTTTTCAAACAAGATCTAAAGTGATGTCTGCAATTTGTGCCCTTAGAATTGACAAAGAGTTTGCCTATAACTCAATTAGCACTTATATGGTTGAGAAATTGAACTTGCCTTATGTTGAGCATATTGAACCCTACATGTTTGGAGGAGTAAATGTAGATAAAAGAGTGTTATTACTATTCTCTATTGGAAGGTATGAGGATGCAATCTGGTGTGATGTGATTCCCATGAATAATTATCATGTCTGGGAAAGCCATGGTATGTTTATGAGAGAGATTAACGGGAAGAAACTCATTTGAGATTAACGGGAAGAAACTCATTCTTGGACCTTTGACTCCCTCACAAATTTGTGAAGATGAAAAGACCGTTAAAGAGAATATGGAAAAATATGAGAGAGAAAAGAATGAGAGGAGTAAGGGAGTGCATGTCGACATCCCAAGAGAGGAAAAAGGAGAGGTTGTGTTGAGTGAAGAGAATGAGATGATGTCAAGTGAGAAAAAGAGTGAGCTTAAGGGAAAAGAAAAGAGGAAAGGCAATGAGATAAGAAAAGTATGTGAGGTAGAGAGAGAAAAATATGAGGGTTTGAGTGAAGAGAAAGAAGAAAACTTTAGTGAGAGAAAAAAGGCTAAGGGTGAGGAAAAAGTTAGTCTTGAGATAAAAGCCAAACAGAGTGTGAGTAAAAAAACATGTTCTTTACTTCCTAACCCATGAACTCTTTCTTTTTTTAGTTCTTGTGTTTTTGTGCAGCCATATGTTGAAAGATCTTCTAAAAGGATAGGTGAGGTGTAAGAGATAGTGGTAAAGGAGCCCATTGGACTCCAACATGAATTAGGGCGAAATCAATTCTTGTTGGATGGTGGAAATAAAAGCTTGATTAATTTATTTGTTGTTGAACCTTTTGACTATTTTGATCCTTATTTACAGGTTTATGACATGGAGTTGCCTAAATATATTGCTAAGTTGGAGCCATTGCATAAAAGAATATAAGGTGAAGATGTTCCATTGGTAAATAAGTCCAAGTATGATATGTATAATTGGTTTATTCGAATTCTTTGCCTTTCTAAGAAACCTAAGGTATTTTTGGAGGTAATGAACTATACTCTAATTTCTTATGTTAGTGACTTTGTAATTTTTGTGGATGATGATATTTTGATGCATATCAAGTCATTAACTGTAATATCTAAGTTCAAGTGCAAGAGTAATTTGCTTCCTTTTGAAATTGAGTATGACATAGATGATTATGCATTCCAACTTGGTGGAAAGAGGCATGAAATTTATGAGAAAAAACTTTCTAATGAGTTAAATATTCTTTATTCTCTTATTCAAGTGCCTAATGAGTTTTCATGTGATAAATTTGCTAGAATGTAAGTTTTGTAAAAGTGCTTGCTTCTAGTAAAAAGGATATGAATGATTATTGTGATATTAGTCATCAAATACTCTTTCATGAACCTATGTATGACTCTTTCTGTGACGGTTTGAGCAATTATGTAGAATCCATTGATATTGCGAATATTATTGGGGAAAGTTATAATCATGAGCTTGAATATATTGAAATTTTTATTTTGGAATTTATGGGTTCTTCTAACGTTCTTGTGAATTTATGTGCTTCTTTAAATAGATTATATGTAGAAGAATCCATGAAATTTATAATTGATACTTGGCTATATCATAAAAGTGTCTTATTTGATACATGTGGTAGAGTTACTTGTTTTAAATGGACGTGTGATCAATCTTTTGTAATTTCATTGTCATGCACATTTTTTGACTACGTTAAGAGAGGTTTTTATGGGACAAATCTAAGTATGTATAAATTTTATTGGGATGATGATATCCATATGCTTTATAATGGAGTATTTACACCTATTAGGCTTCATTGGGTTAAGTGGACACATGGTCACAATCTTGTTTTATTTTTACCATTTTTCAGATTAGTGGATGCCATTTACCCGTGCATGTCTTCGTTTTCTTGCAAGGTCGAAATTCAAGGACGAATTTTCTTCAAGAAGAGGGGAATGATAGCATCCTAGGAAGCTCAAATCTATTCACGGACAAGGATAAAAGATTTGGAATCACAAAGAGGGCCTTTAACAAAGTCTCAAGCTAAAAAGCTGCAAAACAAGGTCATTGGACTTCAAGAGCGATCAAAGAAGTTGTTAGTTGAGAGGAAGAGCTTAAGGATAAAGTATATGAGTTATCTAGCTGTTATAATTATTTTATGGACCAAGTTCATGTCTAAGAAGAGGTGGATTAGATCCCAAGAAACATCCTCTGAAGAAAGTCCAAATCAGGCCACCGTTGGACAATTTTGGCATCTAAAATGTGTCAAACCTTGCAGCCCATGAAGTCTACATAAAATCACGTTTTAATAGCATAGAAAGGACTTACTTGATGTTCAAGAAGGGTAAAAAAGGCGTGCTACATGTTGAGTGCAAGTTGATGCCAAGTTGTTTGCAAATTTCCTTCAAGATTCTCAAGATTTCCAAGATTCTATCCAAGATTGGTTTGAGACTTATTTCCATATATTTTAGGACTATATTTATTACTTTCCTAGTTAGTTAAGGTTATGTTTCCTTTTCCTAAGATTTTTGGAATCACTTTCCAAGATGACTTGGTTTTTGCTTCCTAGTATTTTTTTTCCTAAGGTAGTTGGACTTGTTGTCCAAAGTAGTTTAGGACTTTATTTCCTTATTTTTTAAGCCTTAATTTCGTGACCCCCTCTTACATGTATAAGGGGTATCTTCTTTATTTTTAGACTCAGATTATTATCAACAAAAATTGTGAGATTTTTCTTGCACTCTTGTGCGTGGCTACTCTTGGATTTATTCTTCAACCTTTAAGACTCAACTTAAGGTGGTAAGATTAAAATCTTTCGAAATCTTAGATCACTTCTAGGTATTTAAGAAAGGTGATAAGTTTAGGCTTATTGTTGTTGTTGTTGTTATTCTAAAGGGTCGGGTTTTACAATCTATCTCTTGTTTTTAATTCTCTACCAAAGGCGATTAGTTCTTTGTTAGCTAATTGTTGTTGTTAGGATTCAATTTCAAGTATAGACTTCTTGAATCTAAGAAACCTTTTCTTGAATTCAATCTATCTTTAATTTTCCGTCCTTTTTCGTTTCTTTATTTTCTTTTAGCTTCCGCAGGTTTCTTGACTTCCTTGTTTTTTCTTTAGTAATTCTTGAATCCCCCATCGTGTTGTTATTAGAACTAGTTAATACAAGCTCAATTAAACTCTTTCGAAATCTTAGATCACTTCTAGGTATTCAAGAAATGTGATAAGTTTAGGCTTATTGTTGTTCATGTTATTCTAAAGAGTCGAGTTTCACAATCTATCTCTTGTTTTTTTAATTCTCTGCCAAACGGCGATTAGTTCTTTGTTATCTAATTGTTGTTGTTAGGATTCAATTTCAAGAATAGACTTCTTGAATTCAAGAAACCCTTTCTTGAATTCAATCTATCTTTAATTTTCTGTCTTTTTTTGTTTCTTTATTTTATTTTAGCTTCCGCACGTTTCTTGATTTTCTTGTTTTTCTTTAGTAATTCTTGAATCCCCTATCGTGTTGTTATCACTGGCAGTTCTACATCGGGTTGTATGCATGTGTCTTCATAGTTCAAACCTTCTTTTACTTTGCCGCCTTCGACGCCCTGAACCCGACTTGTCAACTTCTTGAGTTCTTCAGCCATGCTCTTGATGAGCAGGTCCTTCTCAGCGGATTCTGGTGTATAGGAAGTTGGTTGGATATATAGTGAGGTATGGTTTCTACGTATATGGGGTTGTTTTGGTGAGTGCTAGCTGCCTGGATGTAGTGGTGGTCATTGGATGAGTTTTGAGGATCAGGAATGGGTTGTGGTGTGTTCTGGGGAGTATGATAAGTGGTGGTTTGTGGGTATTGAATTGGTTGATGGTGGTGTTGTGACGGAGTTGGTATCGGTAAGGTATTGAGATTTTGAGGTGGGGTTGCATATTGATGTGGTGCAGAAGGGTTTTGTGGGTGTTGGTTTGGTGTGTTTTGGAGAGGTGTTGGGTTCTTTGTGTTTTGTTGGTTGATGTCGGGGACATTCAAGGTGGGTGATAAGTTTGCCAAGTTGCGGACCTACTCAAGCTCTCCCTGTTGCTCGAATATCTTTTGTTCCAACCTTAAGACTAGATCATTTGGTACCGGAGTACTTCGACCGTCTGAAGCTTCTACGTTCCGAGCATTCTCCTTTCGAATACCACTTAAGTCGTTCGTTTTTGCTTTTCCTTTGCCTTTCGTATTACTTGGAGCAGATGATGCCAGTATGGGCGAACCAACCTTAGGGAATGGGAATAAAGAATAAAGAAAAACAAAAAGGTAAACAAGTCAATAAGGATTCTGAAATGTTTGCAATATTTAAACACATATTGCGGGAATGTAAGTTCGTGTCCTAATTTTGGGACCTCATTGTGCCCGAGGTAAGTGATAGCAACTAGGTCGAGAATCCAAACTATAGTAAGAATTTGAGAAGTAAATGTGGAAGCAATAACAACAAGGAATTGAACAACTAGAATTAAAGAGATGAAAATAAAGGATATGAAAAAATTCAAGGAAAGAATTTCCAAGAACTTCCAAGAACGCAAGTTCTATAGCCTTGACAAGATCAAAGTAACAACGTCTTGATTTATGGAAGAAATAAAACGCCTTTACTTAAAAGCAATTCGAAACAATAGATTCGAATCTTGACCGTTTTACGAGTAACTTGAGACAACAATTAATAACTAGTATTAATCGCCTTCTAAGAATACTACAAAGGAATCAAAGATATTACAAAAGAGAAGTAATCTTACTACCTTGAACTATGAACTAGTAAAGGTTGAAAGATAAATCTCAAAGCACAAGTAACAAAGGTTCAAACGAACTCTCAAAGTATGATATACTTAATCAATAATGAAGTGTATTATGAATGAGAAGAACTCCCTATTTATAGGAGTACTAAGGCATAAAAGTCCTTAAAATTAGGTAGGGTGGTTGCTAAAGAGTAAGAAAAGTCATTAAAATTAGGTGGGGGCGGCCAAGACCCTTTGGGGCAGATTTGGGCCTTAAAACAACTAGTTTGGGCCATTGGTTTGGACTCCAATTGGGCTCCTTTTGAAACACCCCCTTTTGGACCTCTTTTAAACTTATTTTGAGCCCTTTTTGATGGACTTCAAGGGCTAATTTGGTGACCCAATCTTCCTCCTCTTGGACTTCAATTTGGACCACCATATAATTGTAAAATTTGGACAATTTATTTCCTTTGGTCTTGAGCTCTTCCTCTACAATTGAAAGCTTCTTTATTTGCCATTGAAGTCTAGCAACCTTAGTTTGCAACTCTTTAGCTTGAGATCTTGTATATGGCCTTGGAGCTTCCAAAACTCTATCCTTGTCCTTGATGCTATCACCTAGCCAATTCACATCCTTTATCCTTGAGCTCTTCCTCCCAATTAATAACTTCTTCATTTGCACTTGAAGTCTAATGATCTTGTTTTGTAATTCTTTAGTTTGACATCTTATTAAAGTTCATCTTTGAGATTCGAAAGCTTAATCCTTGTCCTTGAATAGAGTTGAGCTTGCTAGGATGCTATCAGTAAGCCTAGCGATAAATAAATTTGGAGAAATTTAGTGCCAATAATTGCCTCATTTCATTAATGTAAAAGTAGACAAACCAAAACGAAACTAAATAAGATAATGTTGCTAATGGCACTTGGCCTTATTACATTTGAAAGGAAAGCTAGTAAATCTAATCTACTTGGTCCTAGAAGGACCCTCTCCAGACTGGATGCTCTTGTCGATCAATTCTCCTAGCTCGCGTAGGTTCAGCAGCAGGAATGCCCTTGCCAGATGTCCTCCTTCATTTCCTTCAGCGTTCTCCAGTCGGTGACCCTTTTTCTCATCTTCCCTTCCAACTCCATTAAACTGTACTCCAGATATTCCAGCCTTTCACTGGCTTTAGCAGCTTTCTCCTTCCACTCGTTAATCATCTCCATGTCAGCCTTATGCTGCGCCATATGCTAAGCTTTAGACCCTCAAACCCTTTTCCGCAGCTTGTTGTACTTCACCTCTCCCTCATCAGCCTCGTATATGACTCTATTTCTTGGTCCAGCCCTTGGCTCAAAGACCCCAGCTATGTTGTGCTCCAACTAAGAAGGGCAAAGGTACGAGTGGCCCACATGATATCGATCTGGCTCAATAGTGTCCTTCTCCACAATAACCTTCATGGTCCACATGTGTTGCGCTTCATTCTTATACGGGATGGCGTCACCTTGGAAATTGGCTTTGAAGTGACACATCTTAGCAACACGTGGTATGATTTGTCTCCAGCCTACTTGCCTCATAACCTTGAGAGGAGCATAAGGGTATATTCCCCTCAACCCAAGCAATACCAAGTGTGGAAAATCTTTGGATCTGATGATGAACTCATCGGTAGGGACCCATTCGAACATCCACTGGACCTGATCCTCGGTCAAATTTTCAAAAAGTTGTACCCATCCCACAGCATCCTTTGGTTGAGCAAACATGTCTAAAATATAGTTCATTCTTTTGGGATGATGAAAGGCTATGTGATCATTCATGGCCTTCGCAGAAATTCTTGACGGTATTGTCCTTTTTGGAGATGTTTCAACAACTAGACGTGTAACAACAAGTTGCAACCCTCGAAGAATCTGAACCCCTTCTAGAAACGCTCCAAATCCCGGTACATGTCTACAACGATCATAGGGACGATAGTGTATGTCTCCCCCTCGATCCCGTCCATCAGAGTTTTGGTCACCATGGCCAGCCTAGTGTGGATTCTATCCCCTTAGATTGGGAATACCAGCATGCCCAAGAAACACATAATAAACAAGAAGACCCTACGATGAATCCAACCTAAAGAAGTTATTGAGAACTCATCATCAAAAATACGGTAAGAGCTACTGTGACCGTATCTTTCATAAAAAAAAATCAAAGGGTATGTAGGAGTCCTTCAAGCATGTCAAGTTGTCATTTTTCTTCAGCCCCATCATTTTCAGAAATCCCCTAGCAGTGCGATTTTCAGGTGCTAACAGATTAGGGCTATCCCAACGCAACCCAGCAAATCCTCTTATTTCTTCTAGAAGGGGAGTCATTTCTATGTTCCCAAAACGGAACACATCCTTTTCTTTATCCCAAAAAATAGTTACAGCCTCGATCAGCATTTTGTTGGACTGAAGATCCAACAGAGAAGGCAAGTTTCCTAAGACTCGTTTCCCATGGTTTTGGTCACATGAAGGAAGATCCTTCCACCAATCTAGCAAGAGTGAGGGTATGCTACCAACCATACCAAATCTGGGGACTTCGTGCCTCATTTTCTGCAAAACAAAAGAGAGTTAGGCCCTTTCCCCCCTCCATGCTAGTCTATTTATACAGTAATGATCAGCATATTGGCACTTATTTCTCCAAATTAATGCACATAATCGTGGTTACGTCCATTGGGATTATGAAAAACCCGATGGATTTTTGGACAAGGCTTGTCTTAAAGGGTTATTATGCGGACAACATATTAACCAGACTAGGTTTGACCATGATGCATGCACAATTAATTAGAGTAAGGATGCAATAGAGGTCTAGACTAGGACCCTCATGCGGACAACTTGAGGGGGAAAGGAATGGAACCGTCGAATGCACCATTGATCAACTAATTTTACTGTAAATATGCCTTTCCGAATTTAAATGGTGATATACAGGAAGAGCGCAAACACTCATCAAGCGTTGCTATATCATTAATTACACACGAGTGGAATATGATGTTGAGCATAATTTATGCAGCAATAAATAGCATGTTGTCAAGTATTTGCACGTAAGAAAAATAATAAATGCAGTATTTAAATAATTAAAAGACAGTTACAGAAAGGGAAACAAAGAGACAAGTCAGTTTCAAGAAAATAAAGAAATCAGAAATGCTTGAAAATAGACAGTTAAATTCAAATAAGGGGAAAGGGTAAGTGGGATAGATCATACTTGGATTAATTCACAAAAAATAAGTTCGTTATTGTAAGAGCCTAAAAATATCCCCAGCAGAGTCGCCATGCTGTCGCACCCCCTTTTCCCTTTTTAACGGGGAAGTCCGGGTTTCGACATTCATGGGGGGAACAACTCGTTTCCTTTTGGGAATTTGGGTGTTTGAAGAGTCGCCACCTTACGGATTAAGGTGTGTTAGGTCACCTAGAGCAATTAACTCATGTAACTAGTTTGCATTACCAGAGATTAGGGTAAGGGCTCGAAATAATCTTGAGAGAAAGGTGTTAGGCACCCCTCGCGGTCCACAATGGTGGGTCCCAGCCGAACTTAAACTATGTGAATTAGTCATTTTAACAAATAAACAGTTTTAACACATATTCGCAAATAAAGCATGTTTTCACATTCTAAACACATGTATGATTCAGGTAATGGAAGCAAGGGAGAGGTTTGAACAACTTGCATATATGTAAAGAAAAGGAAGTTCATAAAATTTAAACACATAGGATTGGGAAGGAGGAGTCCTAGGTTGGTTAGCCTACAGGATCACACCCATGCAATGTCCGGTAATCACTCCTCAACGAGGGGCTACACGTGACATTAGTGCGCAGTCATCATATCCTTACTACCCAATTCCCTTCCCTTGATCATAGCCTAAAGCAATCTAGCAACCTTAAAAGATATCTTATGAATGCACTACCCGTCCCTTCCTTCTGGCCCTGAGGTATTTAGGACCTCTAGATTGGGGAGTTCTAGACTATCCTAAGGTACTTAAAGGAGAAAAATCTAGGCGACAACCAAAACAATTAGGACTGGACCAAAGATGGAACAATTTTTACCTCCACAAAAAGAGCAAGCAAGTGCACGTCTTAAACACAATTTCAGGTATTTTAGAGAAGCCCTAGAACAGGATATCTAGGTGAGCAGAGAATATGCAGTATTGAGATTGGGTCAAAGTGTCAAAGAACTATTCAGTTTGTCAACTAATTTTAGACCTGTTGAATATGAGCAGTCACAAATAACAAAGCATAGCTTTACAGTTTGCAGGATTTTTAATCGCCCTATAGGCTTGCCTAGGCATGTAATAGTGATATCTTATGAGCATGGTATCTAATCATTGATCAGGAATGCAGTAAAACAGTAAACAATTTTAAACGGGAAATTTGGATCCTATAGGCATGCTTCCTAGTGATATTAGCTAACACAACGTTGAAGAAATGAGTAGATTCTTATAGGCATGTAAAGTAAAGCAAGCAGAATTTATTTGAACCAAAGAAAAATCCTATAGGCATGTTATCTAACAAAACACATTTGAGCCAAAAATAAAAACCTATAGGCATGTTATCTACCCAACTTTACCCACAGTATGCAACTACCCTCCCTTTTCATTAGTCACCCCAATATCTGTTAACAATTAATTATTACAGACCAATAATTAAATAAAAAAATACATAAATAGAACAGAAATTAAGCTATGGAGCCTGAAGTAGGCCCAAAGCAATTTCCAAGCCTTCAGTAGTCTCAAATGCCCAAAGTTTTATAGCCAATTTCATGTCTAGGTGTGTCAGAGTTCCCTAAAGACCTCAAGGATCCCGAGCAGTGCTCACACCCAGACCTTCCTCAAATAAGGACTGATTTATATGCAGTGTGGAAGTGCCAGCCCTGATATGCCAGAGTTTAGAGAGATCTCAAGGGTCTCTAAGCAGTACATATACTAGAGGGGCAGGACTTAATAATCTAAGAGTAAGTAAGAGTGCATAATGATTTGAAAGAGTTTGATAAACAGTATAAATAAATCTTTAGGAGTGAAAAGAATTTCTGAAAACCAGTACCAATTTAGAGGTAAAAACAATTTGAGAAAGTATGAAAAACAATTTTGCAATCAGAACACAAGTCACAGAACAAATAGCTTTAGAAAATACTTTAGCAAACAGTTTTCACACAAGGAAAGAGGGGTTGGGGACACATAGAATACACCTTAATGGAGCACATAGACAACATAGTGCATAGAGTTCTCAAGGGGTTCTACAAAACTAATAGGTTAGTCATTGAAACATGACGCAGAGATCACAGCAGAAGCACGTTGAGGGCATATAAACAACACAACTAGAATTGCACTAGAGAGACTAGATAACTTAACAGGAGTAAGGCAAAACAGGCAAGGACTTAAATGGACATGCTAGGCAAGTATTAACAAGTGTAGGCATGCTAATTACACAAAAACAAAGTTTAGGCATGCTAGATAAACTGTAGTCACGCAAGTAAAGTGAAAACATGCTAATCACATATTTGAATAAGGAAGTATTTGGCATGCGAGGTAAGCAGTAAATAGAAGCAGGAATGGACTTAGGTCAGATGAACTTAAGGCAGTAAATAAACACATATGTTTAGATTCTTAAGAATTTAAGTAGAGGCATACCAGTTAGAGAAAGAAAACACAAGATGTAAGACAGGTGTTGGGCAATTTCCAGCCTTGGCTTGCAACCGGCTAGACTAACAAAGATCACAAGTAGCAAAGAAAGCAGAGAGCTGTTTAGAGTGTAAAGTAGGGGTTGATGAACTAATGTTCGTGTGTAAAAAGTTAAAATAAAGAGAATTTATATAGTAGTTCAAGAGTAGAGCAAATAAAGTAAAGTAATCAATAATCAGCAATCAAGGAATTTCATAATCAATCACACAAAGATTCAGCATAGTCTTCTCCTTTAATAAAGGAAAATTAGCCAATGGTATTGACAGAAACTAATTAAGGCAAGAGGTTCAATCATATTGGGTAAAGAAGTAAGAATCGGAGACCTTATTAAGGAAAGGAGTTCGAATCAAACCAAAAATAAAGAACTTCAGCAAGTATCGCAGACAATTCAAATAAGGCAAGAAAGGTATTAGTTAGGAATCAACACATAGGTCTTAACGAAACAAATTGATAAATCAAGAATTCAAATCAACACTGATTTAAGGAGAGAAATATAAGATTACCATGAATAGCCAAAATGAATATAGACATATAGAATCAGTAGGGGAGTTGAACCAAAAACCTTAATAGAGGCACATTAGGATAAAAAATCACAAGACATCGAATTAAGCTAAAGAAAAATCACAGGAACCAAAGCATAGAACGAAATCTCTGCACAAGTAACCCAGACAAACTCAGAATCCAAACAAAATGTCAAAAAATTGAGGTTTTAGCATAAACTAGTTAGGGTTAAAGCAACTTTTACGAAATCGGTTAAAACACATAAGAAATAGAAGATTAAACACTCAAAATTATCAAACGTTTTGGAGAAAGAAATTTTCGGGAAACCCTAGTTTAAAAAAATGGAAAACCATTAGAAAATCAGAAGGTTAGTTTAAAACTCATGTGAAAGAGGTTCGATCCATCTTAGATCTTGCACAGATCTGAGAAGTTCAAAGGATAAAATTAGGGTTTCGAGAAGAACAACACAGAGATGAAGAAGTAGGCTTAGAAATCCATAGATCTAAAGCGATATAGGAAGATCTTACTCGAAATCGAACTGGAACGGCCTGAAACATGCGAGAAAGGGCCATAGGTGTAAACGGATTGACCCTGGTCCCTCGGGGACCTTAGAGATGGAGATACCAGCATATGAGAGGCCATTCGAGGTCTGCTGGTGGTGAGAAACCACCATGAACGACATCAGATGAATGTCGATGTGAGTGAGTTAGGGTTAGAATTTGAGAGCATTTGAGAGAGGAGGGGATCAGATGTCGGTATGAGAGGAGAGGAAATGAGAGGTTTGGGGGGAGGTCATTAGGGTTTACTTTAGGTAAAGGGGAATCTGGACCGTTGATCAAAATGATCAATGACCAGGATTTACAAGAAGTGGGTCGGATAGATAATGGGTTTGGGCTGGGTAGATTTTGGGCTTGGTTTAATTTTGAAATTGGGATTAAAATTGGGCTAGATATTTAGGCTAAATTTGAAAATAAAGGGGGCCATTTGTTAAATACCCTATTTAATTGATAAACAATTTTTAAAAATAACTAATATTATGTAAAAGAATGATTTTCATGCCTGGAGATATTTAAAATAATTACTTAATATTTAAAAATATAAAAGACTATTTTTTGCAGTAATGCGTGTGTGGGCTATAATTTGCAAAGTAATAACAATTGCAGCCTAAAAATACAAAAGTGACTATTTGTGCAACAATTACAACTTAGTACAAATGCAAATAATAAAATTAAACCACAAAAATTATTATAAAACTATTTGTGATGTAATTAGTGATTGTTTTATAAATAAAATACTGGGAAAAATTAGTTAAAATATTTTAAAAAATGCAGAAATTGAATAGAAAATACTAATTGATTCCAAAGCATAGTTTTAAAAATATTATGGAAAAAATTAGGTATCAACAATAACAGAGCTGGTCATAATCAAACCTGCCATGCAACTCCCTGTGACAAACACAAAAACCATTCCTTGGAACTACAATAAAACTGTGATGACCTACAAAGGCAAGGAAATCATAGAGGAAGTGGGGGAAACTGGAGGTTTGACTCGATCGGGGAGGTGTTACTCTCTAGAAAAGTTGAGGAAGGCCAAGCAAATCAGAGAAGGCCAATTGCCAATAAAGAAACCAGTCACTGAAGTAGAGGCGGGAGAGTTTTTGAAAAAGATTAAAGCTCAGGATTACTCAATCATCGACCAGCTGAGAAAGACTCCTGCCCAAATCTCTCTACTATCTCTGCTCATACATTCCAAAGAGTATTCCCGTGTACTAATCAAGATCCTGAACGAGGTACATGTCTCAGAGGAGACCATAGTGAATCAGTTAGAGAAGATGGCCAACAAATATTTTGAGGTGAATAGAATATCCTTTACTGATGATGAACTTCCCGAGGAGGGAGCGGGGCACAATAGGGCTTTGCACTTGATGGTCAAATATGAGGGGCATTATGTAAAACGAGTCATGGTTGATGGAAGATGTATGCCATCTCTCTACCTTGCAAAGCTTAAAGATCAATACAAACAGAATCCGACCCAACAATGTTCGCATCCAGGCTTTTGATGGCTCAGCGAGAGATACCATTGGGGAGATCAACCTCACCGTGACAATTCGGCCGGTTGACTTTGAGATTGTCTTCCAAGTAGTGGACATGGTCACTTTTTATAACTTTCTTCTTGGAAGGCCATGGATCCATATGACCCGAGTTGTGCCATCCACCTTGCATCAGATGCTCAAATTCGAACATGACAGGCAAGAAATTATTGTTCACAGGGAAGACGAGTCTTCCATTTATAAAGACCCGTTAATCCCCTGTATTGAGGCCAAGGAAGGGTGTGAGTCCATTGTCTATCAGGCTTTTAAAGTGGTCGCTTTGGACCATGTTGAGGAAGGAAAGCCCATTCTACATCTTCGTCTTTCCGCCACATCTGTAATGGTGGTTGCACTTATGCTGAGACAAGGTTATGAGCCAGGAAAAGGCTTGGGGAATCATTCCAAGGAATTGCGGAGCCTATTTCTCTATTCAATAACCAGGGTACTTTTGGCTTAGGCTTCAGGCCAACACAAGCAAACGAAGACAAAGCCAAGCAACGCAAAAAGCATGGATGGGTCTTGCAACAACCTATCCCTCACATTTTCTACACTTTTGTCAAGCCACGACTCCAAAAGTGTCAAAATTCCTCGACGCATGCAAACATCGATGATATTTGCCATGGCCTCAGCTAGATATTTTCTGAAGTGAATATGATCCAGGCTTGTGAAGGCACTAGTCGTGCTGATGTGCAACTAATTGGCCCAGACACCATGCTCAACAACTTGGAAGCAACTCCTCTACCCACAAGGAAGGAGTCTTGGTAGTTTGCTTTTGCAGCCTCTTGTATTTTGGGTTACTTTCAGGTTGTAATCCAAACATCTCAGTATGATTGTTTTGTTTTGATGTTAACCCTTCAATCCTTTCGAATTCAATGAAATGCAGTTCATGTTCGCATTAAGTTTTGTATCTTTTCCTTTTCCTAGTTCCTGTCATTTTGTTTCTATTTTAGTTTTGTTAATGCCGGCTTTAATAACATGATATGCATGCGGAATTCACGCACAGATCTTAAAAAGATGTTTAATATCGAAATAATGCATCAAGAGGTTGAATATGATGAAGATGAGGTTGTTGAGGAAATAAAAAGAGAGTTGGAACAATTTGAAAACAAGCCTAATCCCAACCTTAATGAAACTGAGCCGATTAATATCGCAAGTCATGAAAAAGTTAGAGAAACAAAGATAAGCATTCACACTGAACAACAAACCAGAGATGCCTTGATTCAACAAAAGTAACAAAAATTTAAAACATACACAAGTGACAAAATCAAAGAGGAAATAATGAAGCAATTGAGCGCCAATGTGGTCAGAGCTGTTTGATACACCACCTGGGTGGCGAATGTTGTGCCTGTGCCAAAGAAAGATGGAATAACCAGAGTCTATGTTTACTACAGGGACCTGAACAAAGCAAGTCCAAAGGATAATTTTCCTTTACCAAATATCCACATTCTTGTAGATAATTGCACAAAGCATGAGATACAATCGTTCGTGGATTGCTATGCTGGGTACCACTAAATTCTAATGGATGAGGATGATGCAAAAAAGACCGTTTTCACCAGTCCATGGGGTACTTATTGTTACAGGGTCAAGCCATTTGCTGTAAAACAACTTACATGAGGGCCATGACTATCATTTTTCACGACATGATGCACAAAGAGATTGAAGTATATGTCGATGATGTCATCATAAAATCAAAGACACAAGCTGATCACGTGTGCAATTTGGAAAAGTTCTTCGAACGACTTCGAAGGTATGACCTTAAGCTTAATTCACCCAAGTGTGCATTTGGGGTTCCATCTGGGAAACTCCTAGATTTTATAGTTAGCCGGAGAGGCATCGAACTGGATCCATCTAAGATAAATTCCATTCGAGATCTGCCACCCTAGAAGAACAAAAAGGAAGTCATGAGTTTGCTCAGGAGGTTGAACTACATCAGTAGGTTCATTGCTCAGATCACAACCACGTGAGAGCCCATCTTTAAGTTGTTGAAAAAGGATGCCGCTATCAAGTGGACGGACGATTGCCAAAAAGCTTTTGACAGGATCAAAGATTATCTGTCAAAACCCCTTATACTGGTCCCACCTGAACCTGGTAGGCCTTTGTTTTTATATTTATCAGTGATGGATAATTCCTTTGGATGCTTTCTAGGGCAACAGGATGCAACAGGCAAAAAGGAACATGCAATCTATTTTTTGAGCAAGAAGTTCACTAATTATGAGGTTAAGTACACCCTTTTAGAAAGGACATGTTGTGCCTTGACTTGGGTCGCTCAGAAGCTGAGACATTATCTTTTGGCCTACACTACTTACCTCATATCCAGAATGGATCCTTTGAAGTACATCTTCCAAAAGCCAATGCCCACTGGCAGGCTCGCAAAATGGCAAATCCTGCTCACAGAATTCGACATCGTCTATGTCACCTACACCGCGATGAAAGCACAAGCTTTGGCAGATCATTTGGCAGAGAATCCAATTGATGATGAGTACATGCCACTCAATACATACTTCCCTGACGAAGAGGTCAACTCAATAGAGGAAGTAGTTCCAGACAACAACCCTATATGGAAAATGTATCAATATAAAAGTAGTTGAGATCGGGGAAATCCTCATCTCACCTATTGGACAGCATTACCCTGCAACGTCCCGACTTCGGTTTTCCTGTACCAATAATATGGCAGAATACGAAGCTTGTATTATGGGTCTGAAAATGCCCTCAATCTGGATGTGCATGAACTATTGGTTATGGGAGATTCCGACTTGCTTATTCAGCAAGCCCAAGGTGAATGGGAGACTCGAGACATCAGGCTTATTCTCTACAGACAATGTGTGCAAGACTTGAGCAAAAGATTCAAATCCATCGAGTTCAGGTACATTCTCAGGTTTCACAATGAGCTAGCCGATGCCTTGGCTACTTTAGCCTGGATGCTCCCTTATCCAGGC
This sequence comes from Nicotiana sylvestris, assembly GCF_000393655.2. Lineage (NCBI taxonomy): Eukaryota > Viridiplantae > Streptophyta > Magnoliopsida > Solanales > Solanaceae > Nicotiana > Nicotiana sylvestris. The sequence goes on from NC_091062.1 coordinate 137,263,063, forward strand.
AACACTTATATTGATCCACTAGAAATCCAAGTTCGGAATCAACACGGTTACTGCAATACAACTGAGACAGAACCAGATGGTGAACCATGGTATCATGACAAAAAACGATTCTTGAAAATAAGAGAATATACAGAGCATGCCAAAGGAGATAAAAAAAGAACTATAAGGCGGCTCGCCAGTGGTTTCTTCTTGAATGGGGAAATTCTGTACAAGATGACCCTAAATTTAAACTTGTTGAGATGCATAGATGCCATAGAAGCGGAGCAGATCATGAGTGAAGTGCATTCGGGGGTATCCGAACCTCACATGAATGGATATGTTTTGGCGAAGAAGATTTTGCGAGCAGGGTATTATTGGCTTACTATGGAGCGAGATTGCTTTAGTTTTGTTCGCAAGTGTCACCAATGCTAGATTCATGGTGACTTGATTCACTCGCCTCCTTCGGAGTTGCATCCCATGTCCTCTCCTTGCCCTTTCGTTGCTTGGGTAATGGATGTTATTGGGCCAATCGAGCCAAATGCTTCAAATGGGCATAGATTCATTTTGGTTGCAATTTACTTCACCAAGTGGGTGGAGGCCATCACTGTCAAAGCAGTCACCAAGAAAGTAGTGGTAGACTTTGTTCATTCCAACATCATCTGTCGCTTTGGTATCCCAAAGACCATTATCACTGACAATGCATCCAATCTAAATAGTAATTTGATGAAGGAGGTATGCGAACAATTTAAGATTATGCATCGCCATTCTACCCCTTACCGGCCAAAAGCCAATGGAGCTGTTGAAGCAGCAAAAAGAACATCAAGAAGATTTTCAGGAATCCAAAGGTCCAGGCAATGGCATGAAAAGTTGCATTTTGCTCTTTGGGGATACCGTACGACTGCTCGCACATCTGTTGGTGCAACTCCTTATCTGCTTGTATATGTGTAACGACCCAGCCGGTCGTTTTAAGAATTAAAACCTGATCCCCTATTAACTGCTTTACCCATGTTTGTTTCTGCTATTGTGAGTTGACGGGAGGATTTATTTGGAGTTTCAGAGAGTTTTGGGACACTTAGTCCCTAAATGAGAGTTTAAGTTTTAGAATTTGGATCGTAGTTGGAGCAGTGTGGAAACTGCCTCGGAATGGAATTCTGTTGGTTTCGTTAGCTCTGTTGAGTGATTTTGGGCTTGGCGTGTTCGGATTGTGTTTTGGAGGTTCGTAGCTTATTTAGGCTTGAAATGTCGAAAGTTAATTTTTTTTGAAGTTTCCGGTTTGATAGTGAGATTTTGATCTAAGGGTCGGAATGGGATTCTGGAAGTTGGAGTAGCTCCGTAGTGTTGAACGTGACGTGTGTGCAAATTTTCAGGTCATTCTGAATGAGGATTGGTATAAGTTTGGATAGTGGTATATGACTTGTTCATGCTTTTGGTTAAGCTCCTGGGGGCCTCGGAATGATTCCGTATGGTTGACGGGAAGTTGAGAGTTAGAGTGTGCAGCTAAAGCTGCTGGATTGCTGTCATAACCATACCTGCGGATTGGGGACCGTAGGTGCGGAACCACAGAAGCGTGTGGGCAGCCGCAGATGCGGCCAGATGAGGGAAAGCCAGAAGTCGCAGGTGCGAAATGTTGCTGGCACCGGCGAGACTGCAGATGCGGTAAGTTGGTCGCAGGAGCGAAAGTCCGGGTTTTAATGAGTTATCGCAGGTGCGGTTTATATTCTGCAGAAGCGGGACCGCAGGTGCGATCCCATGGCCGCAGAAGCGGATTTGCTGGGCAGAAATAAGACATTTCTAGGGTTTGAAATCAAAAGTTAGAAAATTGATTTGGAGCTCGGGAGAGGGCGATTTTGGGAGGATTTTGAAGAGGAAATCAGTGGGTGACAATTCCTAATCCCTTTCTAGTTGTATTCCTATAATCTAATCTAAGTTTTGTCATTTAATTTTGGATTTGGGATGAAAATTGAGGAAAAGTGGAGAAAAGTTCTTAGGCCTAATTTTGGTATAAATGAACTCGTGAGAGTATAAGGATTCTGAATTTGTAAATTTTACCCGATTCCAAGACGTGGGCCCGAGGGACATTTTGGTCATGTTTCTTAATTTCATGTATTAGCATAGAATTAATTAGTGGAATCAGTTACTTGAAGTTATATTTACATTATGCAATTGATTTGAATAGATTTGGGCCATTTGGAGTCGAGTACTCATGGCAAGAGCGTGGTTTCAGGTTGATTTTGAGTCGATTCGAGGTAAGTGGCTTGCCTAACCTTGTGTGGGGGGGGGGACTCCCCTTAGGATTTGGTATTATTGATACTTGAAATGCCTTATCTTGAGGTGATGAGTGTGTACTTGTGCTAAATGTTGAAAAATCCGGTTTTCATTAAGTAACTATAATCGTGTTTTCCTTTCCTGTTTATACTTCTTGTAATCTAAGCCTATTGTTAGCTTAGGAAAGCATGTCTAATTGACTTAATTGCTTTACTTGCTCAAACTTCCTTATTTGGATTATGTGCAGCATGATAGGCTAGAAATACCTGTTTTACCTTGGTATCGAATTTGAATTGAATTGTGTATTCTTCGTGTTGTTGCTGTATGTTTACTTTGGGACTATCGGACGGCATCCCGGGAGATCCCCCTGTATGTTTACTTGGGGACTACGGATCGGTATTCCGGGAGATCCCCCTGCACTTTTATATTGGAACTACGGGACTGCACCCGGTAGATTCCCCTAGTATTACATTTGGGACTACGGATCGGTTTTCTAGGAGATCCTCGCGCACTATGAGTTGGACTACAGGACGACACCCAGGAGATCCACTGGATATTTATATTTGGGACTACAGGATGGTATCCTAAGAGATCCCCGGTTGTTATTTCTGTGTTGAGTTGTATTCCTTCTGTGATTATATTTCTCTGAGGTAGTTGTTGTTGTTCCTCCTCTTCCGTGTTACTTCTTACTATTGCACTTAATTATGCTGTCTTATTCTATAATATTATACCTTGTATTTCATTTAACCTCAGTAGGGCCCTGACTTTCTTCGTCGCTACCCAACCGAGGTTAGGCTTGGCACTTACTGAGTAACGATGTGGTGTACTCATGCCCTTTCTGTGCATGTTTTTCATATGCAAATCTAGGTACTTCGACTCAGCCCTACTACCCTTGAGTCGAGGCAATTTTTCAGAGACTTCGAGCTATATCTGCCGCATCCACAGACCGAGGAGTTCCTTTCTATTCTCTCTTAAAGTATTAGCCCTTCTGTACTTAGTTTTGTTTAGACATTCTAGAGTTAGATACTTGTAGACATTCCAAAGCTTGTGATTTCATGAGATCCCGGGTTTTGGGAAATGTTGTTTCAGTTCGAGAGTTTGTATTGTATATGTCGAGCGGCATCTCAAATGCTTCATTATGTTATTTCTGTAGTTATGGCTAGTTTTATTCTGTTATTTTCTGTTTTCCGCAATTTATAGGCTTACCTAGTCGTAGAGACTAGGTGCTGTCACGATAGTTCACGGAGGGCGAACTGGGGTCGTGACAAGTTGGTATCAGAGCTCTAGGTTCATAGGAGTCATGAATCACAAGCCGGTTTATTAGAGTCTCGCGGATCAGTACGGAGACATCTTTATTTATCTACGAGAGGCTATGTAACTGTTAGGAAAATTCCACTTCATTTGATTTCCTTGTTGTGCGATATTTTTGATATCACAATTCTAAACTTCTGTCTTCTATTCTTTCACAGATGGTGAGGACACGTGCTACCAGAGATGATCAGGCACTCGCGCCTCCTACTGGAGCCGTCGGGGCCGGGATAGAGGCCGAGGATGCGCCCGTGGTGCAGCTAGAGCACCCACACGAGCTACCGCCGAGGTGCCACCAGTAGTTCCCGCTGGAGCCCAAGAACCTGATATGCCTACTGCTACTACTACTCCAGCACTTTAGGAGACTCTTGCATAGTTCATGAGCATGTACACTACTCTACCTTAGGCAGGGTTGCTTTCCCTTGCTGCAGCCACATCTCAGGCCGGGGGATGAGCACAGACTCCCGCCGCCAACACTCTTGATCAGCGAGTGCATGTTTATCAGGTCCCAGAGATTATTCCTTTATCGCTTGTAGTCCCAGAACAGCCCGAGGACAGGGCAGCGGCTTCAGAGGATGAGCAGCTGAGGCTTGAGAGGTTCAAGAAGTATAAGCCTCCTGTATTCAGTGGTTTAGCATCAGATGATGCCTTGGGATTTCTGGAGGAGTGTCACCGTGTCCTCCGCACTATGGGTATATCAGGATCGAGTGGGGTTTCTTTCACTGCCTTCCAGCTTCGAGGAGTCGCCTACCAGTGGTGGCGTACTTATGAGTTAGACAGTCTGGATGAGGCAGCTTCATTGACTTGGACTCAGTTTTCAGATATGTTCCTGAGAGAGTTTGTTGCTTAGATCCTTAGGGACGCATGGCACGTAGAGTTTGAGCATTTGTTCCAGGGCACTATGACTGTTTCGGAGTATGTTGTCTGTTTCACTGACTTGGCTAGGCATGCACCAGCCTTAGTTGCTACTGTTCGCGAGAGGGTTTTCCAGTTTATGAAGGGGCTTATTCCCAACATCAGGTCTAGCTTGGCTCGTGAGTTGGAGATGGATATTTCTTATCAGCAGGTGGTGAACATTGTTAGGAGAGTGGAGGGTATGCATGCTAAGGATAGAGAGGAGAGGGAGGCCAAGAGGTCTCGAGAGTCAGGCCATTATTCTGGTGTCCGTGCTCCAGCTGCAGTTCGTCATGGTAGGGGTTATATGAGTCGCCCCATTCATTCAGCTCTTCCAGCAGCTAGTGGTATTCTAGATCCTCCTAGGCCTTGGGAGCCTTAATATGCACCTCTAGTATCTAGTGCACCCCTTGCGCGGGGTGCTTTTAGTGGTCAGTCCAGCAGACCTAACCCGAGCCAGTCACGTTTGAGTGTGGTGACACACGCCATATGGTGAGGGATTGCCCCAAACTTAGGAGGGGTGCACCTCCATAGACTTTTTAGCCACAGCGTGCCCCGCAGAGTTCTTAGGCTATGGTTACAGCTCCAGTTGCTACCTTACCTGCTCAGCCAGCTAGAGACGGAGATCGGGGAGGTAGAGGTCGCCCTAGAGGGGGAGGCCATGCCAAATATTATGCCCTTCCTACTCGTACTGAGGTTGTCGCCTCTGATTCTGTCATCACATGTATTGTCCTGGTTTGTCATAGAGATGCATCGGTTTTATTCGATCCATGCTCCACCTATTCTTATGTATCTTCTTATTTTGCCCCATATTTGGGTGTATATCGGGATTTTTTGAGTTCCCCTGTTTATGTTTCTACTCCTATGGGAGATTCTCTTATTGTGGACCGTGTTTATCGGTCGTGTGTGGTTGCTCTTAGTGGTTTTGAGACCAGAGACGATTTATTATTGCTCAACATGGTAGATTTTGATGTTATCTTGGGCATGGACTGGAACTATGATACTGGCTATGCCAGGTATTTCGCGAGTTGAGTGGAGGGGTAATTTAGATCACACTCCCAGTAGAGTTATTTCTTTCCTTAAAGGTCAGCGCATGGTTGAGATGGGGTGTGACGCATATCTAGCCTATGTGAGGGATGTTAGTGTTGATACACCTATAGTTGATTCAGTCCCAGTAGTATGGGACTTCCCTGATGTGTTTCCAGCTGATCTTCCAGGTATGCCACCAGACAGAGATATTGATTTTGGCATCTGTTGTTGGGCACTCTGCCCAGCTCTATTCCTCCGTATCGTATGGCTCCTCCTGAGTTGAAGGATCAGTTTTATTCGGCCCAGTGTATCACCTTGGGGTGCTTCTGTCTTGTTTGTGAAGAAAAAATATGGTTCTATGCATATGCGCATTGATTATCGCCAGTTGAACAAAGTTACAGTGAAGAACCGGTATCCTTTGCCTCGTATTAATGATTTGTTTAACCAGCTTCAAGGTGCACGAGTGTTTTCTAAGATTGACTTGCGTTCAGGTTACCATCAGTTGAAGATTCGGGAGCCAGATATCCCGAAGAATGCTTTCAGGACTCTGTATGGTCATTACGAGTTCCTTGTTATGTCATTTGGGTTGACCAATGGCCTAACAACCTTTATGCATTTGATGCACAGCGTGTTCCGGCCATATCTTGACTCGTTTGTCATTATCTTTATTGATGATATTCTGGTATACTCCTAGAGTCGGGAAGATCATAAGTAGCACCTGAGGATAGTACTTCAGACTTTGAGGGAAAGGAAGTAATATGCAAAGTTCTTGAAATGTGAGTTTTGGTTGGGTTCCGTGGCTTTCTTGGGTCATGTGGTATCTAGTGAGGGTATACGGGTGGATCCGAAGAAAGTGGAAGTAGTGAAGAGTTGGCCCAGACCATCCTCAGCTACAGAGATCCGTAGTTTTCTTGGCTTGGCGGGTTATTACCGTCAATTTATTGAGGGGTTTTCATCTATTGCAGCACCTATGACCAGGCTGACCCAGAAGGGTGCTCCGTTTCAGTGGACAGAAGAGTGTGAGGCGAGCTTCCAGAAGCTCAAGACATCTTTGACTACAACCCTAGTTTTGATATTGCCTACAGGTTCGGGGTCTTATACTGTCTATTGTGATGCCTCGAGGATTGGCCTTGGAGCGGTATTGATGTAGGACGGTAGGGTGATTGCCTATGCATCCAGACAGTTGAAGGTACATGAGAAGAACTATCATGTCCATGATCTCGAGTTAGCTGCTATTGTTCACGCCTTGAAGATCTGGCGTCATTATTTATACTGTGTTCCTTGTGAGATTTATACTGATCATCGGAGTTTGTAGCACTTGTTCAAGCAAAAGGATCTTAATTTGCGCCAGAGGAGGTGGTTAGAGTTGCTGAAGGACTATGATATCACTATCTTGTACCACCCGGGCAAGGCCAATATGGTGGCCGATGCTTTGAGTCGCCGGGCGGAGAGTTTGGGGAGTTTGGCTTATTTACCAGCAGTGGAGAGGCCCATGGCGATGGATGTTCAGGCCTTAGCCAGCTAGTTTGTGAGATTGGATCTTTCGGAGCTCGGTCGGGTTCTAGCTTACGTGATTTGTCGGTCTTCCTTATTTGATCGTATTAGGGACGTCAGTACGATGACCCTCATTTGCTTGTCCTCAAGGACAAGGTTCTGCAAGGAGATGCCAGAGATGTTCTTATTGGTGATGATAGGGTATTGAGGATGCAGAGTTGGGTATGTGTACCTAATGTTGATGGGATTTGGGAGTTGGTTCTAGAGGAGGCCCATAGTTTGCGGTATTCCATCCATCCGGGTGCTGCGAAGATGTACCAGGATTCGAGACAACACTATTGGTGGAGGCGGGTGATGAAAGATATAGTTGGGTTTGAAGCTCGGTGCCTCAATTGTCAGCAGGTAAAGTACGAGCACCAGAGACCGGGTGGGTTGCTTCAGCAGATAGAGATTTCGGAGTGGAAGTGGGAGAGGATCACCATAGACTTCGTAGTTGGACTCGCACGGACTTTGAAGAAGTTTGATGTCGTTTGGGTGATTGTGGATCGGCTGATCAAGTCTGCGCACTTCATTCCTATGTGTATTACTTATTCTTCGGAGCAGTTGACGGAGATTTATATCTGGGAGATTGTTCGTCTGCATGGTATTCCAGTTTCCATCATTTCAGACAGAGGTACTCAGTTCACATCACGGTTCGTGAGGGTCGTACACCTTGAGTTGGGTACTCGAGTGGAGTTGAGTACAACATTTCACCCTCAGACGGACGGACAGTCCGAACGCACTATTCAGATTCTTAAGGATATGCTTCGTGCATGTGTGATTGAGTTTGGAGGGTCTTGGGATCAGTTCTTGCCATTGGCGGAGTTTGCCTACAACAACGACTATTAGTCCAGCATTCAGATGGCACCGTATGAGGCTTTGTATGGTAGGCGGTGTAGATCCCCGGTGGGTTGGTTTGAGCTAGGTGAGGCTATATTATTGGGCACATACTTGGTTCAGGATGCTTTGGAGAAGGTTAAGGTGATTCAGGATAGACTCCGTACAGCCCAGTCCAAACAGAAGAGTTACGTAGACCGGAAGGTTCGTGATGTTTCCTATATGGTTAGAGAGCGGGTTCTGCTTCGGGTTTTGCCTATGAAGGGCGTTATGAGATTTGGGAAGAAAGGGAAGTTGAGTCCGAGGTTTATTGGTCCTTTTGCCATATTGAGACGTGTTGGGAGGTTGCTTATGATCTTGCCTTATGTCCCAGTTTTGCAGGAGTTCATCCGGTATTTCATGTTTCGATGCTCTGGAGGTATCACGGTGATCCGTCACACCTGTTGGATTTCAGTTCAGTCTGGTTGGACAAGGATCTATATGTTGAGGAGCCAGTGGCGAGATTGGACAGGCATGTTCAAAAGTTGAGGTTAAAGATCATTGCATCAGTGAAGGTTCAGTGGCGGGGTCAGCCGGTCGAGGAGGCGACCTGGTGGACCGAGCAGGATATGCGCAGCTGTTACCCTCATCTTTTCACTAATTCAGGTATGTCTCTATGCTCATTCGAGGACGAACAAATGTTTAAGTGTAGAAGGATGTAACGACCCAGCCGGTTGTTTTAAGAATTAACACCCTGATCCCCTATTAACTGCTTTCCCCGTGTTTGTTTCTGCTATTGTGAGTTGATGGGAGGATTTATTTGGAGTTTTGGGCCACTTAGTCCCTAAATGAGAATTTAAGTTTTAGAATTTGGACCATAGTCGGAGCAGTGTAGAGACGGCCTCGGAATGGAATTTCGTTGGTTCTGTTAGCTCCGTTGAGTGATTTCGGGCTTAGGGGCGTGTTCAGATTGTGTTTGGAGGTCCGTAGCTTATTTAGGCTTGAAATGCCGAAAGTTGATTTTTTTTAAAGTTTCCGGTTTGATAGTGAGATTTTGATCTAAGGGTCGGAATGGGATTCCGGAAGTTGGAGTATCTCCGTAGTGTTGAACGTGATGCGTGGGCAAAATTTCAGGTCATTCGAACGAGGTTTGATAGACTTTTTGATCGAAAGCGTAATTTGAGAGTTTTTGGAGTTCTTAAGCTTGAATCTGTGGTTAATTCGATGATTCGACATTATTTTAGGTGTTTTGAGGATTGGTATAAGTTAGGATAGTGGTATATGACTTGTTCGTGCTTTTGGTTGAGGTCCTAGGTGCCTCGGGATGATTTCGGATGGTTGACGGGAAGTTGAGAGTTAGAGTGTGTAGTTGAAGCTGTTGGATTGCTGTCATAACCGCACGGAATTACAGAAGCCGCAGATGCGGCCAGATGAGGGAAAGCCAGAAGTTGCAGGTGCGGAATGTTGCTCGCACCTGCGAGACCGCAGATGCGGTAAGTTGGTCACAGGAGCAAAAGTCCGAGTTTTAATGAGTTATCGCAGGTGCAGTTTATTTTCCGCAGAAGCGGGACCGCAGGTCATGGCCGCAGAAACGGATTTGCTTGCAGAAATAAGACATTTCGAGGGTTTGAAATCAAAAGTTAGAAAATCGATTTGGAGCTCGAGAGAGGGCGATTTTGGGAGGATTTTGAAGAGGAAATCAGTGGGTAACGATTCCTAATCCCTTTCTAGTTATATTCCTATAATCTAATCTTAGTTTTGTCTTTTAATTTCGGATTTGGGATGAAAATTAAGGAAAAGTGGAGAAAAGTTCTTAGGCCTAATTTTGGGGTTTTGATCTAGATTTTGATGTCGGATTGGAATAATTTTGGTATAAATGAACTCGTGAGAGTATAAGGATTTTGAATTTGTAAATTTTACTCGATTTCGAGATGTGGGCCCAAGGGGCATTTTGGTCATATTTCCTAATTTTGCGTAATGCTTAGAATTAATTAGTGGAATCAGTTACTTGAAGTTATATTTACATTATGCAATTGATTTGAATTGATTTGGGCCATTTGGAGTCGAGTACTTGTGGCAAGAGCGTGGTTTCGGGTTAATTTTGAGCCGGTTCGAGGTAAGTGGCTTGCCTAACCTTTTGGTGTGTGTGTTGGGGGGGGGAAACTCCCTTTAGGATTTGGTATTATTGATACTTGAAATGCCTTGTCATGAGGTGATGAGTGTGTACTTGTGCTAAATGTTGAAAAATCCGGTTTTCATTAAGTAACTATAATCGTGTTTTCCTTTCCTGTTTATACTTCTTGTAATTTAAGCCTATTGTTAGCTTAGGGAAGCATGTCTAATTGATATAATTGCTTTACTTGCTCAAACTGCCTTATTTGGATTATGTGCAGCATGATAGGCTAGAAATACCTGTTTTACTGGAATTTGAATTGAATTGTGTATTCTTCGTGTTGTTGTTGTGTGTTTACTTTAGGACTACAGGACGGTATCCCGGGAGATCCCCCTGTATGTTTACTTGGGGACTACAGATCGGTATTTCGGGAGATCTCCATGCACTTTTATATTGGAACTACGGGACTGCACTAGGTAGATTCTCCCAATACTGAGTATTTACATTTGGGACTACGGATCGGTATTCTAGGAGATCCCCGTGCACTATGAGTTGGACTATGGGACGACACCTGTGAGATCCACTGGATATTTATATTTGGGACTACAGGACGGTATCCTGGGAGATCCCCGGTTGTTATTTCTGTGTTGAGATGTATTCCTTTTGTGATTATTTGTCTCTATGGTAGTTGTTGTTGTTCCTTCTCTTCCGTGTTACTTCTTACTATTGCACTTAACTATGCTGTCTTATTCTATATTGTTATACCTTGTATTTCATTTAACCTCAGTAGGGCCCTGACTTTCCTCGTCGCTACCCGACCGAGGTTAGGCTTGGCACTTACTAAGTACCGCTGTGGTGTACTCATGCCCTTTCTACGCATGTTTTTCATGTGCAGATCCAGGTACTTTGACTGAGCCCTACTACCCTTGAGGCGAGGCGATGTTCTAGAGACTTCGAGGTATATCTGCCCCGTTCGCAGACCGAGGAGTCCCTTTCTATTCTCTCTTAAAGTATTAGCCCTTCTGTACATACTTTTGTTTAGACATTATGGAGTTAGATACTTGTAGACATTCCAAAGCTTGTGATTTCATGAGATTTCGGGTTATGGAAATGTCGTTTCAGTTCGAGAGTTTGTATTGTATATGCCGAGTAGCATCTCAAACGCTTCATTATGTTATTTCTGTAGTTATGTCTAGTTTTATTCTGTTATTTTTTGTTTTCCACAATTTGTTAGGCTTACCTAATCGTAGAGACTAGGTGCCGTCACGATAGTTCATGGAGGGCAAACTAGGGTCGTGACAATATGGAACTAAAGCTGTTATACCAGCAGAAGTCGAAATTCCCTCTCTCCGAATCATTATGGAATCGGAGATTGAAGACACTGAGTGGGTCAAGACCCGATTATAACAGCTAATGTTGATTGATGAAAAAAGGCTAGCGGCAGTGTGTTTTTGCCAGTTATACCAGCAAAGAATGGCACGCGCTTACAACAAGAAAGTGCGTCCAAGGCACTTCGAGGTAGGCCAACTCGTTCTGATATGCATTCTTCCACACCAAGTAGAAGCTAAAGGAAAGTTCATCCCAAACTTTCAAGGACCCAACATCATCAAGAAAGTGTTAGCAAAAGGGGACGTGCACTTGCTAGATGAAGAAGGACGGGTACCAGACATGACTATTAATGCAGATGCAATCAAAAGATATTCCGTCTGATATATGCCCACTGTAGAACTTTCACGAATTGATTTTCTCAGATCAATATGATGAAGGCTATCATTTGCTCGCTATTCCAAATAGGTGTCACTCTTTTGTTAACCCTTTTGAGTCGTATTTGTCTTCTTTGTTTTGCACCTTCTGGATCCTCTATACTTGTATAAAAAAAAAGAAAAAAAAAGAAGCCAAACAACTAATCTTTTAAGTCATTGAACTACGTCCGACCTAATTTCGAAAAGATACGTAGGCAGCCTTACCCTGGGTTCGGTCCCATCAGAACAAAAATTCATATTCCTAATACTCCAAAACTGGGGCAGAAGTTTGTTTTATATTATAGTTTTTCCTATAAAAACAGTTCCAAAAGTTGTAATTTAGTTCAAGGTTCTTTTCGTCTTTTCCTTGTTAGGAGCTTTTGATCGATCTTTGAGAATGTTTTAAGTCCCCATGCCAAGGGCATTGGGCAACCTGCCGCATGCAGTATTTTAGTCCAAAAAAAAAAAGAAAAAAGAAGGAAATGAGAGAGTCTTATCGGTGAAAACTCGTATGGGCACTGTAAGGCGATAGTGAGCAGAGAAATGAGAGAGTCTTATTGGTGAAAACCCATATGGGCATCATAAGGCGACGAGTAGAGAAATGAGAGAGGCCAGTTAGCGAAAACCCGCAAAGGGCACTACTAGCCGAATGAGGGTCTTCGATACTCTGGCATGAGCACAACCAAGACAATTTTAAGATGAACATTTGCGATGCTTTTTGAGAGTTAGACAGCTCAGCCGGATCAGGCGTCCAGTCAAAAATGCATGTCATAATTCATTGAAGTCGGCACATACCTCCAGATAAGTCTCCCTATTCCGTTTCCCGAAAGGGACACCTTTTTGTTTAAGCACAATTCTTTTTTACTCTCAATTATTCTTCTGTTTTTACCCATAATTTTTCATTGAGTCCCTTTCAATCTAATCTTGCATCGAAAAGCAAAGAATTGGCTACAAAACTGGCTACAATTTTCCCGTAATATCGAGCACAATTTGGGGCATATATGGCAATAACGAAGGCACGAATCCATTTGTGAGCTTATTTGATAAGGTGAATAAAGTGTCTCAAAGAAACTGAGAAGGTCGCATAAGCAAGACCTGCTTCAAGAGAAAAGTTGTTAAGCACTACAAACACAAACTGGTACTGGGTTCAAGACAATCGAATTTGATTTTAAAGGGAAAAACTGCCTTGCTTAGGGACAAGGGTTAGCGGTACCATGGACATCCGAGTATGAAACAGTTAGGGGGCAACGTTGGAAAAGAAGGTTTCCAGAATGCAATACAGAGTACCCGAGCACCTCAGTACCACACTGATAGAATCAGTTTTTCAACACCGAAGTGGCCGTGAATTCAAACGACAACAGGGCATCAAGGCCACAAACCAACCACCACTTTGAAAACTCACAATTTTTTTCTTTGTTTAAAGCAGGAACAAAGCAACACAGAACGACAATTCTCAAAGGAAGAATGTGACCAAACGTAAGCTCCTAAAAATCTCTATTTTCTTTTATTTTCAGCATGCATCACTATTGTTCACACCTCCCATTTTCGTAGCTTAACTCAGAGTAGAGCCGTTTTGCCTAGGGGGATCCAGCTCATATTTTCGGCTAGAAGTACTCTTCGCTCAGGTTGTTTTACGTAGCTTAACTTAGATAGAATCCTTTCACCTCGGGGGATCCAGCTCATAGTTCCGAGTAGAAGTACTCTTCGCTCAGGTTGTTTTACATAGCTTAACTCAGGTAGAACTGTTTCACCTAGAGGGATCCAGCTCATAGTTTCGGGTAGAAGTACTCTTCGCTCAGGGTGTTTTACGCAGCTTAACTCAGGTAGAACCGCTTCGCCTAGGGGGATCCAGCTCATAGTTCTGGGTAGAAGTACTCTTCGCTCAGGGTGTTTTACGTAGCTTAACTCAAGTAGAATAGTTTTGCCTGGGGGGATCCAGCTCATAGTTCCAAGTAGAAGTACTCTTCGCTCAGGTTTTTTACGTGGCTTAACTCAGGTAGAACTGTTTCGCCTAGGGGGATCCAGCTCATAGTTTTGGGGTAGAAGTACTCTTTTCTCAAGATGCTTTACGCAGCTTAACTCAGGTAGAACCGTTTCACCTAGGGGGATCTAGCTCATAGTTCCGGGTAGAAGTACTCTTCGCTCCGGCTGTTTTACGTAGCTTAACTCAGGTAGAATCGCTTTGCCTAAGGGGATCCAGCTCAAAGTTCCGGGTAAAAGTACTCTTCGTTCAGGGTGTTTTACGTAGCTTAACTCAAGTAGAACCATTTCGCCTAGAGGGATCCAGCTCATAGTTCCGGGTAAAAGAACTCTTCGCTCAGGTTGTTTTACATAGCTTAACTCAGGTAGAAGCGTTTCGCCTAGGGGGATCCAGCTCATAGTTTCGGGTTAAAGTACTCTTCGCTCAGGGTGTTTTATGTAGCTTAACCCAGGTAGAACCATTTCTCCTAGGGGATCCAGCTCATAGTTCCGGGTAGAAGTACTCTTCCCTCACGGTGTTTTATGTAGCTTAACTCAGGTAGAACCGTTTTGCCTGGGGGATCCAGCTCATAGTTCCGGGTAGATGTACTCTTCGCTCAGGGTGTTTTGCGTAGCTTAACTCAGGTAGAACCGTTTCGCCTAGGGGGTCCAGCTCATAGTTCCGGGAAGAAGTACTCTTCGCTCAGGGTATTTTACGTAGCTTAACTCAGGTAGAATTGTTTCGCCTAGGGGGATCCAGCTCATAGTTCCAAGTAGAAGTACTCTTCTATCAGTTTATTTTACGCAGCTTAACTCAAGTAGAACCATTTCGTCTAAGGAGGTCCAGCTCATAGTTTCGGGGTAGAAATACTCTTCGCTCAACATGTTTTACGCAACTTAACTCAGGTAGAACCGTTTCGCCTAGGGGGATTCAGCTCATAGTTCCGGGTAGAAGTACTCTTCGCACAGGTTATTTTACGTAGCTTAACTCACGTAGAACCGTTTTGCCTAGGGGGATCCAGCTCATAGTTCCGGGTAAAAGTACTCTTCGCTCGGGGTGTTTTACGTAGCTTAACTCAGGTAGAACCGTTTCGCCTAGGGGGATCCAGATCATAGTTCCGGGAAGAAGTACTCTTCGCTCAGGGTGTTTTACGTAGCTTAACTCAGGTTGAACCGTTTCGCCTAGGGGATCCGGCTCATAGTTCCGGCTAGAAGTAGTCTTCGCTCAGGGTGTTTTACATAACTCAGGTAGAATCGTTTCACCTAGGGGGATCCAACTCATAGTTCCGGGAAGAAGTACTCTTCACTCAGGGTGTTTTACGTAGCTTAACTCAGGTAGAACCGTTTCGCCTAGGGGGATCCATCTCATAGTTTCGTGGTAGAAGTACTCTTTGCTCAAGATGTTTTACACTGCTTAACTTAGGTAGAATCCTTCTGCCTAGTGGGATCCAGCTCATAGTTCCGGGTAGAAGTACTCTTCGCCCAGGTTGTTTTACGTAGCTTAACTTAGGTAGAACCATTTCGCTAAGAGGGATTCAGCGCTTTATTAGTAATACAGGGTATCAACCCTTGGTTACATTGCTCATCAGTAATACAGGGTACCAACCCCTGGTTACGTTCCTTTCCAGTAATACAGGGTACCAACCCCTACCTTCTAGTGATAAAGGTACCAATCCCTGGTTACGTTCCTCCTTAGTAATAGAGGGCGCCAACCCCTAGTTACATTTCCTTTCAGTAATATAGGGTACCAATCACTGGTTATATCCCTTCCTAGTGATACAGGGTACCAACCTCTGGTTATGTTGCTTTCTAGTAATATAGGGTGCCAACCCCTTATTAAGTTCTCTTTCAGTAATACAGGGTACCATCCTCTAATTCCATTTCCTTTGGTAACACAAGCAATTACCCCTCGTGGTTGCATATCATTACATAGCTAGTTTATTATACTGCCTTTGTCTTCGTTTTAACAAATTAGATAGTTACAGCTTTCTCTAATAACTCACAAAAATTTTCTAGTGCCAGACTAGGGCAGAAAAATTGTTTTGTTCGTCTTTGATGGATTGCAGGTTCCTCCATATAGCACAAGTGACGATTAAAAGCTTGCAGTTTCAGTTTCTCATAAGAAGAAGTCATTCGATCACAAGATAGTTGGAGTTAGCTTTGATAATGTGTCAGCAACCCAGCCTCTTAAGTTTTACCTTGCCAAATTCTGATCGGGAAAGCAAGCAACTGAGATTGAGTCATAATCTTTTCTTCAAAGATCATCAAGATCCAATCTAAGGTCAACACAAGAGAGCAGGTCAAGAATCAAGATTTGACTCCAGAAGGCATATAGATAGGAATTTTGTAACTCTTAGTTTGCAGACATATATAGTTCTCTCTCTTTTAATTTTGATGTAAGCAACAATTAACAGTAACAACAACAACAACAACAGCAACAATAGTCTTAACTCCAGTGTTCGGTAATCCCAGCTACTGAATTTTTTCAGAGCTACACTGACATGATTCCTTTATAGCCAAGGATATGTAGGCAACCTCAGAAGCAAGGTTCGGTCACTTCTTTCAAAAAATGATTCCATCAGAGTAATATATGAGCAAGTTAGCCATGGCATTCACTTTCTTTGCACGAGAACTCTTCATGTTCTCGAGCAAAGAGGTGCAGCTGTAAATGCCCATTTTTTGTCATATTTTCTTCTTTTTATTTGGTGTTATTTGGATTTAATTAGTCTAGTTTGTTAAAGAGGTTTAAGGGATTGGATTGATGCCTATTTCAAATGAGTTACAAATCAGGCCCAATTTTTTAGCCCAATTCGGTCATACCTGGTCTATTAGATGGCTGTCCAAGAAAGATCTTAAAACGACGTAGTTTATCTTGAAACTGCGTCATTTCACTTAATAAATTCAAGACTTAATCTCAACCATTTATCACCTTTTGATCTAATGGCCCTCATTCATTTTCCATTCCCAATATTTAAGCCCTCCAATACCCAAAATTTTACCCCATTTCCCCCTTAATTTTCCCTCTTCTTCCTCTCTCTTCTCACCCTTTCTCATCTCTCTAACCTAGCCCCCAGCTCTGCCCGGTGCTGCCCACCGCAATTCGCCACCGGCGGCGGAGCACCTCCAAACACCCCCAGTCATCATCATACACTCCCCTCAACCTCCTCTTTCCATATCTTCAAATAATATCCTTCAAAAACTCCTCAAACTCTACGAATTTTAGATCTAGAAAAGCCATAGCCGCACTTTTTTGTCAAATCCGTGAATATTGAGCCACCCCTTTCACCCAACGCTTGCATAGAAGTATATAGCTCGACAAGGGCTATCATTTGGTATTGGTTTTGACCCAATCTCTGGCGAAGCTACCATCCGGCTACCCCACTACTGATCCACCACTGTCACTGCCACCACTCGTTGCCAAACTACCTCTATCCGCTTCTATAAGCCACCATGCCCCCGGTTTATTGCTTCCTCAAGCCACTGACCCATCTTTCGGCATATGGTGTATGAGTTGGCAAGAAACCTGGAGTTCGGTGGCCATACTTCATCCCCCGGGTGGCGTTAGGACGAGCAAATTTGAGTTTACGAATTTAGGTATCAATCCATAGACCTTCGTTCCCTCACTAATTTTTGATTTTTAATAGAAATAGCTTTTGATTTCTCTTTTGGTCAATTAATGTTAATTAGAATTTAAAATTAATACATTGTTGATTAGTTATCTTTGTTCGTTGAATCGTTCACTTAGTTAGTCGTTTAGTTAGTTGATTTTACTCGTTGTTCGATAATTTACTAATGTTCATTTAAGTTTTGTTTTGGGTGGTGTTTCCTTATTTCAATCGACCATTATTAGTTCTCGTTAATTGATTAGTTTTAGTTTAGCATTTGGATACTTAGTTCAATTACATTTGAAGTCTTGTTTCTTGCTTTGCCAATTCATAGTTTGTTTGAGTATGAGTGTGTTAGCTTGAGTTTCAGTCATGATAAAAGCTTAATATTTGAGTGTAAGGTACTTGTTTGGCTGCTTTTTACTGTTTAAAGGTTGTTTACAGTACACTGCTCCTAACACTGTTCATAGTTGGTGAAAATTTATCTTTTGGACAGATTTTTGACCAAAAATCTTTCCTTTGAATAAGGGACAGATTTTAGGTGGAAATCCGTCCTTTGGACAGATATCCGTCCTTTGGACATATTCAATCAAATAATTCAATCTCTTTCCTTTTCTATAAAGGAAGAGTTCTTTCCTCACACTTAGCGATCATCTTTTACACTCAAAAAGGGGCACATATCTTAAAGAAATCAGCAGTTGTGCACATATGGCAAGCTGAAATTTCAGAGCTTTTGTGAGTATTGTTTGTGTGCAAAATCTTTGGAAAGACAAAAAGATCTCTTAAGTAATTTCTGGGGTTACTAGTTGCTAGTTCAAGTGTTTTCTTGCTGGGTTTTTCGGGGGTATTCTTGAGTTCTGTTAGTGCTATTTTCTACTGTCCGTTTGGGGCTGTTGTTGCTGGGTTCTTGTTTATGCTGTGTTCGTTGTTTCTAAGTACTCGGGGGTCATTTAGCTGCTAAAATTCTGTAACTAGGTAATTGTCTCAAACTTCTCGAGTAATTTTCTTCTACAATAGATAATGAAGATGTTATTTTTATCCTTACATTATTATAAGAAAAATGAACAAATGTTCAACTTTGCATCTTCAGATTGAATCCGTTTGTTTGTTTGTTTATATTTAGTTGTCTATGTATCTTAGTTATAAATGATAAGTTAATGCATTGATAAACATGTAAAAGGAAAGGAATTAAAAAAGAGCTTCAGCTTTCTTGTTCTTTAATAACTATGTTAAAATACATACTTTATTAATACATGTATTTTATATGAAAGATCAGGTCTCGTTGCATTAGTTTAAGGAGTTTCATTTTGTCTGCACAATGGTTAATTTTACTTGTCTTTTGAATATGGTTTGAAAGTAATTAAGTGAGTTTTGGACATATAATTGAAAAAGAAACATCATGTTTATCTGAGCGCTAGAATGAAGTTATGTATTTAGTGGAAAGCTTATTGACCATTGTTTGAGTTTTAGACTCATTTGTTGAAGTGTTTTGAGGTACCATGACTAAGAATCTAATTTTTTACATTCATGCTTAATTTTTTTTTCTAGTTGTTATTATTATATTAGTTACAACTATTTGGTTTAGAGTTTTGCTTTAAATATTCAATATAGTTAAGTTTGTTTCCTTTTAATCAAATGCTGGACTTATTAATAAAAGGAAGGGTGCATAAGGCAAATTATTTTGAACCTGAATTGGGTCATGGGGTGCACACTAATAGAAAAGAAAGGATACGTGTCACATAAGTTAAAATTTTGCAAGCACAATATTAATAGAGCTATCTAGTCTACTATCAATATAGATCGGTATTGTTTTATCAAACTCCTACCATATTTGCAAATAAGTTGGCACATTTCTTGCACCTTAGCTTAGTCGAAATAATTTTACTAAAATCACTTTTTTTATTTAAATAAATAAATACCTTAGTCATCTTAATAATTAATTTAAAATGCTATGCAACTACTATAGGCGCTTTAACTTTTTACGGAATTGCTTGCGTAGCGTGATGTTTAACATTCAATAAATTAATTTAACAATCTTATACTATATCCAATATCTTTAATTATTTTCTAATTTAATTAATCCTTTGCTAAAATAGCGGATTCACTTGCGTAGCGCGATAGTTGATATTTAATTAATTTTCTCAAATGTAGTTATTTTTCCAAAAGTCATAGCGTGCTAATAATCCTTTGTCATGACTGCGGATTAGCTTGCGTAGCGCTATTATAACAAAATTAATAAAATTCGTCTAGATCGCACATTCGTTTGTGTGGTGCGATTAGGACAATTTAATATTATTCAAATCATTCTTCAACAATTTTAATAAATAAAAGCGGATAAGTAAAACACGGAAATCCATTAAAATACAATTTGTACAAAATTAATTCAAGCCAAGTTTAAGTCAATAAAGCGACCGTGCTCGAACCATGGGACTCGGGGAATGCCTTACACTTTCTCCCCGGTCAACAAAATTCCTTACCCGGACTTTATTTTCGCAGACCAATAATAAAAGAGTCAAATCTTTCTTTGACTAGGGATTCAAATAAAAGGTATCTTGGAACACCCAAAAGTCAATTCCAAGTGGAGACTTTGTAAATAAACTAATCCCTACTCAAATTTGTCACTTTAATTGGAAAAATTCTATAACCCACAATCCAAAATACATATCTTTTGCGGGGGTAGAAAAGGGGTGTGACAATAATACCTAAAGTGAAGCTACTCATGGCCTCAAACTACCGAACGACGCGATATAGCTCAAAACGACCAGTCGTGCGATGAGCATAAAGTTCATCTTTTATTTCAGAAGTCAAATCTACATTCTGAGGCCTTGAAAACCTCTTTTTGTCTCACCTCGATTTGCGTATGTAGTTCGGGCGTGTTTCCGAAAAGCTTTTATGTGAAATCATAGAAAAATAATGAATTTGGTCATTAAAATTGGTTAAAGTTGACTTTTGTCAACATTCTTGGTAAATGGACCCGAACCCGTGATAGAACGATCCCGTAGGGTCTGTAGTAAAATATGGGACTTGGGCGTATGCCCGAAATCGAAAATTCCGAGGTTGTAACGACATGGCCGGTCATTTCATGAATCACCACTCCGTTTTCCCTATTTCTGCGTCTTTATGTCTTGTTTAGTCGTATTGCATGGTATCGGGTTGGTTGGTTCAAGTTCGGAATTGTTTTGGTGAGATTTAAGACACTTAGTTCTTAAGTTGGTCTTTTAGTTGGAAAAGTCAACCGGAAGTTGACTTGTGAGCAAACGATCTTGGAATTTAGTTTTTATGATTCGGATAGCTTCGGAAGGTGATTTGGGACTTAAGAGCATGATCGAAATGTAATTTGGAAGTTCAGAGTAGATTTAGGCTTGAATTGGCAAAAATGGAATTTTAAAGTTTTCCGATCGATATGGGAGATTTTGATATAGGGGTCAAAATGGAATTCCGGGAGTTGCAGTAGGTCCGTTGTGTTATTTGTGACGTGTGTGCAAAATTTCAGGTTATTTGGACGAGGTTTGATAGACCTTTTGATCAAAAGCAGAATTCAGAAGTTTTTGGAACCTTAGGCTTGAATTCGATGTTATTTTGTTGATTTGAGGTTGTTTTAGGTGATTCGAAGTTTGGTATAAGTTTGGATAGTAGAATATGACTTGTTCGTGCTTTTGGTTGAGGTCCCGAGGGTCTCGGGGTGATATCGGATGGTTGACGGGAGTTTTGGAGTTGGAAATTTGCAGCTGAAGTGCTGAAGCTCCTGTCACAACCGCACCTGCGGCTTGGGTACCGCAGGTGCGGGACCGTAGAAGGGGACTATAAGCCGCAGATGCGGAATTGGGTGTGGAGAGCTGAAGGCGCAGGTGCAGAAGTTGGGTCGCACCTGCGAGACCGCAGGTGCGGTAGTTTATGCGCAGGTGCGGTTTTGAGGGTTTAAGTGGAAACCACAGAAGCGGTCGTCTGGCCGCAGAAGCGGCTCCGCAAGTGTGTAAAATGGGCGCAGGTGCGAAAACCATGGGCCAGAAAGTATATAAGGTTTCCTTCACGAATTTTTGGTTATTTCATTAATTTTCTCATACGGGTTTGAGTTTGAGGGAGCTAATTGATGAGGGATTTCAAGAGGATTTCGTGGAGGTAAGGTTTTTGGGCCCTAAACTTGTTTCTATGATGGTTTTTGACTGATTAAGCTTGAAATCTATGGAAATTAGTTGAATTTGGGGATTTAGGTCTTGGAAATTGGAGACCTTAATTTAGGGATTTGAGGGGTCATTTGTGGTCGGATTTTGGTATTCTTGGTATGTATGAACTCATGGGAGGATAGGGAGTTTATTGATGTAATTTTTAATCAGATTTTGAGATGTGGGCCCGAGGTTCAGGTTTGGCCAATTTCGGTATTCGTGTTGTAATTTGATTTTTTTTGCGTCGACTTCATTCCCTTAGCATATTCTAACGTCATGATTCTGATTTTGGATAGATTCGATGCGAGTTGAGGCCGAGTCGAGAGGCAAGGGCGTCGCGGAGTAGTATTTCATCCGGTTTGATGTAAGTAACCTTTGTAAATCTGGACCTGAGGGTATGAAACCCCGATATTTCGCATTGTTTTAATAAATGAGGTGACGCACATGCTAGGTGACGAGCGTGTGGGCGTGCACCAATAGGGATTGTGACTTGGTCCGTCCTGTAGCGACTATTAAGCCGCGTATTTGATTTGAAATCTTATGATATCCCGTATTTTAGAGATTAATACTATATGTTGGGTTGTATGTCGTGTTTGGGGCCTTGTGCCGACCTGTTTAGACCCTTAGGGGTATTTTTACTACTTTTCTCACTCTGTTTTGATTTGAAAGCATATCCTTAGTCATGTTTTATCTGTTTATTATTTATAACTGGTTTCATCACTCTATTTCCTAATATATGAAAACTGTTTGGGCTGAGTTCCTTGGCTGTGAGGTTAATGACTGAGAGAGTTTTAGGACCTAATGGTGAGGATTATATATCTATTATGGATCGGGCTGCACGCCGCAACGATAATTTCTATTCTCTCACAGATGCTGAGGACACGTGCTACCGGTCAGGATGGACGACCACCAATACCATCGGTTGCAGCCACTAGAGGTCGAGGTCGCGGTCGAGGCCGTGGTAAGGGCAGGGGTGTAGCCCGCACAGCAGCTAGGGCAGCACCTGCAGATCCACTAGCCGCCCCAGTTTAGGATCATGTCCCAGTTGTGGACACTCTAGCAGCACCAGCTCAAGCACCGGTTGTGCCTATTGTGATTCCAGGCCTTTACGAGGCTCTAGCTCAGATTCTATCAGTGTGCACTGGTTTGGCTCAGGCAGTCTCAGTTACTACGGCCACAGCTACTTCTCAGTCCGGGGGAGGCACTCAGACTCCCGTTGCTCGCACACCTGAGTAGGTTGTGTAGGGACTTCAGACACCGGGGGCACCTCCAGCCCAGCCGGTTGCACCAGCTAAGGAGTATGTGGTACCAGTTATGCCTGATGACGAGCAGCGTTGATTGGAGAGGTTTGGTAGACTTCACCCTATGACTTTCAGTGGTACAAAGGGCGAGGATGCCCAGGATTTCTTGGACAAGTGTCAGAGGATTCTTCATACAACGGGTATTCTGGAGACCAGTGGGTCGTATTTACTACTTTTCAGTTTTCTGGAGCTGCCTTTACTTGGTGGGAGTCTTATGAGAGGCGCAGGCCTGTTGATGCAGCGCCCCTTACCTGGAAACAGTTCTCCATTCTCTTTTTGGAGAAGTATGTGCCACAGTCTCGTAGAGAGGAGCTGCGCAGGTAGTTCGAGCAGTTGCATTAGGGAGATATGACTGTGACGCAGTATGAGATGAGGTTCTCAGAGTTAGCTCGTCACATTGTTTGGTTGGTTCCTACGGATAGAGAGAGGATCCGGAGGTTCGTTGATGGCCTTACATATCAGCTTCGGATTCTCATGACCAGGAAGAGGGTGTCAGGTGCCACTTTTGAGGAGGTTGTTGACATTGCTCGCGAGATTGAGTTAGTTCGTCGCCAGGAGCGAGATAAGATGGAGGCCAAGAGGCCTCGGGGACCTGGTAGTTTTGGTGGTGTTCCTTCGAGAGGTCAGTTTTAGCACGGCAGAGACCGTCCATTCAAACATGCTCAGTCAACTCGCCTAGTTCCTTGTGGGGCATCATCGGGCTAGGGTTCTCATAGCTCACATCAAGGCCATTCATCACTCAATGCCCTACCAGCCCAGAGATCATCCCATGCTCCATCGGTTCAGGGTTCTTCCATGCCAGGTCCTTCTACTGGTCACTTCGGTGATAAGGGTTCCCTTCAGTCCCCGTTGCCCACATCGGGGAGTTGTTACGAGTGTGGAGAGTTTGGGCATATGAGGAGGTAGGTGCGGGACCGCAGAAACGGACTATAAGCCACATATGCGGAATTGGGTGTGGAGAGCTGAAGGCGCAGGTGCGGTAGTTTATGCGCCGGTGCGGTTTTGAGGGTTTAAGTGGAAACCGTAGAAGCGGTCGTCTGGCCACAAAAGTGGCTCCGCAGGTGCGTAAAATGGGCCGCATGTGCGAAAACCCTGGGCCAGAAAGTATATTAGGTTTACTTCGCGAATTTTTGGTTATTTCATCATTTTTAGGGGTCATTTGTGGTCGCATTTTGGTGTTTTTTGTATGTATGAACTCGTGTGAGGATAAGGAGTTTATTGATGTCATTTTTATCGGATTCCGAGATGTGGGCCCAAGGGTCGGGTTTGGCCAATTTGGGGATTCGTGTTGTAATTTGATTATTTTTGTGTGGGCTTCGTTCCCTTAGCATATTCTAACGTCATGATTCTGATTTTGGATAGATTCGACGAGAGTTGAGGCCGAGTCAAGAGGCAAGGGCGTTACAGAGTAGTATTTCATCCTGTTTGAGGTAAGTAACCATTGTAAATCTGGACCTAAGGGTATGAAACCTCGGTATTTCGCATTGTTTTGATAAATGAGGTGACGCACATACTAGGTGACGAGCGTGTGGGCGTGCATCAGTAGGGATTGTGACTTGGTCCATTCTGTAGCAACTATTAAGCCGCGTATTTGGTTTGAAATCTTATGATATCTTGTATTTTAGAGATTAATACTATATGTTGGGTTGTATGCCGTGTTTGGGGCCTTGTGTCGACCTGTTTAGACCCTTAGGGGTATTTTTACTACTTTCCTCACTCTGTTTTGATTTGAAAGCATATCCTTAGTTATGTTTTACCTATTTATTGTTTAAAACTGGTTTCATCACTCTATTTCCTAATATATGAAAACTGTTTGGGCCGAGTTCTCTAATTATTCACTGATATGCCCGAGTGGCCATGAGGTTAATGACTGAGAGAGGTTTAGGACCTAATGGTGAGGATTATATATCTATTATGGATCGGGCTGCACGTCGTAGCGATATTATATATATGGATTGGGTTGCACGCCGCAGTGATATACATATGAATCAGGCTGCACACCGCAGCGATATATATATTGGATGGGGCTGCGCGCCGCATCGATATGATGTTTGGGCTGTAGGAGCCCCTCCAGAGTCAGCGATCAAGCTGCACGCTGCAGCGATTATTATGATTATTATTGTTATGAGATATTATTGAGCCAGAGTGCTTAGTGTGAGTACTGTTTGACGAGAGCTGAGTCACGAGTGAATTAGAGGCTTACCCGAGAGGCTACATTTATGAGTGATACCTTGCCCGAAGGGCTTGTTTATGACTTTTGTTGCTTTCACTCTTCTTTTATACTGAGTCTCTGTTGATAAATGTTGGATAAATATTTTCAAAGGACTTTTAATCGAAACTGAACTTTTACGAAATGGCTGGCCTTTAAATTGCAGAATTTGACTTGATATTTCTGTTAAGACTTGTTATATGATTTTAATTGCTCGTCACTGCACTCAAACCTTATTAACTTTAGTTTCTTACTGAGTTGGCATACTCACATTACTCCATGCACCTTGTGTGCAGATCCAAGTGCCTGAACATTAGAGTGAGAGTTTCCAGCACTCTCAAAGCTTTGCCGAAGACTGCAAGGTAACTGCACGGCGTTCGCAGCCCTGCTTTCCTCCTTCCTATTTTAGGATTCTGTTATTTTAGACTTATGATGTATTATTCAGTTAGTTTGGGTTGTATTTAGAGGCTCTTGACTAGTGACACCAGATTGTCGGGTTGTGTTGGTATTTTGTACTGGTTTTCAACATATTCTATTTTATTCATCTATTTCATATGACGAATTTGAGACTTATTCGATACTAGAAAATGATTTTTATAAAAAAATCGTTGTGGTAAATATTTGGTTGGCTTGCCTAGTACTGTGATAGGTGCCTTTACAATCGGGGTATTTAGGGTCGTGACGGAGTTCCCAAGCCCAAGAAATGAATTTTTAAAGAAAATTGTTTGCTGGAAAATATAAGGGCTTTTAGAAGTGAAATGATGCATTTTCTTGATGGTACCGGGCATGTATATTGGTTCCGGAGCCCGGTACAAGTTTAAATAATAATTAGGTTGAATCTGTGAAATTTGGTAAGAATCGGAATTGGTTTGCTACAAATCGGACCTATAGTTGAGAAAATGAAAATCCAATGTTCTTGGGTAATTTCATGAATTTGAGAGATTCGTAGTTGTTGATGTTATTTTAATGATTTGATTGCACAAGCAAGTCCATATGATGTTTTTAGACTTGCGTGCATGTTTGGTTTGGAGCCCCGAGGGCTCGGATGAGTTTTGGATAGGCCACAAAGCGAATTTAGACTTAGAAAAATAGTTGTTGCAGGTTCAGTGATGTTGCAGGCGCTGATCTCACAATTGTGAGGTCAGGCTTCGCAATTGCGAGCCCAACAGGCTTGACAATTGCGAGGGGTTGATCGCAATTACAAAAAATGTCCTGGCCAGCCTTGCTCGCATTTGCGAGCATTTCTTTGCAAATGCGAAGTTCTCAGAAATCCCCAGTTGTCGCAAATGCGAAGGTAGCAGAAATTCTCAGGGTTCGCAATTGGTCGCAATTGCGACATCTGCACCTGATAAGTGGGAATTTTTACGGGATTTCATCCATTTTACAAACTCTTTCAAACCCTAAACTCTCTTGGGCGATTTTACAAAGAATGATTCTTCTCCAAATCATTAGTATGTAATTTCTAACTCATTTTCTTCAATCTATAACATCTTTTTGCATGATTTCATTTCAAAATCAAGGGTTTTTCATGGGAAATTGGGTGTTTTGGGGTAGAAGTTAGGATTTTCAAATTTTGGGGATTTGGACCTCGATTTGAGGTCTGATTTAAAAAATAATTACATATTTGAGTTCGTGAGTGAATGGGTGATCGGGTTTTGGTTCGAACTTCGGGTTTTGACCAAGCGGGCCCGAGGTCGATTTTTGACTTTTTGGGGAAAATATTTGAGAATTCATATCCATGCATTAGAATTGGTTTATTTAGCATTTATTGATGTTATTGAATTAATTATGGCTAGATATGAGTGAATTGGTGGTGGAATCGAGAGGTAAAGCGGTAGTTGAGTGTTGAATTACCCATTGTCTTGAGGTAAGCGTTTGGTCTAACCTTGACTTGAGAGAATAGGAATCCCTGACTTATTTGCTATATGAAATTTCATGTGTGTGGAGTATAGGTGTGGTGACAAGTACCTATGCGCCACCAAAATTATCATGTTTAGCTGTTTCCCTTCCCTGTTTCCTATTATATCTTGGTTCCGTCTAACTGTTGTCCTCGTACTTGAGTTGTTAGTGCCTTATGGTGCACTTGGTTGGTCTTGTTGTTTAGGCCGCATGGGTGGAGTTCGTAATCGTAGTGATAACCCATTATACGAGTTGAGGTGTAGAAATGTGAAAATTGAGTTAACTTGTGAAATTCTTGGTATTTCTCTTTGTGATTGGTGTTGATATGTACATATGTTGGGATCGGGTTGCACGCCGCAACAGGAGGAATAAGGGAGGAAAGTAATTGTTTGATGGGATCGGGTTGCACGCCGCAACAAGGAGTAATAATGGAGGACAGGTGGGATCGGGGTGCGCGCCGCAACAAGGAGGAATAAGGGAGAATGTTGGTACTATAGTTGTTGAATATTGATACTGTTATTGTTGGATTTTTTTATACTGATGTTGTTTATATGGTGGGATCGGGATGCGCACCGCATCAGTTACGTTTCTGGGCATGTGTTTCTGTTGAAAGTCTATTACTAAGATATTGAAAAGCTCCTAAGGATTGGCTATAGCTGAAAAGTAGTAGTGGTACAGTTGGATTCCGGATTTATTTACTGTCGGTTATTGTTTATGTACATTCTGTATTTCCTTTCCGTTCAGTATAAACTGTTGCAGGTTGTATATTTTGTATGCCCCGCCGTAGCCTCGTCACTACTTCGTCGAGGTTAGGCTCGGCACTTACCAGTACATGGGGTCGGTTGTACTGATACTGCACTCTGCACTTCCTGTGCAGATTTCAGAGCTAGTAGCTGATCAGAGTTCGAGGGTGCTACCTTCAGTTCAAGAGACCCAAGGTAGTCATGCAAGCGTCCGCAGGCCCTAGCGTCCCCTTCTATCTTTACTGTATTATGTTTTTACTTTTCCTTCGAAACAGATGTATATTTTTCTTTAAAACCACTATTTGTAGTAATCGTAGACAGTTCTTGAATTGTGACTCCAGTTCTGGGTAGATGTTCTTTCGGATTTTATTAATGTTCAAGTTAAGCTTCTAAATTGTTTCTTTCGTATTTATTTCTGTTAATTCATCTTGCTAAGTCACTTATATCTGAAAGATAAGGGAAAAAGGTGTAATAAATTGTGACGTTGGCTTGCCTAGCGAGTTCAATATTAGGCGCCATCACGGCCCCGAAGGTGGAAAATTTGGGCCGTGACAGGTCGGGTCGTTACAAAAATGAAGCACTTGGCAATTTCAAGACAACATTAAAAATTTGAATTATAAATGGAAACATATTTAATGGAAGTAGTCCAAGATTTTTTGTAAGTTGAATTTCATTCTTTAATTAATCAAAGCCAATCATTTTAAGATTTAAACTAAAAATGTTCTCTTTTTAATGACCAAAGTAGAATCTTTTGGACGTACACAAAAAAAGGATGCAATTATCATTAAACAAATCAATATATTATAACTATAGGTATCTTTAATTAAATTTGTGCATAATTCAGTTATGGTAGGTATCCTTTTTTGACAAAGAATCAATTAAAATTTCGTTTTGTATCCTACACATTAATTTTAAGTTGAAACAATAATTTTATATTTAGTACAAGCTTTGTATGTCACGACCCGTATTTTTCACCCTCGGGAATCGTGGTGGCGCCTACTAATGGGAGCTAGGCAAGTCAATCCTTTAACTACTTACTTCATTATCCAATAATTTATTTTCAACAAATATAAGGCGATAACGTGATAGCAGCGGAGAAATCCAAATTTAAGCGGAAGACAATAATAACATATATGAAATCTCAATTTATTACAAATACTTAAGCCTTAACCACCCAAAACCTGGTGTCACAGTATCACAGATGGTCTAAGATTGCTACATACAAGTCTGAAGAAATAACAGTACACTGTTTCTGAATAAAAGGAAAATGAAACAAGAATAGGGATTGAGGGAGATGTCAGGGCCTGCGGACGCCTGTAAGTCTACGTTGGATCTCCGCGTGGACTGAAAGTAGCCTCCAACTACGGTCCAAGAGGTGCTCCAGGATCTGCATATAGTTCAGAGTGTAGTACCAGCACAACCGACCCCATGTGCTGGTAAGTGTCTAGCCTAACCTCGGCGAAGTAGTGACGAGGCTAGGACCAAACTACCAAATAAACTTGTGTAGTTATATATAATATACAACGGAAAGTAAAGCAGAATAAACAATTAAAGATGGGAGGGGGAAACATGCTTCGGGGAATAACAGGTAAAAACAGAATATCAAAAGAATTATAGGGAACCAAAGTCCAACTACTAACAAGCATAAGGAAAACAAAGGCAGATTTCACTTTCATTTCACATCGTGTTGCAAGCGTGCAACCCGATCCCATTTCTCATATCTCGTGGCAGGCGTGCTACCCGCTCCCATTTCATGTATCTTGTCATGCCACCCGCTCCCATTTAACATATATCGTGGTAGGCGTACCACCCGCTCCCATTTCATTTATCTTGTGGTAGGCGTACCATCCGCTCCCGTTTCATTATATCTTGTGGTAGGCATACCACCCGCTCCCATTTCATTATATCTTGTGGTAGGCATACCACCCGCTCCCATTTCATTATATCTTGTGGTAGGCGTACCACCCGCTCCCATTTTATTATATCTTGTGGTAGGCGTACCACCCACTCCCAGTTACAAGACAACAATAATCACAAGGAATCCCGGCAAGGGAACAACGATATCTCAACAATCTCCCAGCAAGCGAACAATAATATCAAACAAACCTCCCGGCAAGGGAACAACGATATCTCAACAATATCCCGGCAAAGGAACAATAATATCAAACAAACATCCCGGCAAGGGAACAATGACGATAATAACATCTGAGACACAATAAACTACAACGGAGTCATAACAATTTATAACACAAGACTCACGGGCATGCTTGACACCGACGTATAGATACTCGTCACCATGCCTATACGCCGTACTCCACAATTAACACATAGTAAATAGATGCAACTCCTAATCCCTCAAGCTAAGGTTAGACCAAACACTTACCTCGATGCCACAAACACAACTCAAGTTTCAATTATAGCTTTACCCCTTGATTCCACCGCCAATTCGCTCGTATCTAGTCACAAATTACTTAATTACATCAATAAACGCTAAATGAATCAATTTGAATGCATGAAAATGAATTTCCCAAACCCAAAAGTCAAAAATCGCCTCCGGCCCACATGGTCAAAACCCGATTACCATTCCCCCATGAACCCAAATATATAATTTGTTTTGAAATCGGACCTCAAATCGAGGTCCAAATCCCCAATTTTTGAAAAACCTAGGTTCTACCCAAAACACCCAATTTCCTCCATGAAAATCATTGATTTTAAGTTGAAATCATGTTAAAAGATGTTAATGATTGAAGAAAACTAGTTAAAATGACTTACAATTGATTTGGAGAAGAAGAAGCCTTTGGAAAATCGCCCTAGTACGTTTATGTTTTGAGAGGATATGAAAAATGGGTTTAAAATCATCTAAGTATAAAAGTTGCAGGTCTCAGGTAAGGGAATTGCGAACCCCGACCTCTGCTAAGTTGGGAAATGCGAAATAGGGCTCGCATTTGCGAACCCTTCGAAAATGCTGGACTTTCGCATTTGCGAACAAAATGTCGCATTTGCGACACATAGGTCGCATTTGCGATCACTGGCCAAATGGGAAACTTCGCATTTGCGAAGATAATCTCGCATTTGCGAGAGGGAGCTGGCCTGGGCATCTTTCACAATTGCGCCAAGCTGCTCGCATTTGCGAGGCAGGCTTCGCAAATGCGAAGCCTGCAGGCCTACTATGCACAACTGAAAAACCTGCAATTTTCTAAGTTCAAAATGCACCCCGTGGCCTATCCAAAACTCACTCGAGCCCTCGGGGCTCCAAACCAAATATACACACAACCTCAAAAACATCCCACGGACTTATTC
This sequence comes from Nicotiana sylvestris, assembly GCF_000393655.2. NCBI lineage: Eukaryota > Viridiplantae > Streptophyta > Magnoliopsida > Solanales > Solanaceae > Nicotiana > Nicotiana sylvestris. The sequence goes on from NC_091062.1 coordinate 137,293,921, forward strand.
GTGTACTCATATCACCAAAATAATATCAGAAACATCGAATTAAACCTCAATATCGATGAAATTTCTCAAAACTTCTTGAACATCAAATTTTGCATTTAAGGTCCAAATCACGTCAAACGGATTCCGTTTCCTACCAAACTTTACTGAATTATCTTAAATCATTTATAAGACCTGTACCAGGCGCCAGAACCAAAATAGGCCCCCAATACTATCATGTTTTAATCAAAATTCATTTCCAAATCTTATAAACAATTTCAGAAAATAATTTTCTTCAAAAATTCATTTATCGGGCTTGGGACCTCGGAATTCGATTCCGAGCATACGCCTAAGTCCCATATTTTCCAACGGACGCTTCGGGACCGTCCAATAATGGGTCCGGGTCTGTTTACCCAAAACGTTGACCGAAGTCAAATTAACTCATTTTATAGCCAAAATTTATCATTTTTCACAGATTTTCACATTTAGGCTTTCCGGCTATGCGCCCGGACTGCGCATGCAAATTGAGGTGATGCTAAGAGAGGTTTTTAAGGCCTTAGAACGTAGAATTTTATTTTAAAAACAAGTGATGACCTTTTGGGTCATCACATTGTATCTGACCTTATTTGCGAACAATATACATTAATATAGGTATCATATACATTACGATAGGTATCTTTAATTAAATTTTGTGTATAATTCAGTTATGGTAGGTATTCTTTATTAAAAGAGAATTAATTAAATAAATATTTTGTATCTTACATCTATATTATATTAAAGGAAATAAACTAAAAATTTTAAGAAAGAAATAACTAAACTAAAAATGTTCTCTTTCTAATGGCCAAAGTAGAATCTTTTGGACATACACAAAAAAAGGACGCAATTTTCATTAAGCAAACCAATATACAATAACTATAGGTATTTTTAATTAAATTTGTGTATAATTCAGTTATGGTAGGTATATTTTTTGAGAAAGAATCAATTAAAATTTCGTTGAAAATCTTACACATTTATTTTAAGTTAAAATAATAATTCTTTATTTAGTACAAGTTTTGTATCTAACCTTATTTGTGAACAATATACATTATTATAGGTATATTTAGTTAAATTTTGTGTATAATTCAGTTATGGTAGGTATTCTTTTTTAAGAAAAAATAATTAAATAAACATTTTGTATCTTACATCTATATTATATTAAAAAGGAAATAGTATTAAAAATGAACAAGAGGAAAGGGGAAAAAGACAAGAGTTATACGAAGTAATCATCAGAATTCAAATTCAAAGGACAAAGAAGGAAAATATTATATGGAAACAAGATTTTGAATATACTACATAATCAAGCAAGGAGATATTTACTACAATAAAGAACTACTACATTATGGAATAAATATTCATTACATGCTGATTTTATGGAAAGTAGATGTTTTACAAAAAGGGAAGAAATGTCCATTACAAAAATCTTTCATTATGCAAAAATAAAAGATTCAAGACCGACATTTATTTTAGGAAGGAGTATCAATATTGCCTAAGTCTTAAGATTACAACGGAGTCTAAATTAAAGTGAACGAACTGATCAAGAGAAGGTAATTAGTATGCCCATATCGTAGATGTAAAATTAATTACTAGAGAAGGTTATTTTTTTACTCTAAATTCCTTATTGAGATCTTTAGTTTGATCATAAAGTGTAGTGTTTATGTTATTTTAGATTTTTTCAAGTCCTTGAAGCAACGGATGGCCACAATGATGCAGTGTCACAACTCAAAATTCCTTCGAAGGAGTCGTGATGACACTTAATCTCTAAACTAGGTAAGTCTAATATCAACTAAGATAACCTTTATATTTGCTAACTTTAATTTAAATAATTCTTAACAAATTACAACTCCGAAAACTGGTGGTACAAGTCATAAGCCTTTGTAAGAATAGTTATACAAAATAAATACATCACTGTTCCGAAACAAAAGGAACAAATGGAAATAAGTATAAATGAAGGTGACTCCGAGGCCTGCGAACGCTACAGCAAGTTTACCTTGAGTCTCCACCACAATGATCCACACAGCTTCTACCGATCGAATACCTGGCTCTATACACAAAAATGAACAGAAGTACCACAGTTGTGCCTAGTAAGTATCAAGACTAACTTTGGTGGGGTAGTGACGAGGAACAGTCCAGACACCTACTGGTCAAATAAATTGAACAGGATATGATAATAAACTATCAACCTAAAGATGACAAAATAAGATCAACAACAAGGAAAGAACAAACTACAATCAGTAGAAACAATAAAGAGAAACACGAATGGGAACGAAAGATAACCAAATAAATTAACACCAACATAGCTGGAATACAGACAAGTAAAAATGTACTCAAACTGATAACAGTACGATAGGAGATTCAAAATTACTAAAGAAAAACAAGAAAATCAAGAAACGTGCGGAAGCTAAAAGAAAATAAAGAAACGAAAAAAAGACGGAAAATTAAAGATAGATTGAATTCAAGAAAGGGTTTCTTGAATTCAAGAAGTCTATTCTTGAAATTGAACCTAACAACAACAATTAGCTAACAAAGAACTAATCGCCTTTGGTAGAAAATTAAAAAACAAGAGATAGATTATAAAACCTGACCCTTTTTACAAGAAAAACAATAAGCCTAAACTTATCACCTTTCTTGAATACCGAGAAGTGATCTAAGATTTCGAAAGAGTTTAATCTTACCACCTTAAGTTGAGTCTTGCAGGTTGAAGAATAAATCCAAGAGTAGCCACACACAAGAGTGCAAGAAAAATCTCACAATTTTTGTTGATAATAATCTGAATAATCTGAGTCTAAAAATAAAGAAGATACCCCTTATATAGGTAAGAGGGGGTCATGAAATTAAGGCTAAAAAATAAGGAAATAAAGTCCTAAACTACTTTGGACAACAAGTGATAACAACACGATAGGGGATTCAAGAATTACTAAAGAAAAAACAAGAAAGTCAAGAAACGTGCGGAAGCTAAAAGAAAATAAAGAAACTGTCACAGATTATAACTGTTGATTGTGAGCATGTTGATTGTGAAAATAAAGAAACCGTCACAGATATTTTTAGAAAGTCAAGGATGCATGTTGATTATGAGCATGTAAAAGTGCTTGCTTCTAGTAAAAAGGATATGCATGATTATTGTGACATTAGTCATCAAATACTCTTTCATGAACCTATCTATGACTCTTTCTGTGACGGTTTGAGCAATTATGAAGAATTCATTGATATTGCGAATATTATTGGGGAAAGTTATAATCATGAGCATGAATATATTGAAATTTTTATTGGGGAAAGTTATAATCTGTGACGGTTTCTTTATTTTCTTTTAGCTTCCGCACATTTCTTGATTTTCTTATTTTTCTTTAGTAATTCTTGAATCCCCTATCGTGTTTTTATCACAAACAAGGAAGGCGATATCAGCTCAATAAATCATATCATTTTTTATGCACGTTTCCAGCCATCTCAAACTCAATGTCTTATATCGTAACTTCAATTACTAAACCTTTAGTACACCCGGCACCTTGTTTCCACATATTTCTCTTTGCACAAAAATATTCTCATGTTACTCAGTATATAGGGTCCATAACCAATGCAATTAAGATGTTCAAGGAGTCTCATTTACATAACATAAAGTAGGGTACTGCTTCTAAACCAATTAGGAACTCAGCAAGAAAAGATGAAGTTATTTTTAGAAATCATTTGATTAAAGAAAGTACCATTTTCAATTAAAATACGACATCGAATGAATTATTACCTTTAACATGGGATTTAATAAATTAACTAAGTAGAAATTCCTTTTTAAGTAAAATACAACCTCAGACGGTTTAATGGAATTTAATTGAGTAACCAATTGAATTAAAAAATGAAACAATTATTGAAATTTGAAGTATTGAAATATATATATAAATGCAGTAGAGTATTGAAAACACTATGGGGTTTCATCACAAAGGATCACAGCAGTAAAGGAATCTGAACAGTTAAAACACTTGAATTGGTAAGCACAAATAAACACAACAAACAGAAAGTGCACGGCATCACCCTTCGTGCTTTATCACTCTTCCTCACCATATGCATAAATAGAAATGTGCGGCATCACCCTTCGTGCTTTATCACTCTTCCTCACCATATGCATAAATAGAAATGTGCACGGCATCACCCTTCGTGCTTTAACTCTTTCATAATCATGGTGCGGCATCACCCTTCGTGCTTTTACTCTCAATAATGTGGAATAGCATCATCCTTCATGTTTTAACACTCACTCATAATATCATGCACGACATCACCCGTCGTGCTTTACACTCTTCCTCACAATATCATGCACGACATCAGCCTTCATGCTTTACACTCTTGCTCACCCAAACAATATAAACAATAACATCCCGGCAAGGAAATCAACAATAAAAACAATAGCATCCTGGCAAGGGAATCAACAATAGAAACAATAACATCCCGGTAAGGGAATCAACAATAGAAACAAAAATATCCCGGCAAGGGAATTAACAATAGAAACAATAACATTCTGGCAAGGGAATAGATCTCAACTTGAGTCAATACTCAACAATGGTCAATTACCAAGAGAATATCATAAATCTTGTTCAACATGAATAATCGTCAATTTATGCATGGATAGTACATCATAAGGATCACGGAAAAACCAAGAAGCACAATAACTTTAACAAAACAACAAGACATAATAAGCACGTGATAACTACACCGGTAACCACAATAATTGGACATGTAACATATTTGCACGAAGTCATAGAGGAACTCACAATCAAGAAGTATCAAACAATAAGGAAGGCAATCACTTCAATTAAGGCAAATAAGGGTCAAGTAACAAGTAAGAGTTAGAGGAAAGTTAACAATATCATATGGAGCATACAGAGGTAATTTAAGCAATTAGGAAACTCAATCATAACGGGGTACTTCCCACATAATGAACATAAGGACCTAAGAATCCTAAAGGAAAATTTCCCCCAAATAAGTCTAAGCACACACTCGTCACCTCGCATGCACGGACTACAATTAGTATAGAAGACTCAAATCCTAAGGGGAAGTCCCCCACACAAGGTTAGGCAAGATACTTACCTCAAAGACGACAAACCGATACTCTAATATGCACTTTTCGGGTGAAAAGACCTCCGGACGGCTCAAATCTAACCAAATTAACTTCAAAGCACAAATAAAACACATAAAAAACTATTCCAGATCATAAAGTCTCAATCTTTAACAAAATCCAAAAATCGGTCCAAAAGTCGACCCCCGGGCCCGTACCTCGAAACCCGACAAATTTGACAAAAACCGAATTTCCAATACGAGTTTAACCATACAAAATTTATCATTTTAGGATTTTTCATCAAAAACAAACATTTTCCTCAACCCAATTCACAAATTAAATGATAAAAATGAAGACAAAATCATGGAATATAATCAATTCTAGGTGAAGAACACTTACCCAATCGTTTTGCTTGAAAAACCCACAAAGAATCGCCCAAAACCGAGCCCTAGAACTCCAAAAATGGTGAAAATGGCAAACCCTTGGAATAGAGTACTATTTATTCTGCCCATATCTTAAAGCATCGCAAACGCAAAGGAAGTATCGCGTTCGCGAAGAAGAAAAAAGGAAGGTGCCTAGGTTACTCATCGCAAACGCGACAACACGTCCTCGAACGCGAAGAAGAAAAATCTTATGGCCTAGAGACTGCTCTTCGCGAACGCGTGAACTAGTACGCGAACGCGAAGAGTGGAACGACATAACTACACGAACGCGTGAGGGGAACGCGAACGCGATGAAGGAGAAGGTAGTGCTTCGCGAACGCAAGGTGTTAAACGTGAACGCGAAGAAGGATTTCCAGGTGGTCAGCAACAAAGCTTCGCGAACACAAAAGAGGATACCAGAAGCAAAAACAATAGTTCAAAAACAAGGGAAAATGACTCGTAGCCCACCCAGAGCACATCCGAGGCTCCCGGGACCCCTTCCAAAAACACAAACAAGTCATATAACCTAACACGGACTCGATCGAGGTCTCAAATCACATCAAACAATGCCGAAATAACGAATCACACCTTGAATCGAACTTAGGAACTTTCAAACCTTCCAACTTCCAAAACTCGTGCCGAAACCTATCAAATCAACCCGGAATGACGCCAAATTTTGCAGACAAATCCAAAATGACATAACGGAGCTGTTCCAACTCTTGAAATCACATTCCGACCCCGATATCACAAAAGTCAACGATAGGTCAAACTTCTCCATTTTCCAAACTTCAACTTTTCCAACTTTCGCCGAAATGCCTCAAATTACCCTACAGACCTCCAAATCTGAATCCGGACGCTCGCCTAAATCCAAAATCACCATCTGAAGCTGTTGAGATCACCCAAAACCCATTCCGTGGCCGTTTAATCAAAAGTCCAATTTCGGTCAAATTCTCACCTTTTAAGCTTCCAAAACTAGTTTTCTTCTTCCAATTTGACTCTAAAGCATCCGTTAACTAAGTTCAACTAGGCACACAAGTCACACACATATTATGAAGCTACTCGTGATCTCAAACTGCCAAACCAAACGAAATTGCTCAAAATGACCAGTCGGCTCGTTACATCCTCCTCCACTTAAACATTTGTTCGTCCTCGAACGTGCCCGGAGTCATTCCAAAGCCATCAAAACACTGCATGAGCTCACCATACATACACACGGGGCTGATTCCCCATAACCCAACCTAAGCAGAACTGACAATGCAACTTAACTGAAGGTCTCATCTCCTCCTTAGCTGTCACGACCCCAAACCGGACCCGGTCGTGATGGTGCCTCTCGTGAAATAAGGCCAGCCAACACAAACCCCCAATACAAATTAACAGTTATAATAATTCATAATTAAGTCATTAATAAGTGATAAATCCTAAAATAGAGTGAAATGGAACAAATGCGGAAACAAATACAGCCTGACATCGGGGTGTCACCAGTCATGAGAATCTAAATATCCGACTAAGAGTATGAAAAAGTACTACACAGTCTATTACTGAGTTAGTACAAAGGAAAGAAATAAAGATAGGAGGGAAAAGCACTATGCTGCGAACGCCGAGTAGCTACCTAGTGAACTCCAAACAACCTGCTGTAAGCAATCAGCCCTCGCTAGCGTGACCCGAGGCTCCTGAATCTGCACATAGGGTGTAGGGAGTAATGTGAGTATGCCAACTCAGTGAGTAATAAAAGTAAAGGCAGCTGAGCGATAAGAAAATACGTAAAACACAACAAAATGCTACAACGAGGCAGTATAAAACCAGTACAATGCAATAAAATAGTGAAAGCTCCTGAAAACACCTTAGTTTAGTGAAAACCCCTTTAACACATCTTTTAGTAAGCTCCTGGAGACTACGATGATTAGTACACCTCACAAGACACACCATACAAATAATGCCTCCAAATCTTCAATGCGTGAACAATGGCAGCCGACTCCAAATCATGAACAAGGTAGTTTTTCTCATTGGGCTTCGACTGACGAGAAGCATAAGCAATAACTCTACCCTCCTGCATCAACATACACCCAATACCAACTCTCGAAGCATCACAATACACTGTATATAAACTTGAAGCTGATGGCAAAACTAATACTGGAGCCGTGGTCAAGGCTATCTTGAGCTTCTGAAAGCTCTCCTCACACTCATCTGACCACTTGAATGGAGCACCCTTTTGAGTCAACTTGGTCAAGGGTGATGCTATAGAGGAAAATCTCTGAACAAACCGACGGTAATAACCCGCCAAACCAAGAAAGTTGCAAATCTCTATGGTTGAGGATGGTCTGGGCCAACTCTGAACCACCTCTATCTTCTTCGGATCAACCTGAATACCCTCGCTGGACACCACGTGCCCCAAGAAAGCCACTGAACTGAGCCAAAACTCGCTCTTGGAGAACTTTGCATACAACTTCTCCTCCCTCAATCTCTGCAACACAACTCTCAAATGCTCCGCGTGCTCCTCCTGACTACACGAGTACACCAGAATATCATCAATAAAAACAATCACGAATGAGTCGAGATAAGGCCGAAACACGCTGTTCATCAAATGCATGAACGCTGCCCATTGGTCAGCCTAAAAGACATAACAAGGAACTCATAATGACCATATCTAGTCCTGAAGACTTTCTTAAGAATATTTGAGTCCCTGATCTTCAACTGGTGATAACCTGAACGAAGATCAATCTTGGAGAACACCCTCGCTCCCTAAAGCTGGTCAAAAAAATCATCGATACGAGGAAAAGGATACTTGTTCTTGATTGTTACTTTGTTCAACTACCTGTAATCAATGCACATCCTCATCGTGCCATCCTTCTTCTTCACAAATAGAACAGGCGCACCCCAAGGCGACACACTAGGCCGAATGAACCCATTATCAAGGAGTTCCTAAAGCTACTCCTTCAACTCATTCAACTCCACTGGTGCCATACGATACAGTGGAATAGAAATGGGCTGAGTGTCCGGCACCAGATCAATACTAAAATCAATATCCCTGTCTGATGGCATGCCCGACAGGTCTACAGGTAACACATCGAGAAAATCCCTCACAACAAGAACATAATCAATACTAGGAGTCTTTGCACCGACATCCCTCACAAAGGCCAAGTATGAAAGACGACCATACGCTTGGCCTTCAAGAATGAAATCACCCTACTGGGGACAAAATCAGTCGAACTTCGCCACTCAATCCGTGGCATGATCGCAGCAGACTCAACCTAAGGAAGAGTGGGCGCTAATACTTTTACCAATAGCGGTATCGGGGTCAATTTTCCACATGGAGCTTCAATTTGGAGTTGAGTGTATGTATGGTCTAGGACTATGTTTTAGCTTCTAATTGATCTTCTAACATTTTTGGTTTTCTTTTGACTATCAAATACAATATAGCAACTACAAATTTAAAGCTAAGTTATGCTAAGATATTAATTCTAAGTTATATGCAATATAGAGAAAGGCACTAGGGTCGTGGCATGCATCTAGGTGGTCAACTAACGGGTAGAGATTCCTAATGCAAGAATGATGAATATGGGACTTATGCTATAACTGTTGCACTTTTGCACCCACTCTCACACCTCTCGGTAGAGAGAGTGATTTTGCCCAATTGACTCTCTCGAGACCAATTGGGTAGGCCAATTTGGCCAAGCAACTTATGGTTCAAGTTGGGTAATTACTCTCTCGAGGTTTAACCCGTTAATTGGGACTACCATTCTCATGGGTCCATCCCAATTCCTTGTTGGAATTAATCTTGGGGTCATAGACTCTCTTTCTCAAGAAGAGTCAAGACTCACTAAGCTAGACTTAGTGTTTGCAACCACCAAATCTTAATGAAAACATAAGATTAATACAAATAACAAATACCCAACATCATTCATGCACTAAACAATCACACCCATTAATTACCCACACTAGGGTTGAGCCACAACCCTAGCTAATGGGTTTAGCTAGCCATAATAGAAAAAGAAATTGAAGAAATAGTAGATGAAATTGACATAATAATTAATTACAATGTTAATCTACTCAAATCCATGTTAATACTAGAAGAAATTGCCCAAAATAGGCTAAAACCATGTAGTCACGAGTTCAGCTCCTATCTGATAAAAAACCAAAACTAAAAAATTGCTCCTAAAAAGAAAAATGTTCTATTTATACTACACAGAAAAAACTGGACAAAAATACCCCTGAGGGCCTGGCGCGGACCGTACACAAATGACGCGTGGCCGCGGAGGGTTTTGGGTCTTCATATCTTGCTTCTGGCACTGGGGACGCGGACCGCAAAAAAGTGACGCGCGGTCGCGTAAACTTCATCCACGCGGACCGCACTGATTAGGTGTGCGGCCGCATGGGCTTTTGCCTTAAATGATTGAGTCTCTGACACTCTTAGGCGCGGACCGCATGAAAAGGGGCGCGGACCGCACGGAAAGGGGCACGGACCGCGTGAAAAAGAGCACGAACCGCGCAGCTTGACTTAAAAATGGCATGGCCTCTGAACTTTCTTGTGCGGCCGCATGGCAAAACAGTGCGGACCGCGCAGGTTTACCTTGAAAATGCCCAGCCTCTGAACTCTCCTGTGCGGCCGCGTGACAAAACAGTGCGGACCGCACAGGTCATTTTGTTCCCCCCTTTTGTTGTCTTTTGACACTTGGCAGATTTCACTCCTTTTTGAGCCGATCTTTAGTATTTGTCATCTTGTCGCTTAAACCTGCAATCAAGCGCAACTTGTAAGCATTTTGGGACTAATTTATGGCAGTTAATGCACAAAGCTTAGGTAAGAATGGGTATAAAGCATGTAGAAATCACAGTTATCAACTCCCCCATACTTAAACCTTTGCTTGTCCTCAAGCAAATAAAATGAGATCTACCCCTCAATGGAAAACACCCAAGTAATTCCTGTTTATCCTAAAGTAACCTCAACAAGCATCAATTGGTACTAACAATTGCCCTCAATGCGAATGCATCATTAACACATTTAAACTTTGAAAACTTGTGGATCAAGTGCGACACAAGAGCATCAATAGTTGAATGGACTTATCTCCCATCTCTCACAAAGAAAAGGCCCTAAGTCCGGCTCTAAGTACCATATGCTTGCCCCTTATGTAAGTATCCACTAATGTAGGATTCCCTCAACTCAAGATCATATAGGGCTTTTGAGGAGTTATTGTGAAGGCTTTGGGTAAAGGTAGGACGTGTTTTTGTTCAAATGGGTTCAATCTTCCCTCAAACACTTCTTTTGATTTATTTTGGCACACTTTCTTGACGCAATTAAGTAATTCACTTCCTTCAAGGGGTTAGAGAGACACATTGTCACTCTTTCTTTTGCAATTCAAACCCTTTCTCCTTTTTATCACTTTTCCACACCTTTTTCACTTTTTTGTTGTCCTTGGATTCCCTTTTGGTTCTTATTCATTTTGGTCTTTCGTTTTGTCTTTTTCTCTTTTTTTTCATTGCCTTCCTTTTCTTTTTGCTTTTGCGCCTTTTTACCATATTGATGCCTTTCTTGTCTCTCCCCCCAAACTTAGACATTTGCGCTTTACTCAAGGGAAAATTTGGGTGCCAAGAGAGGGTTTCGTTAAGAACGGATATAGGCTTGTAGCTTGGTTTATGAATGAAAAAGGTTTAAGGCTCAAAAGGGTTGAACTAGGGATTATTTCATTGGTAGGTCATGGAAATTGTTCAAATTTTGCAATTTGGATCAAGGAGAGCCTATAATCACGTCTCAAGGCAAGTTCCACCTATGATTTCGCCTCAACAAACATTCAGGGCAAGTTCTAGACCATCGGCTCGGTACTTGGGCTCACGATTCAAATTCTCACTACACACACTCAAGGATTACCTAAGACGGAGTCGAGGGCCCACAACGACCTTAGATATGATTCAAGCACACAATGGCCCAAAATGACCACATGATGATTGTTTGGTCAACACAAGAGTCTCAAGGCCACAACTTTCACCATCCTACACATAGTCTTTGACCATAGGATCAAATGCAAATGTGCTAGGCCCAAGTGAAGCTTTGCCTGAGGTACCCTTAACTACAAAAACTTGAAAATCAAAAAGAAAAATAAAAAACGGACTCAAACCCTTAAGAAGGTTGTCACACCATCTATCATTGGGAAGAGCCACCCGGTTCGCACAACACTCTACCCTTGGAAAGAACCTTGGCATTAAGAAAATCAAGGGTTATTGCAAACGCCAAAACAAAACAAAAAGGCTACGAGCCTAACTTTGCAACTAAAACTGAAAATTTTAACGAAAAATAGAAAACCAAAATGAAAACCGAATGAATATGTACAAAAGGGAAGTAGAATATACAACCAGGGGGAATGAATATATACATAGAGTTTGAGAGCATCTGGAATGAACAGTTATATACAAGCCAACTACAACTACGAATGTGCAGAAAGTAAAAGAATATATACAGTAATCCAACAGTCAATCCAAATAGTAGGGCCACACCCCCACGAACAAAAGCTAGCATTGTCCCCAATGCTAACTATCAAGATAAGCACAAAAATGAAAGAAAGGATATAGAAAGGCCCCTCAAGCCTCATCCGTCACCCTGTGCTGGTCAGTGGCTCCTAAGTCCTCTGTACTGGCGGGGACCTCAGACTGGTCTCCGGCCTGCTGCTGCTGTGCTGCTGGGACAGATGCCTTCTCAAGAACTGACTCATCAACTAGTGGGGCAGTGTAGGGACTCTCCTGAACTGGTGCTACCTCAATCACAACTCCCTTAGTGCTAGGGAGTTTCCTCTTCCTCCTCGGCCTCTGCTTCTCCTCCTGTACCTGTGCAGCTGCTGGCTCTACAAACGGGTCACCAAATAGTAAATCAAGTGGCAACTGATACTCCATGAGCTTGTCCACATCCACTCTCAACTGTGTCACTGACTCCTTGGAAGCCTTCTGCTTCCTCAGCTTCTTGTGCTCCCGAGCCAATTTCTCCAATGCTTTGCCATGTGCCCCAACCGCCTTAGTCAAGGAATCCTGCATCGCCATCATCTTTTCCTGGTTGGCCAGGATCTTCTTCAATGCATCCTCAATGGAGGAAGGAATCTCAATAGTAGCTGGCGCTCCCTGTGCCTGTATAACAATGGTCAATGCAGACAACTTGGATGTCGCAACTGACATCCAGTTGTTCAAACTAACAAGGGAATGGGTGAGCTGGTTTGCGGTGAACCGGTGAGTCTTTGATGAAGGAACTACCGGGTCAACTGCAATAGAAGGACCAGCTGCTAACGACGGACCTGGAGGCAATGCCTCATCCATAGCAGGAATGGTGGAAGGCTCACTAGGCTGCTCAATGTCCGCTGGCTCCTCAGACTGGCCAGGTGCGGTGGAAGTGGATGCCACATTTTTCTTGCCCCTCTTCGGGTTGTCCGGACCCGACTGACTATACCATGAGTACAGGGCCACCGGAGGTACCTTGACATCATATTTCTTTTTCTTCACCTTCAATTCTCTGAAGTACAGAGAGTGTATTCGGGAAGGGGTAGTTTGTTTGGGTCTCATTACCCACTGTAGAAATCACTCTCGACATAATATTACCCACATTCAGAGGGAAGCCCACCATGATAGATGCTACCAAGACAGCACGAGGGAGGGGAATGGAGTGATCATGTGTAGACGGGTCAAGTCGACTACACACAAAAGTCAACCACCCTTTGGCTTCAAAGTTCAGGGTGTTCGGAAAGATCTTTTCTTGTGCTTTTAACTATTCTGGGACTGTACCCGGGGCTGCCAAGTGCTCGGCCAACCAAGGACGAATCTCCTCTTTCATTGCTAGCTTTTCTAAATATTGCGATTCATCCTCTTCTCCGAACCCCAGGAATTCATTCAACGATTTGCCATTAAACATCACTATCTTGTCCCTCACTTTAGTTACTTTTGAGTCCCGAACTATATGGTGAACATTGCTGTAGAACTCTTTCACCATATGCTCATTCGCCATTTCAACACGTTCTTTGAAGAAGCCCCAACCCTCTATTGTGCGGAATTGTGCTTGCACATGAGGGTTGAGAGGGACAAGATCGACATCTATGAACTTCCTCTCCGGAATCAGTTTCATTTTTGGCCACCACTCCCAGAATCTGTGGAAAGCAACCTCACTAAAAAACCTATCTGCCCATGCCTCCAGTTTTCTAGTACGCTCAATCCCCCCGACCTGTGGCTCACCTCCCTCAGCATATCCTCCACTCTCCCCTGATAATGAAGCTGTGGGAGATGTGGAGTATTGCTCTTCTTCTCTTGCTACAGACTCATCAGACGAGTCCGAGATGACATTAACCGGCTTCTTGGAGGAGGCTACATTATCATGATCCGGGGAAGGAGAATCACCGAGCTGAAATGAAGTGGACATGTGGGTGGGGGCAGACTCCGAGGTAATGCTCCGTGAAGGTGCATACTCACTCCCTGTGGAATGAGATGCAGCTCTATCAGCTTCCCGGATTATCTTCCGGGTTTTCTTTATCAGTTCCCTAGTTTGAGGAGTAAGTTTCACAATCCGCCTGCTTTTCCCACCTCAGGAGGAACCACCTCTCCCGGGTTGTATTTCTTTTCCCACTTGTTTTTTAGCCACTCATTTTTGAACCATTGTCTGCAAGGAATACATGTCTAACATTATTAGTAGAAGCACATAAGGTGAAGTAGACAGTTCAGTTAAATGAAAAGAGTGCAGACACAGTTACACAAGCAGAGGCGCGCGGACCATACCAAAAGGCACGCGGTCCACGAAGTATACTGACACCAACACATACCTCTCTGAATAAACCGACGCGGTCCGCACAAAAATGGTACGCGGTCGCGTTGGTTCAGCGCGGACCGCACAGAAATGGTACGCGGTCCGCGTAGGTGAAATACCAAAATGTTGACCTCTCTGAACTCTTCACACGCGGTCCGCACTATTTTGGACCGCGGCAGCGCTGGGCTCACGTGGACCGCACAAAGATGGTATGCGGTCCGCGCAGAGAGGTTCATCATCTCTTTACTAGAGTCACGCGGACCGCGCACAAATGCTGCGCGGCCGCGTTGGGCTAATTTAACTGAGCCGGGTGTTTGTTCAAATAAATCCAATTTTTGTTCACCTTCTTGGGTCCTAAGTGTCCCTACTCAGTTATTTAACAAGATTTCATGCCCATGATTAAACAAAAACACACAAAAATCTAATCTAACAGTTAAACTAAGAAGAAAAAGACGAAAGTAAGAAGTTACACTAGTGGAGAGCAATTAAACAAGACAAAAATTAGACTATGATTAAAACAAATGGGTGTTGTTACCAAGGATTAATGAGATTTCAACGATGTGCACACTTAATGTTGATGAACAGTGAAAATTATATCTCAGGCGTAAAATTGGCAAAAAGGTTAAAATGAGGCCCAAGGCCTCTATTTATAGAAAAGCCCTGGGACCCAGTACCCACCTACCAGCGCGGCCGCGCTGAAATGGACGCGGACCGCGCTAGATTTTGCATCTTTCACTATAGCTGTTCAATTTACGCGGACCGCACTGTTTTGGTGCGCGGCCGCGTGGGACTTTGTCAGAGACTTGGTACTTCTTGGTCCTCCAGCGTGGACCGCACAGAAATGTCACGCGGCCGCGCTGGGTCTTCTGGGTCTCAGCCTTTCAGCTGCTCACACCTACGCGGACCGCACTGTTTTGCTGCGCGGCCACGTAGGCCATATTCAGAGACTGACCATTTTTTTTTTGCACATTTGCCCTGCACTGGTTCAACATTATCCCTGCAACACTTTACAAATTATCAGCTCAAAAATCCTACTCTTCAACAGAAAAACAAAGAAAAAGAAAAAGACATGGGTTGCCTCCCAAGAAGCGCCTGATTTAACGTCGCGGCACGACGCGTGTTACCATCACAGTCATTTAAAATGAATGAGTACCACCACGTGGCCGTCATCAATCTTTCCCAAATAGTGCTTGACACGATGCCCATTGACTCGGAAAACTTCACCATTCTTATTTTTGAGATCAATGGCACCAAAGGGAGTTACACCAACCACTTCAAATGGGCCGCTCCACTTAGACTTCAGCTTGCCCGAAAATAACCTCAACCGGGAGTTGAAAAGAAGAACCATGTCACCAACTTTGAATTCCTTCCCTCGGGCATACTTGTCGTGAAGGTACTTCATCTTTTCCTTATACAAGGACGAGCTGGAGTAAGCATGAAACCTAAATTCATCAAGTTCATTCAATTGCTCAACTCGGAGATTTGCCGCGACATCCCATTCTAAGTTCAACTTTTTCAGGGCCCACATAGCCTTATGTTCCAATTCTACCGGAAGATGACAAGCCTTCTCAAACACCAACCGATACGGCGACATACCAATCGGAGTCTTGAAAGCTGTACGATAAGCCCAAAGAGCATCATCCAATTTCTTCGACCAGTCGGTCCTATTTGCATTGACGGTCTTGGACAAACTACTCTTGATCTCACGGTTGGACACCTCAACTTGACCACTCGCTTGAGGATGATAAGGAGTGGTCACCTTGTGATTTACCCCATACTTGGCTAGCAAAGAGTCAAAAGCCCGGTTGTAAAAATGAGAACCCCCGTCACTGATGATAGCACGTGGAGTGCCAAACCTCGTGAAGATACTCTTTTTCAAGAACGCCACCACACTTCGAGCTTCATTATTTGGCAAAGCTATGGCCTCAACCCATTTCGACACATAATCAACCGCTACCAAGATGTAGGTGTTGCCACAAGAACTTACGAATGGTCCCATAAAGTCTATCCCCCAAACATCAAAAATGTCAACCTCTAGAATCGTGTTAAGGGGCATCTCATCTTTTTTCGAAATCCCTCCGGCACATTGGCATTCATCACATCTTTTCACAAAGTCACCGGTATCCTTGAACAAAGAAGGCCAATAGAAATCACATCTCAACACTTTAGACGCCGTCCTCGCCCCACCATGATGGCCACCATAGGGCGAAGAGTGACAAGCTTCCACAATACTCAATTGCTCTTCTTCGGGAACACACCGACGAATTACACCATCGGTGCAAATTTTGAAAAGATACAGCTCATCCCAATAGTAGTCCAAACAATCCCGCTTGAGCTTCTTCCTTTGTTTAGAAGAGAGCTCATACGGAATCACACCGGTAACAAGATAATTGGCAATGTCGGCAAACCATGGCATGTCTAGCATTGAGACCGAGAGGAGTTGTTTATCCGGAAAAGCATCATTTATCTCAAGGCCGTCCAAAGGCCTCCCTTCCTCCTCCAATCAAGACAAGTGGTCCGCCACTTGATTTTCACTACCCTTTCTATCAATAATCTCCAAATCAAATTCTTGAAGAAGAAGCACCCATCTCATTAACCTCTCTTTGAGTCTTTCTTCGTCATCAAGTACCTAAGGGCGGCTTGATCGGTATGAATAATCACTTTGGCCCCCATAAGGTATGGGCGAAACTTCTCCATGGCAAAAACAATGGCAAGAAATTCCATATCGGTGACCGTGTAGTTCCTTTGAGCTTCATTCATTGCCTTACTTGCGTAGTACACCGGATGGAACATTCTGTTGATTCTTTGGCCCAAGACCGCCCCCACCGCAACATCACTAGCGTCGCACATGAG
This sequence comes from Nicotiana sylvestris, assembly GCF_000393655.2. NCBI lineage: Eukaryota > Viridiplantae > Streptophyta > Magnoliopsida > Solanales > Solanaceae > Nicotiana > Nicotiana sylvestris. The sequence goes on from NC_091062.1 coordinate 137,311,007, forward strand.
CTCAAAGGGTAAGCTCCAATTTGGTGCGGTAATGATGAGGGTAGTCGTCAACTTTTGCTTTAGAAGCTCGAAAGCCTCCATACATTTCTCATCGAACACATATTTTGCATCTTTCTCTAGCAATTTACACAACGGGTTAACTACCTTAGATAAGTATTTGATGAATCTTCGGTAGAAACCTGCGTGTCCAAGAAAACTCATCACCCCTTTGACAGAAGTAGGGGGAGGGAGCCTTGAGATAACCTCAATTTTCGCCTTATCAACCTCAATCCTTCTTTTTGAAATTTTGTGACCCAACAAAATTCCTTCTTCTACCATAAAATGGCATTTCTCCCAATTGAGAACCAAGTATGTGTTTTCGCATCGGGCCAACACACGATCTAAGTTTTGCAAGCAATCACCAAATGAGTCCCCAACCACACTAAAATCATCCATGAAGACCTCCAATATGTCCTCCACCATGTCGGTGAAGATTGCCATCATACATCGTTGGAAGGTCGCCGGTGCATTACATAATCCAAATGGCATTCGAGAGAAGGAGAATGTGCCATAAGGACATGTGAAGGTTGTCTTTTCTTGGTCTTCCGGGGCAATGAGAATTTGGTTATAGCCTGAATACCCATCCAGAAAACAATAGAAAGGCTGGCCCGCAAGACGATCAAGCATTTGGTCAAAGAACGGCAATGGGACATCCTTTCTAGTCACCTTGTTCAACTTCCGGTAGTCTATGCATACCCTCCAACCCGTCACACTACTAGTCGGAAGAAAGAAAGAATACGTTAGTCAAGCAAGAAGAAAGAATAACCGGCAAAGTGAAATTAGGACCAAGAAATTCATACCTGAGGTGAGGAGGGAGTGGCTTCAACTCCAACACCGGTGGCTCCTCAATAGATGGCTTGATGGGTGGAGTTTTGTTGTTTTCAAGATCAAGAGATAACTTTCTCGGTTCATAAGAATATGAGCCCATGCCATGTAATATGTTCACACACTCCACCCTTCTAGCATCATCATCAACATCCATGTTCAATATCTTGGCCTCAAGTGGGTCCTCAACATTTGCCATTGCGCTTGTGTCATCCACTATCACCGCCGTGAAAATATCAACAAACGAGCACACCTCGGTGCTATCAGGTTGCCTCATTGATTTGCATACGTGGAACACCACTTTTTCATCACCAACACGGAAGGTCAATTCTCCCGCTTCCACATCAACCAAGGCCTTCCCCGTAGCTAGGAAGGGCCTTCCAAGAATGATAGGCACCTCGAAATCCACTTCGCAATCCAAGATCACGAAATCGGCCGGCAATATGAACTTATCAACACGAACAAGGACATCATCAATAATTCCCAAAGGCCGCTTCATTGACCGGTCCGCCATTTGAAGCCTCATAGAAGTTGGACGAGGTTGTCCGATTCCCATGGTCTTGAAGACCGAATATGGCATTAAATTGATACTTGCCCCCAAGTCACAAAGGGCTTTTGCAAAGTCAGCACTTCCAATGGTACATGGGATAGTGAATGCACCGGGATCCTCAAGTTTCGGAGCCATAGAATGCACAATTGCGCTCACTTGATGGGTCATCTTGATTGTCTCACACTCCATTGATCTCTTTTTTGTAACTAAATCTTTCATGAACTTTGCGTATCCCGGCATTTGCTCGAGTGCCTCCACCAAAGGCACGTTGATAGTCAAACTCTTCATCATTTCAATGAATTTCTTAAATTGGTTGTCACCCTTTTGCTTGGCCAACCGTTGAGGATAGGGCGGAGGAGGTCTAGGTAAGGGTGCCTTGGCTTTGGGTATATCAATGACGTGTTCCCTAGATGGGTTCACAGCCTCTTGAGTCTCCTCCTCACCCTCATCAATTTCAATTCTCACATCATCACTTGCACTTTGTTCAACAACATCCTCAACTACCAACGGGATCTCATCATTTCGTAACTCGTCTTCATCTACCGCAACTTGGTTCACTGCCATCACATGATTATTGTGCCCACCCTTGGGGTTTACTACCGTATCACTTCGTAGAGCACCCTTTGGGCGAGTATTTAAAGACTGAGAGATTTGGCCTAATTGCACTTCCGCGTTCCGGATAGATGTGTTATGCGAAGCTAATTGGGCCTCGGAATCTTGGTTCTTTTTCATCATTTGCTCGACCATGCTTTCAATTCTCCCCATCTCGCTCCCGGACGAACTTGGACCTTGAGAAGGAAAGGGAGGCGGGTTATTGGGTTGTTGATACATTGGGGGCCTTTGAAAGCCTTGCCCCCATTACCTTGTCCACCATTGTTGTTCCAACCACCTTGACCACCATTGTTGTTGTTCCAATTGTTGTTCCCGTTCCAATTACCTTGATTCCCCGAATTATTGTTCCCCCAATTGCCTCCTTGATTGTTGTTGTAATTCCAATTGCCACCTTGTTGATTGCCCCAATTACCTTGGGGTCTCCATTGTTGATTCCCTTGATTACCTCTATTCCCTTGATAGTTGTTGACATATTGGACTTCCCACTTTGGTCATCAAAACCTTCATTCGAATATCCATTACCATCATTGTTGTTGTCATATTGTTCACAATTACCTTGAGGTTGTTGTCCTCTTTGCCTCCTTTTCAACATAGAAACAACTTCCATTGCGTTGACTTGGCGCAGGTTTTGGACTTGTTGCAATTGCGCCTTTGCCAATTGATTCATAGTTGTTGTAAGCTCGGCTATAGCTTGGCCATGATCATGCAATTCCTTGTGCAAATGGATGACCGTGGGGTCACCTTGGGGCACGTTTTCTCGGCTTTGCCATGCCGAAGAGGTGTCGGCCATTTCATCAAGTACATCACATGCCTCTTGGTAAGAAAGTTTCATAAAGTTCCCTCCGGCCAATTGGTTCACAATGCATTGATTTGTGGTGTTGATGCCCCGATAAAAGGTTTGACTTGAGGAAGAGTGGGCGCTAATACTTTTACCCAATAGCGGTATCGGGGTCAATTTTCCACAGGGAACTTCAATTTGGAGTTGCGTGTTTATATAGTCTAGGACTATGTTTTAGCTCCTAATTGATCTTCTAACATATTTGGTTTTCTTTTGATTAATAGCTACAATTTATCAACTATAATTGTAAAGCTATGTTATGCTAAAATTATGATTCTAAGTTGTATGCAATATAGAGAAAGGCACTAGGGCCGTGACATGTACCTAGGTGGTCGTAGAGATTCCTAATGCAAGAATGATGACTATGGGACTTATGCTATAACCATTGCACTTTTGCACTCACTCTCACACCTCTCGGTAGAGAGAGTGATTTTGCCCAATTGACTCTCTCGAGACCAATTGGGTAGGCCAATTTGCCCAAGCAACTTATGGTTCAAGTTGGGTAATTACTCTCTCGAGGTTTAACCCGTTAATTGGGACTACCATTCTCATGGGTCCATCCCAATTCCTTGTTAGAATTAATCTTGGGGTCATAGACTCTCTTTCTCAAGAAGAGTCAAGACTCACTAAGCTAGACTTAGTGTTTGCAACCACCAAATCTTAATGAAAACATAAGATTAATTCAAATAACAAATACCCAACATCATTCATGCACTAAACAATCACACCCATTAATTACCCACACTAGGGTTGAGCCACAACCCTAGCTAATGGGTTCATCTAGCCATAATAGAAACAGAAATTGAAGAAATAATAGATGAAATTGATATAACAATTAACTACAATGTTAATCTACTCAAATCCACGTTAATACTAGAAGAGATTGCCCAAAATAGGCTAAAATCATGAAATCCCAAGTTCAGCTGCTCTATGCTCTCAAAACAGATCTAAAAAAACTACTGCTAAAAAGTAAAATGTTCTATTTATACTACACAGGAAAAACAGGACAAAAATACCCCTGAGGGTCTGGCGCGAACCGCGCACAAATGACGCGCGATCGCGTGAACTTCATCCACGCGGACCACACTGATTAGGTACGCGACCGCGTGGACTTTTGCCTTGAACGATTTAGTCTCTGATACTCTTAGGCGCGGACCGCGTGAAAAGGGGCGCGGACCGCTTAGCTTGACTTGAAGATATCATGGCCTATGAACTTTCCTGCACGGCCGCGTGGCAGAACAGTGCGGACCGCGCAGGTTGAACTTGAAGATGTTCAGCTTCTGAACTCTCCTGCGCGGTCGCGTGACAAAACAGTGCGGACCGCGCAGGTCCTTTTGATCCCCCCTTTCAGTTGTCTTTTGACACTTGGCAGATTTCACTCCTTTTTGAGCCGATCTTTAGTATTTGTCATCTTGTTGCTCAAACCTGCAATCAAGCGCAAATTGTAAGCATTTTGGGACTAATTTCTGGCAGTTAATGCACAAAGCTTAGGTAAGAATGGGTATAAAACATGTAGAAATCATAGTTATCAACTCCCCCAAACTTAAACCTTTGCTTGTCCTCAAGCAAATAAAATGAGACCTACCCCTCAATGGACAACACTCGAGAAATTCCTGTTTATCCTAAAATAACTTCAACAAGCCTCAATTGGGACTAACAATTGCCCTCAATGCGAATGCATCATTAACACATTTAAACTTTGCAAACTTGTGGATCAAGTGCGACGCAAGAGCATCAAGAGTTGACACATTTCATCAAGGAATCTTTCTCAATTTCTTTGGTCATTGTGGAACCCAAACTCACACATCCTCGACTTTCCTGAGTGAACCTCACCTTTTAGAGTATTCGCATACAAACCGAGTTGAATGGACTTCTCTCTCATCTCTCACAAAGAAAAGGCCCTAAGTCCGGCTCTAAGTACCATATGCTTGCCCCTTATGTAAGTATCCACTAGTGTAGGCTTCCCTCAACTCAAGATCATATAGGGCTTTTGAGGAGTCATTGTGAAGGCTTTGGGTAAAGGTAGGACGTGTTTTTGTTCAAATCTTCCCTCAAGCACTTCTTTTGATTTATTTTGGCACACTTTCTTGACTCAATTGAGTAATTCACTTCTCTCAAGGGGTTGGAGAGACGCATTGTCACTCTTTCTTTTGCAATTCAAATCCTTTCTCCCTTTTTTCTTTTATGGATTACCTTTTTTTGTTCTTATTCATTTTTGTCTTTCTTTTTGTCTTTTTCTCTTCTTCATTGCCTTCCTTTTCTTTTGTTTTTGCGCCTTTTTACCACATTGATGCCTTTCTTGTCTCCCCCTCCCCCCAAACTTAGACATTTACCATTTAATCAAGGGAAAATTTGGGTGCCAAGAGAGGGTTTCGTTAAGATTGGGTATAGGCTTGTAGCTTGGTTCATGAACGAAAAAGGTTTAAGGCTCAAAAGGGTTGAACTAGGGATTATTTCATTGGTAGGTCATGGAAATTGTTCAAATTTTGCATTTTGGATCAAGGAGAGCCTATAATCACGTCTCAAGGCAAGTTCCACCTATGATTTCGCCTCAACAAACATTCAGGGCAAGTTCTAGACCATCGGCTCGGTACTTGGGCTCACGATTCGAATTCTCACTACACACACTCAAGGATTGCCTAAGACGGAGTCGAGGGCCCACAATGACCTTAGATATGATTCAAGCACACAATGGCCCAAAATGACCACATGATGATTGTTTGGTCAACACAAGAGTCTCAAGGCCACAACTTTCACCATCCTACACACAACATAATGTCTTTGACCGTAGGATCAAAGGCAAATGTGCTAGGCCCAAGTGAAGCTTTGCCTGAGGTACCCTTAACTACAAAAACTTGAAAATCAAAAAGAAAAATAAAAAACGGACTCAAATCCTTAAGAAGGTTGTCACGCCATCTATCATTGGGAGGACCCACCTGGTTCGCACAACCTCTACCCTTGGAAAGAACCGTGGCATTAAGAAAACCAAGGGCTTATTGCAAACACTAAAACAAGACAAAAAGGCTCCGAGCCTAACTTTGCAACTAAGACGAAGAATTTTAACGAGAAATAGAAAAACAAAATGAAAACCGAATGAATATGTACAAAAGGGGAGTAGAATATACAACCAAGGGGGAATGAATATATACATCAAATCTAAAGAGCATCTGGAATGAACAGTTATATACAAACATCTACCAATTACTAATGTCAACAAGCTAAATGTAAAGATAATATGTACAGTAATCCAGCAGTTAATCAAAATAGTAGGGCCACACCCCCACGAATAAAAACTAGCATTGTCCCCAATGCTAACTACCAGATAAAACAACAAAAATCAGCAACGGATATAGAGCGGCCCCTCAAGCCTCATAAAACTGGTCCCCAACCTGCTGTTGCTGTGCTACTGGGATAGGTGTCTGCTCCTGATCCGGCTCATCAACTGGTGGAACTGAAGAGGGCTCAACATCTGCATTACTAGACGGGCCCACCTGAGTTGGAGCCACCTCGATCACTATTCCCTCTGTGCTAGGGAGCTTTCTCTTCTTCCTTGGCCTATCCTCCTCTGCCTGTGGCTGCATTGCTGCTGGCTCTCCAGCTGGATCTCCAAATAGTAAGTCGAGTGGCATCTGATCCGCTAGCAGCTTGTCCACATCCACTCTCAACTGTGCAACTAACTCCTTGGAAACTTTCTGCTTCCTTAGCTTCTTGTACTCCCGAGCCAACTTTTCCAACGCCTTTCCATGTGCCCCAACCACACAGGGACTGTACTTGGAGCTGCTAAATGCTCGGCCAACCATGGACGAACCTCCTCTTTCATTGCTAGCTTCTCAAGATACTGAGACTCATCCTCTTCTTCAAACCCCAAGAAGTCATTCAGCGACTTCCCATCAAATATCACGATCTTGTCCCTCACTTTTGTTGCTTTGGAGTCCCGAACTGTGTGGTGGACATTGCAATAAAACTCCTTCACCATGTGCTCATTTGCAATTTCAACTCACTCTTTGAAGAATCCCCACCCCTCTCTAGTGCGGAATTGTTCTTGCACATGAGGATTGAGTGGGACAAGATCGGCATCTATGAACCGCCTTTCCGGAATCAACTTTCTCTTGGGCCACCATTCCCTAAATTTTTGGAAAGTGACCTTACTGACAAACCTATCTTCCCATGCCCCCGGTCGCCTGGTCCTCTCTATGCCTCCAACCTGTGGTGCACCTCCTTCGGCATATCCTCCACTTTCCCCTGATAGTGAAGTTGTGGGAGAGGTGGAGTAGGTGTTCTCATTTGCTTTTTCTACTCCGGACTCATCAGACGAGTCCGAGATGACATTTACTGGCCTTTTGGAAGTGGCTACATCAGCACGACCAGAAGATAGGGAATCCCGTAGCTGAAAAGATGTGGACATGTGTGTGGGGGCAGACTCTGAAGTGACACTCCTCGAAGGTGCATACTCACTCCCCGTGGAGTGAGCTGCAGCTCTATCAGCTTCCCGGGTTTGAGGATTCAACTTTACAATTCTTTTTCCTTTTCCCCCACGGGAGGAACCACCTCTCCCTAGTGGTATTTGTTTGCCCGCTCGTTTTTTAGCCACTTGCTTTTGAACCATTGTCTGCAAGGAATACGTGTCTAACATTGTTAGTAGAAGCATATAATATGAAATAAACATTTCAGTTGAATGCACAGTTGCAGACACAGTTACACAGACAGAAGGGCGCGGACCGCAACAAAAGGCACGCAGTCTGCGAAGTATACTGATACCCACACATGTTTCTCTGAATAAGCCGACGCGGTCCGCACTGTTTTGGACCGCGGCCGCGTGGCTTTAGCGCGGACCGCATAGAACTGGCACGCGGATCGCGCTTAGAAGGTTCGTCCTTGCACACAAGGGGTCACGCGGACCGCGCAAGAATGCTGCGCGACCGCGTAGGGCAAATATAACTGAGCCGGGATATTCTTCCATTAAGTCCCATTTTTGTTCACAATTTGAGTCCTAAGTGTCCCTACTCAATTAATTAACATGCATTTATGCCCCATGATTCAACCAAAACAATATAAATCTAAACTAACAATTAACTAAGAAGAAAAAGGACGAAAATAAGAAGTTATACTAGTAGGGAGTGATTAAAAGAAACAAAAATTAGGCTATGAATGAAATAAACAAGAGTTGTTACCAGGGAGTAATGAGAAATCAACTAACTGAGCAGGAGATGCGGATGTACAATGAAAATTAAAGCTCCAGATGAAAATTTACGAAAAGGTTCAAATGAGGCCCAAGGCTTCTATTTATAGAAAAACCCCGGGAACTCACAACTTACCTACCAGCGCGGCCGCGCGAAAATGGCCGTTGTCCGCGCTGGTTTTCATTCCTTCACATTTGACTGCTCAACCCACGCGGACCGCACTGTTTTGGTGCGCGGTCGCATGGAAGTTATTAGAGACTTGGTGATTTCAGCTTTACCCACGCGGACCGCACTGCTTTGGACCGCGGTCGCGTATGAATTTTATCAGAGAGCATGCCATTTTAAGTTTCCACACGCGGACCGCACAGCAAGGGACGCGGACCGCGTTGAATCTTCTGAGAATGAACTTTCAGCTGCTCAAGCCCATGCAGACCGCACTGCTTTGGTGCACGACCGCGTAGGCCATTTTCAGGGACTGACCATTTTTTGCACTTTTGCCCTGCACTGGTGCAACATTATTCCCTGCAACACTTCACAAATTATCAGCTCAAAAATCTTATTCTACAACAGAAAAACAAAGAAAAGAAAAAGACATGGGTTGCCTCCCAAGAAGCGCCTGATTTAATGTCGCGGCACGACGCATGTGACCATCACAGTCATTTCAAATGAATGTGTGCCACCACGTGGCTGTCATCAATCTTTCCCAAATAGTGCTTGACATGATGCCCATTGACTCGGAAAACTTCACCATTTTTATTTTTGAGATCAATGGCACCAAAGGGAGTTACACCAACCACTTCAAAAGGGCCGCTCCACTTAGACTTCAGCTTGCCCGGAAATAACCTCAACTGGGAATTGAAAAGAAGAACCATGTCACCAACTTTGAATTCCTTCCCTCGGGCATACTTGTCATGAAGGTACTTCATTTTGTCCTTATACAAGGACGAGCTAGAGTAAGCATGAAACCTAAACTCATCAAGTTTATTCAAATGCTCAACCTGGAGATTTGCAGCTACATCCCATTCTAAGTTCAACTTTTTCAGAGCCCACATAGCCGTATGTTCCAATTATACCGGAAGATGACAAGCCTTCCCAAACACCAAACGATACGGTGACATACCAATCGGAGTATTGAAAACTGTACGATAAGCCCAAAGAGCATCATCCAATTTATTCGACGAGTCGGTCCTATTTGCATTGACAGTCTTGAACAAAATACTCTTGATCTCACAGTTGGACACTTCGACTTGGCCACTCGCTTGAGGATGATAAGGAGTGGTCACCTTGTGATTTACCCCATACTTGGCTAGCAAAGAGTCAAAAGCCCGGTTGCAAAAATGAGAACCCCCGTCACTGATGATAGCACGTGGAGTGCCAAACCTCGTGAAGATACTCTTTTTCAAGAACGCCACCACACTTCGAGCTTCATTATTTGGCAAAGCTATGGCCTCAACCCATTTCGACACATAATCAACCGCTACCAAGATGTAAGTGTTGCCACAAGAACTTACGAATGGTCCCATAAAGTCTATCCCCCAAATATCAAAAATGTCAACCTCTAGAATCGTGTTAAGGGACGTCTCATCTCTCTTCGAAATCCCTCCGGCACGTTGGCATTCATCACATCTTTTCACAAAGTCACCGGCATCCATGAACAACGAAGGCCAATAGAAACCACAGCTCAACACTTTAGATGCCGTCCTCGCCCCGCCATGATGGCCACCATAGGGCGAAGAGTGACAAGCTTCCACAATACTAAATTGCTCTTCTTCGGAAACACACCAGCGAATTACACCATCGGTGCAAATTTTGAAAAGATACGGCTCATCCCAATAATAGTCCAAGCAATCCCGCTTGAGCTTCTTTCTTTGGTTATAAGAGAGCTCATACGGAACCACACCGGTAACAAGATAATTGGCAATGTCAACAAACCATGGCATGTCTAGCATTGAAACCGAGAGGAGTTGTTCATCCGAAAAAGCATCATTTATCTCAACGCCGTACAAAGGCCTCCCTTTTTCCTCCAATCGAGACAAGTGGTCCGCCACTTGATTTTCACTACCCTTTCTATCAACAATCTCCAAATCAAATTCTTGAAGAAGAAGCACCCATCTCATTAACCTTGCTTTAGAATCTTTCTTCGTCATCAAATACCTAAGGGCGGTGTGATCGGTATGAATAATCACTTTGGCCCCCATAAGGTATGGGCGAAACTTTTCCATGGCAAAAACAATGGCAAGCAATTCCTTCTCGGTGACCGTGTAGTTACTTTGAGCTTCATTCATTGCCTTACTTGCGTAGTACACCGGATGGAACATTTTGTTGATTCTTTGGCCCAAGACCGCCCCCACCGCAACATCACTAGCGTCGCACATGAGCTCAAAGGGCAAGCTCCAATTTGGTGCAGTAATGATAGGGGTAGTCGTCAACTTTTGCTTTAGAAGCTCGAAAGCCTTCATACATTTCTCATCGAACACAAATTTGGCATCTTTCTCTAGCAATTTACACAACGAGTTAACTACCTTAGAGAAGTCTTTGATGAATCTTCGGTAGAAACCCGCGTGACCAAGAAAGCTCCTCACCCCTTTGACAGAAGTAGGGGGAGGGAGCCTTGAGATAACCTCAATTTTCGCCTTATCAACCTCAATCCCTCTTTTTGAAATTTTGTGACCCAACACAATTCCTTCTTCTACCATAAAATGGCATTTCTCCCAATTGAGAACCAAGTTTATGTCTTCGCATCGGGCCAACACACAATCCAAGTTTTGCAAGCAATCACTAAATGAGTCCCAAACCACAATAAATTCATCCATGAAGACCTCCAAAATGTCCTCCACCATGTCGGTGAAGATTGCCATCATACATCGTTGGAAGGTCGCTTGTGCATTGCATAATCCAAATGGCATTCGAGAGAAGGCGAATGTGCCATAAGGACATGTGAAGGTTGTCTTTTCTTGGTCTTCCAGGGAAATGAGAATTTGGTTATAGCCTGAATACCCATCCAGAAAACAATAGAAAGCCCGGCCCGCAAGACGATCAAGAATTTGGTCCAAGAACGGCAATGGGAAATGATCCTTTTTAGTCACCTTGTTCAACTTCCGGTAGTCCATGCATACCCTCCAACCCGTCACTGTATGAGTCGGAATAAGTTCATTGTTGTCATTGGTCACCACCATCATTCCTCCCTTCTTTGGTACACATTGTACCGGAGCAGTCCACGAACTGTCAGAAATTGGATACACCACACCGGCGTCAAGCCACTTGATGACTTCCTTTTTAACCACCTCTTGCAGGACTCATTGAGTCTTCTTTGATGTTCAAGAGACGGCCGAGCATCCTCCTCCAATATTATCTTGTGCATGCAAAACGCGGGGCTAATACCCCGAATATCCGCCAAGGTCCATCCAATCGCCCGCTTGCGCTTTTGCAGAACCGCCAAAGTGGCATCAACCTGCACGTTAGTCAAGCAAGAAGAAAGAATAACCGGCAAAGTGAAATTAGGACCAAGAAATTCATACCTGAGGTGAGGAGGAAGTGGTTTCAACTCCAAGACCGGTGGCTCCTCAATAGATGGCTTGGTGGGAGGAGTTTTGCGATTTTCAAGATCAAGAGATAACTTCCTCAGTTCATAAGAATACGAGCCCATGTAATGCGTTCACACACTCCTCCCTTCTAGTATTATCATCAACATCAATGTTCAATAGCATGGCCTCAAGTGGATCCTCAACATTTGCCATTGCGCTTGTGTCATCCACTATCACCGACGTGACAATGTCAACAAACGAGCACACCTCGGTGCTATTTGGTTGCCTCATTGATTTGCATAAGTGGAACACCACCTTTTCATCACCAACACGGAAGGTCAATTCTCCTGCTTCCACATCAACCAAGGCCTTCCCCGTAGCTAGGAAGGGCCTCCCAAGAATAATAGGCACCTCGAAATCCACTTCGTAATCCAAAATTACAAAATCAGCCGGCAATATGAACTTATCAACACGAACAAGGACATCATCAATAATTCCCAAAGGCCGCTTCATTGACCGGTCCGCCATTTGAAGCCTCATAGAAGTTGGATGAGGTTGTCCGATTCCCAAGGTCTTGAAGACCGAATATGGCATTAAATTGATACTTGCCCCTAAGTCGCAAAGGGCTTTTGCAAAGTCGGCACTTCCAATGGTACATGGGATAGTGAATGCGCCGGGATCCTCAAGTTTTGGAGCCATAGAATGCACAATTGCGCTCACTTGATGGGTCATCTTGATTGTCTCACACTCCATTGATCTCTTTTTTGTAACCAAATCTTTCATGAACTTTGCGTATCCCGGCATTTGCTCGAGTGCCTCCACCAAAGGCACGTTGATAGTCAAACTCTTCATCATTTCAATGAATTTCTTAAATTGGTTGTCACCCTTTTGCTTGGCCAACCGTTGAGGATAGGGCGGAGGAGGTCTAGGTAAGGGTGCCTTGGCTTTGGGTATATCAATGACGTGTTCCCTAGATGGGTTCACAGCCTCTTGAGTCTCCTCCTCACCTTCATCAATTTCAATTTCAATTCTCACATCATCATTTGCACTTGGTTCAACAACATCCTCAACTACCAACGGGATCTCATCATTTTGCAACTCATCTTCATCCACCGTAACTTGGTTTCCTCTTGAGGCATTCACATTGCCGCCTCTTCCACTTCGCATTGTCACTGCCATCACATGATTATTGTGCCCACCCTTGGGGTTTACTACCGTAACACTTGGTAGAGCACCCTTTGGGCGAGTATTTAAAGATTGAGATATTTGGCCTAATTGTACTTCCAAGTTCCGGATAGATGTGTTATGCGAAGCTAATTGGGCCTCGGAATCTTGATTCTTTTTCATCATTTGCTCGAACATGCTCTATATTCGACCCATGTCATTGCCCGACGAACTCGACCCTTGAGATTGAAACGGAGGCGGGTTATTGGGTTGTTGATACAATGGGGGCCTTTGAAAGACTTGCCCTTGTAAACTATTGTTGTTCCAATTGTTGTTCCCGTTCCAATTACCTTGATTCCCCGAATTATTGTTTCCCCAATTGCCTCCTTGATTGTTGTTGTAATTCCAATTGCCACCTTGTTGATTGCCCCAATTTCCTTGGGCTCTCCATTGTTGATTCCCTTCATTACCTCTATTCCCTTGATTGTTGTTGACACATTGCACTTCCTCACTTTGGTCATCAAAACCTTCGTTCGAATATCCACCACCATCATTGTTGTTGTCATATTGTTCACAATTACTTTGAGGTTGTTGTCCTCTTTGCCTCTTTTTCAACACAGCAACCCCTTCAATTGCGTTGACTTGGTGCGGGTTTTGGACTTGTTGCAATTGCGCCTTTGCCAATTGATTCATAGTTGTTGTAAGCTCAGTTATAGCTTGACCATGATCGTGCAATTCCTTGTGCAAATGGATGACTGTGGGGTCACCTTGGGGCACGTTTGCTCGGCTTTGCCATGCCGAAGAGGTGTCGGCCATTTCATCTAGTACATCACATACCTCTTGGTAAGAAAGTTTCATAAAATTCCCTCCGGCCAATTGGTTCACAATGCATTGATTTGTGGTGTTGATGCCCCGATAAAAGGTTTGTTGCATCATAGCCTCGGTCATGTCGTTATTAGGGAACTCTTCACCATTGTTCTATATCTTTCCCATATCTTATGCAAAGGTTCCATTGGCTATTGTTTGAAAGCTAGAATTTCATCCCGAAGGGCTGCCATATGACTTGGAGAGAAGAACTTGGCAAAAATTTGTCCGCTAATTCATCCCATGTTGTAATAGAATGATTGGGGAGCCTTTCTAACCAATCCAATGCTTTACCCCGAAAAGAAAACGGGAAAAGCCTCAATCTCAACGCATCCTCGGACACGTTTGTCTGCTTGCTACCCCAACATGTATCCACGAACCCCTTCAAGTGCTTGTAGGCTTTTTGATCGGAGGCACCCATGAAATAACCTCTTTGCTCGAGCAAGGTCAGCATAACATTTGTGATTTGAAAGTTCCCCACCCGGATTCGGGGAGGAACAATAGCACTGGCGTATCCTTGATTTGGTAGAACTCTTGGAGCCACTCTCAGCGGTTGCGGAGGAGGGTCTGGAATGTTGATGTTCTCATTTGCATTTATATTGACATGTCGGCCTCTCCGTGGAAGTTGAGGTAAGACCTCATCTTGTTCTAGATATTCTACCTCCTCCCCCGCTATCACATTGCCGAGAGGGTCATTTGCATTAAGAGCCATTGTACCTGATTGATCGGCACACACCAAGTTAGTAAATAAGAAGGAAAGAGAAGCAAAACACAATACTAGCTGCACAAATAGTCAACACCATAAAGCTCCCCGGCAACGGCGCCAAAAAGTGATTACAGCGGACTCGACCTGAGGAAGAGTGGACGCTAATACTTTTACCCAATAGCGGTATCGGGGTCAATTTTCCACAGGGAACTTCAATTTGGAGTTGCGTGTTTGTATAGTCTAGGACTATGTTTTAGCTCCTAATTGATCTTCTAACATTTTTGGTTTTCTTTTGATTAATAGCTACAATTTATCAACTACAATTGTAAAGCTAAGTTATGCTAAAATTATGATTCTAAGTTGTATGCAATATAGAGAAAGGCACTAGGGCCGTGGCATGTACCTAGGTGGTCAACTAACGGGTAGAGATTCCTAATGCAAGAATGATGACTATGGGACTTATGCTATAACCATTGCACTTTTGCACTCACTCTCACACCTCTCGGTAGAGAGAGTGATTTTGCCCAATTGACTCTCTCGAGACCAATTGGGTAGGCCAATTTGCCCAAGCAACTTATGGTTCAAGTTGGGTAATTACTCTCTCGAGGTTTAACCCGTTAATTGGGACTACCATTCTCATGGGTCCATCCCAATTCCTTGTTAGAATTAATCTTGGGGTCATAGACTCTCTTTCTCAAGAAGAGTCAAGACTCACTAAGCTAGACTTAGTGTTTGCAACCACCAAATCTTAATGAAAACATAAGATTAATTCAAATAACAAATACCCAACATCATTCATGCACTAAACAATCACACCCATTAATTACCCACACTAGGGTTGAGCCACAACCCTAGCTAATGGGTTCAGCTAGCCATAATAGGAACAGAAATTGAAGAAATAATAGATGAAATTGACATAACAATTAACTACAATGTTAATCTACTCAAATCCACGTTAATACTAGAAGAGATTGCCCAAAATAGGCTAAAATCATGAAATCCCAAGTTCAGCTGCTCTATGCTCTCAAAACAGATCTAAAAAAACTGCTGCTAAAAAGTAAAATGTTCTATTTATACTACACAGGAAAAACCGGACAAAATACCCCTGAGGATCTGGCGCGAACCGCGCACAAATGAGCGCGGTAGCGTGAACTTCATCCACGCGGACCGCACTGATTAGGTGCGCGGCCACGTGGGCTTTTGCCTTGAACGATTTTGTCTCTGATACTCTTAGGCGCGTGAAAAGGGGCGCGGACCGCGTAGCTTGACTTGAAGATATCATGGCCTCTGAACTTTCCTGCACGACCGCGTGGCAGAACAGTGCGGACCGCGTAGGTTGAACTTGAAGATGTCCAGCTTCTGAACTCTCCTGCGCGGTCGCGTGACAAAACAGTGCGGACCGTGCAGGTCCTTTTGATCCCCCCTTTCAGTTGTCTTTTGACACTTGGCAGATTTCACTCCATTTTGAGCCGATCTTTAGTATTTGTCATCTTGTCACTCAAACCTGCAATCAAGCGCAACTTGTAAGCATTTTGGGACTAATTTCTGGTAGTTAATGCACAAAGCTTAGGTAAGAATGGGTATAAAACATGTAGAAATCATAGTTATCAACTCCCCCAAACTTAAACCTTTGCTTGTCCTCAAGCAAATAAAATGAGACCTAACCCTCAATGGACAACACTCGAGAAATTCCTGTTTATCGTAAAATAACTTCAACAAGCCTCAATTGGGACTAACAATTGCCCTCAATGCGAATGCATCATTAACACATTTAAACTTTGCAAACTTGTGGATCAAGTGCGACGCAAGAGCATCAAGAGTTGACACATTTCATCAAGGAATCTTTCTCAATTTCTTTGGTCATTGTGGAACCCAAACTCACACATCCTCGACTTTCCTGAGTGAACCTCACCTTTTAGAGTATTCGCACACAAACCGAGGTGAATGGACTTCTCTCTCATCTCTCACAAAGAAAAGGCCCTAAGTCCGGCTCTAAGTACCATATGCTTGCCCCTTATGTAAGTATCCACTAGTGTAGGCTTCCCTCAACTCAAGATCATATAGGGCTTTTGAGGAGTCATTGTGAAGGCTTTGGGTAAAGGTAGGACGTGTTTTTGTTCAAATCTTCCCTCAAGCACTTCTTTTGATTTATTTTGGCACACTTTCTTGACTCAATTGAGTAATTCACTTCTCTCAAGGGGTTGGAGAGACGCATTGTCACTCTTTCTTTTGCAATTCAAATCCTTTCTCCCTTTTTTTTATGGATTTCCTTTTTTTGTTCTTATTCATTTTTGTCTCTCTTTTTGTCCTTTTCTCTTCTTCATTGCCTTCCTTTTCTTTTGTTTTTGCGCCTTTTTACCACATTGATGGCTTTCTTGTCTCCCCCCCCCCAAACTTAGACATTTGCAATTTACTCAAGGGAAAATTTGGATGCCAAGAGAGGGTTTCGTTAAGAATGGGTATAGGCTTGTAGCTTGGTTCATGAACGAAAAAGGTTTAAGGCTCAAAAGGATTGAACTAGGGATTATTTCATTGGTAGGTCATGGAAATTGTTCAAATTTTGCATTTTGGATCAAGGAGAGCCTATAATCACGTCTCAAGGTAAGTTCCACCTATGATTTCGCCTCAACAAACATTCAGGGCAAGTTCTAGACCATCGGCTCGGTACTTGGGCTCACGATTCGAATTCTCACTACACACACTCAAGGATTGCCTAAGACGGAGTCGAGGGCCCACAACGACCTTAGATATGATTCAAGCGCACAATGACCGAAAATGACCACATGATGATTGTTTGGTCAACACAAGAGTCTCAAGGCCACAACTTTCACCATCCTACACACAACATAATGTCTTTGACCATAGGATCAAAGGCAAATGTGCTAGGCGCAAGTGAAGCTTTGCCCGAGGTACCCTTAACTACAAAAACTTGAAAATCAAAAACGGACTCAAACCCTTAAGAAGGTTGTCACTATCTATTATTGGGAAGAGCCACCCGGTTCGCACAACACTCTACCCTTGGAAAGAACCGTGGCATTAAGAAAACCAAGGGCTTATTGCAAACGCCAAAACAAAACAAAAAGGCTACGAGCCTAACTTTGCAACTAAAACGAAAAATTTTAACAAAAAATAGAAAACCAAAATGAAAACCGAATGAATATGTACAAAAGGTGAGTAGAATATACAACCAGGAGGAATGAATATATACATAGAGTTTGAGAGCATCTGGAATGAACAGTTATATACTAGCCAACTACAACTACGAATGTGCAGAAAGTAAAAGAATATATACAGTAATCCAACAGTCAATCCAAATAGTAGGGCCATACCCCCCATGAATAAAAGCTAGCATTGTCCCCAATGCTACCTATCAAGATAAGCACAAAAATGAAAGAAAGGATATAGAAAGGCCCCTAAAGCCTCATCCGTCACCCTGTGCTGGTCAGTGGCTCCTAAGTCCTCTGTACTGGCGGGGACCTCAGACTGGTCTCCGGCCTGCTGCTGCTGTGCTGCTGGGACAGATGCCTGCTCAAGAACTGACTCATCAACAAATGGGGCAGTGGAGGGACTCTCCTGAACTGGTGCTACCTCAATGACAACTCCCTTAGTGCTAGGGATTTTCCTCTTCTTCCTCGGCCTCTGCTCCTCCTCCTGTACCTGTGCAGCTGCTGGCTCTACAATCGGGTCCCCAAATAGTAAATCAAGTGGCAACTGATTCGCCATGAGCTTGTCCACATCCACTCTCAATTGTGTCACTGACTCCTTGGAAGCCTTCTGCTTCCTCACCTTCTTATGCTCCCGAGCCAATTTCTCCAATGCTTTGCCATGTGCCCCAACCGCCTTAGTCAAGGCATCCTGCATCGCCATCATCTTTTCCTGGTTGGCCAAGATCTTCTTCAATGCATCCTCAATGGAGGAAGGAATCTCAATAGTAGTTGGCGCTCCCTGTGCCTGTACAACAGTGGTCAATGTAGACAACTTGGATGTCACAACTGACATCTAGTTGTTCAAACTGGCAAGGGAATGGGTGAGCTGGTTTGCAGTGAACCGGTGAGTCTTTGATGAAGGAACTACTGGGTCAACTGCAATAGAAGGACCAGCTGCTAACGACGGACCTGGAGGCAATGCCTCATCCGTAGCAGGAATGGTGGAAGGCTCACTGGGCTGCTCAATGACCGCTGGCTCCTCAGACTGGCCAGGTGCGGTGGAAGTGGATGCCACATTTTTCTTGCCCCTCTTCGGGTTGTCCGGACCTAACTGACTATACAATGAGTATGGGGCCACCGGAGGTACCTTGACATCATATTTCTTTTTCTTCACCTTCATTTCTCTGAAGTACAAAGAGAGTGTATTCGGGAAGGGGTAGTTTGTTTGGGTCTCATTACCCATTGTAGAAATCACTCTCAACATAATATTACCCACATTCAGAGGGAAGCCCGCCATGATAGATGCTACCAAGATAGCACGAGGGAGGGGAATGGAGTGATCGTGTGTACACGGGTCAAGTCGACTACACACAAAAGTCAACCACCCTTTGGCTTCAAAGTTCAGGGTGTTCCGAATGATCTTTTCTTGTGCTTTCAACCAGACTGAGACTGTACCCGAGGCTGCCAAGTGCTCGGCCAACCAAGGACGAACCTCCTCTTTCATTGCTAGCTTTTCTAAATATTGCAATTCATCCTCTTCTCCGAACCCCAGGAATTCATTCAATGATTTGCCATCAAACATCACTATCTTATCCCTCACTTTAGTTACTTTTGAGTCCCGAACTATATGGTGAACATTGCTGTAGAACTCATTTACATAACATAAAGTAGGGTACAACTTCTAATCCAATTAGGAACTCGGCAAGAAAAGATGAAGTTATTTTTAGAAATCATTTGATTAAAGAAAGTACCATTTTCAATTAAAATACGACATCGAATGAATTATTACCTTTAACATGGGATTTAATAAATTAACTAAGTAGAAATTCCTTTTTAAGTAAAATACAACCTCAGACGGTTTAATGGAATTTAATTGAGTAACCAATTGAATTAAAAAATGAAATAATTATTGAAATTTGAAGTATTGAAATATATATATAAATGCGGTGGAGTATTGAAAACACTATGGGGTTCCATCACAAAGGATCACATCAGTAAAGGAATCTGAACAGTTAAAACACTTGGATTGGTAAGCACAAATAAACACAATAAACAGAAAGTGCACGACATCACCCTTCGTGCTTTATCACCCTTCCTCACCATATGTATAAATAGAAATGTGCACGGCATCACCCTTCGTGCTTTAACTCTTTCATAATCATGGCGCGGCATCACCCTTTGTGCTTTTACTCTCAATAATGTGGAATAGCATCATCCTTCATGTTTTAACACTCACTCATAATATCATGCACGGCATCACCCGTCGTGCTTTACACTCTTCCTCACAATATCATGCACGGCATCAACCTTCATGCTTTACACTCTTCCTCACCCAAACAATAGAAACAATAACATCCCGGCAAGGAAATCAACAATAAAAACAATAGCATCCCGGCAAGGGAATCAACAATAGAAACAATAACATCCCGGTAAGGGAATCAACATTAGAAACAAAAATATCCCGGCAAGGGAATTAACAATAGAAACAATAACATTCTGGCAAGGGAATTAACAATAGAAACAATAATATTCCGGCAAGGGAATCAACAATAAACAATCTTGTTTCAACAGTTAGCTTCGCAATATAGATCTCAACTTGAGTCAATACTCAACAATGGTCAATTACCAAGAGAATATCATAAATCTTGTTCAACATGAATAATCGTCAATTTATGCATGAATAGTACATCATAAGGATCACGGAAAAACCAAGAAGCACAATAACCTTAACAAAACAACAAGACATAATAAGCACGTGATAACTACACCGGTAACCACAATAATTGGACATGTAACATATTTTCACGAAGTCATAGAGGAACTCACAATCAAGAAGTATCAAACAATAAGGAAGGCAATCACTTCAATTAAGGCAAATAAGGGTCAAGTAACAAGTAAGAGTTAGAGGAAAGTTAACAATATCATATGGAGCATACAGAGGTAAATTAAGCAATTAGGAAACTCAATCATAACGGGGTACTTCCCACATAATGAACATAAGGACCTAAGAATCCTAAAGGCAAATTTCCCACAAATAAGTCTGAGCACACACTCGTCACCTCGCATGCACGGACTACAATTAGTATAGAAAATTCAAATCCTATGGGGAAGTCCCCCACACAAGGTTAGGCAAGATACATACCTTAAAGACGACAAACCGATACTCTAATATGCACTTCTCGGGTGAAAAGACCTCCGGACGACTCAAATCTAACCAAATTAACTTCAAAGCACAAATAAAACACATAAAAAACTATTCCAGATCATAAAGTATCAATCTTAAACAAAATCCAAAAATCGGTCCAAAAGTCGACCCCCGGGCCCGCACCTCGAAACCCGACAAATTTGACAAAAACCGAATTTCCAATACGAGTTTAACCATACAAAATTTATCATTTTAGGATTTTTCATCAAAAACAAACATTTTCCTCAACCCAATTCACAAATTAAATGATAAAAATGAAGACAAAATCATGGAATATAATCAATTCTAGGTGAAGAACACTTACCCAATCGTTTTGCTTGAAAAACCCACAAAGAATCGCCCAAAACCGAGCCCTACAACTCCAAAAATGGTGAAAATGGCAAACCCTCGGAATAGAGTACTATTTATTCTGCCCAGATCTTAAAGCATCGCGAACGCAAAGGAAGTATCGCGTTCGCGAAGAAGAAAAAGGAAGGTGCCCAGGTTACTCATCGCAAACGTGACAACACGTCCTCGAACGCAAAGAAGAAAAATTTTATGGCCTAGAGACTGCTCTTCGCGAACGCGTGAACTAGTACGCGAACGTGAAGAGTGGAGCGGCATAACTACACGAACGTGTGAGGAGAATGGGAACGCGATGAAGGAGAAGGCAGTGCTTCGCGAACGCAAGGTGTAAAACGTGAACGCGAAGAAGGATTTCCAGGTGGTCAGCAACAAAGCTTCGCAAACGCAAAAGAGGATACTAGAAAAAAACAACAGTTCAAAAACAAGGGAAAATGACCCGTAGCCCACCCAGAGCACATCCGAGGCTCCCGGGACCCCGTCTAAAACCATAAACAAGTCATATAACCTAACACGGACTCGATCGAGGTCTCAAATCACATCAAACAATGCCGAAACAACGAATCACACCTTGAATCGAACTTAGGAACTTTCAAACCTTCCAACTTCCAAAACTCGTGCCGAAACCTATCAATCAACCCGGAATGACGCCAAATTTTGCAGACAAATCCAAAATGACATAACGGAGCTGTTCCAACTCTTGAAATCACATTCCGACCCCGATATCACAAAAGTCAACGATAGGTCAAACTTCTCCATTTTCCAAACTTCAACTTTTCCAACTTTCGCTGAAATGCCTCAAATTACCCTACAGACCTCCAAATCTGAATCTGGATGCTCGCCTAAATCCAAAATCACCATCTGAAGCTGTTGAGATCACCCAAAACCCATTCCGTGGCCGTTTAATCAAAAGTCCAATTTCGGTCAAATTCTCACCTTTTAAGCTTCCAAAACTAGTTTCCTTCTTCCAATTTGACTCTAAATCATCCGTTAACTAAGTTCAACCATGCACACGAGTCGCACACATATTATGAAGCTACTCGTGATATCAAACTGCCGAACCAAACGAAATTGCTCAAAATGACCAGTCGGCTCGTTACATCCTCCTCCACTTAAACATTCGTTCGTCCTCGAACGTGCCCGGAGTCATTCCAAAGCCATCAAAACACTACGTGAGCTCACCATACATACACCCGGGGCTGATTCCCCATCACCCAACCTAAGCTGAACTGACAATGCAACTTAACTAAAGGTCTCATCTCCTCCTTAGCTGTCACGACCCCAAACCGGACCCGGTCGTGATGGCGCCTCTCGTGAAATAAGGCCAGCCAACACAAACCCCCAATACCAATTAACAATTATAATAATTCATAATTAAGACATTAATAAGTGATAAATCCTAAAATAGAGTGAAATGGAACAAATGCAGAAACAAATACAGCCCGACATCGGGGTGTCACCAGTCATGAGAATCTAAATATCCGACTAAGAGTATGAAAAAGTACTACACAGTCTATTACAGAGCTAGTACAAAGGAAAGAAATAAAGATATAAGGGAAAAGCACTAGGCTGCGAACGCCGAGTAGCTACCTAGTGAACTCCGAACAACTTGCTGTAAGCAATCAGCCCTCGCTAGCGTGACCCGAGGCTCCTGAATCTGCACATAGATTGTAGGGAGTAATGTGAGTATGCCAACTCAGTGAGTAATAAAAGTAAAGGTAGCTGAGCGATAAGAAAATACGTAAAACACAATAAAATGCTACAACGAGGCAGTATAAAACCAGTACAATGCAATAAAATAGTGAAAGCTCCTAAAAACACCTTAGTTCAGTGAAAACCCCTTTAACACATTTTTTAGCAAGTTAAACGGGTGAATGAAAAGCAGTGAGAAAAAGATATACACATAAAAATCAGTCCTTTGGGCTATCTCACAATCACTCGTATCAGCCCCTCGGGTTATATCACATATCACACTAGGTACACGCGCTCACTAGGGGTGTACAGACTTCGGGAAGGGCCCCTTACGGCCCAAGCGCAATAACAAGCCATCTCGTGGCATAATCAAACAGGCTCTCGGTCGCATATCAAGCCACCTTGTGGCATAACAACTCAGGCCCTCGGCCTCATAATCATGAATCGGTATAATACTGCTGCGGTGCACAGCCCGATCTCATAGTATCCTCACAACACAGGCCCTCGACCTTACTCAATCAGAATCTCACAAGCCACTCGGGCAACAATAAAAACATGATGTTCAGCCCAAAATATCATTTAAATATCAAAAAGGAGCAAAGATGGCCGAGTTATGAAAACAGTAGATCATATAATGACTGAGTGCAAATACGAAGTCAAAATAGTGAGGAATAGTAGTAAAAATCCTCCTAAGGGTCCAAACAGTTGGTACGAGGCCCAAATATGGAATTCAGCCCAAAACATGATGACAGCAAATAGTTTTCAATCAAATACGTGTCTAAACAGTCATACGAGACGGACTATGTCACAATCCCCAATGGTGCATGACCCCACACTCGTCATCTAGCATGTGCGTCACCTCAAAGTAGCATAACGATGTGAAATCCGGGGTTTCATACCCTCAGGACAACATTTACAATCATTACTCACCTCTATCCGGTCAAAACTCTAGCCTGCGATGCCTTTGCCTCTCGAATCGGCCTCCGGATGCTCCAAATCTAACCAAAATCAATCAATACCCAACAAAAAATGCTAAGGGAACAAAACCCACTCGAAAGTAATCAAATTACAACACAAATCCCGAAATTAACCAAACCCGACCCTCGGGCCCACATCTCGGAATTCGATAAATTTTACATCAATAGAACCCTTATTCCGCCACGAGTTCATGCATATCGAGAGTACCAAAATCGGACCCAAATGGCCCCTCAAATCATCACTCAAAGCTCTCCAATTAACCAATCCCTAATCCCCAAATTTACCACAGATTTTTCCTTAAATTTCATGCTAACAACAATAACAATCACCATAATAACGAGCTTAGGAACCAAGGACCTTACCTCAATGAATCCCTCTGAAAATCTCCCTTGAAATGGCTCCCAAAAGCTTCACCCCGAATGAAATATTGAGAAAAATGGCCAAAAATCGCGAAGGGTGAAATATATACCTTCTGACCCAGGGATTCCGCACCTACGGTCATTTCCTGCTTCTGCGGTCTAACCCACCGCACCTGCGGTTTTCACTTAAGGCCCAATTCCGCATCTGCGATCAAATACTCGCACTTGCGCTATCGCATGTGCGCTCAGCGCTCCGCATGTGCGCTCAGCGCTCCGCATCTGCAGCTCCTACCCTTCACGTCCTTGACCGCATCTGCGGTCCTTTCTACGCATCTACAGCGTCGCACCTGCGGTCCCCAATCCGCAGGTACGGAAACAATAGGAGCAGAAAATTCTGCAACTTCTCCAAAACTCCAAACTCTCTGTCAACCATCCGAATCCATCCCGAGGCCGCCGGGACCTCAACGAAAAACACGAACAAGTCATATACAACTATCCAAACTTATACCAATCTCCAAAACACCTCAAACAACATCGAATCAACCAATTCACATTGGATTCAAGCCTAAGGTTCCAAAATCTTCCGAATTTCGCTTTTGATTAAAAAGTCTATCAAACCATGTCCGAATGATCTGAAATTTTGCACACACATCCCAAATGGCACGACAGAATCCTATATCAAAATCTCACCTATTAACCGGAAAAAGCCAAAATTCCAACTTTGCCAGTTCAAGCTTAAATCTACTCTGGACCTCCAAAACACATTCCGATCACTCTCCTAAGTCCCAAATCATCTCCCGAAGCTATCCGAACCATCAGACTTCACATTCAAGCCCTTTTCACATAAGTCAATATCCGGTTGACTTTTCCAACTGA
This sequence comes from Nicotiana sylvestris, assembly GCF_000393655.2. Classification (NCBI taxonomy): domain Eukaryota; kingdom Viridiplantae; phylum Streptophyta; class Magnoliopsida; order Solanales; family Solanaceae; genus Nicotiana; species Nicotiana sylvestris. The sequence goes on from NC_091062.1 coordinate 137,335,907, forward strand.
AGCTCACCCATAAGAGACTAAGTGTCTCAAACCTCACCAAAACCTTTCCAAACCCGAGCCAACCAACCTGATAACACATAATACCGATAAATAAAGCAATAAGAAGCAGAAATGGGGGAAATGGAGCGGTAACTCATGAAACAACCGGCCGGGTCGTTACATCCTCCCACTCTTAAACAAACGTTCGTCCTCGAACGAGTCAAGAAACATACCTGAAGCCTCAAATAGGTGAGGATATCTGCTCTGCATCTCCTGCTTGGTCTCCCAGGTAGCTTCCTCCATGGGCCGACCTCTCCACTGCACTTTCACTGAAGCTATATATCCTTTGACCTAAACTTTCGAACCTGACGCTCCAAAATAGCTATTGGCTCCACATCATAAGTCAAATCATCATCCAACTAAACCGTGCTAAAATCCAAAACATGAGACGGGTCGCAAATATACTTCTGAAGCATAGAAACATGAAATACCGGATGCACACTTGAGAAGATGGGTGGCAAAGCAAGCTCATAAGCCACCTCCCCAATCCTCCGAAGCTCCTCAAAATGTCCAATGAACCGAGAAGTCAATTTACCCTTCCTCCCAAATCTCATAACACTCTTCATGGGTGAAACCTTCAACAGAACCTTCTCACCGACCATGTAGGACACATCCCGTACCTTCCTGTCAGCATAACTCTTTTGTCTCGACTGCGCTGTACGAAGCCTCTCATGAATCACCTTTACCTTGTCTAAAGCATCCTATACCAAGTCTGTACCCAATAGCCTAGCCTCACCCGACTCAAACCAACCAACTGGAGATCTACACCGCCTCCCATACAAAGCCTTGTATGGAGCCATCTGAATACTCGACTGGTAATTGTTGTTATAAGCAAATTCTACGAGCGGTAGAAATTGATCCCATGACCCTCCAAAATCAATGACATAAGCACGCAACATGTCCTCCAATATCTGAACAGTGTGCTCGGACTGCCCGTCTGTCTGAGGGTGAAAAGCTGTGCTCAACTTAACCTGAGTACCTAACTCTCTCTGCACCGCTCTCTAAAACTGCAATGTAAACTGAGTACCTCTATCTGAAATGATGGAAACCGGAACGCCATGCAAGCGAACAATCTCCCGGATATAGATCCCTGCCAATCGCTCTAAAGAATAGGTAGTACACATAGGAATGAAATGCGCGGACTTGGTCAGTCAATCCACAATCACCCAAATAGCATTGAACTTCTTCGAAGTCCGTAGGGGTCCAACTACAAAATCCATAATGATCCGCTCCCACTTCCACTCTGGAATATCCATCTGCTGAAGCAAGCTACCTGGTTTATGATGCTCATATTTCACCTGCTGACAATTGAGACACGAGTCACAAACCTCACAATGTCCTTCTTCATTCTCCTCTACCAATAATGTTGTCTCAGATCCTGATACATCTTCGCGGCACCCGGATGAATGGAATACCGCGAGCTATGGGTCTCCTCCAAAATCAACTCTCGAAGCCCATCTACATTGGGCACGCATATCGGGACCTGCATCCTCAACACCCCATCATCACCAATAGTCACATCTCTGGCATCGTCGTGCCGAACTTTGCCCTTAAGTACAAGCAAATGAGGATCATCATACTGGTGCTCCCTGATGCGATCAAATAAGGAAGACGGAGAAATCACACAAGCCAATACCCGACTGGGCTTCGAAATATCCAACCTCACGAACCGATTGGCCAAGGCCTGAACATCAACTGCAAGAGGTCTCTCCCCAACTGGAATATATGCCAAACTCCCCGTACTCACCGCCTTCCGGCTCAAAGCATCGGCCACCACATTGGCCTTCCCCGGATGGTACAAGATAGTAATATCATAATCCTTTAGCAGCTCCAACCATCTCCGTTGCCTCAAATTGAGATCCTTCTGCTTGAACAAGTCTGGAGACTACGATGATTAGTACACCTCACAAAACACACCATACAAATAATGCCTCCAAATCTTCAATGCGTGAACAATGGCAGCCGACTCCAAATCATGAACAAGGTAGTTTTTCTCATTGGGGTTCGACTGACGAGAAGCATAAGCAATAACTCTACCCTCCTGCATCAACATACACCCAATACCAACTCTCGAAGCATCACAATACACTGTATATAAACTTGAAGCTGATTGCAAAACTAATACTGGAGCCGTGGTCAAGGCTATCTTGAGCTTCTGAAAGCTCTCCTCACACTCATCCGACCACCTGAATGGAGCACCCTTTTGAGTCAACTTGGTCAAGGGTGATGCTATAGAGGAAAATCTCTGAACAAACCGACGGTAATAACCCGTCAAACCAAGAAAGTTGCAAATCTCTATGGCTGAGGACGGTCTGGGCCAACTCTGAACCACCTCTATCTTCTTCGGATCAACCTGAATACCTTCGTTGGACACCACGTGCCCCAAGAAAGCCACTGAACTGAGCCAAAACTCGCACTTGGAGAACTTTGCATACAACTTCTCCTCCCTCAATCTCTGCAACACAACTCTCAATGGTCCGCGTGCTCCTCCAGACTACACGAGTACACCAGAATATCATCAATAAAAACAATCACGAATGAGTCGAGATAAGGCCGAAACACGTTGTTCATCAAATGCATGAACATTGCCGGGGCATTGGTCAGCCTAAAAAACATAACAAGGAACTCATAATGACCATATCTAGTCTTGAAGACCGTCTTAAGAATATTTGAGTCCCTGATCTTCAACTGGTGATAACCTGAACGAAGATCAATCTTGGAGAACACCCTCGCTCCATAAAGCTGGTCAAAAAAATCATCGATACGAGGCAAAGGATACTTGTTCTTGATTGTTACTTTGTTCAACTACCTGTAATCAATGCACATTCTCATCGTGCCATCCTTCTTCTTCACAAATAGAACAGGCGCACCCCAAGGCGACACACTAGGCCGAATGAACCCCTTATCAAGGAGTTCCTGAAGCTACTCTGTCAACTCATTCAACTCCACTGGTGCCATACGATACAGTGGAATAGAAATGGGCTGAGTGTCTGGCACCAGATCAATACCAAAATCAATATCCTTGTCTGATGGCATGCCCGACAGGTCTACAGGAAACACATCGAGAAAATCCCTCACACCAGGAACAGAGACAATACTAGGAGTCTTTGCACCGACATCCCTCACAAAGGCCAAGTATGAAAGACAACCTTTCCCAACCATACGCTTGGCCTTCAAGAATGAAATTACCCTACTGGGGACAAAATCAGTCGAACTTCGCCACTCAATCCGTGGCATGATCGCAGCGGACTCAACCTAAGGAAGAGTGGGCGCTAATACTTTTACCCAATAGCGGTATCAGGGTCAATTTTCCACAGGGAGCTTCAATTTGGAGTTGAGTGTTTGTATGGTCTAGGACTATGTTTTAGCTCCTAATTAATCTTCTAATATTTTTGGTTTTCTTTTGACTATCAAATACAATATAGCAACTACAAATTTAAAGCTAAGTTATGCTAAGATATTAATTCTAAGTTATATGCAATATAGAGAAAGGCACTAGGGTCGTGGCATGCATCTAGGTGGTCAACTAATGGGTAGAGATTCCTAATGCAAGAATGATGAATATGGGACTTATGATATAACTGTTGCACTTTTGCACCCACTCTCACACCTCTCGGTAGAGAGAGTGATTTTGCCCAATTGACTCTCTCGAGACCAATTGGGTAGGCCAATTTGCCCAAGCAACTCATGGTTCAAGTTGGGTAATTACTCTCTCGAGGTTTAACCCGTTAATTGGGGCTACCATTCTCATGGGTCCATCCCAATTCCTTGTTGGAATTAATCTTGGGGTCATAGACTCTCTTTCTCAAGAAGAGTCAAGACTCACTAAGCTAGACTTAGTGTTTGCAACCACCAAATCTTAATGAAAACATAAGATTAATCCAAATAACAAATACCCAACATCATTCATGCACTAAACAATCACACCCATTAATTACCCACACTAGGGTTGAGCCACAACCCTAGCTAATAGGTTTAGCTAGCCATAATAGAAACAGAAAATGAAGAAATAGTAGATGAAATTGACATAATAATTAATTACAATGTTAATCTACTCAAATCCACGTTAATACTAGAAGAAATTGCCCAAAATAGGCTAAAACCATGTAGTCACGAGTTCAGCTCCTATCTGATAAAAAACCAAAACTAAAAAACTGCTCTTAAAAAGTAAAATGTTCTATTTATACTACACAAGAAAAACCGGACAAAAATACCCCTGAGGGCCTAACGCGGACCGCGCACAAATGACGCGCGACCGCGGAGGGTTTTGGGTCTTCATATCTTGCTTCTGGCACTTGGGACGCAGACCGCACAAAAGTGACGCGTGACCGCGTGAACTTCATCCACGCGGACCGCACTGATTAGGTGTGCGGCCGCGTGGGCTTTTGCCTTGAATGATTGAGTCTCTGACACTCTTAGGCGCAGACCGCATGAAAAGGGGCGCGGACCGCACGGAAAGGGGCGCGGACACATGAAAAGGAGCACGGACCGCGCAACTTGACTTAAAAATGGAATGGCCTCTGAACTTTCCTGTGCGGCCGCGTGGCAAAATAGTGCGGACCGTGCAGGTTTACCTTGAAAATGCCCAGCCTCTGAACTCTCCTGTGCGGCTGCATGACAAAACAGTGCGAACCGCACAGGTCATTTTGTTCCCCCCTTTTGTTGTCTTTTGACACTTGGCAGATTTCACTTCTTTTTGAGCCGATCTTTAGTATTTGTCATCTTGTCACTCAAACCTGCAATCAAGCACAACTTGTAAGCATTTTGGGACTAATTTATGGCAGTTAATGCACAAAGCTTAGGTAAGAATGGGTATAAAGCATGTAGAAATCACAGTTATTAACTCCCCCAAACTTAAACCTTTGCTTGTCCTCAAGCAAATAAAATGAGACCTACCCCTCAATGGAAAACACCCATGTAATTCCTGTTTATCCTAAAGTAACCTCAACAAGCATCAATTGGGACTAACAATTGCCCTCAATGCGAATGCGTCATTAACACATTTAAACTTTGAAAACTTGTGGATCAAGTGCGACACAAGAGCATCAAGAGTTGACACATTTCATCAAGGAACCTTTCTCAATTTCTTTGGTCATTGTGGAACCCAAACTCACACATCCTCGACTTTCCCTGAGTGAACCTCACCTTTTAGAGTATTTGCACACAAATCGAGGTGAATGGACTTCTCTCTCATCTCTCACAAAGAAAAGACCCTAAGTCCGGCTCTAAGTACCATATGCTTGCCACTTATGTAAGTATCCACTAATGTAGGCTCCCCTCAACTCAAGATCATATAGGGCTTTTGAGGAGTTATTGTGAAGGCTTTGGGTAAAGGTAGGACGTGTTTTTGTTCAAATGGGTTCAATCTTCCCTCAAACACTTCTTTTGATTTATTTTGGCACACTTTTTTGACTCAATTGAGTAATTCACTTCCTTCAAGGGGTTAGAGAGACACATTGTCACTCTTTCTTTTGCAATTCAAACCCTTTCTCCTTTTTATCAATTTTCCACACCTTTTTCACTTTTTTGTTGTCCTTGGATTCCCTTTTTGGTTCTTATTCATTTTTGTCTTTCGTTTTGTCTTTTTCTCTTCTTTTTTTTCATTGCCTTCCTTTTCTTTTTGCTTTTGCGTCTTTTTACCATATTGATGCCTTTCTTGTCTCCCCCCCCCCACACCCCAAACTTAGACATTTTCCATTTACTCAAGGGAAGATTTGGGTGCCAAGAGAGGGATTCGTTAAGAACGGGTATAGGCTTGTAGTGGTTTATGAACGAAAAAGGTTTAAGGCTCAAAAGTGTTGAACTAGGGATTATTTCATTGGCAGGTCATGGAAATTGTTCAAATTTTGCATTTTGGATCAAGGAGAGCCTATAATCACGTCTCAAGGCAAGTTCCACCTATGATTTCGCCTCAACAAACGTTCAAGGCAAGTTCTAGACCATCGGCTCGGTACTTGGGCTCACGATTCGAATTCTCACTACACACACTCAAGGATTGCCTAAGACGGAGTCGAGGGCCCACAACGACCTTAGATATGATTCAAGCGCACAATGGCCCAAAATGACCGCATGATGATTGTTTGGTCAACACAAGAGTCTCAAGGCCACAACTTTCACCATCCTACACACAAGATAATGTCTTTGACCATAGGATCAAAGGCAAATGTGCTAGGCCCAAGTGAAGTTTTGCCTGAGGTACCCTTACCTACAAAAACTTGAAAATCAAAAAGAAAAATCAAAAACGGACTCAAACCCTTAAGAAGGTTGTCACGCCATCTATCATTGGGAAGAGCCACCCGGTTCGCACAACACTCTACCCTTGGAAAGAACCGTGGTATTAAGAAAACCAAGGGCTTATTGCAAACGCCAAAACAAAATAAAAAGGCTACGAGCCTAACTTTGCAACTAAAACAAAAAATTTTAACGAAAAATAGAAAACCAAAATGAAAACCGAATGAATATGTACAAAAGGGGAGTAGACTATACAACCAGGGGGAATGAATATATGCATAGAGTTTGAGAGCATCTGGAATGAACAGTTATATACAAGCCAACTACAACTACGAATGTGCAGAAAGTAAAAGAATATATACAGTAATCCAACAGTCAATCCATATAGTAGGGCCACACACCCACGAATAAAAGCTAGCATTGTCCCCAATGCTAACTATCAAGATAAGCACAAAAATGAAAGAAAGGATATAGAAAGGCCCCTCAAGCCTCATCCGTCACCCTGTGCTGGTCAGTGGCTCCTAAGTCCTCTATACTGGCGGGGACCTCAGACTGGTCTCCAGCCTGCTGCTGCTGTGCTGCTGGGATAGATGCCTGCTCAAGAACTGACTCATCAACTAGTGGGGCAGTGGAGGGACTCTCTTGAACTGGTGCTACCTCAATGACAACTCCCTTAGTGCTAGGGAGTTTCCTCTTCTTCCTCGGCCTCTGCTCCTCCTCCCGTACCTGTGCAGCTGCTGGCTCTACAGCCGGGTCCCCAAATAGTAAATTAAGTGGCAACTGATCCGCCATGAGCTTGTCCACATCCACTCTCAACTGTGTCACTGACTCCTTGGAAGCCTTCTGCTTCCTCAGCTTCTTGTGCTCCCGAGCCAATTTCTCCAATGCTTTGCCATGTGCCCCAACCGCCTTAGTCAAGGCATCCTGCGTCGCCATCATCTTTTCCTGGTTGGCCAGGATCTTCTTCAATGCATCCTCAATGGAGGAAGGAATCTCAACAGTAGCTGGCGCTTCCTGTGCCTGTACAACAGTGGTCAATGTAGACAACTTGGATGTCGCAACTGACATCCAGTTGTTCAAACTGGCAAGGGAATGGGTGAGCTGGTTTGCGGTGAACCGGTGAGTCTTTGATGAAGGAACTACCGGGTCAACTGCAATAGAAGGACCAGCTAGGGTCCCTCTTCGGGTCCTTCTATTGCAGCTGACCCGGTAGTTCCTTCATCAAAGACTCACCGGTTCACCGCAAACTAGCTCACCCATTCCCTTTCCAGTTTGAACAACTGGATGTCAGTTACGACATCCAAGTTATCTACATTGACCACTGTTGTACAGGCACAGGGAGCGCCAACTACTGTTGAGATTCCTTCCTCCATTGAGAATGCATTGAAGAAGATCCTGGCCAACCAGGAAAAGATGATGGCGACACAGGATACCTTGACTAAGGCGGTTGGGGCACATGGCAAAGCATTGGAGAAATTGGCTCGGGAGCACAAGAAGGTGAGGAAGCAGAAGGCTTCCAAGAAGTCAGTGACACAGTTGAGAGTGGATGTGGACAAGCTCATGGGGGATTAGTTGCCACTTGATTTACTATTTGGGGACCCGGCTGTAGAGCCAGGAGCTGCACAGGTACATGAGGAGGAGCAGAGGCCGAGGAAGAAGAGGAAACTCCCTAGCACTAAGGGAGTTGTGATTGAGGTAGCACCAGTTCAGGAGAGTCCCTCCACTGCCCCACTAGTTGATGAGTCAGCTCTTGAGCAGGCATCTATCCCAGCAGCACAGCAACAACAGGCCGGAGACCAGTCTGAGGTCCCCGCCAGTACAGAGGACTTAGGAGCCACTGACCAGCACAGGGTGACGGATGAGGCTTGAGGGGCCTTTCTATATCCTTTCTTTCATTTTTGTACTTATCTTGATAGTTAGCATTGGGGACAATGCTAGCTTTTATTCGTGGGGGCCCTACTATTTGGATTGACAGTTGGATTACTGTATATATTCTTTTACTTTCTGCACATTCGTAGTTGTAGTTGGCTTGTATATAACTATTCATTCCAGATGCTCTCAAACTCTATGTATATATTCATTCCCCTTGGTTGTATATTCTACTCCCCTTTTGTACATATTCATTCGGTTTTCATTTTGGTTTTCTATTTTTCGTTAAAATTTTTCGTTTTAGTTGCAAAGTTAGGCTCGTAGCCTTTTTGTTTTGTTTTGGCGTTTGCAATAAGCCCTTGGTTTTCTTAATGCCACGGTTCTTTCCAAGGGTAGAGTGTTGTGCGAACCGGGTGGCTCTTCCCAATGATAGATGGCGTGACAACCTTCTTAAGGGTTTGAGTCCGTTTTTTATTTTTCTTTTTGATTTTCAAGTTTTTGTAGTTAAGGGTACCTCAGGTAAAGCTTCACTTGGGCCTAGCATATTTGCCTTTGATCCTATGGTCAAAGACATTATGTTGTGTGTAGGATGGTGAAAGTTGTGGCCTTGAGACTCTTGTGTTGACCAAACAATCATCATGTGGTCATTTTGGGCCATTGTGCGCTTGAATCATATATAAGGTCGTTGTGGGCCCTCGACTCCGTCTTAGGCAATCCTTGAGTGTGTGTAGTGAGAATTCAAATCGTGAGCCCAAGTACCGAGCCGATGGTCTAGAACTTGCCCTGAATGTTTCTTGAGGCGAAATCATAGGTGGAACTTGCCTTGAGACGTGATTATAGGCTCTCCTTGATCCAAAATGCAAATTTTGAACAATTTCCATGACCTGCCAATGAAATAATCCCTAGTTCAACCCTTTTGAGCTTTAAACCTTTTTAGTTCATAAACCACTACAAACCTATACCCGTTCTTAACGAATCCCTCTCTTGGCACCCAAATCTTCCCTTGAGTAAATGGCAAATGTCTAAGTTTGGGGTGTGGGGGGGAGACAAGAAAGGCATCAATATGGTAAAAAGACGCAAAAGCAAAAAGAAAAAGAAGGCAATGAAAAAAAAGAAAGAGAAAAAGACAAAAAGAAAGACAAAAATGAATAAGAACCAAAAAGGGAATCCAAGGACAACAAAAAAGTGAAAAAGGTGAGGAAAAGTGATAAAAAGGAGAAAGGGTTTGAATTGCAAAAGAAAGAGTGACAATGTGTCTCTCTAACCCCTTGAAGGAAGTGAATTACTCAATTTAGTCAAGAAAGTGTGCCAAAATAAATCAAAAGAAGTGTTTGAGGGAAGATTGAACCCATTTGAACAAAAACACGTCCTACCTTTACCCAAAGCCTTCACAATAACTCCTCAAAAGCCCTATATGATCTTGAGTTGAGGGAAGCCTACATTAGTGGATACTTACATAAGGGGCAAGCATATGGTACTTAGAGCCGGACTTAGGGCCTTTTCTTTGTGAGAGATGAGAGAGAAGTCCATTCACCTCGATTTGTGTGCAAATACTCTAAAAGGTGAGGTTCACTCAGGGAAAGTCGAGGATGTGTGAGTTTGGGTTCCACAATGACCAAAGAAATTGAGAAAGGTTCCTTGATGAAATGTGTCAACTCTTGATGCTCTTGTGTCGCACTTGATCCACAAGTTTTCAAAGTTTAAATGTGTTAATGATGCATTCGCATTGAGGGCAATTGTTAGTCCCAATTGATGCTTGTTGAGGTTACTTTAGGATAAACAGGAATTACTTGGGTGTTTTCCATTGAGGGGTAGGTCTCATTTTATTTGCTTGAGGACAAGCAAAGGTTTAAGTTTGGGGGAGTTGATAACTGTGATTTCTACATGCTTTTTCTACATGCTTTATACCCATTCTTACCTAAGCTTTGTGCAGTAACTGCCATAAATTAGTCCCAAAATGCTTACAAGTTGTGCTTGATTGCAGGTTTGAGCGACAAGATGACAAATACGAAAGATCGGCTCAAAAAGGAGTGAAATCTGCCAAGTGTCAAAAGACAACAAAAGGGGGGAATAAAATGACCTGTGCGGTCCGCACTATTTTGTCACGCGGCCGGGTCAGCTGGTTTGCTGGTTTGCGGTGAACTGGTGAGTCTTTGATGAAGGAACTACCGGGTCAGCTGCAATAGAAGGACCAGCTGCTAACGACGGACCTGGAGGCAATGCCTCATCCGTAGAAGGAATGGTGGAAGGCTCACTAGGCTGCTCAATGATCGCTGGCTCCTCGGACTGGCCAGATGCGGTGGAAGTGGATGCCACATTTTTCTTGCCCCTGTTCGGGTTGTCCGGACCCGACTGACTATACAATGAGTACGGGGCCACCGGAGGTACCTTGACATCATATTTCTTTTTCTTCACCTTCAATTCTTTGAAGTACAAAGAGAGTGTATTCGGGAAGGGTAGTTTGTTTGAGTCTCATTACCCATTGTAGAAATCACTCTCGACATAATATTACCCACATTCAGAGGGAAGCCCGCCATGATAGATGCTACCAAGACAGCACGAGGGAGGGGAATGGAGTGACCGTGTGTAGACGGGTCAAGTCGACAACACACAAAAGTCAACCACCCTTTGGCTTCAAAGTTCAGGGTGTTCCGAAAGATCTTTTCTTGTGCTTTCAACCAGACTGGGACTGTACCCGGGGCTGCCAAGTGGTCGGCCAACCAAGGACGAACCTCCTCTTTCATTGCTAGCTTTTCTAAATATTGCGATTCATCCTCTTCTCCGAACCCCAGGAATTCATTCAACGATTTTCCATCAAACATCACTATCTTGTCCCTCATTTTAGTTACTTTTGAGTCCCGAACTATATGGTGAACATTGTTGTAGAACTCTTTCACCATATGCTCATTAGCCATTTCAACACGTTCTTTGAAGAAGCCCCAACCCTCTCTAGTGCGGAATTGTGCTTGCACATGAGGGTTGAGAGGGACAAGATCGGCATCTATGAACTTCCTCTCCGGAATCAGTTTCCTTTTTGGCCACCACTCCTGGAATCTGTGGAAAGCAACCTCACTAACAAACCTGTCTGCCCATGCCTCCGGTTTTCTAGTACGCTCAATCCCCCGACCTATGGCTCACCTCCCTCAGCATATCCTCCACTCTCCCCTGATAATGAAGTTGTGGGAGATGTGGAGTATTGCTCTTCTTCTCTTGCTACAGACTCATCAGACGAGTCCGAGATGACATTAACCGGCTTCTTGGAGGAGGCTACATTATCATGATCCGGGGAAGGAGAATCACGGAGCTGAAATGAAGTGGACATGTGGGTGGGGGCAGACTCTGAGGTAATGCTCCGTGAAGGTGCATACTCACTCCCTGTGGAATGAGATGCAGCTCTATCAGCTTCCCGGATTATCTTCCGGGTTTTCTTTATCAGTTCCCTGGTTTGAGGAGTGAGTTTCACAATCTGCCTGCTTTTCCCTCCTCGGGAGGAACCACCTCTCCCGGGTTGTATTTCTTTTCCCACTTGTTTTTTAGCCACTCGTTTTTGAACCATTGTCTGCAAGGAATACATGTCTAACATTGTTAGTAGAAGCACATAAGGTGAAGTAGACAGTTCAGTTAAATGAAAAGAGTGCAGACACAGTTACACAGGCAGAGGGGCGCGGACCGCACCAAAAGGTACGCGGTCCGCGCAGTATACTGACACCAACACATACCTCTCTGAATAAACCGACGCGGTCCGCGCAGAAATGGTACACGGTCGTGTTGGTTCAGCGCGGACCGCACAGAAATGGTCTACGGTCCGCACATGTGAAATACCAAAATGTTGACCCCTCTGAACTCTTCACACGCGGTCTGCACTGTTTTGGACCGCGGCCGCACTGGGCTCACGCGGACCGCACAAAGATGGTATGTGGTCCGCGCAGAGAGGTTCATCATCTCTTTACCAGAGCCAGGCGGACCGCGCACAAATGCTGCGCGGCTGCGTAGGGCTAATTTAACTGAGCCGGGTGTTTGTTCAAATAAATCCAATTTTTTTTCACCTTCTTGGGTGCTAAGTGTCCCTACTCAGTTATTTAACAAGATTTCATGCCCATAATTAAAAAAAATACACAAAAATCTAATCTAACAGTTAAACTAAGAAGAAAAAGACGAAAGTAAGAAGTTACACTAGTGGAGAGCAATTAAACAAGACAAAAATTAGACTATGATTAAAATGAATGAGAGTTGTTACCAGGGATTAATGAGATTTCAACGATGTGCACACTTAATGTTGATGAACAGTGAAAATTATATCTCAGGCATAAAATTGGCAAAAAGGTTAAAATAAGGCCCAAGGCCTCTATTTATAGAAAAGCCCTGGGACCCAGTACCCACCTACCAGCGCGGCCGCGCAGAAATGGATGCGGACCGCGCTGGATTTTGCATCTTTCACTTTAGATGTTCAATACACGCGGACCGCATTGTTTTGGTGCGCGGCCGCGTGGGACTTTGTCAGAGACTTGGTACTTCTTGGTTGCATCTTTCACTTTAGCTGTTCAATCCACGTGGACCGCACTGTTTTGGTGCGCGGCCGCGTGGGACTTTGTCAGAGACTTGGTACTTCTTGGTCAGCGCGGACCGCACAGAAATGTCACGCGGTCGCGCTGGGTTTTCTGGATCTCAGCCTTTCAGCTGCTCACACCTACGCGGACCGCACTGTTTTGCTGCGCGACCGCGTAGGCCATATTCAGAGACTGACCATTATTTTTTTCTTTTTGCACATTTGCCCTGCACTGGTTCAACATTATCCCTGCAACACTTCACAAATTATCAGCTAAAAAATCCTACTCTTCAACAGAAAAACAAAGAAAAAGAAAAAGACATGGGTTGCCTCCCAAGAAGCGCCTGATTTAACATCGCGGCACGACGCGTGTTACCATCACAGTCATTTCAAATGAATCAGTGCCACCACATGGCTATCATCAATCTTTCCCAAATAGTGCTTGCCACGATGCCCATTGACTCGGAAAACTTCACCATTCTTATTTTTGAGATCAATGGCACCAAAGAGAGTTACACCAACCACTTCAAATGGGCCGCTCCACTTAGACTTCAGCTTGCCCGGAAATAACCTCAACTGGGAGTTGAAAAGAAGAACCATGTCACCAACTTTGAATTCCTTCCCTCGGGCATACTTGTCGTGAAGGTACTTCATCTTCTCCTTATACAAGGACGAGCTGGAGTAAGCATGAAACCTAAATTCATCAAGTTCATTCAATTGCTCAACCCGGAGATTTGCCGCGACATCCCATTCTAAGTTCAACTTTTTCAGGGCCCACATAGCCTTATGTTCCAATTCTACCGGAAGATGACAAGCCTTCCCAAACACCAACCGATACGGCGACATACCAATCGGAGTCTTGAAAGCTGTATGATAAGCCCAAAGAGCATTATCCAATTTCTTCGACCAGTTGGTCCTATTTGCATTGACAGTCTTGGACAAAATACTCTTGATCTCACGGTTGGACACCTCAACTTGACCACTCGCTTGAGGATGATAAGGAGTGGTCACCTTGTGATTTACCCATACTTGGCTAGCAAAGCGTCAAAAGCCCGGTTGCAAAAATGAGAACCCCCATCACTGATGATAGCACGTGGAGTGCCAAACCTCGTGAAGATACTCTTTTTCAAGAACGCCACCACACTTCGAGCTTCATTATTTGGCAAAGCTATGGCCTCAACCCATTTCGACACATAATCAACCGCTACCAAGATGTAGGTGTTGCCACAAGAACTTACGAATGGTCCCATAAAGTCTATCCCCCAAACATCAAAAATGTCAACCTCTAGAATCGTGTTAAGGGGCATCTCATCTTTCTTCGAAATCCCTCCGGCACGTTGGCATTCATCACATCTTTTCACAAAGTCACCGGCATCCTTGAACAAAGAAGGCTAATAGAAACCACAACTCAACACTTTAGACGCCGTCCTCGCCCCGCCATGATGGCCACCATAGGGCGAAGAGTGACAAGCTTCCACAATACTCAATTGCTCTTCTTCGAGAACACACCGGCGAATTACACCATCGGTGCAAAATTTGAAAAGATATGGCTCATCCCAATAGTAGTCCAAACAATCCCGCCTGAGCTTCTTCCTTTGGTTAGAAGAGAGCTCATACGGAATCTTATTAAAACCTTTTCAACTTGTGTCCTTCACTTTTCACTCTACTCTTAGTCAATAAGTTCTGCCCCCTCTAGTATGTGTACTGCCTTGGGATCCTTTTGAGAACCTTCTGAACTCTATCATACTGAGGCTGGCCTTTTCACACTGCACTTATTCAATTTTTGGTTACTAAGTCTAGGTGTAAGCACTGCCCTAGCCTAACCTCGACGAAGTAGTGACGAGGCTAAGACCAGACTACCAAATAAACCTGGGCAGTTATATAATATACAGCGGAAAGTAAAGCTGAAATATACAAGTAAAGATGGGAGAGGGAAAAAACATGCTCCGGGGAATAACAGGTAACAACAGAATATCAAGAGAATTATAAAGGAACCAAAATCCAACTACTAACAAGGGTAAGGAAAAATGAAGGCAGAATTCACTTTCATTCCACATCTCGTTGCAGGCGTACAACCCGATCCCAATTCATTTATCTCGTCGCAGGCGTGCAACCCGATCCCATTTCACATATCTTGTGGCAGGCATGCCACCCACTCCCATTTCAAATATCTTGTGGCATGCGTGCCACCCGCTCCCATTTCAAATATCTTGTGGCAGGCGTGCCACCCACTCCCATTTCATATATCTTATGGAAGGTGTGCCAACCACTCCCATTTCATATATCTTGTGGCAGGCATGCCACCCGCTCCCATTTCATCTTGTGGCAAGTGTGCCACCCGCTCCCATATTACAAATCAACAACAATCACAAAGAATCCCGGCAAGGGAACAAGAACAATATAACAACATCCCGGCAAGGGAACAATGATATTTCAACAATATCCCGGCAAGGGAACAATGATATTTCAATAATATCCCGGCAAGGGAACAATAATATCAAACAAACGTCACGGCAAGGGAACAATAATATCAAACAAACGTCCCGGCAAGGGAACAATGATGATAATAACATGTAAGGCACAATAAACCACAACAAAATCATAATAATTATAATACAAGACCCACGGGCATGCTTGACACCGACGTATAGATACTCGTCCACATACCTATACGTCATACTCCACAATTAACACGTAGCGAATAAGACACAACTCCTAATCCCTCAAGCTAATGTTAGACCAAACACTTACCTCGATGTCACGAACATAATTCAAGCCTCAACTATAGCTTTACCTCTTGATTCCACCACCAACTCGCTCGTTTCTAGCCATAAGTTAATTATATTAATAAATGCTAAATGAATCAATTCTAATGCTTGGAAATAAGTTTTCTAAAGTTTTTCCCAAAAAATCAAAAATTGCCCCGGGCCCACATGGTCAAAACCCGAGGTTCGAACCAAAACCCGATTATCCATTCCCCCACGTACCCAAATATATAATTTGTTTTGAAATCGGTCCTCAAATCGAGGTCCAAATCCCTAATTTTTGAAAAAACTAGGTTCTACCCAAAACGCCCAATTTTCCCCATGAAAATCATTGATTTTGAGTTGAAATCATGTTAAAAGATGTTGATGATTGAACGAAATGAGTAAAATTTAACTTACAATCGATTTGGAAGAAGAGTTGTTCTTGAAAAATCGTCCTAGGTAGTTTGTGTTTTAAAAAGATATGAAAATGGGTTAAAATTCATCTAAGTATAAACGTTGCAGGTCTTAGATGTGGGAATTGCGAACAGGGGTTCGCAATTGTGAACCCCGACCTCTGTTGGGAATTGCGACGGGAAGCTCGCATTTGCGAGTTGGGAATTGCAAGAGGGGCGTCGCATTTGCGACTCAAGGCTGAAACAAGGGGTAATCGCATTTGCGATCGAAGCCTCGCATTTGCGAGCAAGACAGGCCTAGGTTGTTTTCGTATTTGCGATCCAGCCTTTGCATTTGCGAAAATCCAGCCTTTGCATTTGCCTGGGCACACCAGCTAAAATCTGCAACTTTCTAAGTCTAAAAATCCACCCCGTGGCATATCCAAAACTCACCCGAGCCCTCGGGGCTCCATACCAAATACAAACACAACCTCAAAAACATCCTACGGACTTAACATCATGAACATCGAATTAAACCTCAAAATCAATGAAGTTTCTCAAAACTTCTTTAAACATCAAATTTGCATTTAAGGTCTGAATCACGTCAAATGGATTCCCTTTCTTACCAAACTTTACCGACAACACATATGAATCATATTGAACCCGTACCGGGCTCCGGAATCATAATACGGGCCCGATACTATAGGTTTCACATAACATTTCACTTTCAAAAACCTTTATATTTTTCAGAAAATAATTTCTTTCAAAAACTTTATTTCTCGGGTTTGGGACCTCGGAATTCGATTCCAGGCACATGCCCAAGTCCCATATTTTCCTACGGACAATCCGGGACCGTCAAATCACGGGTCCGGTCCGTTTACCCATAACGTTGAACGAAGTCAAATTAATTCATTTTATAGTTAAAATTTATCATTTTCATAGATTTTCACATATAAGCTTTCCGGCTACGCGTCCGGACTCGCAAATCGAAGTGATGCTAAAAGAGGTTTTTAAGGCCTCAGAACGCAGAATTCATTTTAAAAATAAGTGATGACCTTTTGGGTCATCACATATAAAAAGGTATATAAATGCTCTGTTTGTGTGTGTATATATATTTGAGATAATATTGACTCATAGCTAAGGTACTTACAAAGAAAGAAAAAAATCAGAGAAACTTTTTCAGTTTTTTTGTTGAAAGTGAGAGTTTGGTCAAAGCCAATATGCCACTGATACCACACTTTTGTATTAAATGATTGAAAGTTACACTTTTAAGAATAAAGAAAGAAAAAGAAAAACATACCCTATCAGTCCAAGGAGAATGAAAAATTGGAGTTGAATTATATATAAGTGGAATTATAGCTCGAAGAGGTAGCAAGAAAAAGGAGATTGTTTAGGAAATAATTGATTGCATGTTACCTTAAATAAAGATAATCCCTTATTTTTGGGTATTTGTTTTAGTTGGAGATTGCATTTGTCACGATTCGGATTTTCCACCCTCAAGAGCCGTGATGGCGCCTACTGGTGAAAGCTAGGCAAGCCAAATTATCCTAATTACTTAACCTTTTCTAGTTTTAAACCATTATCAGTGATGAGTAGATATCATGCAAATAGCGAAAATAATTAAGCGGAAGACAAAATCTGACAATTTATCTTAATATAAAACTGCGGAAGTCTAAATACAACTCTACCCAGAATTTGGTGTCACAGCTTCACAGACGGTCTAAGAATACTACATACAAAGTCTGAAAGATAAAATATACATTGTTTCTGAAATGAGTAAAGGAAACAGGATAAAGAAAAGATAGGAGATGACGCCAAGGTCCACAGACGTCTGCAGGACTACCTCGTGTCGCCTATGTGGGTTGAAGACAGCACTCTCACTGCGGTCCAAGCACTCCGGTATCAGTATCTGCACACAGTGCAGTTTGTGCATAATTTGCCAAATTTATATTGTAATTATTGAGTTTAGACTACGAGGTGAGTGCCCGGAGGACGTAAATTATTACTCGTTAATTCGGGTAAGTAATTATGAGATCTTCATGCTTTGTTGTTAGTAAACTGGAGGTTTGAAATGGAATTTTTGTTGATATGAGGTTAATTGGTGATGTTGTAACCTATTATGAACAACTATTAAGACTAGAGATGTGGTTATGGTCAGACATATGATACGTTTTATGTCAAGATATCATTGCGATAATGTCGTGCTTGTAATGCTGAGATTAGTGTTATTGATATATACTTTGTGGTGCTTTGTAGGGTTGTGAAAATATTGTTAGGAGTTGTTTTGGTATTACTCTGGCAGGTGGATAGGTCCAATTATAGGGGAGACTCTGCAAAAATTTCTGAAAAATTTGGGAGTTAGAAAAATTTGGGACATTGAGATGTGCAAAGAAAGAGATAAGTTACATTATGTGTTTGAGGACGGACTCTACTTCTCATTTGAGGATGAATGACCCTAAGTGGGGGAGAACGTAATATCACATATTTGATGGGTGCGTAGACACGAGTTGCTATAGTCAGTCGAGACTAATATCGTATGTTGACGTGAAAATCGAACCTTTCTGAAAATGATTGGAGTGTAAGAAATTTGGTCTTCAAGTTTACAAATATGGATAAAGGAAATAATCTCAATTAAAATGGTGTTGTCGAATTTGTGTCGCATGTGGTAATGTGAGATCAATCGCGAATATTTGTGTAAAAGTAAAATCATCGATTTGGTAACCTGAGAATAATTCTTAGTACGTTCGAGGACGAACGTTTGTTTTAGAGGTGGAGAACGTGATGACCCAAAATGTTATCTTTAATTTAAATTATTATCTCGATATTTTAAGACCTTGAAAAAGTGCTATCAATAATTTCTTGACTTGCGTGCACAGTCCGTATAATTTTCCGGAAGGTTTTTATGTAAAATATGGATTAAATTGTGAACTATAGCTTTAAAAACTCAACTGAGTTGACTTCGGTCAACATTTTGAGCAAAATGAACCCGGATAAAGTTTTGACCATTTCGGTAGTTCCGTATCATGATTTGGGACTTGGTCATATGCCCGAAATCCAATTTGGAGGTCCCTAGATCAAATTATTGTCATTTAACGGAATCTAGAAATCTAAGGCTAAAGGTTTCTTAAGTTTGACCAGAGATTTGACTTTTGAGAAAAAGACCCCGGAATGGAATTTTGATGATTCCAATAGTTTCGTATGGTGATTTTGGACTTAGGAGCATGTTCAGATTTGGATTTGGAAGTCCGTAGGACAATTCAGCGCATTTTGGCAAAAGTTGGAAAATAGAAGATTTTTGGAAAAGTTTGACAGAGAGTTGACTTTTTGATATCAGGGTCGGAATCCGGTTCTGAAAATTTTCATAGATTTGTTAGGTCATTTATGACTTGTGTGAAAAATTTGAAGTCAATCGGACTTGATTTGATAGGTTTTTGCATCGAATTTAGAAGTTGGACGTTCTTAGTTTCATTAGGCTTGAATT
The DNA here is from genome assembly GCF_000393655.2 of Nicotiana sylvestris. NCBI lineage: Eukaryota > Viridiplantae > Streptophyta > Magnoliopsida > Solanales > Solanaceae > Nicotiana > Nicotiana sylvestris. The sequence continues at coordinate 137,355,212 of NC_091062.1, forward strand.
GTGGTGTGATTTACGGTTTTAGCATTATTTGATGCGATTTGAGGTTTCGACTAAGTTCGTATCATGTTTTAGGACTTGTTGGTGTATTTTGTTGAAGTACCGGGGCCTCAGGTGGATTTCGGAAGGCTAACGGATATAAAAAGGCTGCTGAATTTTCTTTTTGGATAGCTGCTGATTTTTTTACAGCATGTGAACAGTACCCGTAAATAGTACCCGTGAACAATCCGTGAACAGTACCCGAAATTTTCTGGACAGAATGTGAAGTTCTGAAACTGGGACTTTGTCCCATTTTCCATTTTTACCAAATTGGAGCTCGGGGAGAGGCGATTTTCGGGAGATTTTTAGAGAAAACAACGGGGTAAGTGTTCTTAACTTAATTTTGGTTAGATTACCCGAAGCTATTACTAGTTTTGGCATTAAATCTTTGAATTTAGTTGTCTTGTTTGAAAACCCTCTCGGATAGATTTGAGGATTTGAGGGTCGAAATATTATCGAAATTTAGTAATTTTGGTATGGTTAGACTCGGGGTTGGATAAGGTTTCATATTTCGCAACTTTCATCGAATTCCGAGATGTGGGCCCCACGGGCGAATTTTTAATGCAATTTCTGATTTTTAATGGAAAATGTAGAATTTCTTATGGAATTAATTCCTTTAATTTTTATTAACTGAATCGAATTATTTATGACTGGATTTGAGAATTTCGGGTACGAATTCGCGAGGCAAAAGCTTGTTGGAATTTTGAATTGGTTTCAAAGCGAGGTAAGTGTTTGGTCTAACCTTAGCTTGAGGGATTAGGAGTCGAGTCCTATTTGCTATGTGATTTTTGTTGAGTACGACGTATAGGCATGGTGACGAGTATCTATACGTTGGTGTCAAGCATGACTGTGAGTCTTAAAGTGATATTGTTGTGTTCTAAATAAATGCTATGAATGCCTAAGTTGTTGATTCTCTCTGTTGAGCAAGGATTATGGTAATTCTCGTGGAAATTACTTATGATTGAGTGTTGGTAAATAATTGACGTATTTACTTTTATTATTGATTCCCTTGTCGGGATAGTGTTGTTCCTTTATAAAATATTGTTGTTCCATTGCCGGGATGTTATTGAAAGATTATTGTTCCCTTGCTAGGATGTTGTTATATTGCTCTTGTTCCCTTGCCGGGATTCTTTGTGATTGTTGTTGATTTGTAACTTGGAGCGGGTGGCACGCCTGCCACAAGATAAATGAAATGGGAGCGGGTGGCACGCCTGCCACGAGATACATGAAATGGGAATGGGTGGCATGCCTGCCACAAGATAAATGAAATGGGAGCGGGTGGCACGCCTGCCACGAGATACATGAAATGGGAACGGGTGGCATGCCTGCTACGAGATATATGAAATGTGAGCGGTTGCATGCTTGCAACGACATACGAGAAATGGGAGCGGGTTGCACGCCTGCAACAAGATGTGAAATGAAAGTGAGGCCTTTGCTTTCCTTATCTTTGTACATAGTTGGATTTTGGTTCCTTTGTAATCCTCTTGATATTCTGTTGTTACCTATTATTCCCCGAAGCATGTTTTCCCCCTCCCATCTTTACTTGTATATTTATGTTTTACTTTCCGCTGTATATTATATAACTGCACAGGTTTATTTGGTAGTCTGGTCCTAGCCTCGTTACTAATTTGCCGAGGTTAGGCTAGGCACTTACCAGCACATGGGTTCGGTTGTTCTAATACTTAATTTCAAAAAGGGAGCAATTAAACACATAATTTTTTTTCACCGCAAGGACCTCATCCTTATATAACATCTACCGCAGCTTGTAGCCCAGTTTAAATATTTCTCATTATATTAAAATGCGAGGATCTCGTCCTCAGTTCTGAATCACAAGTATTACGCACAGCGTGCTAATCGAAATATTTCATTTTCTTCTTTCAAATATTTTCCGTTTAACAAAATCACAACATATAATGATAGACATAGCCATCTCCGTCGAATCTCCCAACAGGAGCATTCACATAAGCAGATTTCAGAATTACGAAGCTCACTCATAAGTGGAGCACAATAGAAGGACTTGCCTCGATACTCAGAACCGAATCAAATTAAGAAAATTGTTACTTTATAATTATTCGAAACGTACTTGTAACGACACCATCTAGTGTTGCAACCTCAGCCATACCATAGAAAATATATCAACGGCTGGGTGTCCACCTCTAGGAGTCTCACCTCCACCTCTAACATCCTGACCCCTACCTCTGGCTGGTCATGTAAGCTGAGTATTGACTGCAATGGGGCACGTAACCTGAGTGCTTTTATAAATTATGTTTCTCCCAAGTCTACAATTTTCCCATGATGTGCCTAGTGACATTCATAACAACCCCTTTGAGGGTTCGACTAACTTATTGAACCTGATGACATATTCGGACAGTGTCATGGTAACCTGACACAACCGTTCAGATCATATATACCACATATTGCAGAGAATCCGGGAGGCAAACTCCTTCAAAAACATTTCTTAGAACAGAGCTGAGTAGGTGGTGTTGCATTGGCTAGTCTGCCCTCTTCATAGGCTTGCCACAAACACCGACGGCCAATTTCCTCTTTTGCTAAATGGTTCCTCCATCGCCTTGCTCATCATCTCTGATGCCTTCAAGGGCCCTGGGCCATGCCGACTTGTATCTAGGGTTGTTGTTTTTGCTGTTCATGACTTCTCCAGTGTGATTTTGGGTAAAATCACACCATATTTGTTGCAATCTATGAAGTACTAAGCAGGTTCTTCTATCTCTACTTGGGTTTTCGTTGAAACCCTAATTTTCGTTTGTATCTCTTAGATCTAGTCCATTTTTTAAACGATCCAGGCCTGTTCCTTTATGTTCTACACTGTTCTCCAACTCTTTTGAAAAATCATCAACTTTAAGTTGTTTTACTTCCTTTTTAAAATTAGGATTTTTTCGGAACTCCTTCTACACTTTGTTTAAACTGATTCTTTATGGTTGAAACTTCTATCCTTGCATATCTTGACTGATTCTATGTTCTTACTGGTTTTTCAACTCGCCTATGTTAAAAGCCCTAGTTTGTTTAGATCTTCTTTGTTTTGGTTCTGTGTGTTAGCTTTACTACTTGATTCTTGTTAAGTTTCTGTGGTTACCATGCTTCGAATAGGTTTTAGTGAGTCCATAGCCTACTTATATCACCTCTATATGATTGTATTCATCTTGATTGTTCAATACTCGCCTCTTTCTGTCGATATTGTTGACCTTGCCTGTTTGCTAAGTCTGTTTGTTCTTCTCTATTTTATATGTTGAAGTATATAATCATAACTCCCTCTTGATTGATTCTGATTTCCTTATTTGGTGGTTTGATTAAAAGACTTTCTTTTAAAACCCTAAAATTCTACCTCGTCTGCTTAAATTGATTGATCCCCCTACCTTATTTGCTATGGTACTTTATTCTTACTGAATCATTTCCTTAATTGGAGTTTTCTGAACTTAGTCCTAATTGACTACCCCATGCTTACTGAATTTTGATTCTTTCCTTATCAGTCATATACTAATTTTCTTGCTTTATATGCTATTGGTTCTTGCTGTTAAAATTAATTCCCTTAACGGGAGTACTTGCCTTGATTTTTTAACTGACTGATTCTAAGTTCCTCAATTACTATGCTACTATGATTTTTACCTTATTTACTATATGCGTTCAAACTATATATATGCTCTCTCATTAACACAAACAACACGAACTCTTGGGTTCAAAAACTATCTCTCATACTTATAAAATCTCTGCTCTCTCTCTTGTGCTACTTGCTACTGCTCTAAGTTAGCTGGCTGCGAGACTAACCATTTGTACTCTCTTGTTCTTTCATTCTGCTTACTATCCTCTTCACTAGTATGTTCTAGTTTCAATTCAAAGTTCCAAATACAATATGATTCTCTTGTTGCTTCAGTTCATTTTGTTCCTAGTTTGCTTCTATTTGTGGTTTTGTTGTGAAACTTGTAGTTGATAGCTACATTGTTAGCATGATATCATGTCTTCCCCTCCCCTTGAGATTGGTATGTTTCCCCTTCTGTTTGTTTCTGCGTCTACACTAGTCACCTCTTGCTTGTTATATGTTTACCACCATGGATCTCCCAAATCCATATCCCCTTGCATATAAGTCTGTTCTTTATGTCTGATTCTGTGATTATGTCTAGTTAGCTACTTCTGGGCATGACTATTAATTCCCAGGTAGGTGTGTCCTATGTATTCCCAAGCCCCCCTGTATGATAGCATCCTAGGAAGCTCAACTCTATTCAAGGACAAGGATGAAGCTTTAGAATCTCAAAGATGACCTTTAACAAGATGTCAAGCTAAAGAATTACAAAACAAGGTGATAACAGGACAAGGATAGAGTTTTGGAAGCTCCAAGGCCATATACAAGATCTCAAGCTAAAGAGCTGCAAACTAAGGTTGCTAGACTTCAATGGCAAATAAAGAAGCTTTTAATTGTAGAGGAAGAGCTCAAGACCAAAGGAGATGAATTGTCCAAATTTTACAATTATATGGTGGTCCAAATTGAAGTCCAAGAGGAAGAAGATTGGGTCACCAAATCAGCCCTTGAAGTCCACCAAATGGGCTCAAAATGAGGTTAAAAAAGGTCTAAAAGGAGGTGTTACAAAAGGAGCCCAATTGGAGTCCAAACCAATGGCCCAAACTAGTTTTTTAAGGCCCAAATCTGCCCCAAAGGGTCTTGGCTGCCCCCGCCTAATTTTAATGACTTTTCTTACTCTTTAGCAACCACCCTACCTAATTGTAATGACTTTGTATGCCTTAGCAACCACCCTGCCTAATTTTAAGGACTTTTATGCCTTAGTACTCCTATAAATAGGGAGTTCTTCTCATTCATAAGGGACTACATTATTGATTAAGTATATCATACTTTGAGAGTTCTTTTGAACCTTTGTTACTTGTGCTTTGAGATTTATCTTTCAACCTTTACTAGTTCATAGTTCAAGGTAGTAAGATTACTTCTCTTTTGTGATATCTTTGATTCCTTTGTGGTATTCTTAGAAGGCGATTAATACTAGTTATTAATTGTTGTCTCAAGTTACTCGTAAAGCGGTCAAGATCCGAATCTATTGTTTTGATTTGCTTTTAAGTAAAGGCGTTTGATTTCTTCCATAAATCAAGACGTTGTTACTTTGATCTTGTCAAGGCTATAGAACTTGCGTTCTTGGAAGTTCTTGGAAATTCTTTCCTTGAATTTTCCCATATCCTTTATTTTCATCTCTTTAATTCCAGTTGTTCAATTCCTTGTTGTTATTGCTTCCGCATTTACTTCTCAAATTCTTACAATAGTTTGGATTCCCGACCTAATTGCTATCACTGTACCCATGTTTGTGACTACCAAACCTGCTTTGATGATATGACTCTTAGCTGTGTATGAACCTATCCTAAGGTGTTTGGACTTTGTTAACTACTCCAATCTCTTTTTTTTTTCAAACTCTTCTGCTTTACTGAACTATTTTCAAAAAAAGACTTTTATTAAATACAATTTCTTACTAAAACCTTTTCAACTTGTGTCCATCACTTTTCACTCTACTCTTAGTCAATAAGTTCTACCCCTCTAGTATGTGTACTTCCTTGGGATCCTTTTGAGAACCCTCTGAACTCTGGCATACTGAGGCTGGCCTTTCCACACTGCACTTGTTCAATCTTTGGTTACTAAGTCTAGGTGTAAGCACTGCCCGGGATTCTTGAGATCCTTAGGGAACTTTGATTCACCTAGACTCTGATTTGTCTATGGAACTAAGGCATACGAGGCCATTGGAGGCTTTGGAAAATCTGGGCCTAATGGAAGGCTCCCAATATAATAGCTTCTTGATTTCCTATTTCTACTTGTGTAATTCATTCATTGGCCTGTAATAATTTGTAAACAGATATTGGGGTATTTAGTAGAAAAGAAAAAGGTGGGTAGATGCATACTTTATGGGGTAATACGGGTAGAAATCCTGCTCCTAGAACCTTACTTTTAAAAGTCTATTTGCTCTACTAAATAGAAAACATGCTCATAGGATTTTACTCGTTAATCTGATTGCTTTGCCTAATAGAAATCATGTCCATAGGATTTCACTTTAAAGTTTGTTTGCTCATCAAGTAGAAACCATGTTTATAAGGTTTTACATTCTGTCATGTTTAGAAATCATGCTTATAGGTTCCAAGCAATCATGTCTTAAAATCAGTTCAATAATAGATGTCATGCCTATAGGACCTAATCAGGATTTAGTTATAACAAGTGTCATGGCCTGCAAATCGTTAAAATCAGTATTACACTTAGATATCATGCATATAGGGAGCCCTACTTGCAATTCTGTCTGTTAATCTAATTTAGTCTAAATAATCAACTTGATTACGCCTAGTTCATTTCTAAAGTGGTCTTATTATGTATTAGGCATTTTCTGAAACAAGTTCTTTCAAACTGCCTCAATCTCATTAGATATCATGCCTATATAAAGGAGTCTATTTCATAACCTGTTTTGTTTCTGCATTAATATAGACATCAGTACTTCGCATGTAGGCGCCTTAGGGCGTTTTCAAAACTGCATTCTCTGAAACTGTCTCTATTGCTTAATGTTTTCTGATCCTAATATGCTTTTCTTTTTAAAAGAGTCCCTAGGTAGCTACTAGGGTGTAACTTCTAAGTCTAAAAAAAGGGTTTGTCTATTTCTGCATATTCACTTAGATATCCTGCTTTAGGATATTGTATAATAAAAGACCTTAACTGTGCTTGAGTCATGCTCTTATGTGTTTGTTTGAGGAAGAAACTCTGAGCCTCTTAATTGCTCCCATTATGTATGAAAGTCCTAAATGCTTTTGACTGCCGCCTTAGAATTTTTGCCTTTTAAAACCTTAGGGGTACATCTAGAACCACCTATAAGTAGAGGTCCTAACTCCCTCCAGGACCATTAAGGAGGGATGGGTAGCAGCACGCAATGGGAATCGTTGACCAAACACTCGCTTTGCATGACCAATAAGGGGATGGGAAGGGTAGACATGGGATATGATGACTACGCGCTAATATCACGTGTAGCCCCTCATTGAGGAGTGTTTACCCTTGTGTGGGGTGATCCTATAGGATAACCAACCTAGGACCCCTCTTTACCAAATACTTTCTTTATTTAAACCTTTGTTTTACAACTTGTTCAAACATTTATCTTACTACTTGAGTTATTCTAACGTACTTTACTTGCAACCTATTTGATTCAACTGTTTACTTGTGATGGACTAATTTGTGAATATAAGTTCGGCTAGACCCACAGTTGCAGACCAAGAGAGGTGCCTAACACCTTCCCCTCGAGGTTACTTTGAGCCCTTACCCTAATCTCTGGTAATGCAAGCCAACCCAAGCGTTAATCGCTCTAGGTGCCCTAACGCACCATAATTCGCTAGGTGGCGACTCTTCAATTACCCAATTCCCTAAAGGAAATGATTCATTACACCCCGTGAATGTCGAAACCCGAACCTCTCCCCATCAAAAAAGGGAGGGAAAAAGGGGCGCGACAGCATGGCGACTCCGCTGGGGATTTTTTTAGGATCTTAGCATAACAAACTTGTATTTTACAAATTAGTCCAAGCATGCTTATCCCGCACTCTGTTCCCTTATTTGAATTTAACTGCCTATTTTTTAAGCATTTATGATTTTTTATTGCCCTGAAACTGACTTGTCTCTTTGTTTTCTTTTTCCTGCAACTGTCTTTCAATTATTTAAATACTGTATTTATTTTTCCTACGTGAAAATAATTGACTTCATGTTATTAATTACTGCATAAATCATGCCCCACATGTTCCACTCGTGCGTATCAAATCCTATAGCAACGCTTTAATGAGTGGTTGTGCTCTTCCTATTTACTACCCTTAAATTTGGAAAGGCTTATTTGCGATAAAACCAGTCGATCATCGGTGCAGTCGACGGTTCTGTGCCTTCCCTCTCAAGTTGTCTGCTTGAGGGTATCAGTCTAAAACCCCATAGAAACCTTACTCTATTTCAATTGTGCATGCATCATGGTCAAACCTAGTTGGATCAGTTATGTTGTCCATATAATGATCTTTTAAGATAAGCCTTATCCAAAGTCCTTCGGGTTTTCCATAATCCCAACGGGCGCAACCACATTTTGTGCATTAATTTGGAAATCTAAATGCCGATATATTGATCATAAATGTATAAATAGTCGAGTCCGGTAGGGGTAAGGGTTACCTTTTATTTGCAGAAAATGAGGCACGAGGTCCCCGGATTCGGTATGGTTAGCAACATCCCTCCATTGCATTAGATTGGTGGGAGGACCTTTCCTCAAGTGACAAGAAGCATGTGAAAAAGTACCTGGGTAACTTGCCTTCCTTGCTAGATATTGAACCAAACAACAAATTGATCGAGGCCGCCACCTTATTCTGGGATAGTGAAAAAGCAGTGTTCATTTTCAGTGACATAGAGATGACACCACTTCTAGAGGAAATAGGAGGACTTGTAGGGTTGATTTGGGATAGTCCTGGGCTTTTGGTGCCAGAAAACCGTACGGGCAAGGGATTTTTGAAGATGATGGGGCTGAAAAAAAATGTCGACCTAGTGTGCCTGAAGGACTCCTACATACCTTTCGAATATCTGGACGAGAGGTATGGCCATAGCAAGTCTTTACGCACTTACCATGATGAGATCACCCTCACTCACTAGGTCACATCTACCATAGAGTGTTCGTGTTCATTGTGTGCGTTCTAGGCCTGATAGTGTTCCCAATGAAAAAGGGAAGAATCCACACTAGGTTGGCCATGGTCGCCAAAACTCTGATGGAAAGGATTAATTGACAGACACATACCATAGTCCCCATGATCATAGCTGACATCTACCGGGCCCTGGAGCGCTGTCAAAAAGGGGCTGTAATTTATTGCTGCAGTTATGGTTGTTGGAGCATCTCCAAAAGGGTTGCTATCGTCAAGAATTTTTGCGAAGGGCTTGGAACGACCACATTGCCTTCCATCACCCTTAAGTAGATGACCTACATTCCAGACAGATTTGCTCAGCCAGAAAGTGCCAGCGAATGGGTAGAGTTCTTCGACAATCTGACCGAGGGACTGGTGTAGTGGATGGTTGAATGGTTCCCACCAGATGAGTTTATTATCAGGTCCAGGGATTCTCCGCACTCGGTGTCGATTGTGTTTAGAGAGATATATCCATATGTCCCTATGCGAGTTATGAGGTAAGCAGGCAGAAAACAGGTTGTATCAAGGGTCGTCAAGATGAGTCATTTCAGGGTGGATTTCCAAGACGACGACATACCTTACAAGTGCCAAGCTCAGCACATGGGGCACTACAAAATCATTGTGGAGAAAAGCACTGTTGAGCCAGACAGATATCACGCGGGGTGCGAGCCTTTCTACCCGGGATGGTTGGAGGACAATCTAAAAGGAACGGTGACACCGACGACTGGTCGAGGGAACATAATCATAGACGAGGAAGCTGAAACCCAAGTCAAACACAACAGGCTGCACAAAAGAGTCCACGACTCTGAGAATGAGCATCGGGAAATACATGAGAGGAATGTGAGGTTGATTGAGGAGTGGAAAGAGATGGCAGTCACTTCCAATAGGAAACTGGAATATCTGGAGCAAGGAATAGTGGAGCTGGAGGGCAAGGTCATAAAGAGGATTGAAAACTACCAGAATGCTGAGGGAACTGAGGGAGGACATCTGGCATGAGCCTACTTCCTGCTAGGACTGCGCGAGCTAGGAGATCTGTTTGATGGAGTCCGGAAGATCGAATCTGGGGAAGGTCCTTCTGGGACCAAATAAATTAGATTTACTTGCTTTTCCTAAAATTTAATAAGACCGAGTGCCAATAACAACTTGTTTTATTATTATGTTAGTATCGTTTTGGATTCGTCTACTTTTATATTATGAAATGAAGCATTTATTGGCATTTGAAGTTCTCCAAATTTATTTGTCCTAGGCCTACCTCGGGCACAACGAGACTCCCAAATTAGGATACGAGTTTATATTTCGCAATATGTGTTTAAATACTGCAAACATTTCAGAATCCTCACTAACTTGTTACCTTTTTGTTTTGCTTATTATTATTATTATTATTCCCATCCCCTTAGGTTGGTTCATCCATACTATCCTCATCAGCATATCATACCAAATCTAAAGGCCCTCCACCTCCTCCTCCTCCAAGCAACACAAAGGGCAAAGGAAAATCAAAGATGGACGACTTAAGTGGAATACAAAAGGAAAACGTTGATAACGCAGAGACTTCCGACGACCGCAGTACTCCAGCCCCGAATGACATGGTTTTGAGACTGGAACAAAAGATACTAGAACTGCAAGGAGAACTCGAGCAGGTTCGCAATTTGGCAAACTTGTCACTCACCCTCAATGTTCCTGATATCCACCAACAGAACGCAAAGAACCCAACACCTCCTCAGAACACACAAAACCAACAACCACAAAATCCTACAGCACCAAATCAATACTCAACTCCACCACAACATCATCATCAACCAATTTTGTACCCACCAACCACCACTTATCACACTCCCCAAAATACACCACCACTCATTCCCGATCCACAAAACTCCACCAACGACCATCATTATACCTAAGTCCCTGGCACCCATCAGAGCATCCCCATATATGTGGAAACTATACCATATTCTACCCAACCAATCTCCTGTGCACCGGAACCCTTCGAAAATGACCTACTCATTAAGAACATGGCCGAAGAACTCAAGAAGCTAACAAACCGAGTTCAAGATGTCGAAGGCGATAGAGGAATAGAAGGTTTGAACTATGAAGATCTGCGCATACAACCCGATGTGCAATTGCCAGAGGGTTACAAACCTCCCAAGTTCAAAATGTTCGATGGTACAGGTGATCCCAGGGTTCACCTAAGGACCTACTGTGACAAGCTTGTCGGGGTTGGAAAAGATGAAAAGATTCGAATGAAGCTCTTTATGAGGAGTCTTATTAGGGATGTTTTGTCTTGGTATATCAGCCAGAATCCTAAGAAATGGTCCAATTAGGTGAGCATAGCGTCGAATTTCATGGACCAGTTCAGGTTCAACACAGAGAATGCACCCGATATCTTTTACATTCAGAATCTCAAGAAGAAACCCACTGAAATTTTTGCGAATATGCTACTCGTTGGAGGTCAGAAGCCGCCAAGGTCAGGCCCATTTTGGGCAAAGAACAAATGAATAAATTCTTCGTCAGGGCATAGGATCCACAATATTATGAGAGACTGATGGTCATCGAAAATCATAAATTCTTTGATATCATCAAGCTCGGGGAAAGGATCAAGGAAGGAATCAAGAGCGAGATGTTAACAAATTTCGAGGCACTACAAGCCACGAATAAGGCACTCCAATCAGGTGGTATATCGAAGAAGAGAGATGTTGGGGCAGTAATGGTGGTCCAGGGCCCAAAAACTCCACTCAAATATCAAACATCTCCACCCACGTATCAAACACCTCCACCCACCTATCAAACACCTCCACCCACATACCAAACACCTCTACCCACGTACCAAGTATTACCACCTACATATCAACCTTCATCTCCCAAATATTCTCAACCAGTCACTGTCCATCACACCTATAATTCCCAACCATCCCACTTACAATCACCACCAACTCGCCAAAATTATCCAATGCCAAGATCCAGCTTCGACCGCAAGCCACCCAGACAATACACTACCATTGCTGAGCCCATCGACCAATTGTATGAAAGGTTAAAGGCCGCAGGTTACGTCACTCTTGTTCCCTTTGTGGCACTAGAAAATCCATCCCAATGGGTCAATCCGAACAAAACCTGTGCATACCACTCCGGTATGAAAGGGCACACCACTGCTGAGTGCCGAACATTGATGGATAAGATCCAGACACTCATTGACAACAAGGTCATACAAGCGAAGGAAGCCGCACCTAATGTCCGCAATAACCCCGTCCCTGATCACAGAGGTGATGGCGTACATGTTATAGAAACAAATGAGGAATGGGACCCTGAGGGGTCAATCAAGCTTATTCGAGAAGGCGATGACGTAAGGTTGCAGTCACACTTACTCCTATCGTAGTTCAGACTCAAGCACCTATTGATGTTGAGATAACTACACCAGTTCCATTCGAGGTAGAAGTAGCTCCGCCCGCAGCCACCTCCGTTCCATTTGAAGTAGAAGTGGTCATACCTTTTACTGTAACGGTGTCAACCACACCCCCATTCAACTCAAAAGTAATACCCTAGGATTATGTTGCCGAGGCTCGGCGAAAAGGGAAGACTAAGATAGAAGAATCTGACGCCGCAGAAGGAATGACTAGAACTGGAAGAGTCTACACACCTGAACACCTAGGAGGTTCAAGTAAGGATACCACTGCTAGGCAGACTGTCATTGAGACTGGGCCGGATGACCTGTGGAGGAAAGTTCAGGCAAAGGAGTATTCTATTATTGACCATCTGAACAAAGTCCCTGCTCAGATATCTATCCTGTCACTATTACAGAATTCAGAGGCACACAAGAATGCCTTGATGAAAGTACTGTGTGAGGCTTATGTACCCAATAATATCACTGGTGGAGAAATGGCCAACATGGTCGGTCAGGTGCTGGAGAGCCATAAGATTATCTTCCACGAAGATGAGCTGCCGCTCGAAGGTCAGAATCACAATCGAGCATTGCATATTACGGTACAATTTGAAGACAATTTCATTGCCGGGGTCCTGGTTGATGGAGGTTTGAGTCTATATATTTGTCCACTAGATACCCTGAAAAGGCTGGACAAATGTTTCCACGAAATACAGATCGGAAGCATGAATGTGAAGGCTTTCCATGGGTCCTAGAGGGCCACAATAGGGGAAATCAACCTTTGCTTGTAGATGGGACCAACTTGGTTCGACGTTGAATTCCAAGTCCTTGACATACTAGCCTCATATAATCTTTTGTTGGGCCACACATGGATCCATGTTGCTGGAGTCGTGCCCTCCACGCTACATCAAGCCGTGAAGTTCGAATGGAACCGTTAGGAGGTAATCATTCATGGAGATGGGAGTAACCCCATCTACACTAGTCAAACCATCCCGGCCATCGGACTTAGAAGGAGGCTAGGAGGGGAAACCTATCATCACATTGAACGGGTCAATGCCACCGAGAAGGATAAGTGGTGGAGTAACAAAATAGAAAGCATACTAGCATGGCCCGATCCGGCAAAGGGTTGGGAAAGAACATCCAGGGTATCACCAAGCCGATATGACTGAAAAATCATGGTACCACCTTTGGGCTCGGATATCAGTATATATGGCAAGAGTACAGGGAGTGGTCGCTTCCATGGCGTGGACCATATTATCTTCTTGAGCAACAGGTACCCCGTTTGGAACAAACTTTCCATCAGGCGGACACAATATAGGGAACTGCAGAAGAAGAAGCACTAGCTGGGCTAAATGATCTGTTCTTGGAAGTGATGACATGGATTGTTGTGCCATAATAGAGGAGGAGGAGGAAGAAGGCCTCACCATTCAGACTGTGGCAAAGGGATTTGTCCTCAGAAACTTCACTGCCACACCATCCCGACTCCGCTGAGTCCCTGGGTAGCTTGGCAGAATTTATAGCCATTCTAGGCATTTAAATTTTTCAGCAATTTTGTTTTAAGATTTCTTTGTTTCAAAATAAATGCTCGATCCACCGAGCCAAGCTTTGTTTGAACAATTTTCTCACTTTTAATCAAATGAATTTATCCTTTATCATTATGCATTACTATTTTATACTTTTCCCTTCTACAGTATTATTATTACTTTTCCTGATGAATCAGTGACTGTGACGTGTAATGAGGCAATACAACATGAGAATAGTGACTCAGAGGAAGAAGATGAGATACCCGAGGAAATTGTCAGAGAAGTTGAGAATTTTGAGAACAAGCCTAAATCCAACTTGGACGAAATAGAAGCAGTAAATTTGGGAGACGCCAAGACCGTCAAAGAGACCCGCATCAGCATTCACTTGTCGCCAACAGAGAAGGAAGAATACATCCATTTTCTAAAGGAATATGAGGATATCTTTGCATGGTCATATGATGATATGACCGGTTTGAGCACATCTATAGTAGCTCACAAGTTGCCTACCAATCCCATGTGTCCGCCAGTCAAACAGAAACTCAGGAAATTCAAACCAGACATGAGTTTGAAAATCAAGGAGGAAGTTACCAAGCAGATCAAAGCCAATGTTCTCAGGGTGGTTGAATACCCAACATGGTTAGCTAACATTGTTCCAGTTCTGAAGAAAGACGGGAAGGTCAGGGTATGTGTTGATTATCGGGATTTAAATAGAGCAAGTCCCAAGGATGATTTTCCACTGTTGACTATACACATCCTGATTGATAACTGCGCCAAGCATGAACTCCAATCCTTTGTAGATTGCTTCGCAGGTTATCAGCAGATCTGGATGGATGAAGAAAATGCCGAGAAGACAACTTTTATTACACCTTGGGGTGTATACTGTTACAAGATGATGCCATTCAGTCTGAAGAATGCTGGGGCCACTTACATGAGAGCCATGACAACCATTTTCCATGATAAGATACACAAAGAAATAGAGGTGTATGTGGATGGAGTTATTATTAAATCCAAGAGGGTCACAGATCACATAGCAGACTTGAGGAAATTCTTCGACAGGCTCAGGAGATATAATTTGAAGTTGAACCCTGCAAAGTGTGCATTCAGGGTTCCCGCAAGAAAGTTATTGGGATTCATTGTCAGTCGCCGTGGGATCGAGCTAGATCCATCTAAAGTCAAAGCTATTCAGGAGCTACCACCACCTAAAAGCAAAAAGGACGTGATGAGCTTTCTAGGACAGCTCAACTACATCAGTCGATTCATTGCACAATCCACAGTAATATGTGAACCCATCTTCAAGATGTTGAGGAAAAATGTCGGGACAGTTGGATCGAGGACTGTCAGAAAACTTTTGACAAGATCAAGGAATACCTGTCCACACCGCCAGTTCTGGTCCCTCTAGAACCAGGATGACCGCTACTACTTTATCTATCCGTGTTAGATGGAGCCTTCGGATGTGTTTTAAGACAACATGATGAGACAGGAAGAAAGGAGCATGCCATATATTACCTGAGTAAGAAATTCACACCTTACGAAGCACGGTATTCTCTGTTTGAACACACTTGTTGTGCTTTGACCAGGACAACCCAGAAATTGAGGCATTATTTCTGTGCCTACACTACATACCTCATATCCAGTATGTATCCCCTAAAGTACATATTTCAGAAGCCCATGCCTACTGGGAAGTTGGCTAAATGGCAGATACTACTGAGTGAGTTTGACATCGTCTATGTAACTCAAAAGGCAGTCAAGGGACAAGCATTGGCAGATCACCTCGCTGAAAATCCGGTGGAAGGAGAATACGAACCCTTGAAAACGTATTTTCCTGATGAAGAAATATCATTATAGGAGAATATATTATTGAAGCATATGACGGTTGGAGGATGTTCTTTGACGGAGCGGCAGATTTCAAAGGAGTAGGCATTGGAGCAGTTTTGGTATCAGAAACGGGTCAGCATTATCCCGTATCTGCTAAACTCAGATTTCCCTGCACCAACAACATGACAGAGTACGAAGCCTGCGTACTAGGGCTCAACATGGCAATCGACAGGAACATTCAGGAATTGCTAGTGATTGGTGACTCAGATTTGCTTGTACACCAGGTAGAAGGAGAATGGGCCACCAAAAATTCCAAGATATTGCCATTTTGCACCATGTGCAGGAATTGAGAAAGAGGTTCACAAAGATAGAATTTCGACATGTGCCCAGAATTCAGAATGAGTTTGCTGACGCATTAGCCACTTTGTCATCAATGATGCAGCATCCAAATAAGAATTATATTGATCCCATTCTGGTGAGGATCCATAATCAGCCAGCATATTATGCTCATGTCGAGGAAGAATGTCATGCCCCAACATCGGGAGGCACAACCGGCGCTCAATCGAGTGAACCCAACTGAGCAAGCCTTAACATACACTTTCTACTCAACTTAATACGATTAAGGAAATCATGCTTCCGTTTATTTAGACAATAAAAAAGATAGTACATTCAACATTGTTGGTTCATTCTATAACACAACCTTAAATCGTAGTTAAGTTTTCAAGATTCCATACGATTACACTTTAGAGAAGCAAGAATTATAATTACAACATAGTTCATAGTAGACCCATCCAACACCCGTACATAACCCACACATACGTCTACGGAGCCTCTAAGGATACAAAAGACAAGTGTGATAATGCCGGCAACAAAGCTCCGGCTATACCTCAAAAGTGGAAGTCTGCAACAAAAGATGTGCAATATAACCCCTTCAAGGAGAAAGGGTCTCACCAAGACTTTGAGAAGAAGGTACTCCGCTACGTGCAATCGGCACTATTCGCAATGGAGCCACGTACATTAATTTAAAAATGTAGCGCTCCCGGCAAAAGGGACGTTAGTACCATGGAATAGTTCTAGTATGTATAACTAAACACCATCTAGTTAGAATGAACTTTCATACAAAAATAAGGAAATCACAAGTATAACTCAAAAGCTTTAAACGATCACAACATTATCAAGGTAAAAGAATCATACAATTTTCACATCATGTTTCCATAGCCTTTAGTTTGGGACATTTCATATTGTTCAACATTGTTCACAATACCACCGCTATCTTGAGCGGAGTCCGATCACGACCCGATCGGCTAGATTGCCTCATTTGAGGCATATACTTCAATCACCATTTCATTTCCCTTTTTCCAGAATTCAATATCATTACAGTACCACCATGTGTGCGGCATGGTGTCCGATCACGGCCCGATCGGCTAGGCTGCCTTACCTAGGCGTTGTTCCTTTCTCATTAATCATCTCATTTGAATCTTTATTTCATATCTATCATATCAACTCATTGGCACTTAGGGACACAATTATCACATCATTTCCACTTTCAATGTTAGGCTTGTAATTTAGGATAATATGTGCACACAAGAGCAAATAAAATTGTAATCATAGATGAGACTTCACATAGATGGCACAATATATGCAGCTTCAATCTCAATTTAAGGTTAAGCATTTCAATACATGATTCATATTCCTTGCACCTTTTCAAGTTATCAAGAATAATATATTAATCATATTGAGATACATCTTTCACGCATATAAGGTCGCAACCCCAAATTCATGTGAAACAATAATCAATACAACAGTTCAACTTTAATCTTACCGTATTTACAAAAACACCGACGGAGCTCAATTTCTAAAAGACGGGGTTTTAGCCATACATACCTCAATTGAGCTTCCTTAGACTCTACAATGTTCCAGAATTCTTAGCAACCTCAATCTATTTTGGAAATATAACAATTTGAACAAAAATTAGGAATATGATCATAATTCTAGCTCATTTGAGCATTTCATCAAACACTATGTGTGCGTTAAATCTTTATGGTCCTTTTATAGAGGATTTCATCAACCCACAACCCATACTTTACCATTTTTAGCTCAACAATGTTCCTACACCCTTTGACAACACATGCAAGCAAGATAACAACTCCAATACCCACAAACTTTCTTGATAAATACCCATCTTTAGCTAAAATTCGAAATTAAGGGTTAGGGTGTAGAATCTTACCTCAAAGATGAAGACCTAGTGTGTTTTTCCTTGTTAATCTTTCAAGATTTGAGCAAGAATTGAAGAAAAATTGATGAGGAACACTTTCCCACTCTAGGGCACTCTCTCACTCTAAAAATATCCGGTTTTAGCTAAAAAGAAATGACCCATTGAATTCATTTAGCAAAATGAGGTCGTTTTATAACAAAAGCCCAATTTTTTGCATAGCCGGCGCGCATGGGGCACCGCGGTTGTGAAAAATGTGCTCAGAAAACGTTTTTGAATGCTCTCTGTACCTCCCCACAGGCGCACTGCATGGGGCGCCGCGGTAGTGTAAAATTATGCGCTGCTTTTGGTAATTTGGTCATAACTTCTGGTAGCAGTGTCCGAATGTCGAACGGTTTGAAGCGTTAAAAATTAGACTTGAAGATCTTTCATTTGATAAGTTGTACATCCCATAACTCCTTAGGTATATGTATATATGCTTGTCCAAAATTTGGCCTGGTGCGTATACATTTGTAACATTAGACTTATCATGTAATCTTCCAACTTGATTAGACTTATGACTCTCCTTAGACCCCATATGACTTATAATGTGCCTCATATACTTATTATCATAGCCAATTGATATCCATCATGTTAATAGCACATAAAATATTATAATTAGCCAACATGGCACCTCGAAATCCTAAATTACTTAGCAAAAATTTTCCGAGGCCTTACAAAGAAACAGATAGAAAGCCTTGGGTCCATGACATCAAGGAGTACTTATCAAAAGGAGAATACCCGGAGCATGCAAATCACATTCAGAAACGCACACTCCAGAGACTATCAAATCACTTCTTCCACAGCGGAGGAAACTTGTATAGAAGAACTCCGGATTTGGGTTTGCTAAGGTGTGTCAACACAAAGGAAGCTTCTAAGCTACTTGAGGATGTGCATGCTGGGACTTGTGGTCCACACATGAACGGTTTTGTCTTGGCCAAGAAAATACTCAGAGCAGGTTACTTTTGGATGACCATGGAGACGGATTGTTTTTAGTATGTCCGCAAATGCTTTCAATGTCAAGTGCATGCCGACATGATAAAAGTGCCGCCAAATGAGCTCAATGCAGCAAGCTCACCTTGGCCATTCGCCGCCTGGGGAATGGATGTTATCGGTCCGATTGAGCCCACTGCTTCGAACGGACACCGGTTTATTCTGCCATTGATTACTTAACAAAATGGGTAGAAACCGCATCTTACAAAGCTGAAACTAAGAAAGTCGTTGCAGATTTTGTCAAGGATCGTATTGTATGCCAATTCGAAGTTCCTAAGTCCATTATTACTGAAAATGACGCCAACCTCAATAGTGATCTAATGAAAGCTATATGTGAAACTTTCAAAATCAAGCACAAGAATTGCACCGCCTACAGACCTCAGATGAATGGAGCCGTAGAAGCCGCCAACAAAAATATTAAGAAGATACTAAGGAAAATGGTAGAGAATCACAAGCAGTGGCATGAGAAGTTTCCCTTTGCTCTGTTAGGGTACCGCACCACAGTTCGCACGTCAACCGGGGCAACCCCCTATATGCTGGTTTATGGTATCGAGGCTGTCATCCCAGCTGAGGTAGAGATTCCTTCTTTAAGAGTCATACAGGAAGCTAAACTCAGCGATGTGAAATGGACAAGGAGCCGCTATGAACAATTGGCCTTTATCGATGGAAAGAGGATGAACACAATATGTCACGGCTAACTTTACCAGAACAAAATGTCTAGAGCTTTCAACAAAAGAGTCAGACCAAGACAGTTTACACCAAGGCAGCTGGTATTGAAGAAATCTTCTCGCATCAAAACGAAGCCAAAGGGAAATTCTCTCCCAACTGGCAAGGTCCGTACATGGTTCACAGGTCCTGATAGGAGGAGCACTCATACTTGCAGAGATGGATTGAGAAATCTGGCCAAAACCAATCAATTCAGACGCAGTCAAGAGATACTATGCCTAGATTATTTCACATTTCTTTTATGATGTAATGGAACTACGCTTGACCTGATTCCCGTTTAAGAGGGGATACATAGGCAGCCTTATGGGTTCGGACATATCATAATAAAAATTTTATTTCTCCCCAAAATCAGAAACTGGGGCAGAATTTTGAGGAGGGTCCTCAAAATTCCGGAGCAAGTCCATCCAGCGTCATCACATGCCAGGAAGTTAGTAATCAGTCAAGAACTGGGGCAGAATTTTGAGAAGGATTCTCAAAATTTTGAAGAAGACTCAGCAGGGTCCGCCATCCGCAAACAGTTAAAAATCATCTACCAAACTTGGGCAGAATTTTGAGGAGGACCCTCAAAATTCCAACATAAGAGAGCTGCAATGCCTCTGAAATGTGTCACAGTCGCTAGTTCATCAAAAATTACTTGATATATCAATACGCTTCCAAAATGATTCTATCTTATCAATGAATTCATATTTTTCGAAAATTCTACTTTTCATAATGGTCAGGTGCTACCTAGGGGAACTCGAAGGGGGCTTCCAGAGCAGAGCAGAGCAAGGTCGGCTGACGAAGCAAGAAGCAACCTTCCCTCCTAAAACTTACAATTTTTCTTTGAACGCAGGCACATTTGACGTAACGGTAGCATTTGTGAAACCTGTATACACAAAGCAAATTCACCATCCATCCGGCCATCAGACATTGAAT
The DNA here is from genome assembly GCF_000393655.2 of Nicotiana sylvestris. Classification (NCBI taxonomy): domain Eukaryota; kingdom Viridiplantae; phylum Streptophyta; class Magnoliopsida; order Solanales; family Solanaceae; genus Nicotiana; species Nicotiana sylvestris. The sequence goes on from NC_091062.1 coordinate 137,375,511, forward strand.
ATATCAAAGTTAAGACATACCCTACCCTTATCTGTTATTCGCTCTTTGCATGAGTCTAATCTCTGACTCCACGCTTGCATGAGTCTAATCCCTAACTCCATATTCGCATAAGGCTAAGCACTACCCTTTCTTTGCATGAGGTTAAGCTCTACCTCCATACCTGTGTAAGGCTAAGCACTGCCTTCTCTCTACATGAGACTAAGCCCTGTCTCCAATCTTGCATGAGTCTAATCTCTGACTCCATATCTACATAAGGCTAAGCACTGCCTTCTCTCTGCATGAGACTAAGCCCTATCTCCAATCTTACATGAGTCTAATCCCTAACTCCATATCTGCATAAGGCTAAGCATTGCCTTCCATGCATGCACTACAAGAAATTAGCTTTATTGCGGCGACTAAAGTCGCTACAAAATCACTGAAAGTCGCTGCTACATGTTATCAGTGGCTACATTTGTGTTGCTACAAGAAAAAGCGTGCCTGAAATGTATTTGTGGCGACAAAGCAAAGTCGCCGCTAAAACCGGTACATTTTGCGGCGATACAGTTGCCACAAAAGGTGAGAAACCTCGCTACAAAATTGGCTCCACAAGAATAGAAAATTAGCTTTGTCGCCACTGATATTCATCTTTAGTGGTGAGTACTATCGCTGCCAAAACTTTTTTTTAGTGGCAAGTTAAGGTCCGCCACTATAAATAACTATTAGTAGCGACCCGTGTTGCTACAATATAATAAACCATGAAATACACAATATCTTTCTGTAGCAACTAAAGTCGCTGCAAAATGAAGATTGGCAAATTTAACATTATATTTTGTGACAAAATAATGTCGCCACTAAAACTTATCTTCTCAAAAACTACATAATGACGAAATTATATATATTTCCAGTAGGAACCGAATTCTCTAAATTTAATGACTGTATATTCACATAAATTGAATACCAATATAAAAAGCAACCAATAATATTTAAAAATACCAAAAGAATTTCTCAAACTGAATATTATAAATATTTTCATTACTAAAAAGGTCAATTCATAATACAAAACTACACTTCATTATGCATTGTAATATAATTGTACGCATATACATATCCCAAAAAAGATAAAATATTAAGTGTCTTGTAACTGCTCTTGTCTACTTCTACACTTGACTGTTCACGCTCCTCTGCCAACTTCCTTTGCAACCCAAGTTCCATATTTCTTTGCTATGGTACATATTTCACATAAACTAAGGTTTGCAAAATTCAGATTTCATATAGACTAAAAACAGCCCAATAGTCTATTATCAACTAAGCCCCTGAAGCCCAACGTTTGCAAAAATCTAGATTTCACATAAACAAAAAACAGCTCAATAGTCTATTATCAAGAGGATAAAAGTTAAAGAAGGATAAGTTGACAAGAAGATATGGAGCAAGTGACAGAAGAATTGTCCCGAATGAAGGAAGAAGAAATGCCGAGAAGGAAGAAGAATTGTTAAGAAGCAGCGGAGCAAGTACCTGTTGTAGCATTCTGGTCATCAAACTAGCAAATTGTTCATGCATCCTCTTGTCCACTTCTAGATGGATCCTCTTGTCTACTTCTACACTTGACTTTTCACGCTCCTCTGCCAACTTCCTTTGCAACTCAAGTTCCATATTTCTTTGCAACTGAGCAGCCATTTGTTCACGTTCTTCTTGCAACTTTCTATCCATCTCGGCTTGCATCTTTGGACGCATAATTTCCATAGCGAAAGACACGCTGGACTCTACGCTTGCCTGCTGCATATTACTCTTTTTAGGAGGCTTCTTTCCGTATCCTTTTCCGTGAACATAACCTGTTCTCTCACCAAGAACGGTGGATAAAATCTCATCTCTAGTCATAGGATGCTCGATCTCTTCAGATTGTTGCTGAGTGACAACTTCTTGGAGTTGACCCTGGATTTATGCTTAATCATTTACATCAAAATATTATAAAACACACTGAATGTAACTTGCAGAAACAGAAAGATAATAGTCTATGATTTTAGATAATTACATGAATTTGTTGGGATTGTGGATCCACCCACACCAATTCTCCTCTATCATCTTTGCGTGTATGTTGGATCTCCCAAACTTTATCTGGTGTGTCTATTTCTCCAGTAATAGGATTTCTCTGCAATATAATTTTGGACAAAAAATATATAAGCAAATATATAAATATGTAAATAACAAAGAAGCGTATGTGATAGTAGGGGACTAAATATATTTTTACCGTAGATCTACACTTCATTATGCATTGTAATATAATTGTACGCATATACATATCCCAAAAAAGACAAAATATTAAGTGCCTTGTAACTGCTCCTTGGTCGACACCATCCTTGCATGATACCATTGTTTAAGTGCATTGTCCCTCCTAAAAAAACTATATATATATATATATATATATATATATATATATATATATATATATATATATAAGGAACATAATGATATTTTTTATATCAAAAAACATGCATAGAAAAACTTCAAGGATAACAAAAGGGTCTCAGCTGATTCCCAGTTTACTCTAAATTTGCCCAAAGGTTTAATAGCTTTAAGGTTGATGTGTGGACAACAGTAAGTAAAACTAACCTTCCGATCGAGTTTTCTACTACCAGTTGAAGATGATGTAATTATAACTTGATCCTACTTTTGCAGGTCGTTAATCCTTTCATAAAATATCCTTTACTGAATCCATGATGGTTACATTTTATCACCATTCTGGTCCACAACTAGTATATAAAAGAAGTGATACTTAAACAAAATATCCTTGTTTTATCACTATTCTGGTCCTTTCAGGTAGTATGTAAAAGAAGTGATACTTAAACAAAAAAGAATCCTACTTTTTCCAGTTATGCTACATTAAGAGTGAACACTTGAATTTTTTCATGCCTAGCTCTTGCATTAGCCTAAGTCATCAGCTAGTATTTAATTAAGCACTTCTTGTCAAAAGATTCTGATCCTTTTGATTTAGTTTAAAGGGGGTCTACTAAGTTTAAAGATGATGTGCTTCTTTTTATCTAAAAAGAGTTATTGGTTTCATATTTAGGACAAACTTATGCTTCATTGGCATCTTGTCCACTCCCTCAATTCCATTTACATCCTTCTACTAGCCTCATAGTCATGAATCAACACCAGGAGAAACCACACAAGTACCAACTAAACAGCAGAAGCAGCAGCCCACACAACTAAGGTTTGCAAAGAAACCGCAGCAGCAGCCCCTGAAGCAGCTACGATACATATTTCACATAAACTAAGGTTTGCAAAATTCACATTTCATATAGACTAAAAACAGCCCAATAGTCTATTATCAACTAAGCCCCTGAAGCCCAACGTTTGCAAAAATCTAGATTTCACATAAACAAAAAATAGCCCAATAGTCTATTATCAAGAGGATAAAAGTTAAAGAAGGAGAAGTTGACAAGAAAATATGGAGCAAGTGACAGAAGAATTGTCCCGAATGAAGGAAGAAGAAATGCCGAGAATGAAGAAGAATTGTTAAGAAGCAGCGGAGCAAGTACCTGTTGTAGCATTCTAGTCATCAAACTAGCAAATTGTTCATGCATCCTCTTGTCCACTTCTAGATGGATCCTCTTGTCTACTTCTACACTTGACTGTTCACACTCCTCTGCCAACTTCCTTTGCAACTCAAGTTCCATATTTCTTTGCAACTGAGCAGCCATTTGTTCACGTTCTTCTTGCAACTTTCTATCCATCTCGGCTTGCATCTTTGGACGCATAATTTCCATAGCGAAAGACACGCTGGACTCTATGCTTGCCTGCTGCATATTACTCTTTTTAGGAGGCATCTTTCCGTATCCTTTTCCACGAACATAACCTGTTCTCTCACCAAGAACGGTGGATAAAATCTCATCTCTAATCATAGGATGCTCGATCTCTTCAGATTGTTGCTGAGTGACAACTTCTTGGAGTTGACCCTGGATTTATGCTTAATCATTTACATCAAAATATTATAAAACACACTGAATGTAACTTACAGAAACAGAAAGATAATAGTCTATGATTTTAGATAATTACATGAATTTGTTGGGATTGTGGATCCACCCACACCAATTCTCCTCTATCATCCTTGCGTGTATGTTGGATCTCCCAAACTTTATCTGGTGTGTCTATTTCTCCAGTAATAGGATTTCTCTGCAATATAATTTTGGACAAAAAATATATAAGCAAATATATAAATATGTAAATAACAAAGAAGCGTATGTGATAGTAGGGGACTAAATATATTTTTACCGTAGATATACACTTCATTATGCATTGTAATATAATTGTACGCATATACATATCCCAAAAAAGACAAAATATTAAGTGCCTTGTAACTGCTCCTTGGTCGACACCATCCTTGCACGATACCATTGTTTAAGTGCATTGTCCCTCCTAAAAAAACTGTATATATATATATATATATATATATATATATATATATATATATATATATATATATATATATATATATATATATATATATAAGGAACATAATTATATTTTTTATATCAAAAAACATGCATAGAAAAACTTCAAGGATAACAAAAGGGTCTCAGCTGATTCCCAGTTTACTCTAAATTTGCCCAAAGGTTTAATAGCTTTAAGGTTGATGTGTGGACAACAGTAAGTAAAACTAACCTTCCGATCGAGTTTTCTACTACCAGTTGAAGATGATGTAATTATAACTTGAATCCTACTTTTGCAGTTCGTTAATCCTTTCACAAAATATCATTTACTGAATCCATGATGGTTACATTTTATCACCATTCTGGTCCACAACTAGTATATAAAAGAAGTGATACTTAAACAAAATATCCTTGTTTTATCACTATTCTGGTCCTTTCAGGTAGTATGTAAAAGAAGTGATACTTAAACAAAAAAGAATCCTACTTTTTCCAGTTATGCTACATTAAGAGTGAACACTTGAATTTTTTCATGCCTAGCTCTTGCATTAGCCTAAGTCATCAGCTAGAATTTAATTAAGCACTTCTTGTCAAAAGATTCTGATCCTTTTGATTTAGTTTAAAGGGGGTCTACTAAGTTTAAAGATGATGTGCTTCTTTTTATCTAAAAAGAGATATTGGTTTCATATTTAGGACAAACTTATGCTTCATTGGCATCTTGTCCACTCCCTCAATTCCATTTACATCCTTCTACTAGCCTCATAGTCATGAATCAACACCAGGAGAAACCACACAAGTACCAACTAAACAGCAGCAACAGCAGCCCACACAACTAAGGTTTGCAAAGAAACCGCAGCAGCAGCCCCTGAAGCAGCTACGGTACATATTTCACATAAAATAAGGTTTGCAAAATTCACATTTCATATAGACTAAAAACAGCCCAATAGTCTATTATCAACTAAGCCCCTGAAGCCCAACGTTTGCAAAAATCTAGATTTCACATAAACAAAAAATAGCCCAATAGTCTATTATCAAGAGGATAAAAGTTAAAGAAGGAGAAGTTGACAAGAAAATATGGAGCAAGTGACAGAAGAATTGTCCCGAATGAAGGAAGAAGAAATGCCGAGAAGGAAGAAGAATTGTTAAGAAGCAGCGGAGCAAGTACCTGTTCTAGCATTCTAGTCATCAAACTAGCAAATTGTTCATGCATCCTCTTGTCCACTTCTAGATGGATCCTCTTGTCTACTTCTACACTTGACTGTTCACGCTCCTCTGCCAACTTCCTTTGCAACTCAAGTTCCATATTTCTTTGCAACTGAGCAGCCATTTGTTCACGTTCTTCTTGCAACTTTCTATCCATCTCGGCTTGCATCTTTGGACGCATAATTTCCATAGCGAAAGACACGCTGGACTCTATGCTTGCCTGCTGCATATTACTCTTTTTAGGAGGCTTCTTTCCGTATCCTTTTCCACGAACATAACCTGTTCTCTCACCAAGAACGGTGGATAAAATCTCATCTCTAATCATAGGATGCTCGATCTCTTCAGATTGTTGCTGAGTGACAACTTCTTGGAGTTGACCCTGGATTTATGCTTAATCATTTACATCAAAATATTATAAAACACACTGAATGTAACTTACAGAAACAGAAAGATAATAGTCTATGATTTTAGATAATTACATGAATTTGTTGGGATTGTGGATCCACCCACACCAATTCTCCTCTATCATCCTTGCGTGTATGTTGGATCTCCCAAACTTTATCTGGTGTGTCTATTTCTCCAGTAATAGGATTTCTCTGCAATATAATTTTGGACAAAAAATATATAAGCAAATATATAAATATGTAAATAACAAAGAAGCGTATGTGATAGTAGGGGACTAAATATATTTTTACCGTAGATCTACACTTCATTATGCATTGTAATATAATTGTACGCATATACATATCCCAAAAAAGACAAAATATTAAGTGCCTTGTAACTGCTCCTTGGTCGACACCATCCTTGCACGATACCATTGTTTAAGTGCATTGTCCCTCCTAAAAAAACTATATATATATATATATATATATATATATATATATATATATATATAAGGAACATAATTATATTTTTTATATCAAAAAACATGCATAGAAAAACTTCAAGGATAACAAAAGGGTCTCAGCTGATTCCCAGTTTACTCTAAATTTGCCCAAAGGTTTAATAGCTTTAAGGTTGATGTGTGGACAACAGTAAGTAAAACTAACCTTCCGATCGAGTTTTCTACTACCAGTTGAAGATGATGTAATTATAACTTGAATCCTACTTTTGCAGGTCGTTAATCCTTTCACAAAATATCCTTTACTGAATCCATGATGGTTACATTTTATCACCATTCTAGTCCACAACTAGTATATAAAAGAAGTGATACTTAAACAAAATATCCTTGTTTTATCACTATTCTGGTCCTTTCAGGTAGTATGTAAAAGAAGTGATACTTAAACAAAAAAGAATCCTACTTTTTCCAGTTATGCTACATTAAGAGTGAACACTTGAATTTTTTCATGCCTAGCTCTTGCATTAGCCTAAGTCATCAGCTAGAATTTAATTAAGCACTTCTTGTCAAAAGATTCTGATCCTTTTGATTTAGTTTAAAGGGGGTCTACTAAGTTTAAAGATGATGTGCTTCTTTTTATCTAAAAAGAGTTATTGGTTTCATATTTAGGACAAACTTATGCTTCATTGGCATCTTGTCCACTCCCTCAATTCCATTTACATCCTTCTACTAGCCTCATAGTCATGAATCAACACCAGGAGAAACCACACAAGTACCAACTAAACAGCAGCAGCAGCAGCCCACACAACTAAGGTTTGCAAAGAAACCGTAGCAGCAGCCCCTGAAGCAGCTACGGTACATATTTCACATAAACTAAGGTTTGCAAAATTCACATTTCATATAGACTAAAAACAGCCCAATAGTCTATTATCAACTAAGCCCCTGAAGCCCAACGTTTGCAAAAATCTAGATTTCACATAAACAAAAAATAGCCCAATAGTTTATTATCAAGAGGATAAAAGTTAAAGAAGGAGAAGTTGACAAGTAAATATGGAGCAAGTGACAGAAGAATTGTCCCGAATGAAGGAAGAAGAAATGCCGAGAAGGAAGAAGAATTATTAAGAAGCAGCGGAGCAAGTACCTGTTGTAGCATTCTGGTCATCAAACTAGCAAATTGTTCATGCATCCTCTTGTCCACTTCTAGATGGATCCTCTTGTCTACTTCTACACTTGACTGTTCACGCTCCTCTGCCAACTTCCTTTGCAACTCAAGTTCCATATTTCTTTGCAACTGAGCAGCCATTTGTTTACGTTCTTCTTGCAACTTTCTATCCATCTCGGCTTGCATCTTTTGACGCATAATTTTCATAGCAAAAGACACGCTGGACTCTATGCTTGCCTGCTGCATATTACTCTTTTTAGGAGGCTTCTTTTCGTATCCTTTTCCGCGAACATAACCTGTTCTCTCACCAAGAACGGTGGATAAAATCTCATCTCTAGTCATAGGATGCTCGATCTCTTCAGATTGTTGCTGAGTGACAACTTCTTGGAGTTGACCCTGGATTTATGCTTAATCATTTACATCAAAATATTATAAAACACACTGAATGTAACTTACAGAAACAGAAAGATAATAGTCTATGATTTTAGATAATTACATGAATTTGTTGGGATTGTGGATCCACCCACACCAATTCTCCTCTATCATCCTTGCGTGTATGTTGGATCTCCCAAACTTTATCTGGTGTGTCTATTTCTCCAGTAATAGGATTTCTCTGCAATATAATTTTGGACAAAAAATATATAAGCAAATATATAAATATATAAATAACAAAGAAGCGTATGTGATAGTAGGGGACTAAATATATTTTTACCGTAGATTTCTCTATTTCTGCAAAAGACTTTGTACCACAAGTATACTTAGTTACTTGCTTTTCTCTATTTCTTTTGTTCCTCTCACTTACAACCTGTAAGTAAACAGATTAATAGATCACCTTTCAAAGATGTGAATGGTGCCCTTTGGTTGGCAGAATCTTCAGGTATTAAGTTAGTACCTTAAAATCCTGACTTCCAAGAAATGTGTCTGACAATATTATATCAACTTTCTGATATTTCTATATGATTGTCATTAATGAATCAGCTTCATCATTATGCACATTGTTTTGAGCTTGCGTACTTGCATTATCATAGTTAATACTTTGTGGTTCAACATTATCCCTATGTAGTCTACCTCAATAATATTTTCTTGGTCATTGGTGCACGAAGTATTAAAATCAGCTTCCTCTTGTTGATAGACTTCTTCATTCAGTAATTCTTCATCTTCAATTTCTACACAATTATACAGCCATTTTAAAAGGTCGCAAGGATTTGTCTTCACAATAATAAGCTAATCATTATCGACCATGTCGTCCAAGTAAAAGACTTGTTCCGACTGAGATGCCAACACAAATGGCTCATTTGTATTCAGGCACACCGAGTATTCACACTTGTGAAGCCATATTTGTCTATCTTATATCCTCTTCCTAAGCGAGTCACATCCCACCAATGACACTTGAATAAGTAAACTTTTATGTTTCCCACATAAGATAACTCATAAATATCCTCTAATACACCATAATACTCCTTATTAGAGTCTGAATCATCTCCTCTCACAAGAACACTACTATTCTGCATTTTTCTTCTCAATGCAAGCTCTTTTGTATGGAATTTAAATCCATTCACTACAAATATTGAATATCGATGTACTAATGGTGCAGAGCCCACGGCTAAGCTTATGAGCTCATCATTTGTTCGTCCTTGTGAAGATAGTACAAATATCTGCAAAGACGAACAACACTATTATGACCAATAACATGATGGGATGATTAAACTAATATCAATATTAGTAATTAAGTAGACACCTACATGTGCGCGAAACCAATCAAGAAACTCATTTTTATGAGCTCTCATTGAACTTTGGCTTTCAATCTCTCTTGTGTATTCCCTACATTTTTAAGTTAGTTAAGATAAATCGGGTTCGAATTATATCAGTGTGAAACTACCGTGGAGTTAATAAGATACTTACTCCATGAAATGCGAAACCTCTTCACAATTTTAAAGCACATACGTACATGCTTATTTAAACTCATCATGAGATAGCTTGATGTCGTCTGAAGCACCTTTTGTTTGAACACTTTTTTTGAAGATAGACATCACATCATTTGACACAGATCCATTGTCATTCCTAGTTGGTTTATTAAACTTGGTTGAGATATTCTTCAAGTATAGCGAACAAAATGTGAGGCTTTCCTCTGCCAAATAACCTTCTACAATTGAACCTTCTGGACGATTTTTGTTGCGAACATAAGACTTAAGTGTTCGTAAATACCTATATAAAATAACCCATTAAAATAATATAGGTCATTCAAAAACTATAGTATCGAGATTATTAGACAATAAATTACCTCTCTATAGGATACATATTCCGATATTGAGCTGGTCCACCAAGCTTTGCCTCACTTGTCAAGTGAATTGACAAATGAACCATGACATCAAAGAACGCCGGAGGGAAAACAAGGTGAAGTTTGCTCAAAATAATAGGAATTTCTGCCTCTTGGATTTCAAGATCTTCAATCATCAAGCACTTAGAGTATATATTCTTGAAAAAAAATTCTAAGGCTATAATTGGATCACACACTTCCTTGGGTAGCAAACCACGTATAACTACTGGAAAAATATCTTGCAACAATACATGATGATCATGACATTTCAATCCATGTATCTTTTTTTCCTGTACATTGACACACCTTGAAATGTTTGAGGAAAAGGCATCAGGAACCTTCAGATTAGCTATAAAACTGCATACCTTCAGCTTCTCTTCCGGGGACAATGCATAGCACGCTACCGGTAACAAAATATTGTTCCCATCCTCAATTGGATGCAACCTTTGTCTGATTCCAAGGTCCATCAAGTCATATCTACTTTTCAATGTGTCTTTTGTCTTTCCAACCATATTCATGACAGTTGATATAATATTGTCAGACACATTTCTTTCGATGTGCATCACATCAAGGTTATATCATAACATAAGACTCTTCCAATAAGGCAATTGGAAAAAGATACTTTTCTTCTTCCAGTTGTAAGCATTTTTATGAACATCACACTTTCTCTTTTATCCTTTACCAAAAGTCACATTACCCAAAGCTTGTAATTGCACAAGTACTTCATCACCGGTTACAGGGTTAGGTGCAACTCCCATTTCAACTTTCTCATCAAATAACGTCCTACTTTTTCTCCATGGATGGTCCATGGGAAGGAAGCGACGATGACCCATGTAACACAACTTACTACGCAAAGAAGTTGATTGTGTATCTTTATGGCAACAAGGACATGCAAGCTTGCCTTTGGTTGACCATCCTGAAAGATTCTCATATGCAGGAAAGTTATTGATCGTCCACATAATAGCCACACGCATCAGAAAATTAGATTTTGAGTGAGCATCATAAGTCTCCACCCCATCCCATAATTCTTTCAATTCTTCCAATTCTTCAACCATTGGTTGTAAATATACATCGATATCATTGCATGGACACTTGGGGCCTGGAATAAGAAGTGTCATCATGAAATATGGATTTTTCATGCAATCCTATGGTGGCAAGTTATACGTAGCTAGTACGACTGGCCAAATACTATGATTAGAACTCATGTTCCCATAAGGTTGGAACCCGTCATTTGCCAAACCTAATCGAACATTTCTTAACTTAGATGAAAAGGTGGGATGTTGTGCATCAAAGGATTTCCATGCTACTGAGTCAGACGGATGTCGCAAGACACCATCATCAATATTTTCCTCCTTGTGCCACCTCAACTTTTTAGTTGTTTCTCTTGCCATGTACAATCTTTAAAGCCTTGGTTTGATTGAAAAATGCCGCAAGATTTTATGAGCTACTTTCTTGCCTCCGTGTTCTTCATACTTCCATTTAGACTTACCACACTTAGGACATGCTTGGACATCGGCATAAGCACGCCAATATAAAATACAATCATTCTGACATGCATCTATTTTGGTGTACCCCAAGCCGAGGTCACAAAGAACTTTCTTTGCTTCATAGAAAGAATTTGGCACAAATGACCCCTCGGGAAGAACTTCTTTAAAGAAGCTCAACAATGCATCCATCGATTTATTGCTCCAATGGTTAAGACACTTCAAGTGAAGTAGTTTAACAACAAAAGACAACTTCGAGACTTTTTTACAACCAGGATCAAGTTCTATCTCAGCATCTTCTAATAATTTGTAGAACTTTGTTGCATGTACATTTATCTCTTCATTGTCCACTGAATTATTACTATTATTATCCTCCATATTTGTATATCCACAAGCATCGTGAATCATTTCAGTAATATTATCTTCTTCAATGTTATCATCTTCTACTTCATCACTAACTGCAGTATTAGAAGTGTCAACTCTATTTAACACTTCTCCATGCAAGTCCCACACTTTATAAGAATCCCAAAAACCCTTCCTCAATAAATCTCCTCTTACACCAACCCTTAGCTTGAACGCGGTATTCATACACCCTTTACAAGGACACCAAATCATAGTGTTCACAGTTGGTTGACTGAATTCCCAATTAAGAAAGTTGTCTACTCCATCTCTATACCTTTGGTCGACTCTATTCCTATTCAACCAACTTTTCCATCATATCTATTTTCAAAAATAAATAAATTATTACCTAATTAAAAGTGGAAGGATGATAATAATCAAAATATCTATAATAATTAGCATACCAAAGAAAGATGAACAAATCAAATCACTTATAAATAAAATAGAATTATTGTAGCAATTTTTTCTTCTCACACACCTTTAGATTAACAAGGAAAATAAATAGTTTCATAAAAAGAATTTATACACTACCACATAATATAAACACCTTTTTGATAAACAGATGTAACATATCTTACCCAACTAGACTCAAAGTGTCGTGAATTTTACTTTTAGTTCAATTCAATTATTTTTAACCTGTAGTGCTTTTGTGAGCATGAGACTATACCTTCTGTGAGCATGAAACTACATATTGTTGATGAAAATGAGACTGTATATAATAGATACTATATATTTAATAAACTGCTCCTTTGCAATTCTTTTTAAACTTCATATCAAATGCAATAACAACAGAACTATGGCAAGGACTGAAAACAACTCCCTTTCAAATCCTAGGAAGAGAAAATCAAATTATTGTGATATCAAAGTCGATATCTAAGTGGTAAGGGGACATAACTGAAAGAACCTACGAAGCTCATATAATAATTCAAACTGAATTGAATGCCGACATGTAAAACGTCTCTCAAAAAGAAGATTTTAACTTACCTAGGAAAAGAGATAGCTGAGATTCTGTCAAGACCGAGAATCGACAATAACAACACCAAATACGCTTCAAATGATTCTTTTTGTGTGATTTTTTTGGTATTCCTGTAGATTATCAAATGGCTCAGAGAAATTCGAGATAAAATCTAAGAATACAAAAGTGAAATTGCTGAAAAAATAATTATCCCTAACTGCATGTTGAAACTTTTGTCAGAAAAACCAAGGAGGAAAACAATCCCTATTCTGTCATTTTGTTGGATAATTCAACAAGAAAGTCCAAATAAACTTGAAGAATTGACATGAATTCAAATGGAAATATTGCTTTTTTACAAGCAATAGCCAATGAAATCATTTGTACTAGATGCATTTGAACTGCTTAGCTACTTGCTCTCCATTACTAGCTGAAGCTCTTTCTAGCTAGTACAAAACTACTTATATCTTACATAAGCAAGCAGAAGATGCAGGTTTCATCACAACTAAAGCATCCAGTATATGCCTAATCGGTGAAGTAGGCCAGAACGCTGTTAAACAAACATACAAGGTGTTCACTCGACGCTGTTAAACTACAACTTCAAGTCCATAAAATTGAGATCTCAAAACTCCATATGTTAAATACAGGGGCAGATGTAGAGTTAGAAGGTATGATTCGATAGAACCCAGTAGCTTTGGACTGTTATTTTTCTTAAAGAATTTATTTCCAAATATACAAATTATTAAGTTAGAACGTGATAACTCAAAAGGGCTAAAATCTATAACCCAGGATCCGCTCCGGCGTGCATATAAATAAATGTTTGTGTGGGTGGGTATTAATTCCGAACACATTGTCACAAAGAATTGGGTGCAACGTTACTTGCCTCTAATGGTTAGTATCAGCACAAAAAAATAACATAGCACATAGGCAAATCAGTTGGCAAGAACTTGATATCAATTAAACTTAAGCCATTCTTGTCAATGCTAAACTTTAATAAAAAAAACAAGAACCCAGAAATTTACCCAAATAGTTTATCAAGAATTAGCACTATATATGGCAACAAGACAACACACAGTGAGAGAGAGATAGAAAATGATGGACCTCGTTGTTTGAAACAGGGTCTGACTTAAAGCTCTTGAGAAGGTGATCGTGAAGAACAAAGTAGCGTTTTCTAGAATTCTGATTCTTTCGCCACAACACGAAATCGATCGATTATCAACTTTTCCCCCCCAAAAAATGAAAAGATTAGGGATTTGAACATACCTGACAAATGAGATTCACATTTTGATTTGAGGGGTTTTGATTTGGATGAAATTTTAGATGAAGACCTGATTTAATTTTTAGAGAGAGAGGGCTGATATTCTCGAGAGAGTTTTGCTCCTCTATTGTTTCACTCGCAGCTTTGTGGGTTCTGTTTCACAAATAAGTTTTAATTAGCTTATTTAATTTTTATTTTCTTTATTATTTTAAAAGTAAAAATCTAGGTTATAGGAGCGACCCAGTCGCTGCCAAATACTTTTAGCGGCGACTTTGCCATAGTCGCCACAAATATTATGGAGCCAAAATTTTATTTTTAGCGGGACTGAAAATTTCAGCCATATCAGAGGTGACCCAAAATAACTCGCTGCTTAAAATTATCCTTCTGCAGCGACTTTAGATGTCGCTGCTAATAATATAGTTGTTGTAGCAACCTATACAGTCGCTACTATATGTTGCCACTAATAATCCAATTTCTTGTAGTGATGGGACTAAGCCTTGTCCCGAATCTTTCATGAGGTTAAGCTCTACCTCCATATTTGCATAAGGCTAAGCACTGCCTTCTCTTTGCATGAGACTAAGCTTTGTCTCCAATCTTGCATGAGTCTAATCCCTGACTCTGTATTTGCATGAGTCTAATTCTGAGCTCCATATTTGCATCCCTATTCTCCCCACATTTGCATGAGGCTACTCTTTGCCTCCATAGTTGCATGAGTCTAATCCCGGACTCCATATTTGCATAAGGCTAACCCCTGCCTCCCTTTTGCATGAGTCTAATCTCTGACTCCACGTTTGCATGAGTCTAATCCTTGACTCCATACTTGCATGAGTCTAAGCCCTGACTCCATATTTGCATGAGGCTAATCCTTGCCTCCATATTTGCATGAGTCTAGTCCTTGACTCCATATTTGCACGAGGCTAATCCTTGCCTCCCCATTTGCATAAGTCTAATCCTTGCCTCCCCACTTGCACGGGACTAAGCAATGTCCCTTCTTTGCACAGATATTGCTCTATTTCTACTACTATCTATTTGTTTTTCAATCAGGCTAAGCTCTGCCCTCCATTACACAAGACTAAGCCCTGTCTTGTTACATCATATTATTGCATCTCATTGGCTGAAATATCGCCAATCTGTCCAAAGGTGTCATAGTCTAAAGGCATCATCCTCATAGCCGGAAGACATCATGTCATGGCCTGAGGATCTCTCGAGCTTGCATATCATTATTCAAAGGCGTCATGGTTCGAAGGCACCATTTTCATGGCCCGAGAACACCATTTTATGGCCTGTGAATCCCTCACTAAACAATTCATGGCCCATTTTTAACCGTCCGAAGACAACCTTCATGGTCCAAAGGGAATTTGCATCATGTGTAAATTTTCGCAAATACGTTTGTAGCATCTTTTATCTGCAGAAAACCAGTAAGCAACCTTTATCCTAGCAGGAGCAATCTCGCTCCGCTCCAGTTCCCTCCAACCGTCCCGAGCCTTAACCGCTCACCATAGCCGCTTCCGCATCTCGTGTCCGTTCTTGCAATAATTTCATCGGCATACTCCGCGGGTGAATCCAGAACTACACATGGCCTGATTCCTATAAAACCAGGGATATGTAGGCAACTCGAAAATCAGAGTTCGGTCTCTGTCTTTCAAAACATCCCATCCGGTCAAAATTGGCCATCATTTATTTACCCGAAAACTCTTCTATCCTTCCCGGGTAAAGAGGGGCAGTTGTTGATACCCAATTTTCCCTATATTTTTAATATGCATAAATACCTTCAATAAGCATATATATGCACAAGGTTTTTATAATTTTTCCCACAATTTTAAGGATTTAAAATGATTTATTTTCTCCCCTTTTATTCATAAATCCCCAATAATTATTTCCTAATTTATTGTTATGATGATTTGTTCATTTAATCTCCATACTTATGCCAAAATATAGTCGATATATTTTTTATAATTGCATTTGGTATTTTTCAAGATAAATTGCATATAATTGCAATATTAGCCCTTTTTAATGTATAATTATATTATTATGCGTAAAATTGGTTCCTATATTTTTAAAATAATAATTACATATTTTAAATCATTTTGGTATAGAAAATTATTTTTAGAAAACTATTTATTATTTATTATAAATTAAATAGGGAAAATTGGCTATTTAATTATAGCCAGATTTGGCTTTCAATTGTAACCCAAACTAAACCCACTCCCCAGCCCAATTTCTTACCCAATTAACCCGACCCAAATTCTATAAACACCTACCTAGACCCGGAATCCATTTACCCGGTCAAATCTTGACCGTTGATCTCTCAGATCAACGGTCCACACGAGCCCTTTCCTTTTTTAATTCAAAGACCACCTAACCCTACCTCATTTCCAAACCTCTGTCGGCTTCAGATGCTCTCGTCCTCTCTCTTCTCTCAACCTAACCCTAATCCCTCTTCAACCGCCGCCTCCTTCTCCTGCCTTCTCCGGTGACCACCTTTCAACCCCAAGCCTCCAATGATTCCTCCATTGCCTTGCTCATCATCTCTGAGGCCTTCAAGGGCCCTGGGCCATGCCGACTTGTATCTAGGGTTGCTATTTTTGTTGTTCATGACTTCTCCGGTGCAAAATCACACCATATTTGTTACGATCTATGAAGTTCTAAGCAAGTTCTTCTATCTCTACTTGGATTTCCTTTGAAACCCCAATTTTCATTTGTATCTCTTAGATCCGGTCCATTTTTTAAATGATTCAGGCTTGTTCCTTTGTGTTTTATACTGTTCTCAAACCTCTTTTGAAAAATCATCAACTTTAAGTTGTTTTACCTCCTTTTTACAATTAGGGTTTTTTGCAACTCCTTCTATACTTAGTTGAAACTGATTCTTTATGGTTGAAACTTCTATCCTTGCATATCTTTACTGATTGTATGTTCTTACTGCTTTTTCAACTCGCCTATGTTAAAAGCCCTAATTTTTTCAGATCTTCTTTGTTTTGGTTCTGTGTTAGCATGACTACTCGATTCTTGTTAAGTTTCTGTGGTTACCATGCTTCGAATAGGTTTTATTGAGTTCTTAGCCTACTTATATCACCTTTATGTGATTGTATTCATCTTGATTGTTTAAGAATCGCTCTTTCTGTCGATATTGCTGGCCTTGCCTGTTTGCTACATCTGTTTGTTCTTCTCTATTTTATATGTTGAAGTATAGAATCATAACTCCCTCTTGATTGATTCTGATTTCCTTATTTGGTGGTTTGATTGAAAGACTTTCTTTTAAAACCCTAAAATTCTACCTCGTCTGTTTAAATTGACTGATCCCCCTACCTTATTTGTTGTGGTACTTTATTCTTACTGAATCATTTCCCTAATTGGAGTTTTCTGAACTTAGTCCTAGTTTCCCTATGCTTACTGAACTTTGATTCTTTCCTTATCAGTTATATACTAATTTTCTTGCCTTATATGCTACTGGTTCTTGCCGTTTGAATTAATTCCCTTAACTTAAGGGAGTACTTGCCTTGATTTTCTAACTGACTGATTCTGAGTTACTCAATTACTATGCTGCTATGATTCTTACCTTATTTACTACCTGCTTTCAAACTATATATATGCTCTCTCATTGACACACACAACACACGAACTCTTGGGTTCAAAAACTATCTCTCATACTTAAAAAATCTCTGCTCTCTCTCTTATGCTACTTGTTACTGCTCTAAGTTAGTCGGCTGCAAGTTGAGGCTAACCATTTGTTCTCTCTTGTTCTTTCATTCTGCTTACTATCCTCTTCACTGGTATGTTCTAGTTTCAATTAAAAGTTCCAAATACAATATGATTCTCTTGTTGCTTCAGTTCACATTGTTCCTAGTTTGCTTCTATTTGTGGTTTTGTTGTGAAACTTGTAGTTGATAGCTACATTGTTAGCATGATATCATGTCTTCCCCTCCCCTTGAGATCGGTATGTTTCCCCTTCTGTTTGTTTCTGCATGTCTACACTAGTCACCTCTTGTTTGTTATATGTTTACCACCATGGATCTCCCAAATCCCTATCCCCTTGCATATAAGTCTGTTCTTTATGTCTGATTCTTTGATTATGTCTAATTAGCTACTTCTGGGCATGACTATTAATTCCCAGGTCTAACTATGTGTGTCCTATGTATTCCCAAGCCCCCTTGTACCCATGTTTGTGACTACCAAACCTGCTTTGATGCTATGACTCCTAGCTGTGTATGAACCTATCCTAAGGTGTTTGGACTTTGTTAACTACTCCAGTCTCTTTTTTTTTTCAAATAATCTCTGCTGCTTTACTGGATTATTTTCAAAAAAATACTTTTATTAAATACAGTTTCTTACTAAAACCTTTTCAACTTGTGTCCATCACTTTTCACTCTACTCTTAGTCAATAAGTTATGCCCCCTCTAATATGTGTACTGCCTTGGGATCCTTTTGAGAACCCTCTGAACTCTGTCATACTGAGGCTGGCCTTTCCACACTGCACTTGTTCAATCTTTGGTTACTAAGTCTAGGTGTAAGCACTGCCCAGGATCATTGAGATCCTTAGGGAACTTTGATGCACTTAGACTCTGATTTGTCTATGGAACTGAGGCGTACGAGGCCATTGGAGGCTTTGGGAAATCTGGGCCTAATTGAAGGCTTCCTATAAAATAGCTTCTTGATATTCTATTTGTACTTATGTAATTCATTCATTGGCCTGTAATAATTTGTAAACAGATATTGGGGTATTTAGTAGAAAAGGGTGGGTGCATACTTTATGGGGTAATCTGGGTAGAAATCCTGCTCGTAGGACCTTACTTTTAAAAGTTCGTTTGCTCTACTAAATAGAAAACATGCTCATAGGATTTTACTCTTTAATCTGATTGCTCTGCTTAATAGAAATCATGTCCATAGGATTTCACTTTTAAGTTTGTTTGCTCATCAAGTAGACACCATGTCTATAAGGTTTTACATTCTGTCATGTTTAGAAACCATGTTTATAGGTTCCAAGCAATCATGTCTTAAAATCAGTTCAATAATAGATGACATGCCTATAGGACCTAATCCAGATTCAGTTATAACAAGTGTCACGGCCTGCAAATCATTAAAATCAGTATTACACTTAGATACCATGCATATAGGGAGCCCTACTCGCAATTCTGTCTGTTAATCTAATTTAGTCTCAATAATTATGCCTAGTTCATTTCTAAATTAGTCTTATTAAGTATTAGGCATTTTCTGAAACAAGTTCTTTCAAACTGCCTCAATCTCATTAGATATCATGCCTATAGGTATTAAAGGAGTCTATTTCAAAACCTATTTTGTTTTTGCATTAATATAGACATCAGTACTTCGCGTGTAGGCAAGCCTTTAGGGCGTTTTAGAAACTGCATTCTCTGAAACTGTCTCTATTGCTTAATGTTTTCTGATCCTAACAGGCTTTTCTTTTTAAAAGAGTCCCTTTGTAACTTCTGAGTCTAAAAAATTATTTGTCTGTTTCTGCATATTCACTTAGATATCCTGCTTTAGGACATTATCTAATAAAAGACCTTAACTGTGCTTGAGTCGTGCTGCTTATGTGTTTATTTGAGGAGGAAACTCTGAGCCTCTTAATTGCTCCCATTATGTGTGAAAGTCCTAAATGCTTTTGACAGTCACCTTAGAATTTTCGCCTTTTAAAACCTTAGGGGTACGTCTAGAACCACCTATAGGTAGAGGTCCTAACTCCCTCTAGGACCATTAAGGAGGGACGGGTAGCAGCACGCAATAGGAATCGTTGACCAAACACTCGCTTTGCATGACCAATAAGTGGATGGGAAGGGTAGACATGTGATATGATGACTACGTGCTAATGTCACGTGTAGCCCCTCATTGAGGAGTGTTTAACGGACATTGTGTGGGGTGATCCTATAGGATAACCAACATAGGACCCCTCTTTACCAAATCCTTTCTTTATTTAAACCTTTATTTTACAACTTGTTCAAACATTTATCTTACTACTTGAGTTATTCTAACGTACTTTACTTGCAACCTATGATTCAACTGTTTACTTGTGATGGACTAATTTGTCAATATAAGTTCTGTCGGGACCCACAGTTGTGGACCAAGAGGGGTGCCTAACACCTTTCCCTCGAGGTTACTTCGAGCCCTTACCCTAATCTCTGATAATGCAAACCAATCCAAGAGTTAATCGCTCTAGGTGCCCTAACGCACCATAATCTGTTAGGTGGCGACCCAGATGTCGAAACCCATAATCAATACACCCCGTGAATGTCGAAACCCAGACCGCTCCCCATCAAAATGGAGGGAAAAGGGGGGCGCGACAAGTAGTGCAGTCGACGGTTCCGTGCCTTCCCCCTCAAGTTGTCTGCTTGAGGGTACTAGTCTAAAACCCCATAGTAGTCTTACTCTGGTCAAAATTGCGCATGCATCATGGTCAAACCTAGTCGGATCAATATGATGTCCACGCAATGATCCTTTAAGATAAGCCTTATCCAAAAGTCCATCAGATTTTCCATAATCCCAACCGACACAACCACGTTATGTGCATTAATTTGGAGAACTAAATGTCGATATGTTGATCATAAATGTATAAATAGTCGAGTCTGGTGGGGGTGAGGCCTAACCCTTTTGTTTTGCAGAAAATGAGGCATGAGGTCCCCAGATTCGGTATGGTTAGCAACATCCCACCATTGCTACTAGATTGGTGGGAGGACCTTTCCTCAAGTGATAGGAAACATGTGAGAAAGTACCTGGGTAACTTGCCTACCTTGCTAGACATTGAGCCAAACAACAAGTTGATTGTGGCTACCACTTTATTCTGGGATAGTGAAAGGGCTATGTTTCGTTTCGGCAACATAGAAATGACACCCCTTCTAGAAGAAATTGGAGGTCTTGCGGGATTGACTTGGGATAGTCCCGAGTTATTGGTACCAGAAAACCGTACTGGCAGGGGATTTTTAAAGATGATGGGGCAGAAGAAGAATGTCGACCTAGTGTGCTTGAAGGAATCTTACATACCTTTCGAATACTTGTATGAGAGGTATGGCCATAACAAGTCTTTTCGTACCTACCATGATAAGATCTCTCTCACTTCTCTGGGCCACATCCACCGCAGAGTGTTCATACTCATTGTATGCTTCCTAGGCTTGATAGTGTTCCCAATAAAAAGGGAAGAATCCACACTAGGTTGGCCATGGTCGCCAAGAGTTTGATGGAGGGGATTAATGGACAGACATATACCATAGTCCCCATGATCATAGCCGACATCTACAGGGCTTTGGAGCGCTGTCAAAGAGGGGTCAAGCATTTCGAGGGTTGTAACTTGTTGTTGCAGTTATAGTTGTTGGAGCATTTCCAAAAGGGTCGTTATCGCCAAGAATTTCCGCGAAGGGCTTGGAACGACCATATTGCCTTCCATCACCCCAAGCAGATGACTTATATTCCAGACAGATTTGCTCAGCCATAAAGTGGCAAAGAATGGGTAGATTTCTTTGACAATCTGACCGAGGAATAGGTGCAATGGATGTTTGAATGGTTCCCAACAGATGAATTTATTATCAAATCCAGGGATGCTCCGCACTTGGTGTTGATCGGGTTGAGAGGGATATACACGTTTGTCCCTATCCAAGTTATGAGACAAGCAAGCAGGAAATAGGTTGTACCAAGGGTTGTCAAGATGAGTCATTTCAGGGCAAACGTTTAAGACGACGACGTCCCTTACAAGTGCCAAGCTCAGCATATGTGGCACTGCAAAATCATTGTGGAGAAGAACACCGTTGAGCCAGACAGGTATCATGTAGGGTGCGAGCCTCTCTACCCAGCATGGTTAGAGGACAATCTGAAAGAAATGGTGACACCAGGGTCCGGTCGAGGAAACAGAATCATAGATGAAGAAGCTGACGCTCAAGTCAAATACAATAGGCTGCACAAAAGGGTCCACGACTCTAAGAATGAGCACCGGGAAATACATAAGAGGAACGTGAGGTTAATCGAGGAATGGAAAGAAATGGCAGTCACTTCCAACAGGAAACTAGAATATCTGGAGCGAGGAATAATGGAGCTGGAAGGTAAAATCATAAAGAGGATTGAAAATTGCCAGAACGTTGAAGGAGCTGAAGGAGGACATCTGGCCAGAGCCTACTTGCAGCTGGGACTGCGCGAGCTGGGGGATCTATATGATGGAATCCGGAAGATAGAATCTGGGAAAGGTCCTTCTGGGACCAAATAGGCTAGATTTATTTGCCTTTTCCTAAAAATGTAATAAGGTCAAGTGCTAGTAGTGACTTATTTTATTATTATCTTAGTGTCGTTTTGGGATTCGTCTATTGTTACATTATGAAATGAAGCATTTATTGGCATTTAAAGTTCTTCAAATCTATTTATTTCTAGTCCTACCTCGGGCACAACGATATTCCTAAATTAAGACGCGAATTTACATTTCTGCAATATGTGTTTAAATACTGCAAACATTTCATGATCCTCACTGACTTGTCACTTTTTTATTTTTTTCTTCTTATTATTTTTATTATTCCCATCCCCTTAGGTTGGTTCACTCATACTGGCCTCATCAGCGTACCACACCAGATCCAGAGGCCCTCCACCTCCTCCTCCTCCAAGCAACACAAAAGGCAAAGGAAAAGCAAAAATGGACGAATTAAGTGGCATCCGAAAGGAGAATATTGAGAATGCAGAGATTTCAGATGGCCGTAGTACTCCGGCCCCAAATGATCTAGTCTTGAGACTGGAAGAAAAGATACTGGAATTGCAAGGAGAACTTGAGTAGGTTCGCAACTTGGCAAACTTGTCACTCACCCTCAATGTCCTCGATATCCACCAACAAAACACAAAGAACCTAGCACCTCCTAAGAACACACAAAAACAACAGCCACAAAATCCTACCACACCAAATCAATACGCAACACCACCCCAAAATATCAATCCGCTATCAATACCAACTCCGCCACAACATCATCATCAACCGATTCAGTACCCACCAACCACCACTTACTACACTCCCCAAAACACACCATAACCCCTTCCCGACCCCCAAAACTCCACCAATGACCATCATTACACCCAAGTCCCTGGCACCCATCAAAGCAACCCTATATATGTGAAAACTGTACCTCACTCTACCCAACCAATTTTATATACACCGGAATCCTCCGAGAAGGACGTGCTCAT
The DNA here is from genome assembly GCF_000393655.2 of Nicotiana sylvestris. NCBI lineage: Eukaryota > Viridiplantae > Streptophyta > Magnoliopsida > Solanales > Solanaceae > Nicotiana > Nicotiana sylvestris. Next base: position 137,398,683 of record NC_091062.1, read on the forward strand.
TAAAAACATGGCTGAAGAGCTCAAGAAGTTAACAAGCCGAGTTCAGGGTGTTGAAGGCGATAGAGGAATAGAAGGTTTGAACTATGAAGATCTGTACATACATCCGGATGTCGAACTGCCAAAGGGGTACAAACCTCCCAAGTTCGAAATGTTCGATGGCATAGATGATCCCAGGGTTCATCTAAGGACCTATTGTGACAAGCTTGTCGAGGTCGGAAAAGATGAAGAGATCCGGATGAAGCTCTTTATGAGGAGTCTTACTAGGGATGCTTTGTCTTGGTATATCAGCCAAAATTCCAAGAAATGGTCCAATTGGGTAAGCATGGCGTCGGATTTCATGGACCGGTTTAGGTTCAACACAGAAAACGCAATTGGATGTTTTCTACATTCAGAATCTTAAGAAGAAACCTACTGAGACTTTCTGTGAATACGCTACTCGTTGGAGGTCGGAAGCGGCCAAGGTCAGGCCCTCTTTGGACGAAGAACAGATGAATAAACTCTTCGTCAGGGCACAGGATCTACAATATTATGAGAGGTTGATGGTTATCAAAAATTATAAAATTCTCTGACATCATCAAACTTGGAGAAAGAATCGAAGAAGGAATCAAGAGCGGGATGGTAACAAATTTTGAGGCACTACATGCCACAAATAAGGCATTACAGTCAGGTGGCATATCAAAGAAGAGAGCGGTTGGGGCAGTAATGGTGGCTCAGGGCCCACAATCTCCACTTGTTTATCAAACACCTCCACCCACATACCAAGCATCATCGCCTACAAATCAGCGTTCATCTCCCAGATATTCCCAATTAGCCACTGTTCATCACGCCTATAATTCCCAATCATCCCATTTCCAATCGCCTCCAACTCGCCAAAACTTTCCAAGACCGAGACCCAAATTCGACCGCAAGTCACCCAGACAATACACCGCCATTACTAAGCCCATCGATCAACTGTATGAAAGGTTGAAAGCCGCGGGTTACGTCACTCCTGTTCCATTGTGGAATTAGAAAACCCATCCCAATGGGTCAATCTAAACAAAACTTGTGCATACCATTCCGGTATAAAGGGGCACACCACTGCTGAGTGCCGAACATTGAAGGATAAGATCCAGGCGCTGATTGACAACAAGGTCATACAAGCAAAGGAAGTTGCACCTAATGTTTGCGACAACCCCCTCCCTGATCATAAAGGTGGTGGAGTACATGTGATAGAGACGAACGAAGAATGGGACCCTGAGTGGTCGATCGGGCTTATTCGAGAAGGCGATGACTTTAAGGTTTCAGTCACACTTACTCCTATTGTGGTTCAGACTTAGGCACCAATCGAGGTTGAGGTAACTACATCAGTTCCATTCGAGGTGGAAGTGGCTTCGCCCGCAGCCACCCCCTCTCAATTTGAAGTAAAAGTGGTCACACCTTTCGCTGTGACAGTATCAACCACACCCCCATTCAATTCAAAAGCAATAACCTGGGATTATGTTGCCGAGGCTCGGCGGAAAGAGAAGATCAAGATAGAGGAATCTGATGCCGCACAAGGAATGACTAGAACTGGAAGAGTCTATACACCGGAACATTTGGGAGGATCAAGCAAGGATGTCACTACTAGGTAGCCCATCATTGAGACTGGGCCAGATGACATGTGGAGGAAAGTACAAGAAAAGGAGTACTTTGTTGTTGACCATCTGAACAAAGTCCCAGCTCATATATTTATCCTGTCACTATTGCAGAATTCAGAGGCATACAAGAACGCCTTAACAAAAGTGTTGAGCGAGGCTTATGTACCCAATAATATCACCGGCGGAGAAATGGCCAACATGGTTGGGCAAGTGCTAGAAAGTCATAAGATCATCTTCCACAAAGATGAGCTACCACCCAAGGGACTGAATCACAATCGAGCATTGCATATTACGGTGCAATTTGAAGACAAGTTTATTGCCAGGGTCTTGGTTGATGGAGGTTTGAGCATAAATTTGTCCATTGGTCACTTTGAAAAGGTTGTACAAAGGTTTCCATGAGATATGGGTAGGAAGCATGAATGTGAAGGCTTTCAATGGGTCCCAGAGGGCCACGATCGGGGAACTCAACCTTTGCTTGCAGATGGGGCCAACTTGGTTCGACGTTGAATTTCAGGTGCTTGACATACCAGCGTCATATAATCTCCTATTGGTCCGGCCATGGATCCATGCTACTGGAGCCGTGCCTTCCTCACTACATCAAGCCATGAAGTTTGAATGGAACCGCCAGAAGGTAATCATTCACGGAGATGGAAGTAACCCCATCTACACTAGTCAAACCATCCCGGCCATTGGGCATAGAAGAAGTCTAGGAGGGGAAACATATCATCATATTGAACGGGTCAATGCCGTCGAGAAGTATAGGTGGTGGAGTAACAAAATAGAAAGCATACTAGTATGGTCTGGATATGAACCCGACAAAGGGTTGGGAACCTCCAAGGTATCACCAAGCCAATACAGCTGAAAAATCATGGTACCACCTTTGGGCTCAGATACCACTATACATGGCAAGAGTACAATGATTGGTCGCCTCCATGGTGTGGACCGTATTACCCTCTTGAGAAACCAGTGCTACGTTTGGAACAAGCTTTTCACCAGGCTGACACAATATAGGGGACTGCAGAAGAAGAAGCACTATCTGGGTTGAAGAATTTGTTCTTGGAGGATGAGGACATGGACTGCGGTGCCATAATTGAGGAGGAGGAGGAAGAAGGCCTCACCATTTAGACCGTAAAGAAGGGAGCGGGTCTCAGGAATTGGACCGCTACACCATCCCGAGCCCACCGAGTCTGTGGGTATCTTGGCAAATTTTACTTCTATAGCCGTTCTAGGCATTTAAGATTTCCCGTGATTTTGTTTTAAGATTTACTTGTTTCAAAATAAATGCTCGAGCTGTACTTTGTCTGGATGATTCTTGAGTTTTAATCAAATGCATTTGCTCTTTCTTATTCACTACTATCTTTACATTTTTCCTTTCTACATCATTATTATTACTTGTCTTGATGAACAAGTGACTGTGACATGTAATGAGGCAATGCAACATGAGAATAGTGATTCAGAGGAAGAGGATGACATACCCGAGAAAATTGTCAGGGAGGTTGAAAATTGTGAGAATAAGCCTAAGTCCATTCTAGACGAGACTGAAGCAGTAAATTTGGGGGACGCCGAGATTGTCAAGGAGACTCGCATCAGCATTCATTTATCGCCAATAGAGAAGGAAGAGTACATCCGTTTTCTAAAGGAGTATGAGGACATTTTCGTATGGTCATATGATGACATGACCGGTTTGAGCACGTCCATAGTAGCTCACAAGTTGCCTACTAATCCCATATGTCCGCCAGTGAAGCAGAAACTCAGAAAGTTTAAACCAAATATGAGCCTAAAAATCAAGGAGGAAGTTACCAACCTGGTTAGCTAACATTCTGCCAGTTCCGAAGAAGGACGAGAAGGTCAGAGTATGTGTCAATTATCGAGATTTAAATAGAGCAAGTCCCAAGGACGACTTCCCACTACCGAATATACACATCCTGATCGATAACTGCGCCAAGCATGAAATTCAATCCTTTGTAGATTACTTCGCGGGTTATCACCAGGTTTGGATGGATGAAAAAGATGCACAGAAGATAGCTTTCATCACACCGTGGGGTGTATACTGTTACAAGATGATGCCATTCGGTCTGAAGAATGTTGGGGCCACTATAACCATCTTCCATGATATGATACACAAAAAAATAGAGGTGTATGTGAGCGATGTCATTATCAAATCCAAGAAGGCCGCAGACCACATAGCGGATCTGAGAAAGTTCTTTGATAGGCTAAGGAGGTACAATTTGAAATTGAACCCCACAAAGTGTGTATTCGGGCTTCCCACAGGAAAGTTAATAGGATTCATCGTCAGTCGTCGAGGGATCGAATTGGATCCGTCTAAAGTCAAAGCTATTCAGGAGTTACCACCACCTAAGAGCAAAAAGGATATGATGAGCTTCCTAGGGCATCTCAACTATATCAGTCACTTCATAGCATCATATGTAAGCCCATCTTCAAAATGCTAAGAAAAGATGCCAAAACAAGCTGGACCGAGGATTGTCAGAAAGCTTTCGACAAGATCAAGGAGTACCTGTCCACATCACCAGTTCTGGTCCCACCAGAACCAGGACGACCTTTGCGACTCTATCTATCTGTATTAGATGGAGCCTTCGGGTATGTTTTGGGACAACATGACGAGACAGGAAGGAAGGAGTAGGCCATATACTACTTGAGTAAGAAGTTCACATCTTACGAAGCACGGCACTCTCTGCTTGAATGCACTTGCTGTGCTGTGACCTGGACAACTCAAAATTTGAGGCATTACTTCTGTGCCTACGCTACATACCTCATATCCAGGATGGACCCTCTGAAGTACATATTCTAGAAACCCATGCTGACTAGAAAGTTGGCCAAATGGCAGATATTGTTGAGTGAATTCGATATCGTCTACGTAACTCAAAAGGCGGTCAAAGGACAAGCATTGGCAGATCACCTTGCTGAAAATCCAGTGGGAGGAGCATATGAACCTTTGAAAACATTTTTTCCTGATGAAGAAGTGTCATTCGTAGGGGAAGAAAGCATATGATGATTGGAGGATGTTCTTTGATGGAGCCGCATATTTTAAGGGAGCAGGCATTGGAGCAGTTTTGGTATCAGAAACGGGTCAGCATTATCTGGTATCTGCTAAAGTCAATTTTCCCTGCACTAACAACATGGCAGAGTATGAAGCCTGTATACTAGGGCTCAACATGGCAGTCGACATGGACGTTTAGGAGTTGCTGGTGATCAGTGATTTAGATTTGCTTATGCACTAGGTACAAGGAGAGTGGGCCACCAAGAATTCCAAGATATTCCCATATCTGCACCATGTGCAGGAATTGAGAAAGAGGTTCACGAAGATAGAATTCTGACATGTGCCCAGAATTTAGAATGAGTTTGCTGATGCATTGGCCACCTTTTCATCTATGATACAACACCCAGATAAGATTTATATTGATCCTATTCCGGTGAAGATCCACAATCAGCCGGCATATTGTGCTCATGTTGAAGAAGAAACGGATGGAAAGCCCTGTCTCCATGACATCAAAGAGTACTTATCAAAAGGAGCATACCCGGAGCGTGCAAATCACACTCAGAAACGCACACTCCGGAGATTGTCCAATCACTTCTTCCACAGTGGAGGGAACTTATACAGAAGAACTCCTGATTTGGGTTTACTAATGTGTGTCGACGCGAAGGAAGCTTCTAAGCTACTTGAGTATGTACATGCGGGGACCTATGGCCCACACATGAATGGTTTCATCTTGGCTAAGAAAATACTCAGGGCCGGTTACTTTTGGATGACCATGGACACAGATTGCATCTAGTATGTCCGAAAATGCTTTCACTGCCAGGTGCATGCCGATATGATGAAAGTGCCGCCAAACGAGCTCAATGCAACAAGCTCACCTTGGCCATTCATCGCTTGGGGAATGGATGTTATTGGTCCGATTGAGCCCACTGCTTCAAACGGACACAGGTTTATTTTGGTAGCCATTGATTATTTCACAAAATGGGTAGAAGCTGCATCTTATGAAGCTGTAACCAAGAAAGTCGTCACAGACTTTGTCAAGGATCGTATTGTCTGCCGATTCGGAGTTCCCGAGTCCATTATTACTGACAACGCCGCCAATCTTAATAGTGATCTAATGAAAGATATGTATGAAGCTTTCAAAATCAAGCACAAGAATTCCACAGCCTACAGACCTTAGATGAATGAAGTCGTAGAAGCCGCCAACAAAAACATTAAGAAGATACGAAGCAAAATGGTAGAGAACCACAAATAATGGCATGAGAAGTTACCCTTTGCTCTATTGGGATACCGCACTACGGTTCACACATCAACCAGGACAATTCCCTACATGCTGGTTTATGGTACCGAGGTTGTCATCCCAGCCGAGGTGGAGATTCCTTCTTTAAGAATCATACAGGAAGCTGAACTCAGTGATGCAAAGTGGATAAAGAGTCATTATGAACAATCGGCTCTTATCGATGGAAAGAGGATGAACGCAGTATGTCACGGCCAACTTTATCAAAACAGAATGTCTAGAGCTTTTAACAAAAGGGTCAAACCAAGACAGTTCGCACCAGGGCAGCTGGTATTGAAGAAAATCTTCCCGTATCAAGATGAAACCAAAAGGAAATTATCTCCCAACTGGCAGGGTCCGTACATGGTTCATAGGGTGCTGACAGGATGAGCACTCATACTTGCAGAAATGGATGGAGAAATATGGCCAAAGCAAATCAATTCAAACGCAGTCAAGAGATACTATGCTTAGATATCTTACATTTCTTCATTTGATGTAATTGAAGTACGCTTGACCTGATTCCCATTTAAGAGGGGATATGTAGGCAGCCTTATGGCTTCGGTCATATCATAATAAAATTTTCTTTTCCCCCAAGATCAGAAACTGGGGCAGAATTTTAAGGAGGGTCCTCAAAATTCTGGAGCAAGTCCAGCCAACGCCATCGCATGCCAGAAAGTCAGCAATCAGTTAAGGAAACTGGGGCAGAATTTTGAGAAGGATTCTCAAAATTCCGAAAAGACTCAGCAAGGCTTATTATCCGCAAATAGCATCCACCAAACTGGGGCAGAATTTTGAGGAGGGCCCTCAAAATTCCACCATAAGAGAGCTGCAATGCCTTTGAGATGTGTTACAGTCACTAGTTCATCTAAATGTATCAATATATTTCTGAAATAACTCTATTTTTATCAACAATTGCGTATTTTTCGAAAAACTCTATTTTCATAACAGTCAGGTGTTACCTAGGGGAACTCGAAAAGGGTTTTTAGGATGGAGCAAAGAAAGACCAGCAGACAGAAGCACGAACCAACCTCCCCCCACAAAACTACAATTTTTCTTTGAACGCAGGCACATTTGACATAACGATAGCACTCGCAAACATATATACACAAAGCAAATTCACAATCCATCCGGCCATCAGACACTGAATATATCTCCAGCTAAGACATACACTACTCTTATTTGCTACTCGCTCTTTGCATGGGACTAATCCATGTCCCCCATATTTGCATGCGGCTAATCCTTTCCTCCCTATTTGCATGAGGCTAATCCTTGCCTCCCTACTTGCATGAGGCTAATCCTTGCCACCATATTTGGATGAGGCTAATCCTTGCCTCCATATTTGCGTGAGGCTAATCTTTGCCTCCCTATTTGCATGAGGCTAATCCTTGCCTCCCTACTTGCATGAGGCTAATCCTTGCCTCCATATTCGCATGAGGCTAATACTTGCCTCCATATTTGCATGAGGCTAATCCCTCCCTCCATATCGGCATGAGGCTAATCCTTGCCTCCCATTTGCATGAGGCTAATCCCTGCCTCCCTATTTGCATGAGTCTAATCCCTGACTCCATATTTGCATGAGACTAATCCTTGCCTCCCTACTTGCCTGAGGCTAATCCTTGCCTCCCATATGCATGAGGCTAATCCCTGCCTCCCCATTTGCATGAATCTAATCTCTGACTCCATACTTGCACGAGGCTAATCCTTGCCTCCCTATTTGCATGAGTCTAATCCCTGAGTCCATACTTGCATGAGGCTAATCCTTGCCTCCCTATTTGCAAGAGTTTAATCTCTGACTCCATACTTGCATGAGGCTAATCCATGCCTCCCTATTTGCATGAGTCTAATCCTTGACTCCATGAGGCTAATCCCTGCCTCCATATCTGCATGAGGCTAATCCTTGCCTCCCTACTTGCATGAGGCTAATCCTTGCCTCCCATTTGCATGAGGCTAATCCCTGCCTCCCCATTTGCATGAGGCTAATCTCTGACTCCATACTTGCATGAGGCTAATCCCTGCCTCCCTATTTGCATGAGTCTAATCCCTTCCTCTCTATTTGCATAAGGCTAATCCCTGCCTCTCTATTTGCATGAGTCTAATCCCTGACTCCATACTTGCATGAGGCTAATCCCTGCCTCCCTATTTGCATGGATTTAATCCCTGACTCCATACTTGCATGAGGCTAATCCTTGCCTCCCCCATTAGCATGGGACTAAGCATTGTCCCTTTTCTCACAAATTTTGCGTTATTTCTAACACTATCTATTTGCTCTGCTGTCGGGCTAATCTCTGCCCTCCATTTCGCAAGACTAAGCCTTGTCATGCTACATATCATGGGCTGAAATATCGCTAATCTATCCGAATGCGTCATAGTCTAAAGGCATCATCCTCATAGCCGGAAGACACCATGCCATGGCCTGAGGATCTCTCAAATTTGCATATCATTATTCAAAGGCGTCATGGTTCGGAGGCACCATCTTCATGCCCCGAGAACATCATTTCATGGCCTGTGGATCCCTCACCGAATAATTCATGGCCCAGGACGTCATGGTCCGAGGACATCATCTTTAACTGTCCAAAGACAACCTTCATGGTCCAAGGGGAATTTGCATCATGTTTAAATTTTGCAGATACATGTTTGTAGTATCTTTTATCTGCAGGTAACCAATAAGCAACCACTATCCTAGCAGGAACAATATTGCTCCAGTTCCTTCAACCGTCTTGAGCTTTAACCGTTCACCATTGCCGCTTCGGCATCACATGTCCGTTCTTGCAATAATTTCATCGGCATATTCCGCAGATGAATTCAGAACTACACATGGCCTGATTCCTGTAAAACAAGGGATATGTAGGTAGCTCGAAGACTGGAGTCTGGCCCCTGTCTTTTAAAGCATCCCGTTCGGTCAAAATTGGTCATCATATCTTTACCTGAAAACTCTTTCATCCTTCCCGGGTAAAGAGGGACAGTTGTTGATACCCAATTTTTTCCTATATATATTTAATATGCATAAATACTTTCAAAATAGCATATATATGCATATATACATGCACAAGGTTTTATAATTTTTCTATAATTTTAAAGATTTTAAATTTATTTATTTCCTCCCCTTTTTACTCATAAAATCCCCCAATAATTATACCTCAAATTATTCTTGTGGTAATTTAGTCATCTAAATTCTATATTTATAAAAAATATTGTTAAAATATTCTTAGTGCATTTTTATAATTGCATTTTGCATTTTTAAAGCTAATTTGCATATAATTACAATATTAGCCTTATTAATGTACAATTACTTTTTATATGCACAAAATGATCTTCTATATTTTTAAAATGTTAAATATCTATTTTAAATTATTTTAGTACACAAAATTATTTTTTAGAAATTATTTAATATTTATTATAAATTATATAGGATTAAATTTGCTATTTAACACTTAGCCAAATTGAATTTCAATTATAGCCCCAATTAAACCCAATACCCAGTCCAATTTCAGGCTAAATTACCCATCCAAAATCCTAAACACACCTACCCGACCCAGAACCAATTAAATCATAGCCGTTGATCTGAAAGATCAACGGCCCGTATTGATTCTTGCCTTTTCTAATTCTAAACCACCCTCAACCCTAATCATTTTCCATATATCGCCGCCTTAAAATCCTCTCTACTCATAGTACTCTCTCAACCTAACCCTAGCCCTTCAACCGCCGACCTCTCTTCTCTGGTCATCTCCGGTGATCTCTCATCGTCTCCTATGCCTCCAATGGCTTCTCTCATGCCATGTCTGCCTTCTCTAAGGTCTTCAAGAGCCCAAGGCCATGTCGATTTGCATCTAGGGTTCGTCACATGTCTGTTCTTGGCTACTCCAGCATGATTTTAAGCAAAATCATGTTGTATTTGCTACAATCCTTGGGTTTCTTAGCAGGTTTCTTCATCTCTATGTGGATTTCTCTCGAAACCCTAATTTCTTTTCTATACCTCCTAGATATGTACAGATCTAGGACGATTTGAGTTTGTTCTTTTAATGTTTCACATTGTCCCTGAGATTCTTCACAAGAATCATTGATTTTAAGTGTTTTTCACCTCCTTCTAAAACTAGGGTTTTCGGAACATCCTTTTAAAAATCTTGTTTAACTGATTCTTTGTGTTTAAACTTCTATTTCTTGCATATTTTGACTGATTCTTTGTGTTTAAACTTCTATTTCTTGCATATTTTGACTGATTCTATGATTTTATTACATCTTTAACTCGTCTATGTTGAAAGCCCTAATTTTCTAAGGTTTCTTCGTTCGGTTCTGTGTATCAGCATGACTGACCGGTTCTTGTTTGAGTTTCTGTGACTATCTTGCCTCGATATGTTCCTACTGAGTTTCTTAGCCTAACTTACATCAACTTTATGTGCTTGTGTTCATCTTGATTGTTCACGACTTGCCTCTTTCTATCAGTGCTGTTTAACCTTCTTGTTTACTATGTCTGGCTATTCTTATCTTACTCTATTTATATGCTAAAACATTGACTCATGACTCTCTCTTTGATTGATTCTGAGTTCCCTGTTTCTTGGCTTGATTTGAAAATTTTCCTTTAGACCTTCAATTCTTCCTGTTTAAACTTGGCTTATTTGCTTATTCATGGGAACCTAAGATATTCTCCTTAAATCAGTAATTTCGTGTTACGCCTCGCAATATTATGTCGATATTACGTCACGCAGTATTATATTACGATGATGTTATGCTCTGCAGTAATATATTATGATGATGTTACCCTCTACAGTAATATATTACGATGGTGTTACGTCCTGCAGTAATACATTGCGTTGATGTTGCGCTTCACAGTATTAAGTTACGATAGTGTTGCACCCAATAGTATTACATTACGGTGATATCACACTTCGCAGTATTAAGTTACGAAGATGTTGCACCTTGAAGTATTGTACGTTAAATTTGTCGTAAGGTAATTGACATCAGTCCAAGTAAAAGATTATTTGGAGATTATAAGGATTATGCTATTTCACAAGCGATTAATAAATTCATGAAGATGAAAGGGGGAGTAAGTCAAAGAAAATGAATTTTGTCCAAGCTTGGCATTTTGGGGTAAAATACGGCCCGAGCTAAAATATCTGATATTTATGGACTAGTGTCATACAAGGTACTACATGACCATGCTAGTAAGGTATATAAGGCATGTGAAAAGTGAGTAATATTTTAAGTAAGTGGGAATAATTCTTAATTTTACGGGTAATTAATTAATTACCGGGTAACGGGGCGCTACCTAATTAATTGGGGATATATTTTGGATAAGGCATAACGCGGAAGATTTCCTTGAAAAGCATGGTGACTCATGCATTAGTAACATGTGGCATGATTTGAAGACTTGACGAAAGTCTTATAACGTAAATTAGGCACCATTTTAGGAAATGGGTCCATTATGTCTAAAAGACATAAATCACATCTCACTTTTATTAAACGTGCTTTGAAGAATTCAAATATGATTTATTCTGTCTCTTGCAAGAAGATTCCATTGCTAGCCCTTGAATATGAACCACCAAGGACCAAGTCCTTAAAATCCATTGAGGCATCACAGAGACTTGATGCCATCGCTAGTGCAGGATTCAAAGTTTCACGAACCAAAATGGCCAGTTTGATTAGTAATGGAGATGTTCGTGTCAATTGGACAACCGTGACAAAAGCAATACTACCATTAAGACTGGATATATCATATCAGTTAGTGGAGAAGGCAGACTTAAGGTCCAACGTGAAATGCTAAGTCAAAGACAACCCGATACAATCTTTTCAAGAATATCATACGGATTCTTCCCTACTTTGGTCCTTCGTTATTTGTTTTCGCAAAAGAGAATCGGTACAGGTATGTTAAGGCTAAGCTCTTCCTTCATTTTGCATGATCTCGTCATTACACAAGTTTGATAACGAGGCATAAAGAAAAATTCATATCCCGGAATTTACGTATATTTTGCTACTCTCGCAAATTACGTATATTTTCCTAGTTTTGTAAGTTAAAATATTCTCCTTATCGGGACTTCATATTCAATTGAGTATTTTTCTTCTTCCAGTCAAGAGAGCAGAGAATTTATATATACAGTATTAAAGTATTTTTATTACCATCGAGCTATAATGGATGGGCAGGCCCCTATTGGGCAACCTCTGATCAGATGGTAAGTTATATACCTATCCTACTTTGGCCGAGCTCCTATGAGCGAGCCTAGTTGGTCGAGATACAGAGCCTAGTATGGCCGAGTGCCTATGAGCGAGCCTACTACGGCAGAGCAGTTATATATATATACCGAGCCTTATAGGGCCGGACAGCTATTTTACTTACTATATTGAGAGAGCTGAGTCAATATCAGCAGGTAAGCATATCTTCAGATTATCTTTGACTTCCAGCTACTTGCAGTTATTATATTATCGGTTCAGCTTTCAGTATATTGCCTTACATACTCGGTACATTATTTCGTACTGACGTCTCTTTTTTGGGGGCGCTGCATTTCATGCGTGCAGGTTCATATAGATAGATGGGTAGTCCTCCTCATTAATTGTTGTCGAGTTAAGCTTGATCGGTAAGCTCCATGCCTTTCGGAGTTGTCGGGTCTAGAGCCTTATGTACATCCTGTATATATATGTATATATGTTATGAGTAGGTCGGGAAGCTATTCCGATCATAGTATATCTATCATTAGAGGCTTGTAGGCATATCTTGTCAGTTAGTGTAGTATGTTGGGCTTTCAGGCCTTATATGTATATTTGGTTGGTTTGTCAGGTGTAATAATTATGACGGCCTTGTCGGCCAAGTTTTATATTGACATTTAGTCAGCATTCGCAGTCGTCTTGCAATGTGGCCCATGGCCAACGTATGACATCATATGTTCAGAGTCCCTTAGTTGCAAGTTGGTGCGTAAAGATAGGTGAGGCACTGGGTGCCGATCTCGCCCCACCCCCCTAAGTTCGGGGCATGACAAAAGTGGTATCAGAGTAGTTCTGTCCGAGGGAGTCTACAAGCCGTGTCTAGTAGAGTCTTATTTATGGGTGTGTCGTGCACCACACTTATAAGCAGGAGGCTACACGGCATTTAAGATTGTCTCTCTTTCTTCTTACTCTAGATCGTGTGGTAGAGCTCACTTATAAGAATTCAAGTCACGAGCTTCTATTTTTATTCGTAATAAGATGGTTCCTACGTTCATAAAGATGATCGATAAGGGATATAGCTCTGGAAGTGTTGAATTAGAGGAACCTGACTTTGTATCATGCTTATAATAAGTGTATATGAGGTCTTCAGCAGATTATGTGTATACTGAAAGGTGTAAGCCTCTTGATAAGGAGCCTTAAGACAAGAATTCCTATCCATCTTTATGGTGAAAGACAATGAGAGATTCAAAAGATAAATACAAGTTTCAACAAGCAAAAGAAGTAAAATGAATTAGGGTACGAGGCGCCCAGTTAATGAAGGTTAACAACGTTTATATTTGAGGCAGAGGAACATAAGTTTTTTGAGTTATATTCAACAGTAACAAAGGTATGTTGGGGGCTAACAAGTATAGTTAAGAGAAGGATGGGATATCAAGATCTGGTTGGGGTTAGAGTAACCCAAATTGGTAAATGGATTACTTTCATTTGTTGGCATTTCCGAAGGGTATTACAAATGTGCCAATAGATCTTCTTGTGAGAAACCCAGATGGTGCACCCTAGAATATTACGATTAGATGTGAATACAAGCATTCAGAAGATAGGCAGTGAAAGCCTAGATGGGATAAATATTACCTTAAGTGTGGTTCCCATTCCTAGTAGAGCGAGGATATTGTTCTCATACCTAGTAGAGCGAGGATGTTGAGCAACCCAAAGAGCCATTGGATGGAGCATAGGGAAGCTAAAAGCGAAAGAATGTCGTATTGAAGTTTTCACAAGAAAAGAGGTATGCAGAAATATTAGCAGAGTAATGAGAAGGGAGATAAGGAAGCATTATGAATAAGGTGTGATACATGGATGAAAACGGTAGAGTGTTATAGAACCTATAGTCAAATGAAGGAAGAGATGAAAGGCGATGGGTCTTAAGACAATGAAAGAGTATAGGCCATAAGGTTATATCCTCATTTCGAGAAATAAGTTCGTGACTCCAACGCGACTACCAGAGGGGAGAGTTAATTCCTAGAGTAACAGAAATCAGTATGGACTAGTAAACAAGATAAATAAAAAAATGAGTTAGGGATTGAATGATTGGAAAGTACTCGGCATCATGGGAATCTCATATTTCGTTTCGGCGGTAATAGAATGGACCACAGAAGAAGATTCACGATGAATTCAGAGAATGGAAACGCTCCCCTAGAGCAAGCAATGTGAGCAAAGTTAAGCTTAAGAGACTGTATGTGCCAGTTACGCTAAGTGTCACCCTCGCGAGTAAGGGAATTTGTCATCCTTGGTACAGAAGAATTGCCACAAGGTGAGTAAGGATCATTGATGTTGAGAAAAGATGCCAAAGATGAAGAGGTAAAACATCTATAGGTACATCCTCATGGCTTCAGCTTTTAGTACACCCCTAAAGGGAGGAATATGGAGTAATGTGGCATTAAGTCAGAATTAAGTGGTTCTAGTGACTGTGGAATAGTAAAGGAAGAATGTGATAAATGAAAGAGGAATGAGATGTCACTTATTCAAATCTTACAGATACGCTACGATTCAAGAATATTGTGCGAGCACAACGTCAAGGAGAGGAAGTAAAGGTTCCTGCCCGAGCTATTATTATTAATAAATAAGGAGCCAGTGCGAGACGTAAGTTAAAACAAAGGAAATAACCCAAGAAGGATTACGAGGAATATTAATATGAGAGTGGTCCAACGAGTAGTTAGTAATTAATCAGGAAGATCCCAGTTATGGCTAAACAGGAGGTTACAGACGAGTCATCAGATCGTGTAAGATAAACATTATAGAACCCAACGTGGAAATTCAGCCTCGAAGAATATCATTATAATACTTGAGATATATTCAAACAAGAGTCGGGGTAGCTAAAGGTACCGTATGAGTGTTACGGGGATAAAAGAAAGTGCCACTAGGAAGGTGGTCAAAATATCAGTTCAGAAGCAACCATACAAGCACAAGGGCATGGAAGTAAGCAACTACGGATGATTATAGGCAAGTAAGGACATCAAAAAGGTCCGTAATAAGCTCACAACTTTACGAGAGTCAAGGGTTCTCCCTAAGTACTACAACAAAAGACTAGATGAAGAGATAAGAAAGAAGGATTCAACCTAAGCACAACGACCTAAAGAGGAAATGGTCATGTAACAACAATCTCGCAACAACATTGTAAGCATTCCATAGGAAAATGGCACCTACCATGGCTAATGAACGGGAAGTAAGAATTAAAAGTAATATTCGAGATCATATGAGTTGTATGAAAACTCTGGCAAGTGTGGGCACTAAGATAAGCTAAGTATGGACGTAACAAGGGGGCAGAAAGACCAGGAAAAGTAATAGCTTATGTTGAAATAAAGGTAAGAGGGAACGAAAGAATTATTCGATCAATGATCCAGAGTTAGTACGTTATGGATACACTCAAGATTTTAGAGCATTATCAAGGCAGTATATTTGTTGACAATCATACAGCCTAGAAGACTCCGGTATAAGTTAAAAGAAAGAATTAAGCCCAGGGCATAGACAAAGGATTGAATTATTAGAAGATTGTATCACAGATATTCCATAACGCCCATGAAAGGCTAAGGTAATAACTGATATCATGAGCCACAGATCGGAAGATAGCTTAAGCCTACGTAAAGGATGATTAGAAGGAACAGGAAAATAAAGAATTCATTACCTAAGTAAATCAGGAGTTTGATTATCAGACCTAGAAAAATTATAGAAGTTGTGCTGGAGAACATGACAGAATCACTCTTAATATCATATGTTTAAAAGAAATAACACAACAACCGTAATCTATAATGTCTCTACAAGGAAGCCAGTTAGAAGAAGTACCAGCCTCATAAGAATTCAGTATGAAGCTCCCACCGGATTGTGTATGTACCAGAGGTGCTAGTATTATAATAGAGCTTCAAGTTATGGACGTGAATTACACCTAGGTGGAAGGAAGGTTATGAAGGAGATAAAAGATATGATACGAGATTTTAAGTAAGTAAGGTAAAAGTGAACAACGTACGAGATACTCAAATGCAGAAAGTTGTGAATAGTCCATATTTTGGATAGAAGGCTATAAGCACGGGAGTCCAATAACCGGGAATGATAGCGGCATCGTCAGCGGCATGTCTTCCAGCCTATGGTTTCTAAGTACTGAGAGATCTAGTTAACAAAATAGAGAAAACTTGGAGACGATGTGATGTCTCGCTTGAAATTCCAGAATAACATAAGGAAATCTATGGTGCAAGCAAGTTGAAAGAAAGTTTATATATGAATATGTGTAGGTCGCAAGCTAAAGTATGGTAGAGCGACAAAGTTTTAAGGAAACATGAGTAAGGATGAGGAAAGGCAAGTGAAAAGGTGACGAGAATGGATAAGTCCTCAGGATTAAGTCCATGAAAACAAGAGAGATAATGGTTTCTCTAAGTTATTGAAAGTTCAGTATAGCCTGAATAAACTCAAAGGAATCTAAGATTAATAGCATTTAGAAAGAATGAAATGCTGACCTAGTAATAAAATGAGGGTATAATTGTGACAGATAAAGGATGACGTTTGGGCCTTCGTTTGAATAATGATTTGAAAAAAAAAATAGAAGAAGAGAAGGAGAAAAGATTTCACTGGAGACACAAAATTAGGATACCCTCATTGAGACACTATGAAATATGATTATGGAAATCACTTCAAATATTCCTCAATGCAACGTAAGCCCTAGGGACAAAATATTACGTAAGAAGTTTCAAGTCTTCAAGTAGAGGATTAAAGATCAACATTGAGGAGAATAAAAAATGGTTAGATACAAGTTACAAAGTATGACATACGATTACGCCATCCTTCTTAAGACGAACGGTAATGAAGGAGCATTAAAGGACTGAAATTTATACCTAAAGGATAGGCAACAAAAGTAACAGGGAGATTGGTAAGCATACCTCAGTAAAGATAGATTGAAGTAAAAGATATGGTATAGTATAACCCATGAAATGCAGTAAAGTCATATGAATGGATAACCAGATCTATGAAATAAGATATGGCCATATTCGCAAGTTCTACAAAATATCGAGCAAAGGATTTCAGTATACCTATAGAGGCCCAGAGAGGCATCCTATTAAGCCTTGTATATACAAAGTAAGGCCTAGAGATTGACTACAAGATAAAAGGAAAAAGGAAAGATGAATCGCATAAGTACACTTACAAAGCCAGGGTCATACAAGCTGCATGACAGGAGGTAACATCAGTTGCAAGATTAGGAAGATTTCGAATACAAGTCATGATATGAGCAAAAATACTAAATGGGGGAATACCCTAGACTTTGGATTTATTCACAGAGCAACTGCTTAAATGGCAAGAAGAGTATTAAGGTATTCACAAGAGCTATAAGTTACGAAAATGATAAGAGCATCAGTCAACATTCGAGGACGAATGTTCCAAAGTGGGGAATAATGTTATGCCCCGCAATATTATGTCGATATTACGTCCCGCAATATTATATTACGATGATGTTATGCTCTACAGTAATATATTACGATGATGTTACCCTCTACAGTAATATATTATGATGGTGTTACGTCCTGCAGTAATACATTGCGTTGATGTTACGCTTCGCAGTATTAAGTTACGATAGTGTTGCACCCAACAGTATTACATTACGGTGATGTCACGCTTCGCAGTATTAAGTTACGACGATGTTGCACCTTGAAGTATTTTACGTTAAATTTGTCGTAAGGTAATTGACATCAGTCCAAGTAAAAGATTATTTGGAGATTATAAGGATTATCGATTAGTAAATTGATGAAGATGAAAGGGGGAGTAAGTCAAAGAAAATGAATTTTGTCAAAGTTTGGCATTTTGGGGTAAAATATGGCCCGAGCTAAAATATCCGGTATTTATAGACTAGTGTCATACAAGGTACTACATGACCATGCAAGTAAGGTGTATAAGGTATGTGAAAAGTGAGTAATATTTTAAGCAAGTGGGAATACTTCTCAATTTTGCGGGTAATTAATTAATTATCGGGTAACGAAACATTACCTAATTAGTTGTAGATATATTATGGATAAGGCATAACGCGATAGATTTCCTTGAAAATCATGGTGACTCATGCATTAGTAACATGTATGTGGCATGATTTGAAGACTTGACAAAAGTCTTATAATGTGAATTAAGCACCATTTTAGGAAATGGGTCCATTATGTCTAAAAGACATAAACCACATCTCACTTTTATTAAATGTGCTTTGAAGAATTCAAATATGATTTATTTTGTCTCTTGCAAGAAGATTCCATTGCTAGCCCTTGAATATGAACCACCAAGGACCAAGTACTTAAAATCCGTTGAGGCATCACTGAGACTTGATGCCATCGCTAGTACAGGATTCAAAGTTTCACGAACCAAAATGGCCAGTTTGATTAGTAAGGGAGATGTTCGTGTCAATTGGACAACCGTGACAAAAGCAATACTACCATAAAGACTAGAGATATCATATCAGTTAGTGGAGAAGGCAGACTTAAGGTCCAACGTGAAATGCTAAGTCAAAGATGGCCCGGTACAATCTTTTTCAAGAATATCATACGAATTCTTCCCTACTTCGGTCCTCCGTTACGTATTTTTGCAAAAGAGAATCGGTACAGGTATATTAAGGCTAAGCTCTTCCTTCACTTTGCATGATCTCGTCAAGAAAAATTCATATCCCAGAATTTACGTATATTTTGCTACTCTCGCAAATTACGTATATTTTCCTAGTTTTGTAAGTTAAAATATTCTCCTTATTGGGACTTCATATTCAATTGAGTATTTTTCTTCTTCCAGTCAAGAGAGCAGAGAATTTATATATACAGTAGTAAAGTATTTTTATTACCATCGAGCTATAATCGATGGGCAGGCCCCTATTGGGCAACCTCTGATCAGATGGTAAGTTATATACCGATCCAACTGTGGCCGAGCTCATATGAGCGAGCCCAGTTGGTCGAGATACAGAGCTTAGTATGGCTGAGCGCCTATGAGCGAGCCTACTACGGCAGAGTAGTTATATATATATATATATATATATATATATATATATATATACCGAGCCTTATAGGACCGGACAGCTATTTTAATTACCATATTGAGACAGCTGAGTCAGTATCAGTAGGTAAGCATATCGTCAGATTATCTTTGACCCGACTAGTCGTTTTGAGCTTTTGCACTTTGACCGCCAGTTCTCGGGCATGACTTACCCCGTGTGGTATATTATGACTTATGTAAATCATTGGTTTTGCTTTTCAGGGTAATCGACATAAAATTTGGAAGAACAGTCCTCAGTTTGAAACTTAAAATTTGAAAGGTTTGACCAAGATTTGACTTGTTTGTATATGATCTCATATCAACCTTTTTCTGATTTGGTTAGCTCCGTTAGGTGATTTGCGACTTACGAGCGTGATCGAATGCATTTTGGAAGTCCGTGGAAGGTTTAGGCTTGAATTGGCGAAATTGAGATTTCGGTGTTTTCCGGTTGGTAGGTGAGGTTTTGATATAGAGGTCGGAATGAAATTCCGGAAGTTGCAGTATTTCCATTGTGTCATTTGGGATGTGTGTGCAAAATTTCAGGTCATTCGGACGAGATTTGATAGACTTTTTGATCGAAAGTATAATTTAAGAGTTCTTGGAGTTCTTAGACTTAAATCCTGTGTTAAATTTGTTATTTGTTGTTGTTGTTGTGAGCATTCCAAAGTTTTGAACAAGTTTGAAAGATGTCATGGGATGTGTTGGTACAATTGGTTTGAAGTTTCGAGGGGTTCCAGGTAGGTTCCGGCCGAAAATCATAGTTGTAGCAGGTCCAGAAGAGTTGCAGGCCTCGGAACCCACCAGCAGGGTCCGCACAAAATGAAGTGCGGCCGCGGTAGGTGCTGTGCGGACCGCACAAAATGCAGTGCGGCTGCGGTGGGGAATATTTCACTGGTCCTACTTTGGAAGCTCATATCTTTTGATCTACAAGGAAATTTGAGATGATTCAAAAAAGAAAGTTGTAGCCCTTCGTGTCTAGTTACCAGAAAGGTAAAGATATTGCAATTTGGACATTTGTAGTGAAAGTTATGGCCAAAATACTAAAGCCTATCACTGCAGATGAAAACCTGTGCAGCCGCATTCGTTTATGTGCGGACCGCACTGGTTTTGTGCGGACTGCAGTCGTTTTTGGGCGGTCCACATAGGTGGAAATCTGTGGGGTACTTTTTAAATATGAGATTTTGGGTTTTATTTAATATTTTGACCTAGAGAGTTTGGATTTTGGCGATCTTTCGAAGGTTTTTCAAGAAATTCATCGGGGTAAGTGATTCTAACTCAGATTTGGCTAGAACACATGAATCTATCATTGAATTCATCATTTAATTCGTGAGTTGGGATGGAATTTGGGAAGAAAAGTTGTGGAATCTTCCAAAAATATAAAATGATGATTTGAAGGACCAAATGGTACCGGAATTGTATAATTTTGGTATGGTTAGACTCGTGAGGGTATGAGAATTCTGAAAATGTAAATTTTACCCGATTCCTAGTGTGGGCTTGGGGCTCGGGTTTTGGTAAATTTGGGAGTTGTGCCCTGTGTTGGTTGTTTTCACTTGGGCTTTGTTCCCTTAGCATATTGTGACGTATTCGTTCTAATTTTGGATAGACTCGATGCACGTGGAGGCCGATTTTAGGAGCAACGGTATCGCGGGCTAGAGTTTGGATCGGATCGAGGTAAGTAATGATTGTAAATATTGTCCTGAGGGTTTAAAACCCCGAATTACATATCGTTGTGTTACTTTGAGGTGACGCACACGCAAGATGACGCGCGTGGAGTGGTGTACCGTTGGGGATTGTGACTTGGTCCGTCCCGTACGGCTGTTAAGTCACGTATTTGATTTGAAATCTTATGATATTCCGTGTTTTAGAGATTTATATTATATTTTGGGATGTATGCCATGTTTGGGGCCTTGTGCCGACATGCTGAGACCCTTAGGGGCACTTTCACTATTTTTCCTCACTCTATTTGTTTTGAAAGCATGTCCTTAGTCATGTTTTACCTGTTTATTATTTAAATCTGGTTTTATCACTTTTTTTCTTAAAAAATATGAAAACTGTTTGGGTTGGGTTCCCTATTTTACTGATGGTCCGAGTGATTGTGAGTTGATGACTGAGATAGACTGAGAGTCTTATTATGAGGTCAATGACTGAGAGAGGCCGAGGGCCTGGTTGTGAGGATTATATTTCTATGGATCGAGCTGCACGCTGCAGTAATATATATATATATATATATAGAGAGAGAGAGAGAGAGAGTTAAAGTCGTCTAAAAAGTTAGGGTTAAAAATTAAAATCGTCTTCTTAGATGGTATAGATGATATGATTGATGGTATGATAATATTAATAATATCAAATGCAGTTGTTTTCTATATATATCTGAACAGATACTACTATTGTATTGTAGATATATAAAATGTACGGCCAAATCTACTATCGAATAAAATCCGATTTCTATGTCTAATATAAATTCTTCCAAACTTTGAGTAAGGCTCCTAGCAAAGCTTTCTGGATTTGTATAGTTATTACGATTATTGGACATTAACAATAAAATATATAAAATGTGATTAAACTCTTATGTGTGAAAATCCTACTCGGTACTTTCTCTCTCTCTCTTATTCTATAGACTTGTATAGTTACCATATTATCTAAATTATGAACTGATATTACCCCTTTACTACTCTTTTTTTTTTCTTTGTTCATCTCTTCTTCCCAATCTTTTAAAGATTTAACACTTTTCTTAACTCTTATTTCTTTAACCTCACCCCGGCCATGGTTAACCACTTAGACCCTTCTTAATTATTTTCGGATTTTACTTAACCAATTTCTCATAGAAATTTACAGGTTAATCCATCATAATTGTTAAGAAATTGGGAATCTAACCATATACTAAGAGTGATATCTAATAATCGATCATATGAACATGGAACATAAAACTATACAGAATAACAAAAAAATTTAAAATAAACAGGGGTAATATCTAGCAGAAACATAATTTAGATAAAGATGAGTAACTTACATGCTTATAGGAGAGAGATTTCCCTTTCGCGAAACCCGAAAAAATCTACTGAGCTTTGGGAATTAAAAACGATCACACATAAGCATAAAGACTTATTTATTTTACAAGCTTAGAGGAGGAACTACTAAAGTATTCATAAGGAAATATTTTACAAAAGTGTTTTGGAAGGGGGTTGATGATGAAAAGGTTGGTTGGATGGGTTTTCTTCAGAGTGTTTTTCTTCTTCTTGTATCTTATTTTTCTTCTGTTTTCTTCTCCTTTTTATAGCTAAATTTTGGAACGGATTTGAAAAATGGATTCCAAACTCTTTCGAAATCTATCTTGTCCAGCCTTGCAGGATACTTCATTAGGCCCCATCTTCACATGGCTTTGTCGGAGATTCCTTCCGTGTTTGTAACTTTTTCTTCCACTCAAAATTTTAACTTGTCTTTTAGCACAACTAACATTACCTCTTGTCACATCTTCTCTACTTTATGTCACTTGTCACTTTTATCTTTTAGCACAGCTAGCATTTCTTCTTGTTACATCTTCTTTACCTTCTTGTTTTTCTCATTGGTACGCTAACATTATTGCTCTATATACCAGCCTTGTTACTTTTCCTTTGTCTTTGGTGCTCTTTAATTGCTGTTTAACTGGGATTTTATTTTTATGTGTCTAAATTATGTATAGCTATTGAATCAAAACTC
This sequence comes from Nicotiana sylvestris, assembly GCF_000393655.2. Lineage (NCBI taxonomy): Eukaryota > Viridiplantae > Streptophyta > Magnoliopsida > Solanales > Solanaceae > Nicotiana > Nicotiana sylvestris. The sequence continues at coordinate 137,421,433 of NC_091062.1, forward strand.
ATTTCTAACTCATCTTCATATGGATCTTGAGCATCTTGATAATTTAGGTTGTCTTCATAGTTATCATCTTCTCCTAAACTTTGGATCCTTTCTGGATTTGGACTTGGATTTGGACTAGGACTTGGACTTGGATTCTTAACCATGTGTTTGTCTTGTTCTTCCTTTTCTTGAAAAAAGTTTTCTAATGTCTGTTTGATGATATTTTCTATTTTTCATTTTTTTTCTTTTTTGAAATTATACTCTTATTTTTTAACACTTCTCCCTGTGTTAATGTTCTGGGTAGTCTTCTTCTCGATGGACCTTCATCAGCCATAAACGGATTTGATGTGTCTTTACCGGTTACCGTTTGAACCGGACTAGCTGTATCATTATCCGATACAGTGGATCTTGATGCATTCATTGGGGAATGCACACCCTTCTCATCCATTTTTGTTTGAGATGGAGAACTTTGTTTTGGGTTGTTCATCTCTGTGTCTTGTTGAGAAATTACTTGAGTCTGGGATAATTCAAATCTCAACGCTTGTACCCTGTGTTCTAATACATTTACCTGCAACATAAGCTTTGTCTTCTCTTGTGCCAGGGTTTCATTTTTCTGGTTTATTCGTTTAAAGGCTTTTGTCATTGATGAGTAATGATCACAGAATATTATCTTGTCATTGTCTTTTCGGGTGTTGTATTGAGGGGTTTTTTCTGGGTTTTGTCTGAGTGCTGGGGAGATATAGTAGTTTGGTCCTAGTATTCCTCTTGCATAATCTAATGCTCTAGTAAAATCATTAAAACCTTTGAAAAGTTGTTTTCTATATCCTTAATGGAATCTAGTACTTCTAACCATGTCTGAAAAATACCATTTGTCTTACCATGTATAACCACATAATACTTAAATCTTTTATCTTGGTTTTTATCTGTAAATATTGTCCTAAGGCAATAAGAGACACTATAAAATATTTAGTGTCTTTCTTGTTATATGTTATCCATAAGTTATCAATTAAACACCGTTGAGGTCTGTCTATGACAAATTCTGGTAGGACTCTAAATGACATATTTGATGGTGGAAAAAATATTAAATTATGTTTTCCAAAATTTATTCTTTCCATATTAGTCTGTTCTCCCAAAGGATGTGGCTTAATATGAAGATTACCTAATACTGTCTGCAAGTATCTATCTGAGGGTGAGGCTTGAATGCCCTTCCCTTTGTCTTCAGTCTTGGAAACTGTTGGTTTCATGCTGTACATGTAAAATACTTGTTTATTAATTGACAGTAATTTTAAGCCTACTTAACCTATCTACTAAATTATTATCTTTTCCTTTAATATGTTCAAAAACCAGATTATAATTGATATAGTATCAATAAAATTTAACCATCTTCTTCTACTGCTATTCTTTGCGTTTATATTCTGGTGAAATTTAACTATGGCTTCGCAATCAGTTCTAATTGTTACTTCTTGTTTATTTAATATATATAATTTAAAACTATTTAATCTGTAAATTACAGCTAATATCTCTGCATCTATACTACTCATATTTCCTTTTTCTTTATATTTACCACTTTGATAAGCACATATTTTTTGTGCTCTTATCACTATATTTATTTGGTTTTGCTTTTAGAACTACTCCACACCCTTCAAAACTACTGTCTGTTTCTATTACCAAATAGTTTGTTTTTAATGGCATATTTAAATCAGGAATATTTTTTATTCTTTCTTTAATATTTTGTATTAATTTAATATCTTCTGTGTTAAAATATTTTTGTCTTGTAGATCCTGTCTTACCATATAATGGTCCTGCTATTATTCCTAAGTCTTTTATAAAATTTCTCGCATAATTTACTATACCCAAAAACTTTTGTAGCTCTTTGGTACTATCTAATTTATCTGGCATTTCTAAGGCTTTTTTAGCTATATGGGGTTGTAATTTAATTTTTCCATCCCCTAAGATTACTCCTAGAAAATTTATATAATTTGTACATATTTTCATTTTCTTTTTACTAATTATTATTCCATTATCTACAAATAATCTAAATACTGTCTGTAAATGTCCTAAATGTTCTTTAATATCTTTACTAAATACTACTATATCATCTACATATACTAAAACAAATCTCTTATATTCTCCAAATATACTTTCCATTTTTCTTTGAAAAATTGGTGGAGCTATTTTTAGTCCGAACGGCATTACTAACCATTCGAAGTGTCCTTCTGAACAAGTAAATGCAGTCCACTCAATGCTTTCTTCATGCATTTTTACTTGCCAATACCCTGATTTACAGTCAAACTTGCTAAATATCCTTTTTCCTTGTATTCTATTTATTAGTTCTGTTTTATCAGGTAACTTATATCCATCTGTTCTAGTGTTATCATTAAGTCTTTTGTAGTTTATTACCATTCTTGTTTTTCCTCTTACTATTTCACTATGGTTTCTAACCATAAAGGCTGTTGACCTGTGTTTAGAAGTGGATCTTCGTATTACTCCTAAATTTATAAGTTCTTTAATTTGAATTTTGAAGTCTTCTAGATCTTGACTTGTAGCTTCTATTGAGGCTGTTTTAATTATATATTCTGGATTAATTATATCTAGTTTACACATAACTTTATTGTTTTCCCAATGTTTTAAAGGTTTTTCTCCTATTATTTCTATTTCATCTAATATTTTTATTATATTATCTAGATCCTTTTTGTTCTTTATTATTCCTATTTTTTGTAGTCCTCTTTTAAAATTGTATAATTGTGTTTCAATATCTATTAAAGTATAGTCTTTTTCTAATATATCTCTATCTTCATTTTCTTCTAGTATTAAGGTTTTAGATTCTTCTTTAATCTTACAGCATGTATTTTTATCTTTACACTCTTTACAATATTCTTTTTGATTTTCTTGCAGGTTTTTCTGGCTTGTGTTCAGTCGTGTTCTTATCCTGGTTGTAGTTTCTATTGTTTGTACTGTTTGTGTAATATTTTTAAAGAATATTACTCCATCTCTACTGCGTAGACAACTACCATTATTATGTAATATAAAACTTAATCCTAGTACAAAGTCTACATTTATGTTTAAGTCTCTTACCCAGATTTTGTCTATCTTGTAGCTGGGTTTATAGAAATTTAAACATGTATTTATAAAGCTAATCTGTGATTTATCTATATAATGTTTGTATATATTATGGGTTTCATCCATTTGCATAGCTGCAACTGGTTTATCTAAGGTTTCGATTAGATTTGAGGGAACTATCTTTTTATTTATTATACATCTTGTGCACTCGGAATCTACTAGAGCTAACGTTTCTATTTTATAATCTTCTATTTTGATTCTTGCTAAAATCTTTATTGTACTTAATTTTTTATCTTCATTACATATTAGTGTATCATAATTTTCTATACTCATTAGTTCTTCTTCTACTGTTGTTATGTCTTCTTTTATATCTTCTAATTTCTCTTTTCCCTTTTCCATTTTCTGTATTCTTTTTTCTAGTTCATTTATTCTAGCTTCTAATGTCATTATTCTCAAATTCATGGTATGATCATTTACTTCTTGGTGTTTTTCTTATTTATTTATTTTTGTTTCAAACTCTTTTTCTATACATGAAATACATCCTTCTAGATAGCATAATTCACATTTAGCTCTTTTATTTCTACTAGGGTACTATTTGCATATGAAACACTGATTACTATCTAATCCTTTATTTCTTTCAAATTTATGGGTACATTCCTCTGATATGTTTACAAAGGTATTTTCTTCTAAATCTAATTTTTCTAATCCTATCTCATTTATTAATTCTTCTTCTTCTGATTCTGAGGTATCTATTTGAGTTTTTTCTTCTATATCTACGCTTACTATAGAGTATATATAACTAACATATATTCGTCTACATTTATTAGGTTTTCTTGAAAATCTTCTATTAACTGTGAATTTCTTGTTTTATTATTAATTCTTTTTGGGCACGTATTTGATAAGTGTTCTATACTACCACAAGTAAAACATTCTAGTTTGTTTTTATAGTTCCTTTCTATTCTATATTTTCTAACATGTCTATCCCTATCTAGGTAGGGTTTTCTAGCTGATGATTTTCTAAGATTATAATTTTTCTGTTGTATCCCTTGTTGTATTGAGGTTTATATTTTCTATATTTCTTCTTTCTATATTCATTTTTGTCATAACTTTGTGTTGTATGCACCATTGATCTACAGAAACTCATATTGTTCTGGTTTAGTTGTTTTTGTATCTGTAAATTGGTACATTTTTCTTGTCGTATTTCCATTATATGTTGTACTTTGTGCCCTATAGACCATTTTGCATGTGGATTTTGTATTACACCTTCTCTTTTATACCATCGTTCTTCTATTTCTCTTCCAAAGACTCCTGGTAGTTTATTAAATAACTCTTTACCTAGATCTTGATCAAAAGCATTTCCACTAATAGTACAATAATAAAAATAATCATTAAAAAAAATTTTATATGAAACCAACTGCTTATACTTAATTGTTCTAATTTTATTAAAGTGTTCTTTTGTAATACTACTAATCCACTATTTGGATCTTCGCCTATGATCAAACTATGTATTTTATTTGTAAAATTATAAGGATTTGGTCCCATTGCTATTAACATTTGAAAATCTTGTGGGAATTCTGATTTATAAGCTTCCCATAAGCCTTTTGTTGATTCTCCTAAGAAGGTCCCCATATATTTATACATTGTTTCTGCGTCTGTGTCATTATAACTTTTTATAAAGTCTGCTACTACTATTCATTTCCATAGGTCTATTACTGAGTTCCACATTTGTGGATCATGAGCTGCTATATTTAATATTTTACCCTTACTTCCTCCTTCCTGTAGTCTTATAGGTTCTTCTATAGGCATTGTTTTTCCTGATGGTTTTACATTTTCTATTTCTGTTTCCTGATCTATTCTATATACTCTTTTTCTAGGTATATTTCCTGTGCTAGTATCTATGGTACTTTGGTAAGTTGTTCTCTGAAATGGGCTTGGGTTAGAACTAGTTGATTCCATTAATTCTTTTAAACTTATTAGAGATTCTGTCTCTATTTCTTCATAACTATCTTGTATTTCTTCAAAAATTTTATCGAATTTATCTGATTTTTTCTGTGAAATATTTTCTTTTCTATATCCCCAATTATCTGTTCTTAATTCACATTTCTTAAAATGCTCTTCTACTTTGCTTAAAGTTAATTTTCCAAGTTTACACACTTTACATTGGAAAGTCTTATTTCTATTTTCTTTAACTAGCCTTCTTGCTTTTTCTAATGCTATGTCTACTTCAAATTCGTCTTGTATTATTTCAATATTCATAAATTCAGTATCATTATTTTCCATCGTACTTTCAGTTCCATCATCTATTTCTTTTTGGGTAGAATAGTTATAATTGGTAAACCTAATTGATGTTTCTCCTTTAGAATTTGTATACATTAAATGAGATTCTGGTTTGAATATTTTTGGCTTTGCGAAATCTTCTAGATTCCATTCTAATTCAGCATATTCTTCTGGGTTTATCTTAATAGGTTTTATTAATTTTATCCCTTTATTTCCCATTACTTCGACTACATCGTCTACCTTAATCCTAAATTTTGTATTACTATTTGTTGCCATTTTTCCTATGAAACCTACACATATCAGTAAATTATTTCCATTATTCATTTCTTCATATCCCTTAGTCTGTATTTCTATTTTGATATTTTTTCCAAATTCTGCTAGATTTATCATGAAATCTGGGCTAATATAAAATATTCCTCCATTATTTGTCATGTCTACTTCTGTTAAATCTATTATAGATTTCTTTTGATCTAACCATCTGTCATCATATACTACTATTAGTACTTTAGTTCCTAAATTCTTTCTAGTTAGTCCTTTTAATCCGATTACTATTAATCCCATATGCATTAAATTCTTTTTATAATTTTTAATTTGTCTTACTGATTCTGGATTAATTAAATTTAATGTTGCAACCTTATTTCCTATAGTTGATAATTGCTCTTCTCTATAATGTCTATATAGTTGAGAGTTATTTGAAAAATATCCTGTATTATATAGTATTCTCGGATTGAGTAACCTTAGTTGATTTTGTTGAAAGATTTGTATATCTTTGTCTATATCTATTATTTCGTCTAATTTCTGATTTTCTTCTTGTCTTTTTCTAGTTAGAATTCTGGCTAACATGTTATTACCTATTCTATTATCTGAAAAACTTATTCGTGATCTTTCTTGATTTGTTGTTCTGACCCACCTGAAAAAAGGTTTATTTTTGTGGTTTTCTTATTTTAATTTTATCTTTTTGCGGTGTTATTTCAACTCTTTTTAATTGTTCTATTAGATCGTCTACTTTTGGGATTTCAGTCTTTATCTCCTTTTCTTTAATAATTTTATCTAGCTTTTTATTAATTTCTAAAAGTAATACTATTATAGTATTATTTTGTTTTATTATTGTTTGATCTGCTTTCCCCTGGGGAGTATAACTAGTTAGTCCCTCTGGATTGGGTTGAATTCTTTCTGTGAACTTTAATGCTTCTTCATATATTGGATCTAGTTCTAGTTGTAACTCACTCATGAAAGAACGATTTCTTTTATTGTGTCTATCTTTTCTTTTAAGGTATTTATCTCACTTTTTAATACTTCTACTTGGTGTGTTATTTTTTCTACTAATCTGGTTGTTTGTATTTCTAATTCTTTAGGCTTTTCTATAATAGTTTTAATTAATTTCTCTATTTAGTCTTTCTTAGGTATTTTTTCTAGATTAAACTTATTGTTCAGAAATTGTAATTTTCTGTCTATTTCTAGTTCTTGTGATTTTAAGAAATCCAAATTTTGTTCTAATTTTTCTAAAGTCTTTCTTTGTTTAGTTTGTAATATTTCTACTAGTTCTAGTGTTCTTATTATATTTTTATTATTTTCTTGGATTTTTTTCTCCAAAGTTGATTATTATATCTACTAAAGTATTGTATTGTTTATCTTCGGTGTGTAATATATGTTCTCCACTACTAAAATTATACTTAATTACCGTATTATCTTTTAATATTCTATACTTCTTTTCTGGATATATTTTTAAATCTAAATATTCTAGGTTCTTTAGTTTATCTATTTTTTAACCTAATGGTATCCAAATATTTCGGTTCTTAAAGAATTTTATTCTTTGATTTCCTAAATATATTTCTCCTTCTATATATTGTATTTCCTACTCTAAAGTTGATATGGTTTCTGAGCTAATACTACGTTTTACTATATAACTTAGTTCTATGTTTATTTTTAACTCTAATTCTTTTATTTGTTTAGCTAATTCTAAAGTTGATATTAATAAAGCCTTAGTCTTTCGTAGTATGTTCTTTAATTCTCCTTTTCTTTGTATATTCCTACTTAAAATCCAATAGTTACAAGCTATTTCTTTAGTTAAAGGATGTTGTTTCAACATATATGTTATCCTAATGGGATATGTTTTATCTTATTCCTGGTGGTTTGGATATAATCCTTTTCTTGTTGTATTTGAATATTAATTCTTTCTATTTCAAGAAGAAAATCTTCTGTATTTAAAATATCTGGTTCAAAGAAACTTAGTTGTGATTCTAACGTTTCTCTATATTCTATGCTATTTTAATAATCTCACGACTAATATATATTAGATGGTGATGGTAACTGATGTATATAGCAAAAATAAGTTGTTTCATAAACTGTTTGGTCTGAAAATCTTCTAGCTCTGATACCAATATAAGAGGGGGTATAGAGTTAAAGTCGTCTAAAAAGTTAGGGCTAAAAATTAAAATCGTCTTCTTAGATGGTATAGATGATATGATTGATGGTATGATAATATTAACAATATCAAATGCATTTGTTTTCTATATATATCTGAACAGATACTACTATTGTATTGTAGATATATAAAATGTACGGCCAAATCTACTATCGAATAAAATCCGGTTTCTATGTCTAATATAAATTCTTCCAAACTTTGAGTAAGGCTCCTAGCAAAGCTTTCTGGATTTGTATAGTTATTACGATTATTGGACATTAATAATAAAATATATAAAATGCGATTAAACTCTTATGTTGTGAAAATCCTACTCGGTACTCTCTCTCTCTCTCTCTTATTCTATAGACTTGTATAGTTACCATATTATCTAAATTATGAACTGAGATTACCCCTTTACTATTCTTTTTTTTTTCTCTGTTCATCTCTTCTTCCCAATCGTCTAAAAAGTTAGGGTTAAAAATTAAAATAGTCTTCTTAGATGGTATAGATGATATGATTGATGGTATGATAATATTAACAATATCAAATGCAGTTGTTTTCTATATATATCTGAACAGATACTACTATTGTATTATAGATATATAAAATGTACGGCCAAATCTACTATCGAATAAAATCCGGTTTCTATGTCTAATATAAATTCTTCCAAATTTTGAGTAAGGTTCCTAGCAAAGCTTTCTGGATTTGTATAGTTATTACGATTATTGGACATTAACAATAAAATATATAAAATGCGATTAAAATCTTATGTTGTGAAAATCCTACTCGGTACTCTCTCTCTTATTCTATAGACTTGTATAGTTACCATATTATCTAAATTATGAACTGAGATTACCCCTTTACTACTCTTTTTTTTTCTCTGTTTATCTCTTCTTCCCAATCTTTTAATTTAACACTTTTCTTAACTCTTATTTCTTTAACCTCACCCCGGTCATGGTTAACCACTTATACCCTTCTTAATTGTTTTCGGGTTTTACTTAACCAGTTTCTCCTAGGAATTTACAGGTTAATCCATCATAATTGTTAAGAAATTGGGAAGCTAACCATATATTAAGAATGATATCTAATAATCGATCATATGAACATGAAACATAAAACTATACTGAATAACAAAAAAATTTAAAATAAACAAGGGTAATATCTAGCAGAAACATAATTTAGATAAAGATGAGTAACTTACATGCTTATAGGAGAGAGATTTCCTTTTCGGGAAACCCAAAAAAGTCTACTGAGCTTTGGGAATTAAAAACGATCACACATAAGCATATGGACTTATTTATTTTACAAGCTTAAAGGAGAAACTACTAAAGTATTCATATGGAAATATTTTACAATGTGTTTTGGAAGGGGGTTGATGATGAAAAGGTTGGTTGGATGGGTTTTCTTCAGAGTGTAAGAAAATATTTCATAGAAAAAATCAGATAAATTCGATAAAATTTTTGAAGAAATACAAGATAGTTATGAAGAAACAGCGACAGAATCTCAAATAACTTTAAAAGAATTAATGGAATCAATTAGTTCTAGCCCAAGCCCATTTCAGAGAACAATATACCAAAGTACCATAGATACTAGCACAGGAATCGGGCTGCACGCTGCAGCGATATAGCGCTTGGGCTATAGGAGCCCCTTCGGAGTCTGCACACACCCAGTGAGCACCGTCGATGAGATATATGGATCGGGCTGCATGCCGCAGCGATATATGGATCGGGTTGCGCGCCGCAGCGGTTACTATGTGGTACCTATTGAGCGTGAGTGCTGAGTGTAAGTACTGATTGGTAAGAGTTGAGTCACGAGTGATAGAGAGGCTAGCCCGAGGGGCGATAGATATATATATACATGCACCTGAGTGATGCTTTGCCTGAGAGACCTGTTTATGAACTTATTGATTTTTACTCCTCTTTAAGTGAGTTTCTATCGAATACGTTGATTTATTGACTGCTTTCACTCATCTTTATACCGAGCCTTAGTCGAAAACATTGAATAAATGTTTCTAAACAACTTTCATTTAAGCTGGGGCTTATGAGATGTTCAGAACTTAACCACTGATTTGGCTTTTGATATTTCTACTGAGATTTTCTTGTTATGAGGTATTTATGACTCCTGTTTTGCCTGAGGGGTCGATTATGGTTTTCATCTCCTTTATTAAAAAAATGGTATTGAGCCCCTACTAAAACCGTTGGAAGGTATTTTTAAATGATTTTTTTACCAAAAGTTGGATTTTAAACGAGACGATTGACTCGTACTCTGATTTGAAAGCCTGTTGTACGTATTGAGTTTAACACAAATGTGGATTCATTGTTTCATACTGTGCAGACTTTATTTACTCTTATTACTTACTGGGTTGAAGTACTCACATTACTCCCTGCACCTCGTGTGCAGATTCAGGTATTTCGAAACCCGGTAGCGCGGGTGTTGGATGCTCAGACGCGGAGTCATCAGGGTTAGCAAGGTGGCTGCACGATGTTCGCAGTACTACTTCCTTCCTCTCATTTCATTTCTGTACTTAGTACATTTTGACTATTTTGTAGTATTCAGACCTTGGTAGATGCTCATGGCTAGTGACACCCCGATGTCGGGCTTGTATGTTATTTCCCCATTGTTCATTCGAACTTATGTTATGAGATATTGTTTAATTAAAGGCTTTAAAATGACTCTTAATGATTAAGGGGTTAATATGGGTGTTGTGTCGGCTGGCCTTGTCTTCACGAGAGGCGCCATCACGGCCGGTTCGATTTAGGGTCGTGACAAGTTGGTATTAGAGCCTAGATTACATAGGTCTCACGAGTCATGAGCAGGGTTAGTAGAGTCTCGCGGATCGGTATGGAGACGTCTGTATTTATCCTCGAGAGGCTATAGAACCTTCAGAAAAAACTTCACATTCTTGAATTCTTATCGTGCGTCCTTGATCTAGCTTGAAATGTAACTCTTTGAATTCCTTCGTCGCGTTCGTAGAGTGCTCAGTATTAGATGTGCATCGTGGTTGTTGATTCCTTGATCGAGGGACGAGATGTGATCTCTGTGAGTTGATGTTGGGCCAGTCTGGAGGAGTTGAGGCTGGATATTTGCCTATAGTTTGAGCACCGAGGTGCTGATTGTGTGCGCACGTGTTTTTGAACTTATATATTTGATAGTGCCCCTATTAGTAGAAGTGATGGCTGGATGGCTCCGTGATGAGTATGTTATGACTGCGAGATGTATCCGTACGAATTGGAAGCGACGATAAGGGTTTGCTGAAGGATAGAAGAACTATTAGGTGCTTGGATTCCATCTTGATTCGAGGTATAGCCCCGAGTTATGGGCGTGTGAAGAATCTTTTTGTGTTTCCCAGTTGTGAGTGAAGTAAATTTCATGTTTCGGTATGAGTTCAAACTCAGGAAGACTAAGTGACTGCTTAATGTTTGTGACGGTGGAAGGTATACAGAAATGATAATTGAAGGCAAAGCATGTGGTCTATCTCCTGTGAAGTGTTCTGAGGTTATGTGATCCTTATGTGTCTGTTAGAAGATCTTATGTACAAGTGAAATGTAAGTGTGGAAATTTGAATTTTGGGTCGGTTAAGAGAGTGGGCTTAGCTGTTGCGAGAGTGAATGCAAGATTTGCAGAAGATTTAAAGTACTAGATGATCTGTGTTCTCACAAGCTTACAAAGGATTTGAGTTTAATCTCACTATGGTATTAAGGAATCAATAGAGTATATGCGTTATGAGTTATTGAGTGTGTGTTGATCTATGGCTTCGAGCCAAGTGGGGGAGTCTGTTATTGATTAGTTGACTGCACGGTTATGTGCTATATCGGTTCCAGTTTGAGGCATTCAGGTGAATCCGTTATGGCCTATGGAGATTGAGACCGAGGATGGATCGAGTAAAGGAAAATTCTTAACAAAGGTTATAGTATGCTTCATAGGTGTGTGAGAATCTCGGCATGTCTTGAGTCGTTGTTAGTAAAGGATGCTCGGTGCATAGAGCAGGAAGTTGCTTGTTGTAATGGAATGATGTCACACTCTGCGGTGTCGGAGTGCTAGTGAGGCACGGGTGGTTCTGTTTGTTTGATCAGGCTGATTGCAATTTGAATAGACTGAATGACTCTCGAGAATGGTTCTAATGTATTCAAGATTCTACATGTAACAATTGGGCATTTTAAAGTGATATGTGGTTAGAAACTGAGTTTTCATGGGAAGATATCAAGACTTGTGGTATTTTCTATATTAATTATGGGATTTCATGTATCAGTATCAGGAAGGTAAAGGTAACAGAGGTAGATTCGCAGGAAGTTCTTCAGAGTAAAGTATTTTGAATGTGGTACTTTTGGGAATATTTAAGAGAGTATTCAGCGGCTTATGAGCCTTAGACAGTGTGATTTTATGCTTGGGTCTCGTGTGGTAAGTCTGGGCTGAGGAGTTGTGGTGCTACTGTAAGAGGGAATATCAAGTTGAAGATAAATCAAAAGGAAACTCGGATAGATGGGATAGCTTGGTAGTAGGCCGGATAGGTATGGTAAGGATATGATTAGTTCCTTGGGTGTGTACGGGGTAATGAGTTCCTACAGGTATTTCGCGGTAATGCTCTTAGGTTTTGATGGTTTGCATAGCTTGGTCAAGTTAGAAGGATTCAGCCCTGGCAGGTTTGGTTTGTGCAAGGGGAACTCGAAGAGTTCTTGATGGTTTCTACCTCGGTTGGGGAAGTATATTTTCTGTGGGCATGAGGAGCATGGGATGTATAGTGATTTTCTTCTAGATGGGACCAATGGAAAGTTCTTGACTAGTTAAGTACGTAGGTGTTTGTGGCTCGGAAGGAAGATGAAGTTCTCAGGTTATCCTAGGATGGTATATGCGGTATGTTGTGGAGGATTGAGATTTACGGGGGGAAGGTTACGGTTCAGTTTTGAACGAAAAGTCTTAGGCAGCACGGGCAATTTTCAGATGATTAGAGAAAGGAGCTTCAAATGATTAGGGGGATGATCTTCAGATGATTAAGGAAATGGTATTGCTAATTGGAGTGATTTGACGAGGGTATATGTTTAAGAAAAGGCAATGTGGTACAGTTGATGGTACTTCGGTAGTATTGGCGCTTTCTTGTTAGATCGACTGCTGATATTCAAGTGCTTGGTGGTACAGAAGAATTTTAGAGTATCTCTTGTGGAATGATTGGGATCAGGTGTGGTGATTCGTGTGCTATATGATATTGGAGACTAGGAGTTATCGTGTTCAGGCTATGTTGTGGTTGTGGGTCGCGTGTATTGGCACTGTTTAGTGACTATCGGGGTTTGGAGACCCGAGTGGATCTTTTGTTGCTTGGTATGTTAGATTTTGGATGTGATATTGGGTTCAGACTGGTTGGCTCCGAGTTGTATTGTTGAGGCATGTGTTGATTCGATTGTTATTGAGCTTATTAGTAATTTGGGGAGATCTATGAGCTGCATTTCTGTGTTGCGAGGTTTTATGATCTGTTGGTTATAGGCACCTATGGTGTGGTTCTATCGAAGTTTCATAGTGGAAGCCGAGCGGGGAGAGTAATTGGGTGTAGCTCAGTGAATGGCGTATCGGTTATGTCCTTTCGGTTGTGTGATGTATATTATTGGCTTCACCATGGGTATGATGATTTGCTTTGGTTCCAAACATTAAATTGCGCGTGGTTGTCGATTTTGAGCATAGTGACCTTGCGGGTTAGATTCGTGTGTTCTGTTCCGATAACGTGAGACGGGTTCCCAAGCCTTGTGTTGTGGTGGTACTGGTGAGCTTGATGTATAGCTCTTTCATTTGAGTCATTTTCATGATTTGAGTATGTTCGGACAGTTGCTTATTGGTGCGCGTATCGTGCAAGTGGTGGCTTAGGCCTATATTGATGTGTCATGTCACCAGAGTAGTATGTTGGATTAGATGAGATCGTTGGGATCATTAATGAATACAAACGGATTTGATTTTAGCATGTTGGAAGGATAATATCGAGCTTCGTCTCAGGAAAATTGCTATGGTCTTTTCCAAAATAGAAGTGGCTTCATGAATGGTTGATCTGAGAAATAGTTATGGCTCACTGTGTGGTTTATTTATCATTGGCAGTATATGAAAGTGTGGGAATGAGACTTTAGTTGATAAGAGGTTTTCTATCGGTATTCGGTTGTTATGTGTAGCTGCTGTGATTAGAAGTTATTGTTGCGAGTGTTTAAGTTATGTGGTATATCATGTGATTGCACCTGAGATAGCAGATATGGTTTGTGATAGCTTGTTTGGACTTATTCACAGTATAAATGTGAGATTCTGATCGTATTAAGGATATTAGAAGCAAAAATGTGGTTCTATGGTTTATGGACTAGGATGGATTGTGAAATTTCAGTTATATTGTGTTATCGAAACTATGTGAGATAGGGTGACGTGGGATCACCCCCGGGTATGTGCATGGTGAGGTTATTCAACGATTAATTGGCTTTTAGGATAACTCTGGGCACGTTCTAGGCGAACATATGTTTAAGTGGGGGAGGATGTAACGACCCGACCGGTCGTTTTGAACTTCTGCACTTTGATCGCCAGTTCTTGGGCATGACTTGCCTAGTGTGGTGTATTATGACTTATGTAAATCGTTGGTTTTGGTTTTCAGGGTAATTGGCATGAAATTTTGAAGAACAGTCCTCAGTTTGAAACTTAAAATTTGAAAGGTTTGACCAAGATTTGACTTATTTGTATATGATCTCAGATCGGGATTTTTATAATTTGGTTAGCTCCGTTAGATGATTTGGGACTTAGGAGCATGATCGGAATGAATTTTGGAAGCTCGTGGAAGGTTTAGGCTTGAATTGGCGAAATTGAGATTTCAGCATTTTCCAGTTGGTAGGTGAGATTTTGATATAGAGGTCGGAATGAAATTCCGAAAGTTGCAGTATTTTCGTTGTGTCATTTGGGATGTGTGTGCAAAATTTCAGGTTATTCGGACGAGATTTAGTAGACTTTTTGATCGAAAGCATAATTTAAGAGTTCTTGGAATTCTTAGGCTTGAATCCTGTGTTAAATTGATGATTTGATGTTGTTGTGAGCGTTCCAAAGTTTTGAACAAGTTTGAACGATGTCATGGGATGTGTTGGTACAATTGGTTTGAAGTTCCGAGGGGTTCCGGGATGTTTTAGGCCAAAAATGATAGTTGTAGCAGGTCTAGAAGGGTTGCAGGCCTCGGAACCCACCAGCGCGGTCCGCACAAAATGAAGTGCGGTCGTGGTAGGTGTTGTGCGGACCGCACAAAATGCAGTGTGGCCACGGTGGGGAATATTTCACTAGTCCTACTTCGTAAGCTCATACCTTTTGATCTACAAGGACTTTTGAGATAATCCAAAAATGAAAGTTTTTGCGCTTCGTGTCTAGTTTCCAGAAAGGTAAAGATATTGCAATTTGGACATCTATAGCTAATGTTATGGCCAAAATACTAAAGCTTATTACTGCAGATGAAAACTTGTGCGACCGCAGTCGTTTTTGTGCGGACCGCACTGGTTTTGTGCGGACCGCGGTCGTTTTTGTGCGGTCTGCAGAGCTGGAAATCTTTGGGTACTCTATAAATATGAGGTTTTGGGTTTTATTTAATATTTTGACCTAGAGATCTCAGATTTTTGCAATCTTTCGAAGGTTTTTCAAGGAATTCATCGGGGTAAGTGATTCTAACTCAGATTTGGCTAAAACACATGAATCTATCATTGAATTCATCATTTAATTCGTGAGTTGGGATGGAATTTGGGAAGAAAAGTTGTGGAATCTTCCAAAAATATAAATTGATAATTTGAAGGATCAAATGGTACCGAAATTGGATAATTTTGGTATGGTTAGACTCGTGAGGGTATGAGGATTCTGAAAATATAAATTTTACCCGATTCCGAGCGTGGGCTCGGGGCTCGGGTTTTGGTAAATTCGGGAATCGTGCCCTTTGTTGGTTGTTTTCGCTTGGGCTTTGTTCCTTTAGCATATTGTGACGTATTCTTTCTGATTTTGGATAGATTCTATGCGCGTGGAGGACGATTTGAGGAGCAAAGGCGTCGCGGGCTAGAGTTTGGACCGGATCGAGGTAAGTAATGATTGTAAATATTGTCCTGAGGGTTTGAAACCCCGAATTACACATCGTTGTGTTACTTTGAGGTGACGCACACGCTAGATGACGCGCATGGAGTGGTGTACCATTGGGGATTGTGACTTGGTCCGTCCCGTACGACTGTTAAGTCGCGTATTTGATTTGAAATCTTATGATATTCCACGTTTTAGAGATTTATATTATATTTTGTGTTGTATGCCATGTTTGGGGCCTTGTGCCGACCTGCTGAGACCCTTAGGGGCACTTTCACTATTTTTCCTCACTCTATTTGTTTTGAAAGCATGTCCTTAGTCATGTTTTGCCTGTTTATTATTTAAATCTGGATTTATCACTTTATTTCTTAAAAAATATGAAAACTATTTGGGTTGGGTTCCCTGTTTTACTGATGATCTGAGTGATCGTGAGTTGATGACTGAGATAGACCGAGGGTCTGATTGTGAGGTTGATGACTGAGATAGACTGAGAGTCTGATTGTGAGGTTAATGACTGAGAGAGGCCTAGGGCCTGGTTGTGAGGATTATATTTCCATGGATCGGGCTGCACGCCGCAACAATATATATATATATATATGGATCGGGCTGCACGCCGCAGCGATATGTGGGGCGGGCTGATGATAACTGTGATTTCTACATGTTTTATACCCATTGTTACCTGAGCTTTGTGCATTAATTGTCATATATTAGTCCCAAAATGCTTACAAATTACACTTGATTGCAGGTTTGAGCGACAAGATGATAAATATCAAATATCGGCTCAAAAAGGAGTGAAATCTGCCAAGTGTCAAAAGACAACTGAAGTGGGGAACAAGATGACCTGCACGGACCGCACTGATTTGGTGCGCGGCCGCGCAGGAGAGTTCAGAGGCTGGAACAGAACAAGATGACCTGCGCGGACCGCACTAATTTGGTGTGCGGCCACGAAGGAGAGTTCAGAGACCTTGCAAGTTTAAAGTCAAGCCACGTGGTCCGCAATCAATTCCACGTGGTCCACACTGATGGAAGTTTAGAGACCCAGAAAATCAAGGCAAAAGCCCACGCGGCCGCACATCAAATCAGTGCGGTCAGTGTGGGTAAAGGTTCAGAGAGTTGAGTTTTGGGTAAAATCTACTACGTGGCCGCATCCCATTTCTACGCGGTTCGCGCGTCTTAGCATATGCGGCCGCGTGACATATCTGTGCGGTCTGCATCCCTCAGTTCCAGAAGCAAGACTTGAAGACTTATTGCCCACCGCGGCCGCGTGACATTTGTACACGGTCCGCGCCAGACCCTCAGGGTTATTTTCGTCCAGTTTTTCCTGTGTAGTATAAATAGAACATTTTACTTTTTAGCAGAGTTTTTTTTTAGTTCTGTTTTTGGGCAGATAACAGCTGAGCTCGTGAGACTTATATTTTGGCCTATCTTGGGCATTTTTAGCTTAGTTTCATCATAGATTATTGTATTTTAACATAAGCAATTAATTAATATGGTTGTTTCATCTTCTATTTCTTCAATTTCTGTTTCTATTATGTCTAGCTAAACCCATTAGCTAGGGTTGTGGCTCAACCCTAGTGTGGGTAATTAATGGGTGTGATTGTTTAGTGCATGAATGATGTTGGGTATTTGTTATTTGGATTAATCTTATGTTTTCATTAAGATTTGGTGGTTGCAAACACTAAGTCTAGCTTAGTGAGTCTTGACTCTTCTTTGACCCCAAGATTAATTCCGACAAGGAATTGGGATGGACCCATGAGAATGGTAGTCCCAATTAACGGGTTAAACCTCGAGAGAGTAATTACCCAATTTGAACCATAAGTTGCTTGGGCAAATTGGCCTACCCAATTGGTCTCGAGAGAGTCAATTGGGCAAAATCACTCTCTCTACCGAGAGGTGTGAGAGTGGGTGCAAAAGTGCAACGGTTATAGCATAAGTCTCATATTCATCATTCTTGCATTAGGAATCTTTACCCGTTAGTTGACCACCTAGGTACATGCCACGACCCTAGTGCCTTTCTCTATATTGCATACAACTTAGAATCTATATCTTAGCCTAACTTAGCTTTAAACTTGTAGTTGATAAATTGTAGTTGATAATCAAAAGAAAACCAAAAATGTTAGAAGATCAATTAGGAGCTAAAACATAGTCCTAGACCATACAAACACTCAACTCCAAATTGAAGCTCCCTGTGGAAAATTGACCCCGATACCGCTATTGGGTAAAAGTATTAGCGCCCACTCTTCCTTAGGTTGAATCCGCTGCGATCACTTTTTGGCGCCGTTGCCGGGGAGCTTTACGGTGTTGACTATTTGTGTAGCTAGTATTGTGTTTTGCTTATCTTCCCTTCTTATTTACTGACTTTGTTGTGTCGATCAATCAGGTACAATGGCTCTTAATGCAAATAACCCTCTCGGCAATGTGATAGCGGGGGAGGAGGTAGAGGATCTAGAACAACATGAGGTCTTACCTCAACTCCCACGGAGAGGCCGGCATGTCAATATAAATGCTAATGAGAACAACAACATTCCAGACCCTCCTCCGGCACCGCCGAGAGTGGTTCCCAGAGTTCTACCAAATCAAGGATACGCCAGTGCTATTATTCCTCCTCGAATCCGGGCGGGGAACTTTCAAATCACAAATGTTATGCTGACCTTGCTCGAGCAAAGAGGTTATTTCACGGGTGCCTCCAATCAAAATGCCTACAAGCACTTGAAGGGGTTCGTGGATACATGTTGGGGTAGAAAGCAGACAAACGTGTCCGAGGATGCATTGAGATTGAGGCTTTTCCCGTTTTCTCTTCGGGGTAAAGCATTGGATTGGTTAGAAAGGCTCCCCAATCATTCTATTACAACATGAGATGAGTTGGCGGACAAATTTATTGCCAAGTTTTTCTCTCCAAGTCACATGGAAGATCTTCGGGATGAAATTCTAGCTTTCAAGCAAGAGCCAACGGAACCTTTGCATGAGATATGGGAAAGATATAGAACAATGGTGAAAGAGTGCTCTAATAACGACATGACCGAGGCTATGATTCAACAAACCTTTTATCGGGGCATCAACACCACAAATCAATGCATTGTGAACCAATTGGCCGGAGGGAATTTTATGAAACTTTCTTACCAAGAGGCATGTGATGTACTTGATGAAATGGCCGACACCTCTTCGGCATGGCAAAGCCGAGCAAACGTGCCCCAAGGTGACCCCACGGTCATCCATTTGCTCAAGGAATTGCACGATCATGGCCAAGCTATAGCAGAGCTTACAACAACTATGAATCAATTGGCAAAGGTACAATTGCAACAAGTCCAAAACTCGCGCCAAGTCAACGCAATGGAAGGTGTTTCTATGTTGAAAAGGAGGCAAAGAGGACAACAACCTCAAGGTAATTGTGAACAATATGACAACAACAATGATGGTAGTGGATGTTCGAATGAAGGTTGTGATGACCAAAGTGAGGAAGTCTAATAAGTCAACAACTACCAAGGGAATAGAGGTAATCAAGGGAATCAACAATGGAGACCCCAAGGTAATTGGGGCAATCAACAAGGTGGCAATTGGAATTACAACAACAATCAAGGAGGCAATTGGGGAAACAATAATTCGGAGAATCAAGATAATTGGAACGGGAACAACAATTGGAACAACAACAATGGTGGTCAAGGTGGTTGGAACAACAATGGTGGACAAGGTAATAGGGGGCAAGGCTTTCAAAGGCCCCTAATGTATCAACAACCCAATAACCCGCCTCCGTTTCAATCTCAAGGGTCGAGTTCGTCGGGCAATGACATGGGTCGAATAGAGAGCATGTTCGAGCAAATGATGAAAAAGAACCAAGATTCCGAGGCCCAATTAGCTTCGCATAACACATCTATCCGGAACTTGGAAGTGCAATTAGGCCAAATCTCTCAGTCTTTAAATACTCGCCCAAAGGGTTCTCTACCAAGTGATACGGTAGTAAACCCCAAGGGTGGGCACAATAGTCATGTGATGGCGGTGACAACGCGAAGTGGAAGAGGCGGTGATGTGCATGCCTTAAGAGGAAACCAAGTTCCGGTAGATGAAGATGAGTTGCAAAATGATGAGATCCCGTTGGTAGTTGAGGATGTTGTTGAACCAAGTGCAAATAATGATGTGAGAATTGAAATTGATGAGGGTGAGGAGGAGACTCAAGAGACCGTGAACCCATCTAGGGAACACGTCACTGATATGCCCGAACCGGTGGTGTCAAAATCCAAGGCACCCTTGCCTATACCTCCTCCGCCTTATCCTCAACGGTTGGCCAAGTAAAAAGGGTGACAACCAATTTAAGAAATTCATTGAAATGATGAAGAGTTTGACTATCAATGTGCCTTTGGTGGAGGCACTCGAGCAAATACCGGGATACGCAAAATTTATGAAAGATTTGGTTACAAAAAAGAGATCAATGGAGTGCGAGACAATCAAGATGACTCATCAAATGAGCGCAATTGAGCATTCTATGGCTCCGAAACTTGAGGATGCTGGTGCATTCACTATCCCATGTACCATTGGAAGTGCCGACTTTGCAAAAGCCCTTTGTGACTTGGGAGCAAGTATCAATTTAATGCCATATTCGGTCTTCAAGACCTTGGGAATCGGACAACCTCGTCCAACTTCTATGAGGATTCAAATGGCGGACCGGTCAATGAAGCGGCCTTTCGGGAATTATTGATGATGTCCTTGTTCGTGTTGATAAGTTCATATTGCCGGCCGATTTCGTGATCTTGGATTGCGAAGTGGATTTCGAGGTGCCTATCATTCTTGGAAGGCCCTTCCTAGCTACGGGGAAGGCCTTGGTTGATGTGGAAGCGGGAGAATTGACCTTCCGTGTTGGTGATGAAAAGGTGGTGTTCCACGTATGCAAATCAATGAGGCAACCAAATAGCACCGAGGTGTGCTCGTTTGTTGACATTGTCACGGCGGTGATAGTGGATGACACAAGCGCAATGGCAAATGTTGAGGACCCACTTGAGGCCGTGCTATTGAACATGGATGTTGATGATGATGCTAGAAGGGTGGAGTGTGTGAACGCATTACATGGCATGGGCTCGTATTCTTATGAACCGAGGAAGTTATCTCTTGATCTTGAAAATCGCAAAACTCCACCCACCAAGCCATCTATTGAGGAGCCACCGGTGTTGGAGTTGAAACCACTTCCTCCTCACCTCAAGTATGAATTTGTTGGTCCTAATTTCACTTTGCCGGTTATTCTTTCTTCTTGCTTGACTAACGTGCAGGTTGATGCCACTTTGGCGGTTCTTCAAAAGCGCAAGCGGGCGATTGGATGGACCTTGGCGGATATTCGGGGTATTAGCCCCACGTTTTGCATGCACAAGATAATATTAGAGGAGGATGATAGGCCGTCTCTTGAACGTCAAAGGAGACTCAATGAGGCCATGCAAGAGGTGGTTAAAAAGGAAGTCATCAAGTGGCTTGACGCCGGAGTGGTGTATCCAATTTCTGACAGTTCGTAAACTTCTCCGGTACAATGTGTGCCAAAGAAAGGAGGAATGACGCTGGTGACCAATGACAGCAATGAACTTATTCCGACTCGTACTGTTACAGGTTGGAGAGTATGCATGGACTACCGGAAGTTGAACAAGGTGACTAGAAAGGATCATTTCCCATTGCCGTTCTTGGATCAAATGCTTGATCATCTTGCGGGCCGGGCTTTCTATTGTTTTCTGGATGGATATTCAGGCTATAACCAAATTCTCATTGCCCCAGAAGACCAAGAAAAGACAACATTCACATGTCCTTATGGCACTTTCGCCTTCTCTAGAATGCCATTTGGATTATGTAATGCACCGGCGACCTTCCAACGATGTATGATGGCAATCTTCACCGACATGGTGGAGGACATATTGGAGGTCTTCATGGATGATTTTAATGTGGTTGGGGACTCATTTGGTGATTGCTTGCAAAACTTGGATCGTGTGTTGGCCCGATGCGAAGATACAAACTTGGTTCTCAATTGGGAGAAATGTCATATTATGGTAGAAGAAGGAATTATGTTGGGTCACAAAATTTCAAAAAGAGGGATTGAGGTTGATAAGGCGAAAATTGAGGTTATCTCAAGGCTCCCTCCCCCTACTTCTGTCAAAGGGGTGAGAAGCTTTCTGGGACACGCGGGTTTCTACCGAAGATTCATCAAAGACTTTTCTAAGGTAGTTAACCCATTATGTAAATTACTAGAGAAAGATGCCAAATATGTGTTCGATGAGAAATATATGGAGGCTTTCGAGCTTCTAAAGCAAAAGTTGACGACTACCCTCATCATTACCGCACCAAATTGGAGCTTTCCCTTTGAGCTCATGTGCGATGCTAGTGATGTTGCGGTGGGGGCGGTCTTGGGCCAAAGAATCAACAAAATGTTCCATCCAGTGTACTACGCAAGTAAGACAATGAATGAAGCTCAAAGGAATTACACGGTCACCGAGAAGGAATTGCTTGCCATTGTTTTTGCCATGGAGAAGTTTCGCCCATACCTTATGGGGGCCAAAGTGATTATTCATACCGATCACGCCGCCCTTAGGTATTTGATGACGAAGAAAGATTCTAAAGCGAGGTTAATGAGATGGGTGCTTCTTCTTCAAGAATTTGATTTAGAGATTGTTGATAGAAAGGGTAGTGAAAATCAAGTGGCGAACCACTTGTCTCGATTGGAGGAGGAAGGGAGGCCTTGAGATAAATGATGCTTTTCCGGATGAACAACTCCTCTCGGTTGCAATGCTAGACATGTCATGGTTCGCCGACATTGCCAATTATCTTGTTACCGGTGTGGTTCCGTATGAGCTCTCTTCTAACCAAAGGAAGAAACTCAAGCGGGATTGTTTGGACTACTTTTGGGATGAGCCGCATCTTTTCAAAATTTGCACCGATGGTGTAATTCGCCGGTGTGTTCCCGAAGAAGAGCAATTGAGTATTGTGGAAGCTTGTCACTCTTCGCCCTATGGTGGCCATCATGGCGGGGCGAGGACGGCGTCTAAAGTGTTGAGTTGTGGTTTCTATTGGCCTTCTTTGTTCAAGGATGCCGGTGACTTTGTGAAAAGATGTGATGAATGCCAACGTGCCGGAGGGATTTCGAAGAAAGATGAGATGCCCCTTAACACGATTCTAGAGGTTGACATTTTTGATGTTTGGGGGATAGACTTTATGTGACCATTCGTAAGTTCTTGTGGCAACACTTACATCTTGGTAGCGGTTGATTATGTGTCGAAATGGGTTGAGGCCATAGCTTTGCCAAATAATGAAGCTCGAAGTGTGGTGGCGTTCTTGAAAAAGAGTATCTTCACGAGGTTTGGCACTCCACGTGCTATCATCAGTGACGGGGGTTCTCATTTTTGCAACCGGGCTTTTGACTCTTTGCTAGCCAAGTATGGGGTAAATCAAAAGGTGACCACTCCTTATCATCCTCAAGCGAGTAGCCAAGTTGAGGTGTCCAACCGTGAGATCAAGAGTATTTTGTCCAAGACTGTCAATGCAAATAGGACCGACTAGTCGAAGAAATTGGATGATGCTCTTTGGGCTTATCGTACAGCTTTCAAGACTCCGATTGGTATGTCGCCGTATCGGTTGGTGTTTGAGAAGGCTTGTCATCTTCCGGTAGAATTGGAACATAAGGCTATGTGGGCTCTGAAAAAGTTGAACTTAGAATGGGATGTAGCTGCAAATCTCCGGGTTGAGCAATTGAATGAACTTGATGAGTTTAGGTTTCATGCTTACTCTAGCTCGTCCTTGTATAAGGACAAGATGAAGTACCTTCATGACAAGTATGCCCGAGGGAAGGAATTCAAAGTTGGTGACATGGTTCTTCTTTTCAATTCCCGGTTGAGGTTATTTCCGGGCAAGTTGAAGTCTAAGTGGAGCGGCCCATTTGAAGTGGTTGGTGTAACTCCCTTTGGTGCCATTGATCTCAAAAATAAGAATGGTGAAGTTTTCCGAGTCAATGGGCATCGTGTTAAGCACTATTTGGTAAAGATTGATGATAGCCATGTGGTGGCACTCATTCATTTGAAATGACTGTGATGGTAACATACGTCATGCCGCGACGTTAAATCAGGCGCTTCTTGGGAGCCAACCCAAGTCTTTTTTCCTTTTCTTTGTTTTTCTGTTGTAGAGGAGGATTTTTGAACTGATAATTTGTGAAGTGTTGCATGGGTAATGTTGAACCAGGGGTAATGAGCAGTCTCTGAATATTGCCCACGCGGCCGCATACCAAAACAGTGCAGTCCACGTGGGCTTGAGCAGCTGAGAGTTCATTCTCAAAAGATTCACGCGGTCTGCGTCCCTTTCTGTGCGGTCCGCGTGTGAAAACTCAAAATGGCATGCTCTCTGATAAAATTCCTACGCAGTCGCGATTCAAAGCAGTGCGGTCCGCATGGGAAAAGCTGAAATCACCAAGTCTCTGAAAACTTCCACGCGGCCGCGGTCCAAAACAGTGCGGTCCGCGTGGGCTGAGCAGTCAAATATGAAGGAAGGAAAACCAGCGCGGACCATGGCCATTTTTGTGCGGCTGCGCTGGTAGGTAAGTTGTGAGTCCCCAGGGCTTTTCTATAAATAGAAGCCTTGGGCCTCATTTGAACCTTTTCGCAAATTTTCATCTGGAGTTTTAATTTTCACTGTACATCCGCATCTCTTGCTCATTTAGTTGATTTCTCATTAGTCCCTGGTAACAACTCTTGTTTATTTCATTCATAGCCTAATTTTTGTTTCTTTTAATCACTCTCTACTAGTATAACTTCTTACTTTCGTCCTTTTTTTCTTCTTAGTTAACTGTTAGTTTAGATTTTTGTTGTGTTGGTTGAATCATGGGGCATAAATGCGTGTTAATTAATTGAGTAGGGACACTTAGGACTCAAATTGTGAACAAAAATGGGACTTAATGGAAAAATATCCCGGCTCAGTTATATTTGCCCTACGCGGCCGCACAGCATTTTCGCGCGGTCCGTGTGGCCCCTTGGGTGCAATGGAGAACCTTCTTAGCGCGGTCCGCATGCCATTTCTGTGCGGTCCACGTGATCCCAGTGTGGCCGCGGTCCAAAATAGTGCGGACCGCGTGTGAAGAGTTCAGAGAGGTCAACATTTTGGTATTTCACCTACACGGACCGCGTACCATTTTTGTGTGGTCCGCGCTGAACCAACGCGACCGCGTACCATTTCTGTGCGGACCGCGTCGGTTTATTCAGAGAGGTATGTGTTGGTGCCAGTATACTGCGCGGACCGCATGCCTTTTGGTGCGGTCCGCGCCCCTCTGCCTCTGTAACTGTGTCTGCACTCTTTTCATTTAACTGAACTGTCTACTTCACCTTATGTGCTTCTACTAACAATGTTAGACATGTATTCCTTGCAGACAATGGTTCAAAAACGAGTGGATAAAAAACAAGTGGGCAAAGAAATACAACCCGGGAGAGGTGGTTCCTCCCGAGGAGGGAAAAACAGGCGGATTGTGCAACTCACTCCTCAAACCAGGGAACTGATAAAGAAAACCCGGAAGATAATCCGGGAAGCTGATAGAGCTGCACCTCATTCCACATGGAGTGAGTATGCCCTTCATGGAGCATTACCTCGGAGTCTGCCCCCACCCACATGTCCACTTCATTTCAGCTCCGTGATTCTCTTTCCCCAGATCATGATAATGTAGCCTCCTCCAAGAAGCCGGTTAATGTCATCTCGGACTCGTCTGATGAATCTGTAGCAAGAGGAGAAGAGCAATATTCCACATCTCCCACAGTTTCAATATCAGGGGAGAGTGGAGGATATGCTGAGTGAGGTGAGCCACAGGTCGGGGGGATTGAGCGTACTAGAAAACTGGAGGCATGGGCAGACAGGTTTGTTAGTAAAGTTGCTTTCCACAGATTCCGGGAGTGGTGGCCAAAAAGGAAACTGATTCCGGAGAGGAGGTTCATAGATGTCGATCTTGTCCCACTCAACCCTCATATGCAAGCACAATTCTGCACTAGAGAGGGTTGGGGATTCTTCAAAGAACGTGTTGAAATGGCGAATGAGCATATGGTGAAAGAGTTCTACAGCAATGTTCACCATATAGTTCGGGACTCAAAAGTAACTAAAGTGAGGGACAAGATAGTGATGTTTGATGGCAAATCGTTGAATGAATTCCTGGGGTTCAAAGAAGAGGATGAATTGCAATATTTAGAGAAGCTAGCAATGAAAGAGGAAGTTCGTCCTTGGTTGGCCGAGCACTTGGCAACCCCGGGTACTGTCCCAGTCTGGTTGAAAGCACAAGAAAAGATCTTTCGGAACACCCTGAACTTTGAAGCCAAAGGGTGGTTGACTTTCGTGTGTAGTCGACTTGACCCGTCTACACATGATCACATCATTCCCCTCCCTCGTGCTGTCTTGGTAGCATCTATCATGGTGGGCTTCCCTCTGAATGTGGGTAATATTATGTCGAGAGTGATTTCTACAGTGGGTAATGAGACCCAAACAAACTACCACTTCCCGAATACACTCTCTTTGTACTTCAGAGAATTGAAGGTGAAGAAAAAGAAATATGATGTCATGGTACCTCCGGTGGCCCCGTACTCATGGTATAGTCAGTTGGGTCCGGACAACCCGAAGAGGGGCAAGAAAAATGTGGCATCCACTTCCACTGCACCTGGCCAGTCTGAGGAGCCAGCGGTCATTGAGCAGCCCAGTGAGCCTTCCACCATTCTTGCTACGGATGAGGCATTGCCTCCAGGTCCGTCGTCAGCAGCTGGTCCTTCTATTGCAGTTGACCCGGTAGTTCCTTCATCAAAGACTCACCGGTTCACCGCAAACCAGCTCACATATTCCCTTGCCAATTTGAACAACTGGATGTCAGTTGCAACATCCAAGTTGTCTACATTGACCACTGTTGTACAGGCGCAGAGAGCGCCAGCTACTATTGAGATTCCTTCCTCCATTGAGGATGCATTGAAGAAGATCCTGGCCAACCAGGAAAAGATAATGGCGATGCAGGATGCCGTGACTAAGGCAGTTGGGGCACATGGCAAAGCATTGGAGAAATTGGCTCGGGAGCACAAGAAGCTGAGGAAGCAGAAGGCTTCCAAGGAGTCAGTGACACAGTTGAGAGTGGATGTGGACAAGCTCATGGCGGATCAGTTGCCACTTGATTTACTATTTGGGGACCCGGCTGTAGAGCCAGCAGATGCACAGGTACAGGAGGAGCAGAGGCCGAGGAAGAAGAGGAAACTCCCTAGTACTAAGGGAGTTGTGATTGAGGTAGCACCAATTCAGGAGAGTCCCTCCACTGCCCTACTAGTTGATGAGTCAGTTCTTGAGCAGGCATCTGTCCCAGCGGCACAGCAACAGCAGGCCGGAGACCAATCTGAGGTCCCCGCCAGTACAGAGGACTTAGGAGCCACTGACCAGCACAGGGTGACGGATGAGGCTTGAGGGGCCTTTCTATATCCTTTCTTTCATTTTTGTGCTTATCTTGATAGCTATAATTGGGGACAATGCTAGCTTTTATTCGTGAGGGTGTGGCCCTACTATTTGGATTGACTGTTGGATTACTGTATATATTCTTTTACTTTCTTTTACTTTCTGCACATTCGTAGTTATAGATGGCTTGTATATAACTGTTCATTCCAGATGATCTATGTATATATTCATTCCCTCTGGTTGTATATTCTACTCCCCTTTTGTACATATTCATTCGGTTTTCTATTTTTTGTAAAAAAAATTCGTTTTAGTTGCAAAGTCAGGCTCGTAGCCTTTTTGTTTTGTTTTGGCGTTTGCAATAAGCCCTTGGTTTTCTTAATGCCACGGTTCTTTCCAAGGGTAGAGTGTTGTGCGAACCGGGTGGCTCTTCCCAATGATAGATGGCGTGACAACCTTCTTAAGGGTTTGAGTTCGTTTTTGATTTTTTTTCTTTTTGATTTTCAAGTTTTTGTAGTTAAGGGTACCTCAGGCAAAGCTTCACTTGGGCCTAGCACATTTGCCTTTGATCCTATGGTCAAAGACATTATGTTGTGTTTAGGATGGTGAAAGTTGTGGCCTTGAGACTCTTGTGTTGATCAAACAATCATCATGTGGTCATTTTGGGCCATTGTGCGCTTGAATCATACCTAAGGTCGTTGTGGGCCCTCGACTCCGTCTTAGGCAATCCTTGAGTGTGTGTTGTGAGAATTCGAATCGTGAGCCCAAGTGCCGAGTCGATGGTCTAGAACTTGCCCTGAATATTTGTTGAAGCGAAATCATAGGTGGAACTTGACTTGAGACGTGATTATAGGCTCTCCTGATCCAAAATGCAAAATTTGAACAATTTCCATGACCTACCAATG
Organism: Nicotiana sylvestris; assembly: GCF_000393655.2. Taxonomy (NCBI): domain Eukaryota; kingdom Viridiplantae; phylum Streptophyta; class Magnoliopsida; order Solanales; family Solanaceae; genus Nicotiana; species Nicotiana sylvestris. Next base: position 137,449,513 of record NC_091062.1, read on the forward strand.
AAATAATCCCGAGTTCAACCCTTTTGAGCCTTAAAACTTTTTCGTTCATGAACCAAACTACAAGCCTGTACCCGTTCTTAACGAAACCCTCTCTTGACACCCAAATCTTCCCTTGAGTGAATGGCAAATGTCTAAGTTGGGGGGAGAGACAAGAAAGGCATCAACGTGGTAAAAAGGCGCAAAAGAAAAAGAAAAGGAAGGCAATGAAAAAGAGAAAAAGACAAAAAGAAAGACAGAAATGAATAAGAACCAAAAAGGGAATCCAAGGACAACAAAAAAGTGAAAAAGGTGTGGAAAAGTGACAAAAAGGAGAAAGGGTTTGAATTGCAAAAGAAAGAGTGACAATGTGTCTCTCTAACCCCTTGAAAGAAGTGAATTACTCAATTGAGTCAAGAAAGTGTGCCAAAATAAATCAAAAGGAGTGTTCGAGGGAAGATTGAACCCATTTGAACAAAAACACGTCCTACCTTTACCCAAAGCCTTCACAATGACTCCTCAAAAGCCCTATATGATCTTGAGTTGAGGGAAGCGTACATTAGTGGATACTTATATAAGGGGCAAGAATATGGTACTTAGAGCCGGACTTAGGGCCTTTTCTTTGTGAGAGATGAGAGAGAAGTCCATTCACCTCGATTTGTGTGCAAATACTCTAAAAGGTGAGGTTCACTCAGGGAAAGTCGAGGATGTGTGAGTTTGGGTTCCACAATGACCAAAGAAATTGAGAAAGGTTCCTTGATGAAATGTGTCAACTCTTGATGCTCTTGTGTCGCACTTGATCCACAAGTTTTCAAAGTTTAAATGTGTTAATGATGCATTCGCATTGAGGGCAATTGTTAGTCCCAATTGATGCTTGTTGAGGTTACTTTAGGATAAACAGGAATTACTTGGGTGTTTTCCATTGAGGGATAGGTCTCATTTTATTTGCTTGAGGACAAGGAAAGGTTTAAGTTTGGGGGAGTTGATAACTGTGATTTCTACATGTTTTATACCCATTCTTACCTGAGCTTTGTGCATTAATTGCCATATATTAGTCCCAAAATGCTTACAAATTACACTTGATTGCAGGTTTGAGCGACAAGATGATAAATATCAAAGATCGGCTCAAAAAGGAGTGAAATCTACCAAGTGTCAAAAGACAACTAAAGTGGGGAACAAGATGACCTGCGCGGACCGCACTGATTTGGTGCGCGGCCGCGCAGGAGAGTTTAGAGGCTGGAACAGAACAAGATGACCTGCGCGGACCGCACTGATTTGGTGTGCGGCCACGCAGGAGAGTTCAGAGACCTTGCAAGTTTGAAGTCAAGCCACACGGTCCGCAATCAATTCCACACGGTCCGCACTGATGGAAGTTCAGAGACCCAGAAAATCAAGGCAAAAGCCCACGCGGCCGCACATCAAATCAGTGCGGTCCACGTGGGTAAAAGTTCAGAGAGTTAAGTTTTGGGTAAAATCTACTACGTGGCCGCATCCCATTTCTACGCGGTCCGCGCATCTTAGCCTATGCGGCCGCGTGACATATCTGTGTGGTCCGCATCCCTCAGTTCCAGAAGCAAGACTTGAAGACTTATTTCCCTCCGCGGCCGCGTGACATTTGTACGCGGTCCGCGCCAGACCCTCAGGGTTATTTTTGTCCAGTTTTTCCTGTGTAGTATAAATAGAACATTTTACTTTTTAGCAGAGTTTTTTTTTGAGTTCTGTTTTTGGGCAGATAGTAGCTGAGCTCGTGAGACTTATATTTTGGCCTATCTTGGGCATTTTTAGCTTAGTTTCATCATAGATTATTGTAGTTTAACATAAGCAATTAATTAATATGGTTGTTTCATCTTCTATTTCTTCAATTTCTGTTTCTATTATGGCTAGCTAAACCCATTAGCTAGGGTTGTGGCTCAACCCTAGTGTGGGTAATTAATGGGTGTGATTGTTTAGTGCATGAATGATGTTGGGTATTTGTTATTTGGATTAATCTTATATTTTCATTAAGATTTGGTGGTTGCAAACACTAAGTCTAGCTTGACTCCTCTTGAGAAAGAGAGTTTATGACCCCAAGATTAATTCCAACAAGGAATTGGGATGGACCCATGAGAATGGTAGTCCTAATTAACGGGTTAAACCTCGAGAGAGTAATTACCCAATTTGAACCATAAGTTGCTTGGGCAAATTGGCCTACCCAATTGGTCTCGAGAGAGTCAATTGGGCAAAATCACTCTCTCTACCGAGAGGTGTGAGAGTGGGTGCAAAAGTGCAACGGTTATAGCATAAGTCTCATATTCATCATTCTTGCATTAGGAATCTTTACCTGTTAGTTGACCACCTAGGTACATGCCACGACCCTAGTGTCTTTCTCTATATTGCATACAACTTAGAATTAATATCTTAGCATAACTTAGCTTTAAATTTGTAGTTGATATATTGAGTTGATAATCAAAAGAAAACCAAAAAATGATTAGAAGATCAATTAGGAGCTAAAACATAGTCCTAGACCATTCAAACACTCAACTCCAAATTGAAGCTCCCTGTGGAAAATTGACCGCGATACCGCTATTGGGTAAAAGTATTAGCGCCCACTCTTCCTTATGTTGAGTACGCTGCGATCTGCTTCACATTGCAGCGATATAGCGCTTGGGCTTTAGGAGCCCCTCCGGAGTTTGCACACCCCCAGCGAACGCCTTCGACGAGATATATAGATTGGCTGCATACTGCAGCGATATATGGATCGGGCTGCGCGCCGCAGCAGTTACTATGTGGTACCTATTGAGCGTGAGTGCTGAGTGTAAGTACTGATTGGTAAGAGTTGAGTCACGAGTGACTGAGAGGCTAGCTCGAGGGGCGATAGATATATATTCATGCACCTAAGTGATGCTTTGCCTGAGAGACCTGTTTATGAACTTATTGATTTTTACTCCTCTTTAAGTGAGTTTCTATCGAATATGTTGATTTATTGACTGTTTTCACTCATCTTTATACCGAGCCTCTGTCGAAACATTGAATAAATGTTTCTAAACAACTTTCATTTAAGCTGGGGCTTATGAGATGTTCAGAACTTAACCAGTGATTTGGCCTTTGATATTTCTACTGAGATTTTCTTGTTATGAGGTATTTATGACTCCTGTTTTGCCCGAGGGGCCGATTATGATTTTCATCTCCTTTATTACAAAAATGGTATTGAACCCCTACTGAAACCGTTGGAAGATAATTTTAAATAATTTTTACCAAAAGTTGGATTTTAAACGAGATGATTGACTCGTACTCTAATTTGAAAGCATGTTGTACATATTGAGTTTAACATAAATGTGGATTCATTATTTCTTACTACTCAGTCTTATTTACTCTTATTACTTACTGGGTTGGAGTACTCACATTACTCCCTGCACCTCGTGTGCAGATTCAGGTATTTTGGAACCCGGTAGCGAGTGTTGGATGCTCAGACGTGGAGTCATCAGGGTTAGCAAGGTGGTGGCACGACGTTCGTCGCACTGCTTCCTTCCTCTCATTTCATTTATGTACTTAGTACATTTTGACTGTTTTTGTAGTATTCAGACCTTGGTAGATGCTCATGGCTAGTGACACCCCAATGTCGGGCTTGTATGTTATTTTCGCATTGTTTATTCAGACTTGTGTTATGAGATATTGTTTAATTAAAGGCTTAAAAATGACTCTTAATGATTAATGGGTTAATATGGGTGTTTTGTTGGCTGGCCTTATCTTCACGAGAGGCGCCATCACGACCGCCGGTTTGGGGTCGTGACATAGACATATCCTGTCAGTTAGTATAGTATATTGGGCTTTCAGGCCTTGTATGTATATTTTGTTGGTTTGTCAGCTGTAATAATTATGACGGCCTTATCGACCAAGTTTTATATTGACATTTAGTCAGCATTCGCAGTTGTTTTACAATGTGGCCCATGGCCAACTTATGACATCATATGTTCAGAGTCCCTTAGTTGCAAGTTGGTACGCAAAGATAGGTGAGGCACTGGGTGCCGGTCTCACCCCCCCCCCCCCCAAATCAGTATTATTTCGAGTCCTTGATTCACTGATTTGCTATATGCTGATTCTCGATTATTTCCATATTCTGCAACCTTATTTAGTTTTCTTACCTTATTTGGTTAACTTAGTATTTTACTGATTCTTCACTAATTGTTTCCTTAATTGAACCCTCATGTATTTACCCCTAATTGTCTATTTTGTACCTAATGCCTTACCTGATTTCTTTCCTTAAACATTTTCTGCCCATTACCATTGGTTAATTACCCCTTAATTAAAGTAGTACTTGCATTGATTTGATTCTGATTAGTACTTGGTTCCATGATTATTGCTGAACTTTTATTCTTGCCTTATTTTCTGCCTATTTCCAAACTATAAGTACCCTGCTTTTTATTAACACAACACACGTTCACATTTGGTTCAAAACTCTCTCACACTCAAACACTTTTCTGCTCTCTCTCTCTCTCTCTCTCTTTGGTTATTTGCTATTATTCTGAGTTAGTCAGCTGCAAGCCAAGGCTAACTATTATGCTTTCCTATTCCTCACTTTGTGTTTACTATCTCTCTACTGGTATGTTCTGATTTCAATTCAAGTCTCAAAACCAATATGTTTTTTTTACTACTTCAGTTTATCATGTTTCTAATTTGTTTCTATCTATGGTTCTGTTGTTCAACATACAATTGACATGTTTACATTATTGCTTCATCTAGTAGCTAGTCTAACCTTCTTAGGGCTTTTCAGAACATGTTCTACCCTCTCCCCTAGTAGTCTATGTTAACATGACTCTACCCTACTTTGAATGCTTGTCTACTTGTTATCCAGTTTTGATATGCAAGCTGATCTGTCACTTTAAATGGTACACAAGGTTATTTCGAGCCCATACACTAAATCTCTAGTAATGCAAACCAATCCAAGAGTTAATCGCTCTAGTTTCCCTAACGCACCATAACCCGTTAGGTGGAGACTCTTCAAATACCCAATTCCCAAAAGGAAATGAGTTATTACCCCCATGAACGTCGGAACCCGGACTTTCTCCGTGGAGGAAAAAAGGGGGCGCGACACTCGTCACCATGTCTATACGTCGTACTCCACAATTAACACATAGCAAATAAGATACAACTCCTAATCCATCAAGTTAAGGTTAGACCAAACACTTACCTCGATGCCACGAACACAATTCAAGCCTCAACTACAGCTTTACCTCTTGTTTCCACCACCAATTCACTTGTATCTAGTCACAAGTTACTTAATTATATCAACAAAAGCTAAATGAATCAATTATAATGTTTGAAAATAAGTTTTCCAATGATTTCCCTAAAAAGTCAAAAATAGACCTCGGACCCACATGGTCAAAACCCGAGGTTCATACCAAAACCTGATTACCCATTCATCCACGAACTCAAATATATAATTTGTTTTGAAATCGGACCTCAAATCGAGGTCCAAATCCCCAAAATTCAAAAATCCTAAGTTCTACCCAAAACATCCAATTTCCCCCATGAAAACCCTTGATTTTGAAATGAAATTATGTAAAAAGATGGATTAGATTGAAAGAAATGAGTTAGAAATGACTTACTAATGATTTGGAAGAGTAGTTGCCTTTGAAAAATCGCCCAAAGATGTTTTAGGTTTGAGAGAGTTTGAAAAATAAGAAATTTTCGGCTAAAGTTATGATTTAACAGGTCGCAGATGTCGTAATTGCGAACCCCTTCATTTCCTGCTATCTTCGCATTTGCGATCAGATGTTCACAATTGCGAACTCGCATTTGCGACAGCTGGGGATTTTTGAGGTATTCGCATTTGCGAAGAAATACTCGCAATTGCGAGCAAGGCTGGCCAGGGCTTACTTCGCAATTGCGAAGAGCCCCTCCCAATTCCCAAGTTCACAGACTTCACATTTGCGATCCCCTGATCTCGCAATTGCGAGATCAGAGGCCATCACCAGACCTGCAACCTGCAACTATTTTCCCTAGGTCTAAATTCATTCGGTGGCCTATCCAAAACTCCTCCGGGCCTCGGGGCTCCAAACCAAACATGCACCCAACCCTAAAAGCATCATACGGACTTGCTCGTGCGATCAAATCATCAAAATAACATCAACAACTATGAATTAAACCTCAAATTCATGAAATCACTCAAGAACATCAAATTTTCCAATTTCTCAACTTTAGGTCCGTTTTATACCAAACCAACTCCTATATTTACCAAATTTTACAGATTTATCTTAATTATTATTTCAAACTTGTACAGGGCTCCGGAACCTAGATACGGGCCCGATACCATCAAGAAAATGCATCAATTCGCTTCTAAAACCCTTTATATTTGGGCTTGGGACCTCGGAATTTGATTCTGGGCATACAGCCAAGTCCCAAATTTTACCACGGACCCTACGAGACTGTCGGATCACGGGTCCAGGTCCGCACCAAGAATGTTGATCAAAGTCAACTTTATTTAAATTTAAAAGCCAATTTCCATATTTTTCTTAGTTTTCACATAAAAGCTTTCCAGAAACGCGCTCGGATTATACATGCAAATCGAGGTGAGACAAAAGAGGTTTTTAAGGCCTCGGAACACTGAATTTACTTGTAAATCAAGTGATGACCCAAGGGTCATCACATTCTCCACCTCTAAAACAACCGAACGGACATAGAAAAGGAGTACCTGAGTCGGAGAAAAATAGGGATATCGGCTCCGCATATCGGACTTGGACTCCTTGGTCACTGCCTCAACAGGCTGACCTCTCCACTAAACACAAACAGAAAGGAAACTCTTCGATCTCAACTGATGAACCTGTCGGTCTAGAATAGCTACCGGCTCCTCCTCATAGGATAAGTCCTTGTCCAACTGGACAGTTATAAAATCTAACACGTAAGATGGATCGTCGTGATACTTCCGAAGCATGGACACATGAACCACTGGATGCATGGCTGATAAACTCGGTGGCAACTGATCGCTGCCGACTCGACACTACACTATGGTAGGAAGAGCGGATCGCAATAACTTTTACCCAAATAGAGGTCCGGGATCGAATTTCCACAGGGAGCTAGTAGTGGAGTTGTATTTTCTGTCTAGCCTAGAGTTGCGGTTGTGCTTCTAATGTCACTTCAAGCATCTTTTGAGTTTTTGTATTTATAACTACTATTATAAAACTACGGATTAAAGCTAGATTATGCTAGGAGAATATTGCTAAGTTGTAATTAATGGGAAGGAAGAGCACTAGGGTCGTGGCACTACCTTGGTGGCTAATTGACGGGTAGATGTTACTTAGGTTCGATTGACTTATTTGGGGCTTATGCTATAACCGTTGCACAATTTTACCCACTCTCACACCTCTCGGTAGAGAGAGTGATTTTGCCCAATTGACTCTCTCGAGACCAATTGGGTTGGCAAATTAGGCCAAGCAACTAGGGTTCAAGTAGGGTGATTACTCTCTCGAGGTTTAACCCGTTAATTGGGACTATCATTTCTCATGAGTCCATCCCAATTCCTTGTTGGGTCAATTTTGAGGTCATAGACTCTCTTTCTCAAGAAGAGTTAAACCCACAAAGCTTGAATCAGTGTTTGCAACCACCAATTCTAAATTAAATCATAAAATCAACCCAAATAACAAACACTCATAGTCAATCTAACCCTAGATGGCAACACCCATCAATTACCCACACTAGGGTTGAGCCACAACCCTAGCTAATGGGTTTAGCTACACATAATTAAAGAAGAAACTGAAGAAATAGATGAAGAACTACATATATTAATTAATTACTAAGAAGAAACTATAATAATCTATTGTTAATGGGAAGCAAATATGCCAAAAATGGCTACAACACCAAGCGTAGTTGTTCTTCTGTTCTCAGATCTGAACGTTCCTTAAAAAAATAGTAAAATGTTCTATTTATACTAGGCTGAAAAAACTGGACAAAAATACCCCTGTGGGGTCAGTGCGGGCCGCACAAAACGGACCGCGGCCGCACTGGCTCTTGGGCTTCAGTTGTTTGATGACTTGAACTGGGGGATGCAGACCGCATGGGAGTGTACCACGGCCGCGAAGGCAACTGGCGCGGTCCGCGCAGACGTGGCTGCGGACCGCATGAGGACAAATGCCCTTTGTTAAACCCTATGAACGCGGACCGCACAGAGCAGGAGTGCGGCCGTGCAACTTCTCTACGGGCCGCGTGAATCCTACCTCGGCCGCGTGACCTTAAGCTTGAAAATGTCCAGTCTTTGAACCTCCTAGTGCGGCCGCGGTCATTGTTACGCGGTCCGCACTAGGCCCTTTTTTCTTCACTTCTCTTGGTCTTTGATACTTGAGCAGGTTTCACTCCTTTTTAAGCCGATCTTTAACATTTCGTCACTTTGTCAATCAACCCTACAATCAAGCACAACTTGTGAGCATTTTGGGACTGTTTTTGTACCAATTTATACTCAAAGCATAGGCAAGTAGGGACATAAACACTTTAAAATCCTAACTTATCAGCAACGCAAGTCTGTAAGCCACCTCTCCCACTCGATCAAGAATCTCAAACGGGCTAATGAATCTAGGGCTAAGCTTGCCCCTCTTCCCAAATCTCATCACGCCCTTCATAGGCGACACCCGAAGAAACACCCGTTCGCCGACCATGAATGCCACATCACGAACCTTACGGTCGGCATAACTCTTTTGCTAGACTGAGTTGTACGAAGCCTATCCTGAATAATCCTGACCTTGTCCAAGGTATCCTGCACTAGATCCGTACCCAACAACCGTCTCCCAGCTCAACCAATCCAACCGGCGACCGACATCGCCTACCATATAAAGCCTCATAGAGAGCTATCTAGATGCTCGACTGATAGCTGTTGTTGTAGGCAAACTCTGCTAAAGGCAAGAACTGATCCCACGAGCCTCCAAAGTCAATGACACAAGCTCGGAGCATATCCTCCAAAATCTGAATAGTATGCTCGGACTGCTCGTCCGTCTCAAGATGAAATGATATGCTCAACTCGACCCGTGTGCCCAACTCTCGCTGAACTACCCTCCAAAAACGTGAGGTAAACTACATACCTCGGTCAGAAATGATAGACACGGGCACACCATGAAGACGAACAATCTCCCGGATATAGATCTCTGCCAACAGCTCAGAAGAATATGATACTGCCACCGGAATGAAATGCGCTGACTTGGTCAGCCTATCAACAATAACCCACACTGTGTCAAACTTCTTCCGAGTCTGTGGGAGTCCAACAACTAAATCCATAGTGATCCGCTCCCACTTCCACTTAGGAATCTCGATCTTCTGAAACTAACCACCAGGTCTCTGATGCTCGTACTTTACCTGCTGACAATTCAAACATCGATCCACATATGCAACAATATCCTTCTTCATCCTTCTCCACCAATCATTCTGCCGCAAATCCTGATACATCTTAGCGGCGCCCGGATGAATAGAGTACCGGGAACTATGGGCCTCCTCTAAAATCAACTCTTGAAGTCCATCCACATTAGGCATACAAATACGGCCCTGCATCCTCAAAACTCCATCATCTCCAACTGTAACCTGCTTGGCACCTCCGTGCCGCACTGTGTCTCTAAGGACACAAATGAGGATCATTATACTGCCAATCTCGGATACGCTCAAATAATGAAGAATGAGCGACTTTGCAAGCTAGCACATGGATGGGCTCAGAAACATCCAACCTCACGAACCGATTGGCTAAAGCCTGAACATCCAAAGCAAGCGGCCTCTCACCGATTGGAATATACACGAGACTACCCATACTGGCTGACTTTCTACTCAGAGCATCGGCCACCACATTGGCCTTTCCCGGATGATATAAGATGGAGATATCATAGTCTTTCAATAGCTCCAACCACCTTCTCTACCTCAAATTCAGCTCCTTCAGTTTGAACAAATACTGTAGACTCTTGTGATCCGTGAACACCTCACATGACACGCCATAAAAATAGTGCCTCCAAATCTTTAGCGCGTGAACAATGGCTACTAACTCCAAATCATGAACTGGATAGTTCTTCTCATGAATCTTCAACTATCGTGAAGCATACGCAATGACCTTGCCATCCTGCATCAACATCGCACCAAGTCCAATACGAGATGCATCACAATAAATTGTATATGGCAATGAACTTGTAGGCAACACCAAAACCAGCGCAGTAGTCAAAGTTATCTTGAGCTTCTGAAAGCTCGCCTCACATTCGTCCGACCACCTGAACTGGGCACCCTTCTAGGTCAACCTGGTCATCGGGGCTACAATAGATGAAAACCCCTCCACAAACCGATGGTAATAGCCTGCCAAACCCAAGAAACTTTGGATCTCTGTAGCTGACGCGGGTCTAGGCCAGTTCTTGACTGCCTCTATCTTCTTCGGATCCACCTGAATACCCTCTGCTAATACAATGTGACCCAAGAATGCAACCGAACTCAACCAGAACTCACACATCAAAAACTTAGCATACAATTGAGTATCTCTCAAAGTCTGAAGAACAACTCTCAGATGTTGCTCATGCTCCTCCCAGCTACGGGAATAGATCAAAATATCATCAATGAAAACTATCACGAATGAATCCAAGTAAGGCTTGAACACTCGGTTCATCAAATCCATAAAAGTTGCTGGGGCATTTGTCAACCCAAATGACATCACCAAGAACTCATAATGCTTGTACCGAGTGCGAAAAACTATCCTAAGGACATCGGATGCCCTAATCCTCAATTGATGGTAGCCAAATCTCAAGTCAATCTTCGAAAATACCTTGGCACCCTGAAGCTGATCAAACAAATCATCAATCCTCGGCAATGGATACTTATTCTTGATGGTAACCTTGTTCAACTGCCGGTAATCTACACACATCCTCATTGATCCGTCCTTCTTCTTAACAAACAACACGGCGCACCCCAAGGCGAGACACTAGGTCTAATAAAGCTTTTATCAAGCAAGTCTTCTAACTGCTCCTTCAATTCCTTCAACTCTGGCGGGACCATATGATATGGAAGAATAGAAATGGTCTGAGTGCCTGAAACCAAATTAATACAGAAGTCAATATCCCTGTCGGGTGGCATGCCCAGCAAGTCTGAAGGAAACACCTTAGAAAACTCATGAACAACAGGCACAGAATCCATAGAAGGAACCTCAACACTAGAATCACGAACATATGCCAAATAAGCCAAGCATCCCTTCTCGACCATACGTCGAGCCTTCATATATGAGATAAACCTACGGGTAGCATGACCAAGAGTCCCTCTTCACTCTAAACGAGGCAAACCCGGCAAGGCAAAGGTCATAGTCTTGGCATGATAGTCTAAGATAGCGTGGTAAGGTGATAATCAGTCCATCCCCATTATGACATCAAAATCAACCATATCTAAAAGTAATAAGTCTACTCGGGTCTCAAGACCCCCAATCGCCACTATACAAGAATGATGGACACAATCTACCACAATAAAATCACCCACCGGTGTAGACACATATACAGGAGCACTCAAAGAATCACTAGGCATGGTCAAATACAGTGCAAAATAAGAGGACGCATGGGAGTATGTAGACCTTGGGTCAAATAGTACTAAAGCATCCTTACTACAAACCAGAACAGTACCTGTGATAACTACATCGGAAGCCTCAGCCTCAGGCCTAGCTGAAAGAGCATAACAAAGGGGCTGGGCCCCACCACTCTGAACTACATCTCTAGGATGGCCTCCTACTGGTTGGCTTCCACCTCTAGCGGCTTGAGCTCCACCTCTAATACCTTTACCTTCACCTCTAGCACCCCCACCTCTACCTCTAGCTGGTTGAGTGGGTAGTGGAACATTCGGTGCCTGAACCATGGCACGGGAACCCTGGTGCTGAGAACTACTCGGTGCTCGAGGGCAAAATCTAGCAATATGCCTCGTGTTTCCACAAGTAAAACAAGCCCTCAACTTCTGGAACTGACGACCCTGAAAACTCTGGAGCGGAGGTGCACTGATAGGAGCTGATGATGCACTATAGAACTGCTGATCAGAATACTGCATGTGAGAACCACGGCCACCTGGAGCACCGTGAGAAGCCTGAAGTGCTGAATGAAATGGGCTGGGAGGATGGCCCCAACCAAAAGAATCCCTGCCTCCAAACGAGGCACCACTGAACCTACCAGAATGATGAGTTCTCTTGTCAGGCCCCTGACCACCCCCCTACGATAGAACCATCTCAACTCTCCTAGCCACATTGGCTGCCTCCTGAAAAGAAATCTCGCTCCCCATCTCCTTAGCCATCTGCAATCGAATAGGCTGAATGAGTCCCTCAATGAACCTCCTCCTTCTCTCCCTCTCAGTAGGAAGTATAATAAGAGCATGATGGGCCAAGTCAATAAATCTTTTCTCGTACTGAGTAACAGTCATAGAACCCTATTGGAGACGCTCAAACTGCCTCCAATAGTTCTCCCTCTGAGTGATAGGGAGAAACTTCTCCAGAAATAACTGAGAGAACTGATACCAAGTCAAAACTGGTGACCCATCTGGTCTAGACAAACAATAATATCTCTACCAAGTCTTGGCGAATCCAGACAAGCAAAAAGCAGCAAAGTCGACCCCATTGGTCTCCACTATCCCCATGTTCCTAAGAACCTCATGACAGTTGTCCAAATAATCTTGGGGGTCCTCAGAAGATGCACTTCTGTAAGTGGTAGTGAAGAGCTTGGTAAACCTATCCAATCTCCATAAGGCATCAGTAGACATAGCTGGCCCCTCTCTGGTCTGTGCCACAATACCAGGCTGAACTACCCCAACTGGCAGAGCTGCTGGAGTCTAAAACTGGGGAGCCATCTGCTCCGGAGTGCGAGTAGTAGGAGTCTGGGATCCTCCCCTAGCCTGAGAGATGGAAGGTGCTACAGGAAGCAAGCCTGCCTGGGCGACACTCTCCATAAGGCCCACTAGACGGACCAGAGCATCCTAAAGTACCAGGGTGGCGATGAACCCCTCTGGGACCTGAGCTGGCCCCACTGGAACTAACTGGGCTGGAACCTCCTCGTCAAACTCAACCTGAGGCTCCGCCGCTGGTGCTGCTGCTCGAGCTCTAGGCTGAGCTCTGCCTCTACCTTGGGCCCTAGCACGGCCTTTGCCTCTACCCCTCGCAGGAGCTGCTACAGGGGGCTCGGGCTGCTGGTCAGCTGATGAAGCGGTACGTGTTCTCACCATCTGCGAGAGAACTGAGTAGAAGTTCAATTAGTATTGAGAAATCAAGTCGCACGACAGGAAAGAATAGATGTGAAGTTCTTCCTAACTCTGTAGCCTCTGGGGGATAAATACAGACGTCTCCGTACCAATCCCTCAGACTCTACTAAGTTTGTCCGTGAATTGTGAGACCTATGCAACCTAGAGCTCTGATACCAACTTGTCACGACCCGGATTTTCCACCCTTGGGACTGTAATGGCGCCTACTAGTGAAAGCTAGTCAAGCCAATTATTCCAATTACTTAACCTTTTTCATTTTTAATCCCTTAACAGTGGTAATTAAACATCATATAAACAGCGGAAATAATAAAGCGGAAGACTAAAATGTAACAAGTTAATAATAATTCCAATACAGATCCATAACAAAACTACCCAGAACTGGTGTCACAATCTCACATATTGTCTAGGAATACTACAGATAGGGGTTCAAAAGATAAATACAAAACTATTTCTGAAATACATAGAAAAAACAGTAAGGAAAGATAGAAGGAGACGCCAAGGCCTGCAGACGCCTGCAGGACTACCTCGAGTCGCATGAATGGACTGAAGGCAGCAACCTCACTGCGGTCCAAAAGCTACAACACTAGGATCTGCACAGTGCAGAGTGTAGTATCAGCACAACCGACCCCATGTGCTGGTAAGTGTCTAGCCTAACCTCGGCGAAGTAGTGACGAGGCTAGGACCAGACTATCAAATAAACCTGTGCAGTTAAATCATATATAGCGGAAAAATAAAAGAAGATATTTATAGTTAAAGATAGGAGGGGGAAAGAATGTTGCGGGGAGTATCAGATAACAATAGAATACCAAAAGAGGAATGTAAAGAAACCAATTCAATTGCCAACAAGAATAAGGAAAATCAAAAACAAGTGTGCGGTATCACCCTTCGTGCTTTTACTCTCATTCTCACCATAAGAATCAATATTCACTTTTATTCTTTCTTGTTGCGGCGTGCAACCCGATCCCACATCATATAATACCATCGCGGCGTGCAACTCGATCCCATTTCATATAATATCGTTGTGGCGTGCAACCCGATCCCATTTCATATAATACCGTTGCGGCGTGCAACCCGATCCTATTTCATATAATACCATTACGGCGTGCAACCCGATCCCATTTTATATAATACCGTTGCGGCGTGCAATCTGATCCTATTTCATATAATACTGTTGCGACGTGAAACCCGATCCCGTTATACAATTCAACATCAAGCATAAAAGAATCCTGGTAAGGGAACAAGAGTATAACAACAACATCCCAGCAAGTGAGACAATATAATAAAAAATAACATCCCGGCAAGGGAGACAATATCATAAACAATAACATCCCGGCAAGGAGACCACAATGATAATCATCATACTAAGCATGAATAAATCACAACGGAGTCACAACAATTACAATACGAGACTCACGAACATGCTTGACACCGTGCCTATATGTCGTACTCCACAATTAACACATAGAAAATAAGACACAACTCTTAATCCCCCAATCTAAGGTTAGACCAAACACTTACCTCGATGCCACGAACATAATTCAAGCCTTAACTACCGCTTTACCTCTTGTTTCCACCACCAATTCGCTTGTATCTAGTCATAAGTTACTTAACTATATCAATAAATGCTAAATGAATCAATTCTAATGCATGAAAATAAGTTTTCCAATTATTTTCCCAAAAAGTCAAAAATTGACCTTGGGTCCACATGGTCAAAATCCGAGGTTCGAACCAAAACCCGATTACCCATTCATCCACGAACTCAAATATATACTTTATTTTGAAATCGGACCTCAAATCGAGGTCCAAATCCCCAAAATTCGAAAATCCTAAGTACTACCCAAAACACCCAATTTCCCCCATGGAAACCCTTGATTTTGAAATGAAATTATGTAAAAAAAAATGGACTAGATTGAAAGAAATGAGTTAAAAATGACTTACTAATGATTTGGAAGAGTAGTTGCCTTTGAAAAATCGCCCAAAGATGTTTTAGGTTTGAGAGAGTTTGAAAAATGAGAAATTTTTGGCTAAGTTATGATTTAACAGGTCGCAGATGTCGCAATTGCGAACCCCTTCAGGTCCTGTTATCTTCACATTTGCAATCAGATGTTCGCAATTGCGAACTCGCATTTGCGAAGGGATTGTCGCATTTGCGACAGCTGGGGATTTCTGAGGTATTCGCATTTTCGAAGAAATACTCACAATTGCGAGCAAGGCTGGCCAAGGCTTACTTCGCAATTGCAAAGAGCCCCTCACAATTCCCAAGTTCACAGACTTCGCATTTGCGATCCCCTGATCTCGCAATTGCGAGATCAGAGGCCAGCACCAGACCTGCAACCTGCAACTATTTTCCCTAAGTCTAAATTCACCCCGTGGCCTATCCAAAACTCCTCCGACCCCTCGGGATTCCAAACCAAACATGCACGCAATCCTAAAAATATCATACGGACTTGCTTGTGCGATCAAATCATCAAAATAACATCAACAACTATGAATTAAACCTCAAATTCATGAAATCACTCAAGAACATCAAATTTTCCAATTTCTCAACTTTAGGTCCGTTTTATACCAAACCAACTTCGATCTTTGCCAAATTTTACAGATTCATCTTAATTATTATTTCAAACTTGTGTCGGGCTTCGGAACCAAGATATGGCTCCAAAACCATCAAGAAAATGCATCAATTCGCTTCTAAAACCCTTTATACTTTTCAGAAAACAATTTTCTTCAAAAATTCATTTCTCGGGCTTGGGACCTCGGAATTCGATTCTGGGCATATGCCCAAAACCCAAATTTTACCACGGACCCTACGAGACCATCAGATCACGGGTCCGGGTATCTTTACCAAGAATGTTGACCAAAGTCAACTTTATTCAATTTTAAAAGCCAATTTCCATATTTTTCTTAGTTTTCATATAAAAGCTTTCCGAAAACTGATTCTGCATATGTTCTTCATGATTAACACTGATTCTGAATATTAGTTATTAAAGTCATTTCTTCCCTTCTTCTGTTGATGAATAACATGGTATTTACTTGAGGTCATTTGGGGTTTGTTTTGCTAACCATGAGCTATAACCTGTGGATTTGGCCACTAGTTGGCCAAATCAGCAAGTTCAAAAGCTAAGAGCTGAAATTCTGTTGTTGATATCATACTGAAACCTGCACTTTTATTTTTGTTGTTTGTATGTGAGTGGCAAAAAGGGAAGGAAGCCTCAGAGCTGGAATCGAATGTTGGCTTGTAAGAAACAGCTCTATAGTTCATTTCTTGCAAGCTGAAGCTTGTTTAAAGGGCTTTGTAATAGCTGAAGGGCTCGAAGTTATAAAGAATGTTACCCTTTGTCTTAAAAATTTTCTTTCTTTTCCTTTAGATACATAGTTGTATTTAGAAGCGTGTTGTAAATTTATGGACTGTCAGCATGTAAATAGACTGTTGGAATATTTTAATTTCGAGCTTGATCATGTTTGATTAATAGTTTAGGTTCATAATAGCATGAGTTCTTTGTTATAGCATAGACCACTATCATAGAATTGCCTGAACGTAATACGAGTTGGGCCAGACTTGCAACAAGGCCCAATCTGAAAATCACCTGAGCAAGTCTGGGCCCAGGAGGATGGGCCTGGGTACTAAACCCTAATATTTTGATCCCAGCTATGGGCTCACTTCTTTGAACCCTAATCTAAACTCATTTTTGAATTGAAAATTACATGTAGTATTATTAACTTTAAGATTTGAATCATTTTTCTGGATTTTTACCTCCAAATAAACTAAAGTCTAGCTTTTAAACAAATGTGTATTTCGGTTGTTTTATTGGTACCAAGTACAATTTCGTGATAAGCCTAGTCATTTAAAAGTAGCGCGACTGGGCAAGTCTTGACTGAATAACCATTTGGGCTGTTTCATCTTATGTTTTGGGCTGGAAAGCCAAGGCCAACTTTATTATGAGTTAAAAGCCAGAGTCATTTCTTCCCTCTTTATTAGTTTTGTCAATTAAAAATCAAGTTGCCCATCAAAATGAATTTGATAAAGGAAATTTAGTGAGCTCAGCTAGTGCTGTTGCGCGAACTAGACAAATTTCGGCTTTAACTAATGAATTAGTAGTGGTTGAGTATAATCTTTTGAAATAAATTGAGGCGCGCCATCACAAATGAATTTCATAATCTGTGGCCCTCACATTAATACAAAAGCTAGTGTAGAAAATGCTTTAAGCATTCATAGTTTGCTTAAGGCGCATTTATAATAAATCATCGTGACTATGGGTATGGTTCCCGTGATATAGTTATGATATTTAATTTCCAAATTCGGGTGTGCATTTCATGTGACCCGATCGTAACAACTTTGAATATTAATGAAATAAACATGTCGCGAATCGCGGGTGCATTTCATGTAGTGTGGTTTGCGGCGCGTTCCAAAACGGCAAGTGTACGACAATTGTAACTTGTTCAAAAAATAATTTCATAAATCTTAAAAAGCGGTTAAAATAATTAAAAGCGTTTATAAAGTTAAAAATGCACAATAGGTTCTAAACATGTAATAAATCAGATAATTAGGCCAATTATTAATAGTTAAGTGACTGTGCTCGAACCATGGAACTCGGGAATGCCTAACACCTTCTCTCGGATTAACAGAATTCCTTACCTAGAATTTCTGGTTTCGCAGACTTTTAAATAAAGTCAATTTTCCTCGATTTGGGATTTTAAAAATAAATTGGTGATTTGGGACACCAAATAAATTATTCCAAGTGGCGACTCTGAATCTGAATTAAATAAAATAATCCAATTTCGATTAGTATCACTTAAATTGGAAAAATTCCCTTATATACCCCTCCTCGGGTAAAAAGGAGGTGTGATAGCTCTAGCGACTCTGCTGGGGATAAAAACCTAGAATCTCTGGTTCAGGGTTCAAGAATTTGAGCTTAGAATAATTGTTATAGTTAGCTTTATTTATTATCTGATTTTTATATGTTTGAGCCTAATGTCCTAAATGCCGCTTTTTACCGCTTTGATATTGTTTGGACTATATATAAATTGTTACGAAACCCTTCTTCTCTCTGAGTCTTTTGAATCATCTGGGAAGTGTGCACTTCGTGTGACTTCTTTTCTATTAGAGTCATATCCCAATTTTAGAATGAGGTTCGGACAAATTGCAAAGCCGGTGAAGCTTCTGTATTCCCGGTACTCTGCCCCCCTCGGCTCGAGCTGTCCGCTCGAATAAGCTAGGTCTAGAACAAATACACCCAAGTTTTAAACCTAGAATAATATAACTCCATGCCGGATCCCTAGTAGGAACGTTTGTTTGCATCACGTGCATTTGACTTTGGGGACTCAACACAGGGGTTGGGTCCGTCTAGGACAAGTGTACCCAAATCAAAAAGACCATCTTGATTCATCTTACGTGCTACCTGCACATCTATTTGCTCCAGCTTGCATGTTAGAATATGGAAAGAAAATCAAAACAAAAAAAAAACAAGAGTCAGGTAGGTATCTGAAAATCCTGAAACTCTGCCGAAATTCTGGAAAACAAAAGTCATTTCAAAATGACCCAAAATTTTCAAGTGCCATGTTTCCATGTTCCGTCAAATCTGACTGAACTATGCGGGTTTGATTCTTACCAGATGTGAGATACGCAGACAAACCTCATCGGTTCCGGCCCCTAATTTTCAAAAATCTAAAAATATTTTCCTTTAATTCCTTCTTTAGAAGCATTTCCTTAGAAAATTCAAAAAAAAAAGATTTTTAAACTCAAAAAAATAGCTTCCTTCTTTCCGAAGTCTTTCATGCAAAAAAAAAAAGAAATAAAAAAAATCAATCAAAATCCAAAATATGAGTTTCCTTTATTTTGAAGTATTTTTTCCAAAAATCAAAAAAAAATTCTTTTCCTTCTTTAAAAGTCTTTCTTCCGTAAATGTTATAAAAAAATAAAAAATTGAAGTCCAAAAATATTTTCGTTTTTCTTTAGAAGTACTTTTGTAATAAAAAAATTCAGAAATCCAAAATATTTTCTTAAAAGTTCCTCTTTCGAAAATTAAGAGGCAACATCCAAAATCCAAAAAAAAAAAAATCTTTCTTCTTTAGAAAAAGAGAAAATAAATGAAAATTCAAAAAAATCCTTTTTACTTTTGAAATTCTCAAAGTTCAAATAAAAAGAAAAGGAATTTTTAGAAGTCTTTCTTTCAAAAAAATCAAAAATCAAAAAATTAAAAAATCAAAATCAAAAATCCAAAAAAAAATATTTTCTTTCTTCTTTTAAAGCATTTCTTTCGAAAAATTCAAAACAAAAAAAAAATAAAACAAAAAAAATTCTAAAAAATATGTTTTTCTTTTTCTTAAAACCTTCATGGTTTGAGTATTATAAAAGTAAAAAAAAAAAGAGTTAGCTTACTTACTCCATTCTCAATCTTCACGAACTACGCAAGATCTGATTCATGCGGCGTCATGATACGTAGGCAATCCACATCGGAGTCGATCATAAACATAAATAAATTGAGTGAAAAATAAACTAAAAAGAAATTGAGTAAAAAAAGAAAGAAAATAGTTACAAAAATCAAAGAGAAAAAAAAAGCGACATAAAATAAAAAGAGTGACAAAAACAAAACAAAAAAGAGAAAAAGAGAGTGCCAAAATAAAAGAGCGACAGAAACAAAACGAAAATCAAGAGTGACTAGAGAGAAGCAAAAATGAAGAAAAAAGGTGCAGATTGAAAAAAAAGGGGTTAGTTAAGGCCGAGATGAAACATGCAACTCGTTCAAACACATAGTAGAAACGTTTAACTGTTCAGGTGCATTACATCCCAATATGCGATTTCCTATCTGTTAAGCGTCTCAAAACTAACAAGGTTGTTGTGTGTACAAATTAACCAGGTTTTGTTCAGGTGGTTGGTTTTGTTGGTAATCTGGCTTCCCACCCTTACTTCACAAGATCCAAAAGAAAGGTTCCTATGGCCTCTGAAAGCCATCTACAAATTATCGATCTTGAGGATAGCCCAGCACCGACTGTTCCACAACTAGAATCAGTAGCTACTGAAGAGAATAGGATGTTGCATCTCCATATATTGGAAATGTGGGACGCCTGGCCTAATGGTAGGGAACTGCCAAATACAATCCCTGGGTTCCCTGAGTTGATCAACATGTCAAGTGAGGTTACTAACACTCCTATGCCCAACCCGCTCATCCCATGCGGGCACCCTCCAATGCCGTCCAATGATCCTGGCATGCCTTCTGTGGTTCGCCCCCAGGCGCCAGTGTCCAGGGCACCTCCAATATTGTTCTCTACAACACCAGTCTGCACCAGAGCACAACCAACTTTACCACGACCGTATCTTGAGCCTCCAATGTTCACCTTTCAGGGTCCACAGCTTTAATCAGAAATAACATATGTGACCCCGTACTCTTTTGCTCAACCTCCGCAATATGATCTCTCGATGGAGCAAGAAAAAGTTGTTAAAAATCCTAAGCAATAGGAAATGGTTCGGATGATGAAAAGCCTTGAACAAAGCCTAAAAAACATGCAAGGTCTGTGTGCCAAAAGAGTGTCTCATACTTTGACCTCTGTATGTTTCCCCATGTCTACTTGCCAGCTGGCTTCAAGATGCCAAAATTTGAAAAGTACGACGGGCACGGAGACCCGGTCACTCATCTGAAACGATATTGTAACCAGCTGAGGTATGCTGGTGGAAAAGAGGAGCTACTAATGGCCTATTTTGGGGGAAGCCTCTCCGGAATTGCTTCTGAGTGGTATACGGATCAAGAAATTACTCATTGGCATGTGTGGGACGATATGGACCGAGATTTTGTCTGCCAGCTCCAATATAATGTGGACATTGCTCCCGATAGAAACTCTTTGTCCAATTTGAAAAGGAAAATTGCGGAAAGCTTCCGCGAATATGTTGTCAAATGGCGTGAGCAAGCTGCCAGGGTAAAGCCTCTAATGAACGAAACTGAAATGGTTACGGTCTTTCTACAGTCCCAAGAGGCGACTACTTCCAGAACATGATGTCTGCTATTGGAAAGCCGTTTGCTGAGGCTATCAAATTGGGGAGATGGTAGAAAGTGGGCTAAAAACGGGTCAAATCTTGAGTCATGCAGCTTTTAAAGCCACATCACCAGATATTCAAAATGGTTCAGAGGGTTTGATAAATGGAAACGGGAGAGAAGAAGGAGCCATGATGGTTTCCAGCTCAAAGGGGGTCCGCAGGTCATTCAGCCAATCATATATGCTTCCTGAGGTCCCTCAACATTATTATCCCCTTCAACATGTTGCTTATATTGTGGCACCACCTCCTTATGCGATGATGAACGCGCAACCTTACACGCGACCACAACATCATACACAAAACCGAGCTCCACCTCCCAGAAATATCCATCCTTACCAAGCTCTATATAATCCCCAACCAAATGTTCCCCAGTACAATCCTCGCCCAAGAGAGCCTTTATGAAAGAATTAATTCACCCCTATTGGTGAATCGTATTTAAGCTTGTTCCAAAAGCTAATCAGGCTAGATCTATTGCAGCCAGTGGCCCCGAACTGGCCGAACCCCGAGTCCCCCTTGCACCGAGCTGATGCTAGATGTGAATACCACTCTGGAGTAGTAGGACACAGTACAGAGGACTGTTGGACCCCTAAAAGGACAGTTGAAGACTTGATTGAAGCTGAAAGAATCATTTTTCAGGATGAAGAAGCTCCTGATGTGATGAACAATCTGTTGCCTACTCACAACACTGGCCGATAGTCGGAATGATTTGCGAAGATGAGGAATTTGATCCGGCACTGAAGGCTATTGCAGCCATTGCCGAAACAGAAGAAAAGCCGAAAAACGGTCACCAAGCCTGAAAGTTCCCCATCAGACGGGAGTCTCGATAACCAGTCTTGCTATCCTTTCTGCATCCGAATTATCTCAGGGAGTGATCCGTACATTTTACTTTATTGTCTTACTTTCCGATGTAAACCCTTCTATCTTTAAAATTCAAAAAAATCAAAAAAAAAATCAAATCAAATGAAATTCTTCTAGGGATGTCTTTTTTCTTAATCTTGTCATTTTTCTTATTCTCTTTTCAGTTATGTTAAATGCAGATTTCAATAACATGACATGCTTGCGGACTTCATGCCCAGATCTTGAAACATTGTCAGACCTCGAAATAATGAATTAAGAATTAGATCACAATGAAGATAAGTTTAAGGAAATAAAATAAATAATTGGAACAACTGAAGGAAAATTGGTTTCAGATTGGAAAGGTCCATACATTGCAACAAGAGTACTACCAAAATAGTGTGTTATACTTAGGACACATCGAACGAAATATCCCTGAAACAACTGCCAATGCAAATGTAGTCAAAAGGTACTATGCTAGATCCTCTATATAGCATTAATGTTCTCCGACTGGAATGAAGAAGGCTTTCTTTCTCACTATTCAAACACTATCAACCATTTGCAAACACTTTGAGTCGGCTCCCATTATTTGATTACCCTCTTTAGAACCTGAAAGTGTTATTGAAAAAAAAATTGAAAAAATGAAATGAAGAAAAAAAATGAAAAAGAAAAAGAAAAAGAAATATGCAAAAAAAAGACAGAGAAAATGAAATGAAAAATGAAAAAAAAAAGAGGAAAAAGAAAGAGAAAACAAAACAAAACTGAAAAACAAAAGAAAATCAAAAACAAAAGTTGTCTGAACTACGTTCGACTTGATTCCGAAAGGATATGTAGGCAGCCTCTCTCTGGGGTTCACTCACACAAAAACAAAAATTCACATTTCTCCAAAAGTTGAAACTGGGGCAAAAGTAATAATGGTTCGGCGATGGTTCGCCTGAAAGGTTCCAAAATTGTAATTCAATCCAAAATCTTTTTACCTCAAGTCCTGTTCAAGTCCTTCTGATAAATCAGTAAAGATGTTCAAAATTGGAGGATGTGGTACAATTAAATGAGAGAAATAAAATGAGAGAGTCTTAGTGGTGAAAATCCACACGGGAATCATAAGGCGATAGTAAGCAGAGAAATTAAAAATGAGAGAGTCTTGTTAGTGAAAACTCGCAAAGGGCACTATAAGACGACAATGAGAAGAGAAATGAGAGAGGTCAGTTGGTGAACACCGCAAAGGGCGCCACTAATCGAAAAAGGGATCCCTTACAACCATCGGCACTGATAGAGTCCTGGCAAGGTTTCTCGGTTTTGAGGAATGAGTTATGATGGGTTTATAAGAGTTGGATGGTTTGCACAGATCGGATATCCAGTCCAAGAAGCATGTCATGTCTATTGAAGTCTGCATGCACTCCAGATAAGTCCTTCTTTCCTTTCCCCGAAAGGGACACTTCTCGTTTAAATTCATTATCCTGCCCGTTGTTTACTTTTCTTTGAATTGCTTTCGGTCTAGTTCTCCTCCGAAACTAATACAAAGAAAAGATGGCAAGATTAGTTTTACAGGGTTTTTGTTTAACAGAAAGCTAAAATTCAAGAAAAACACCTAGCCTCAGCAGGTGCATCAAGTCGGCCTCAACTGGCCATAATGGCCGATGCTCCAGAGTCAAAAACTCTGGAAAAGAAAAGAAATCAAAGTCAAGTGCCTATAAAGGAAAAATAAGATGGAAAAAGGCCAAGCCCTACACGGGTTAATCATCATGTTGGAATTTGGGAGAAGTCAAGATTCCCGGGTGTAGAAATGAAATCAATTTCCTGAAAGCCAACAAGCAATGGAGATTTTATTGAAAGAGCTGGGCCAAGATCAAGTGATTGAAACAATCAAGGCCATAAAACCAACCACCATTTAAAACTGACAAATTGTTCTTTGTTTGAAAAACAGGTGCAAGCCAAAGCAACCTTGCAAAAAGCAGGTGCAACCAAAAAGAAACTGTGCAAGGGCTAGAAAAAGCTTTGCATCAACAACCCAAAAAGGGAAGTTTCCTCCAAATTCTTTCCTGCATTTTTATTCATTTTTTCTTAGATAAAAAAAATGCTAAAAGTAAAATAAAATAAAAAATTCAAAACCATGGTAGCATAGATTCTCCAATCTTTAACTACGTCTTTTCAAACGTAAGATCTCATTCCCTAGTTGATGCCAGCATAACCTAGTAATCTTTCCAACATAGGGTCCCACCCCCGAGGACCTTTCCCGGCATAACCCGAGGACCTTTTCCAGCATAACCCGAGGACCTTTCCGGCATAACCTGAGGACCTTTCCGGCATAACCTGATGACTTTTTCGGCATAACCCGATGACTTTCCCGGCATGACCCGAGGACCTTTTCGGCATAACCCGATGACTTTCCCGGCATAACCCGAGGACTTTTCCGGCATAACCCGATGATTTTTCCAGCATATATAACTTGGTAATTTTTTCCCAACATAGGGTCCACTCCCTAGCTAATGCCAGCATAGCCTGGTAATCTTTTCCGGCACAGGGCCCCATTCCTTAGTTGATGTCAGCATAACCTAGTAATCTTTCCAACATAGGGCCTTCGATCCCTATTTAATTTCATTTTAGATATAGGGCTCCACTCCCTAATCTCTTTTTTCCAAGGATACACAATCCTGATTTTATTGCTTTCAATAAAGAAGTAGTTTAGATTTTTTGTTACAATAACTCACAAAAAAAATTTTGTGAAAACTAGGGCAGAAAATTTCGTTCATTTGTTTGTTTTGATGCCTGAGTAAGTTTTACCTTGAGGCACAAGTTTCGAGGCGACCAAAAGAATAAGTCTCGATCCAAAATAAAAGAAAAGAAGAACAAAGAAAAGAGGTGAACCAAAGTGCAGAAGCGGAAAAGATATGGACTGCTCAAGACATGATTGAAGTCACAAGCTTTGCATGTCCCGCCTTGATCCAAAAATCTGAAGAAGAATGAACCAGCGGTTGCAGCTAACGAGCATCAAGATGCGGATCAGAGTCTACAGGAAGAACCAGCCAAGACTCAAGATCAAACTTCAAAAGGTTTATAGATAGGAATCTTGTAACTCGTAGTTGATAGACTTAGCTAGTTTAGCTTTTCATCTTTCATTTAGGTGTAATAAGGAGCTCAACAAGCAGAAACAGCAGCAACAGTAGTGAAATCACAGTTTCTCGGTACTCTCAGCTACCAAAACTTCCAAAACTACATTGACCTGATTCCTTTATAGCCAAGGATATGTAGGCAACCTCCGAAGCAAGGTTCGGTCAGATTTTTTTCAAAAAAATACTTCCCAAGGAGTATCCAGACGGGCAACAATCGCTCGTAATTGCTGATTTTATCTTTGCTCGAAAACTCTTCGTGTTTCTGAGCAAAGAGGGGCAACTGTGAGCATGTGATTTTTGTCCTACTAAACGATACTCCTACAAAATTAAAGAAATAGATTTTTTCAAATTATTTTCAATTTTATAGGATTTTTGTAGGATTTTATTAATTGTTTGCATTTTGTGCACGTTTAATTTTGTTAAAATCATGAAAAAATGCCTGAAAATGTCAAAAATATCATGCATTGCATATTAGATTTTGTGTTCATATTTTTAAGATTAATTGGTTAATTAATTACTTTATTAAAATAAAAATCACAAAAATATCATTTCATTTTACATTTTTAGCTTTTAATGTTAAATTAGTAATTTTTTCTTCATTAATTTAGGTTTAACTAATTTTTTTAATTATTATAAATAGATGATTAGTTTAATTCTATAATTTAGATTAATTTAGGATCAAATTTAGAATTTAATTAATTTAGTTAGGATTTTTATTTTAAAAAAATAAAGAAAGAAAAGAAAAAAGAAAAGAAAAACCAAAGAAAAGGGCTGGTTTTTTTATTTGGTCTACCCAAGAGACCAAAATCAATGGCCTAAATCCCATTCTCTTCTCTAAATCCGCCCAAGCCCAATTTGAGTCCACCCGGTCCAAACCCCCACTTATCAAAATGATCCCGTTTTACCCTTCCTAATCTCAGCCGTTGATCATCACAAATCCAATGGCTGAGAACTGGTCATTCATCTTAGATATAACTGTCCAAAGACAACCCCCCATAGACCCCTCTCATTTCATCTCCCATCTCTCTAAACAAGAAACCCTAGCCGCCCTAGGATTCCCTCGCCAGCTCCGCCCTTCCCCGACGCCCGGAAATCGCCCTACGGCGGCGGAGCATTACCAAACCACCCCAAATTCATCCTTTACAATCTCCAGCCCCCCTTTACACTATCCTACTATCAATTTCCCCAAAATCCCCATGTATTTGCTTTAATCTCAGATCTGAGATTCCGACCCAAACCTTAAGTCGCCCAAATAACCCCAAACTCATACCGTAGGACCCTCAAACTTCCCTCACCACTGTCCTACCCTTGATTTCCCAAAAACCCCGCCAAATTCTTCGAATCCTAAATCTACGTAGGACCAGAAACCCTACTTCTATTTTTCCTTTCTTTTTCGAGTTTCTTCGGATTGCTTCCAGACTCGATTTAGTTTTAAACTTATGCTAATGAATCGTTCTCAACAAGAACGATTGGTTAGCATATTTTGGAGCTATTTCGAAGACATTCTGAACTGCCAGCCCCCTCTTTGGTATATTTTCTAACATTTTCTTTGTCTTCTTTGTGTTTATTCTTGTTTTCGTAAAGTTGCATGTGTATAGCCATAGTTTAATTTAGGTCGTTTATGTATAAGTTATTTATTCACTGTTAGAATAGTATTAAAATGATTCGAAGCATGGTAACTGTTAGAAGAATCAGTTTATTTATTAGTTTGCTTGATTTAATCAATTGTAAATTAATTAAGTTAATTATTAGGTTTTTATTATCTCTTTGTTTTCTTTATTTCTGCCATGTTTGTTTGTTTAAATCCAGTTCTTGTTTAAGGTTAATTAGATGTTCACTTTTATTTATTGATTAGGTTAGTCTTTAGGTTTAAATTGCACCATCTCAATTATGTTTGTCATTTTTTGATTTGGATTCTGATTCTTTTTTGGCTCTGCCTCTGTTTGCCATGAGTTGCAAATTATTAGAGACTTGTAGGGTCTAATTGAACCTAAAAGAAACTTAAGAGGACTTCAGGAACTTTAGAAAATAAATATCTAGAAGAGGGGAGGTTCTAGAAGGGACAGCTATCCAGAATTTGTTAAAAAGATGTTGAAAACTGGACAGCTGTCCATTATTCTCTATCAAAATATGTTGTACTATCCAAGAAATTTAGGGTAGAATATTCTTTTGATGCTATTTTGGATATACCCTATAAAAGGAAGGTTATTCACTCATTCTCACACAGAAATTCATCAGTATATCTGCACCTAAAATTTTCAGAATACAAAAAGAAAAAATCCTTAAAACTTTCTGAAAAAGGCATTAGTTTTCCTAGTTAGATTTTAGGCTGATTTCTCAAATACTCTGATTTCTGAGAAGTTTGGGTGTTGTTTCTTGGTTTTCTGAGTTGGTTTCTTACTGCTATTGTTTGGTTTTGGTTGATGCTCCTTCTTTAAAGTTTCAGTCAACAGTTTATTTGTCTACTGCTAGTTTTTGTTGTTGCTAAGGTACTGATTTTACCTCTCCTGATGTACTGCCTATTTGGAAGGATATAATATCAAACAAAGTTGCAACTATGTGTGTTAAATAAGTGTCATTTCATGTCAGTTACTGATTATACTGTTATAGGTCTGATTAAATCTTTTGTTATGTGAGCCTAGGGTTAAAAAATAATCTACTTTGGATAATACTTATAGCTTTTCTCTTAAAATGGGAAGTGTTGATTTCAATGGTTTGTTTGAAGTTATTTTTTTTAGTTAAAATCTTATAGTGTTAAAACTAATT
This sequence comes from Nicotiana sylvestris, assembly GCF_000393655.2. Classification (NCBI taxonomy): domain Eukaryota; kingdom Viridiplantae; phylum Streptophyta; class Magnoliopsida; order Solanales; family Solanaceae; genus Nicotiana; species Nicotiana sylvestris. The sequence continues at coordinate 137,477,425 of NC_091062.1, forward strand.
CTGCATATGTTCTTCATGATTAACACTGATTCTGAATATTAGTTATTAAAGTCATTTCTTCCCTTCTTCTTCTGTTTATGAATAACATGGTGTTTACTTGAGGTCATTTGAGGTTTGTCTTGCTAACCATGAGCTATAACCTGTGGATTTGGCCATTAGTTGGCCAAATCAGCAAGTTCAAAAGCTAAGAGTTGAAATTCTATTGTTGATATCATATTGAAACCTGCATTTTTATTTTTGTTGTTTGTATGTGAGTGGCAATAAGGCAAGGAAGCCTCAGAGCTGGAATCGAATGCTGGCTTGTAAGAAACAGCTCTCTAGCTGATTTCTTGCAAGCTGAAACTTGTTTAAAGGGCTTTGTAATAGCTGAAGGGCTCGAAGTTATGAAGAAGGCTACCCTTTGTCTTAAAAAATTTCTTTCTTTTCCTTTAGATACATAGTTTGTCACGACCCCGGTTCGTCCTCCGTGAACCATCATGATGGCACCTAATCTCTACGACTAGGTAAGCCTAATTTGCGGAAGAAAAACCAAAATTTGCGGAAGTAAAATAATTTAAAAACAGAAATAAAGCGATAATAATGTTTAAATGTGCCGCTCAGCATATACCATATATAAATCTCAAAAAAAAACCAATATATAAATCCAAGACCCGGAAACCCACGAATCACAAGCTAAGAATAATACTACATTGCTCTAACTCCGAAATGTCTAATAAGAACAGAAAAATACATAAGGGCTAAATACTAAAGGCGGGAATAGAAAGGGACTTCTCGGTCTGTGGATACGACAGATGTACCTCGAAGTCTCTAGAGCAGTCGCCTCCTCAAGGATGATAGGCCTGAGTAGCGGTACCTGGATTTACACATGAAAAAAATATGCGCAGAAGAGGCATGAGTACACCACAGCGGTACTCAGTAAGTGCCAAGTCTAACCTCGGTTGGGTAGTGACGAGGAAGGTCAGGGCCCTACTGAGATTAAATTAATATAAAGATGACAGGATAAGATAAGCAGTACAATTGAGAATCTACAGTAAGAATATACACAGGATAATAAGAGTACAATAACGGAAACAGAGATGAAGGCAAACCACAAGGAAGTACCAATCATAACAAGGATGATAACCGGGGATCTCTTGGTATCCCGAGGATCTCTTGGTATCCTCAATATACGTGTCAGGGATCTCTTGGTATCTCGCACCTCAGTTCAGATCTTAAATACATACAGAGGATCTCCTGGGGTGTCGTCCCGTAGTCCCAAAGTAAAATTCTAGCCTATTAAACACAAGAATACCCAATTAAACTAAGTTTCGTACCAAGTAAACAGTTAATTCTAGTCTAACATGCTTCACGTAATGCAATTAAGGCAGTTTAAGAAACTAGGCAATTAAGTCAACTAATCATACTTTTCTAAGCTAGCAACAAGCTAAATTCACAAGTAGAATAAAACAGGAAAAAGAACTCAATTGAAATACTTAAGGAAAAACTAGATTTTCAATAATTAACTCAAGTACGCGCTCGTCACCTCACGTACAAGGCATTCCAATTATCAAATATATCATATCCTAAGGGGAAGGTCCCCCACACAAGGTTAGACAAGCCACTTACCTCGAACCCGCTCAAAAATCAACCTGAAACCATGCTCTTGCCACGAGTACTCGACTCCAAATGGCCTAAATCTATTCAATTCAATTACATAATGTAAATAACACTTCAAGTAACTGATTCTACAATTAAATTCTAAGCTAATACGCGAAATTATGTAAAATGACCAAAACGCCCCTTGGGCCCACGTCTCGGAATCAGGTAAAATTTATATTTTCAGAATCCTCACATTCTCACGAGTCCAACCATATCAAATTTATCCCATTATGATGTCAAATACCCAATCAAACCCCAATCTCTTGGTCTAAGAACTTTTCCCCCAATTTCTACCAAAATTTCGAAATTAAATGATGGATTTAAGTGTAGATTCATGGAAATTAGTCTAAACCGAGTAGGAATCACTTACCCAAATCACCCAGGTGAAATCTCTTCAAAAATCGCAATCTCCCGAGCTCCCAAGTCCAAAATATAAATGCTGCCCAGCTGTTTTGTTCATCGCGGTCGCGAAAGGTGACTTGCGATCGCGAAGAGTAAAAGTTGATGGCTCCTGAACTGGGCTACGCTAACGCGAGATGGGGCACGCGAACGCGAAGAAGGAAAGGGCAGGCTTACGCGTTTGCGAACAAAGCCAAGCGAACGCGAAGGGGAAAAGGCCACTGAACCACTGGCTCCTAGTTCTACTATGCGAACGCGAAAGAGGGAATGCGAACGCGAAGGAGGAAGGGACAGACTTCCGCAATCGCGAGCCAATTAATGCGATCGCAAAGAAAAATTTAATCACCCTCCAAAATTACACTATGCGAACACAGAGGGGAGGTCGTGAACGCGATTAAGGAAACCAGATACCAGATTTTTCTGCAACTCTACAAGTTCCAAAATGACCCGTTGAGCATCCGAAACACACCCGAGGCTCCCGGGACCTCAACCAAACCTGCCAACCAATCTTAAAATATCATTCAAACTTGTTCCAACCTTTGGAGAGCTCAAAACAACATCAAAACACCTACTTTTCATCGGATTCAAGCTTAAGAATTTTAAAAACTCTAAAAACACACTTTCGATCAAAAAGTCTATCAAACCTCGTCCGAATGACCTGAAATTTTGCACACACGTCACATTCAATACTATGGAGCTATTCCAACTTCCGAAATTCCATTCCGACCCTCGGATCAAAATCTCACTATCGAACTAGAAACTTCAAAAATTCAATTTTCGGCATTTCAAGCCTAAATTAGCTACGGGCCTCCAAAACACAATCTGAACACGCTCCTAACCCCGAAATCACCCAACGGAGCTAACGGAACCATCGGATTTCCATTCCGAGGCCGTCTTCATACTGTTCTAACTACAGTCAACTTTCCAACACTTAAGCTCTCATTTAGGGACTAAGTGTCCCAAAACTCTCCAAAACTCAAAACCGAACATCCCGACAAATTAAAATAGCAGAAATAAACTTGAAAAAAGTAGTTAATAGGGGATCGAGGCATTAATTCTTAAGACGACCGGTCGGGTCGTCACATAGTTGTATTTAGAAGCGTGTTGTAAATTTATGGACTGTCATGTAAATGGACTGTTGGAATATTTTAATTTCAAGCTTGATCATGTTTGATAAATAGTTTAGGTTCATAATAGCATGAGTTCTTTGTTATAGCATAGACCACTATCACAAAATTGCCTAAACGTAATAAGAGTTAGGCCAGACTTGCAACAAGGCCCAATCTAGAAATCACCTAAGCAAGTCTGGGCCCAGGAGGATGGGCTTGGGTAATGAACCCTAATATCTTGATCCCAGCTATGGGCTCACTTCTTTGAAATCTAATCTAAACTCATTTTTGAATTGAAAATTACATGTAGTATTATTAACTTTAAGATTTGAATCATTTTCTGGATTTTCACCTCCAAATGAACTAAAGTCTAGCTTTTAGACAAATGTGTATTTCGGTTGTTTTATTGGTACCAAATACAACTTCGTGATAAGCCCAGTCATTTAAAAGTAGCACGACTAGGTCAGCCTTGACTGAATAGCCATTTGGGTTGTTTCATTTTATGTTTTGGGCTAGAAAGCCAAGGCCCACGTAAGACCAGCTTTATTATGAGTTAAAAGACCAGAATTATTTCTTCCCTCTTTATTATGATTTTGTCAATTAAAAATCAAGTTGGCCCATCAAAATGAATTTGAATAAAGGAAATTTAGTGGGCTCAGCTAGTGCTGTTGCGCGAACTTGACAATTGTCGACTTTAACTAATGAATTACTAATGGTTGAGTACAATCTTTTGAAATAAATTGAGGCACGCCATCACAAATGAATTCCATAATCTATGGCCCTCACATTAATACAAAAACTAGTGTAGAAAATACTTTGAACATTCGTAGTTTGCTTTAGGTACGTTTATAATAAATCATCGTGACTATGGGTACGATTCCCGTGACATAGTTATGATACCTAATTCCCAAATTCGGGTGTGCATTTCATGTGACCCGATCGTAACAACTTTGAACATTAATAAAATAAACATGTCGGGAATCGCTGGTGCATTTCATGTAGAGTGGTTTGCGGCGTGTTCCAAAATGGCAAGTGTACGACAATCGTAACTTGTTCAAGAAATAATTTCATAAATCCTAAAAAACGGTTAAAATAATGAAAAGCGATTATGGAGTTAAAACTACACAATAGGTTCTAAATATGCAATAAATCAGATAATTAGGCCAATTACTAATAGTTAAGCAACTGTTCTCGAACCACGGAACCCGGGAATGCCTAACACCTTCTCCCGGGTTAACAGAATTCCTTACCTAGAATTTCTGGTTTCGCAGACTTTTAAATAAAGTCGATTTTCCTCGATTTGGGATTTTAAAAATAAATCGGTGACTTGGGACACCAAATAAATTATTCCAAGTGGCAACTTTGAATCTGAATTAAATAAAATAATCTCATTTCGATTAATGTCACTTAAATTGGAAAAACTCCCTTATATACCCTCCTCGGGTAAAGAAGAAGGTGTGACAAGTTGAAGAATTTGAATGATCTTTTAGTCTTTTAGATATTTGTGAATGAAATTAGCCAAAAACTACTCGAAAAAAGGATTGATAAATGGAAATATAAAGTCTTCAAAATGACTAATATTGAAGTAATATTTTACACAAATAATTTAATATATTAACAAAGATATGAAGATGTCATTTATTGATGAATAGAAAAAGAAATAAAATATAACTTTTTCTTTATTGCTTCAAGTTTGCAATTTTAGCAAATTAACTCTAAATACTATATTGTAAGTGATTTTGCTTTACTTTCTGATTTCTTCCATTGCCAATGCTCTTCTTGTGGAAAACAAATTTATGCATCTTAAAAGTTTTGTCAACTTACAAAATTTTTACTTACATGACAATTTTGAAGAAAAAAATTGAACTTAAGGAAATAATTTATTATTTTATGTTGTGGCTTCATGATTTTATAATATTATAGAAAATATAGATAATTTAAAGTTCTTTTCTACTCGAATAATATTTTTCTCTTAATCGATTTGTTCTGTAGTATTTGAACATCACATTCAATAAGTAAAATAAATATTTAATTAAGTGCAAATCTCTCACTTTTAATAATAACAATATATAGACACTTCCACTTAGAATTATCAGTGCCCTATATGAATATTTAATGTCACACATACTTCATATGGGAATTGTCGTCAACAGACATATGTAAAGAAAATGCAATACATATATATATATATACTAGTCTTAAAGTATATCATGTCAATCAATTAAATTTGTGTACAAAAAAAAAATATGTAAAACGACAATGTACTTTAAAGAAGATACAATATTGATTTATTATATTAACGCAATAGTTGAATTCAAAATAATTGAGTGTCTTCTGGACCTGTAAAGTTGAACAATTTAATATGAACGTGCAAGTTTGTCCCGTGTTAGCAATGGTACTACTTAAGCAAGTCTTACATAGACAACGTTGCAACTAATAGCAGTTGGTTTGGAAATACTTGATAGCCTATTATTTAGAATAAGAACTCTACTGATTTACAGATCCTATATTTTTTAATTAACAAATCCTATGATGATTTGAGTTTTTAATGCTAAATACAACTTTAACCAGCATTAAATATACTTTTAACGATTAAAAAGGTCGAATAACTTTTTAAATGCTCGAGCACATAATACAATAGATGTAACCATGTTAAAAATAAAATATGCGTTGAACTTGACATCTTAGGTTCAATCAAATTTTTCTCCTATATTGTAGACTTTATCCTTTTGTAATTGTTGCAAATTTCTTCTAAAATTGATTAACTATATTTTAATCAAACATATACATATGCATATATATATATATATATATATATATACGCGCACACACACACCATCAAATAATAAACATAATGACAACCAAAAAATCAAGCACAAAAAATGCCTATAACAAATAATATCAAAATACAACATGCTTTTACCCTGATTCAAATCTTTGAAAACTATGACAGGCGCCATAGGATAAAAATTTAAAGTGATTTTTTATCAACTATTATTTTTATAAATTGTTCAAATACAAAACATGATATTTTAATTATTCTCAAACTTGTTGAGCCTCCTATAACTATTTTTTTTTTTTAAAACAATTCATCAATTAAGACTAAAGCAAAAAATATTACCTGTTTAAGTTACAGTAAAAAGTTTCTTACCACGTTACGACATTAGGAATTACTCTTGGCTCCCTGAATCTTCAAAATCGATATTTGATAAAGCTATAACATGCCCTATCTAATGCAAAGTGCTTCTCAAACTCCTTTAACTTGGTCTACGGTTAAATTTCTTCAAAAACAAAAGCGAAAATTAACTTCTAATTATTAAACAAATAATTCAAATCCAATAAAGGGTCTTGACAACATATATGAAATAAGAACTCTATTTCTAGTTAAATGATCGACAATATTCCAAATATTTATGAAATCAACATATGATTGCATTACAATTTGATCCAAAAGTTCAAAAATAAAATTGCATGCATCTCTACTATAGAGTAAAAATAAAGCATCATTAATTACTAACCATTTTTACTAAAACGAGAATCTAATTCTCTTCTACAAATAACTCAATGTCACCATTAATTATTTATGGATTTTGAATTATATTCCAACAACTGAAATCAAAAACCATATAATGGGGACCAACACTAAAAGTTTATCTCTCATAAAAAGGCTATTAGAAAGAAAAGGATACATAAGACATAAAAGAAGAGCAAAGAGAGATCGGAGAAGAGAGAAAAAATATATGTGTTTATTAGAAGTACTTCTACTTATTAGAGGTAAAAGAGTTCTAGACTGATTTGGATACCATATTAGAATTATTAACGATATAAAATTCTCGGTTAGGTCAATTAAATTCCTAAATATTAGTAGGAGTTTTACATAGATCAAGTTATAAGGAAATTTTTAATAGTCAAAGTTAAATTAATTTCAAAATCCTACATATTAGGAAAAATAGTAAAACGACTATTTTGTCTAATTTAGATTATTTTTAAAGGGTAAAAAAGGTGAATGACATTTCAATAGGGCCTTCGTGCTTTTAATATAGTATTAGTTTCTATGTTCATGCGATGCACGAATTATTTTGTATCAAATATTATAAAACACACTCCAAAGGTGATAAACTATCAATTGTGCAGATACCCTATAACTAATTGTTAGTGAATATATACTAAGTTCAATAATCAGTTGCTTCAAACAAAACAAAAATAGAAAAATATCATATATAATCTAAAGTATTATACCTTCAAAATGATTGCGGCAATAATCATTGGCTTTTGACTCCTAAGTTGATTTCCGTAGAATTTGCATTAAATATTTTCCTCTCTTCGCTTCGAATTAATTTGCAAATACACTGGATTGAAATAAGACCAATTTAAGAGTCTCTTGATATTTTGAGTTGGAAGACCTCTAATGTCATGGCTTTGGAGACCGTTTTAGATCAATTCATAAGAAGTGGATAAAATTAATTAAAAATTAAAATAAAATTTAACTTTTTTAGATGTAGAAGCTATTATGAAGCTTTTTAAGTACCAACTGCCAACTATGTGTTCCAATAGCAGTTGACTCGGTCATGCCCTTGTGATAATTGAAACCAAAGGGTAACACATAAGTAATATATATTTTCTATTAATTGAAAAAATAGAGCAAAATAAGCACATCCAAGGGCACATGAAAAGCACTTTGTCGATGTGAATGATATGTCGTAATTTTGTCTACCTCTAAAAAGAAAATTCCATCATAGATAATTTAAATGCATGACATGTACTGAAATTAGCATGAAGAGTACAAAATTGTAACATAAATTTGCAGAGGTCAATTACATATTCATTATTAAGCTCTTTTCCACCTCTATCGTCTATCGATACCTGACTACCAATAGTTACCGGTGTAGAGAACTTGGTTTTGTTCATGCATAAAGTTGTTTGAAGATTGCGCTGCAAAACTAAGCAAAGTAAAGAGAAGATACCAAGTGCTATATATACCAGCTGTTTGAAGCCAGAAACAAGAGCACTGATGATATATAAAACATATAAGAACACCAAGATGTGAAAATAAGTAAATCGTACACCAAAAATAAGTATCAGGCTTTTGCCTCGTATTTTTTCCTTTAATAATAAACTATAAATTAATCCATTCCTATTTAAATTAAGTCTCTTTTTGCAAATTTACAGTTGAACTCAAAGTCCTAAAATTAGGCAAAGTCTAATATTACAATTCTTTTCCAAAGTAGAATTAATATTTTTTAAGGAAATAAATTTCTTTTTCAAGTATTTGATTATTATAATGTTTGAACAGCCGAAAGCAATTGGAATTAGAATTTCAGTCAAAGTCATTCAAATGGCCATTGTTATTGCCCAAGTGAATTCGTGCGATCTTAGAATTTCACATTATGTTACAGCTTTAAATTTTCTAGAATTAGTTAGTTTCAAACTCCTATATTTTAGGCACCTAATGTTACAATTTTATCCAATATTCTGTTATTTTCTTGAAGAAATAATTTATGTTTCGGGGACATAAAAGTCTATCAATATTTCAAGGATATTTTTGTCGTTCAATATTTAGTGTGAAACATTCGTGCTTATATATATATATATATATATATATATATATATAAGAGTCCTAAATATTAAGAATTTCTACAATTTTAGTTACTTACATTTTAATTGATTCAAATTCTTAAGTATAAAAAGCTAATTAAATTACAATTTTTATCTAATGTGAAATTTCTATCGAAAGCATGACGACTCAAGAAAAAAAGGTTGTTCTCTAGAAAGTCATGCTCCCTTAGATTCGAGACTACATTTTTTTCGATCACAGCCTATAACTAACGTAAAATATTATCAGTTTCTTACCCTTCAACGTGCAACTATTTTGAAAATTAAAGTGACCCTACCTTTATAAGGTTGAGGTTTCCCCATCCACAAATTTAATTTGACTTGAAAATGCATTATCTAAGAATAAGGATTTTCAACTATCTGCTCTGTGATGACCCGATAGGTCATCTAGAGTTTTAAACTTAAATTCTGTGTTCCGAACCTCCAATAGCTTCTTTAGGCCTTTCTCGATTTGCGTGCGCAATCCGAGTATTTTTCTGGAAGGCTTTTATGTTAAAAATTGATAAAATAGGAAATTTTTGCCTTAGAAATCCGTTCGAGTTGATTTTGGTCAACGTTTTGAGCAAACGGATTCGGATCCGTATTTTGACGTTCCCGGTAGATCCGTATCATGATTTGAGACTTGGGCGTATGCCCAGAATCGAATTCGGAGGTCCCTAGTTCGAGTTATCACTTTTTGTCGAAATTTTGAAGTTTAAAAGGTTTAAAGAATTTAAAGATTTGACCAATGTTTGACTTTGTTGATACCGGTTCTGTATCTTAGTTTCGGAACTCGGTATAGGTCCATTACTATATTTATGATTTTTCTGCCAAATTTGGTGAGAATCAGAGTTGGTTTGACGTGATTCGGACATCCGGTTGTTAAAATAGGAATGCTAAAGTTTCATTGAAAATTTCATTTGATTTGGTGTCTGATTCATAGTTCTAGGTGATATTTGGCGGTTTGATCATGCGAGCAAGTTCGTATGATATTTTTAGACCTGTGTGCATATTTGGTTTGGAGCCCAGTGGGCTCGGGGGAGTTTCGGATAGGCTACGGAGTGAAATTGGACTTAAAAAATAGCTGGTGTTCTTCAGTTTCTGGTGCAGGCCTCGGACTTCGCAATTGTGAGGTCAGGCTTCGCATTTGTGATAAGGCAGTCAAACTGCCAGGTTCGCATTTGCGAGCAATTTCCTCGCAATTGCAATAGAATAGCTGGGCACCACAGGTTCGCATTTGCGAAGAAATTCTTCGCTTTTGCGATGGTGACTGGGGGGAAGCTTGTTCGCATTTGCGATCAATTTGGTCGCATTTATGATGAGGCCCAGTTCGCATTTGCGAACAAATCATCACAAATGTGACGATAGTAGAGATGGGGACCTTCGCAATTGCGAAGGATTTCTAGCATTTGCGGGTTCGAAATTGCGAACTCCGAGTCGCAATTGTGATATTTGTGCCTGGACACATAAGCTGAGTTAGACGGGATTTCTCTTATTCTTTCAAATTTTCAAACTTAGAAACCCTAGAGACGATTTTTCCAAGAGCCCTTCTTCCCCAATTCATTAGTAAGTGATTTTGACCTACTTTCTTTCAATTTTCCATTTCATTTCATAAGATTTCGACCTAAAATCTAGGATTTTCATGGTGAAAAATGGGGGTTTTGGTAGAATTAGGAATTTTTGTAAAACTGGAATTTAAACCTCAAATTGAGGTCGGATTTCGAAATAAATTACATGTAATGACCTGACTGGTCGTTTTGCCTTTTAGAATTCTGTTCCCTTAAATAAAACTTCTCGCGCTTGCTTTAGCTAATTTACGACTTGCGGGGACGGTTGGTTCGGGATTTGGAAGAGTTTGGAGTGAAATATGCCTATTTGATTCCTTAGGATTTTCTTAAAAAGGGCTAAGTTTGACTTTAGTCAATATTTTGAGCAAACAGACCCGAATTCGTGATTTGACGGTCCCGGAGGGTCCGTAGGAAAATATGGGACCTGGGCGTATGCCCGGAATCGAATTCTGAGGTCCCTAGTCCGAGAAATGAATTTTTATTAAAAATTGTTAAACTGAAATTCTAAGGATTTAAAGAAACTAATTAATGATTGATTTCATGGTTATCGGGCTCGTATGTTGGTTCCGAAGCCCGGTACAGGTCCAAAATATCATTTAAGACTTACCCGCAAAATTTGGTGTCAATCCGAGTAGTTTTAGGGCATTTTGGCTCGTTAGAGGAAAATTAAGAACTTGAAGTTCATAAGTTTGATCCATTTAGTTTTAGGGGGTGATTATTAGATTTAGCGTTGTTTCGGGCATTCCGAAGGTTCGAGTAGGTCCGTCTTGTGATTTCAGACTTGTCGGTATGTTCGGGCAGGGCCCGGGATCCCCGAGCGTTAATCGGACAAGGCTTGAGTGAAGTTGAAATTTTTGAGAAGTGCTGAAGCTGCTGCTTCTGTCATAACCGCACCTGCGGTCCATCTATCGCAGATGCGGCCCAAGGAAGGCTAGGCCAAACCGCAGAAACGGCTCTTGAACCGCAGAAGCAGCTCCGCAAACGTGGCCTTAAGACCGCAGAAGCGGTTCCAACCCTTTTAGCCCATTTCGCATATGCGGTCTTTTCTCGTAGATGCGGTCCCCTGACCGCAGAAGCAGAAATTGCAGAAGCAGTGAGCTTCATTTAATACGGGTTCTAAGTCATTTTTGACACTTTTCACTCCTCCATTGGCGATTTTGGGAGCTTTTGGAAGAGGGATTCTACTTGGCATCTTGAGGTAAGCTTACCCCACCTATTCTTAGTTTAGCACTTGTATTTTAGATAGATTAAACACTAGGATTAAGGTAAAATTATGGGGTTAGAGCTAGACCTAGGGTTTTAATAAAACTTAGATTTTACCACGAAATTGGTTATGAAATGAATTAAAAATCATATATTATTGATCCTTAGGTTATAAAGAACAACTTCCTTCGAAAAATTTCGAAATCGGGGCATGTGGGCCCGAGGTCGGATTTTAGGAAACTCGTGTTAAGGGTTGAGAAATTGCTTAAATAGCTAGAATACGATCTTGTGAGCTTATATTAATTAGTTCCTACCTCATTTAACTAGTTTTAGATCGTTTGACTCCAAATTGAGGGTTTGGGCTTGTTCTTGGCATTGGAAATATACTTTGGAGCGAGGTAAGTCTCCTTTCTAACCTTGTAAGAGGAAATTGTCCCCATAGGTGTAATAATTGAGTAATTTGCTACTAAATGCGGAGGCTATGTATGCACGAGGTGATGAGAGTCCGTGCGTAGCTGCTATTATGTTAATTATCCGGGTAGCCTAGGACCCAGACAATAAGTGAGCATATATACTTGTTATAAGTGAGCATATATAAGTGATATAAGTGATATACTAGAGGCTTGGAAAGGGATATAAGTGAGCATATATACTTGTTGAACCCTTGTATGAATTTATTTGAATATAAATGCGCCTTCGTGTGTTTCCTTGGTATTATTTGATATTTGTGGATCGGGCCGATCGGCTCGGTATAAATAGATGCTGTGAGCACGTGATTTTTGCCCTATATGAGAATCACTCCCAAAAAATTCAAAATAAAACAATTTTCCTTTGTGTGCAATTTTTGTATTTTTGTGGTATTTTTGTATAATTGTTTGTATTTTTGTCTGTGCATGTTTATTTGTTTTAAATTAATAAAAATATAAAATATGTCGCATTTTCATTTAGTATTTATTTAAATTTGTTTTACAAAATGAGAAAATCATAAAAAAATAATGTACGTTGCATTTTTAGCATTTAACGTCTAAATTGTGCGATTTTATCGTTAATTGCTATTTAAATGTGCAATAATTATTCTTAGAGTTAATTAGTTTTTTTTTTTAAGATAGTTTAGTTTAGAATTTAATTTAGAATTTTAGTCTTATTAATTAGGAAGTAAAAGAAAAGAGGGCAAAATACAAAGAAAATCGGATTGGGCCACTTCTTCAATTGTAAGCCATAGGCCCAAAAATTGTCCAACCTTCTCATGACCCGGTCCATTTCAAACCGGGTCGACCCAATCCATAACCCAACACCCCCTATCTTGCATTTCAAAAAAACAACACAAAACACAAACAAAAAAAAAAAGGCCAAAAACCTAAAAAAACCCTAAAGAGGTCCCCCCCCCCCTCATTTGTTTCTTCTTCTCCAAACTCCTCACACCCCTCCCATGGCTGCCCTTTACCCTCCATTCTCACGTCCAAACGACCCCTCACGGCTTCATCTTCACCCTCACCATGGACGACCCAGTTGCGTCTTCATCTTCTCCATGTCGAGCTCAAAAAGCTCATCCATGGCTGCTCCTCCTCCTTCGTTCTTTGCCCAAACAACCAAACGACCCTCGACGAGATGCCTTCTTCTTCGTCGTCTTCTCCACCACGTCCAGTCATGGACGACCTCAAAACAGCCCCAAGCAGCCATGAACGAGCAGCAGTGTCTCACGCAGCTGCTGTTGCTTCTGCTTCACGCTGCTTCTGCCTTCTTCGTCAAGCTTTAACCAATGTTGTTGTTTCTTCTTCCTCACTTCAAGACTGCTACTGCTTATGTTTCACGATGCTTCAGCTTCTTCATCGCTGCTTCTGCTGCATCGTCCGTTGCTGCCCGTCGAAGCAGTGGGTTCGAAGCCACCCCTCGCCGCTGCTTCATCGTCTTTCTTCGGCACCAACGAAAACTTCTTCTGCGTCAAGTTGCGTCTGCTTCAGATGCTACACTACTGCGTACTGTTGCTGACGACTCCATGAGCCTGCTGTTGTTGCTCACCATCGCACACACACGGAGGAAACGTAAGGCAGTCCGGTTAAAGTCCGACAAAGTTCGTCAAGGTTGAAAGAGGAAAAGGGTTTTTCGTCGAGTCGAGATCCTGTACGTCGAGTTTTCTGTCCGAGTTTTCCATTTCCGTTCGTCGTAGGTCATTTCCGGTTAGTTGGGTTTTGAGTTCCATTTTTGTCCGTATTTCGTTTTGATATTTCTCGAATCTAAAATCGGTAAATGTTTGTTTTGTTCATTATTTTGTGAATTTTTCAGTTTGTTTCATGTTTGTTTTATTGTTCTTGTTTATTGTTTAGGAAAAAAGTTGTTAGTTTAATGTTGGTTGGATTCAAATTGAAGTTTAATTAATTATTTTTAGTTGTTTCATGTGTTTTATGTATTTTTCAGAAATTGTTAATGTTGTTAGATTCAAGTTTAAATTCATAATTGTTTCTTCTTCGGTTTTGTTTTTGTTATTTGTCTAAAAAAATTAGTTGTAATAGGGAAATATGTTGGTTTAATCATTTGAATCCGTCATGTTTTGTTGTTGAAGTTGATTTAATTCATGTTCATCTTGGTTTGAAGTTCATTTTAATCCAGTGATTTAATGGAGTTTATGTTTTGGTTTTTGATTCGTTGATGAATCATGTATTGTGTTGTTAATATTGTTGTTTCCTTGCTCATCCATTTTTGGTCTAAGTTAACCAGGATTGGTTCCCGATATGGTTAATTTATTTTCATTAATTTGGAGTTGTGTTGTTCATCCGTGTTCATATGATTTGTTGTTGAACATTGTTAGAAATTGATCATATTGTCTATATTTTGGTTAAGTTTGATTAATTGATTGTTATAGCTGATGGGGGTAGTTTGATAATTTGCAGTACGTTCAGGGTTAAAATGGTAATTTTAGTAAGGTCGGAGGGATAGTTTGGTAATTAAACATTTTTGAATAATTCTTTATGATAAGCATGGGGGACAAAATATAATGGGATGTGGGTGATATGATTGTTTAATATAAATGGGGGACAAGACATAATGTAGTTGTTTATGTTATGGTAATTGTTTATGTTAGGCATGGGGGACAAGATGTAATGGGGTGGATTTGATACATTTGTTTAATGTAGTGGGTTTAAAATGGGGATGAGTGGAAAGATAATGGGTTTGGTAGGAGAAAATGGTTGTTTTATTAATTAATTAAAGGGTTTGGGATGTGATATATATAGGAGGCTTGATCAGATTTTAGGAAGAAGACAGACAGATATAGAGAGAGAAAAAAAGCTGAATATTTAAGAGAGAAAGAAAAATCCGAAAAATATTAAAACTTTCAAGAAAGAAAAAGAAAAGAAAAAAATATATACAAATAAAAAGAGCTAGAAATTAGAAGAGAGAGTAGTACACACCTGATAAATATTCTGATATACGGGTTTAGAAAAGAAGGGTTAAACATTAATTAGCCTTTCAAAATCTGGAAATTCCCTTGGTTTCTGTCCGTTGTTTGTTGTTGGTGTTTCTGGATTTTATTTTGATTTTCAAATCTGTCACTGGGATTTCTGTTGACTGGATTGCTGGTTATTATTGTTGTTGCTGTGTTACGTACTACGTGGCTGACTTTCTTCTTCTTATATTGACAATACCAGGTACACAACTGTAATTTTGGCCTTTTGTAAGCTGAAAATGAAGAATGGAAGTTTAAATTTTTAATTTAGTTTTTTTTATTAATTGCATTTATGTTATTTCATGTATTATTATTCTGTAAATCGCCGTTGTTTTGCATAATTAGGCATATTGTAGTGATGTATTAAATAATGCTTTGCTTTAACCTGATTATTAGGTAGTATATATTTAAGCATGTTCATTACTGATTAACTGTCAAATAATTAAAATAGAAGAAAATAATGTAAAAATGGCTTTATTAAATCAGTTTGGCAAAATTGATTAAGTTCCTTATTCATAAGGGTTTTAGTATCGCCAACGTTAAGTTAATCGGAATCATGTAGCTAAATTCAGTTAAAACATGAATTAATTTTGTGAATCAAATATTAGGACAGGATTTGAATTAAAACAAGGTTAGTTAAGGTTAAATTATTTAATTTTTTAGAAATACGGTTTAGTAATCAAGATTATCTCTAATTTTCAGTATTTGTAAATAATTAATTTCAATAGCTCAAGTCATCTAACAATATAATTTTTATTACTTTCGAAATGCCTCTCTAATCACGGGTACATTGACTGTGACGTGGTTCGAGATGCATGTCCATGACGTTGCAAATTCATTAGAAATAAAGAACGAGGTGAGCCTCGCCAAATAAAAATACAAATTGCGGGGCCCTCAATAAATATTGCTTTAAAAATTGTTTAGGCTTCGGGATGGACCGTTTAGTAAAATTCCACGGTCCTACCCAAAATAAATACGCTAGTCGCTTTAGGCGCGCCTTTAATAATTTAATTTCCTTAAACTCGGGTGCACATTGATGTGACCCAAATCCAAATCTCAACGGAGTCAAAGTGTGTCGACGACCACGGGTACATTGATTGTAACGCGGTTCGAGATACATTTTCACAACGTTGCAATTCTTGATAAAAACAGTAAATGATAAAAGCGGTTAAAAGTTAAATTTTGCACATAAGTTCACACTTGTATAAAATCAGATAATCAAGCCGAATATAACAGTTGAGCGACCGTGCTAGAACCACGGAACTCGGGAATGCCTAACACCTTCTCCCGGGTTAACAGAATTCCTTATCCGGATTTCTGGTACGCAGACTGTAATATGGAGTCATTCTTTTCCTCGATTCGGGATTAAAATTGGTGACTTGGGACACCCTAAATCTCCCAAGTGGCGACTCTAAAATAAATAAACAAATCCCGTTTCGATTGTCCTTTAATTGGAAAAAACTCCTTGTACCCTCGCGGGGGCGAAAAAAGGAGGTGTGACAGCTCTGGCGACTTTGCTGGGGAATAATAAATACCCAGAACTACTGGTTCAGGGTTAGAAATTCGAGCTTATATAAATTGTTATATTTGGTTTTATCTGATTTTGTTACATATTTTGGTTCAATGTGCTAATTGATTGCCTTTTACCGCTTTAATATTACGTGAACTGTATATAAACTGTGCCGAAACCCATCTCCTCTCTGAGTCTACTAAATCATGAAGAAGGGTGCACTTCGTGTGACTTCTTTTCTGTATAGTGTCTAAATTCCCAATTTAGAACGAGGTTGGATAAGTTGCAAAGCCGGTGAAGCTTTTGTATTCCCGGTACGCTGCCTCCCCCTCGGCTCGAGCTGTCCGCTCGTGTAAGCCAGGTCTAGAACAAACACCCAGGTTCTGAACCTAGAATAACTCAGCTTCATGTCGGATCCCTAATAGGAACGCTTATTTGCATCATGTGCATTTTGACTTAGGGGACTCAACACAGGGGTTGGGTCCGTCTAGGGCTAGCAACCTGAAATAAAGACCATCCTGATGCATCTTATTTGTTTTATGTGCATTTATTTGCTCGGTCTTGCATGTTGACCGGCTTCTGAATCTCGGGAATGTAAAAAAAAGGAATTTTTTTTAAAAAAAAAATAAAAAATAAAAATAAAAAAATAGCAAGTGGAGAGTTAGATGATTAATTTAGAAAAAATCAGTGTCCAAGTACTGTCGGAACGTTGCCGAAATTTTGATATATTTTTACTTTTAGAACTGTTTGTTTGCCTAGAAAGCAGAAAGTGTGTAGGAATGAGTCTTTTATTTTAATTTGCTTTATTTTCAAAAAAAAAAAACGAAAAAGAAAAATAGTTTTTTTTTTTTGCTATAAGAGAAAAAGAAAAATTTTGTTTGTTTTCAAAAATTAGTTAGTTTATAACCCGAACTACGTGGGTCTGATTCTCACCGGATGTGAGATCAGAGGCAAACCTCTCTGGTTTCGGCCCACCGTATTCAAAAAAAAATCCAAAAATATTTAACATTACTCGCTTCTTTATAAAGTCTTTCTTTTAGACCTCAATTTTTTTTAAAAAAAATAATAATAATATTTCCTTTTAATCTCAAAATCCCAATTATTTGTTTAAAAGATATTCAAAATAAAATTCAAAAATATTTTTTCTGTAGTATTTCTTTCATAAATTCAGAATATTGGTTCAAAAATATTTCCTTTCTCCTTAAAAGTTTTTTTTCAAGAAAAAAAAATTATTAAAATCCAAAAAATATTTCTTTAGAATATAGATAGTTTTTAAGTCAAATAAAAGTTTTTCCTTCTTTAATCACTATAATAAATGTGCAGGATGAGCACAAGTCAAAATGAACCATTCTCAGTGTGTAGCGAGGTCCCTTTGCAACTCCACATGTGGTGGAATGATATGGGAAAGGATAGTATAAAGATAGTGGAAAGAGTTTTGGGAGGTTTTGTCGATCTGTTGAATATCAAGCCAAGGACAGATATCATCGAGGCTCTAATACCGTTCTGGGACCCAACCCGCAACGTGTTTCGTTTTGCTGACTTTGAACTTTCACCTACACTAGAGGAAGTCGCCGGATATGCGGGGTTGAATGGGAAACTAAGAGGGCAGTATTTACTTTCACCAAGACCAGTATCTCCGCACGCGTTCTTGGATTTGCTAAGCATTAGTCGGAAGGTACAGAATGATGATTTGTCGAAGGGATGTTGTACTCTCCAATTCTTGTATCAACGGTACGGAATTCCTCAGGGTTTGGAAGAACCAAACCTCGGATTAATTCACACTGGGAACAGAATCAAGTGGGAAGCAAGACGTACTTTGGCATTTATCACAGCATTTCTGGGAGTTGTGGTCTGTCCCCGCAAAGATAAAAAAATAGAGATAGGCCTTGTAGGGATGGCCGATGTTGCAATCAAAAGAACCGACAGTACTGTGGTTCCTTTGATTTTGTCTGAAATCTACCGAGCTTTAACTATATGCCGAGAAGGAGGCAAGTTCTTTCAGGGATGCAATCTGTTACTCCAGCTGTGGATGCAAGAACACCTCCATCACCGAGTGGGATACATGAACCACGGGTTGACTGAGAGAAACTGCATTAGCGGCTTTGAGAAACGAATGACAGGCGTCATATTTCCCGAAGGCGTCGAAGCATGGCTTGCACAATTGAGGTCAACAACAGCCGACCAAGTTGAATGGGCATTTGGGTGGTTGAATGATACTGAGGTAATATACATGGCGGCCGAGGAATGTCATGTTCTTTTGATGGGACTTCGCAGCATCCAGCCATATGCTCCTCATCGGGTACTGCGCCAACTAGGAAGATTTCAGGTAATTCCCACTGATGAGGATCTAAGCAAGCACGCCATTGAGTTGAGTCCAGGAGTCGTGTTCCCCGAAGGAAAAATTAGAAAGCTGTGGCACGAATGTAGATTCCTTGAGCCCAAGACTATGGTTGGAGAGCTGGATAAGGGTGAGGTAGACCCAAAATATGATGTTTGGTTCAGGAAAAGGTTCCAGATTCGCCAGAGGCCTGCTAAAAGAGCTCACATCCAACAATTTACGGATGATTCACAGGAACAGTGGGGCTGGTTAGTGAGAGAGGAAGGCTACCGGGTTGAAATCGGGAAGCTGAAGCGACAAATTGAAAGGCTTATGTTTGAAAACAACGTTCAAGTAGCCTCGGAGCAGGGTGAAAAGAACAAATTAGCCAAAGAAAACCAGGCACTGAAAGCCCGAATTCGCCAAGTCGGTAAGAGTGATAGCGACCGACAGAAACGTCGCTCTGATGAAAGGTTGATAGCGGAATTAAGAAATCAAGTCAGCAAAAGCCGAGAAGACTTGGAGAGATCCAAGGCTTGTATAACAAGAATGCGGGTCAGGTGGGCCAAAGTTACAGCATCACGGAGAGAGCACCTATGGCAAGTAAAAAGGGATTACGAAATGAGTGTTGCGATATTGAGAGAGATAAACTCCATTCTCAATAATCGGGTCCTCAAACAAGCCCGGGATGCTAGAACAGATAGAGAACGCTGCTATGAGTCGATAGCCCGGATGGAAGAACAAATGGAGAGGTTCCAAGAGCAGCTCATTGACAATACTCGAATATTGGGACTAAAGAATCAACGGATAGAACAGCTGTGCATAGAGAGGGATAGAATCAGGGGTAGGATCAATGAGATAGGGCGCTATATCACCACGAAGTGCCTAACATGTGAAGAGATGCCTCGTGATATCCTTTTTGCCTCAGTCATGGGTTATGTCCATCAGATAATGGAGGAACTAAAAAGCTTGCAAAGAAGCCTGGCCCCCAAGCCCGCGGAAAGGCCGAACGATGCCTCGCGGGCACCAAAATTCAAAGTTTTAATGTATCCCTAGTTCGGTCTTGCACTTGTTTGTTTTTCGAGTCTGTTGTCTACCCATATGTTCTTTTCAAACATTCTCAAAAAATATGAAGTCTGTATTTTTGTTTTTTTTTTTTTGTGATGGCTTGTAATAGCATTATTTTGAGTAATAAAAAAAATTGGTCTTTATGGCACGAACTACGCTTGGTCTGATTCGTGCGAGGTCACGATACGTAGGCAATCTCTATAGGATTTGACCGTAATTATGAAAAAAAAATATAAATATATATATATATATATAAGTCATAACAAAATAAGTCGGGATGATGCATGCGGTCAGAGCAAAAGCATGTTAGAAATGATTAACTGCCTAAGAGCATTGCATCCCCCCAACGTGCAATTACAATATCTGTTAAAACTCTAACACTGACAAGTTTGTTGTTTTTCCAATATAGCAGTTAGTTGTTAGAGCGTACTGGCACCGTACCATTATCAAACAAGATCGAAAGGTCTTATACCAGAAAGCATGACTAGGTCAGACAACAGCGTTGAGTCAGAAAAAATGGCCAATCAGATGCTGAAGGAAGCCTTGGAGAAAATGGAAAAAATGAGGCTAGAAATGAATGAAATGCAGATAGCCTTAGCTAGAGCCCAGAAGGGGCAGGAACTACCCGTTACTCCTACCCTCCAACCAGTACATACGCCGGAATACCCCTCACCCGGTCCTTCAACAAGTTTTCCAAGCCATCACTATTATCAGAGAAGAGAGGCTTATGATTCCCAAGCTCCACCACCCACTCAAAACCCTCCTCCACCAAATGTTCTCGTCTTTGTGGAACCTCCCCCAGCTCCATTGCACAGATCATCCAGTGAGCCATTGTTTCAGGCTCATGACACACAATATTACCCCCCTGAACTCACATTCAAAGCACCCGAGCCACATACCTATAATCCCAGGGACACTTTGAGGTCCCGGCGGAGATTGAAAAGCCGGCTAAGAGCCCAGAGCAGGACGAGGTGATGCGAAAATTTAAAAGCCTGGAGCAGTCCTTCAGGAACATACACGGGTTAGGCAACCAGGTTAGCATGGCCTACAAGGATCTATGCTCTTTCCCTGACGTTCAATTGCCAGCAGGGTTCAAAATGCCCAAGTTCGATTTATACGAAGGGCATGGCGATCCTATGGCACATCTATGGGGCTTTTGTAGCAAAATGAGGGGAGCGGGGGGGCAAAGATGAGCTACTGATAGCTTACTTTGGCCAAAGATTGAGCGGGTCGGCATTAGAGTGGTATACAAGACAAGATCCGAGTAGGTGGTACACCTGGGATGATTTGGCACAGGCTTTCGCAGGACACTTCCAATACAACCTTGAGATAGTCCCAGACCGTCTCACATTGCTAAAGCTTGAGAAGAAATCCGGGGAAAACTTCAGGGAATTTGGGTTCCGATGGAGAGAACAAGCAGCCAGAGTTGATCCTCCAATGAGAGAAGGAGAAATGGTAGATTACTTTCTACAAACTCTAGAGCCGACTTACTTCGGTCACTTGGTGACGTCAGTCGGCAAATCCTTCAATGAAGTGGTGAAAATGGGAAGCATGATAGAAGAAGGACTTAAGTCCAATAAGATCCTGAGTTACTCGGCGATTAAGGCAACAACTCGGGCCATTTAGAGCGGCACGGGAGGTGCGCTCGGAAAGAAAAGGAGAGAGGAGGTCACAACAGTAGAGGCCGGCAATTGGTCCAGATCTAAAGGCCCTTCCCCTCATTACCAACCCAAACCCCATCATCTAAACTACCCACACAATCCATACAACCCTCCACAACCCTACTACCCACCACAAGAACAACATTTTTCCATACATCATGCCCAAACTTATACCCAGCCTCCGGATCGTCCGCAATGGCGCATACCGGCTCCCCAACATACATATCCACCTCCACAAAGCACATATCCACCACCGAGGGCCTACAGGAATCCTTCAGGGCCAGGCTTCCGCGGGAATCAGGCTTTCCGAAAGGAAAGGATACAGAAGCCAAGAACATTCACTCCGTTGGGAGAAAACTATACTACTCTGTTTCACATGTTGAAGCAGATAGGACTACTAAGTCCTGTTGAAACCAAATTGCCAAATCCCCTTCCCAGAAATCTGGACCATTCGGTGAGCTGTGAATATTGTTCGGGTGCTCCCGGGCACGATACTGAGAAATGTTGGAAGCTAAAGACTGCTATACAAGATCTTATTGACACCAATAGGATCGAGGTTCAGACACCAGGGGGCCCCAACATCAATGAAAATCCGTTACCGGTGCACCATGAAGCCCAGATGATCGAATTAATGCACGAGGGAGGGAAACCAAAAACACTCTCACAAACGGTAATGATGATTCGCGCCAGTACTAATGAAGAGTCAACCAGTGGAAAGGCAGTGGTACAGTCGGGAAAGGTATATGACAAGCCCTTTGTGATAATAGGGAAAGGATCATCTATTACTGCGAAGAGGTCAGAGTCAGTCAGAGCAGTGTTGCAGGGAGTAGCAAACAAACCAAGGTTGGTAGTAAAAGGGGTCCATGTGGGACCAGTTGTTATCAAGCCGGTCATACAGTTGCCGATAACAAATGAGAAGGTTGTGCCATGGAGCTACAGTCAAGTGACGGTAACGCATAAAGGGAAGGAGGTTGTGGAAGACATATGCGAGGCACAAGGGTTAACTCGATCGGGAAGGTGTTTTGCTCCCGCAGAGTTGAGAAGAGTCAATCCTGAAACAATAAAGAAACCTGTAACAGAGGAACATGCAGAGGAATTTTTGAAGAAGATGAAGGCGCAGGATTACTCAATTATAGAGCAACTGAGAAAGACCCCAGCCCAGATTTCATTGCTATCCTTGTTAATCCATTCAAGCGATCACTGTCAGGCCTTAATGAAGATTCTAAACGAGGCCTATGTCCCGGACAAACTCTTAGTGAACCATTTGGAGAAGGTAGCGCACAAGATCTTTGAAGTAAATCGAGTGACATTCTCTGATGATGAGTTACCGGTAGAGGGTACTGAGCACAACAAAGCACTCTATCTGACGGTAAAATGCGAAGAATCGGTGGTCACTCGAGCATTAATTGATAACGGGTCAAGTGCCAATATCTGTCCTTTGGCCACTCTCAACAAGCTAAAGGTTGCTGATGACAGGATCCGCCAGAACAGTGTCTGTGTCCGAGGTTTTAATGGAGGCGGCATTAACACAGTAGGTGATATCGTACTGGAACTAACCATTGGTCCAGTTGAGTTCACCATGGAATTCCAAGTAATAGATGTGGCAGTGTCGTACAATCTTTTGTTGGGTCGACCATGGATCCATGCAGCTAAGGCAGTACCTTCTACACTGCATCAAGTGGTCAAATTTGAATGGGATAGACAAGAGATTGTGATGCATGGGGATGATGGCACGCACGCCATCAGTGATGCTATTATGCCCTTCATAGAAACCGACGATGATAAGGGCCCGTGGGTTTATCAAGTTTTTGACGCAGTCTCGGTAGACAAAATTCCTGAGGGCAAGGGCCTTCCACTCCCCAGAATCACAGCTGCAGCCTTCATGATAGCAGCAGAAATGTTGAATAATGGGTTTGTACCAGGGAAAGGTCTGGGGGTTGATTTGCAGGGAATGATCCAGCCAGTTTCTTTGCCCAAGAACCTGGAAACTTTTGGGTTAGGATTCAAGCCTACCGCAACGGATGTGAAGCGAGCCCGCAAATTGAAGAAAAGAGTTTGGGTCCTTCCTAAACCAGTCCCACGCCTGTCCAGATCATTTGTCAGATCAGGATGCAGAAAGTTGCCAGTCCCGGAAGTTCTTGGACCTCTGATGGGGCCAAACGGAGATTTGAATGAATGCTTTGGAAGAGTGTTTGCCAACGTCAACATGGTAGAAGCTGGAGAGGGCTCCAGTAAGGCAGACATACAGTTTGGGGGTCCCAAAGTCAAGGTCAACAATTGGACGGCTACTCCTCTTCCTATTTGGAGGGAGTCTTGGTAGTTGATTCTGATTTTCCTTTTCTGTTTTCTGGATTATTCCAGGGTTGTAATCCAGATTTCCTTTTATTATATCAAATACAGTGTGAAACCTTGATTCAATAAAACGAAAAGTTTCTTCTTTATTATTTTCTATTATCTTAATTTTGTTTCTTTCGTTTCTTTTTCTGAACAGTTCTTTTCATACTGGTTCTAATGACATGGCATGCACAACGGATCTTCAACCTAGTCTAAAAGATCAATCTGATTCCGAATTAACCATGCAAGAGGTTGATTATGATAATGAATCGGAATACGATGAGGATGAAGCATTCGAGGAGATAAATAGGGAGTTGAGCCAGTTTGAAGAAAAATACAAACCCAACTTAAATGACACAGAAGCCATCAATTTAGGGGATGCCGACGATATCAAAAAAACTAAAATAAGCATCCACATTGCACCAAATATCAGAGAGGAATTGATCAAAACACTTATTGAATTCAAAGATATTTTTGCATGGTCATATGATGACATGTCGGGGTTAAGCACAGATTTAGTGGTTCATAAATTGCCCACTGACCTGGCATGCCCTCCCGTCAAGCAAAAATTGAGGAAGTTTAAAACGGATATGAGTGCGAAGATTAAAGAAGAAGTAACCAAGCAGCTGCAAGTGAAGGTTATTCGTGTCACTCGATATCCTGATTGGTTGGCTAATGTGGTGTCGGTACCAAAGAAAGATGGAAAGATCAGGGTGTGTGTCGATTACCGCAATCTGAATAGGGCAAGCCCTAAAGACAACTTTCCTTTACCCAACATCCATATCTTGATCGACAATTGTGCCGGACGTGAGATAGGATCTTTTGTGGATTGCTATGCTGGGTATCATCAGATACTGATGGATGAGGAAGATGCGGAAAAGACAGCCTTCATTACGCCGTGGGGAACTTATTGCTACCGGGTAATGCCATTTGGTTTGAAGAATGCTGGGACAACGTACATGAGAGCAATGACCACTGTGTTTCATGACATGATCCACAAAGAAATTGAAGTGTACGTAGACGATGTAATCATAAAGTCCAAGCATCAGGAAAACCACGTAGCAGACCTAAGGAAGTTTTTCCAAAGACTTCGGAGGTATGATATTAAGCTCAACCCAGCTAAATGCGCATTTGGTGTTCCATCTGGGAAGCTTTTGGGATTCATTGTCAGTCGGCAAGGTATTGAACTGGATCCATCAAAAATAAAATCTATCCAAGAGTTGCCACCGCCAAAGAACAAGACAGAAGTAATGAGTCTGTTGGGAAGATTGAATTACATCAGCAGATTTATTGCTCAACTCACAGCAACCTGTGAACCCATTTTTCGGCTGTTAAAGAAGGATGCTGCAATAGGATGGACGGCGGAATGCCAGGAGGCATTCGACCAGATCAAAGAATATTTATCAAATCCACCTGTATTGGTTCCCCCTGAGCCGGGAAGACCATTAATTCTTTATCTAACGGTCTTGGAGAATTCTTTTGGTTGCGTGTTGGGGCAACACGACATTACAGGAAGAAAAGAGCAAGCCATCTATTATCTCAGCAAGAAGTTTACAGTATATGAGGTTAAGTACACTCAACTCGAGAAGACATGTTGCGCCCTAACCTGGGTGGCCCAGAAGTTGAAACATTATTTATCCTCATATACTACTTATCTCATTTCATAGTTGGATCCGTTAAAGTATATTTTCCAGAAGCCTATGCCCACAGGAAGGTTAGCAAAATGGCAAATATTACTCACGGAGTTTGACATCGTCTATGTGACGAGGACAGCCATGAAGGCCCAAGCGTTGGCAGATCACTTGGCTGAGAATCCTGTTGATGAAGAATACGAGCCGTTGAAGACATATTTTCTTGACGAGGAAGTAATGAATA
Source organism: Nicotiana sylvestris (assembly GCF_000393655.2). NCBI lineage: Eukaryota > Viridiplantae > Streptophyta > Magnoliopsida > Solanales > Solanaceae > Nicotiana > Nicotiana sylvestris. The sequence goes on from NC_091062.1 coordinate 137,503,141, forward strand.
TAGATGAGTTGAACTTACCTGAGGAACCAAGTTGGAAGCTTTTCTTTGATGGAGCCGCAAATGCGAAGGGAGTTAGAATAGGAGCAGTGCTTATTTCTGAAACAGGACATCATTATCCTGTTACAGCTCAATTGTGTTTCTATTGTACCAACAACATGGCTGAGTATGAGGCATGCATTTTAGGTTTGCGATTAGCGGCAGACATGGATGTCCAGGACGTCTTGGTCTTGGGGGACTCGGACCTCCTGGTGCATCAAATTCAGGGTGAATGGGAAACACGGGATTTGAAGCTCATACTATATCGACAATGTTTGCACGATTTGAGCAAGCGATTTCGATCAGTGGAGTTCAGACACATCTCAAGAGTTCACAATGAGGTTGCCGATGCATTGGCCACTTTAGCATCAATGTTGCACCACCCAGACAAAATTCATGTTGACCCGTTGCACATCCAGGTTCGTGATCAGCATGCCTATTGCAACATGATAGAGGAAGAAGTGGATGGTGAACCATGGTTTTATGACGTCAAAGAGTACCTCAGGATGGGGATATACCCGGAGCAGGCCACCGGAGATAACAAAATAGCCATTCGGCGATTATCAAATGGTTTCTTCCTTAGTGGGGGAGTGTTATACAAAAGAACCCCAGATTTGGGATTGCTGAGATGTACAGATGCCAGTCAAGCCATGACAGTTATGACAGAGGTACATGCTGGAGTTTGTGGGCCACATATGAGCGGATATGTATTGGCAAAGAAGATTCTTCGAGCAGGGTATTATTGGCTCACTATGGAGCATGATTGTATCAGCTTCGTACGAAAATGCCATCAGTGTCAAATACACGGAGATCTGATTCATTCTCCACCAACAGAATTGCACACAATGTCAGCACCATGGCCATTTATGGCATGGGGCATGGATGTCATTGGGCCTATTGAGCCGACAGCTTCGAACGGTCACAGGTTCATTCTGGTGACCATCGACTATTTTACTAAGTGGGTTGAAGCCAAAACTTTCAAGTCAGTAACTAAGAAGGCAGTAGTGGATTTTGTCCATTCCCATATCATCTGTAGATTTGGGATCCCGAAAGTGATAATCACGGACAATGGTGCTAATCTTAACAGCAATTTAATGAGAGAAGTATGTGAACAGTTTAAGATTACACACTGTAACTCCACACCTTATCGTCCCAAGGCAAACGGAGCTGTTGAAGCAGCCAACAAAAACATCAAGAAGATACTGAGGAAGATGGTAGAAGGATCCAGGCAATGGCATGAAAAATTACCATTGCGTTGCTGGGTTATCGCACTACCGTCCGGACTTCAGTAGGTGCCACCCCTTATTTGTTGGTGTATGGAACTTAAGCAGTAATACCGGCGGAAGTGGAAATTCCATCCCTTCGGATTGTCGCCGAGGCTGAGATTGATGCTGATGAGTGGGTCAAAACCCGTTTGGAATAGTTGAGCTTGATTGATGAAAAAAGATTGGCAGCTGTGTGTCATGGCCAGTTATATCAAAAGAGAATGGCAAGATCCTATAACAAGAGGGTGCGCCCCAGAAAATTTGAAGTGGGGCAACAAGTGTTGAAACGAATCCTGCCACACCAAGCAGAAGCAAAGGGCAAGTTCGCCCCGAATTGGCAAGGACCATTCATTGTAACCAGAGTGTTGTCCAATGGCGCTTTATGTTTAACAGATGTCGAAGGAAAATGCGTCGACATGGCTATCAATTCCGACGCAGTTAAGAGATATTATGTATGATTTCTTTTGATTGTAATTGACATTTGTTTGTGGTTGGCATTTATCGGAGAATGAAATGACGGAGGCAATTCTTTCTTCTATCCAAACATCTTAACCTTTGCTTACCCTTTTGAGCCTTATTTATTCTTTCATATCCCTCTTTTGGAGTCAGTAATTAAAATAAAAGATGAAAAGAGAGAAAAACAATAATAAAGACAAAAGAAAAATCACAAGAAAAACAAGGAAGTGGAAACTACGTTTGACCTGATTCCTCAAAGAAGGATACGTAGGCGCCTCGCGGCTCGGTCATAATGTAACAAAAATAATAAGAATCCCCAAGCAAGAAAAACTGGGGCAGAAGTTGTGCTTATAATTTTGGGAAAGAAAGTTTGATTCCAAGAGTTGTAATATTTTACCCGTCAAAATTATTTGAGCTTTTTGATAGCCTTTTCTTTTAACCCCACACAAAAATCCCTATTGATGTCAAAAAAGACCTCCGGATCAGTATCCGAGAAGTGCCAAGTCCATGCATGTGGAAGTCGGGAACAACACTCTGATCCCCAGCAGAGAAGAAGATCATAAACTGGAAATGAATCGATAGCTGAAAGAATCCCCAACAAAGAGCGTCATATCGACAAACGCTCCAATCCCCAACTGAAAAATAAAATAAAATGAGAGAGTCTTATTGGTGAAAACCTTCACAGGCACCATGAGGCGACGGGAGTTGAGAGAAATGAGAGAGTCTTATTAGTGAAAACCCCTCGAAGGGCACTATGAGGCGACAAGGCGAGATTGGCAGAGAAGGTCCACCTTTGGAAAAAGTTGAGTATTCATTTATCCCCAACGAGATGAGCCCATCCGAAAGATTGATTGATACAAATAGACTGGGTTGATCGATCCGGAATATACGACATGATCATTGGGATTGGTTATATCATTCAGGTAAGTTCTTTTCTTTTCTTTTTCCCAGCGTTTGTTTAGAAAGACTTCTTTTTCTATCTTTAAAATTATCACTCTTTCATTTCTTAGTTTAAAAGATTTCATTTCCCCCAGTAGTTTGTTTTTGAAAAGGATTTTCAGATTTTACTACCAATTGACCAAATGGTGAAAGGCAAAATGCAAAAAGGACAAGCCAAAGATAAGGCGACAAAACGAAAGGAAGTTTGTCGCAAGACCAAATGATGAATGGGTCTAGATCCTAAGAGGCCCAAATTTCCAAGGGAAGTTATGGATCAAATTCCAAGATGATCCTCAACAGATTTGCGGGATACAAGGATAACTCCGACAGATTCTCGACCAAGCTCCACATTGGTCGGACGACACGGAGTGGGGAAGGAAGAGAAATGACAACCATCCCCAGCGGGAATATCAGCCCCAACAATCAATATTCTCCCCAGCAAGTTTTATAGCAATGCAAGAAAAGGAAAAGGGAAAAACCATCCTCAGCAGAAGTGGCACGACCACTCGCCCCATTTTAAACTAATAAATTTTTCTTTGATTTGAAACAGGGAGAGGAAATGTTATAGACCGCAGGAAGACAGGGTCACAGAGAAGATCATCAAACTGGGGCAGAAAATTTTCTCTCATTACGAAAATTTTCTTAAAATCAGATAGTCATTTGGGAAAGAGAGAAGATAATACAAGTGTTGAAGGAAGAAATTCTCCCAGCAGTATACGAGAAGGGAGAAACAAGTTTTAAGGGAAAAGCAATCTTGGAAGAAGCAAGATAATCAGTATCATCCTCACCATTGTTAAAAGAAGAAAGATAATTCCCCAACAGTGCTATTCCCGGAAGGTTTCAGGGATGTGAAAACACCAGCTTTAAAGGAAATAGTCTTTGAAGAAGGAAAATGACACATTGATGAAATAAAATATCGGTGTTATCCCCAACAGTTTTCAGAGGAATAAAACACCAATTTTGAAAGAAGTTATTGAAGTCAGGAGCCCGCCTGTAGAACGGAGGTCGTTATATTTATTAAGTTGAAGAAGTCAGGAGCGCGCCTGGAGAATAGAGGTGATAGAATTTAAGAAGTTGAAGAAGTCAGGAGCCCGCCTGGAGAATGGAGGTGTTACATTATAAGAAGTTATCGAAGTCAGGAGCCCGCCTGGAGAATGAAGGCTGAATTATTTTAAGGAATTATTGAAGTCAGGAGCCCGCCTGGAGAATGGAGGTGTTAAAATCTAAGAAGTTATTGAAGTCAGGAGCCCGTCTGTAGAACGGAGGTCGTTATATTTATTAAGTTGAAGAAGTCAGGAGCCCGCCTGGAGAATGGAGGTGTTACATTATAAGAAGTTATCGAAGTCAGGAGCCCGCCTGGAGAATGAAGGCTGAATTATTTTAAGGAATTATTGAAGTCAGGAGCCCGCCTGGAGAATGGAGGTGTTAAAATCTAAGAAGTTATTGAAGTCAGGAGCCCGCCTGTAGAACGGAGGTCGTTATATTTATTAAGTTGAAGAAGTCAGGAGCCCACCTGGAGAATAGAGGTGATAGAATTTAAGAAGTTGAAGAAGTTAGGAGCCCGCTTGGAGAATAGAGGTGATAAAATTTAAGTTGTTGAAGTCAGGAGCCCGCCTGGAGAATGGAGGTTGATTTATTTTTCAAAAAGGAAGAAGTCAGGAGCCCGCCTGGAGAATGGAGGTGTTAAAATCTAAGAAGTTATTGAAGTCAGGAGCCCGCCTGTAGAACGGAGGTTGTTATATTTATTAAGTTGAAGAAGTCAGGAGCCAGCCTGGAGAATAGAGGTGATAGAATTTAAGAAGTTGTTGAAGTCAGGAGCCCGCCTGGAGAACGGAGGCTGATATATTTTAAGTTGAAGAAATCAGGAGCCCGCCTGGAGAACAGAGGTTGTTATATTTAGTCGGAAAGTCAGGAGCCCGCCTGGAGAATGGAGGTATTACATTTAAGAAGTTAAAGAAATCAGGAGCCCGCCTGGAGAATGGAGGTGTTAAATTTTGAGAAAGATGTTGAAGTCAGGAGCCCGCCTGCAGAACAGAGGAACACATTTTTAGATCAAACAGAAATCAATAATCAGAAGAAATACAACGAAGATCTCCAGCATAACAAGCTTTAATATAAGAAGAAGTTGTCCTCAGCAGACAGAACGGAATAATAAAGCTTATGCTCAAAAACGGCAAAAGGCCAGTGTCGCCCCCAGCAATTTTCGAAAGAAAGGCACCAGGGAAAACACAAGACGACAAGAGTGAGGCAACCAGAGCAAAGGGAAGACAGATAAGATCTTGTAATCCGTAGTCTAACCTAACTTGATTTTTCTTTTAAGCATGGTGTAATAAGGAGGTCAGCAAACAGTAAAAGTAGCATGCAAGAGTAGTAACATTGCAGTCCCACGGTAGTCCCAGCTACCAAAACTTCCCGAACTACATTGACCTGATTCCCTTTTAGCCAGGGATATGTAGGAAACCTTTGAAGCAAGGTTCAGTCAGATATTTCCAAAAGTGCTTCACACGGAGTACTCGAACGGGCAAAAATCGCTCGTATCCGCTCACTTTATCTTTGCACGAAAACCCTTCGTGTTTTCGGACAAAAAGGGGCAGCTGTGAGCACGTGATTTTTGCCCTATATGAGAATCACTCCCAAAAAATTCAAAATAAAACAATTTTCCTTTGTGTGCAATATTTGTATTTTTGTGGTATTTTTGTATAATTATTTGTATTTTTGTCTGTGCATGTTTATTTGTTTTAAATTAATAAAAATATAAAATATGTCGCATTTTCATTTAGTATTTATTTAAATTTGTTTTACAAAATGAGAAAATCATAAAAAAATAATGTACGTTGCATTTTTAGCATTTAACGTCTAAATTGTGCGATTTTATCGTTAATTGCTATTTAAATGTGCAATAATTATTCTTAGAGTTAATTAGTTTTTTTTTTAAGATAGTTTAGTTTATAATTTAATTTAGAATTTTAGTCTTATTAATTAGGAAGTAAAAGAAAAGAGGGCAAAACAAAGAAAATCGGATTGGGCCACTTCTTCAATTGTAAGCCATAGGCCCAAAAATTGTCCAACCTTCTCATGACCCGGTCCATTTCAAACCGGGTCGACCCAATCCATAACCCAACACCCCCTATCTTGCATTTCAAAAAAACAACACAAAACACAAACCAACAAAAAAAAAGGCCAAAAACCTAAAAAAAACCTAAAGAGGTCCGCCCCCGCCCCCCCCCCTCATTTGTTTCTTCTTCTCCAAACTCCTCACACCCCTCCCATGGATGCCCTTTACCCTCCATTCTCACGTCCAAACGACCCCTCACGGCTTCATCTTCACCCTCACTATGGACGACCCAGTTGCGTCTTCATCTTCTCCATGTCGAGCTCAAAAAGCTCATCCATGGCTGCTCCTCCTCCTTCATTCTTCGCCCAAACAACCAAACGACCCTCGACGAGATGCCTTTTTCTTCGTCGTCTTCTCCACCACGTCCAGTCATGGACGACCTCAAAACAGCCCTAAGCAGCCATGAACGAGCAGCAGTGTCTCACGCAGCTGTTGCTGCTTCTGCTTCACGCTGCTTCTGCCTTCTTCGTCGAGCTTTAACCAACGTTGCTATTTCTTCTTCCTCACTTCAAGACTGCTACTGCTTATGTTTTACGATGCTTCAGCTTCTTCATCACTGCTTCTGCTGCATCGTCCGTTGCTGCCCGTCGAAGCAGTGGGTTCGAAGCCACCCCTCGTCGCTGCTTCATCGTCTTTCTTCGGCACCAACGAAAACTTCTTCTGCGTCAAGTTGCGTCTGCTTCAGATGCTTCACTGATGCGTGCTGTTGCTGACGACTCCATGAGCCTGCTGTTGTTGCTCACCATCGCACACACACGGAGGAAATGCAAGGCAGTCCGGTTAAAGTCCAGCAAAGTTCGTCAAGGTTGAAAGAGGAAGAGGGTTTTTCGTCGAGTCGAGATCCTGTACGTCGAGTTTTCTGTCCGAGTTTTCCATTTCCATTCGTCATGGGTCATTTCCAGTTAGTTGGGTTTTGAGTTCCATTTTTGTCCGTATTTCGTTTTGATATTTCTCGAATCTAAAATCGGTAAATGTTTGTTTTGTTCATTATTTTGTGAATTTTTCAGTTTGTTTCATGTTTGTTTTATTGTTCTTGTTTATTTTTTAGGAAAAAAGTTGTTAGTTTAATGGTGGTTGGATTCAAATTGAAGTTTAATTAATTATTTTTAGTTGTTTCATGTGTTTTATGTATTTTTCAGAAATTGTTAATGTTGTTAGATTCAAGTTTAAATTCATAATTGTTTCTTCTTCGGTTTTGTTTTAGTTATTTGTCTAAAAAAAAATTAGTTGTAATAGGGAAATATGTTGGTTTAATCATTTGAATTCGTCATGTTTTGTTGTTGAAGTTGATTTAATTCATGTTCATCTTGGTTTGAAGTTCATTTTAATCCAGTGATTTAATGGAGTTTATGTTTTGGTTTTTGATTCGTTGATGAATCATGTATTGTGTTGTTAATATTGTTGTTTCCTTGCTCATCCATTTTTGGTCTAAGTTAACCAGGATTGGTTCCCGATATGGTTAATTTATTTCCATTAATTTGGAGTTGTGTTGTTCATCCGTGTTCATATGATTTGTTGTTGAACATTGTTAGAAATTGATCATATTGTCTATATTTTGGTTAAGTTTGATTAATTGATTGTTATAGCTGATGGGGGTAGTTTGATAATTTGCAGTACGTTTAGGGTTAAAATGGTAATTTTAGTAAGGTCGGAGGGGTAGTTTGGTAATTAAACATTTTTGAATAATTCTTTATGATAAGCATGGGGGACAAAATATAATGGGATGTGGGTGATATGATTGTTTAATATAAATGGGGGACAAGACATAATGTAGTTGTTTATGTTATGGTAATTGTTTATGTTAGGCATGGGGGACAAGATGTAATGGGGTGGATTTGATACATTTGTTTAATGTAGTGGGTTTAAAATGGGGATGAGTGGAAAGATAATGGGTTTGGTAGGAGAAAATGGTTGTTTTATTAATTAATTAAAGGGTTTGGGATGTGATATATATAGGAGGCTTGATCAAATTTTAGGAAGAAGAAAGACAGATATAGAGAGAGAAAAAAAGCTGAATATTTAAGAGAGAAAGAAAAATCCGAAAAATATTAAAACTTTCAAGAAAGAAAAAGAAAAGAAAAAAATATACAAATAAAAAGAGCTAGAAATTAGAAGAGAGAGTAGTACACACCTGATAAATATTCTGATATACGGGTTTAGAAAAGAAGGGTTAAACATTAATTAGCCTTTCAAAATCTGGATATTTCCTTGGTTTCTGTCCGTTGTTTGTTGTTGGTGTTTCTGGATTTTATTTTGTTTTTCAAATCTGTCACTGGGATTTATGTTGACTGGATTGCTGGTTATTATTGTTGTTGCTGTGTTACGTACTACGTGGCTGACTTTCTTCTTCTTATATTGACAATACCAGGTACACAACTGTAATTTTGGCCTTTTGTAAGCTGAAAATGAAGAATGGAAGTTTAAATTTTTAATTTAGTTTTTTTTATTAATTGCATTTATGTTATTTCATGTATTATTATTCTGTAAATCGCCGTTGTTTTGCATAATTAGGCATATTGTAGCGATGTATTAAATAATGTTTTGCTTTAACCTGATTATTAGGTAGTATATATTTAAGCATGTTCATTACTGATTAAACTGTCAAATAATTAAAATAGAAGAAAATAACGTAAAAATGGCTTTATTAAATCAGTTTGGCAAAATTGATTAAGTTCCTTATTCATAAGGGTTTTAGTATCGCCAACGTTAAGTTAATCGGAATCATGTAGCTAAATTCAGTTAAAACATGAATTAATTTTGTGAATCAAATATTAGGACAGGATTTGAATTAAAATAAGGTTAGTTAAGGTTAAATTATTTAATTTTTTAGAAATACGGTTTAGTAATCAAGATTATCTCTAATTTTCAGTATTTGTAAATAATTAATTTCAATAGCTTAAGTCATCTAACAATATAATTTTTATTACTTTCTGTTAATATTTGTTTTTCTCTTCTATTTAATATGTTATTTTTAAGAATGTAGAGATTGATTTTATATTTATAGACAAACTTAGTAATAATAAAAATGTAGTCATTAAAGGATTTTCTTAAAATAAGGAAGGATTTCGCTAAAAATAAATAGATGTAAACAATACAAAAATTTGCAGGATTCTCCAATCTCATTTATTTATTTAATTATTTAAAAAAATACTTAGAATTTGGGATGGACTGTTTAGTGAATTTCACTTCCTTCCCCAAAGATAATAACGCGCTAGACTCTTTAGGCGCGATTTAATTAATTTTACCTTCTTAAACTCGGATGCGCATTTCATGCGACCCAAATCTAAATCCTAAAACATTGAATAAAAATGTGTTCCGGATTGCGGGTGCATTTCATGTGACGTAATCAAAAGACATGTTTTAAACGATGTTAACATTTTAAAAAATATATATATAATAATAAAAGCGGGAAAGAGTTAAAACTTGCACATAAGTTCATATTGTATAAAAATCAGATAATCAAGCCGAATATGACAGTTGAGCAACCGTGCTAGAACCACGGAATTCGGGAATGCCTAACACCTTCTCCCGGGTTAACAGAATTCCTTATCCGGATTTCTGGTACGCAGACTGTAATATCGAGTCATTCTTTTCCTCGATGCGGGATTAAAATTGGTGACTTGGGACACCCTAAATCTCCCAAGTGGCGATTCTGAAATAAATAAACAAATCCCGTTTCGATTGTCCTTTAATTGGAAAAAAAACTCTTTGTACCCTCGCGGGGGCGGAAAAAGGAGGAGTGACAGATGCATCTATGGTTCGCGTCATTCGATCCTCTAGCAGTGCATAGTTTATTTTCTGTTGGATCGGGTCGTCGACCTTGGCATAGTGTGCGCATGATATCTATGTGAAATCTTATCCATGACTTGACCGGCTAAATATTTGAAATGTAAATACTAATCGTAAAATTGTTAAGAACATGACATATTACCTCTTGCTACAAACTGTTGATTATTTATGATTGTCATGCTTAGTGTAACACTTCATTGTATTATTTGACCTTAGTAAGTATCAAGTCGGCCTCTCGTCTCTACTTCTTCGAGATTAGACGGGATACTTACGGGGTACATATTATTTATGTACTCATATTACACTTCTGTACTTAATTGTACAGGATCTGAGGTAGGTATATCTGGCTATCAGACTGGTGCGCGCCCCTGATTCATAGACCGAGACTTCCACGGTGAGCTGCTCCCTTCCGGTGCCGTTCAGCAGCTTGATGGGGTCTTTCTTTACTTTTGCTGTCTATTCTATCCCGGACAGTAGGATAGTATTATTCTTTTGTACATTCTATTAGTTGCCCACTACTTGTGACACTAGGTCTTGGCACACACATTAGTAGACAGTTCTTTTGGGTTGTATAATTATTATTAAATATTGCTTATCATTACCTGTTTTAATTGCAAATTAAGAAATGTTGTAACTGATTTGGGTAAGTAAAATAAGAATTTACTAATACTTCCGCGTTGGCTTGCCTGACAACGGTGTTGGGCGCCATCACGACCCTTAGTGGATTTTGGGTCGTGACATTACATAACCGGGCTCGGGGGTGAATGGGTAATCGGATTTTGGTCCAAATTTTAGGTTTGGACCAAGCCGGCCCTGGAGTTGACATTTGTTGACGTTTTTAATAATGACCCAAATTGAACCCTTTTTATTCGTGGGTATATCTTAAGGCTTATTTTGAATCGTTTGGTTGATAATTTGCTAAATTTGGTTAGCTCGGAGGCTTGTTTGAAAGGCAAAGTGGTTGAGCTTTGAGTTGGTCTTTGGAGCGAGGTAAGTGTCGTGGTTAACCTTGACTTGAGGAATTAGGACTTGTTTGCCTATTTGCTACATGTCTAAATGTTGGGTACAACATATATGTGAGGTGACGAGTACTTATGCATTGTTGTTGAGTTAAAGCATGCGGGTGGGACTTGTTCTTTAATTTGTTTCTTTTTTTGATCATGATATACATGTTTAGACTAGTTAATTACTAAATTGATCGTTCTTTCCATATTATGGGCTATCAGTGTTAATTGAGTATTGTTTCTGAAGTTGAGATTGGTATTGTGGAACCATTGTTGACGTAAGACTTGATCTTGCTTATTCTATCTCCCTATTGTTATATGTTCGTTGTTACGTGGTAAGGGAGAGTGTTAAAGTACGAAGGGTGATGTCATGTCGTGTTTGAGTATTTAAGTACGAAGGGTGATGCCATGTCGTATTTGAGAGTTAAAGCACGAAGGGATGTCGTGTCATATCTATTGTTTCAGGATGAAATTGAGAGTAAAAGAATGAAGGGTCATGTCATGTCGTATTTATCCTTTTATGGTGAGATTGAGAGTAGAAGTACGAAGGGTGATGCCGTGCCATTATTATTGTATCATGGTGAGGCTGAGAGTGAAAGCACGAAAGGTGATGCCGTGCAGTTTTTAATCATTATGTATATTTGTTTCATTTGCTGAAGGTTTATTGACTGTTCTATGTTATTATTCCCTATTGTAGTTACTGTATCCTGTATCCCCTTTTTGCATGTCACCTCCCAATAGTACTTGTTAATTCTTTATTTGTTGTTATATTTCTCTTATATTTTCGTCTGTACATGTTTAATTACGTGGGTGTTCAGTCATAGCCTCGTCACTACCTCATCGAGGTTAGGCCTGGTACTTACAGAGTATAGTGGGTCGGTTGTACTCATACTACATTCTGCATTTCTTGCACAGATTTTGGTACGGGTCCTATCTATACGTGAGATGTATCATCTCGGATTAGCATTTGGAGATTCGAGGTAGATCTGTTGGCGTCCGCAGACTTTGAAGTCCCCTTCCATTTCCCCCATTTACTGTTCTTTTCATTCGAGACAGTTGTATTTATTTCAAATCCTATTTGTAGAGACTCTAGAAGCTCGTGTACTTGTGACTCCAGATCCGGGTTGTACTTATTTATTATTGGTTTTTATGTCATTTCGTACTCCGTTTTATTTTCGTTTCGGTTTAATTGGTTTTACTTATTAAATTGATTAAAATTGGCTTAAAGATCCTCTAACATTGGCTTGCCTAGCAAGTGAAATATTAGGCGTCATCACGGTCCCGGGGGTGGGAATTCCGGGTCGTGACACGCTCTCAAACTTTTATATGCATGTTTTATGTGTATATATAACAAAGTAATTCTTCCTATTCGTCTAAATTTGGTGAATAAAATTATCAATATTTGTGCTGGTAGGAGGTAATAAGTACCCGATAAAATATTTGATATACGTGCAAACTGACCAGACACCACCATTATAAAATGATATTTATATAATAAAACATAGTAGATTAATAATTTCATACACAATATATCATAGTATGACACGAAAAAAATCAGGATTAAAAGAATGAAAACAACATAGATAGTACTTGTGAAAACAAATACAGCCTCAGACTTACCAGAAAAATTTCAGACCAGTTGGAGTCAGCGTTTCTTGAGAAAACAAAAAATAGCGACTCTAATATTTTACCCAAAAAAAAACTCTTTCAAATAATTACAAATATTATTTAAAGTATAAAATTATAAACTTGATCCATTCTTGAAATACATGGAATTAATTTGTGGGAGAATTCATGATATGGAAATATACGAATATAGTAGTTACAAGCTCAGTCCGTTATTGAAATACATGTAATTGTTCTCTAGGCAAAAATTCATGTTATGAAGAAAATTGCTCGTACAAAGACTATCTTAGTGTTTCGTGCAGAAAGTTCAGCCGACGAAACCATTCATATGGTAAGAGATGGACAAAGTTTTCCCATCTATGTGAGATTATAGTGTTGGAACTTCCAGAAAAGAAAATATTTCATATAATTAAAATTTTAACTTTCAAAGGCCTATATGGTAGGCATAACTTTCACGTCGGCCTATAATACTTTGCACAATTTAAATGAGGTAAGAATTTGTAGCCCTGAAATCTTTTAAATGAGGTAAGGATTTTATATAGGTGAAATCCAACTTTGATGTTTAAAATTCTAAATATAAGGCTTTCATACATAGATTAAATAAGGAAAGATTTAATAATTAAATTTTAGTTAAGTTTGAAATCTTAAATATCAGAAAAATAATTTAATTATAATTTTATCTTTTTAATGATAAAAAAGACAAATGATATTTCGCTAAGGGACTTCATATTTTAAGAGTAAATCTTATGGGTGGTCATTCAACTTTGTATTCATTACTCAAAAGTGACTTTTCTTTCTTTTGTTACGTAAAAATTATTCAATTTTGTGTTCATTACTCAAAAATCACTTTTCTTTCTTCGGAAAAGGGTCAAAACTGCCCCTAGACTATTGGAATTGGTACAATAATGCCCTCCGTCCACCTATTTTGAAAAACTTGCCCTCACTGTTTTTTTTTTCGGCTCAAGAATGCCCTTACGACTAACGGCCATGTTAGATAAAAAAATTAATTAATTTCCACGTGTCATAACGGAAAAAAGGTCAAAACTGCCCCTAGACTATTGGAGTTCGTAGAATAATACCGCACATCTCAAAAATCTACCCCCACCCCCTCCACCCTCCCCCCTCTTGCGTGTGTGCGTTCATATTCTTCTTGTTCTTCTCATCCTTTTTTTACCTTGCACTCTATTTGAATAATCACTACAAACATCATTAAAGTTTTATTTTCAGACAACCGAAATTTTTAATCACCAATACTTTACGTCATACAATTTTCACCTAAATATATGAACATTAACAGAGTGTCAATGGTAATGATCATTGAGCATTTGCAATATTTTTTGTTGTATATTTCCTGACAACTACTGTAAGCACGTGATTTTTGCCCTATATGAGAATTACTCCCAAAAAATTCAAAATAAAATGATTTTCCTTGGTGTGCAATTTTGAGAATTTTGTGACATTTTTGGATAATTATTTGTATTTGTCTGTGCATGTTTATTTGTTAAATTAATAAAAAAATACAAAAATATATCGCATTTTGCATGTAGGATTTAATTATACAATTGTTAGTAATTAAGTTTGGTTTACAAAAATTGAAAATTACAAAAAATAGGCATCTTTTGCATCTTTAGCATTTAATGTCCAAATATACAATTTTATGCTTAATTATTACTTAATTATGCGTTAATTGTTATTTGGAGTTAATTTGCGCTTTTATAACTTAATTTAGTTCTTAATAATAATTTAAGTATTTTTATAATTTAGTTTTAGAAAAATAAAAGATGAAAAGAGGGCAAAAATACAAAGAAAAATCGGATTGGGCCACTTCTTCAATTGTGAGCCACAGGCCCAAAAAATTGTCCAACCTTCTCATGACCCGGTCCACTTCAAACCGGGTCGACCCAATCCATAACCCAACACCCCCTATCTTGCATTTCAAAAAACAAAACAAAACAAAACAAAACAAAAAAAACCTAAAAAAAACTAAACTCATCCCATCCCCCCCCCCTCTCTATCTTCTTCTCCAAAAAAGCTCCAAACAAACCCATCAATGGCTGCCCTTCCCCCACCTCTTCTCCTTCACATACACACACACACAACCACGGCAACGCAACACACACACACCCGCTGCCCGTGTTTCTTCTTCTTCTTCAAGATCGCGAGGGTTTCTTCTTCTTCAAGTTCACGTTGATCGTTGCTTCTTCTTCTTCCTCACTTCATGCTGCTGCGTTTCCAGCTCCCATAGCTGTTGCCGCTACTTCGTCTTCTTCTCCGTCCAAATGAACCCTCGAGACTCCAGCTCCACCATCGCCCAACGACAACCATGAACGACCCCAAGAAACCGTAGTTGCCGCTGCATCGTCTGCTTCTTCTACTAATGTTGCGTCTGTTATGGCTGTTGCATGACTGCTTCGTCCAGCATCTACTGTTGTTGCCCGTCGAGCAGCTGGTTCGAAGCTTCCCCGTACTGCTGCTGCTCACGTTTTTGCGTTGCTGCTGCCCCGTCCGGCATCGCTTCCACTGCTGCTTCGCTTCACCTCCTTCAGTTGCTTCTTAGGATCGTCTTCGTCGTCATTTGTGCGAGTTTTGGTTGGGGTCGTCAAAACAGTCCATATGAGTTCGTCGTTCGTCAATCATTGTTCGTCGTTTCGATCCGGTTAGTGGGTTTTGAGTTTTATTTTTATCCATATTTCGTTTTGATATTTCTCGAAGCCAAAATCGGTAAATGTTTGATTCTTGTTTTGTTCGTTGGTCATCGTTTTGTTAAATTTTTAGTTTGTTCATGTGTTTTGTTGATTTAATTTTCAGACTTAAATGAAAATTTAATTAATTGTTTTTCAGTTTATTTCATGTTAATTTTATTTATTTTTGTAAAAAAGGAATTGTTAGTTTAAGTTTAATATTGTTAGATTTAGTTTAAATCGCTTGAATCCGTTGTTTGTTGTTAATATAGATTTAATTCGTATTCATTTTTTTTTAAGTTCATTTTTAATTCAGTGATTTAATGTGAAGTTATGTTTTGGTTTTTAATTTTTGGATCATGTATCTTTGTTATAATTTTGTTGGATTTAATTTAAAAAGATTAATTGATTATTTGAAGATTAGTGATTTGAATATGTTTATTTGTTTTTGTTTAAGTTTAATTTGAAGTTGAATAAAGCTTGTTTGTTATTGTTGTTGAATCTTTTCATTTATGCTCATACTTTGTTTGATTGATCTTGAATCCGAAATTAGTATAGTTTGATCTTCTTGTTTGTTGATTATCATTTTTTGATTATTTCTTCAGTTTGCTTCATGATTTTGTTTAGTTTTAATATAGGAATTGTTGGTTGTAAAGTTGTTAGATTTTAAGTTCAAATGATTATTGAATTTAGAAATCTGAATATATTTGTTTGTTGTTGTTGTTGTTGAATCTGAAAGTAGGTTTGTTTGTTGTTAAAGATGTTGTTCAATCAAGATAATTTTAGTTGTTTCTTTGTTGTTCATCATTTAGTTTGAATTTGTTGTTGAACATTGTTAGAAATTGATCATATTGGCTATATTTTGGTTAAGATTGATTAGGTGAATTGGTTATAGCTGATGGGGTAGTTTGGTAATTTGCAGTACGTTCAGGGGTAAAATGGTAATTGCAATAAGGTCGGAGGGGTAGTTTGGGAATTGAACATTTTGAATAATTCTTTATATTAAGCATGGGGGACAAAAGGTAATGGGGTGTAGGTGATATAATTGTTTAATATAATGGGGGACAAGACATAATGTAGTGGAGGGGAATATGGTAATTGTTTATGATAAGCATGGGGGATAAGATGTAATGGGGTGGGGTTGATATATTTGTTTAATTTAGTGGGATTAAAATGGGGATGAGTGGGAAGATAATGGGTTTGGTAGGAGAAAATGATTGTTTTATTAATTAATTAAAGGGTTTGGGATGGGATATAAATGAAAGGCTGGAATCAGATTTTGGGACAGACAGAAAAAAAAAAAGGACAGATAGGGAGAGAAAAAAAAAGAGCTGAATATTTAAGAGAGAGAAAAATTCCGAAAAATATTAAAACTTTCAAGAAAAAAAAGAAAAGAAAAAAATACAAATAAAAAAGGAGCTGGAAATTAGAAGAGAGAGTAGCACACACCTGATAAATATTCTGATATACGGGTTTAGAAATAAAGGTTTAAACATTAATTAGCCTTTCAAATCTGAAAATTCCCTTGGTTTCTGTCCGTTGTTTATTGTCGGTGTTTCTGGATTTTATTTTGATTTTCAAATCTGTCACTGGGATTTCTGTTGACGGGATTGCTGGTTATTATTGTTGTTGTTGTGTTACGTACTACGTGGCTGACTTTCTTCTTCTTATATTGACAATACCAGGTACACAACTGTAATTTTGGCCTTTTGTAAGCTGAAATGAAGAATGGAAGTTTAAATTTTTAATTTAGTTTTTTTTATTAATTGCATTTAGGTTATTTCATGTATTATTATTCTGTAAATCGCCGTCGTTTTGCATAATTAGGCATATTGTAGCGATGTATTAAATAGTGCTTTGCTTTAACCTGATTATTAGGTAGTATATATTTAAGCATGTTCATTACTAATTAAACTGTCAAATAATAAAAATAGAAGAAAATAACGTAAAATTGGCTTTATTAAATCAGTTTGGCAAAATTGATTAAGTTCCTTATTCATAAGGGTTTTAGTATCGCCAACGTTAAGTTAATCGGAATCATGTAGCTAAATTCAGTTAAAACATGAATTAATTTTGCGAATCATGTATTAGGACATGATTTGAATTAAAACAAGGTTAGTTAAGGTTAAATTATTTAGTTTTTAGAAATACGATTTAGTAATCAAGATTATTTCTAATTTTCAGTATTTGTAAATAATTAATTTCAATAGCTCAAGTCATCTAACAATATGATTTTAATTGACTATGGGATAACTAGTTTTCTTTTTAAAAAAAAAATATATTTGACAATTTCATGCTGTATTTATAATTATAATTTTAGTAATATTACTTTCTGTTAATGTTTGTTTTAAACTAGTATTTAATATGTTATTTTTAAGTAGGTAGAGATTGATTTTATATTAGTAATAATAAAAAGTAGTCATTAAAAGATATTCATAAAATAAGGGAGGATTTCGCTAAAAATAAATAAATATAAATAATACAAAAATTTGCAGGGTCCTCCAATCTTATTTACTTTTTTTTAAAAAAAAAAAAATTTTAGGCCATTTAGTAAATTTCACAGTCCTACCTAATAGTTTAATAACGCGTAGTATTTTGGCGCATATTTAATAAAGTTATTTTCTTAAATACGGGTGTGCATTTATGTAACCCAAATCCCGATCTTGACGAAGTCAAAATGCGTCAACAAATCACGTGTACACTGGTTGTGACGTGGTTCGAGATGTGTTTTCACGATGTTGCAATTCTTGTATAAAATAATAATAAGAATAATGATAAAAGCGGTTAAAAGATAAATTTGCACATAAGTTCATATTGTATTAAAAATCAGATAAATAAGCCAAATATAACAGTTGAGCGACCGTGCTAGAACCACGGAACTCGGGAATGCCTAACACCTTCTCCCGGGTTAACAGAATTCCTTATCCGGATTTCTGGTACGCAGACTGTAATATGGAGTCATTCTTTTCCTCGATTCGGGATTAAAATTGGTGACTTGGGACACCCTAAATCTCCCAAGTGGCGACTCTGAAATAAATAAATAAATCCCGTTTCGATTGTCCTTTAATTGGAAAAAACTCCTTCGCCCCTCGCGGGGACGGAAAAAGGAGGTGTGACAGCTCTGGCGACTCTACTGGGGATACGAACCCAGAATCTCTGGTTCAGGGTTCAAGAATTCGAGCTTAGAATAATTGTTATTATTTGGCTTTATTTATTTATTTAATTTTATTTACATATTTTGGCTTAAATGTGCTAATTAATTGCCTTTACCGCTTTGATATTATGTGAACCGTATATAAACTGTGCCGGAACCCTTCTCTTCTTACCTCCAGGGAGAAGCTCGCTGGTCGAGACTCCCTATTCTGTTAGTGTGAATACCTGAAATAAGAAAGAGGCTCGGATAAGTTACAAAGCCGGATGACCCCGCGGGTCCCCGGTACGTAGCCCCCTCCTCGACTCGAGTTGTCCGCTCGGGTAAGCCAGGTCTAGAACAAAGCCCAGTTTGAAACTTAGTAAAACATGACTTCATGCCGGATCCCTAGTAGGAAAACGCTTATTTGCATCACGTTGCATCTGACTTAGGGGACTCAACACAGGGGTTGGGTCCGTCTAGGACTAGCAACCTGAAATGTAAAGATCATCCTGCTGCATCCTGTTTGCTTTATGCATTTATTTGTTTTAGACTTGCATGCTGACCGGCTTTGGAAAATCAAAAATTTTGAAATTGTGAAAAAAAAGGACGAAGTAACAGTGTAGAGAATTAATTGCCTATATTTTTTTTTTTTTAAAATAGTTTGTATTACCATGAAAAAAAAAAGTTTTGTTTTTTTAAAATGATTTTTTTTATTTGTTTATTTATCTACAAAAATTCCAAAAAATAAATAATAAGGAGTCAGGCTATGCCATGTTGCAAAAATAGCCGAACATTCCCTAAAGGGGTGCTGGAAGGCTGACTTTGCATAAGCAACCACCTTTGTTTTTTTTTTACCTTTCGGCTGGTAAAATCCCTACAGCCTTAAAATCTTCATCCCTGAAGAGTCAAAAGGCCGTATTTAAAGAATCAATTTTTCTTTTCCTCAAAATTAGGAAATAGGAAAATTAGTTTTTGAGTCAAATAAAGATTTTGCTTTTTGTCTAAATCCCTTAATAAATGTGCAGAATTAGCACGATTAGGAATTCATCTGAGGCCATTGTAAATGGGATCCCTTCAGGCTTACGCATGTGGTGGAACGACTTAGAAGAATCAGGGCGAGATACAGTCAAGATGTACTTAGGAAACTTAGTTGGGTTACTGGACATTGTTCCAAGAGGGGACATTATAAGGGCGCTAATCTCATTCTGGGACCCAGCACACAATGTATTTCATTTCTCAGACTTTGAGCTCACACCGACACTGGAAGAGCTGGCAGGGTACATCGGGAGTCCCAAAGTCCCTATGAGAGAGCAGTATCTTATTGCACCAAGGACCGTGACCATACACAAATTTTTAGACACCGTGAAGATCCGCAGAGTTATACACAACCCAGAATTATCTGAAGGTTTTTGTAGTTTTGCATTCTTGTACGACAGATACGGTCATTTTGGAGGGTTCAACAATCCCGAGGGAAAGATTTGCAGCGGGGAAAACCAGCTGAAATGGGAAGGACATAGGTGTATTGCTTTCATGGTAGCCTTTCTGGGCCTTCTGATATTCCCTAGAAAAGACATGAAAATTAACATACAAGTCGCTGGGGTCGTCAGCACTTTGCTCAAGCAGAACAACAGCACTCTGGCGCCAATGATTATAGCAAACATCTTCCGCGCTCTCACTGTTTGCAAAACCGGAGGAGGTTTCTTTGAGGGTTGCAATGTACTACTGCAAATGTGGATGATAGAACACCTATGTCATCGCCCACAGTTCCTGAAATATGAGTCGTCACAAAAGACTTGTATAGAAGAGTTTTCCACAAGGGTCAATGGGTTTAGCCTGCCAGAAGGGGTCACCGAGTGGGTCACTTTGTTGCGTTCAGTCTCAGCAAACCAGATAGAATGGGCATTTGGGTGGCTACCCATAGATGAAATCATACACATGTCAGCCACCGAATCTCATTTGTTGTTGATGGGCCTCCAAAGTATCCAGCCTTACGCACCATACAGAGTGTTGAGACAGTTGGGGCGATACCAAATAGTCCCAAAGGAAGAGGATCTCAGTGGCCAGGTAATCGAAATCGGGCCTGGTGAGCAGTTCCATGAAGCAGTCGTTCGGAGAATCTGGAATGAATGCCAAACCCTGAAAGTAGATACTCGTGTACAAGACCGGGCCAAAGGTGAAGTATCGCCAAAATACCTCACATGGTACAGAAGAGAGCTTGAGCACCAGAGACCAACTAAGAGAGCTCACGTCCAAGACTTCGCAGAATCATCGCGACTACAATGGGGTTGGCTAGCAAAAGAGAAGGAATATCGGGACGAGATTGGCAAGTTAAAACAACAAATTGAGGAGCTAAAATACCAAAGCAGCTTGCAAATTGATGCTGATACAAGAGAGAAAAGCAAGTTGATTCAAGAGAACAAGGCCTTGAGAGCCCGAATCCGCCAAAACAGAAAGAATGCCGGCGACCAACAGAAAATTCGGTCCAGTGAAAGGTTGATAGCAGAGTTGAGGAGTCAGGTCAACAAAAGCCGCGAAGACTTGGAGAGATCCAAGGCTTGTATAACAAGAATGCGGGTCAGGTGGGCCAAAGTTACAGCAGCACGGAGAGAGCACCTATGGCAAGTAAAAAGGGACTACGAAATGAGTGTTGCGACATTGAGAGAGATAAACTCCATTCTCAATGATCGGGTCCTTAAACAAACCCGGGATTCTAGAATAGATAGAGAACGCTGCTATGAGTCAATAGCCCGGATGGAAGAACAAATGGAGAGGTTCCAAGATCAGCTCATTGACAATACTCGAATATTGGGACTAAAGAATCAACGGATAGAATAGTTGTGCATAGAGAGGGATAGAATCAGGGGTAGGATCAATGAGATAGGGCGCTATATCACCACGAAGTGCCTAACATGTGAAGAAATGCCACGTGCTATCCTTTTTGCCTCAGTCATGGGTTATGTCCACGGGATCATGGAGGAACTAAAAAGCTTGCAAAGAGGACTGACACCAAAGCCCGCGGAAAGGCCGAACGATGCCTCGCGGGCACCAAAATTCAAAGCTTTAATGTATCCCTAGCTCAATCTTGCACTTGTTTGAGTCTGTTGTCTACCCTTATGTTCTCTTCAAACGTTCTTAAAAAGAAAAGTATGGAGTCTGTATTTTTGTTCGTTTTTTTTATGATGGCTTGTAATAGCATATTTGAATAATAAAAGTTAAAATTGAGTCTTTATTTTTATGGCACGAACTACGCTTGGTCTGATTCGTGCGGGGTCACGATACATAGGCAATCTCTATAGGATTCGACCGTAATTATGAAAAAAAATAAGTCGGGATGATGCATGCGGTCAGAGCAAAAGCATGTTAGAAATGATTAACTGCCTAGGAGCATTGCATCCCCCTAACGTGCAATTACAATATCTGTTAAGACTCTAACACTGACAAGTTTGTTGTTTTTCCAATCAATATCAGTTAGTTGTTAGAGCGTACTGGCACCGTACCATTATCAGACAAGATCAAAAGGTCCTATACCAGAAAGCATGACTGGGTCAGACAACAGCGTTGAGTCAGAAAAAACGGCCAATCAGATGCTGAAGGAAGCCCTGGAGAAAATGGAAAAAATGAGGCTAGAAATGAATGAAATGCAGATAGCCTTAGCTAGAGCCCAGAAGGGGCAAGAACTACCCGTTACTCCTACCCTCCAACCAGTACACACGCCGGAATACCCCTCTCCCGGTCCTTCAACAAGTTTCCCAAGCCATCACTATTATCAGGGAAGAGAGGCTTATGATTCCCAAGCTCCACCACCCACTCAAAACCCTCCTCCACCAAATGTTCCCGTCTTTGTGGCACCTCCCCCAGCCCCATTGCACAGATCATCTAGTGAGCCACTGTTTCAGGCTCACGATACACAATATTACCCCCCTGAACTCACATTCAAAGCACCCGAGCCACATACCTATAATCCCCACTTTGAGGTCCCGGCGGAGATTGAAAAGCCGGCTAAGAGCCCAGAGCAGGACGAGGTGATGCGGAAATTTAAAAGCCTGGAGCAGTCCTTCAGGAACATACACGGGTTAGGCAACCAGGTCAGTGTGGCCTACAAGGATCTATGCCCTTTCCCTGATGTTCAATTACCTGCAGGGTTCAAAATGCCCAAGTTCGATTTGTACGAAGGGCATGGCTATCTTATGGCACATCTGCGGGGTTTTTGTAGCAAAATGAGAGGAGCAGGGGGCAAAGATGAGCTATTGATATCTTACTTTGGCCAGAGTTTGAGTGGGTCGGCACTGGAGTGGTATACAAGACAAGATCCAAGCAGGTGGTACACTTGGGATGATCTGGCACAGGCTTTCACAGGACACTTCCAATACAACCTGGAGATAGTCCCAGACCATCTCACATTGCTAAAGCTTGAGAAGAAACCCGGAGAGAGCTTCCAGGAATATGGGTTCCGATGGAAAGAGCAGGCAACCAGAGTTGATCCTCCAATGAGAGAAGGAGAAATGGTAGATTACTTTCTACAAACTCTCGAGCCGACTTACTTCGGTCACTTGGTGACATCAGTCGGCAAATCCTTCAATGAAGTGGTGAAAATGGGAAGTATGATAGAAGAGGGACTTAAGTCCAATAAGATCCTGAGTTACTTGGCAATTAAGGTAACAACTCAGGCCATTCAGAGCGGCACGGGAGGTGCGCTCGAAAAGAAAAGAAGAGAGGAGGTCACTACAGTAGAGGCGGGCAATTGGTCCAGATCTAAAGGCCTTTCCCCTCATTACCAACCCAAACCCCATCATCTAAACTACCCACACAATCCATACAACCCTCCACAACCCTACTACCCACCACAAGAACAACATTTTTCCATACATCACGCCCAAACTTACACCCAACCTCCGGCTCATCCACAATGGTGTGTACCGGCTCCCCAACATACATATCTACCTCCACAAAGCACATATCCACCACCGAGGGCCTACACGAATCCTTCAGGGTCAAACTTCCGTGGAAATCAGGCTTTCAGAAACGAAAGGATGCAGAAGCCAAGAACATTCACTTCGTTGGGAGAGACCTATACTATTCTGTTTCACAAGTTGAAGCAGATAGGCCTACTAAATCCTATTGAAACCAAATTGCCAAATCCCCTTCCTAGAAATCTGGACCATTCAGTGAGCTGCGAATATTGTTCGGGTGCTCCCGGGCACGATACTGAGAAATGTTGGAAGCTAAAGACTATTATACAAGATCTTATTGACACAAATAGGATCGAGGTTCAGGCACCAGGGGCCCCCAACATCAATGGAAATTCGTTACTGGTGCACCATGAAACCCACATGATCGAATTAGTGCACGAGGGAGGGAAACCAAAAACACCCTCACAAACGGTAATGATGATTCGCGCCAGTACTAATGAAGAGTCAACCACTGGAAAGGTAGTGGTACAGTCGGGAAAGGTATATGACAAGCCCTTTGTGATAGCAGGGAAAGGGCCATCCATTACTGCGAAGAGGCCAGAGTCAGTCAGAGCAGTGTTGTAGGGAGTAACAAACAAACCAAGGTTGGTAGTAAAAGGGGTCCATGTGGGACCAGTTGTTATCAAGCCAGTCATACAGTTGCCGATAACAAGTGAGAAGGTTGTGCTGTGGAGCTACAGTCAAGTGACGGTGACGCATAAGGGGAAGGAGGTTGTAGAAGACGTATGCGAGGCACAAGGGTTAACTCGATCGGGAAGGTGTTTTGCTCCCACAGAGTTGAGAAGAGTCAATCTTGAAACAATAAAGAAACCTGTAACAGAGGAAGAGGCAGAGGAATTTTTGAAGAAGATGAAGGCGCAGGATTACTCAATTATAGAGCAATTGAGAAAGACCCCAGCCCAGATTTCGATGTTATCCTTGTTAATCCATTCAAACGATCACTGTCAGGCCTTAATGAAGATTCTGAACGAGGCCTATGTTCCGGACAAGCTCTCAGTGAACCATTTGGAGAAAGTAGCGCACAAGATCTTTGAAGTAAACCGAGTGACATTCTCTGATGATGAGTTACCGGTAGAGGGTACTGAGCACAACAAAGCACTCTATCTGACGGTAAAATGCGAAGAATCGGTGGTCACTCGAGCATTAATTGATAACGGGTCAAGTGCCAATATCTGTCCTTTGGCCACTCTCAACAAGCTAAAGGTTGCTGATGACAGGATCCACCAGAACAGTGTCTGCGTCCGAGGTTTTGATGGAGGCGGCATTAACATAGTAGGTGATATCGTACTGGAACTAACCATTGGTTCAGTCGAGTTCACCATGGAATTTCAAGTAATAGATGTGGCAGTGTCGTACAATCTTTTGTTGGGTTGACCATGGATCCATGCAGCTAAGGCAGTACCTTCTACACTACATCAAGTGGTCAAATTTGAATGGGATAGACAAGAGATTGTGATACATGGGGATGATGGCACACACGCCATCAGTGATGCTATTGTGCCCTTCATAGAAACCGACAATGATAAGGGCCCGTGGGTCTATCAGGTTTTTGATGCAGTCTCGGTAGACAAAATTCCTGAGGGTGAGGGCCTTCCACTTCCCAGAATCACAGCTGCAGCCTTCATGATAGCAGCAGAAATGTTGAATAATGGGTTTGTACCAGGGAAAGGTCTGGGGGTTGATTTGCAGGGAATGATCCAGCCAGTTTCTTTGCCCAAGAACCTGGAAACTTTTGGGTTAGGATTCAAGCCTACCGCAGCGGATGTGAAGCGAGCCCGCAAATTGAAGAAAAGAGTTTGGGTCCTTCCTAAACCAGTCCCACGCCTGTCCAGATCATTTGTCAAAGCAGGATGCAAAAAGTTGCCAGTCCCGGAAGTTCTTGGACCTCTGATGGTGCCAAACGGAGATTTGAATGAATGCTTTGGAAGAGTGTTTGCCGACGTCAACATGATAGAAGCTGGAGAGGGCTCCAGTAAGGCAGACATACAGTTTGTGGGTCCCAAAGTCAAGGTCAACAATTGGATGGCTACTCCTCTTCCTACTTGGAGGGAGTCTTGGTAGTTGATTCTGATTTTCCTTTTCTGTTTTCTGGATTATTCCAGGGCTGTAATCCAGATTTCTTTTTATTATATCGAATACAGTGTGAAGCCTTGTTATCCCATAAATAAAACAAAAAGTTTCTTCTTTATTTCTTATCTTATTTTCTTATTATTTTAATTTTGTTTATTTCGTTTCTTTTTCTGAACAGTTCTTTTCATACTGGTTCTAATGACATGGCATGCATAATGGATCTTCAACCTAGTCTAAAAGATCAATCTGATTCCGAGCTAACCATACAAGAGGTCGATTATGATAATGAATCGGAATACGATGAGGATGAAGCATTCGAGGAGGTAAACAGGGAGTTAAGCCAGTTTGAAGAAAAATACAAACCCAACTTAAATGACACAGAAGCCATCAATTTAGGGGATGCCGGCGATATCAGAGAAACTAAAATAAGCATCCACATTGCACCAAATATCAGGGAGGAATTGATCAAAACACTTATTGAATTCAAAGATGTTTTTGCATGGTCATATGATGACATGCCGGGGTTAAGCACAGATTTAGTGGTTCATAAATTGCCCACTGACCCGGCATGCCCTCCCGTCAAGCAAAAATTGAGGAAGTTCAAAACGGATATGAGTGTGAAGATTAAAGAAGAAGTAACCAAGCAGCTGCAAGCAAAGGTTATTCGTGTCACTCGATATCCTGATTGGTTGGCTAATGTGGTGTCGGTACCAAAGAAAGATAGAAAGATCAGGGTGTGTGTCGATTACCGCAATCTGAATAGGGCAAGCCCTAAAGACAACTTTCCTTTACCCAACATCCATATCTTGATCGACAATTGTGCCGGACATGAGATCGGATCTTTTGTGGATTGCTATGCTGGGTATCATCAGATACTGATGGATGAGGAAGATGCGGAAAAGACAGCCTTCATTACGCCGTGGGGAACTTATTGCTATCGGGTAATGCCATTTGGTTTGAAGAATGCTGGGGCAACGTACATGAGAGCAATGACCACTGTGTTTCATAACATTATCCACAAAGAAATCGAAGTGTACGTAGATGATGTGATCATAAAGTCCAAGCATCAGGAAGACCACGTAGCAGACCTAAGGAAGTTCTTTCAAAGACTTAGAAGGTATGATATTAAGCTCAACCCGGCCAAATGTGCATTTGGTGTTCCACCTGGGAAGCTTTTGGGATTCATCGTCAGTCGGCGAGGTATTGAACTGGATCCATCAAAGATCAAATCTATCCAAGAGTTGCCACCGCCAAAGAACAAGACAGAAGTAATGAGTCTGTTGGGAAGATTGAATTACATCAGCAGATTTATTGCTCAACTCACAGCAACCTGTGAACCCATTTTTCGGCTGTTAAAGAAGGATGCTGCAATAGGATGGACGGCGGAATGTCAGGAGGCATTCAACCAGATCAAAGAATATTTATCAAATCTACCTGTATTGGTTCCCCCTGAGTCGGGAAGACCGTTAATTCTTTATCTAACGGTCTTGGAGAATTCTTTTGGTTGCGTGTTGGGGCAACACGACATTACAGGAAGAAAAGAGCAAGCCATCTATTATCTCAGCAAGAAGTTTACAGTATATGAGGTTAAGTACACTCAACTCGAGAAGACATGATGCGCCCTAACCTAGGTGGCCCAGAAGTTGAAACATTATTTATCCTCATATACTACTTATCTCATTTCCCGTTTGGATCCGTTAAAGTATATTTTCCAGAAGCCCATGCCCACAGGGAGGTTAGCAAAATGGCAAATATTACTCACGGAGTTTGACATCGTCTACGTGACGAGGATAGCCATGAAGGCCCAAGCGTTGGCAGATCACTTGGCTGAGAATCCTGTTGATGAAGAAAACGAGCCGTTGAGGACGTATTTTCCTGACGAGGAAGTAATGAATATAGATGACTTGGATTTACCTGAGGAACCAGGTTGGAAGCTTTTCTTTGATGGAGCCGCAAATGCGAAGGGAGTTGGAATAGGAGCAGTGCTTATTTCTGAAACAGGATATCATTATCCTGTTACAGCTCAACTGTGTTTCTATTGTACCAACAACATGGCTGAGTATGAGGCATGCATTTTGGGTTTGCGATTAGCGGCAGACATGGATGTCTAGGACATTTTGGTCTTAGGGGACTCAGACCTCCTGGTGCATCAAATTCAGGGTGAATGGGAAACACGGGATTTGAAGCTCATACCATATCGACAATGTTTGCACGATCTGAGCAAGCGATTTCGATCAGTGGAGTTCAGACACATCCCAAAAGTTCACAATGAGGTCGCCGATGCATTGGCCACTTTAGCATCAATGTTGCATTACCCAGACAAAATTCATGTTTACCCGTTGCACATCCAGGTTTATGATCAGCATGCCTATTGCAACATGATAGAGGAAGAAGTGGATGGCGAGCCATGGTTTTATGACATCAAAAAGTACCTCAGGATGGGGGTATACCCAGAGCGGGCCACCGGAGATAAAAAAAGAGTCATTCGGTGATTATCAAATGGTTTCTTCCTCAGTGGGGGAGTGTTGTACAAAAGAACCCCAGATTTGGGATTGCTGAGATGTATAGATATCAGTCAAGCCATGACAGTTATGATAGAGGTACATGCTAGAGTTTGTGGGCCACATATGAGCGGATATGTATTGGCGAAGAAGATTCTTCGAGCAGGATATTATTGGCTCACTATGGAGCATGATTGTATCAGTTTCGTAGGAAAATGCCATCAGTGTCAGATACACGGCGATCTGATTCATTCTCCACCAACGGAATTGCACACAATGTCAGCACCATGGCCATTTGTGGCATGGGGCATGGATGTCATTGGGCCTATTGAGCCGACAGCTTCGAACGGTCACAGGTTCATTCTGGTGGCCATCGACTATTTTACTAAGTGGGTTGAAGCCAAAACTTTCAAGTCAGTAACCAAGAAGGCAGTAGTGAATTTTGTCCATTCCCATATCATCTGTAGATTTGGGATCCCGAAAGTGATAATCACGGATAATGGTGCTAATCTTAACAACAATTTGGTGAAAGAAGTATGTGAACAGTTTAAGATTACACACCGTAATTCCACACCTTATCGTCCCAAGGCAAATGGAGTTGTTGAAGCGGCCAACAAGAACATCAAGAAGATACTGAGGAAGATGGTAGAAGGATCCAGGCAATGGCATGAAAAATTACCATTTGCATTGTTGGGTTATCGCACTATCGTCCGGACTTCAGTAGGTGCAACCCCTTATTTGTTAGTATATGGAACTGAAGCAGTAATACCGATGGAAATTGAAATTCCATCCCTTCGGATTGTCGCCGAGGATGAGATTGATGATGATGAGTGGGTCAAAACCCGTTTGGAACAGTTGAGCTTGATTGATGAAAAGAGATTGGCAGCTGTATGTCATGGCCAGTTATATCAAAGGAGAATGGCAAGAGCCTACAACAAGAGGGTGCGCCCCATAAAATTTGAAGTGGGGCAACAAGTGTTGAAACGAATCCTGCCACACCAAGCAGAAGCAATGGGCAAGTTCGCCCCGAATTGGCAAGGGCCATTCATTGTAACCAGAGTATTGTCCAATGGCGCCTTATGTTTAACAGATGTTGAAGGAAAATGCGTCGACATGGCTATCAATTCCGACGCAGTTAAGAGATATTATGTATGATCTCTTTTGATTGTAATTGTCATTTGTTTGTGGTTGGCATTTATCGGAGAATGAAATGACGGAGGCAATTCTTTCTTTTATCCAAACACCTTAACCTTTGCTTACCCTTTTGAGCCTTATTTATTCTTTCATATCCCTCTTTTGGAGTCACTAATTAAAATAAAAGATAAAAAGAAGGAAAAACAATAATAAAGACAAAAGAAAATCACAAGAAAAACAAAGGAAATGGGAACTACGTTTGACCTGATTCCTCAAAGAAGGATACGTAGGCGCCTCACGGCTCGGTCATAGTATAACAAAAAATAAGAATCCCCAAGCAAGAAAAACTGGGGCAAAAGTTGTGTTTATAATTTTGGGAAAGAAAGTTTGATTCCAAGAGTTGTAATGTTTTACCCGTCAAAATTATTCTGAGCTTTCTGATAGCCTTTTCTTTTAACCCCACACAAAAATCCCTATTGATGTCCAAAAAAGACCTCCGGATCAGTATTCGAGAAGTGCCAAGTTCATGCATGTGGAAGTCGGGAACAACACTCTGATCCCTAGCAGAGAAGAGGATCATAAACTGGAAATGAACTGATAGCCAAAAGAATTCCCAACAAAGAGCGTCATATCGACAAATGCTCCAGTCCCCAACTGAAAAATAAAATAAAATGAGAGAGTCTTATTGGTGAAAACCTTCACAGGCACCATGAGGCGATGGGAGTTAAGAGAAATGAGAGAGTCTTATTAGTGAAAACCCCTCGAAGGGCACTATGAGGCGACAAGGCGAAATTGGCGGAGAAGGTCCACCTTTGTCAAAAGTTGAGTATTTATTTATCCCCAGCGAGATGAGGCCATCCGAAAAATTGATTGATACAAATAGACTGGGTTGATCAATCCGGAATGCACGACATGATAGTTGGGATTGATTATATCATTCAGATAAGTTCTGTTCTTTTCTTTTTCCCCAACGTTTATTCAGAAAGACTTCTTTTTCTATCTTTAAAATTATCACTCTTTCATTTCTTGGTTTAAAAGATTTTATTTCCCCAGTAGTTTATTTTTAAAAAGGATTTTCAGAGTTTACTACCAATTGACAAAATGGTGAATGGCGAAATGCGAAAAGGACAAGCCAAAGATAAGGCGACAAAGCGAAAGGAAGTTTGTCGCAAGACCAAATGATGAATGGGTCTAGATCCCAAGAGGCCCAAATTTCCAAGGGAATTTATGGATCAAATTCCAAGATGGTCGGACGACACAGAGTGTGAAAGGAAGAGAAACAACAACCATCCCCGACGGGAATATCAGCCCCAACAATCAATATTCTCCCCAGCAAGTTTTATAGCAATGCAAGGAAAAGAAAAGGGAAAAGCCATCCTCAGCAGAAATGGCACGACCACTCGCCCCATTTTAAACAAATAAATTTTTCTTTGATTTGAAACAGGGAAAGGAAATATTATTGACCGTAGGAAGACAGGGTCGCAAAGAAGATTATCAAACTGGGGCAGAAAATTTTTTCTCATTACGAAAATTTTCTTAAAATCAGACAGTCATTTGGGAAAGAGAAAAGATAACACAAGTGTTGAAGGAAGGAAAATCCCCAGCAGTATACGAGAAGGGAGATACAAGTTTTAAGAGAAAAACAATCTTGGAAGAAGCAAGATAATCAGTATCATCCCCACCATTGTTAAAAGGAGAAAGATAATCTCCAGCAGTGTTATTCCCGACAGGTTTCAGGGAAGTGAAAGCACCAGCTTTAAAGGAAATAGTCTTTAAGGAAGGAAAATGACACATTGATAAAATAAAATATCGATTTTATCCCCAGCAATTTTCAGAGGAATGAAACACCAATTTTGAAGGAAGCATTTGAAGAAGTCAGGAGCCCGCCTGGAGAATAGAGGTGATAGAATTTAAGAAGTTGTTGAAGTCAGGAGCCCGCCTGGAGAACGGAGGTTGATATATTGAAGAAGTCAGGAGCCCGCCTGTAGAACGGAGGTTGTTAAATTTTAAGTTGAAGAAGTCAGGAGCCCGCCTGGAGAATGGAGGTGATGAAATTATTGAGAAAGTTGAAGAAGTCAGGAGCCCGCCTGGAGAACAGAGGTTGTTATATTTATTTTTTTAGTTGAAAAGTCAGGAGCCCGCCTGGAGAATGGAGGTGTTATTTTTAAGGAGTTGTTGAAGTCAGGAGCCCGTCTGGAGAATGGAGGTGATAAAATTTTGAAGAGGTTGAAGAAGTCAGGAGCCCGCCTGGAGAACGGAGGTTGTTATATTTTAAAAAAAAAGTTGTTGAAGTCAGGAGCCCGCTTGGGGAATGGAGGTGTTATTTTTAAGGATTGAAAAAGTCATCAGGAGCCCGCCTGTAGAACGGAGGTCGTTATATTTAAGTTGAAGAAGTCAGGAGCCCACCTGGAGAATGGAGGCTGAATTATTTTGAGAAAGTTGGAGAAGTCAGGAGCCCGCCTGGAGAATGGAGGCTGAATTATTTTCAAAGTTGGTGAAGTCAGGAGCCCGCCTGGAGCATGAAGGTGTTAAAATTTTGAGGAAGTTGTTGAAGTCAGGAGCCCGCCTGTAGAACGGAGGTCGTTATATTTAAGTTGAAGAAATCAGGAGCCCGCCTGGAGAATGGAGGCTGAATTATTTTGAGAAAGTTGGAGAAGTCAGGAGCCCGCCTGGAGAATGGAGGCTGAATTATTTTCAAAGTTGGAGAAGTCAAGAGCCCGCCTGGAGCATGAAGGTGTTAAAATTTTGAGGAAGTTGTTGAAGTCAGGAGCCCGCCTGCAGAACAGAAGAGTACATTTCAAGATCAAACAGAAGTCAGTAATGAGGGGGAGTACAACAAAGATCCCCAACATAACAATCTTTAATGTAGGAAGCAGTGTCCCCAGCAGACAGAACGGAATAATAAAACTTATGCTCAAAAAGGCAAAAGGCCAGTGTCATCCCCAGCAGTTTTCAAAAGAAAGGCACCAGAGGGAACACAAACCGACAAGAAAGCAAGGAAACCAGAGAAAGGGAAAGACAGATAAGATTTTGTAATTCTTAGTTTAGTATAGCTTCTTATTTTCTTTTAGCACGGTGTAATAAGGAGATCAGCAAGCAGTAGCAACAGCATGCAGCAGCAGTAATAACCAAGTTATAGTTCCATGGTAGTCCTAGCTACCAAAACTTCCCGAACTACATTGACATGATTCCTGTTTAGCCCAGGATATGTAGGAAACCTCTGAAGCAAAGGTTCGGTCAAATTTTTTTTACAAAAAAAAAATGCTTCATACAGAGTACTCGGATGGGCAAAAATCGCTCACTTTATCTTTGCACGAAAATCCTTCTTGTCTTCGGGCAAAGAGGGGCAGTTGTAAGCACGTGATTTTTGCCCTATATGAGAATTACTCCCAAAAAATTTAAAATAAAATGATTTTCCTTGGTGTGCAATTTTGAGAATTTTGTGACATTTTTGGATAATTATTTGTATTTGTCTGTGCATGTTTATTTGTAAAATTAATAAAAAATACAAAAATATGTCGCACTTTGCATGTAGGATTTAATTATACAATTGTTAGTAATTAAGTTTGTTTTACAAAAATTGAAAATTACAAAAAATAGACATCTTTTGCATTTTTAGCATTTAATGTCCAAATATACAATTTTATGCTTAATTATTACTTAATTGTGCGTTAATTGTTATTGGGAGTTAATTTGCACTTTTATAACTTAATTTAGTTCTTAATAATAATTTAAGTATTTTTATAATTTAGTTTTAGAAAAATAAAAGAAGAGAAGAGGACAAAAATACAAAGAAAAATCGGATTGGGCCACTTCTTCAATTGTGAGCCACAGGCCCAAAATATTGTCCAACCTTCTCATGACCCGGTCCACTTCAAGTCGGGTCGACCCAATCCATAACCCAACACCCCCTATCTTGCATTTCAAAAAACAAAACAAAACAAAACAAAAACCTAAACTCATCTCATCCCCTCCCCCTCTCTATCTTCTTCTCCAAAAAAGCTCCAAACAAACCCATCAATGGCTGCCCTTCCCCCGCCTCTTCTCCTTCACATACACACACACACACAACCACGGCAACGCAACACACACACACCCGCTGCCCGTGTTTCTTCTTCTTCTTCAAGATCGCGAGGGTTTCTTCTTCTTCAAGTTCACATTGATCGTTGCTTCTTCTTCTTCCTCACTTCATGTTGCTGCGTTTCCAGCTCCCATAGCTGCTGCCGCTACTTCGTCTTCTTATCCGTCCAAACGAACCCTTGAGACTCCAGCTCCACCATCGCCCAGCGACAACCATGAACGACCCCAAGAAACCGTAGTTGCCGCTGCATCGTCTGCTTCTTCTACTACTGTTGCGTCTGTTATGGCTGTTGCGTGACTGCTTCGTCCAGCATCTACTGCTGCTGCCCGTCGAGCAGCTGGTTCGAAGCTTCCTCGTACTGCTGCTGCTCACGTTTTTGCGTTGCTGCTGCCCCGTCCGGCATCGCTTCCACTGCTGCTTCGCTTCACCTCCTTCAGTTGCTTCTTAGGATCGTCTTCGTCGTCATTTGTGCGAGTTTTGGTTGGGGTCGTCAAAACAGTCCATATGAGTTCGTCGTTCGTCAATCATTGTTCGTCGTTTCGATCCGGTTAGTGGGTTTTGAGTTTTATTTTTATCCATATTTCGTTTTGATATTTCTCGAAGCCAAAATCGGTAAATGTTTGATTCTTGTTTTGTTCGTTGGTCATCGTTTTGTTAAATTTTTAGTTTGTTCATGTGTTTTGTTGATTTAATTTTCAGACTTAAATGAAAATTTAATTAATTGTTTTTCAGTTTATTTCATGTTAATTTTATTTATTTTTGTAAAAAAGGAATTGTTAGTTTAAGTTTAATATTGTTAGATTTAGTTTAAATCGCTTGAATCCGTTGTTTGTTGTTAATATAGATTTAATTCGTATTCATTTTTTTTAAGTTCGTTTTTAATTCAGTGATTTAATGTGAAGTTATGTTTTGGTTTTTAATTTTTGGATCATGTATTTTTGTTATAATTTTGTTGGATTTAATTTAAAAAGATTAATTGATTATTTGAAGATTAGTGATTTGAATATGTTTATTTGTTTTTGTTTAAGTTTATTCGAAGTTGAATAAAGTTTGTTTGTTATTGTTGTTGAATCTTTTCATTTATGCTCATACTTTGTTTGATTGATCTTGAATCCGAAATTAGTATAGTTTGATCTTCTTGTTTGTTGATTATCATTTTTTGATTATTTCTTCAGTTTGCTTCATGATTTTGTTTAGTTTTAATATAGGAATTGTTGGTTGTAAAGTTGTTAGATTTTAAGTTCAAATGATTATTGAATTTAGAAATCTGAATATATTTGTTTGTTGTTGTTGTTGTTGAATCTGAAAGTAGGTTTGTTTGTTGTTAAAGATGTTGTTCAATCAAGATAATTTTAGTTGTTTCTTTGTTGTTCATCATTTAGTTTGAATTTGTTGTTGAACATTGTTAGAAATTGATCATATTGGCTATATTTTGGTTAAGATTGATTAGGTGAATTGGTTATAGCTGATGGGGTAGTTTGGTAATTTGCAGTACGTTCAGGGGTAAAATGGTAATTGCAATAAGGTCGGAGGGGTAGTTTGGGAATTGAACATTTTGAATAATTCTTTATATTAAGCATGGGGGACAAAAGGTAATGGGGTGTAGGTGATATAATTGTTTAATATAATGGGGGACAAGACATAATGTAGTGGAGGGGAATATGGTAATTGTTTATGATAAGCATGGGGGATAAGATGTAATGGGGTGGGGTTGATATATTTGTTTAATTTAGTGGGATTAAAATGGGGATGAGTGGCAATATAATGAGTTCGGTAGGAGAAAATGGTTGTTTTATTAATTAATTAAAGGGTTTGGGATGGGATATAAATGAAAGGCTGGAATCAGATTTTGGGACAGACAGAAAAAAAAGGACAGATAGGGAGAGAGAAAAAAAGAGCTGAATATTTAAGAGAGAGAAAAATTCCGAAAAATATTAAAACTTTCAAGAAAAAAAAAGAAAAGAAAAAAATACAAATAAAAAAGGAGCTGGAAATTAGAAGAGAGAGTAGCACACACCTGATAAATATTCTGATATACGGGTTTAGAAATAAAGGGTTAAACATTAATTAGCCTTTCAAATCTGAAAATTCCCCTGGTTTCTGTCCGTTGTTTGTTGTCAGTGTTTCTGGATTTTATTTTGATTTTCAAATCTGTCACTGGAATTTCTGTTGACGGGATTGCTGGTTATTATTGTTGTTGATGTGTTACGTACTACGTGGCTGACTTTTTTCTTCTTATATTGACAATACCAGGTACACAACTGTAATTTTGGCCTTTTGTAAGTTGAAATGAAGAATGGAAGTTTAAATTTTTAATTTAGTTTTTTTTTATTAATTGCATTTAGGTTATTTCATGTATTATTATTCTGTAAATCGCCGTCGTTTTGCATAATTAGGCATATTGTAGCGATGTATTAAATAGTGCTTTGCTTTAACCTGATTATTAGGTAGTATATATTTAAGCATGTTCATTACTAATTAAACTGTCAAATAATAAAAATAGAAGAAAATAACGTAAACTCGCAATCATGTAATTAATTAGGACTGTCTACCGTTTTCAATTGATAGAGACGAACACGACAAGAAACGTAGTTGCTATAGGATATCCTTTTAAAATAAGAACGAGATGAGCCTCGATGAAAATAAACAAAACACGCAGATGCGGGGCCCTTGTTAAATGTAAATCATTGAAGCATTTAGTTTCCCGGACGGGTTGTTTAGCAAATCTCACAACCTTCCTAAAATGACAACACGTTAGTCTCTTTAGGATACGCTTTAATAAACTTTACCTTCTTAAACTCGGGTGCACATTTATGTGACCCAAATCCAAATCTCGACGGATTCGAAATGCCTCTCTAATCACGGGTACATTGACTGTGACGTGGTTCGAGATGCATGTCCATGACGTTGCAAATTCATTAGAAATAAAGAACGAGGTGAGCCTCGCCAAATAAAAATACAAATTGCGGGGCCCTCAATAAATATTGCTTTAAAAATTGTTTAGGCTTCGGGATGGACCGTTTAGTAAAATTCCACGGTCCTACCCAAAATAAATACGCTAGTCGCTTTAGGCGCGCCTTTAATAATTTAATTTCCTTAAACTCGGGTGCACATTGATGTGACCCAAATCCAAATCTCAACGGAGTCAAAGTGTGTCGACGACCACGGGTACATTGATTGTAACGCGGTTCGAGATACATTTTCACAACGTTGCAATTCTTGATAAAAACAGTAAATGATAAAAGCGGTTAAAAGTTAAATTTTGCACATAAGTTCACACTTGTATAAAATCAGATAATCAAGCCGAATATAACAGTTGAGCGACCGTGCTAGAACCACGGAACTCGGGAATGCCTAACACCTTCTCCCGGGTTAACAGAATTCCTTATCCGGATTTCTGGTACGCAGACTGTAATATGGAGTCATTCTTTTCCTCGATTCGGGATTAAAATTGGTGACTTGGGACACCCTAAATCTCCCAAGTGGCGACTCTGAAATAAATAAATAAATCCCGTTTCGATTGTCCTTTAATTGGAAAAAACTCCTTCGCCCCTCGCGGGGACGGAAAAAGGAGGTGTGACAACTACGCATCCAATTTTGATTATACCAATGTTTTATTTGGTCTCTGCTCGGACCTCGACCCTTTTCTTCTTCATTGGCTCATCATAGTCTGAACATCCGATCATGTCCATAAATTAAGCTATTGTACGAAGATACTCTTTAGGTTATATCAACACCGTCAATTTTAAAGAGACGGTTAAATCAAGAGAAATATTTGAGATCATATGCCTGAGAATATGAGAGAATACGACTTATTGGTGAATGTGACTGTAATAAATACTTGATTGAGCTTATTGTATGAAGCAATAAAGTGTAGTAAGAGCCCATCAATTTTTCTTACTACACTTTACTGCTTCATACAATAAGCTCAATCAAGTGTTTATTAATATAGTCACATTCACCAATAAGTCGTATTCTCTCATATTCTTAGGCATATGATCTTAAATATTTCTCTTGATTTAACCGTCTCTTTAAAATTGGCGGTGTTGATATAACCTGAAGAGCATCCTCGTACAATAGCTTAATTTATGGACATGATCGGATGTTCAGACTATGATGAGCCAATGAAGAAGAAAAAGGTCGAGGTCCGAACAAAGACCAAATAAAACATTGGTATAATTAAAATTGGATGCGGAGTTGTCAGGAAATATATAAAAAAAATATTGCAAATGCTCAATGATCATTACCATTGACACTCTGTTAGTATTCATATATTCAGGTGAAAGTTGTATGACGTAAAGTATTGATGACTAAAAATTTTGGTTGTCTGAAAATAAAACTTTAATGATGTTTGAAGTGATTATTCAAATAGAGTGCAATGTCAAAAAAAGGATGAGAAGAACAAGAAGAATATGAACGCACACACGCAAGAGGGGGGAAGGGGGGGTGGGGGGAGAGATTTTTTGAGATGGGGGGTATTATTGTACGAACTCCAATAGTCTAGGGGCAGTTTTGACCTTTTTCCGTTATGACACATGGAAATTAATTAAAAAAAATTTATCTAACATGGTCGTTAGTCGTAAGGGCATTTTTGAGTCGAAAAGATAACGGTGAGGGCGATTTTTCAAAATAGGTGGACGGAGGGCATTATTCTACCAACTCCAATAGTCTAGGGGTAGTTTTGACCCTTTTCCGTACTTTCTTTTATTACACAAAAATTATTTTAGTATGCTCTAGTTATCACAATAGTCACTTTAATTTGACCAAATTTTACAA
Organism: Nicotiana sylvestris; assembly: GCF_000393655.2. Classification (NCBI taxonomy): domain Eukaryota; kingdom Viridiplantae; phylum Streptophyta; class Magnoliopsida; order Solanales; family Solanaceae; genus Nicotiana; species Nicotiana sylvestris. The sequence continues at coordinate 137,540,717 of NC_091062.1, forward strand.
ACCTTTCACCTGAAAAGTCTATAATGCCCTTGACATTAAAAATCCTCTCATTTATAGAACACCTTCTATATTATAGTATATAATATACTTTTACCCAGGTATTTTACTTATAATTAAATAACTTAATATTTTTTTATTTATATTCGTACATTTAATTTTCTTCTTAATATTAATTTTAAAATATATAAGTAGCATTATTAAATTTGTTAGTAACATCACCGTGAACAAATCTCAAGTCCGTGTTCTTAACCATGCTTAATGAAAAAATTTATAAAATCAAAGCTCACTGATTTATCAGCCAAACCACACCCATTAATCCAATAAATAAAATACTTACATTTAGCACAATGGCACATCGGATTAATACTTTCAAATAAATAATATTAACAGATAAAGCTTTAAAAAAGTTAATGTTAAACATAAATATCTTTGAAACTTTTTCTAAAATTCTTATTAAAATATGTTCATGTATGAATATGATTGAACAAATTGAGTGCCATGGAAAAATTAAATATATGGATATATTATAAAAAATAATAAATAAAATAATATAAAGTTATTTTAATTATAAGTAAAATACCTAGATGAAAATATATTAAATCGTATGTAATATAGAAGGTGTTACATAAATGAGAGGATTTATAATCTCAAGGGCATAATAGACCTTTCAAGTAAAAGTATTATAAAATCTGGCCAATGTGACTTTTGTGATAAATAGAGCAAAGTAAAATAATTTTTGTGTAACAAAAGAAAGAAAAATGACTTTTAAGTAATGAACACAAAGTTGAATGATTTTTACGTAACAAAAAGAAAAAAAATGACTTTTGTGTAATGAACAAAGTTGAATGACCACCCATGAAAATTACTCTATCTTTAATGTATAGATATAAATAAATATTTGTGCAGACAAGGTAAATACTTATCATACCGTATTTATATCAATTCAACAAACACATGAAACGCATCTTTACAATATGATTATTATTAAATAATAATTGATTAATATATATTAATATAAACACTGGATGCGGGTATACTTATTATTCCTCGGCCTAATAGATTCGTAGAGCAAGTCATGACCACGTATTCTCACCAAATGCAAATTAAAATCACACATTTCTATATTGTTTGGTTCGAGTATTTAAGGACTTGGCCCGAACGCACCAACTTCATTTTAATACTCCACAGTATAAATACCGTACAGCTTTCATATCTCATCAACCCACATCTGTACAGGTAAAATCATCTAAGCCAAAGTGTCTTCTTCCTCTTAAATATCAAACAGCCTTTAAGAAGAAGAAGAAGAAGATGCAGAAACTATTTGCAGTGAGGTCCTTAATTTCTTCCTTTGTTAGAAACTCCAAATCACAACAACATCAAGCAGCTGCCTTTTCTACTTCCTTACTATTGGATGATACTCAGATACAGGTCAAACTATTCTATCTTCTGTTCCATTTCTATTTTGACTTTTCGTCTCCAATTTCAATTTCCAATTGGACTTGAAGTACCAATATTGATAAAGTATTGTGCTGCGAATACCAATAAGTTCATTTGAGGGGGTAAATTGTACTTTTCAAGATTGTTTTATCTTGACTTTTCATTCTTTTTCTATGTTAATAAAGACCTCTAATAGTTTTGTTTGATTAACTTTTTACAGTTTAAAGAAAGTGTAGCAAAGTTTGCTCAAGAGAATATAGCCCCTTTTGCAGAAAAAATAGACAGAACCAATAGTTTCCCAAAGGTTAAGAATTCATCTTTATTACTATCTAAATTTAAATATTTTAATCAAAACAGAGTTAATGGATATTTATTTGACTTTTTTCCTTGTTTTCCCTTCAGGATGTTAACTTGTGGAAATTGATGGGGGACTTCAATTTGCATGGAATAACAGCACCAGGTAAACCAGTCGTCATATAATTACACAAATATTTATTACTCCCTCCGTTTTAATTCTTGTCCAGTATTCTAAAAATAGATTTTTATTTCTACTTGTCACTTTTAGCATATCAAGAGAACAATTTCTTTTTTACTGTTATACCCACAATATTAATTACTCATTTTCAAATCATTTTTTCAAATTTATTAAAAATACCCATTAATTAATATGGGTATCATGATAAATTGTGTACTTTAGTTATAATATTTCTTAAGGTTGTACAAATATAAGCAACGTAATAAATGTATCATTAACACCATTACAACTGCCCAGTGACAGTAGTTGGGTGATGGAAAATGTAGACAAAGAGAATAATAGACCCATACCTATCCAATTGAAAGGATAATTAGCTTTATGGGAGTATTAGTATATCGTCTTCGCTCGTCAGTAGTGGAGTCGTTGAAGAAAATGAAAGACTTAAATTTTATTTATGGCGGCTCATATAAATGATAAAGTTTCTCAAAGTATAAGGAAGGGGTCATAAATTCCTACTTTACTTTTTCCCTTTATTTTAGTATTAAATATTCTAGCATAATGGTCCTTTTTGTATTTCTCAATTTAGCTAAAATAATTGATAATGTTATACTAAGAATATTACTCCTTATGTTTTAATTTACATGACAGATTTTGCTTATCGAAAGTCAATTTGATTAATATTTGAAGCTAAATTAGACTAGTTCAACTCAATATTTTAAAATTTAAATTTAAATGTTTTAAAATTATATGAAAAGTACTATAAGTTGTAATTGTTCTTATGTTAATATTATTAGAAAAAATATTGGTTAAATTTCAAAAAGTTTGAATCTTGAAAAATGAAATGTATCACATATATTGAAATGAAGGGAGTTATTTTTGTCAAAATATGTTAAACGAAAACAAAGGATAACCATGTGTCGTGCAACATGTTGTTTGTACCTTTTCGATACATACACCATTTTCTAATATACTAGTCTTATGGTACACGCGTTACGCGTGTATCCTATCTAAGTGGATTATTTTTAAAAAAATAACTTAATCATCATGCCAAGTAAACCAAATAGTTTAAAAATATTTTATTTTAGGGGGGTGGGGGGTTGATAATTCCTATATTTTTGATTTTTTAAATATTAAAATTTTTATTATAAAAATTTTCGTCTCTATATTTCCCATCTATAGTTTTCAATTCTTGTGAAAATACTCATTTATATATGCGGCCTATTCAATTGATTTTGGTTTCTAGAAACAATTCTTCATTTTGTATTTAAAGAAATACCACCTTAATAAAAAATTAATAAGCAATCAGTGAGTAGGAACTTAATTATATATGCTATAATTCATTTTATTGGGGAATAAATATTAATTGATAAGTAATTCTCACCAACTTAAGGTTCTCATATGATACAAACTTCTAGGAAAGTTGTTAATTAACCAAAATTCAAGGAATGCCAAGATTTTGCTAATATACCAAAACTTAGAGTAACAATTTTTAGTTGACTTAAAAGTCTTAGATATTAGCTACCATTAAAATACCTTTTCAAGAAAAAATTAAAATATTTAAATTAATTATAATTACAATTTTGTCTAAAATGAAGTATATTGTCAAAGCTAAAAAGTTGATCAATATTTTTTGTAGGGATTTGTGCTTTTAAAATAATATAGTTTCGATAGATATAAGAAATTAATAAATATAGAAAGTTGTTTGTTGATTAATTTATTTTTAAAATACATAATTGAATTTCTAAAGAATTAATTTATTGTACATCTATAAATTTATAAAGTCCATTCACTGTTTACTTATTTATCTTCCTTTCTATATCTATATTTTTGAGAAAAAAAAAAAGGTAAAAATTATCACTCATGGACATGCTCTCTCGATCTACGCAAGATAATGTACTATTTTTTCATGGATTCCAATTGACCAACACCTAACATTTATTAATTCTTTTATGAAAATAAAGGACTCCTAAACCTAAAATAAATTAAAAGTGAGAGAAAATTTTAATGTAATTTTCATGTGTTATTTTTTTATTTTTACAAATATGTTTATATTATATAGTTCAAATAAGAAAGAATTTAATCCACAAAGTTTAGTTGATTTTAAGTCTAAAATATTAAAATATAATTAGATGTCTATTCCTAAATATTAGAAAAATAATTAAAAGACTATTTTTTTCGGTATGGAATCGATATTACAAGAGACAATCTAATTTATAATTTTTTTAAGACAAGCAATTTGGCTGGCATTTATCAATTATACAACATAGGAAAAAAATATTATTTAATAAGGCTTAGATCGGATGTCTAACTAATTTTCTGTTATGAACCGTATTTGTCCAAATAACCTATATATTATTTATAAATAAATCAGATATGAAATCAGCTAAATCCAAAATATAAAACAAAAATTATATGAAAATTAACATAAGTTTGTGAGTATCAAATATAAAATAAGCCAAGCTAAATCAAAAATATGAAACAAAGAATTATATAAAAATTAAAAAAGGTTTGTAAGATAAAGAACACATAAATTTAATTACCTTATGTTCCAGACCAAAACCATTATCGAAAAGAAAGCTTCCAGATGATGGCTTAAAACACACTAATCTTGTAACATATGCCTACAAACACCATATACAAATTAAAGACAATGTATAATACAAATTGCTTTTGTATTATATTCAAAGTTCTAATAAAATACGTGAATACAAAATTCAACTACTAATATAATGTTTACAAATGCGTAAATGCAAAATTCAACTACTAATACAAATAAGTGCATGCAAAATTCAACTACTAATACAAAGTTTACAAGTTGAATGTAAAATTCAACTATTAATATAAATACGTAATATAAAGCTTCTTGCTCTAAGAAAGAGAAAGCAAAACCATTAGTTTTGTGGTGCTCGAACAAGAATTGTTTTAAGGACGAAACCTAAAAGGAGACTAAATATAGTTGGAGTTGAACAAAAATCTTTTCTAGTGTGTAATTGATTTGAACGAAAAGTTTTCCTATTATGTGGTGTACGATTTTTTTTAGATTGTTAATATTAGGAAAATAATTAATTACAGAAATAACTTATGGAAATAATTAGATGACTATTCCTTAATAGAGGAGAATTAATTAAATGACTATTCTTAAATATTAAAAAATAATCAAATGACTATTTTGTCCAGTATAAACTTTATTTTTGAAGGGTAAAAAAGACAAACGACATTTCGCTAAGGGTTTTCGTGTTTTTAATATAATATATAGATATAACGTGAAAAAAGTATATGAGGCCTACTAAAAACACCTAGATTGTGGTTATTATAGGTTTTTAGTAGTTGTTACTGTTGATGTTATATCATCTTGTGATATTTTATCAACCCAAAAGTACAAAATAGTGTCCGTCTAACTTGTTCTATAAACCTGACTTTTTTATTAGCTATAGTTTGTAATTAAAGGCAAAAATAAATTTAAAATAGGCTTCCTACACATTGAAGAGGGCGGGAAGCCATCGAATCCGAGGTAGTTAAATTGAAAGTTAGTATCCCTAAGATTCTGAATTTTATTTTTGTATAGTACTTGGGAACCACACCTAAATTATTTTAATCCTAATTAAATAATTAATTTTGAAAAATTAACCCAAATAGCCGTTCATCTAATCTCTTAAACTATAAATAGCCGGCGGATGTATAATATAAGTACAATTCATATATAATTTATGTATACCGGCTAGAGAAAGCAACATCGAATCTGGTAGGCTAGCAATCCCGAGAATTATTTTGATAGTTTTAATAAAATTTACCAATTATTTTCTTCTTAATTGGTAGAGGAATATGGAGGTCTGAATCTTGGTTATTTGTATCACTGCATTGCCTTGGAAGAAATAAGTCGTGCCTCTGGTGCTGTTGCCGTTTCCTACGGTGTCCAATCCAACGTTTGCATTAACCAATTGGTAATACTCTACTATATATGACTCAGGAGTTTTATATAATTATCTTTTTCCACATATTAAGTTTATATTACAAGAATTTTCACTCTATCAACTTAATATGCTTTATAGAGCATAGTACAACATGTTCAAATAGTTGTACCATATACACTGACAAGACGATCTGATGACAATTTGTAGGTGAGAAAAGGAACTCCTGAGCAGAAGGAAAAGTATTTGCCAAAGGTTCTACTTCCAATATTCTTCCAATTTCCATTTCTCTTAATTTCTTTTTTTCCGTCTTCTATTTGAATGTTCAAACTACGTGGGAATACACTGAATACGTTATTGTTACCCCGTTTGAATGCATAAAATTGTGTTTGTATATAACGCTTGAGTACCGATTTAACTATCTCTACGACTTTATTTTGTGAAGCTTATCAGTGGGGATCACATTGGAGCACTAGCCATGAGTGAACCTAATGGTAATTTTTTTTTTTTAAGCTGGTAATTTATAGTTAATTTTTTCTCTTTTACAAAACGAGAAAAAACAGAGACTTTCAGAAAGAAAAGATAAAAATGTACATTACAGTCCCTAAGCTTTTCCAGCTTTCCACATTAACCCATATGGTTAGAAAATAAGCACTTAATTACTCTATATTTTTAGAAACTTAGCCAGTTACGTACCTTTTCAAGAGAAGAATTGTATTTATCACTGTTTTTTATTTTCATGTTGCTCAGCTGGCTCAGATGTTGCTAGTATGAAGTGCCGAGCGGATCATGTGGAAGGTGGCTATGTCTTAAATGGGAATAAAATGTGGTGCACCAATGGTCCTGTTGCTAACACTTTGGTATATATTTCTTCTTATGTTTTTGTTTCAATGCTTCGGTAAATACTCGCTCCTAAAAGACCAGATTTAGCTATGAACTTCGTTGTTAATATATCGTTAAATCACTGGTAGCTAACAACAAATATAATGTCTATCAATTCCTCAAAAACTAAGATAAAAAACTAAGATAAAAAACAAATGTATATGTACATCAATTATTGTTTCACAAGGAATCCGTCTCGAGAACTGATGATAGCCTTGCGACTAGACGCAGACATTCCCCATGTTGCGGTTCTCTTCGGTCGGTTCCCGGGTTAGTGGCTTAAGTAGCCCTTGAGGACTCTGGTTATTCTCTCTTTCTGAGCTTTCAAAGATATCGGCCGTAGGCATCTGATGATAGGTCGTCTTCTAACATTACCGACATATCGGGTTTTCATAAATTTCACACCAGATGTGTAAACCTTTATGTTTTTCAATCTTGAGGAGTTGACGTTTAGCCACAAATTGTCTTCTTAATTTAATTTCATAGTACAATATTTGTGTTCAACATTGGATCAGATTGTATATGCAAAAACGGATACAACAGCTGGTTCAAAAGGAATTACAGCATTTATCATTGAGAAAGGAATGCCTGGGTATGCACTTCTCACGTATACAATTTAGACGATCAAATTGTAAGGTAAATTACAATTTCTTTATTTGCTTATAATGCAGATTCTCAACTGCCCAAAAGTTGGACAAACTTGGTATGCGAGGAAGTGATACGTAAGTTTATCCAAAATAATATAAGTAAGTTGAGTTGTTCAAATCATAATTAGGCGAAATGCATCTTCCTACTAAAGAATATTTATTGGTACTAAACATTCTTGCTATTTTTCTATTAATTATTTCACTGCTTTCACTTATCATTTTGTTTTTCTTGTTTATTACCATGAGATGAAAATTTTATGCTGAGGACAATAAAAGAAATGGGGTTAATTTAGCTAGCGTTTGGACATAGATTTGGTTAAAACTTGAAAAATGAGTTTTTGAAGATGAGATGAAAAATGGTTTTGAAAGTTGAAATTGTATTTGGACATGCATTTAACTTGAAAAGAATTTGAAGTTTTGTGAGTAGAAAACTTCAAAAACTACTCTAGAGTTGTTTTTGGGATTTGAAGATTATGTTTTCAAAATCTGCCAAAAGAATAGTTAAAATCTATAAATAAACAGATATTTGAAAAGAAAATTTGAAAAAAAAAACTCCTAAATTTTATTGTCAAACGGGAGCTAAGTGCCAATGAAATTATTTTGGTCTCTTATATTTCATTGGAGCCTAACAATTGGCTGAACTAAAAATTACAGGTGTGAACTTGTATTTGAGAATTGCTTTGTCCCTAAAGAAAATGTTCTAGGCCAGGAAGGAAAAGGTAAGAACTTTTTCAATAATCTCAACATAAATTGTTTTAAAAAAATTTGGCAATGCGGTGTAACTTCTGACAAAGACAATTTTGTTTTTTTAAAAACTGAACAGGAGTCTATGTTCTGATGTCTGGGCTAGATTTAGAAAGAGTAGTTTTAGCAGCAGGACCTGTTGGAATAATGCAAGCATGTATGGATGTTGTTTTGCCTTACGTTCGACAAAGGGAGCAATTTGGAAAACCAATTGGCGAATATCAACTTATACAGGTACTTCTTTATTAACTCGATTTCACTTTATACTATTGTTATTATTATTTGGAGAGTCAAACAATTTTTTCTTCGATTAAATATTGTACTCGTGTAGTACAACAAATATACGATATGGTCACCCTACTCAAGCGGCTCATCGGACAAGTGGGATGATATGATCTGATAGCTGTGGCTGTTACACTAAAAGAAGTTTTCCCTCTGTCTTCTTAAAATCCCCTAAAAATGATGCTGACATTTTCCTTGCAGGGAAAACTTGCTGATATGTACACTGCTTTACAATCTTCAAGGTCAGAATTTCCTTTCTAATCAGTGGATTTTAGAAAGAAAAAAAAAGTAAAGTTTAGGTAAAGAAACTAACAGCCTCATGCAAATTTGCAAGCATTATTGGATATGAAACGAATTAAATCAATGTGTTCCTTCATTTCTAGTATATATATTCTTATTCAAATGTTATATGTAGTTGTTTTCCTTGGATATTTCAGATCATATGTCTATGCTGTTGCAAAGGACTGTGACAATGGAAAGATAGATCCAAAGGTCCTTTGACTATTTCCCACAGCTATATTTTTCCACTTTTGTCATTTATACATTTCAATTACTTTATATACAGAGAGCAAAAATCTGTAGAGAAGTTTTTAAAACTTACCCATTAAATGCCCGCAAGAGTTGGCTGAGTTGGTTGGGTGAGTGATTTCTCACGTGAAAGACCTGTGATCGATATTCCTCACCAACAGCCTCCTCAGTCAGAGCTCATCGCACCGGACTTGCCTTGTGTGGTTTACATCTCCTGTGTGGTCTGCTGCAAGTTATCCAGTGCACACCCAAAGGGTAGCGGCTGCGGGTTTCCCTGGAAATTTTAAAAAAAAACTTACCCTCTAAATTATATTATCAGGATTGTTCAGGGTCCATACTTCTAGCAGCTGAAAGAGCCACTCAAGTTGCTCTTCAGGTGATAGAACTTTCTTAACTTAATTTTTTCCCTACAACTATCAGTATATATAATTTAAATCGAAGTCTAATAATATGCCTAATTGACCAATTGCAGGCTATTCAATGTCTAGGTGGGAATGGATATATAAATGAGTACCCAACTGGACGTCTACTGAGAGATGCCAAAATGTATGAGATTGCAGCAGGGACTAGTGAAATCAGAAGAATTATTATAGGTCGTGAGCTCTTTAAACATCAATAGCTCCAAAATTAGTATTAATGGACATGTTTAATCTCTAATAACAAGTTTCGGATTCATATCCGTATGTAATATACTGCTGCATATATAATAATTTCCATACAAAAGGTGACGGATATGTCTTGTCTCGATGGTTTTCACAATTGAGCTGAAAAAGTAAATGTAAAATTTATACCCAGAGAAATCTTGAAATAGTTTTCTATTTGGATAATCCTCATTTGCATATTTTGCTTTATTACAATTGGCTAATCAATCACAGCCAATCCGAGGTGATATTTCGACCAGTAAACAACTCATTTAAGATGCAACTTTACAATTTAGCTTAGGCATAAAATCTCATATGGTGATTAACAATAGGTAATCTTATGTTAGCCAAGTCTCCTCTCCATTATGTGCCCCTAGTTCATGGATCTTGTTCGATATGTTTGAAGTTGAGAAAAAAAGAGTCTTTGAAATTGGAAAAAGAAAAATTCGAAAGTTTAAAGTTGTATCTGCATATCTATTTAGCTTTGGAGAAATAGTTAAGTCTTGTGATTGAGAATATTCTTCCACTTAAAGTACTCCTCAAATCAGTTTTCAACGTCAAGTTCTTTATTTCAAGTCGGACTTAAATTAATTTACCAAAAATTGCAAAACAAACATTACTTTGCAAATAATATTTAGAGTTGAAGTCTGAACCATGCTCCACGCTCATTCTGGCAACACAATTTTGGACAAATTCAAGACCATGAAAAATAACAGATAATAAAATAGAAATTATGAAACTCAATTACCTTCAAGTCAAAACTTTTTTGTTTTTTGTTTTTTATTTTTTATTTTATTTTGATTAAAAAAATTCCCGTATATACACCTTAAACAATCCTAAAATGAAGTACAAGAGAAAACCAAAAGGTAAAATCCCCATGGGAAAAATTTTGGTCAGCCTCGGAGGTAAGAATAACTTCACAGAGGCACTATACACAAATTGGCCTTAAATCTTGATCCTCTCTGAAAGGTAATTCGGCAACTTGAGCTCATTGCAGACTGTAAGGCTTCAAAATTTGCGACACAGTTCAATGAAGCTGAGAGTCACGCGTTGACTAATGACCGTCTTCCTTCACACTTGCAGTTGCCCCTCTGGCATGTTTGAAGTCATCCAAACTACGAAACTCGTCTCTAAGTAGCCTATCCAGTTCCGGATGCTTCTTCAAAGGCGCTTTCTGACCTCGCTGCTGACGAAAATGGTGAAAAGCCCTTCCAGAAGGATTGCAGTAGGATCATGTTAGTATATCCATGTGAGGAGGTACGAGATAGTACCCAGCAATAACAATCATGTTAGTAAGAGCAAAATATACTAGCATTGGAAGTCCTACAAAATCTAGAAATCAACAATAGCAATGTTTATCTACATATTACCTCCTAAAACTAACTCTACATCAGCCCTTTCACAACACCTCCCCAACCCCGAGTTTCTCCCTTGACACAGGGAAAGAGTGGTCAGATGCATGTGCACCAACTGCAGCCTTCGAAACTCGAGGATGGTGGCCCGCTCCTCTACCCTTCTCCACTTAATATCAGGCTTCGTTTGCATGGCATAGGACCCGAACCTGTGACCTAAGTCACAAGTCCCCCAACATTTGCCACTTGAACTGAGCCCTAGCACCCCCCCCCTCCCCCCAACTTTTTGTTCAATAAACACATAGAATTCAAGTCTACCTTAGGTATAAAGTTTGTTTTACTTAGTCGAAAGTGTTCAAGGGCTCAATTGGTACAGACGTTGATTTCAAGTTCATTATCGGTTCCCAGTTCTTTTCAGTCTCATGGGGGTCACTAAGAAAGCATGCGGGAGAAAAGGGGACTGAAATGAGGATTTTCAAACAAGGTGAAGGTAATTACCAGTACTTTTCAAGGCCATAAAGATTTCCTTTATTGTAAAAGTCAAGCGTCAATCTCTCGAAATCCTCATAAAGATCCTCTCTAAATTCCTTTTCCAAACCATAACTGAAACAAGACAAACAGTATAATGAGTATCTAAAGAAAGTATGTCAGAGAAGGAAAGGGCAGCTAACTGCTGAAAAGGGTAACTGCTGAAAAGGGTAACTGCTGAAGCTGCATAACATGGAGATGTACAAGAAAAGTACCAGCTGTAAGAGTTCAGATGTAAAAGGGCAGCAAACTAAACTGTCATTAACAATGGGATGTAAACCATACCTTTTTTTTTAGGAGGACAAGTAAACCATACCTATAAAATCTAAACAGACACTCCATCCCATAGTTGTAATTAGCAGCAGCATCTTCTTGAGCCAACTTTTGGAACTCATTGTACATAGAATGAATAAACATGTTTCGCAGAAAATACGACCAAAACCTGTACAGTGTATTCATTTCCTGCATGCCAAAAAGATAAGAACCCTTTAGAGAGTTAAAATTATGCACTTTAGGCACGCAAACGGATGGCCAAATGGGCAGTAGGCGGACAAATAGACACATCATACATGTGTATACACATAGAGATGAGTCAAAGACCTCCCACTATGAGTTAACGCGATTGAAGAGGAAGAATATTGCTATTTCAAAAGTTTGGAAGCATTCATGTGATTTCCTTTCAACCGATATCAGATATGCAAATTCAAGAGAACTGTCATTTTTATAGAGATGTATTTTACATGTGGTTTTGTTAACAAACAGAACCTTTTAGGTAAAGAGAACAGTACTATCTGTAGATATTTATTTTATAGGTGGATTATAAACAAACAGTCGCTTCTAGGTACTAAAAAAAATTCTTTTCTTTTTATGAGGGCATGGGAAATTTTCAATTTGTGTAAATAGTTGGATAGATTTTTTGGAAACTTAATGTTAGAACATTCTTGTAAATTTTTGGCGCTATCTTGGTGCAACTATAATGGAGTGACTTTTGACTTTTTTTAGAAGAAACGAAATGACTTTTGACTTATCAAAACAAAAACCATAAAGGAACAAAATCAATAAGATAATCAAACAAATTTCACATTTTTCAAATAGAGATGAGTTATATTTCCATATCTCACCCCCAAATGAACTTGCAGAAGAAGTGATATTCCTCGCATTTTAAACCCTTTCTATAAGAGGCAATTCATCCTCATTAGATTTAATATAACTCCTCTTTGTTTCCTTTCTATCATCCTCAAGTAAAGGGTGATGCTATCTAAGGAACTGGTGAATCCAAACACAAGGAAATGCAGAACCAAAATTAAGGGGAAGTAGGCACCTCACTGCAACCAATTCCAAGTTTCTTGCGATTACTCAGACAGCGCTTATGATACTTCTTGTACCTGAAGGTGGAAAACCCAAAACCAATACTCAGGAGGTAAAAGAAAATGCACAAGGAATATAATGTATAAATCGGTGTACATACAGATCTGTGCATGAACAAATGCATGCACATGAATACAAAATTCACAGAACACCAGTTCCTTATAAAAGTAAATCTACTCACAGTTGTTGTGTAAAACCATTTTCTTGTAGAAGCTTATGACTTGGATGCTGGAAAGGTGGAAATGGTTTCGGCATGGAACCCACAGGCGGACTACTACTAGCAAAATTGCTATGCGGGGAGGCACTCAACTTTGAAGGCCTTGACCTGGAAACATAAGAGTGCAGGTATACTAAGTTTACTGTTTGGCACACCAGAACCTTTTTTTACAATTCTCTGATATTAATAAATTTCATAGACTTGCATCGTGCTCTCTTTTCTTTTATTTTGATCATCATAGACTTGCATTCTTGCTCTTTAAGGAATAATTAAACAATCAAACATATAACAATATACACTCCGTTAGACCACGTCAAGGGATTCAGAACATACACATGACTGTCAGGAGGTGTAGAACCAAAGAAAAACCCAACTGAATCGCTAGGTGGACTTTCAGATATTGTTCCTACACTGTTCCGAGAAATCCCATGATTTCGGTAATTTCCTGAAAACAGCCGCTGCTTATGTATTGGATGCGGTTTAGTAAATCCTTTGTTTTGCTTCCTTCGAGAATTAGAATTTCCAGTGCCTTCACTGTTTTTTCCTCCAGAAGAATGATCAGCATTCTTTGATTTTGATAAAGCAGCAGCTGTACCAGAAGACCTCGTAATCTCATCTCTAGAGCCATAAATGGAGTTGTTAGATCTACAACTGGATCGCGTAGCTTTAAGCTCCTGAAAGATGAGAAAGTTTTCAAGACATTCTAATACTATATAAGTTGAATAAGCCAAGCATGATCTCAAAAAAGCAAACACCAACCTGCTCATAGAAGTAGAGGCCATCATTTATTGCAGAAGCAAGCTCAGTAGATATTGGTTTTGATTCTTTTCCAACAGTTCCGGATACCTGAGATGTCCGAGTGTTCTGTATGCGAACCACGTAGATGAGATAATTAGCCTAATTATACAATAATTCAGCTCAGTAGTGTAGAAGAAGGGCAACAGAAGTCCTGTGTAAACACAATAGCTCCTAAAGTCATTTTCCACAGGCTTCTCCTGAGCTGCATCAGTTGCAGTGTCTTAGCTTTTTCATGAATTTGGCCAAATTTTTGAGTCAATAGAACAACCGGTTTTCAATTTGTATTGTCTCTCACCAATACAAATTATCCTACTCACATATGCAAATTAAGGCTGGGCAAATCAAAATCTTGTAAGGACTAAGGAGTACACAAAGATTCTAAGGAAAGCATCAATTAATACATAGCAACCCCAGATATGGTGTCATTAACAAGGATGGAAAGTTGAGATATCGAGCAAAATCAGACATACATCACCAGTCATATTGACTAGACGAGTCCAAATTTGGAAGCATAAGAATCCTAAAAATCAGTCCCAAGTATACACTCAAAAAAGAAGGGGTCATCAAAGAAATTCCAGCTCAATAAAAACAAAAAGCTTTTGAATTCAGCTATATCAATAAGGTCCATGACTCCCTGAAGAGAAGTTGAGATGGTGGTAGCAATCCATCCATACACTAGGAATATAGTCCCATTTCTAAGTAGTAATCACATTCTACCAAATGCTCCAGTACTTCTTGGTCGTGAATATCTGAACTGGTTGTTTGCTGTTCAAGAATTCTTGTTTAGGCAGTTCATACCATCCATACATAGTGTTTTGATCTAAGATTTCAATTCTTCCGTGTTTCAGCAGTAACATATTCTTCCATGGAGCTAAGGTCCAAAATATGGAAGAAACAAGCGTTTCCACGACTCTACCACCCAGTCAATTCTGTTCCACTTAATCCCTCTTTCATGGCCACATATCTTTCCGGCTAAGGAATGGGAAATCTTTCTCCTGTTACATGAATCCAATTTTCATTTCATCCGGGAAAAGCCATCTTTTTCTCAACAATGTCTTTGTCATTTGATCCAATAGCGTTCCGTTAGATAGGAACAGATTTGATAAATACTGATAACTCTCGGATAGAGTATTAGAACGGAAAGATCCATTAGATAATGAACTGTTGGTTCTAAGCCATCTCTGACGATTAATCAACAATTCGAAGTGCTTTTCTTGCGTATTCTTGATAAACCAGCGTTTATATATAGATGTAGGAGGGTCTGTTTGGGAAGTAAGAAGCCCCTTTGACATCTCTTCATCTGCAAATAATTCTCGATGTGAAAACACAGAGCCAGGGGGCTGATCTTTGAATAGGAAAAAGAGTGGATCTGCAGGGTCCCAAATGAATTGGCTTATTCGAAAAAGGCCTTGTTCTTTGGAAGATCTATCTCGTGTCTGGTACTGCATGGTTCCACTCTGCAAGAACTCCGAATCATTCTCTTGAAGCTCATCCTCTTCATCATAAATGATCCGCTTGCCCCGAAATGACCTGGACCAATAGGGAAATCCCAATTCATTGGGCCTTTCGATACAATCAAATAGAAAGCCCCAAGGGCGCCATATTCTAGGAGCCCAAACTATGTGATTGAATAAATCCTCCTGCGGGTCAAGGGCTCCTTCTCCCTCCCCTTCTTCAAACTCCGATTCATATTTTTCATAGAGAAATCTCTGATCAAGGATAGAACATAAACATTATCATTTCAATTGCACTCGACGAGTTGTCATGTTTTGAAAACGATCAATGATCGCATCATTAGATACACTTTCAAATACTTCATCCTCTATAAAACAAACTACACAATTATTCAAAAAGTCATCACCAATCCTACTTCGCAAATCATTTTTAATAAACTTCATTGAAGAAAAAGCCCTTTCAACCGTTGCAGTAGCCACAGGTAATATCAAACTCAGCTTCACAAGCAAATAAACAAGTCCTCATGTCTTGTGAATATTTGTTTTAACCAATGTCTTCGACAGATCACCAAGCCTTATCAAGTTAGAGAATGCATTGTCCATTTCTCGCACATAGTCAATATAGTTGTCAAGCTCATAACTAAGATCTTCAAGCTTAGAAGCAGTGAACTCATTTGGATAATATGTAGCAAGTTTCATAATCTTGTTTTTATCATAATTTGCAAAAGAATCATCGGGACTCAAACTAGCCATACCAAGAAGCAGAGAAGTATTCACTTCACTAAAACGACTATTAAGCTCCGAAAGTTGCAAATCAATAGCACAAAAAACCTCTACGTACAAATGATGGGAATATGTAACAGTTGAGCTTTTACGCTTCGACTTTTCAAGTGTATACTTCTCACCCATTTTTGGGATTACAATACCATTCTTATCACAAAACGAAGAGACATCTTCTATCAAAGAATTCCATTTAGATTCTCTCATTGTTTGCAATTGCCTCTTTGTGAAATCAACAAGTTTCATTGCACTAACAATATCTTGATCTTTTTTTTGTAGGGCCATATTCAAATCATATGTAATTGCCAATAGTTTTAACATCAAATGTAATATACAAACGAATTCATAAGATCTTATATCTTCCACTAGACTTTTGGCTAATGCTTTCTCCTGATAATTTGAACCCTCATTTGCAAGAACTCCAAGTATATGAACAATCAATGAGAATAAAGAAATAAAGTTACGCAATGTCTTAAAGTGAGATCCCCAACGAGTATCACCTGGTCTTTGAAGCCCAAGTTCTTGATTAAATCCACTCCTTGTATTAACTTCACCAAGCACTAATAACTCATCTAATTTTTCAGCTTGATCATCTCTAAGCATCTCCCTACGCTTATAAGAACCTCCAACAACATTCAAAACATTAGCATGAATGTCAAAAAAAATTATTTACATCATGGTGTTTCTTTGCAACAGCTACAAGAGTCAATTGCAACTAATGAGCAAAGCAATGTATGCAATGTGCCGAAGGATTATCTTTCAGAATCAAAGTTTTAAGACCATTGATGTTTCCTTGCATGTTACTAGCTCCATCATACCCTTGTCCCCGTATTAGAGATGAACTCAATGAATGTTGTAAAAGCAAAGAATATATTTCTTTTTGTAATGCATGTGCAGTTGTATCTTTAACATGAACAAGGCCAAGGAATCGCTCAATAAGTTCACCCTCTTTATTGATAGCGCAGAACAAGAGCCATTTGTTCCTTATGAGAGACATTCTTAGACTCATCAACTAATATCCCAAAAAAATCCCCATTCAAGTCTTCAATAATTGCTTTCACCGTTTCTTTTGCACAAGAATTCACAATATCTTTCTGAATATCAGGAGAAGTCATGGTGTTATTTTTTGGAGCTTTTTCTAATACCACATTTTTCACATCTTCCTTCCTATCTGCATACCATTTTAAGAGATCTAAAAAATGGCCTCTTCTAGTAGAAGTTACACTCTCATCATGGCCCCGAAAAGGAATTCCTTCTTTCAAAAGATACCTTATCACATCAATTGAAGCATTCAAACGAACTCGATGTTCACTTTTAATTTTCTCTGATTGCTTGTCCAAAGAAGTTAGAATGGATTGTTCTTGGTTCATTAAATCTAGCATCATATTGAAACATCGATTATGAACACTACCCACGTTACCCACATGTGATTTAAGTCCTTCTAAACCTTTATTCCAACCTCTAAAACCATCTGTTGTGAAAGCATCACCTACTTTTTTCTATATCCTCCAACCTCATTTTTAAACAAGTAACAACATAAACAAAATGTTGCATCTTGTTTAATGCTATATTCTAACCATTGAGAACATGAAGTTTTAAACCATTCAAGATTAAAGTGGCGCATTATTCCCCCAAAATCTCTTTTTGGAAAGACAAAACCACGAGGTTGACAAGCTCCATTTTGTATATAATTTCTCCTTATACGGTCACGTAAATTAGGAGGATATTCTGAAATTGGTTTTCTTTTAGCAGGATCGGGCTCATAATAGCACACTTTATCCGATGCTTGGGAAGGATTAATATTGTTATTAATAACTGGACATGGAGAACTTGTCAAAGGAGAGCTAGAAGAAGCTGCAGAAGCTTGAGCTTTGTAAAAACTCGTGATCATATCGACTTTTGCTAGAAAAACCTAAAAATCACAAAACAGAAATTTACTTGAAGTTGTATGTTTCAAAACGCTATAACAAACTATTCTTTATCTCCTCTGACATAGTTCAATTTGAAAGAGAAT
The DNA here is from genome assembly GCF_000393655.2 of Nicotiana sylvestris. Classification (NCBI taxonomy): domain Eukaryota; kingdom Viridiplantae; phylum Streptophyta; class Magnoliopsida; order Solanales; family Solanaceae; genus Nicotiana; species Nicotiana sylvestris. The sequence continues at coordinate 137,558,772 of NC_091062.1, forward strand.
CCAGTACTTCTTGGTCGTGAATATCTGAACTGGTTGTTTGCTGTTCAAGAATTCTTGTTTAGGCAGTTCATACCATCCATACATAGTGTTTTGATCTAAGATTTCAATTCTTCCGTGTTTCAGCAGTAACATATTCTTCCATGGAGCTAAGGTCCAAAATATGGAAGAAACAAGCGTTTCCACGACTCTACCACCCAGTCAATTCTGTTCCACTTAATCCCTCTTTCATGGCCACATATCTTTCCGGCTAAGGAATGGGAAATCTTTCTCCTGTTACATGAATCCAATTTTCATTTCATCCGGGAAAAGCCATCTTTTTCTCAACAATGTCTTTGTCATTTGATCCAATAGCGTTCCGTTAGATAGGAACAGATTTGATAAATACTGATAACTCTCGGATAGAGTATTAGAACGGAAAGATCCATTAGATAATGAACTGTTGGTTCTAAGCCATCTCTGACGATTAATCAACAATTCGAAGTGCTTTTCTTGCGTATTCTTGATAAACCAGCGTTTATATATAGATGTAGGAGGGTCTGTTTGGGAAGTAAGAAGCCCCTTTGACATCTCTTCATCTGCAAATAATTCTCGATGTGAAAACACAGAGCCAGGGGGCTGATCTTTGAATAGGAAAAAGAGTGGATCTGCAGGGTCCCAAATGAATTGGCTTATTCGAAAAAGGCCTTGTTCTTTGGAAGATCTATCTCGTGTCTGGTACTGCATGGTTCCACTCTGCAAGAACTCCGAATCATTCTCTTGAAGCTCATCCTCTTCATCATAAATGATCCGCTTGCCCCGAAATGACCTGGACCAATAGGGAAATCCCAATTCATTGGGCCTTTCGATACAATCAAATAGAAAGCCCCAAGGGCGCCATATTCTAGGAGCCCAAACTATGTGATTGAATAAATCCTCCTGCGGGTCAAGGGCTCCTTCTCCCTCCCCTTCTTCAAACTCCGATTCATATTTTTCATAGAGAAATCTCTGATCAAGGATAGAACAAGAGCCGTTTTGCATCATATCTAAGGGATTCCTCGGTTCGGGCCGAAGAAGCAATGTCACTCGATCATTATCAAACTGACTGCAATCTTTTTCTGTCCGTGAAGATCCCACCAGAGCGCCTTCTACTTCTAATAGGCCATGAACTAGATCAGAATCATTCTCAACGAGTCCATAAGAAGTGATCCCATTTTTTTCATCGGGTCCGGATAAAGACCAAAGATCTTGAGCGACCGATCCGGCAGAACAACTCAAAAGATAAAGAAGTATCGTTAATCTCTTCATGCTCGTTCCAAGCTCGAAGTACCATTTGTACAAATAAGAATCCCCTTCGTTACATGATTTCTTCTTCATATAGATAGATATAGGATCTATGGGGCAATTACTTAGAAGTACATTTTGTGCTACAGCCCTTCCTATCTGATAGAAAAGGATCCCATGATCCTGAACCGATCTTACCTGGGATCGCAAATCCCAAGTTTGTCTATGAAGAGCGGATCTAATTGTATTAGTGTCTATAATTGATTTCTTCTGTGTAATACTAATCGATAGGACCTCATTGGTAAGTGCTACAAGATCTCGTGCATTGGAACCCATGGTTATGGACCCGAATCCGTTAGTATGGAACATTTTCTTTTCCAAGTGAAATCCCCTAGTATATGAAAGAGTGAAAAAGTGCTTTCGTTGTTGTGGAAGAAGAAGCCTTCGTATCTTAATGCACGTATTTAATTTATTCGGAGCTATTAGAGCGGGATCCACTTTTTGGGGAATATGAGTCGAAGCAATAACAAGAATATTTCTAGTAGAACATCTTTCACAATCCCTGGAGAGATGGTTCACTAATAGACCGAGGGCTAAGTCATTCGACTCATTCACATCCAGATCATGAATGTTTGGAATCCATATTATGCAAGGAGACATTGCTTTTGCTAATTCGAATTGAAGGGTGATATAAAATCGGTCTATTTCCGGCATCATATCCATAGTTAGCCCATTCATCCTAGTTAGCAGTTTCAGCTCCGTATCAAGGTCACGATCGATATCGTCACTAGCATCAAGATTGTCACTATCATCAATATCGTCACTATCATCAATATCGATCTCATCAAGAAGAAAACCTTTAGGCTTGTTATCCAGGAACTTGTTCAGAAATACCGTAATGAAAGGAACATAGGAGTTTGTCGCTAGGTATTTGACCAAATAGGATCGTCCAGTTCCTATAGAACCTATCACTAAAATACCCCTAGAGGGGGATAAGGCTAAGCGGAGCGAAAAGGGTTTTCCATGAGATGGGAAATGAAAACTATTTTCCCCACACGAAGTTTGTGAATAAGTGATTGTCTGATAATGAGCAAGGAATATCCGTCTTTCTGCTAAACAGGATGGATTGAACTCATAATTCATTAGATGCTTTTTATGAATGTCAACTAAGTATCGTAAGTAAATTGCTCCCGGTTGTTCAATCATTTGATAACCAGAGTCATTCTTTGATAAACGATCACTATGAGTCAGACTCAATAGAATTTGATCAATCCTATTTTCTGTCGTTAAGGTGGAGAACTGAACCAAGAATTCTCTTTCTTCATCATCAATCGAATCACTGTTCGCGACCCAGGATTCTATTTTATCATCAATCCAATCCCCGTTCACGTTTTTTCTTTTTCTTATCAATGAATAGATCTCTTTACTTGTATGACTTAGATGTCTCGTATTTCTCGAAAAAGTGATTCGATTGATGGGATTTGGTATGAGATCGATGATCTCGATGAGATTGATATTCCAATCTTTCTTCTTAGAACGTATTGATTTGACCCCATAAGCGGGACCAAGCATGTTGCCGCCAGAAGCAGAACCCCGTATTTCTTCTAGAGAATCTCCTAATTGTTCCAGAGCAACTAGAAAGAGATTCTTTAACCAGAAAGAATTCGGTTCAGATGTAGGATACCTATCCAGAAGTTTTCGCAACTCAATCATAGATGATGGAATCATCAAAGATTTGACCTTTTCGAACTCTGTCTGTAACTCACTAGAGGCCCGGGAAACAAAGAGAAGATGTGTACGAACGAGATATCCAGCAACAAGAAGAAGGAAAAGGATTGAATAGAGGAACTCCCGAGCATTTGGCGATCTCAGATGTGTCGATATCAATGGTGACTCATTATTTCGATGAATCATTTCTTCGGACAGAAGAAGATTATGTAAACACTTACTCGAGATCTCACTTATCAGATTCCATTGTGGAAGACACAATTTTTTCTGAAGAATTCGCCATGATATACCTGATCCATGCATAATATCATGAAAAATGGGTACAAATTTTTGACTGCTACTTAGTATTGGCAATAGGTCTGAAAAAGTATCTAAAAATATCAAATTTAGATATTTGTACCCTGTCGAAGTAAGGAACCATGGCATATATGTTTGGAATAGATTCCATTTTGAGAGAGTTGAAAAAGCACTATCTCGTTGAAAGGTTCTATACATCTGCCCTTTCTCAACGCATTTCTTTAGACAAAGACTCCGTTTTTTCCTCTTTTTGGATGATAAATCTGTCTCAGAAAATGGAGTGTGAATCAAACCCATGTTTGAATTGAAATTGAGATACTATGCAAGTTTTTCCCTTCTAAATCAGATAGATTCGTATCTGAAAGAGGTTGACAATAAGTTCTTTCAAAATTGACTATTTGCCCCTCTGTTAGAGGTGTTCCAGAAATGTCTGCGATCGAATAAATAGCTCTACGAACGAATGGATCGGATCGACTAGGAAAATGGAAAGATTTGTACAAGTTATACGTTTCGTCACCACTTTGTGGAAAATCGTTAGGTATGAATATGTTAAATACCTGTGACTCGATTGGTGAAATAGTATCTCTCCCCCAAAAAGCATGTTTTTTTTACCGAAGCACAAAGAAAATATTTTGTTGCGAATGAACAAGATATTGAGGAATTGTCCATACGTAAAATCAGAATTATTGATACGGGATAGAGAAACTCCTGAGAGATTTGGGACCTCTTGGTGTGCATTCAACTTCAGATTACCTGTTTTCAAGAATAGGATTCTTGAGGCAACCTCCTTCTCGTTTTCTTTATAAATCATTGATAACTTGAAAGGAAGAATAGGAACTCATGAGCAGCCGCAGCAATAGAAATAGATTCCCTTATGTCAACTCATAACGGTATCAATGTTGGCGCTCTAACAATCAAATTTCACAAGGTAATCTTATACCAATAACTTGTTGAATAAACTAAGATGAAGCTCATCCTGTAACTAACTGCACTATGTAATAACTTCCTTTTTTTAAACGATGGTGTTCAAGTTAGCTTGAATGTAACTTGACTAATCTATCGGGCACTTTCTACCTCCCACCAGCACAAGTATTGGATAACTCTACTCACTAATCCCTAAGAACTCACATAGTGTAGCCTCAATTGCAATAGTACTTCGGTTGCCAAGGTTGTTACCCAACTCTTCGATCCCTAATCCATTCCTTTGGGGCTTACACTATGTAATAACTAACAAACAATAAAAGAAATTTTCAGTTTCTCATATTTTGCTTATAGACCATAGCAGATCATATTTAGAGATAAATCTATGGAATATGGCAAGCAATACATTTGTAAAGCGGCAACCTAAGGTTGTTCATTCACATTCTTTTAGAAACTCGTCAACTCTCTTTTATTTGGAATAACAAGCATTTAGGTGGTTGTTGGTCCACAATTGGCATAACATCACTAGCTAAACTTGACAATACCTTACACATCCTTAAGCCTAATAATCTGACTGTGTATAGGAAGGGCAACAACATATTTTTCTTTTCACTGCAAGCTAAAACAGCCTAAAATCAATTTCTTTGGTACATCAAATCTACTTTAGCGATTTTCCTGTTCCATCATGGTGTAATGCAACAAGCCTCTTCCTAGATATCTACAAGACCAGGACTATTTATTTAATAAATTTTCAACTGAAATTCCTGTTTAGGTCCAGGGACACCTAGTCCTCTTATTTCTGTTTCTCACACCAAATTTTGATTTTCTTGTAATACGAATAAGTGGGTATGTCAGGCAACTTAATAACCAATACTTCATGTAAGTAATAATAAGCTATAATCTTTTCATCTCCCAAGACCTCTTATATAAATTAAATAGTCAACAGCAGTTCATTCATGTCTACTACTTAGATGTGGTCAACTACCTGAGGCCCCACGTTGCCGAAGTACAAAATGATGCATAGGCATCAATTAGGAAATGAACAAAACATTGAATTCTGTACTTCAAATCCCATGAATTCTTTCACTACTACATTGGAACAAATAGTGAATAGGACCTTGGACTACCATCTCATAATTGCATACTCAGAAGATCAGTTAGACCCAAAGGGAAAGACTACTAGTAAGCACACCCACACACCAGTAAATTTGGCAGACCCATATTAAGATACCTATTACGGCACTATAAACAAAAAAAAAATGGGATTTGTGATATGTAATGAAGGTAATACAATGTAACTCCTATGTCAATCAGCGAATGAACAAATGAATCAAATTTTAAAATCACCCATTTTATGCATCTAGAAACTAATACTCCCTCCATCCCAATTTATGTGGTGGTGCTTGACTCACCACGGAGTTAAAGAAATAAAGGAAAACTTTTGAAACTTGTGATCTAAAACAAGTTATAGATATTTGTGTGGCTATAAATCTCTCATTAAGGGTAAAATAGAAAGTTTAAAGTTAAATTGTTTCTACATAAGTATGACATTCTTGTTGGGACAGACAAAAAAGGAAAGTATGACACATAAATTGGGACAGGGGAGTATCACCAAGAATACACAAGATCTGATAGTACCTGTAACATAAAATAGGAGTCTATCCTCCACTTGTTAATGCATGTAGTAGAACTCTTAGGAGTAAGTTTGACATAAAACCATGTAAAGTCAAAACACATGCCAACTTCCAAAAAGTTGCCTTTGGAACTGAAAGCACCCACATAAATGACATGGAAAGCAATTTTCTTACCCGAGTTACAATGACAAGTTTCTCAATAGCCTCATCATTAACATCCATCTCATCATCTTCCTCGTCAACTCTTCATAGAGCAAGACCACCAAGATGTTAACAATACAGTTAGCAATATAGAAACAGTAAGAGAAATTTGCTCATATAAGTTCGTCCTCACAGTACAATTTTGTTGTTCCATGTGGAGTTAACAAAGAAAATCAGATAACAGTGAAAGCAATTATGATAAGTTCTTTTTCTTCCTTAGTCTCATCTCAGAAGCTCGTAATATATATCATTACTTAATATTTTTAACCTATTTTGGGCAAGCAGATGACCTCCTACCAGCTATAGCAAGAAGATTAACACACAAAAGCTATATATTCTTTATTTATGCCCGCAAGCAGAACCAATCTTCTTCAGATACACACCAATCCCCACCCTATGAAGGAACAAGGATATAAGTATCGCAATATGAGTTTTCGGAGGGGGCCCAAATGTTAAAAATGCATATACAACAGGCTTTCACCTTGCCCTTACTGATGAACAAGAAGACACCTATAATTGAACCAAAGTGGTTAGATTCTGGGAGGAAAAAGATGATAAAAGTTGCAATGAGTACAAGCAAATGAAGCATAATATGACCCAATAGCGTTAGATAAGCTGAACAAGTAATCAGCAGAGCCAGTCATCCACATATCCTTGTATCGATACAAGACTGCAGAACCAGCTATGAAGCAAACCAAGACCAAGCCCAGCCCAATTCAGGTAAGAAAATGTACAAATCCAGTTACAGCAATCAACTATACCTTCCACTCAAAGAGAGCTGGTCCTTTTTATGCTCAAGCTCCATCTCTTCATCAAGCATAAAAGTGCTTGAGAAATCATTAGATAAGTCATCTACAGCATCTGATGCCATCACCATTCTTGAATCACCACTTCCTTTGTCAAGTCTGTGAGTTGAGCCATGGAACCCAGATTTCTTCCTACTGTTTTCTGCTTTACCAAAAACTGATACTTTTTTAGCCTGTTTCTCTAATAATGGAAGCTCACCTACAGAACGATTTTCTTGGGAAGATGTCACTTGAGTTCCATCCTCTTTATTTTCATTGACCTCATCATTCTTTATATCAAGAACAACCTTCCCCACTAGGTGTTCCACTGGAGACAAAGGGGATGATTTCTGATCAGCACTAGCTGAAACCCACTTTGACCATTCATCACGTCTTCTCAACTTGTCATCCTACAGAAATTAAGCAAACTACACATGAACAAATAAAGACAAAGGTACAGAAGTAAATATAGAAGGCAAAGAGGAAAGACATAATTGTATTGATAGGCTAACTCAAAGCTCTTTGCACTAGCAAATTGCCAAATTAGTCTCGATACTTTACCCAAGTTGCAAATTTGTCTTGGAATGAATTTTAGTTCTTATTGCAAATAATGGTGTGAAGGGAGTAGCAGAGGAAAGACCAGGGAGGGGGGGAGCGGAGAGCAAATAAGAAGGAAAACCAAGGAGGGAAACCTATAGGTTAGAATTTTACCTTTCTGTTTCTTTTGTTTTTTGTTTCACCTTTGCCTTACTTTTTCTTTTATTTTCTTCTGATGTTCTGAGTTTCTTTACTTCATGTTTAATCCAAAAAGGCATTTAGGTCTTAGTCCGCCCAACAATACACCACGCGACCATTTTGGAACCAATATTAAATGTTGAGATGCAATATGAACAAACTTAGTTTGAGGAAAATAGGAACTTATATGTAAAATAAATTGGGAAATTTACTCTTTTTCCTGCCACGGGAAAAGGAAAGAGACAGTTGGAGACCCCAGCAAAAGGAAGAACACTTTACCTTAACTTCAACAGTGCTTGAAGCCTGTAATGCATCAATGATAAATGCTATATCTGTACTCATTTTTTTAACCTGAAACGCAAATGAAAAAGAAAATGATAGATGCTTAAATGTGTCACACAAAGTAAAAGAAAACAATATAATGGACTAATCCAACTACAGGTTTCACACATGAAAAAATTTTATACAAAATTTGATGGACTTCAATATAGAAACAAAGCACTGCAACGGTGCAACCTATCAGTCACTTTAGCATAAATGTAAGCATATCTGAGAAGCTTTGAGATTGTACCCTTTTGAAATCGGCAATAATAGAGATTGGAACCCATCCTTGATCATCCATCAAGGAAAGCAAGTAATGATCATTCTGCAAATTCTGATCACTGCCAAGAAAAAGGCACATGTCCTCGATATCAATCTATAGTAGTCAAAATTTTGTAGGACATATTGCAGGTAAAGTAATTGACCCACAAGAGTTGTATCTCTGCACCAATACTTCTTGAAATGAAATGTTCTAATAAAAAAACTACTTCTTGAAACGTAAATCCATTAAAAGGAGGGATCATTACTCCTGTTTTCTTAATTTGAGATAAGGTGAAGATTTTATTTAAAACAGTATCAAGCTGATGCTGTGAAAATACAGAGATAGACCTAGATTAAAAACTTTAAAATACTACACAGTCTAGAATGTCCAGCATGTTATGAATTTTATGAACTTTAAAACTTTATTTTAAAGGAGTTTCCATGAAAAAACTATTATTCCTGCCCTTCAAGCTTACAACTGTAACTATGTGATATCAGTGCAGTTAGCCAATACCACAATCAGGGAATAATTACATCTATTAAGAAAACATAGTGACAACTAACATAATAGAACCTTTTCCTGATATAGTACCTGAAATAGTACTCAATTTGCTTAATTATGCTCTCTCTCAAAGCTAATGTAGGTGATGGTGGAGTAGAGGCTCCGGAGCTGACAGGATGTGGGACAAAGAAAGGAGGGTAAGGCACTCTTACAGAACCTGGAGATGGGGGAGGAAGAAAGTATATAGCTCCTGGAGGACCTGTAAAATAGCCAATGGTCATTGCCATTTAAAAACAAATCGAAAACTAAGAATAACTTCATGAATAAATAAACAACTATTAACGGTGATAGGGATGACAGCACATAAGAGATGGAAATACCAGCTGGTTAGGGGAAGGAAGCACAGTTGATAAGGACGATATTACTGTCATCACAAAAGTCCAGCAAGTATAAGGGAGGGAGAAATAGGAGCAGTACCAAATTGCTAGTTACGTGCTAAAAGACAAGTGGCAGTCGAGCTACATTTAATGGTAAAACCATATTCCCTTTTTTTGTATTTCAAGAGTGATGTGGTCACTTATTCAGAAGACTAGTTATGCGTAAATTACCTGAAAAATTTGCACCATCTACGTAGCCCGGAGCTGGAGCAAAAAATTGAGGCCTTAGGAAAGGCCTTAGTCCCATACTCTGTTGTAACTGAATGTCATCTTTAGAACATACAGGACGCTGACTAGACAAGGCTGGACTAAACTGCCCACCATGTTCTTGTGTATTAGGTCTTCCTCTGTAGAATTTGGCATCGAAGTCATTTGGATCCCCTCGTGATGGGGGACGAAACCCACCATTTATAGGGGGTACAAAAGCTTGGGCTGCAGCATCACCATCAGACCTGGCCACGTGACCTTCAGCTCCAGGGAAAGGCACTCGAGGGTGCTGGTAAGCATACCCCGGAAGAGGAATATGTGGCATAGGTACCATATTTTGATAAAAAGGAGGAAATCCTGGCTGGTGGTAAGCCAAGGGTACAGGAAATGATTGCCCACCATTTTGGTTGTGCCTAGGACCTGCTTTTTGTTGAGATGCGGATGATGACTTATTTGACGATTTGGCACTAGAATATCCATGGAACTTTGGCTGCTCACCTCGGACCTACAAGACAATATACCATCAAATATATTTCATGGTAATACATTCTAATTCATGGTAATAGAGAATAAATAAATCTAAAGATAATGACCAGACAAAATTGCAACATAATAAATCTATTTGAATGATTGAATCATACCAGTTATGGTGCACTACCTTGCAAAGTTTTAGGACAAAAGATATTTTGACACACGGTACAGATGGGAGAAAAGCACATATGGCAGATAAAACGGCAACTATAAAAATATGCCTTAATCTCAAACTACATGGCATCAGCTATATAAGTCCTCAATATCTACCCGGGTGACTTTCAGCAGCAGCACACCTCTTTTCTAGCAATTGTTCAACAACACCACCCCTTTTTGGTAACCAATTTGGCCTTATTCCAACAGTAACGGGCCTCTTTTCGATAATCTGATTGCACTAGACCTATTCCAACCAGCATTCGGCCATTTCAGGCAGCAATGTTTTTCCGTGACTGTACCGACAATGCCTCTTACAGTAGACGAACCACACTGCCTCTTCAGGTCATTCGACCACTGACTTTTTCAACTTCTTCAAATATCTATCTAAAATGATCACTTCCTTGAATTGAGAGGGTGTGTTAAAAGTGGATCATTCAGAATATCCTATAACCATATGATTGTTAAAAGTTAAAGGAATTATCAAAAATATTGCATAAATCATTTGTAATGGTTATGTCATAATTACTAAAAACCTACTTTTTCAACAAAACAATTAGTAATCTTGTAATGAGTAAAATATTCCTTCTTTGATCTATCTCAAAACTCCTATATAATACCGGTATATTGTCAACTAACAATGGCAATAAGAGTTTTCTCAGTTCTCTTGCTTACTAATTGTACCTTCCGGAAGTCATTCACTTCCGGATATTCTCTTGTATAGGTCGGCTTTATTGACATCAAAATGATGCAAACCTACTTCCTCACTGAGTTTTTTTTCCTTCAGCAGGAAATTGAAATATTTTGTTATTCAACCAAATAATTTTAAGTGTGTAAAATATTTACTAGTTCTATCCCAAACAATCTCAGAGTAAAAGTATCTCCATTCCAATGCTCAACTTTTTTCTCCTTCCTTTACCATGAGTATATGCATTCACATGTGACACATGAATATTCTACACTGTCAGTATATAAAAGGAAGTTCTTTTTTTTAGAATGGTAACAGTAACTGACAGTACATAAATTTTCAATCGAGTAATAAAAAGTAAACCTTCTCAGAAGCAGCATTGCGGCTATCAGTCTCCGCCAGCGGAGGAAGTAACGGAGACTTGGCGGCGGAGTTAGAATCAGTAGTCTTAAGCATCTGCTGAGCATCAGATAGTGCCGGCCATGAAGCAGAATCAGTATCCGCCGCCGGCGACGAAGGAGTATCGGTCGCCGCCGGAGTCTTCCACGGCGACTTGGGAGGCTCGCTCACCTCCTTCTGATCATCTACACTAGTCTCATTTTCCGCCATGCTCATAAACTACAGTTACCCTGTATCGCAGATAAATTAAAGCTTAAAACTGATAATAAATTGATAGAATGCGAAAAAAAAGATGTGATTTTTTGGGGATGCCGAAGAGGAGGCGGAGCTATACGGCGGCGTGTGGTGGCTGTGGCGTTGAGAGTGAGTGACTGAGTTGTAAAGAGAGAGGGACACTAGGGTTGAGAGGTGTTTTCAGACAATGAGACTTAATTGAGGGCTGGGCATAATTTGGTACCCAAACCAAAAATTTTGGTATTTGGTATACCGTATTTTGGTATTTGATATGTTATTTAGTTTAACTTTTTAAAAAATTGATATTAGGTATGGTATTTGGTATTTCAAAATAAAATATCAAAATATCGATACCGTACCGAAATATATATTATATTACGCAAAACACATATTATCAATTATAATATAAATATAAAATATTTAAAATTTTACTTTTTTTTTATTCTCAAAGTTCATTAATTAACTCTAAACAAGTAACAAGACATTTCTAATGATCAAATATTCTTTTATGTATAATTTTCTTTATTTGGGTCGATATTTGCTAGTTTTGGACAAAAATTTTGTCAACAAATATTTTCAGTTTTGTATTTTTGAGTACTTTAATTAAGAATATTAGAGTGTATGGCTCTATGCACTAGTTAGTATTCAAACCGAATAAACCAAAGTTACCGAACCGAATAAACCGAAATCGAAAGGAGAAAAAACGAATCGTACCGAATTTAATTAGGTACGGTATTGGTATAGGATTTTAAGAAACCGAATACCGAAAATACCAAACTAAAATGTCTAAATACCGTACCGTACTAACCGAACACCCCCTAGAATTGAATGTTGTCAAACAGCGACAATATTAAACTCGGTACTCAATAGGGTGTGAATTATTTTTACTAATAGTATTTAATTTGGTAAACAGAAAAAATAAAAATGAAATAGTAACTGTTTTTTTTTCTCTTAATTATCCGAAAGAGATAAGATTGGACTATTCAGATGGCTAGTTTTTAGTGTACGTGCGTTGCACGTGTCTATCGTGTTAATCAATAAAATATATACAAAAAGAACAAATTTATTCTGCATGTACCCTATACACTCCTATAATTTAGGTAAACCGATTTGTATTTCTGTCATCTTCGTAGGCCGTCAGTCACACACTCTCAATTTAATCCCCTTTTTTGAGTTTTATGTTTCTTCTCGTCTCAAAGATTTTTATTTAACTCTAACTTATGCACCACATGAGAAAGTAGGAACACTCCAAAAAAACTCATTCCACCAAATCCCTTCCTAAATAATTATATTTATGGATTACATAATTATATATATTCAAAGTAAATATATAACATTTCAAAATTTAGCATGTAAATAGAAAAGTTTTTTTTTAAAAGGGAATAAAGGATTCTACTTTTTGTTTGACAAAGTTGCCGAAAAATTGCTCATAAAAAAAGTAGCTAAGAGTTTCCTTTTAATGTATTGTCCTTTTCTATTTATGCATAGGAAAAAATAGAATTTAAAATAATTTGATTTCTTCTTGAAATATATATTTTCTTCTAATTAACTTAAGATTTTAGGAATCGAAGATATTTTAATTCCTTCTCTAAAACGTACTTTTCTCATTTACTTATGGTAGGAATTTTAGGAATGTGTTTTTCACTTTTCTAAATCAAGGTCCTAAATAAGAAAGTAATTAAATGACTATTTCTAAATATTAGGAAAGTAAATTGAATGACTAATACTATATAAAGAAAAATAATAAAATGACTATTTTGTCAAGTGTGAACTATATTTTAAAGGAGTAAATAAGATAAACGATATTTCGCTTAGGGTCTTCGTGCTTTTAATATAATATAGATAAATCCAATTAAAGATACTTTCCCTGCTGTTTTGTAGGACCAACTAATTTTAGTAGGATTTGTATTTTATTTTAATAAGTCTTTGATTCTTTGACATTACTTTACTTAGTTTCGGGTACAAGTCTAATGGTGGCAAAATAGAGAAAAAAATAGTTATCCAGCTATATAATTCACTAAAAAATGGGTTGGATAATAAACTTTTTAAAAATGAGTCAAATATGGATAAGAATAATATTATTCAAATAAAAAATAAATAACCAATGAGTTTAACTTTTACATTTGTAAAGATTCAAATTAGAGGTTCCTCAAGTTTGGGAGGCTAGAAATTCTCATATTCACAAAGCCATAAATAATATGGATATCCATATTATCCGCCGGTTACTACATCTTCTATCCGTATTTAATATAGATGGGTCGGGTAATTTATCCATTTTGCATTACCCGTTTTCACCTGCCCATATCCGACCGGACCAACTCATTTACCACCCCAAAGTACAGGGTGAAATTCAAAAATAGCCAGATTTACAAGTAATAATTGAAAAATAGCCACAGTTTCAAAAGTAATTGAAATTTAGCCACTTTTCATGTAAAGATAAACCTGAACGAAAACGTTGTTCAAAATCTGAAAAATATTCTAGCATAATATACTGGACTTCTAGCATAATATACTAGTCCAGCATAATATGCTGGAAGTTTATACATAGATGCTCCAATCTCCACTATATTATGGTGGAACTTTTCCATGTGTTGAAGTTCCAGCATAGCATGCTAGAAGTTCATACGAAGGTGCACTAATCTTCAGTATATTATGCTGGAACTATCCGTGTTGCAGCAAAATAGTGACTATTTTTCAATGACTTTACAAACGCTGGCTATTTTTCAATTACCAGTCCGAAAACTGGCTAGCCCGTGCCATTTCACCAAGGTACAATCTTGTATTTTGGATTAAGTTTTTAACTCTTTAATATGGAAATACGGAATGAACCCAATAATATATATGCGAGATTGTCATTATACAAGGAGTGTCTTATTTTGAAATGTAGAGTGTATGTATACCTAAGTCATACTACAAGTGTATTTAGCATAATTCACTTTAGAATTAATTCTTTGTTATAAATAGAATTTTATTTATGGTGAATGTTTATATTTAAAGAGATTTTAGGGTTTATTACTTGATGGCTAAGTCATTCTCTCCTTAGAAATAGAGGGTTCTATTCCATTGTAATTCATCCCAAAAATTCAATAAGAATTTTATTTCCCTACTTTTCTTTGCAATACTCTTCTTCTTTTTTTATTGTTTCATAACACGTTATAAGCACGAGACTCTACATCACTTGTTGTAAAAAGATCAAAGTGTAGCTGAGGTCTTGTTCTTTCAAAATTAAGAAGTATGAATATGAAATTGAAGTACAGGCCGAGGACAATTTTGTCAAGACAACAATGATCGATTGATACAAACCTCAAAATTATTAAACTCTGAACAAGTTTAGTGGACACGCAAGGAGAATATTTCTTGAAGTCTTCATAGTCTCATTCCTTACAAATGAAACAGTGGCAGTAACAGGAAAAGGAAAAGATGAAGATCAAGTGAAATTTCACAAAAACGGTGGTTTTGCAGTCAGAAAAGTTTATGATTGATCAACGCCAGCGGAGAATTACAGAGAGGGAGAAAATGATGCTATTTTTAAAATCCCTGAACTCTCTGTAAGTATTTTACTTCATTTTTCTTTTTTATATTATTGAATTCTATAATTTGATTTTAAATACAAGCAAATATGAATATCTTTCAAAGCAAAATTAGATCACAGTTCAATTGTAAAAATATTTGTTTAATTACGACACGTACAATATTCAAAGAGAAGAAATATTTCTCTTATTTAAGTATGTGTAAGACAGATGTTACTACAATTTCTGGTAGTAGTAATCTAATTGAAGACTCTGGAAGAGCTACTATAACTCTGCCTAAAGGAACAATACTTTATCATAGAGAATGCAATGCTCTCCTCCAAGTCCAAGAGGAATTTGTTGAGTTTTAAAGATATCCGACGAAATGGATATCATATTGAGACAATAGATGCGAATAATCTTGAATATCTCATCATTACCAAGAATGTCTCTGGCCAAAAGAGGGTTATTGAAAAGTTCACATCTTTATCTTGTGGCATGTATTGAACAAGAATTAGTGCAATTGAGGCACATTCTATTGTAAACCAAAAGGTTATTGATTCCAATACTTTTGTACTTTGGCATGATCGATTGGTACACCCTGGATCAATTATGATGAGACGGATTATAAAAAACTCAAATGGGCATCCATTAAAGAATTTAAAGATTCTTTTAAATAATGAATTTTCTTGCACTTTTTGTTATCAAGGCAAGTTAATTATTAGGCTATCACCAACAAAGGTTGAGATTGAGTCCCCTACGCTTTTTGGAATGTATACAATGGGACATTTGTGGACCTATTCACCCACCTAGTAGGTCGTTTAGATATTTTATGGTCTTAATAGATGCATCTTCAAGATGGTCATGTGTGCCTATTGTCATCTCACAACCTAACGTTTGCAAAATTAATGGCACAAATAATTCAATTACTAGCGCAATTCCCCGATAATCCAATTAAGTCTATTAGGCTTGATAATGTTGTTGAGTTTCATCCCAAGCATTTAATGATTATTGCGTATCAATTGGGATAAAAGTGGAATATCTTGTAGCTCATGTTCACACTCAAAATGAACTTGCAGAGTCTTTAATTAAACGTCTACAATTGATAGCAAGACCGTTACTCATGGAAACGAGGTTGTCCACTTCTGTTTGGGGTCACGCCACTTTGCATGCAGCTATGCTATTTCATCTCAGACCGACAAATTATCATAAATATTCTCCGTTGCAATTAGTATTGGGTCATGAACCTAATATATTTCATTTGAGAATTTTTTGATGCGCAGTATATGTGCATGTAACACCGCCATATCGCACCAAAATGGGCCTCCAAAGAAGGTTAGGAATATATATTGAGTTTGAATCACCCTCCATTATTCGCTACCTCGAAACATTAACGGGGGATTTGTTTACTGCACGATTTGCAGACTGTTGATTCGATGAGACATTTTCCCAAAATTAGTGGGAGAAAATGGTGAAACCAAACGGAAAAATTTGTAAAAAAATCCATCATTATCTCATCTTGATCCACGTGCCTCTGTTTGTGAAAAAGAGGTACAAAAGATTATTCATTTGCAAAAAATAGTGAATCAAATGTCAGACGCATTTACGGATCTGAAAAGGATATCAAAATCACATATACCTGCAGAGAATGTTCCAATCCGTATTGATGTCCCTGTTGGACAATCTTCTAGTGTCATAGCTAATGAGTCAAAAGCACATTTAAAACGTGGCAGACCATTAGGTTCTAAGGATCGAAATCCTAGAAAAAGGAAAATAAATGATCAAGGTGACACTACGAAAGAGTCTCATGAAGAAATCCACTATTTAACTAATCCTGAGATTCATGAGGAAATCATTGAGCCTGAGACTCAAGAAAATAAGAAACTATCAATAAATCCAATTGATATTGAGACAAATTTGAATCGATTGGATATAGTGGCGGATTATGTCTTTGCATATAATGTTGCATCTAGCATTATGCAAGATAGTGAGGATCTTGAACCTCAATCTGTTGGAGAATATCGACAAAGACGTGATTGGCCAAAATGGCAAGAAGCAATCCAATCAGAGTTGAATTCACTTGCAAAACGTGAAATTTTTAGGCCTGTATTCCAAACACCTAATGGTGTTAAGCCCGTTGGCTATAAATGGGTCTTTGTACGCAAAAAGAATGAGAAAAATGAGGTACAAAGATATAAGGCACGCCTTGTTGCACAAGGATTTTCACAAAGGCCTGGTGTCGATTATGAAGAGACATATTCACCTGTTATGGATGTTATAACGTTCTGTTATCTCATTAGTTTTGTTGTCCATAAAAAGCTTGACATGTATTTAATGGATGTGGTTACTGCCTACCTTTTATGGCTCACTTGATAATGAGATATAAATAAATATTTCCAAGGGATTTAAAATGCCTAATGCACATAAATCAAAGTATCGGGAAATACTTTCAATCAAATTGCAAAGATCTTTGTATAGTCTAAAGCAATCAGGACGAATGTGGTATAATCGTCTTCGTGAGTATTTATGGAAGGAAGGCTATAGAAATGATATCATTTGCCCATGTGTTTTTATAAAGAAAACAACATCGGAATTTGTTGTACTTGCCGTATATGTCGATGACATAAATCTTATTGGAACTCCTATAGAACTTCAAAAGGCAATTGATTATTTAAAGAAGGAATTCGAGATGAAAGATCTCGGAAAGGCAAAATTATGTCTTGGTTTGCAAATTGAACATGTGGCAAACCAAACTTTTGTTCATCAATCTGCCTACATAGAAAAGGTATTGAAACTGTTTTATATGGATGGAGCACATCCATTAAGTGCTCTGATGGTTGTTCGATCACTTGATGTGAATAAGGATCCATTCTGACCTCAAGAAAAGAATGAAGAACTACTCGGTCCTGAAGTACCATATTTTAGTGCAATTTGTGCACTAATGTATCTTGCTAATACTACAATGCCTGACATAAGCTTTTCAGTTAATGTCTTAGCAAGATATAGCTCTGCTCCTACAAGGAGCCATTGGAATAGAATCAAACATATATTGCGGTATCTAAAAGGAACTACCGATATGAGTTTATTTTATGGCAATAATTGCAGTCCCGATCTTGTTGGTTATGCTGATGTTGGGTATTTATCTGACCCACACAAGACTCGATCTCAAATAGGTTATGTGTTTACATGTGGAGGCACTGCCATATCTTGGCGATCGACTAAGCAATCAACTGTGGCTACTTCATCTAATCATGTTGAGATAATTGTTATTCATGAAGCAAGTCGAGAATGTGTGTGGTTGAGGTCTATAATACATCTTATTCGAGACAAATGTGGTTTGAAGTGTGACAAACTACCCACGATTTTGTATGAAGACAATACAACATGCATAGCTCAATTGAAGGGAGGATTCACAAAAGGAGATAGGACAAAACACATTTCACCAAAGTTATTTTTTACTCATGATCTTCAAAAGAATGGTGATATCAATGTGCAACAAATTCATTCAAGTGATAATATGGCTGATTTGTTCACCAAGTCTCTACCGACTTCAACCTTCAAGAAGCTAGTCTACAAGATTGGGATGCGAAGGCTCAAGGATGTGAATTGATGCTCTCATAAGGGAGAGTTAATGCGCGTTGCACTCTTTTTTCCTTACAAGGTTTTATCCCAGTGGATTTTCTTTACAAAGTTTTTAACGAGGCAACCAAAAAGGCGTACTGTTAGATATGTGTACTCTTTTTCCTTTACTAGAATTTTTTTTCCCGCTGGATTTTATTTTAGTTAAGGTTTTAACGAGACACCTTATTTGTTGAATAGACATTCAAGGGGGGGTGTTATAAATAGAATTTTATTTATGGTGATGTCTATATTTAGAGAGATTCTAGGGTTTATTACTTGGTGACTAAGTCACCCTCTCCCTATAAATAGATGGTTCTATTTCATTATAATTCATCCCAAAAATTCAATAAGAATTTTCTCTCACTACTTTTCTCTGCAATATTCTTCTTCTTCTTTTATTGTTTCATAACATTCTTAGTTTAACTGCACTGTATTATCATAAATTCACTTTCAAAATTTAATTCTTGTTTCTATGCAAGGGTGTGGTCGTGTGGATACGTCAAACTGAGTCAGAAAGGTCGTTTCAAGTTGGCCTAATTTTTAACTGCAGGTTGAGAATTCAAGCCTATTCTGTTTATTTTCTAATCAAGCAAATCACAAGTCAAACCGAAATAGCTTAGGAGAAATGAAGTTACATTAAAAAAAAATTAAGCTCTTGGTTACTAATACATAAAAAACATCTTACCGACTTGATATATCTTGGTTGAAGACTGCATGTAATCGATTGAATTCTTGGTCAAAGATTCCAGTTTTGGATCAAAACATTTTATGAAAACCAGTCATTTGTCATCTATAAAACAGAAAAATATTATTGGCATATACTTAGGGGATTGTTTGATATGAAGACGACAAAATTAAGATTACCTAACAAGGGTCTCAAAATATATCAGTAGCCTTAAAAATTCTACGCAACATTTTTGGAAATATTTTTAAGACAAAGCATATGTTTATTTAATTCTCTGCTACTGAACTAGAGATTGTTTACTCAAGTCAAATCGATGAGCATTCATAAGTCAAAACAATAAAGTATTTTCACCTTACAAATAAAGAAACAACTTTTCATAACACTACATATCTCAAATAGAGAGCAAGCTGCAAATGCTTGAAAGAAAATCATAAGCAGATCATATTAGTATATCTGCTTGCAGTTAAAAAAGAATCACTTCAAACGGTTAAGGCAAAATTTTGAGAAAGTAACCAAATGAAAGCATATTTTTCGACGCCTACCAAGATCCAAGCATTACCATTTACATAAACAGCATGTCTGGCATTGTCACAACCATGATAAATCAGGTTAATCCCCATGCAGTACATAGCAAAATTGTTCAAGAGAACCAATGCGCGACAAAATGCATGGGGGACCTGAATATGGCAACAGACCTAAATATTGTACCAAATAATTCACCTAAGCGATAGAGGAGTTTTGGGAGGTCCCGCACAAGGTTCAGATTACATGTGCGGTTAAGACGAGACCTATTTACAGAAACCATTTGTCTAACCATCCATTAACCACATAAAGCTAAATAGGAGGCTCACAGGCCTCAACAGAAAAACATGGAACTAGAAACATTCTCCTGAAGTCGGGGCAACTGAGGAACAGTAACTGGACCTGCATTTGTCAGACCACCATGGCTTGACGATGTCTCTGATGCGTCCTCGAATTTCATCCATTGTCCAACTTGTGTGGCGGCCAAATGGGCATAACTTACCGGAGCCACTGCACAATGGAATAGAAAGTGACGGTAGAAACAAGATGACAAGTAATCAAGCAAAAAAGGAAATATAACGTATATGCATGTGTGTAATCAAGCAAAAAAGATGACAAGTCATTAAGCAAAAAAGAAATATATTGCATTTTCCCAGTATGTTTATATTTACCAATGGATATAGCAGTGGTGCTTCTTTGATATCTGCAAAGATTGAATAACAATTAGAATTACTGCAACATTTAACAATTTAACCAGTGATAAAAACTCAAAACTTCAGCTATTATAATTTATATGTTGAGATTCTGTCGAGCTACGAAGAATTCAATTTATTCAATACTCACACATAGGACAGATTATGAACAAGGTCTTGAAGATCATCAGGTGAAAAACCAACTTCATCCAACAACACATGGTAATGTGTAGGTCGAGTGGTACCCTACAATAAAATTTAAATAAGCATCATGCGATATGAATATTCCACCAACCTTATAACAAAATTGCACAAAGTAACCTTTGATAAACTACTAGTGCCCAACCCAAGGATATCCACCGAAGCTTTTCTCAGTTGTATCTTATATAAAGTTCAACAGTTTATGTATCACTGGGAACGAACGAGTTACTGGATTAATTGAATGTAGAGGAAAGAACATCTTAAAGAGAAAAGGACTGAACCTGAAGAGAAAAAAATGAACAAACTAACAAGTTATAAAGGAGAAATCAAGCAGTAATTACAACTACTACTGCTTCAACCATATGGTAGAACAGAACAGAAAACTCACAATCATGCCTGCATGGGCACACAGGTAGAAGTCATAGTTCCTTGGATGACAAACTTTGTTGTCTATAATTGTCCCTGCACAAAACGTATGTGTAAATGACTTGATCGCATTGCAACTATAATTCGCTATGACTTCTATTATTACCTGGAGGAACATTATCAGGAGATCCAGCCTGGAAAAACTTTGTATGATGATTTTTCTGAGCAACAATGATCACAAACTTCGGTGACCACTTTTCATCAAGAAATTTGCAGGCCTGCATGCACAGAACAGATGGATGACTTAGACGAGAATCTCTAGTATTTTCCAGATTCAAAAGTTCAATTATATATTAGGATAGAATCTATCAGAGTGCAGAACCTCAATGAGCTGGTCCAGTTCAATATTTAGAACTTGATTAAATTGAGATTCACTGACACCATCCCTGACATTTTTCAAAAAAGACCATTAGCAAAACCATCAAAGAATCACACATGTAGGAAGTTCACAGCTACGTGACAAAGAAATTAGGCAGGTGAAACACACAATGACAATGACAAACCATAGAATATGAGGACTATCAGCTATGTTTCACTCCCAAGAGTTTGGGTCAGCTACATGAATCCTCTTAAACAAGAGAACTAACGGAACAAAATGGGTGGAAAATGAAGCAGAACCATAACAACTCAGACTCCAATTTCATTTTATTTTCAATACCAATTTCTGAAGCATTTAGACATTCAGAATATGTGGATAGTGCCAATCATATACCAATAGCACTTCGATTGGACATAATTTGCTGCAAACAAAATAGAAAACAGGCTGGATTAGATCACCTGAATATTATAATATGCTCAGGCTTCCTTTTCCCGGAACTCACATAAAAATCTAGCAAAAGTTCCCTGCAATTTTGAAACTTTAGTTATAATCAGAAACTTAATTCAAGGAAACCAAAAGGAATCACCAATAAAATTTTGATAGAACCCCGCAATCCATTAGGAAATCAGTTTTACACCATAAGAAAAAGCAGCAAACCATTAGAAAGTGAAACCAAGCAAGCACCAACAAAATTCTGGGGAAGCTGCTCACTCAAGATACAAAAAGTAAACTATCATGCCTCCTTATTTAGCACCAAAAATAAATTATCTCTAGTGCAGCTAAACTGAATCAAATATCACAATGTAACAGGCAGAAAGTTATTCTCTTGTATAAGTTAAAATTCCCAACAAATTCAGGTAATTCACTCCCCGACCCAAAAGAGAACAATCCAAGAGAAAGCTAAGCCTACAAAATCGAACTCACCTCATAATCCCATCATCCTCAGTGTCTGAAACTTTTTTAAATAAGTTATCAATCATCTCCACTTTAGGAGATTGAGTGCGCACAGAAGCTCTATAACGAGATATTGAAGGCCACTGCCTTGAACTTACAACCTGATCAAGCAATAATATAGTGAATTTGTTTAAACAATTGGGAATAGAAGGTAATCATTGTCAATGAAAGAACATATGCCTTGAACTTACAACCTGATCAAGCAATAATATAGTGAATTTGTTTAAACAATTCGGAATAAAAGGTAATCATTGTCAGTGACGCAGTGAAAGAACATACTGCAGCAATTGATGGAACATCAGACTGGCCAGGAGAGCCATGTGATACGTCCATTCCAAGAATCATGGTGGGAACCTTAGATACCATGGGAATGGAAGGTGAATGCTCAACAGCTAACACAGAATTTAAACCACCAAGCTGCCAACAGAAATTGTGGGATGTTAAGACGGAAATGATGGAAGAAAGGAAGCACTGAACCAGATGCTCAGAGAACTCCCACCTTCGCGTTGATCTTAAGGAGAAGGTTTGTGAGATACTGATCATTGACTCTTCCAGGAGCCAAGCATTGGGTTACTATACCATAATCAGCCAGATTTTTCCGCTTCCATGGTCCTTCAAGTTCCATCAGTCGCTTATGTTAGTAATTAGCAATTAGTGATATGTTTAGTGGTCAACAGAACAAGTAAACCAGACGAACCATATATGTCACAATTTTTCCTCTCAGGAAGAAGACAAAGAAGAAATTTCGGGGCACCGGGAAGTTTTGACTGGATCTCTTCAAACATCTTTTCAACTCTGACAAGAGGTGGAGCCCTTCTAAGCTGTGGAGACTCTTCAAACACTTCAAATGGAGCTTCCACACTCTGAAACATTAAAGCAGGAATAATGAGATTCATCTTGTATACTCAATCTTTAAGTATTAGAACTTGATAAAACATACAATTCCTTTCATCTCTCCAATTCTTGTCAAATCTCTGACTAGGCCACGTATGTCACAGCGTGCAGAAAAGTTGACAACAGCCCAACGCTCTACCTTTGCTGGATCAAAGAATCTCTGCCATTATAGATGAAAATGAAAAAACTCAAAGCCCATCTTGACAAATACTATGCCGCAATCCCAAGCTTGTTTGTAGTCAAGCATATGAAGTCAAAGCCAACATTATCTTAGATGAGATTATGAGATGAAATTCCATAGATCCACTGGAAAAATCATATGAGAAGATGTGCTCAATTATACCTTATTATTAAAATTCCACCTCCCATTTCGTGAGAAAAGGTCATCTCCATTTCCTGCCTTCAACTGCCACATAACGAATATTTAACCTCAAACTCACAACATGAAGACTCGAAAACATAGCAGAAAAAAAGAAAAGTTTAATAGATAACATACCTTAGGGGTAGGCAGAACACGCCCTTCAACCTGGGTGAAGTTGCTACTGATTGAGACGCCGCTAGCACGAAGCAGAGGCTCAGCATCATAATTGTTGATTTTTAGAGCCTTCAGCAATCCAGTGGGAAATTAGTTAAGTATATTCAGAGCATGCAAAAGATTCCGTTAGGGTAGAAGAAACCTACATTGCTCAAAATTTGCATTCTCTCTTGAGGCTTTTGCCTAGACTTCTCCACCAACGAGGACCTCTGAAAGGTGGACAAGGCTTTTGTGTACCTTTGCAATGAGACCAACGAGCAGAGCTGCAACATTCAATGAAAAATTCAAAATTGCATGAATAAAAGACAATACATAAAAGCTGTAAATTTTAACCCAGTGCTTTCACCTCAACAGGGAAATAGGTGGGACGCTTGGGCTTTCCAACATTGATGCACGGTAAATCAGCGGAATATCGCAAGTCTATGTTACGATGATTAACAAAGTAATCATAAACTGTCACTTCCGATGTTTGCACTTCAGCATCCTCATTTTTGCTCCTCTGCTTTAGAGTAAACCTAAAAATGTCAAAACAAAGATGAGTTTTGCCCCATTTCATTATAGCAAATCAATGTCAACCATCCTGCACAAGTGCATCTTAGTCGTGCCAAGGTTGAAGATAACAAGAAATAACGAGATCATGGCACACATACGTCTGCTCCCGGCATGATTTTTCACTCAATCCAGTTATTTTGAACTCTTGGTTAGCGGGAGCAGTCTTCACCCTCAGATTCTTCAACGTACGTTTTGCCTGATCAAATGTAGAGAATCCTTTGCTTAGAACATGATTACATAAGAAGATGAATAAATCACAAAAATAACAACACACCTTCGCCCAATCAAGTGAAAAAGGATCTTTTGCATTTTGGTTCGCAATCAAAAAGTCAACAACAGGTCCAGGCTGGATTATCATCGTGGTAGACACATCTGCGAACGAAGAAACCGGAAGATATTGATCTCATCTTATTTGAGACAAGTATGAAACATAAAAAACCAAGAATGTTTACCAATGTTCAAAGACAATCCAGACTGAGTGGTTCGAAAACTTGAATGGAACCCTCGACAGCCAAGAACACCACCTCCAACTTCCGCAAAATTCTTTGGGTCATTATGGAAAAAGGACTGTCGAACAAGCAGACAACCCCTAATACAAGAACAGTCATTACGCACCAATCAAGAGAGGCACAAAAATACTTGTGCAGCAATCAACTCATCAAGAGAGAATAAATAGATATATAACTTACTGTTTGGCCGCATGTTGCCTTAAAATTATATCCAAAACTCTCAATGCTTCTTGAGAGTTCTCAGACTCTTGACCTCGCAAAGCATTCGCAATTGCCTGCATCGGAATCTTGGCAGCAAAGCTAATCTCCACCTTATAAGATTTTGATTGGTACGGCCGCCTTAATCTTTTCCTATCATTTTCATTTGGACTTCCATGTCTGCCAGGGCTAGAGTTCCCATTGTTCCCATTGTTCCTGTATATAAGGAGGAGCACAAAGTGAAAAATCAAAATAAGAACTTGGGAACACGTAAAACTAAGCCACTCTGAGAACCAACCGATTAGATATGACGTCCTCTAGGACAACTGTGAACTCTAATTTATTTCTAGGTAGTGAACCAATGGTGAACAAGCTTTTCTCCCCATCGTATGCAAAATCCTTCCCAGCCAATTCTGTATCATATGTTTCATGCACTCTATCAAGAACTTTTCTGCCAATTCCTTTTCCCTCGACAGGTCGACCATCCTCATAAAATAGGGCGACCTGTTAACAGACAGAGTCAAAAATGACATGGATTTACATGATTGTATTCAGAAGAGAAAAGATAGGAACATATCAAGGAGTGGTATGTGAAAGCATACGCTGTAATGAAAGAAGTGTCCGTCAACATTAGACACGTTCACTTTAAAGTGATTGGTAAGGATCGGAATCTTTTGTCCCTTGCTTCCAAGGCCACGCCTAGCCATGGGAACACGTAAAACCTTTTTCTTCACCGGCTCTGGTTCTGCTTTTGCTGGATAGAAATCAGGTGGAATAGGGGGAGGAGGGGGCAGAGCCTCTGTTACTCCAATATTGTCTTCTTCAGCCATTACCACAATCCTCTATAAAAAAGAGGACAAGTTTCAGAAGATCCTCAGAAGAACTGGAAATTTTATGCAAAGATCTTTTGTAGGCAAAAGATGCAGTTAGGAGCAGTCAATAAGAGAAACTGAATGCAGACAACTACTAACCGCAAACTAATAGAACATAACCAGACAATAGGGATAGGATAAAGACAAAATATCATTTCCCGTCTTTGATCATAGATACCAAATGAGTTTTTATGCGATAACACATGACATGACAATTCAAAAAATAATAATAATGGATAATGAACATAGTGATTTGATTCTGCACGGCTAGCAAAAAAAAAAAAGATTCAAAGTGCTGTAGCCAACGCAGCAGCCAACAATGAGATCATAAACCAAGCAAGAATCATAGCAAGTAATTCACTTCCCAAATGAATGCAAATAGGTAAGTACTATGCCATGTCACTTTGCAAATACAATTGCTATAAAGTTGCACAAAATCTAGAAGGTTATTATACAACTGAAATTGCGGTTTTCAGAAAAAGGAGGAAAAAAAAATGGAAATGAAACATTAGAAAAACCTTTTCCTACCTGTCCCCTTTCTCTTGGTCGGAATTCCTGACTTCCAAAAAAACAAAAAGGACTAGAGACTAGAACCCAACAACATAACATTCATTCAATCATTTTTAAACAAAAAAGACACATCACTTTCTGTAAGCCGCTTAAAATTGCAACATCATGCCTCAAAGTTGAGGCATGATAAGAAAACTATCATTTGCTAAATCTCTGCATTAATTAAAATAATGCACATGTGAGCACCATGCGAATAGTAACTTTTTTCAAAAATTTAGTACTACATTTAAGGTCAACATTTTAACCGGTATATTTTTTCATAAACTACAACTTATTATATTGTATACAATTGCAGCACAATTTAACCTAAAATCAGAAAGCCCAATAACACTTCAAAATTTTAACACTAAAAAGTTCATCAAAATTTTCAATGCAAGACACTATCCAATAGCTGGCATCCTGACACTATTATCAATCTGCAACATACATTTTCCACTTACCATACAAATACTAGAAAAAAGTTTTCAGGAAAAACATTTTTTACGAAATTTCCAGGGAAAATATTTTCCTTCTTAGCAAACACCTTCTAAGTGGAAATATAGAGCATATCACAGAAGAAAACATAATAATACTCCCAAGAAAATAAAATAGCTTGACCAGATTCAAGGCAAAAAAAAAAAAAAACCACAAGCATTACAACTAAAGGGCCAGAAACCAAACACAAAACAAGTCATAACACGCACATGCAAAAAGATAATTTTTTCAAAAAAAAAAAAAAAGTACCAAGAAGTAACTTTTGGAATTAAGTCTTCTTCAGCTTAAACCACATTCAAAGAACTACATCGCAAATCCCCACATATTATACTTTAATAAAATATCAAACTAAGGTAAAACTACCATACCTAAAGCTCAAATGAAGCGGATGAAGAACCAGTCAAGAGCTGAAACCCTAATGTACGACAAGAGAAAAAAAGAGTGAGGTAGTAGAGCTAGACCAGTGACTGAGAAGAGGATTTTATTTTATATACTGCGTAAATACAGTCCTTGACGCTCTCTTTGACCCCCACGTGTCCCCTTCGTTATAATCTATGTTCTCTGGAAAAAGAATACAAAATTAGTAAGAGGATAAGGGGAGAACCCGAGAAAGGGTAGAATGGACATTTTGAGCTTGTTTAGTGGTCGCTTTCTGAATTTTGGTATTTATTTATATCCAGAAGAGGATTGAATTAAAGATTGATTATGTCATTGTTCGGAAAAGGCCAAAAGTGAAAAGTGGGTTAGTGTTTGCTATTCCAATAGATTAATGGGCATATGAAAAAGAATGTTCCCCACTCCTATCATCCTATGGATTGGATTTAATGGAGACAATAGGTTGTTGAACGAGCGGTTGATGATGGTAAGCAACCTCCACTTTCAATAAAGGGGTTGTGAGTTCAAGTTTCCTTAGAAGCAAGGTGGAAAGTTCTTGGAGGGAAGGATATCGAGGATCTATTTGGAAACAGTCTCTCTATCCTAGGGTAAAGTCTGCGTACACACTATCCTCCCCAGACCTCACTAAGTGAGATTATAATGGATTGTTGTTGTTGTTTTAATAGGTTGTTGAATGACCATTAAATTAAAAGAGATTAAAAAGAATTTTAAAACGACAAAGGAATTTTGTGATATACAAAAAGTGGAGGTTTATAAGAGCGACAGGTAGAAGCATTAATTCCAAACGAACATAAGTAAAAGATTTGAAATAAATGTCATTTATTAATTATAATTCTCCTTTTCCTACCAGTATTTAGGCCTCATTTGTTTGCACTTAATGGAGGTCTGAATCTTAATCATTCAGATCTCAGACATTAAGTGCGTTTGTTTTTAAAATCTGAATATTAATTATTCAGATCTTAATCATTAAGTGTGTTTGTTTTTTACTTCACAACCACTTAATAAGTCTGAATAGATCCGTATCATTAAGATCTATAACAGAGACTTAATTTCATTGAGATGCTATTATCTATAGTCATTATTAACTGTCACCACTACTTACCATTATCAACTACCACCATGCCACCCACCACCACCATACTCAACTATCACCACCATCATCCTCAACCATAGCCGTCACCATTGTCGACTACCACCACCTACTGTCACACCTCCTTTTTCCGCCCCCGCGGGGGGCGTAGGGAGTTTTTTTCAATTAAAGGACAATCGAAACGGGATTTGTTTATTTATTTTAGAGTCGCCACTTGGGAGATTTAGGGTGTCCCAAGTCACCAATTTAATCCCGAATCGAGAAAAATATTCGACTTTCCAAATGAAGTCTGCGAACCAGAAATTCTAAGTAAGGAATTCTGTTGACCCGAGGGAAGGTGTTAGGCACCCCCGAATCCCGTGGTTCTAACACGGTCGCTTAAACTGTTGTAATGGCTAAAATATCTGATTTTAATACATGTTCAAAAACTATAGTGCAATTTTAACTTTTAACCGCTTTTATTGTTATTATTATTATTTTTACAAGAATGTGAACATTGTTTAAAACATGTCTTTGGATTACGTCACATGAAATGCACCCGCAATCCGGAACACATTTTATTCAATGTTTTGGGATTTGGATTTGGGTCGCAAAAATGCGCACCCGTGTTTAAGAATGTATTATTATTAACATCGTGCCTAAAGCGATTAACGTATTATTATTTATGGGTAAGACCGTGGAATTCACTAAACAGTCCATCCCGAATTCTAAATACTCAATTAAACATTTATTGAGGGCCCCGCAATTGGTGCATTTTATTGGGCGAGGCTCATCTCATTTATTTTTAAAAGACAATCCTAAAATGCCTACATTATTTTCTATTAAATCTGTCTCTACAAAATAAAATAAAAAAAATGTCTTAATTTATCTACATGCTGAAATTAGCCAATAATATTTACTCTAAACAATATTTCTACCAAGTTCCTACTAGATGGCCTATTCGTTTGATTTTTGACTCGACGAAGTTACTACACCATTTATTTATTTAGGCAATATATGCAGATAGTTCAACTGTTAAACTATCGTCGAACGTTCCACTATGTGTATTAAATAGCTACATGATTCTGATTTTTTTGCAAGCTAAATAATTTGTACATACAAATAAAAATCAGAATATAATTAAAGCTAATTCAGAATTTCAACTCTTCATTTTTCGTATTCATGCTTCATATTCGGATTACAATAACCAGCTTTTCAGTTGTGTACCTGATATTGGAAGCAAAAGAAAATGAAGATGAGAATCAACAGCAGTAATAACAGTACAACACAGCAACAACAGCCCAGCAACAGTAACAACCCAGGAACAGAGTTTGCAAACCAGTGGAGCAGTAATCCCAAAAAAAACAAAAGCTTCAAGCTTTGATGAAACAACAATTAATTCTGATTTCAAACAATGAAAGAAAGCAGAAGATTTTTTTTAGTTTTTTTTTGAAAGTTTAAATATTTTTTGGAATTTTCTCTCTCTTAAATGTTCAGCCCTTTTTCTCTCTCTTATTTTCATATTTGTTTCTCTCTCTCGTTCTTCTTTGTCTGTCTGTTCTTGTCTTTGTGTTCAAGACTTCCTATATATATCTCATCCCATAAATCTTTTAATCAATTAAAATCAACTCATTGTCTCTACCAAACCCATTATCTTCCCACTCATCCCCATTACATTAAATAAATATATCATCACCACCCCATTATCTTTTGTCCCCCATGCTTCACTAAACAAATACAAGATTCTTCTCCACTAAATTTTGTCTTGTCCCCCCTTTATATTAAACAACTATATCAAAAACCCACCCCATTACATTTTGTCCCCCATGATTAACATAAAGAATTACAAAATGTTCAATTACCAAACTACCCCTCCGACCTTATTGCAATTACCATTTTACCCCTGAACGGTCTACAAATTACCAAACTACCCCATCAGCTATAACAAATCAATTAATCACACCCAACCAAAATATAGCCAATATGACCAATTTCTACATAAATTCAAACAACAAATCTCATGAACATGATTTCTTCAACATTTCAACAACAAATCACATGAACATGATTGAACAACAAAGAACAACTAAAATTTGATTGAACAATATTTTTAGCAACAAACAAACCTATTTTCAGATTCAACAACAACAATCAAACAAGTATATTTAGATTTCTAAATTCAATAATATTGAACTTAAAATCAACTCTAACAACATTACAACCAACAATTCCTATATTAAACTTAAACAAGATTATGAGACAAATTCAAGAAATAATCATAAATGATAAACAAGAAATCAAACTATACAAATTTCGGATTCAAGATCAACCAAACAAAGTATGAACATGAATGAAAATATTCAATAACAATAACAAACAAACTTTGTTCAAACTTCGAATTAAACTTAAACAAAACAAATAAACATATTCAAATTATTAATCTTCAAATAATTACTAATCTTCAAATAGTCAATTAAATCCAACCAAAATTATAACAAAGATATATGATCCAAAATTAAGAAGCAAAACATTAACTTCACATTAAATTACTAAATTAAAAACGAACTTCAAACAAAGATGAACATGAATTAAATCTATTTTTAAACAACAAAACATGACGGATTCACATGATTTAAACAATGTTAACAATTTCTGAAAATACATAAAACACATGAAACAAATTGAAGAAACAATTAATTTAAACTTCAATTTGAATCTAACAAACATTAACTAACAATTCCTTTTTTTTCAAAAAATGAATAAAATTAACATGAAATAAACATGAAAAATAACTAATTAATTTTCCATTTGAATCTGAAAATTAATTCAACAAAACACATGAACAAACTAGAAAATTATTTCAATGACGAACAAACAAAACAAGAATTGAATTATTTAACGATTTCGGATCCGAAAAACATCAAACAAAAATATGGACAAAATTGAAACTTAAACCAACTAACCGATTTAAAACAACGACGAAGAAACGAAGAAGACGAAGAAACAACAACGTTGGTGAGGCAGTAGCATGAAACGTGAGCAGCTTGGTCGTTTGGTTGTGGCGTTTGGACGGAAAAGATGAAGCAGAAGAACGACGGGGTGGCTTCGAACCCACTGCTTCGACGGGAAGCAGCGGACGATGCAGCATCGTGAAACAGAAGCAATAGCAGCTGCGGTGAAGAGCGAACAATGGAGGAGCAGGTAGCAGCGACATGGCAACGACAACAGCAGCGGCGACCCAGCAGCGATAGCAGCAACAACGACACGAAGCAGCGGCATGACAACGATGGTCGTTTGGTGGTGGTTTGGGTGTTCGAGCTGGACGTAGCGGGTCGTTTGGTTGAAACAGAAGCAGCAGCGACATGGACGTCGAGCTCAAGCTTGAGCTCGACGAGCTTCATCAATGGCGGATAGGGCTGGGGTCGTTTAGTCGAGCTGGGGTCGTGAGGGTGACGTGCGTGTGTGTGTGTCGTGAGTGAGTGTGTGTGGCGTAAGGGGAAGTAAGGAAGCCATTGATGGAGCTTGGAGCTTTTGGTAAGATGAAGAAAAGAAGAAGAAGAAAGATAGGGGGCGGGTAGTTTAGTGTTTAGGTTAGGGTTTTTTGATTTTGTTTTTCTTTTTGTTTTTGTTTTATTTTTGAAATGCAAGATAATAAGGGTGTTGGGTTATGGACTGGGTCGACCCAGTTCGAAATGGACTGGGTCGACCCAGTTCGAAATGGACTGGGTCGTTTGGGAAGATTGGGCCATTTTTGGGCCTGAAGCTTGAAATCGAAGAAGAGACCCAATTCCGACTTTCTTTATATTTTCGCTCTCTTTTCTTCTTTTATTTCTCTAAAACTAAATTATAGAAATACTTAAACTATTATTGAGAACTAAATTAAGTTATAAAAGCACAAATTAACTCCCAATAACAATTAACGCACAATTAAGTAATAATTAAGCATAAAATTGTATATTTGGACATTAAATGCTAAAAATGCAAACGATGCCTATTTTTGTAATTTTTAATTTTTGTAAAACAAATTTAATTACTAACAATTGTAGAATTAAATCCTACATGCAAAATGCGACATATTTTTGTATTTTTTATTAATTTAGCAAATAAACACGCACAGACAAATACAAATAATTATTCAAAATATCACAAAATATCACAAAATTGCACACCAAAGAAAAATCATTTTATTTTTGAATTTTTTGGGAGTAATTCTCATATAGGGCAAAAATCACGTGCTTACAGCTGCCCCTCTTTGCCCGAAGACACGAAGGGTTTTCGTGCAAAGATAAAACGAGCGATTTTTGCCCATCCGAGTACTCCGTGTGAAGCATTTTTTTGAAAAAGATTTGACCGAACCTTTGCTTCAAAGGTTTCCTACATATCTTGGGCTAAACAGGAATCAAGTCAATGTAGTTCGAGAAGTTTTGGTAGCTGGGACTACCGTGAGACTGCAAGGTTACTGTTGTTGCATGCTATTACCACTGCTTACCGATCTCCTTGTTACATCGTGCTTTAAAAGAAAACAAGAAGCTAGGCTAGACTGCAATTTGTTCTTGTTGCCTTGCTTTCTTGTCTGCTTGCATTTCTTCCGGTGCTTTTCTTCTTTTGACACATGTACTTGAGTTTGTACTGTGACCTCTTGTTGCAACCTTCTGTTTCCCGGTGCCGGGGAATTTTATTGTTTCCTGCTGGGGATTCCTATTGTAACCCTCTGTTTTATTGTCCTCTGACTTGATCTTGAAATGTATGCCTCTGTTGTATGGGCGGGCTCCCAACTTCAATACTTGAAAATTAAAGACTGAAATGTATGCCTCTGTTATCTGGGCGGGCTCCCAACTTCAACGCTTGAAATGTAAAGACTGAAATGTATGCCTCTGTTATCTGGGCGGGCTCCCAACTTCAATGCTCGAAATATAAAGACTGAAATGTATGCCTCTGTTATCTGGGCGGGCTCCCAACTTCAACACTTGAAATGAAAAGACTGAATGTATGCCTCTGTTATCTGGGCGGGCTCCCAACTTCAATGCTTGAAATGTAAAGACTGAAATGTATGCCTCTGTTATCTGGGCGGGCTCCCAACTTCAATGCTTGAAATATCTGGGCGGGCTCCCAACTTCAATGCTTGAAATGTAAAGACTGAAATGTATGCCTTTGTTATCTGGGCGGGCTCCCAACTTCAACGCTTGAAATGAAAAGACTGAATGTATGCCTCTGTTCTTTGGGCGGGCTCTTCAAATAAACAACTTTTGAAATAAACGCCATTCCTCTCTTCAGGCGGGCTCCTGACTTCATCAACATCTTTTAAAATAAAACGCCTTTCCTCTCTTCAGGCGGGCTCCTGACTTCAACCAATAAATCGTCATTCTGTTCTTCAGGGGGGCTCCTGACTTCAATAACTTTTCAAAAATGTCATTCCTTCCTTTGGATGGCGAGATTTCAACAACCCTTTTAAAAACGTCTTTCCTTTCTTCAGGCGGGCTCCTGACTTCAACCAATAAATCGTCAATTTGTTCTTCAGGGGGGCTCCTGACTTCAACCAATACATCGCCATTCTATTCTTCAGGGGGCTCCTGACTTCAACAACAACTTTAAAATGTCATTCCTTTTTTTAGGTTGACGAGATTTCAACAACTTTTAAAAATAAAACGCCTTTCCTTTCTTCAGGCGGGCTCCTGACTTCCATCAATAAATCGCCATTCTATTCTTCAGGGGGGCTCCTGACTTCAACCAATACATCGCCATTCTATTCTTCAGGGGGGGCTCCTCCTGACTTCAACAACAACTTCGAAAATAATCGTCATTCCTCTCTTCAGGCGGGCTCCTGACTTCAACCAATAAATCGTCATTCTATTCTTCAGGGGCTCCTGACTTCAACCAATACATCGCCATTCTGTTCTTCAGAGGGGCTCCTGACTTCAACCGATAAATCGCCATTCTGTTCTTCAGGGGGGCTCCTGACTTCAACCAATACATCGCCATTCCTTTCTTTAAGTTGGCGAGATTTCAACAACTTTTAAAAACGCCTTTCCTCTCTTCAAGCGGGCTCCTGACTTCAACCAATAAATCGTCATTTTGTTCTTCAGGGGGGCTCCTGACTTCAACCAATACATCGTCATTTTGTTCTTTAGGGGGGCTCCTGACTTCAACCGATAAATCGCCATTCTGTTCTTCAGGGGCTCCTGACTTCAACCAATAAATCGCCATTCTATTCTTCAGGGGGGCTCCTGACTTCAACAATTTTTCAAAAATGCCATTCCTTTCTTTGGATGGCGAGATTTCAACAACCCCTTTTTTAAAAAAGCCTTTCCTTTCTTCAGGCGGACTCCTGACTTCAACCAATAAATCGTCATTCTATTCTTCATGGGGGATCCTGATTTCAACCAATAAATCGCCATTCTATTCTTCAGGGGGGGCTCCTGATTTCAACCAATACATCGCCATTCTGTTCTTCATGGGGGCTCCTGACTTCAACCGATAAATCGCCATTCTGTTCTTCAGGGGGGCTCCTGACTTCAACCAATACATCGTCATTCTATTCTCCAGGGAGGCTCCTGACTTCAACTCCCTTTTTTTCAAATTCAAACTTCTTCTTTTTTTCAAATTATCCTAGGAGAAAATTCATCAGACTAGATTTTGATCCTAGGAGAAGATTCATCCGACTAAGATTTTATTATATTATCTTGGGAGAAAAATTTCATCAGACCAAGATTTTGACTCTAGGAGATAAATCGTCAGACTAGGTCCATTTTGTTGTGATCTTAGGAGAAAGATTCATCGGACTAAGATTTGATATCTTAGGAAAAAATTTCATCGGACTAAGATTTTTATCTTAGGAGAAAGATTCATCGGACTAAGATTTGTTATCTTAGGAGAAAATTTCATCGGATTAAGATTTCTATCTTAGGAGAAAGATTCATCGGACTAAGATTTGATATCTTAGGAGAAAAATTCACCGGACTAAGATTTGATATATTATCTTGGGAGAAAAATTTCATCGGACCAAGATTGTGACTCTAGGAGATAAATCGTCAAACTAGGTCCATTTTGTTGTGATCTTAGGAGAAAGATTCATCGGACTAAGATTTGATATCTTAGGAGAAAATTTCATCGGACTAAGATTTCTATCTTAGGAGAAAGATTCATCGGACTAAGATTTGATATCTTAGGAGAAAAATTCATCGGACTAAGATTTGATATCTTATCTTGGGAGAAAAAATTTCATCGGACCAAGATTGTGACTCTAGGAGATAAATCGTCAAACTAGGTCCATTTTGTTGTGATCTTAGGAGAAAGATTCATCGGACTAAGATTTGATATCTTAGGAGAAAATTTCATCGGACTAAGATTTTTATCTTAGGAGAAAGATTCATCGGACTAAGATTTGATATCTTAGGAGAAAAATTCATCGGACTAAGATTTGATATCTTATCTTGGGAGAAAAAATTCATCGGACCAAGATTTGATATCTTATCTTGGGAGAAAAAATTCATCGGACCAAGATTGTATCGGGAAATAAATTCATCAGACTAAGACTTTTTATCCTAGGAGAAAAATGTAAAGATCAATGATTTGAGAAACTTACCTTTGCAATTTCTTCTTTTCTTTTCTTTTTCCTTTGCGCTGCTTTGTTCTTGCTTGCTGGGGATAATACCACTGTGGGAGTCTCCTTTCTTCCCCTCCTTCAAATCTCCCGGCTATTTTTTTTGTTTTTTTTTTTTTTTTTGTTTTTATTTTAAATTCTCTCAACACTGCTGGGGATAAAAGTGTTATCTTCTTGGATAACGTTGTTGAGGATAACGCTGTTGGGGAATTTTATCCCTATAGATCGATGCTTCATTCTTCTGGAAGCCGCTGGGGATGATAATGGTTCTTTGCTTTTCTGAGCACAAATGCCATCCCTTTGTTCTGTCTGCTGGGGATCAACTTCCTCCATTGGAAACTTATTATGTTGGGGGCAACCCTGGTTCAAAGACCACTTCCTTGGTGCTATCTTTATTCTTCCCCAAATGGGTACCTGATTTTCCAGAAAATTTTCTAACTAAAAAGAAAATTTTCTGCCCCAGTTTGACAATATCCCTTATGGCATGCATTTTCGACATCGATGCCATTTTCTTTACCTGTTTCAAATTAAACAAAATTTGTTAGCTTAAAGCGTGGTAGTTGGTTGTGATACTCCACTGGGGATGGTTTTTCCCTTTTTCCTTCCTTGCTTTGCGTCCCACAACTTGTTAGGGATGATATTATTTGCTGGGGGTAATCTATTTCTGCTAGGGATATCCCTCTTCTTTCGTGGCATGGCTCGGAAACTTGCATTTTCCCGACCTTTTAGTTTCGCATGAATTTCCCAAATCATGCTTATTGCTCTCCTTGTTTGTCCACGGGCCTTGGCCTTGAGGTTTTAATAACCTTTGATTTTGGCAAGGATATCCCTCTTGACACTCGTTGATCCTTTTGTCAATCTCCTTTTACGGAGATATCTTTCTTGACACTGGCCTCGCGCTTGTTCCTTGCTGACTATACCATTTGTATGTACTAGTCAGATCCTATCTTGGAAAGCTGATGGCCTATTTTGAAGTCATTTCCCACTGGTTCTGACCAAACAGACTCTATTGGGGAAATTTCTATGAAAGGAAAAGATAAAAGGAAACAGAATAAAAGACAACGGAAAAAGATGACTCTTTAACAAAAGAAACTATAAATAAAAACCTATCAAACGCAAATACCGACTCTAATGGTCATGACATGCACCTGTGGCCTATCCTCTGCCGTCAATCGTCTTTCAAGACCTTCAATTGGCAATTCCCCATCTGATTTCCAATCTTATTCGACTTGTAGTGCCCGAAGGCACTATCAAGCCTCTCTCATTTTGGGTTTTTCTCTCAGCTTTCATCGCCTTATGGTGTCCGTAAAGATTTTCACCAATAAGACTCTCTCATTTGTATCACTTTCCAGCTGGGGATTTGGAGTGTTGTCGGTATGACTCTCTCTGCTGGAGATTGGAGTCCTTTCTGTTGTGGAACAGAGTGTTATGTTCACCGGTAAGACTCTTATTTGTCTGACTTGGCATCTTTTGCAGACTGGTCAGAAGGTCTTTCTTTGGACCGTAATGTGGTTTTTTGGATAGGTTTCGAAAGAAAGGGTATAAAGGGCTCAAAAACAAAATAAATTTGGGGTTTAACATTACAACCTTCGGAACCAATTTTGCTTACAACGAGCACAACTCTTGCCCCAGTTTCTTGTTTGGGGATTATTTATTTATTATTTTTAATTTCTTTTTACACCATGCACATTATGCACATTATGACCATTATGGCCATTATAACCGAGCCGTGAGGCACCTACGTATCCTCTTTGAGGAATCAGGTCGAACGTAGTTCTCAATTCCTCTTTTTCTTCTGACTTTCTTTTGTTTTTTTGTTATCATTTTTCTCTTCTTCTTTTTTCGCTTTTTGTTGATTTTTTTTTCTTTACCTTCCAGGCTCGTATTTCCTAGTCGTTGCTATCGATTCCGAACGAGGGGTATGAAAGAAAAT
The DNA here is from genome assembly GCF_000393655.2 of Nicotiana sylvestris. NCBI lineage: Eukaryota > Viridiplantae > Streptophyta > Magnoliopsida > Solanales > Solanaceae > Nicotiana > Nicotiana sylvestris. The sequence goes on from NC_091062.1 coordinate 137,596,597, forward strand.
AAATAAGGCTCAAAAAGGGGTAACGAAGGATAAAGTGTTTAGGTAGCAGAATAAAATGCCTTCGTCATTCCAGTCTTCAAAACATGCCAAGTGCAGACAACACAATTGAAACAAAGATTTGTAGCCTCCTTCGATGGTGCTGGACTTGACAATTATATTTGACATTTGTCATCTCTAAAGCACCGTTGGGCAACACTCTCACTCTCATGAACGACCCTCATGCCAATTTGGCGAATCTTGCATTTAACGAGTTTCTTTATGTTTTACTTGCCCCAGTTCCACATGACCCGTGCTTCAAATAATATCAAACCGTTCTTATTTCCTTTAAATGCTTTGATCACCTTCCCCGGGTTTTATGATTAACTTTTAAGATTAGGCCCAAACTGTGTGCGCATGTCATGTCACTAGAATCGGCGCTGAACAAAATGATAAAAGGACTAAACAAAATGACTGGAAATAATCAAAGACCGGATTTTCCATTAGACTACCGGTTAAATGGTTTGAATAACGAAACAAACAAAAACAAACCAAAAATAAAATCCTAAAACAACCTGGACAAACTTAAACAAACCGTAATGACAAAACGGAAAGATAAGACAGTTTGACACAAGACAATATCTGAATTACAACCCTAATAATCCGAACACCAGAAATGACAACAAAATAAGCCACCACAAGCTTCTCTCTTGCTGACCAAGGAACGGAGCGTCCTCCCATTTTATCAAAATTGGCATCTTTAGCCACTGAGCTTTGCATCAGTATTGTCCAGACCATTTCCAATTTCGATATCATCAACCTTAGTCAACAAGTCCCTAATAGGATTTGAGTGCTTCTGTTATCATGCTTGATCCCCGCAAAGTGTGCTTCTGGGTCTTGTATTTCCGGCTTACCACAAACCAACCACCTTATTTCTTTGCGATTCAAAACAAAACAGGTTAGAATGGACTCAGTCGGTTCCCATTATTAACAACATCTTTTTTTTTTCATTTTTCTTCTTTTTTCGATTTTTTTTTATTCATGTTTTCATCATTTTTTTTTCGATTTTTTTTTAAATTTTTTTTAATTTTTTTTTTGTGTTGTGGTCGAATCTTATGGAGATTGCCTACGTATCATGACCCCGCATGAATCAGACCTTGCGTAGTTCGGACCAATGAAAGGTAACAACAAGGAAATATTTTTTTTTTGAATTATCAATTTTCATAATAAAACAAACCGGGTCTCAAATGTTTAAAGATGACCTACAAACTTGGAAATCAAACGACCCACATATTCTAATCAAAAGTTTTACAAACTCAAAAACAAACGGCCAGCTTCCTTTATCCGTTTGACAAATGCAAACAAACGGTTATTTTTGCAAATGTGGCCCCTTCCAAATTTTGAGGCCAGAGAGGATTATTTTACGACACTTTACAAACTTGTTCATTCTTTTACGAAAATAGTCTTTCGACAATTGAAAGATACTCTAAGGCTATTTCGGCAAGAACAGTTTAAGACGCGGTCGAAGCTGGCTCAGCTTATTTTGACCAAAAATCCAAACGGTATTCAACTGACCGCTGACTCTTTGTTTTTTTTTTTTCAAATTACAATGAAAACTTGGTGTTGCTAACACGGCCCTTCAGCGCCTCGGGGGCGAAGATTTTTAAGGCTGTGTGGGTCAACTGGACCCAATCTTAAAAAATGACCCAAAAGGTGGCTGTTTATGCAAAGTCAGTCTTCCGGCGTCCCTTTCGGGAACATTCGGCTATGTCTTGATAAAACAGTGTCACCCGACTTCTTTATGACAAAATTAAAATTTGACACATTTTTTTTATTTTTTTTATTTTTTTTTAGCAAAAAAGGGAAGGTTGGACACCGCCCGATTTATTTATGACAAAATTAAAAATTTGACACGTTCTTTATTTATTTATTGGTTTTTGGCTATTTTAGCAAAAAGGGGGTTGGACCCGATGAGGGTTGCCTACGTATCTCACATCCGGTGAGAATCAAACCCGCGTAGTTCGGGCCAATTAACCGAACTATTTTAAAACAGGATTTTTTTTTCAGCAACAAATAACAAAAACACTTTCAAAGCACGCCTTTTTTTTTTTCATTTTGGCATTTTCAAAAATAAAAACAACGATTTTAAAAATAAGACTCTTTTTCATTGTCATTTTTCAGGGGAAGACAAACTATTTTTTTTTTTTTTTTTTTAAAAAATAAGACAGAACAACGATTTTTTTCTTTCTATTTTTTCTTTGCTTTTAATAAAACAAACTAATAAGACATTTTTTTTCTTCAAAATTTCGGCAGAGTTTTGACAGTATTTAGGCATTGATTTTTTTTTTCAAAAATAAACAATCAATTCCCTAACCGCTATTTCTTTTTTTTTCAAAATATTATTCCTGATATTCAAAAAGTCGATCAACACACAAGTCCGAATCAAATAAATGCGCAAGTAGCAGCAAGTAAGATGCATCAGGATGGTCATTTTCATTTTTTGGTACGCCTGTCCTAGACAGACCCAACCTCTGTGTTGAGCCTCCAAAGTCAAATGCACGTGATGCAAATAATCGTTCCTACTAGGGATCCGGCATGAAGCTGAGTTATTCTAAGTGAAAAAACCTGAGGCATATTGTTCTAGCCCTGGCTCACCCAAGTGGACAGCTTGAGCCGAAGTGGGGGCAACGTACCGGGAGCACGAAAGTCTGCCCGGCCTAGTTACTTGTCCCAACTTCGTTTTATTTGGTATGACTTTTAACAGAAAGGTGGGCCACGCGCACGTGTACACCATAAATTCAGAAGACTCAGAAAGAAGAAGGGTTTCGTAGCAGTTGTATATACACAATTCAGATAATATTAAAGCGGTAAAAGCATCATTTAGCACATTAGGCATATATCATGTAAAAATCAGATAATAAATAAAGCCAACTATAACAATTATTTTAAGCTCGAATTCTTGAACCCTGAACCAGTGGTTCTGGGTTTTTTGTCCCCAGCAGAGTCGCCAGAGCTGTCACACCTCCTTTTTCCGCCCCCGCGTGGGGACAAGGGAGTTTTTCCAATTAAAGGACAATCGAAACGGGATTTGTTTATTTATTTCAGAGTCGCCACTTGGGAGATTTAGGGTGTCCCAAGTCACCAATTTAATCCCGAATCGAGGAAAATATTCGACTTTCCAAATGAAGTCTGCGAACCAGAAATTCTAAGTAAGGAATTCTGTTGACCCGAGGGAAGGTGTTAGGCACCCCCGAATCCCGTGGTTCTAGCACGGTCGCTTAAACTGTTGTAATGGCTAAAATATCTGATTTTAATACATGTTCAAAAACTATAGTGCAATTTTAACTTTTAACCGCTTTTATTGTTATTATTATTATTTTTACAAGAATGTGAACATTGTTTAAAACATGTCTTTGGATTACGTCACATGAAATGCACCCGCAATCCGGAACACATTTTATTCAATGTTTTGGGATTTCGATTTGGGTCGCAAAAATGCGCACCTGTGTATTATTAACATCGTGCCTAAAGCGATTAACGTATTATTATTTATGGGTAAGACCGTGGAATTCACTAAACAGTCCATCCCGTATTCTAAATACTCAATTAAACATTTATTGAGGGCCCCGCAATTGGTGCATTTTATTGGGCGAGGCTCATCTCATTTATTTTTAAAAGACAATCCTAAAATGCCTATATTATTTTCTATTAAATCTGTCTCTACAAAATAAAATAAAAAAAATGTCTTAATTTATTTACATGCTGAAATTAGCCAATAATATTTACTCTAAACAATATTTCTACCAAGTTCCTACTAGATGACCTATTCGTTTGATTTTTGACTCGACGAAATTACTACACCATTTATTTATTTAGGCAATATATGCAGATAGTTCAACTGTTAAACTATCGTCGAACGTTCCACTATGTGTATTAAATAGCTATATGATTCTGATTTTTTTGCAAGCTAAATAATTTGTACATACAAATAAAAATCAAAATATAATTAAAGCTAATTCAGAATTTCAACTCTTCATTTTTCGTATTCATGCTTCATATTCGGATTACAATAACCAGCTTTTCAGTTGTGTACCTGATATTGGAAGCAAAAGAAAATGAAGATGAGAATCAACAACAGTAATAACAGTACAACACAACAACAACAACCCAGCAACAGTAACAACCCAGGAACAGAGTTTGCAAACCAGTGGAGTAGTAATCCCAAAAAAAAACAAAAACTTCAAGCTTTGATGAAACAACAATTAATTCTGATTTCAAACAATGAAAGAAAGCAGAAGATTTTTTTTAGTTTTTTTTTTTGAAAGTTTAAATATTTTTCGGAATTTTTTCTCTCTTAAATGTTCAGCCCTTTTTCTCTCTCTTATTTTTAGATTCGTTTCTCTCTCTCGTTCTTCTTTGTCTGTGTGTTCTTGTCTTTGTGTTCAAGACTTCCTATATATATCTCATCCCATAAATCTTTTAATCAATTAAAATCAACCCATTGTCTCTACCAAACCCATTATCTTCCCACTCATCCCCATTACATTAAATAAATATATCATCACCACCCCAATATCTTTTGTCCCCCATGCTTCACTAAACAAATACAAGATTCTTCTCCACTAAATTTTGTCTTGTCCCCCCTTTATATTAAACAACTATATCAAAAACCCACCCCATTACATTTTGTCCCTCATGCTTAACATAAAGAATTACAAAATGTTCAATTACCAAACTACCCCTCCGACCTTATTGCAATTACCATTTTACCCCTGAACGTACTACAAATTACCAAACTACCCCATCAGCTATAACAAATCAATTAATCACACTCAACCAAAATATAGCCAATATGACCAATTTCTACATAAATTCAAACAACAAATCTCATGAACATGATTTCTTCAACATTTCAACAACAAATCACATGAACATGATTGAACAACAAAGAACAACTAAAATTTGATTGAACAATATTTTTAGCAACAAACCTATTTTCAGATTCAACAACAACAATCAAACAAGTATATTTAGATTTCTAAATTCAATAATATTGAACTTAAAATTAACTCTAACAACATTACAACCAACAATTCCTATATTAAACTTAAACAAGATTATGAGACAAATTCAAGAAATAATCATAAATGATAAACAAGAAATCAAACTGTACAAATTTCGGATTCAAGATCAACCAAACAAAGTATGAACATGAATGAAAATATTCAATAACAATAACAAACAAATTTTGTTCAAACTTCGAATTAAACTTAAACAAAATAAATAAACATATTCAAATTATTAATCTTCAAATAATCAATTAATCGTTCTTAAATTAAATCCATCAAAAAATATAACAAAGATATATGATCCAAAATTAAAAAAGCAAAACATGACTTCACATTAAATTACTAAATTAAAAACGAACTCCAAACAAAGATGAACATGAATTAAATCTATTTTTAAACAACAAAACATGACGGATTCACATGATTTAAACAATGTTAACAATTTCTGAAAATACATAAACCACATGAAACAAATTGAAGAAACAATTAATTTAAACTTCAATTTGAATCTAACAAACATTAACTAACAATTCCTTCTTTTTTTTTTACAAAAAATGAATAAAATTAACATGAAATAAACATGAAAAACAACTAATTAATTTCCCATTTGAATCTGAAAATTATTTCAACAAAACACATGAACAAACTAGAAAATTATTTCAACGACGAACAAACAAAACAAGAATTGAATTATTTAACGATTTCGGATCCGAAAAACATCAAACAAAAATATGGACAAAATTGAAACTTAAACCAACTAACCGATTTAAAACAATGACGAAGAAACGAAGAAGACGAAGAAACAACAACGTTGGTGAGGCAGTAGCGTGAAACGTGAGCAGCTTGGTCGTTTGGTTGTGGCGTTTGGACGGAAAAGATGAAGCAGAAGGTGACGACGGGGTGGCTTCGAACCCACTGCTTCGACGGGTAGCAGCGGACGATGCAGCATCGTGAAACAGAAGCAATAGCAGCTGTGGTGAAGAGCGAACAATGGAGGAGCAGGTAGCAGCGATATGGCAGCGGCAACAACAGCAGCGACATGGCAGCGGCAACATCAGCGGCGACCCAGCAGCGATAGCAACAACAACGACACGGAGCAGCGGGCATGACAACGATGGTCGTTTGGTAGTGGTTTAGGTGTTCGAGCTGGACGTAGCGGGTCTTTTGGTTGAAACAGAAGCAGCAGCGACATGGACGTCGAGCTCAAGCTTGAGCTCGACGAGCTTCATCAATGGCGGATAGGGCTGGGGTCGTTTAGTCGAGCTGGGGTCGTGAGGGTGATGTGCGTGTGTGTGTGTCGTGAGTGAGTGTGTGTGGCGTGAGGGGAAGGAAGGAAGCCATTGATGGAGCTTGGAGCTTTTGGTAAGATGAAGAAAAGAAGAAGAAGAAAGATAGGGGGCTGGTAGTTTAGTGTTTAGGTTAGGGTTTTTTGATTTTGTTTTTCTTTTTGTTTTTGTTTTATTTTTGAAATGCAAGATAATAAGGGTGTTGAGTTATGGACTGGGTCGACCCAGTTCGAAATGGACTGGGTCGTTTGGGAAGATTGGGCCATTTTTGGGCCTGAAGCTTGAAATCGAAGAAGAGACCCAATTCCGACTTTCTTTATATTTTCGCTCTCTTTTCTTCTTTTATTTCTCTAAAACTATATTATAAAAATACTTAAACTATTATTGAGAACTAAATTAAGTTATAAAAGCGCAAATTAACTCCCAATAACAATTAAGGCACAATTAAGTAACAATTAAGCATAAAATTGTATATTTGGACATTAAATGCTAAAAATGCAAACGATGCTTTTAGTAGGCATTCACAAGCATTACCGTTAGCCATCACCACCAGCAACTATCATATTTTAAAAAGCTATATATTTTAGTGATGAAATATTAGATTAATTAGTATTTTATTTGAATTTTATGTTTATTAATTTTCAAGTAAACGTAAATTTTATACATTCAGATGTTAAAAATCAAACAGTCTTAATCATTTAGTATTCATATCTTAATACACATCTTAACATTCAGATGTGTATTCAGATTCAGATGTCTTAATCTTAATGCACATCTTGATATTCAGACGTGTATTCAGATTCAGAGGTCTTAATCTTAAGAAAAACAAATGAGGCCTTAGAGTCTCTGTTCTCAGACTTAATTTCACAGAGAGCAGTGATTTTCACCAAAAATATCACATCTCCATTTACATCTTTTAGGGCCCGTTTGGCCATAAAAAATGATTCATTTGTTTCGAAAATTTTTCACTTTTTTCGAAATTAGTATTTGGTCATCAAATTTTCGATTTTCACTTGAAGATGAATTTCGGAATTTCGAAAATTTAAAAAATTTCAAAAAGCTATTTTTCAAAAAATTTACTTCAGATCACTTAGTGGGCGTTTGGACATAAGAATCGTAAAATTTCAAAACACGGTGAAAAAAATTTCAAGTGAAAATGGTATTTGAAATTTAGAGTTGTGTTTGGACATGAATATAATTTTGGGTTGCTTTTTGAAGTTTTGTGAGTGATTTGAGTGAAAATTTTGAAAAGCAGCTTTTTCGGAGTTTTTAAAATTTTTAAAATGCATCTTTAAGTGAAAAATGGAAATTTTATGAACAAACACTGATTTCGAAAAAAAAGTGAAATTTTTTTGGAAAAAAAGGGAAAAAAATTTATGTCCAAACGGGCTCTTAGAAAAATTAAAAGGCAACCAAAATTATATTTATATCCAAACACAACTCTAATTTTCAAATACCATTTTCATTTGAAAAAAAAATACTTTTTTCAAAATTTTACAATTCTTATGTCCGAACTCCCACTTAGTGTAAGCATGCAAAATTTATTGAATTTAAATTCAATAAAATAATTTGGATTATATTTAAATATATTAGTCTAAATAAATATTGTGGGTTAATATAATTGGATTAATTGCTTAAGTCCAGTGAATATTGATTGGGCTAGCCCATTTAGTTAGCTACAAATGATGAGCCCACTTTATTAGGCCCGGTATATCATCTTCCTAGAGGCCCAGTTTGGTACCACGTGTCAAATGACGTGGCATGCCAAGTCAAACGGAAGAGCCAACAGGATCATGCCACGTGTGCAAGTGATATGTTCTGGCCAATCAAATGCGGTCATGTCACACTTCAATTTGATTGGTCGGAAAAAGTTTGTTCTTATCATAACTCCTCCCTTCCACAACTATAAATAGGGGTCTTCATAACCCAGAAAAGACACAAAAAGTTATAACAAGAAGCAAGAGAGAGCTTGTGGATCAAACGCTGCAGATTTCTCTAAAAGCTACAAATATTCAAGTGTTCTAAAGATTAAAAGATCAAGACGAAGATTCAAGAACAAGATGCAAGCCCTTGGATTAAAAATACATCAAGATCAATACCAGGCCTCAAGCATTTGGATTAAAATAAAATAAAATAAATTTCAAGATCAAACTCAAAGGCCCTTAAATTTATTTACTACTGAAAAGAAGAATTAGAGGATTCATAGAGATTGTAACACTCAAATATTTGAAATAAAATACTACGATTGTTGCAATATTTTTCGATCCTGATTTTATTTTCTCGATGCATTTTATTGTCTACAAATTCTGGCACGCCCAGTGGGACAATCTCTACCTCTCATCTCAACTTTTCAATCACCAAAGTCCAAGAATATTGAAATGACTTCAAAGAACATCAACTCCGGTTCATCTTCCACCAAGACTGCTAACTCCAAGTTCTATGATGATGTGGAAAACATCCTCGATGTTACATTTGGAAGCTTCAGACCAGTTAGGAGGAGCAAAGCGAGCTCTTTAGGACAACAAGTACCCTAAGTGACGTCCGCATCAACACCTGTTTTCGGATCTTCATCCTCAAAAAGAGAAAGATCTTCCACAAACGCACCTAAAGGAGAAAGCAATGTTACTGAAAAAATCAAGAAAACTCTTGCTCTACTTGACCTCTCCCGATCCAAGCACTCTACTGTGAAGGAAGATGATGATGCTTCAAGTGATGGATCCTCCCCACTTACACCACATAGCGTGAGCTAGTCAAGGATCAATCTGTGTGAAAATCCATGCCACTCTCCATCGTCCACGACAATCATGCAAGCCATGGTGATAAACACTTCATTTGTGGAGGAGTAGTTAGCAAACTTGACGGAAGCAATCGTTGTCTTGACCATTGCATACAAAATCAAGAGGCTAGAAATGACAAGCTAACAGACATGGTGGGAATCTTGATGGAAGAAGAATTCACCCATGCACCCGGCAAGCTCCCAGAAGTTCTAAAAAGTGACTCTCCCCCAAGACAAGTAGCATCCACTAAGGCTATCTCTGTCTCATCTGAAGGGATGATTCCAATCGATCAACTGAAAGAGTTTATTGAAGGAACCATTAAGAACAAATATGAGGTTGCTGCCAAATCCTCCCTTACATATGCAAAGTCGTATACTACAAGGGTCGATATGTTCAAGATGCCTGCTGGCTATCAACCTCCAAAGTTTCAACAGTTTGATGATAAAGGTAACCCAAAACAACATGTGGCGCACTTTGTGGAGGCGTGCAATAATGCTGGGACTTATGGAGATTACCTCATCAAGCAGTTTGTCCGCTCGCTAAAAGGAAATGCTTTTGATTGTATACAGACCTCGAGGCTGGATCTATCAATAGTTGGGATCAAATAGAGCAAGAGTTCCTCAATCGCTTTTATAGTACGAGACGTACTGTGAGTATGATAGAACTTACAAATACTCGTCAACGAAAGGGGGAACCGGTTATTGACTTTATCAATCGTTGGAGGAATGCAAGCCTCAACTGCAAAGATAGGCTTAGTGAAGCTTGGGATTGCGCTACATCTTGTAAGGTATCAAGCCGGGCACATTTGAAGAACTTGCAACTTGTTCCCATGACATGGAATTGAGCATGGCCTCCGCTGGAAATGAAAGGTTGCCCATCTATGAACCTCGCAAAGGGAATGACAAGAAAGAAGTTAGGAAGTGGGGCAAGTTCGTACCCAATTATGAAAGCAAAGAAGCTATGAATGTCAACACGTCACCTGTGAAGTTCACGACGAAAGTGAGCAAGAAGCAGAGTATGAAATCCACTTCTTTTAAAGACAAGCCAAGTGGAAAGTTGACTCTAAAATAAATGCAAGAGAATGAGTACCTATTTCTGGATTCTGATGTGCCAGCCATTTTTGAAGAGCTCCTCGAGTTAAATCTTATTGAGCTTCCGGAGATGAAGTGACCAAATGAAACTAGGAAAATAAATGACCCAAATTACTGCAAATATCACCGACTTGTAAGCCACCATCTGGAGGAATGCTTTGTCTTCAAGGACAAACTCATGGAATTGGCTCGCGAAAAGAAGATCGTGCTTGAAGATGAGAAAGCAAGCACAAACCAAGTCTCTATCACCTTTAGCTCATTCAATCCGAATGAATTATGTGGTTTTAAAGAAAGTAAAGATGAAGAATTACTGGAGAGAGACAAAGCTGAAGTCAATCAACCTGATGATGATGAAGGTTGGACATTGGTGACTCGTCGTAGGCACCATAAAAGGAGCCCACAAAAAGAATCAATAGAACAACAAACAAGGAAAATGATGGTGAAAAGACCAAGGAGATAGAATCCAGTTAAATATCTGAAGAAAACAAAAGTAGAGGTGCACCATCCTCAAAAGCCACGACATCCAGTGACCATGGAGGAGTTCTTACCAAGTTGGTTCCGCACGAAGATTTCCCATGATGGTATTAAGGCCTCTTGTTGCCATGCTGACAAAGGTTGATGACCTACCGTTGGCACCATCTTCGGAAAAGCCCATCGAGTCCACTCCTCAAGAAGTTAATGCTTATGAGGAAAAGGTCACGTTCACAAATGACGATCTTTTTCCAGGTGACACTCCTCATAACCGCCCATTGTACCTGGTTGGCTATATGCGCGATGAAAGGGTAAATCGAATTTTGGTTGATGGAGGATCCTCAGTGAACATTTTACCAATCCACACTGTGAAAGAACTTGGTATTCCCATGAACAAACTCTTAGAAAGTCATGTGATGATCCAAGGATTCAACCAAGGGGGCAAAGAGCCATAGGCACGATCAGGTTGTGAATCACTATTGAAGATATGCAATCAAGTGCATGGCTGCATGTGATCGATGCGAATACTTTATACAATGTTTTGCTTGGGAGGCCTTGGATACATGAGAATAAAGTAGTTCCATCTACCTACCGTCAATATTTAAAATACTACGAGGGTGAAGTCGAGAAGAAGATAGTTGCTGATGATGAACCATTCACAAAAGCAGAGTCACACTTTGCCGATGCAAAGTTCTAATTGAAGAACCGCGTTGTGAAGGAGCTAAAAGTTGATGATGGCATGAAAAATAAAAATGACGAGCTCATAACTAAAAGAGCTGAGGTGACTATTGGTAAAGCCAAAGCTGTTACTGAGGAGGTACAACCCGACGTGAATAAATCTCATAGAGGGGATATTGCATCTTATGGCAAGAAAGTAAGTCCTAAGCTCCAATATGTCCCTAAAAGGAAGAAAGACGAGGGAAAATCATCTAATCTCCAAACCAACACGCTAAAGGAGTTAACTCTTCTAGTAAAATGGATTAAGGCAGTAAAGTTGTCCGCGAAGCCGCTTGCAAGGTTTGTAGCCCAAAATTGTTTGCAAAATATTGCACTCCCTACAAAGCAAACGAATAAAGGTTTTGACCCTAACACTTACAAGTTATTTGCAAAAGCTGGTATAATCTCGATGAGCCATCAAAGTTAGGGAAGCTTCCATCAGAAGCTGCAACGAGGCAACCACGTGAAGGTTTGGGATACAAGCAACTGTCACCAGTGCACATCTCAATTAGAAGGGCGAACATCAATTATATCATTGTAGAAGATGAATCGGCCGCTTCTAACAAGCCTTCTATCTTTGACAGACTTGGGAAATCAACTGTGAGAACTTCCATATTTGAGAGATTGGGTCCATTAAAGAAGGGGAATAAGTTTCAGAGAAATTATCGAAATACAAGAACACCCGCTTCTCCAAAATTCAGAAGATCTCTAAAGTTTGGTTCCTTCTAGAAAGAGGCGACAAACAAAAGTGATGGTTTCTTGTGATGAAGTACTGAAAGTGAAGCCATACACTGTGGTCTACACTAAAGAACGTGATGACAACGAAGAAAGTGTGGGTTCTTCATTTAATGTCACTATACAAGGCGAGAACGGTGTTCCATCTTCAATGGAAGATAATGCAGAATTAGAGTGTGTTTTCACCATGTTGTCAAATACCCTTCAATGATGGGGACCCTCGAGAAGATGAAGATGCAAAAGATGCTCCGCCAGAACTTGAAGAAGGGGTGAAGGCAACGATTGGTGCCTTAAAAGAAGTTAACCTTGGCACTGATGAAGAACCAAGACCCACCTACCTAAGTGTTTTATTAGAAGTTGATGAAGAGAGCACTTATATTGAGTTACTCAAGGAGTACAGGGACGTCTTTGCTTGGAGCTACAAAGAGATGTCTGGCTTGGACCCTAAAGTAGCAGTCCATCACCTTGCGGTCAAAAATGGTGCTCGCCCTGTTAAACAAGCTCAAAGGCATTTAGGCCGGACTTGGTCCCCTTGATTGAAACCAAAGTTAACAAACTCATCGAATTTGGCTTTTTTCGTGAAGTTAAATGCCCAACATGGGTTTCAAGTATTGTCCCTGTAAGGAAGAAAAATGGCCAGATTCGAGTGTGCGTTGACTTTATAGATCTTAACAATGCGTGTCCGAAAGATGAATTTCCACTTCCTATTCCAAAGCTGATGATCGATGCTACTACTGGTTACGAGGTAATGTCTTTCATGGACGGTTCGTCGGGCTATAACCAAATACGCATGGCACCAAAAGATGAAGAGCTTACTGCATTCCGTACCCCAAAGGGTATTTATTTCTACAAGGTAATGCCTTTTGGCTTGAAGAACGCTGGTGCTACTTACCAAAGGGCTATGCAGAATATTTTCGATGATCTTCTCCACAAGAATGTCGAATACTATGTTGATGACTTTGTGGTAAAATCAAGAGAGAAAGGCGACCACTTGAAAGACTTGAGGATGATATTTGAATTGCTCTGGAGGTACCAACTTAGGATGAATCCATTGAAATATGCCTTTGTATTTACTTTTGGAAAGTTCCTTGGTTTCATTGTCCGACATCGAGGGATCAAAATTGATCAAGCCAGAGTGGATGCCATTTTAAAAATGCCCGAGCCTCGGGATATCCATGAATTGAAAAGTCTGCAAGGACAGCTAGCGTACCTTAGAAGATTCATATCAAACCTAGCTGGAGGTGCCAACCATTTAGTCGCCTCATGAAGAAAGGCATTCCTTTCAAGTGGGACCAAGCTTGTAGCAATGCCTTCGAAAGTATCAAAACCTACTTGAAGAAGCCTCCAGTTTTAGCAGCCCTTATACTTGGAAAACCATTGACACTATACATTGCGGCACAAGAAAGGTCCGTTGGAGCACTGTTGGCCCAAGAATATAGTGAAGGGAAAGAAAACTCTCTTTACTACTTGAGCAGGATGATGACACCGAATGAGCTGAATTATTTACCAATTGAAAAGTTATGTTTGACGCTAGTCTTCTCAATTCAAAAGTTGAAGCACTACTTTCAAGCTCATGTTGTTCGTCTTGTTTCTAAGGCAAATCCCATCAAGTTCGTGATGTCAAAACCTATTCTTAGTGATCGACTAACGAGATGGTACCTCCAATTTCAATAATTCAAGATTTTGTACATCCCTCGAAAGGTTGTAAAAAGACAAGTATTGGCAGACTTCTTGGTAGATCATCCGATACCTGATGACTGGGAGCTAACTAACGAACTGCCTGATGAGGATGCAATGGTCGTTGAAGTTCAACCTTCATGGAAGATGTACTTTGATGGTGCTGCACATCGTGAAAGAGCTGGTGCTGGCGTAGTATTTGTCACTTCCCAAGGTGAAGTCTTGCCCTACTCCTTCACCTTGACACAATTCTGTTCTAACAATGTTGTTGAATATCAAGCATTAATACTTGGGCTTGAAACGACCGTTGATATGAAGAAATTGCAATTGCAAGTCTTTGGAGACTCCCAGTTAGTGGTCAATCAGCTTTTAGGTAGTTACGATGTCAAGAAGCCTGAACTACACCCATATTATGATTACGCTAAAAAATTAATGGGGTGGCTCGGTGATGTGACTATTCAGCATATGCCAAGGAAAGAAAACAAGAAGGCGGATGCTTTAGCTACCCTAGCTTCATCGTTAACCCTGCCTGATCAAGCGCAAGTTACTGTCTGCCAAAAATGGGTAGTACCACCACCAAATGAGGCTGAAGGTGAAGAAAATGAACTCAAGTATCTTGTCATTGTTTCTGAAGTCGAGAAAGAGGAATGGCGACAATCCATTATCGACTACTTGTGCTATGGGATACTTCCAGAAAATTCACGGAGAAGAACTGAAATCTATCGCCGTGCACCTCACTTCCTTTACTACAAAGATACCCTATACAGAAGATCATTCGAGGGAGTACTTTTGCGATACTTAGGGGAAGATGAAACACTCCAAGCTTTGCAAGAAGCACATTCTGGGTATGTGGATCACACCAGTCTAGACCAAAGCTCCACTTCCATATTAAAGGGATGGGATATTATTGGTCAACGATGGTAAAAGATTGCTTGGACTACGCCCGAAGATACAAGGCTTGTCAATACCATGCGAATTTTAGTCATCAACCTCCTGAAGTGTTGCACCCGACTGTGACATTCTGGCTGTTTGACGGTTGGGGATTGGATGTTGTTGGACCACTACCAAAGTCCTCCGGTGGGAACCTATATATCCTGGATGCAACCGACTACTTCTCAAAATGGGCTGAAGTTGTTGCTCTTAAGGAAGTAAAGAAGGAAATTGTTGCAAATTTCATCCGAGTAAACATTATTTATCGCTTTGGCATTCCTCGTTACATAATAACAGATAATGGAAAGACATTCGATAATAGGTTGATGAATAAGGTTTGTGATCTCTTTGGCTTCAAGCAACGTAACTCTTCGATGTACAATGCTGCCGCCAATGGTCTAGCTAAGGCATTCAACAAAACTCTATGCAACTTGCTAAAGAAAGTCGTCTCCAAATCCAAATGAGATTGGAATGACCGGATGGAAGAAGCTCTATAGGCATATAGGACGACTCACCGCATGCCAACACAAGCAACTCCTTATTCACTCGTTTATGGAGTCGAAGCCGTCTTGCCACTTGAGCGTCAAATACCTTCATTACGACTAGCTATTCAAGATGAGATTACTGATAAAGAAAATGCTCGACTTCAATTAGCAGAGTTGGAGGCTCTTGATGAGAAGAGGTTGGAAGCTCAACAGAGTCTTGAATGTTATCAAGCCCGATTGTTTCGCGCCTTCAATAAAAGAGTTTGCCCGAGATCTTTTCAAGTAGGAGATCAAGTCCTTGCCGTACGAAGACCCATAATTACTTCCCATAAACCTGTAGGAAGTTCACTTCAAAATTTGATGGGTCATATGTTGTACAAGAAGCTTACTCAAGTGGGGCTTACAAGCTGGTTGATGCAGATGGCATGAGAATCGGCCCTATCAATGACAAGTTTTTGAAGAAGTATTATCCTTGAAGTTGTAACGCTCCTTGACGCATGAGCCTAAACTGCATGTTGCTACACTCTTGACCCGCATGAGTCTAAACTGTGTATGGCCCCTACAAAAAAAAGAGTCTGCTAGGTTGAAAACTTCGAAAGAGGCGGCCTAGGCAAAAGTTAGGACATAAAAAAAATCACCCAGTCTGAACTATGGTATGACTTGATCCTCTTCACCGAGGTACGTAGGCAGCTTAGAGTTTCATTCTAAGTTCAGTCACATAAGTTCAAAAGATACATATTGCCCCAATTGTTGTTCGAATGAAGTATGAAGGAATGTAAGATCAAGTTGAAATGACATCCTCCTGTTGAACTTTGATCTCATTTGATTTAAAGGGGGAAACCCTCCATGGTTCGCCAAACCTTCAAGTTTTTTAATCTCCAAGTTCTCCCTCTGCCTTAAAAAAAAGGGAAAAGAAGAGAGGCATCAAAGGGAAACACAAGTATAAGGGAAAGATAGCTTGGCACAATGTTTCAAATTCAATGAGACTTGAACCAAAGATATTTATGAGAATATAACTCTTAAATTTCAATTGATTGCAAGTAAGAAATCTTCCGATCTCGAGGCTCCCATACCAAGATACTAAAGTTTTGGTGAAGTCGCGCAATTTGAAATCCTCAGTGTGCCAAATATAAAGTTGATTTCAAAATATTATCTGGAACTATTCTGAAGTTGTTTGATTGTGAATTTTGGATATATTCTAGGTATTGAAGTCTAGTTTTAAGGAAATCAAACAATTTGTAATTTCGACGTTCCCACACCAAGATATGAATTTTTTGGTGAGACTGCATAAATCTGGAATTGATAGCATTGTGCAATATAAAGTTGATTCCAAAATATTATCTGGGATGATTCTGAAGTTGTTTGATTGAGAATTTTAGATATGTTCTAGATCATGAAGTCTAATTTTCAAGAAATCAAACAGTTTATAATTTCAACGTTTCCACACCAAGATATGATTTTTTTGGCGAAACTGCGCAAATCTAGAATTGATAGCATGGTGCAATATAAAGTTGATTTCAAAATATTATGTGGGATGATTCTGAAGTTGTTTGATTGAGAATTTTGGATATGTTCTAGTTTTTAAGAAATCAAACGGTTTGTAATTTCGACGTTCCTACATCAAGAAATGGATTTTTTTTGTGAGACTGCGCAAATCTGGAATTGACAGCATGGTGCAATATAAAGTTGGTTTCAAAATATTGTTTCAAAGAAATCCAAGTTTTGTTACATAAATGTCAACGCATCATGCTAAGAAAGCAACCATTGTTACTGATAAAAAAAAGAAAGGGGAACATCAATAAAAACGTGCAATGTAAAGTAAAACAGGTGGAGTTTTCAGTTTCAAGGATAGTCGAGTTAACTAAATGCAAGGAAAAAAGACAAGAGGCAAATAAAATACTCTATATAGGCTAATCTAAACACAACTTGTAATTGACTAAGTCCTTAAGGGTGGCCTCTAAGTGTTGTTTCTTCATCTCCACATCGGCCAAGTCATCAGCAGTTGCCAAGGAAACACCAGAACATCTACGGTACTCCTCTTCAGCAGATGAGACTTTAGATTCAATCTCTTCAACCTCTTTCTTGGCAATAACTCGAAGAGCTCTTAATTGCTTCACCTTCTCCTTGGCCTCTTTGAGAGACTGACTGGTGGCAGACAATTTCTCGACCTTCTCCCCTTTCTCAATCAAGACAAGATCAAGATGTTCCTTGGTATTTAAAAATGACTCAGATTTTTCAACATCTACAACCTTGTCAGAAAGAGCTGATCGTGACTGGTCATAGGAAGTGGCAAGCTCGAACAAAGGTGTCAATAGGTCTTTTAGAGGGAAAATATCCACACCCTTTCCGTCCATCTCCTCGAGAATCACTTGGATCGCGAATTGAAGAGAAGAAGCATTGTCTGTGGTAGCATCCTCGAGTTTGGCCTGAATTTTAGCCCAGGCATTCAAGATGTAATTCTTGCGAAGAGTCAAGACAACCTTTCTTCCATCAAAGATAGACATTGTTGGTGCTGATTATTGATGAAAATTAGTCCCCGATTTTGCTCCAAGACTAGGAATGGAAGCCGCCTTTAGGTCTGACTTAGGTATTGGAAGTGATTTCCTCGAATCTGGCTCCACCATAGATTCATTACTACCTTGTGGCTTGCTCTGGTGTGACTCCATTGAAATATGAACACCATTTGGCTGCATGAAAAAGAATATACAGTTAGTAAAATTACTTGAATATTATAAGATAATATGAAAGTTTTAATTGTTACCTCTTTGATAGCCGTCAAAGTCCTTGAAGCACTGCCGATGCTGTCAGTAATCTCGACTACACCCAAATTAGCATCTCCCTATTTGTTTGAATATGGCTTCACCCGCTTGAAGTTTTGATCTCCATGACTACTATCACTCTCGTTTTGGGGTGCGCATTTGTTGGAGGTAGGGACAACGGTGCCCAATGGAGAGGAACTCCCATGGACTTGGTGAGCCTGAGAAGGTCCCTTCTTTTTATAAACTTCTTTATATGGAGGTCCCTTGACATCTCGTGGTGCAACCACTTTGGATTTTAAAGTAGGAGGTTTGTCCTCCCTGTTATGCTCTTGAGGCATGATCTCTGAAGGAGTAGCAGTAACTGGCCCAACGGTATTCACCAAAGATTGCAAATGGTTTTCAAGGAAGTTTCCATGCACTTTTTCCCACCAAGACTTATAATCAGACGAGACATACTTCTTCATCTTGGGCATAATAGGGGGAAATGTGGCCTTTGACCTACTTTTAGACAAAACACAAGTTTGTAAAAGTTCCAATCCTTTGTCTAAAGAGTACTCACGAAAATCTTGACCCAAGCAACCAGGGATGTCTTGATAAAAAACAAATTGACGTCTGAAGCGATGAGGGCTATAAGGCTCCGCGATGAAGGTCGACCCATTTCTTAAAGGAAGGTAATTTGAGCGAATACTCATAAAATAATTTGACTCGGACTCTTCCTTGTTGCCATCATCACGATAATAATACGATTGAGAATTACTTAGCATTGTGGAAGTCCATACGACACTTTCTCCTCCATGAATACATTTTCTCGCATCTTCATTCCCAAAGTATCTCGATGTTCCCTCACCTGAATATATGGACATCATAGGGGTAGCCAGCCTGTTTGTTAGAGAAAAATGAGTCTTAAAGTAACAGGCCAACCAACCATACACATAATAAATTGGGAAGTGAACTCTAGAAAGATCGAGTGGTGAGCCATTTGAAATTGTGTTTAATACCCTGTAAATGCTAGCTAAGACTGAAACAACGGGGTTAATTCTTTGCCCACACGATAGAAGGCCTGCAATTTTGAAAGTCTCAGGCCGAATAAAGTTACCTTCTTTTGTAGGGAGCGCAAAGACATATAACCAGCATGATAAAAAGGCAACCAGGTATACTTCGTCTTTCTTGTCACTTCCAACACCAAGTTTAACAAAAGTGCATCTTCAACTTCCGACCAATTGATCATTTTACCTATGGCTCCAGTAGGATTGTGTGTGGATTTGGGATGAGATGACTTCTTTTCTTTTCTCGTTGGAGGTTGTTCATACTTCACAACCTTTTTGCTCCAAAACTCTATCCATCTCCTCACACGGACATTATGATTTTTAGTGTTTCCCTCTCGGAGTTGGTGATATGCATCAAACAATTGCTGACAGGCTTGTGGAAGAAACATTTTATCCTTGTCGTAAGCACCTGTAAGTTCTCGAGTACTTGGAATAACCTCTTCATAAGGAGACCCGATTAAAGGCAGACCCCCAATAGTGCACAAGTCCCAAAGGGATATGGATAACTCTCCAACTGAGGTAAGCAACGTGTTTGTAAGAGGATACCAAGCCTCACAAAAGACTTGCATGATACTTGTAGAATGATCATAAGTAAACAATAAGGCGTAGGCAACATCGTAAATATTGGTGGCTCGCAATGCTCGATGGTTCCTACTAAGGATATCTTCGGTCCACTCCCAATAGCCGGGAATATAATGAAATTCACCACCAAAAGTTAAGGAATCACTCCAGTATACTTCTCCTTTGATGATTCGTCGTCCTAAGCATGGGATAGAACTTGCCACATTCTTAACTTTGTGATTATGAGAACGAAGAGTCCATGTCTTGAATTTACGTTTGGTGTTCTCAAAGGTCCAATCTACCAAATGAACGGGATTTTGCAAGGATGGCCCCGAAGCTGCATATAAGTCGGTCAATGGTGTGTCAACTAGTAATCTGGTCTCCGTTTTACTATCCTTGTACTCTAAAATTACAAGATACTTGGACGTGGAGGAAAAGGATGTTGAATCTCTGAAGTAAACCATGTTCAAGCTGCATAAAAAAAATGTTAGTACCTAAGTTAAAAGGGAAGAATACAATCACAATCTTGAAAGAGAGCATGGATAAGAAAAAAAGAAAATTTCGCTTCGGACATTAAAAAAAGGATGTGTGTATCAGACTTTTTTTAAAACGTTTTCGTTATTCGCCTCGAACTTTTAAAGGTATTCGGATTTTTAAGATTTTCGTTCCAAACTTTTAAAAGGCATATGTTTCGAACATTTAAAGGTGCTTGTGAAGGCGCTCGTGACGAAGTTAAAGAGTCCCCACTGCCGACTTTTAAAGATGTTAAAAGGTGGCTATAGAGAGATAATTACCGGTGTGGGATCAACAGAAAAGGCGGCTAACAACTAGTTTCCATCACAAATTGGGATGCAATAATTTGATTCCTAATCAAACTACGAAATGCCAGCTACGCATTCTAGGTTTGGAATTTGACGACGCTAGTCTAAGAATGACAGACACGTCTCTAAATACATCTTGGATGAGACGTTAATAGCAATTAGGATTCATTTCAACACGATCACTGGAAAGAATATTCAAGCGTTTCTTCTCTATATGTTTAGTGCAACGAATTGTTTATGTGTTTCCTTATGGGAGACAATAATGGTGTATGATTGTATCACTTCATAGATATTTCACGTGAGAATTGGGACATTGGAAAAGATGAAGTGTATTGTCTTTGGTGGCATTGTCTTTATTTTCATTATAATATTCACAATTGATTTTGGATTTTACATGGGCATGTGGGATCCTAGATTAACCAAGTTGGAAAGTTTATCCAACTTTGCAATTGCATAAATCTTTGTGTATTAGCTTTGTGTATTAGTAATATTTTGTGTGGTACACTTTTTTAACTTATGTATAACTAATACAAGCATTAGCTATACACTCTATTTAGTATTATCCTATGTATAGCTAATGCATAAAGGCTATTAATGCATAGTTAAAGATAAAATTATTCATCGCAAAGGTATGGTTAAATAAAGGCATGGTTAAAGATAAAATTATCCTTAAAGTCCCTTAAGTTAAAGAATATGGAGGGCATTTTTGTAAACAATTAAATTTCTTAAAAATTATGCAATGCATTTTAATTTTTAATATACCACACCAAACAATGCATAAGAAATAATCTTTGTATAACTAATGCTTGCATTACTACTCATGCATTACTAACCCCTACGTTACTAATGCACCTTATTTAACATTATTTTTATACGCCCTACCAAACCACCCCTAAATGAAATGAGTTTGAAAATTATGGAAAGCTTGAGAATTGATAAGCAACTTGCAATTTGCACAAGCGTGTAACCGTGGATACTTCAAGCCTTGTCTTTCAAAGTTTATAAGTTGCACCAAAGGTCAGTCATCAACCCATTTCTATTTGGCCTGGCGATCGACACACTGACGCACCACATTCAGAGGGAGGTATTGTGGTGCATGTTTTTTGCATATGCCATTGTGCTGATTGACGAGACGTGCGATGATGTTAACAAAAGGTTAAAAGTTTGGAGGCAAACCCTAGAATCTAAATGTTTTAAGTTGAGCAGGACCAAAATAAAATACTTGGAGTGCAAGTTCAGTAGTGCGACTCAAGTAGTCGACGAAGACATGAGGCTTGATTCACAAGTCATCCCTAGGAGAGAGAGTTTCAAGTATCCTGGGTCAGTTATTCAAAAGAAAGGGGAGATCGACGAGAATATCACACATCGTATTAGGTTGGGATGGATGAAACAAGGCTCGCTTTCGGTGTCTTGTGTGATAAGAATGTGCCACCAAAACTTAAAGAGAAGTTATATAGAGCGATGGTCAGATCGATTATGTTGTATGGGGCGGAGTGTTAACTAGTCAAGAACTCTCATATCCAGAAGATGAAGGTGACTGAGATTAGGATATTGAGAGGGATGTGCAGGCATACCAGATTACTTGGCTAGTGGAGGATCTGTGGATAAAATTATCCGTGACAAAGTGGGCGTGGCATCTGTGGAGGACAAGTGCGGGAGACGAGACTAAGATGATTTAGGCATGTGAAGAGGAGAGCCACAGATGCACCAGGGAAAAGGTATGAGAGGTTGGCCTTGGAGGGCCAATGGAGAGGTAAAGGCAGGCCGAATAAGTACTGGGGAGAGATGATTAGGTAAGATATGACTTTGCTCCATCTTTGAAGACATGACCATAGATAGGACGTTGTCGAGGTTGAGAATTAGGGTAGAGGGTTAGGTAGTCGAGCTCTGTCTTTATTTGTTACAGTAGCTTTAGTACACCACTTAGTGTCTTTCGTATATTTTTGTCTTTCTAAATTTCTGTTATTACTTGTTGTTGCTTTCGCTTCGCTTTTTTAATTGCACTACCCAGTGTTAATTTTGTGTTTTCGCTTGATTTTCTGTTTGGTTTGCTTGTCATTGCCCCTTCCCTTTACCTTTCCTGAGTAGAGAATCTATCAGAAATAACTTCTCTACCTTTTTAAAGGTAGTGTTAAGGTCTGTGTACGCACTACCTTCTCGAGTAGGGGTAGACGTTCGGGCAGTTCGGATTGAATATGAAAATTTTGGTTTGAATTTTCGATTTTCGGATTGAAGAAATTACAATCCAAATCCAATCCATATAAGCTCAGATTGGATCGGATTTTTTAAGTTCGGTTTCGGATTAATCGGTTTGGATATTTTGAATTTTTGGTTTTGAGCTTATAAGTTGAGATGTTTCTTCTTTTTACAAAAATGAATATCCAAACTCATGTTAAATTGCCTGAAAAGTTCCTCATTCTCATCGCAATCATCCAAATAAAGTATTCAAGTAATGAAATTATTATCAAGAAAATGCAACAGAGAGATTAATACGGCTGATAAAAAGTAGCTATAATAAAACCATGTCCAAATAGAATGTATTTTGACAGTAACTTAATAATTAATATTGAATATATGAGATAATATCTAATGAGTAGGGTGTTGAACTTATTATTGCTGGTAATGGACTAAATATAAAGTATAATTTTTTTTAATTTTCGGATATCTAAAATTCCGAAGTACCAAATCCATTATTTAATCCGAAATTCAAAAATTTTAAAATCAAATCCAAAATCCAATCTGTAATATGAAAATCCAAACCAAAAATTAAATAAATTTAGATTTTGGTTTGAATTTTAGGTTTACCCAAATTATGCCCACCCTTATTCTCCGGACCTCATTTGTGAGAATACACTTGGTGTTGTAAGTAATATTTAATTTTTGGATGATATTATAATGTGATTCCTATATCCACGCACCAAAGCGCACGAGAGGGCAGTGATGCGCTTGTCGCCTCGGTTACTGTTTTCCTGTTTTACCCCTGCATAATTTTCAAAATTCCTACCAGGTCCATTGTTTGTCTCTTCCCTTGTGTTTGGTCCAACTACTCTCTTTACTGTGATTTTATTATCGGAAAAGGGCCTAAACTATCCTTATAGTTTGCTAAATGGTTTATAAATATCCTTCGTTCATCTATCCGTCCAAAAAAATACACGACGTTAATTCTATAAACAAAAATACCCCCTCGACTAATGGCAGAATTGGTGGGACTAACTTTAATGACGTGTCATTTTTCTATTGGGCCATGTGGCTCTGACTGGAACAAAAATGGATATTATTTCGACCCACTTAGCTGACCCGACCCAATGGGTTCCCATTTTTGCAATCTTCTTCTTGATTTCGAAACCTCGCTACTGACTTTCATTGGCGCAAATCTGTAGCCTCATAACTTCAAAGCTCAATAGAGACTTTGAAATCAGCGTTCTCATAAACTTCAACCTGTGTATTTCGGATATCCATGGATGAGTCGGCAAAAAATTGATTGCATGACTTTACCTTAATCCACTCCAAAGTACACAAATCAGCAAAACAAAGAGGGATTGCTTCGAGTTTTAATCTTGTTACAACCAATCGCTTAAGGTTATAAAAGGCTTCATTAGATGCTCTCCATTGTGAGAGTTCAAGATTTTCTAGCTTTAACAACTTGAGCTTAGGGAAATCTTCATCTCTCGCCTCCTATTCCTCCCTTCAAAAGCAACTTGTTGCAGTTTAAGTATCTCAATGGTGGTAAGTTTGGCAATGGTTGAAATTTCAGCATGCGGTAGAGGTAAATTACTTAATGTCAATTTCTTCAGATTCATTGAAAAGTTTAATCTTGAAGGGCCTGCTTTTGGAAAATTAAAGAAATGCACCTTTAGTGTTTCAAGAGATGAAGACCCTAATGCATGGAATCTGTTTTCATTCTTTTCGTAACACCATGAATCGACAAAGACACATTTTAACTTCTGAAGATTGGGTGTTTTGATCACTATGCTCTCCATATCTTCCGCACTGGAAACATATGGATAGCAAAGTGTTGCCGAATTTTCCAGTTTTGAGGGGCTCACATCAAGAGATTCTTGTGCATTTGTGCAAATTAAATGAAGCTCTATCACTAATGCTTACATGTCCCAACTAAATCAACTTCCAAAATGTATATGTCAAATGTATTTGTTGTCCTCGAAGATGTTTCGGAATATTCCAGTTAGATCGGAAAAATCAAGAAGAAGATCGGAAAAATGGGGAACCCATTGGATCAGGTCAGCTAAGTGGGCCGAAATAATATCCATTTTTGTCCTAGTTAGAGATTGCCACGTGACCCAATATAAAAATGACACATCATTAAATGTAGGCCTACCAGTTCTGCCGTTAGTCGCGGAGTATTTTTGTTAATAGAATTAACGTCGTGTGTTTTTTTAGACGGATAGATGAACGGAGGGTATTTATAAACCATTTAGCAAACTATAGGGGTAGTTTTGACCCTTTTCCGTTTTATTATCATACTACTATATGATAATGACGTCCGTTAAGGGAATATTCCGTTTAGAAAGTTAAGAATTTAGGCGTTCATTAAGTGACAATTTTTTCAAGAATATGTGGGGGAAAATGATTTTTTTAAAACCAAAATCCAATTAGAGATTGGCAAATAGATATTCCATTACAGATTGGTTTTTATATTATAAAAATCGAATATACTAATATAGAGGTATTTTTCAGTTTTTGGGCAAATTTGTAAACCTTTTTCTCTAATGATATTTGGTTGAAATAATTTTTCAAAAAATTGAAACGGAAAAGCTTTTGTTACTATTCGGAAGTAAACGCCACCTAATAATAATTTCGTAATGACAGTTAAAAAATTATGACTATTACGATAATTTCATCACTTTTTAAGTAGATATATTTAATTAACTTTTTTCTAATTTTTCTACTACTACGAAAAGAGTGACTTAACGAATCAAGAAAAACATAAATGAGATGGAGTATGAATAAAAGAAGACTCTTTTTATATCTCATTTCATATAGGCATATCCAAATATTTGTTTCAATTAAAATAATAATCGTTGCGCCTAATGTGCTAACACTAGTTTTACCTCATGAAACCTAATTAAGTAATTATATCTTGAGCAAACAAGCGTCAATTAAGCGTGAGAACAAGACAGTTAATAATAGTAATAAGAAGATAATCAAACGAGTAATAAATCACTCAACCCTACATAAAACGGGTTGAATTATGATAAGAAGATGATTAGACTTGTACCAATTTATGATTAGGACCCTTTTTAATCTGTCCGGTCGTGTGGTCATCAAATCATCCGTGCAACTATTCTTATCCTTTCAAGTTCATTTAAGCCATCTCCAACTGGAATTTAGCTCCAACTCTCCCTTATTTTTGTCTCCAAAATGGGGATGAATAATGTTCCCTCAAATATGGGGTACACTATTCATCTCCCCCATTACTATTCATTACTTTTTTATTATTATTTTATTATCTAATTTTTTAATTTATCTCTTTATATATACCTAATTATGTTTATGTAATGTCTTTATAATATTCATATTATATCTTAAATAGGAATGAATAATTTTGATAAATTAATTTTCTTGCATTTATTTTTTTTTATGTAGAAATGACAGTAGATGAAAATCAACGATTTCAAGAATTTTTATTTCGACATAGAAGAATTAAGGATAAAGATGCTCATTTTGCACTTCGTAATGCATTAATAGATCATTTATGGGAGAATACTAGAGGTTGAAGTTGAATATTTATCTAGTATTTCGAATGAATTTTATCGTTATGTAATATGTATTTAATTAATCTTGTATCGCAATAATTTCACTTTTATTTGAATTATTATTTAATCTATAATAATTGCTTACAAATTATATTATTTAAAATTTTATGGAATTGTTTTAATTATGGAAATTACAAATTAATAAAAATAAAAGATGAAATTTGTTTAATAGAAATTAAAAAATAAAATTGAAATGAAAGATAAAAATATAATATAGAAGAGAGAGAAGAATATAAAAAATTTGGGGAAAAAAAATAGGAGAATAGTTGGAGTAAGTTGTCCCCAAAATGGGGTAAAGGTTGAAAATGCC
Organism: Nicotiana sylvestris; assembly: GCF_000393655.2. NCBI lineage: Eukaryota > Viridiplantae > Streptophyta > Magnoliopsida > Solanales > Solanaceae > Nicotiana > Nicotiana sylvestris. The sequence goes on from NC_091062.1 coordinate 137,623,082, forward strand.
CTAAGTATTCCTTCTAGTTTTAACGTTCATGCTTTCAAGTTTCAAGAAATGAGCTTAAAAACTCATGTCAGTGAACAAATTCTCCTCGTCCTCAATGTTACCGATGAATATATTACTCATAAAAATAACTCTTTCAGTTGATTAATTCTGGCGGAAAAAAATTGATTAACTGTGTATTTTAAAATTAAACTGATTAAATTTGGTGCAAGACTTTTTATTATTATTTTTATCTATGTGGAAGCTTACAATATAACAACAACGAATCCAGTATAATCCCATAAATAAGATCTGAAGAGGTAGTATATATATGCAGACATTACTCGTACCTTATAAAAATTTCAACAAACCCGACTCAAGTCTATTTGGAAGCTTGATAAGAAAAAGAGAGTAGAGCAGAAAAGTGCAGAAAAGTGAAAGTCTGTCAGTATCTACCCCTTTCCTTATTTTGAAAACCAAGAAGCCATTGCCTACTATTATATGCTATACTTTTGTACTACTAGCTTTTATATCTGACTCTAGCCAAGTTATGTAACACAGAAAACTCCACTTATTATTCTTTTCCATAGAATAAAAACTAGGAGTCCGAAACTTTTTTAATTATTTTTTAGATAAAAAATACTTTTGTACTACTTTAAAAAAAAAGTTACATAAATGAGTAAAACACAGTATTATACTGCGAATTACTTTAACGGAAATTTTGTCGTTAAAGTAATTCGCAGTATAGTACTGTGTTTTACTAAAAAAAATTTTTTTTTTGTAAATCGCAGTACTATACTGCATTTTACTAAGATGTTGGGCCCAACTATATTTTATTAAAGCTGTTCGCAGTATTATACTGCGTTTTACTTAAAGCGCAGTATAATACTGCGAACAACTTCAATAAAATATAGCCCCTTCTTCCTTGGACCACTGAACCGAAGGAAACCAAAAACCTTTGATTCTGCTGGTCCTCCCCCCCTCCCCCGCGTCAAACTTCAAAAAAATAAAATTTGGGCCCCACCCATCACCTAAAGAGCAAGGAGTGTAGGTCCCACATACAAGACAAGCTTTGGATTCCTTCTTTCGGGTGCAAAAATTCGATTTCAATCAAATTTAAAAAACTTAAATCGAGGTATTTCAATTTTGTTTATGTCGAAACTCGTATAGTACATGCATATTTGTATTGTTTAATGTATTTCCATGTTAATTTGTGTTATGTTTGTGTTTAAATTTGTATCTTATTTATACCCGGATTGATTTATTAGCTTTGGTACAAAAAATTGTTAAAATTTGATAAATTATTTGTATTGTTAAAAAATTAATATTATTTATTTTGTTTGTTGTTCATATTTGTATTTTATGTTAGTTGTTTTTATATGTAATAGTGACCTTTTAGCGTAGTAAAATAAATAGCCTTCTAGCGTAGTAAAATATAGAGCCTGTTAGTATTGTAAAATATAGAGCCTTTTAGCGTAGTAAAATGTAGAACCTTTTAACGTAGAGTCTATGTAGTTTAAGTATGTAGTAACTGCAAACTCTATCCAATTACACTTTACAAAATTAATTATTTAATTATAACAATAAACTTACAAAAGTAACAAATTCCTATATGTTGTAAAATTAACTCAAATATGGAGCTTCGAACCCATACATAATTATTCTGTCCAATTGTAAACATAATTAATTATTTAATTTATTAAGCTAACAGACACAATTCAAAAAATGTTGAAATTGACACGCATAATAATTAAGGATAACTCGGTGCTATCAGGCCTCAAATATCGAGCCTGGAACCCATACATAATTAATCAGTCCAATTTTAAACATAATTAATTATTTAATTTATTAAGCTAACAGGCACAATTCTAAAAATGTTGAAATTAACACGCATAATAATTAAGGATAACTCGGTGCTACCGGGCCTCAAATATCGAGCCTGGAACCCGTACATAATTATTCAGTCCAATTTTAAACATAATTAATTATTTAATTTATTAAGCTAACACACACAATTAATTTTGTTTAAATTATAGTAGAAAACATGGACTTTCCTCCGCCTGCGCATCCCGGACTTGCCGAGGATTAGCTACTAGTGTTGCAGGGCGACCATAGGTCCTCATTTGTATGGGAGGGACAACTATCGATGCAGCCTCTCCGCCTCAGGAGACCTGACGATTTATGGGAGTTCATCGGGGAGCAGCCTTTCCATGCTCGCGTAGTCGCGCGCCTACATGCTACGGGCTTCTATACGATTTTTGAGCTTGGACGGATGCAGCTTGATTGGTCTCTCATCACGGCCTTGGTAGAGCGGTGGCGACCGGAGACGCACACTTTTCACTTGCCCACTGGAGAGGCCACCATCACGCTGGAGGATGTTCAGGTTTTGTACGGGCTGCGCGTAGATGGATGGGCCGTAGCACTACTCCAGTACATTAGATCCATGACGCGTGCACAATTTTTGGATATGATGATGCATTTTACTGGTTATAGACCTCAGGGTGACGCTGGGGGCAGTCGCGTTGCTTTGTCAGCCATCAGAGATCATATGGCGTTTTTGCACCCAGACATTACCGGCGAGACGGAGGATCTCCATATTGAGAGGTACACGCGGTTGGCGCTGCTCCTGCTTTTCGGGTGTGTCTTGTTCCCGAACACTTCGGGGAGTAAAGTGAGTATGTGTTTTCTCCATCATCTTCAGGAGTTGGATGGTTTACCCCAGTACAGTTGGGGTGCTGCTGTTCTCGCATACCTGTATAGGAGCATGTGCCGGGCAAGCATGGGCCCAGCGGTGGACATATGTGACTTTTTGCCCCTCCTACAGGTGACAACATTTTCGAATACTCTGTTCATTTCTCTGAATTCTATATGGTCGAAATGACTCATAAATTTTACATCAACCTTTTATCTTAGGTTTGGGCCTGACAGCGGATCATGTCGTTGCAGCCACCTCTACTAGCACTTGCGCCTGGTGAGGCTTGTCCGTTTCTCCCTCTAGCTTCTAGGTGGATTCTCCGGCGTGGGAACTACCGAGGGACCGATGCTCATCATAATCTCCCCCTTATCAGGGATGTGCTAGATATGCTGGTGGACGGACATGTAGATATGTACCTACACTTACTTGTTTAAATTGAGTTGTGTTGCGCATACTCACTTTTATGTTATTATTTGGCAGTTCATCTGGACGCCATACAGCGACGAGTTGGTAGCTCAACTGCCCTTTTATTGCTCAGTCGATCAAATGCTTTGGAGCACCTCCGTCCCGATGATCTTCTTCGATATGGTTGAGTATCATGCCATAGAGCGTGTGCTTCGCCAGTTTCACCGTCCCCAACCTATACCTAGGGATCCTGGATGGGTGGCTATACACTATCAACGGGATGACCGTGCCAGGCTGGAAAATATATATATAGGATGGCTAGAGCAGTAGGTCCTTATTTGGGAGGAGCACCGAGCTGACCGTATTCCGCCAGCACCTACATTTACCCAGGAGGCCACTATTCATATGTATGCATCATGGTACCGCCGTCACACCCGACTGATTATCGGGAACCCCATTCATGTACTTGGTGAGAGCTACAGACCATACGCCTGGAGACACGAGGCACTTGTATGTTTTTTGGCTTATTAATATCGTATAATTGTTATATTGCATTATTTAATTAATATTTTAAATATTTCACAGGCTATTGGGCATCATCACCTCTACCAGTTGGGACAGGAGATGCAGCAATATACCGACATCCCTGCAGTCGTTGACTATGGCCGGCGGGTGGCACAGTTGGCTCATCGGACCCTGTTTCAGGCGAGAGATGCCGTGAGGTTGGACCACGAGGCTCAATATGCGGCGCCAGAGGACTACCATCGGGGTAAGGGTGTCCCACGAGGCAGGGATAGGGCACGAGGGAGGGGTGCCCCACGAGGTAGGGGTGCTCCACGGGGTCGCGGGGGACAGCGAGGAGGTGGTCCCCAGCAAGGGGGCATTGAGGCACCTGTCGACCCACCTGTTGAGGGACATGATGAAGACTTTGGAGTTGTGGCGCTTGGAGATGATCAGTCGGGTTATATACCTCGGCAAGATGAGCCTTCCAGCAGCATGCCTTCGTACAACCTTCAGCTATCTCTGCCAGCATCGCAGGTCACCCCGTCAGGAGCATTGTCGATCACGGGTACATTCGACGGGGATGTAGACAAGTACTTTGCATGCCCATCTACCGCAGCTGAGGATCGGCCCACCCGGGACGTGGATGGCGGGCGCAGGTTGAGTTATGCCTCATCCCTGGCGGTTGATGCGGATCTATCACAGGCGCATGTATGTTTGTATTACTTTAAAATTTCAATTTGTTTTTTTTTCCTTAATGAGCTGCCATTAATTAATTTTTAACTTTCTTATGAAGGCATCGTCCCAGCCCATCTTTGAGGCCACTACATGCTTTGATGAGGACACCACTGATGCGTATATTCAGGAGGCTGACGAGACCATGGTGGGAATATATTTTTTGACTTAACACGTACAATACAAATATACTTTATCACAAGCTATGTTTAGTACTTGGTTTGTAGGTTGTTGACGGCCCGACGACCTATTCTTCTGATCCTGCCAGTTGTGGTATCGATGCTGCTGCACATCCTCACATAAAGAGGCGGCTTGATGATGATGATCCAGATAGTGTACCTGGGCGACAAGGGATGCGACTCGGGCCAGCAGCAACACTAAAGCACACAGGCTGCGGGACTCACTGATTTACTTAGGTTTTTAGTTTGTGTAAATAGTGTATTATGTATATAATGATAACAATTATCGTTTAACAACATTTATATTTTAATTGCATTTGAACAACAGTTTTACTTAAACAGTACACAAGAAACACAAACATTGCAAAACGTAGTACTATACTAGAACTAAAACCATCACTGCACAAAGGATAGTAGTACACAGAAAACAAACAATAGAACTAAAATCATCACTGCACAAAGGATAACTAAAACCAGCTTTTTTCACATGGTTTTCATCTTTTTCAGAACGACAAGACAACTCCATAAAACGTAGTACTATACTACGCTTTATGTGTTAAATTTTTCTGCAATAAACCAGTTTTTTTCACATGGTTTTCATCTTTTTCAGAACGACAAGACAACTCCATAAAACGTAGTACTATACTACACTTTATGTGTTAAATTTTTCTGCGATAAACCAACTTTTTCACATGGTTTTCATCTTTTTCAGAACGACAAGACAACTCCATAAAACGTAGCACTATACTACGCTTTATGTATTTTGTCTCGCCTATAAATAACTATCACACCTCCTTTTTCCGCCCTCGCTGGGGTACAAGAGTTTTTTCCAATTAAAGGACAGTCGAAACGGGATTTATTTCTTTATTTCAGAGTCGCCACTTGGGAGATTTAGGGTGTCCCAAGTCACCTATTTTAATCCCGAATCGAGGAAAAGAATGACTCTGTATTACAGTCTGCGCACCAGAAATCCGGATAAGGAATTCTGTTAACCCGGGAGAAGGTGTTAGGCATTCCCGAGTTCCGTGGTTCTAGCACGGTCGCTTAACTGTTATATTCGGCTTGATTATCTAATATAATACGTATTATAAACTTATGTGCAAATTTTATTCCTTAGCCGCTTTTATTATTCTTTTTATTTATTGTTATTATTTTACGAAAAATTGCAACATTGTGAAAACGTATTTCAAATCACGTCGCAATCAATTGCACCCGTGGTTATCGACACATTTCGACTCCGTTGAGATTTAGATTTGGGTTACATAAATGCACACCCGTATTTAAGGAAATAACATTATTAAATACGCGCCTAGAGCGACTAGCGTGTCATTATTTTTGGGTAGGGCCGTGAAATTTGCTAAAACGGCTCCTCCCTAATTCTAAGCAATTAACTGTACATTTATTGAGGGCCCCGAAATCTATACATTTCATTAAGCGAGGCTCATCTCATTTATTTTAAATGGACAAATCTTAAAGCGACTACATTTTTTCTATAAAAATTAGTCTCTAAAATAAAGAAAGAAAAATCCTAATTAATTACTAGCTTTTATAATTTTAAGAAAACATGACATGCTAATTGCTTGGTTAATACAAATATTGATGAAAAAAAATAAAAAAAAATTTACTCTTAATTTCGAAATTTTAAATAAAATAAAAATTCAACAACTAATATTCAAAATAAACAAATATAGCTAGATTAAAACTCAGCATTGTTATTATTTTTTTTAAAAAAAAATATTATTGAGATTAATTATTCACAATCATTTGAAACTAGATTTAACCATAATTACTAAAGCTTATTAGAAAGTTTATTAGACTTAAACGTTCTTCTAATCTTGCTTAAGCTCAAGTCATGCCTTAATGCCTAATTTACGATGTTTAATTTAAATTCATGTTTTAACTAAATTTAGCTACTTGTTCATGATCAACCTACAATCTTGAAGCCTTCATAGTTAGTGAATTAACCTGTTTTGCCGAACTGATTTATTACAGACTAACTTATGATATTATTTTCTTATTCCAGCTATTATTTAGTAATTCATGAAATAGCTTAAATACAATCAACAAAAGAAACAAAGAAAAAAAAACGAAATTAAAACTTCAAATTTTCATTCTTCATATGTATTCATGCTTCATATTTCGGATTACAATAACCAGCTTTTCAGTTGTGTACCTGATATTGGAAGCAAAAGAAAATGAATATGAGAATCAGCAGCAGCAGTAAAATCAGTACAACACAGCAACAATAGCCCAGCAACAGTAACAAACCAGTGGAGTAGTAATCCAAAAAAAAACAAAATCTTCCAGCTTTGATGAAACAACAATTAATTCTGATTTCAAACAACAAAAGAAAGCAGAATATTTTTTTTAGTGTTTTTTTTTATTTTGAAAGCTTAAATATTTTTCGGAATTTTCTATCTCTTAAATGTTCAGCCCTTTTCTCTCTCTTATTTTCAGATTTGTTTCTCTCTCTCGTATCTGTGTATTTTTTCTCTATCTCTCTGTCTATATTTTTTGATTTCAAGACCTCACATATATAACCCATCCCATAAACCTTTCAATTAATTAAAATCCATACTTTTCTCTACCCAACCCATTATCTTTCCACTCATCCCCATTACATTAAATAAACATATCACACCACCCCATTTCATTTTGTCCCCCATGCTTCATTTAAAATAATGCAAGATTCCCCTTTAAATTAAATCTTGTCCCCCCTTTATATTAAATAATCATATCACAACCCACCCCATTTCATTTTGTCCCCCATGCTTCAAATAAACAATTACAAAATGTACAATTCCTAAACTACCCCTTCCGACCTTACTGAAATTACCAAACTACCCCTGAACGTATTACAAATTTACCAAACTACCCATCAGCTATAACACATCAATTAATCAAACTTAACCAAAATATAGACAATATGATCAATTTCTAACAATGTTCAAACAACAATATGAACACGGATGAACATCATAACAACAATATCACATGAACATGATTTTAACAACATTTCAACAACAAATCACATGAACACAAATTGAACAACCAAGAACAACTAAAATTTGATTGAACAATATTTTTAGCAACAACAAACCTATTTTTCGGATTTAAACAACAACAATCAAACAAGTATATTTAGATTCTTAAATTCAATAATATTGAACTTAAAATCAACTCTAACAACATTACAACAAACAATTCTTATATTAAACTTTAAACAAGATTATGAGACCAATTCAAGAAATAATCACAAATGATAAACAAGAAATAAGAAAATCAAACTATACAAATTTCGGATTCAAGATCAATCAAATAAAGTATGAACATGAATGAAAAGATTCAACCACAATAACAAACTTTATTCAAATTTCGAATTGAACTTAAACAAAACAAATAAACATATTCAAATCACTAATCTTCAAATAATCAATTAATCTTTCTTAATTAAATCCAACAAAAAAATATAACAAAGATACATGATCATGAATGAAATCTATATTAAACAAACAACGGATTCAAGCGATTTAAACTAAATCTAACAATATTAAACCTAAACTAACAATTCCTTTTTTTTGCAAAAATTAAATTAACATGAAATAAACTGAAAATCAATTAATTAAATTTTCATTTGAATCTGAAAATTAAACCAACCAAACATATAAACAAACTAAAAAAAAAAATTATTTCAATGATGAACAAACAAAACAAGAATTGAATCATTTATCGATTTTGGATCCGAAAAATATCAAACAAATTACGGGCAAAAAATGAAACTCAAAAACCCACTAACCGGATCGAAACAATGACGAACTTGAACGGAAACAAATCTGCCCGGAAACAAATATCGCACCAAAATCATTTGACGCCGAAGACGATCACGAACGGACAAACGAAGAGCTTGAAGGAGAGGTAGCAGACAACCGTGAAAGCGATGCCGGACGGGGCAGCAGCAATGCAAAACGTGAGCAGCAGTAGATGCTGGACGAAGCAGTCACGCAGCATCATGAAGTGAGGAAGAAGAAGAAGCAACGATCAACGTGAACTTGAAGAAGAAGAAACACTCGCGATCTTGAAGAAGAAGAAGAAACACGGGCGGCGGGTGTGTGTGTGTTGTGTTGCCGTGGTTGTGTGTGTGTATGTGAAGGAGAAGAGGTGGGGGAAGGGCAGCCATGGATGGGGTGTTTGGATGCTTGAAGAAGAAGAAGAAAAGAGAGAAAGAGAAGGGGGGGGGCGGATGAGAGAGAGGGATTTTTTAGGGTTTTCTTCCTTTTCTTTTTTTTGTTTTGTTTTGTTTTGCTTTGTTTTTTTTTTTGAAATGCAAGATAGGGGGTGTTGGGTTATGGACCGGGTTGACCCGGTTTGAAATGGACTGGGTCGTTTGGGAAGATTGGGCCATTTTTTGGGCCTGTGGCTTGAAATCGAAGAAGAGGCCCAATTCCGACTTTCTTTATATTTTCGCTCTCTTTTCTTCTTTTTATTTCTCTAAAACTAAATTATAAAAATACTTAAATTATTATTAAGAACTAAATTAAGTTATAAAAGTGCAAATTAACTTCCAATAACAATTAACGCACAATTAAGTAATAATTAAGCATAAAATTGTATATTTGGACATTAAATGCTAAAAATGCAAACGATGCCTATTTTTGTAAATTTTTATTTTTTTGTAAACAAACTTAATTACTAACAAATTATAGAATTAAATCCTACATACAAAATGCGATATATTTTTGTATTTTTTATTAATTTAGCAAATAAACATGCACAGACAAATACAAATAATTATTCAAAATATCACAAAATATCACAAAATTGCACACCAAGGAAAATTATTTTATTTTTGAATTTTTGGGGAGTAATTCTCATATTGGGCAAAAATCACGTGCTTACAGCTGCCCCTCTTTGCCCGAAGACACGTAGGGTTTTCGTGCAAAGATAAAGCGAGCGATTTTTGCCCATCCGAGTACTCCGTGTGAAGCATTTTTGAAAAAGATTTGACCGAACCTTTGCTTCAAAGGTTTCCTACATATCCTGGGCTAAACAGGAATCAGGTCAATGTAGTTCGGGAAGTTTTTGGTAGCTGGGACTACCGTGGGACTGCATTGTTACTGTTGTTGCATGCTATTACTACTGCTTACCGATCTCCTTGTTACACCTTGCTTAAAAGAAAACAAGAAGCTAGGCTATACTGCAATTTTTCTTGTTGCCTTGCTTTCTTGTCTGCTTGCATTTTTTCCGGTGCTTTTCTTCCGATGCTTTTCTTCCTTTCGACACATGCACTTGAGTTTTTGCTGGGACCTCTTATTGCAACCTTCTGCTTCCTGATGCTGGGGATTTTTATTGTTTTCTGCTGGGGATTCCTGTTGTAACCCTCTGTTTTATTGTCCTGTGACTTGATCTTGAAATGTATGCCTCTGTTCGATGGGCGGGCTCCCAACTTTAATACTTGAAAATTAATGCTGAATGTGTTCCTCTGTTATATGGGCGGGCTCCCAACTTCAACACTTGAAATGAAAAGACTGAAATGTATGCCTCTGTTATCTGGGTGGGCTCCCAACTTCAACGCTTGAAATATAAAGACTGAAATGTATTCCTCTGTTCTATGGGCGGGCTCCCAACTTCAACACTTGAAATAAAAAGACTGAATGTATGCCTCTGCTATCTGGGCGGGCTCCCAACTTCAACGCTTGGAATGTAAAGACTGAAATATATGCCTCTGTTATCTGGGCGGGCTCCCAACTTCAATGCTTGAAATGAAAAGACTGAAATGTATGCCTCTGTTCTATGGGCGGGCTCCCAACTTCAACTCCTGAAATGTAATATCTCTATTCTCCAGGCAGACTTCTGACTTTTAAAATTTAAACTATGTGTCTCTGTTCTTCAGGCGGACTCCTTACACCAAACTTGAAAAGTATGTCTCTGTTCTCCAGGCGGACTCCTGACTTTTAAAATTTAAGCTGTATGTCTCCGTTCTTCAGGCGGACTCCTGACGTCAAACTTGAAAAGTACGTCTCTGTTCTCCAGGCGGACTCCTGATTGCTAAATTTGAAATGAATGTCTCTATTCTCCAGGCGGACTCCTGACTTTTAAAATTTAAACTGTATGTCTCCGTTCTTCAGGCGGACTCCTGACTTTTAAAATTTAAACTGTATGTCTCCGTTCTTCAGGCGGACTCCTGACGTCAAACTTGAAAAATACGTCTCTGTTCTCCAGGCGGACTCCTGACGTCAAACTTGAAAAATACGTCTCTGTTCTCCAGGCGGACTCCTGACGTCAAACTTGAAAAATACGTCTCTGTTCTCCAGGCGGACTCCTGACGTCAAACTTGAAAAATACGTCTCTGTTCTCCAGGCGGACTCCTGACGTCAAACTTGAAAAATACGTCTCTGTTCTCCAGGCGGACTCCTGACAACTTGCATTTATCCTAATTAGTGCTTGTTTTTCCCTCCTGGAGAATTCCTCTTCAACAACTAATTTTTCTCCCCCTGCTTAATCAAAGAAAATTTCGTCAGTTTAAAACAGTGGTTAGTTGATGGCATTCTTGCTGAAAAATCCTTCCACTGCCTTGCTTTGTGTTGACTAATTTCCACACACTGACCCTGAACTGCTTGACTTTCTGACCAACTTTTAAATTTCCCAACCTCTGGCGACCTAAATGCTTTACACCCCTGCTGTTATTTCACTTTTCTGACCTTTTATTTGAGCTTTCGCCTTTCCCACGACATTTCCCAATCATTTCACCGATGAAACTTCCGTTAATTCCCTGTATTCCACTTGACATTAAGTTGTTTTTGACATGCTCTGACCACGTTGTGCTTTACAATTCTAGAAGCTGGTAGTGAACTTTGAAGTCCTTTCTGCTTGCATCGAACAAAACTGGCACTGAAACATCTCAGCTAGATAAAAACCCTCAAAAGAAAAATGAAATGATTTTTGAGTTAAGGATAAGAAGAATCCAAAACCAGATGACTGTTTGAAAAGAGAAAGAAAAGAAACTTATCTGAACGAGACAACTAGTACCAATGGTCAAGACATGCATTTTGGATTAATCAGCCCAATCTGTCCAAACAAACAACTCTCAATTGTCGTACCTCATTGCCCAGAACTTCCATCACTTGTTTGATTTATCTAGACCTTAACCTTGTTTCCCTGCGGTACCGCGAAACGGTTTCTATCAACATACCTTTCTCAGTTTTACATTTCTTATCTCACCTTCGCCTTGAGGTGCCCGTAAAGGTTTTCACCAACAAGACTCTCTCATTTATTTTTCTCTCAACTCCCGTCGCCTTACGGTGCCCGTGAGGGTTTTCACCCATAAGACTCTCTCATTTATTTTTGTTCTTCTTGCTCGAACCAGAGTGTTGCCCCTATCGTGGGTTATTCCTACCTGTTCATCTTGGCATTTCTCAAAACTGATCATAAGGTCTTTCTTCGGTCCGTAATGTAGGCTTTTGGATTGATTTAGAAAGAAAGGTATAAAAGGCTCAAAACAATTCCAATGGGTTCAAATTACAACTTTCGGAATCCAACTTTCATAACAATCACCACTTCTGCCCCAGTTTCTTGCTTGGGGATTTTTGGATTTCTATTTGGTATGACTGAACCTTGGAGTAAGGCTGCCTACGTACCCTTTCGGGATCAAGTCAAACGTAGTTCACTTCATAGAGACTACGTTGTTATGTTTTCTCTTCTTTCCCTTTTTTTTCATTTTTCCTTCTTTTCTTTTCTTCTTTTCTTTTTTTTCTCTTTTTTTTTCTTTTCTTTCCTTTTTTTCCTTTATGTTCGACACTTGTGTTCTCTGATAATGCCGATGATTCCGAAAGAGGTGCATGAAAAATAAGTAAGGCTCGAAGGGGATAACAAGGGATATGAGTGTTTGGATAGCAGAACAAAATGCCTTCATCATTTCAATCTTTAAGATATGCCAAATACGAACAGATACATTTAGAAAAATAAAGAAATCATACATAATATCTCTTGACCGCATCGGAATTGATGGTCATTTCTACACATTTTCCTTCCGCATCTGTCAAATACAATGCTCCATTAGACAACACTCTGGTTACTACAAATGGTCCTTGCCAGTTTGGGGCAAATTTTCCTTTTGCCTCAGACCAATGAGGCAAGATCCGCCTCAGTACTAATTGCCCTACTTCAAATTTCCTTGGACGTACTTTTTTGTTGTATGCTCTTGCCATTCTTCGTTGGTACAGTTGGCCATGACACACTGATGCCAATCTTTTCTCATCGATCAAACTCAACTGCTCAAGACGGCTTTTCACCCATTCATCATCATTGATTTCAGCCTCTGCAATGATTCGCAGAGATGGGATTTCCACTTCTGCGGGTATTACCGCCTCGGTACCATATACCAATGAGTAAGGAGTCGCCCCTACCGAGGTACGCATGGTGGTGCGATATCCTAACAATGCAAAAGGCAATTTCTCGTGCCATTGTCTAGATCCTTCAACCATCTTCCGGAGTATTTTCTTTATGTTCTTATTGGCCGCTTCAACCGCACCATTTGCCTTGGGACGGTACGGAGTAGAGTGCCTGTGAGCAATCTTAAACTGCTCACATGTCTCCTTCATCAAATGACTATTAAGATTAGCCCCATTATCTGTGATGATTACCTTTGGGATCCCAAACCGACATATGATATTTGCATGCACGAAGTCAACTACAGCCTTCTTGGTCACAGACTTGAATGTCTTCGCTTCCACCCATTTGGTAAAATAATCTATAGCTACCAAGATAAATCTGTGCCCATTTGATGCTGCTGGATCAATTGGCCCAATAACATCCATGCCCCATGCAACAAAAGGCCATGGCGCGGACATCGTATGTAATTCTGATGGTGGAGCATGAATCAAATCTCCATGTATTTGGCATTGATGACACTTACGCACAAAACTTATACAATCTCGCTCCATCGTGAGCCAATAATAACCTGCTCGAAGAATTTTCTTTGCTAGAACATACCCACTCATATGCGGTCCGCAAACTCCGGAATGCACCTCAGTCATGATAGTTGTGGCCTGCCGTGCATCTATACATCTCAACAAACCGAGCTCTGGCGTTCTTTTGTACAGTACTCCTCCACTAAGGAAAAACCCACTTGCCAACCGTCGAATTGTTCTTTTCTGATCACCGGTGGCCTGCGTTGGATACACTCCCGCTTTGATGTACTCTTTGATATCATGGAACCATGGCTCTCCATCGATTTCCTCTTCTATCATATTGCAGTAAGCATGTTGATCACGGACTTGAATCTGCAATGGATCAACATAGGCCTTATCTGGATGGTGCAACATTGATGCCAAAGTAGCCAAAGCGTCAGCAACCTCATTATGAATCCTTGGAATGTGTCTGAATTCTATGGCCTGAAAACGCTGGCAAAGCTCATGCAGACATTGTCGATACGGTATAAGCTTCAAGTCCCGTGTTTCCCATTCCCCTTGAATCTGGTGTACCAGTAAGTCCGAGTCACCCATGACCAAGACTTCCTGTACACCCATATCCACAGCTAATCTCAATCCCAATATACACGCCTCATATTCTGCCATGTTGTTTGTACAGTAGAAACGAAGCCGAGCTGTAACAGGGTAATGCTGACCTGTTTCCGAAATAAGTACTGCTCCTATTCCCACACCCTTCATATTTGCAGCCCCATCAAAGAAAAGTTTCCATCCCGACTTCTCAGCTTGTTCTAATTCTTCAATGTGCATTATCTCTTCATCAGGGAAATAAGTTTTCAAAGGCTCATAATCTTCATCAACGGGGTTCTCAGCCAAGTGATCGGCTAATGCCTGTGCTTTCATGGCAGTCCGTGTCACATAGACAATGTCGAACTCTGTAAGTAAGATCTGCCACTTTGCAAGCCTTCCTGTGGGCATGGGTTTCTGGAAAATATACTTCAACGGGTCCAAGCGAGATATAAGGTAAGTGGTGTAAGATGACAAGTAATGTTTCAATTTCTGTGCCACCCAAGTTAGGGCACAACATGTCCTTTCCAGATGAGTATACTTGACCTCGTAAGATGTGAACTTCTTACTGAGATAGTAGATAGCCTGCTCCTTTCTGCCCGTAACATCATGCTGCCCCAGTACACAGCCGAATGAACTGTCCACAACTGTCAGATATAGAATCAAAGGTCTCCCTGGTTCTGGTGGGACCAGCACGGGTGGGTTTGACAAATACCTCTTTATCTTATCAAAAGCCTCCTGGCATTCATCAGTCCATTTGACCGCGGCATCTTTCTTTAACAATTTGAAAATTGGTTCACACGTTGCCGTGAGCTGAGCAATGAACCTGCTGATATAGTTCAGTCTTCCCAACAAACTCATCACCTCGGTTTTGTTTCTTGGAGGTGTCAACTCCTGAATAGCTTTGATCTTTGACGGGTCTAATTCAATACCCCTCCGGCTAACTATAAATCCCAACAACTTCCCAGATGGCACCCCGAAAGCACATTTCGCAGGATTGAGCTTAAGATTGTATCTGCGAAGCCTTTGAAAGAATTTTCTCAAATCTCTGGCATGGTCAGATTGCTGTCTAGACTTAACGATCACATCATCCACGTATACCTCAATTTCTTTATGTATCATATCATGGAAGATAGTTGTCATGGCCCTCATATAAGTTGCCCCAGCATTTTTCAAACCAAACGGCATGACCCGATAACAATACGTTCCCCACGGCGTGATGAATGCCGTCTTTTCTGCATCTTCCTTATCCATTAGAATCTGATGATAACCCGCATAACAATCCACAAAAGAGCCAATATCATGTTTGGCACAATTGTCGATCAGTATATGGATGTTGGGCAGTGGGAAATTATCTTTTGGGCTTGCTTTGTTAAGGTCTCGATAATCGACGCACACCCTGGTCTTGCCATCTTTCTTTGGCACAGGCACGACATTGGCTAACCAAGTGGGGTACCGTGTAACCTGAATGACCCTTGCCTCAAACTGCTTGGAGATCTCTTCTTTGATCTTCACACTTATGTCTGTTTTGAACTTTCTCAACTTCTGCTTGACAGGGAGGAGTGCTGGATCAGTGGGCAATTTATGAACCACCAAATCGGTGCTTAGACCCGGCATATCATCATATGACCATGCAAAAACGTCTTTGTACTCATGCAATACTTTAATTATCTCCTCCTTGAGTTGTGGATCCAAATGAACACTTATTTTAGTTTCCCGTACGTTATCTTGGTCCCCTAGATTAACTGCTTCTGTGTCATTTAGGTTAGGTTTGGGTTTTTCTTCAAAGTGGCTTAATTCTTTACTAATTTCCTCATAAGCTTCATCATTATTACAATCCATCCCATCATCACACTCGACCTCTTGTATTATTACTTCTGAATTAGATTGGCTTTTAAAGCTGGGCCGAAGATTCCTCATGCATGTCATGTCATTGATATCAGCATAAAGAGAACTGTACAAAGAAAAGAAACGAAAATGGAAAGAGAATTAGGGACGAAGAAAATTGCATTTCATTAAACGTAAAGACAACAAGGTTTTAACTCATCCAAACGGACGGAACATAACAACTGGATTACAAACCCTGGAATAATCCAGGTGACAAAAAGGAAAACAAAACCCACTACCACGACTCCCTCCGAACTGGAAGAGGAGTAGCTTCCCAATTGCTGATGTTAGCACGTGGTCCGATGTACTGTATGTCTGCTCTGCTTGACCCTTCCCCGGCCTCAACCATGTTTACTTCAACAAATACTTTCTCAAACACCTTATCCAAATTCCCATCCGCCTCAACTAACGAACCCGATATCTTTGCCAATGACTGTTTCTTGATATTCGGCCTGACGAAGGACCTGGACAATCGAGGAATTGGTTTAGGGAGCACCCAAGCTTTCTTCTTCAATTTACGGGCCTTTCTGATATCTGCCGCTGTTGGTTTGAACCCTAACCCGAAGGTGTCCAAATTTTTGGGCAAAGACACAGGTTGAGTAATGCCCTGCAGTTCAACCCCCAAACCCTTCCCGGGCACGAACCCGTTATTCAACATTTCTGACACTACCATGACGGTCGTAGCTGACACCCTAGGACATGGCATGCTTTTACCCTCAAGCAACCTGCTCACCGGAACCGTGTCGAGGATCTGATACACCCATGGCCCCTTATCATCTTCGGTCTCTATAAAGGGTACAATGGCATCATTCACGGCGCATGTGGGATCTTCCCCATGTAACACAATTTCTTGTCTGTCCCACTCGAATTTGATCATTTGGTGCAGTGTGGAGGGCACGGCTTTTGCCGCATGAATCCACGGTCGACCCAACAAAAGATTATAGGATACTGCAGCATCCAACACCTGAAATTCCATCGTGAACTCGACTGGGCCAATAGTCAATTCGAGTACAATATCCCCTACTGTGTTTGTTCCCCCTCCATCGAACCCTCGAACACAAATGCTATTTTTGCGGATTCTATCCTCATCAATCTTTAACTTGTTCAATGTGGATAACGTGCAAATATTAGCGCTCGACCCGTTATCGATTAGTGCCCGAGTAACCATTGAACCTTCACATTTGACCGTCAAATAGAGAGCCTTGTTGTGTTCTTGTGCCTTCCATAGGCAATTCATCATCAGAAAATGCTATCCTGTTCACTTCAAAGATCTTGTTGGCAATTGTCTCTAAATGGTTTACTGAGATTTTGTCAGGCACATGAGCCTCATTCAATATCTTCATTAAAGCTCGGCAATGCTCATCAGAGTGAATTAATAATGACAACAACGAGATTTGGGCCGGTGTTTTTCTCAGTTGATCAACAATGGAATAATCTTGTCCTTTCATCTTTTTCAGAAACTCTTCTGCTTCCTCTTCCGTTACAGCTTTTTTAACTGGCACTGGATTGTCTTTTGCGCCCTTAGCTTTTCTCAACTCTTCAGGGGCGAAACAACGTCCTGACCGGGTCAGTCCCTGTGCTTCACAACTTTCTTCCTCAATTTCCTTTCCTTTGTATGTCACCACTACTTTGTCATATTTCCAGGGTACGGCTTTGCTATCAACCATGGGTAACTGGACTACCGGTTTTATGACAACCGGCTCTATATAGACTCCCTTCACGACCACCACGGGCATGGATACTGACCTTGGTACCACTATCTTGACTGGCTCCTGCTTTTTCTCGGCCACAAACGATCCCTTTCCCATTACTAGCACTGGCTTGTCTTCTACTGCTTTTAACTGAACCACTGGCCTTGCACTCACTGTCTTTTCTTTGGTTTCCGTAGAACGAATCACCATAACCACCTGCGAAGGTTTCTTAGGCTCTTCCCCCTTATGTATCAGTTCGATCATGTTGGCCTCATAATGCGCTGGTAACGGATTTTGATTGATGTTTGGGGCCTCTGGAGCCTGTACCTCAATACGACGATTATCAATGAGCTCTTGGATTGCGTTTTTCAACTTCCAACATTTTTCAGTATCGTGCCCCGGCATCCCTGAGCAATACTCGCAGCTAACAGAGTGGTCCAGGTTTCTGGGAAGAGGATTTGGTGCTTTGGATTCAACTGGGGTCAACATCCCCAACTGTTTCAATCTGTGGAAAAGAGAAGTGTAAGATTCTCCCAGCGGGGTAAATGTTTTTTTGTTTGGGGCCTTCTCATTTCTAAAAGCTTGGTTTGGGCGGAAGCTGGTTCCTGGTCTGTTAGCCCTGGGAGGTGGATAGGTGTTTTGTGGGTGTGGCTGTGTATTTTGGGGACTTGGTGTACGCCATTGCGAGTGCACTGGGGGTTGAGTGTAGGTCTGGGCATGGTGAATAGAAAATTGTGGTTCTGGTGGTGGATAATAGTGTTGCGGTGGACCATATGAGGTATATTGATAGTTTGGGTGATGGGGTCTGGGTTGGTTGTAGTAGAGTGGACGGTTATTGTGCCTGGACCAAACATTAGCTTCAACTGCAGCAACTTCTTCTTTCTTCTTCTTTCCCAGCACACCACCAGTACCGCTTTGGATGGCCTGGGTGGTTGCTTTCAAAGCCGAGTAGCTCAAGATCTTGTTAGATTTCAATCCTTCTTCAATCATGGCTCCCATCTTTACCACTTCATTAAACGACTTCCCGACAGATGTCACTAGATGACCAAAATAGGTAGGTTCCAATGTTTGCAAGAAGTAATCTACCATCTCACTTTCCCGCATGGGAGGATCAACCCTTGCAGCTTGTTCCCTCCAGCGGAAACCAAACTCTCTAAAACTTTCCCCAGGCTTCTTTTCTAGTTTCAACAATGACAGACGATCAGGGACTATTTCGAGGTTATATTGAAAATGGCCGATGAATGCCTGGGCCAAATCATCCCATGTATACCATCGGCCGGGGTCTTGCCTCGTGTACCATTCTAGCGCTGACCCGCTCAGGCTTTGCCCGAAATATGCTATCAACAACTCATCTTTTCCCCCAGCCCCTCTCATTTTGCTACAAAAACCACGCAGATGGGCTACTGGGTCACCGTGCCCCTCATATAAGTCAAACTTTGGCATTTTAAACCCCGCAGGCAACTGTACATCAGGAAAAGGGCACAAATCTTTGTATGCGACACTAACTTGGTTTCCTAAACCATGCATGTTCCTGAAGGATTGCTCCAGGCTTTTGACTTTACGAATCACCTCCTCTTGTTCTGCATTCTTAACCGGTTTCTCAACTTCTCCCGGGATTTCAAAATGGGGAGAGGAGGTATATGGCTCAGGCGCTTTGAAAGTGGGTTCGGGAGGGTAATATTGGGTGTCGTGAGCTTGGAATAGCGGCTCACTGGATGATCTATGTAGTGGAGCTGGGGGAGGTGCCACAAAGACGGGAACATTTGGTGGAGGAGGGTTTTGAGTGGGAGGTGGAGCTTGGGAATCATAAGCCTCTCTTCCCTGATAATAGTGATGGCTTGGGAAACTTGTTGAAGGACCGGGAGAGGGGTATTCCGGCGTGTGTACTGGTTGGAGGGTAGGAGTAACGGGTAGTTCTTGCCCCTTCTGGGCTCTAGCTAAGGCTATCTGCATTTCATTCATTTCTAGCCTCATTTTTTCCATTTTCTCCAGGGCTTCCTTCAGCATCTGATTGGCCGTTTTTTCTGACTCAACGCTGTTGTCTGACCCAGTCATGCTTTCTGGTATAGGACCTTTTGATCTTGTTTGATAATGGTACGGTGCCAGTACGCTCTAACAACTAACTGATATTGGAAAAACAACAAACTTGTCAGTGTTAGAGTCTTAACAGATATTGTAATTGCACGTTAATCATTTCTAACATGCTTTTACTCTGACCTCATGCATCATCCCAGCTTATTTTTGCTCTGACAAACATATATTCTTTTTTTTTTTTTAAATTACGGTCGAATCTTATAGAGATTGCCTACGTATCGTGACCCCGCACGAATCAGACCAAGCGTAGTTCGTGCAGATAAATGTAAAAATATGGGTGGAAATAAAATGCTCAACTTTCATTAATAAACAGACTCTTACAAACTCGACATCTTTTGTTTTGGAAAGAAACTAACAAACGTAATCTGAAAGCAAACAAAAACTCTAAGCTGCAAACATACTCAATCCGGACGTACAAAAGACTGACTCGACATGGTAGACACTCAAAGACACGGACTATGCATATTCTAGTGCTTCAAACTTAGGTATCCGCGGGGCGTCGTTCGGCCTCGCCGCGGGTCTAGGATCCAAATCCCTTTCAAGCTGCTCTAACTCATTCATGGTTCGCTTCACATAGATCATCACTGCTGAGATAAAAGTAGTACGGGTCATGTCTTCACAAACCCGACATCTCCTGACAATAGCATGAGCAATGGCTCTAATCCTGTCTTTTGTTTGCTTCTTTTCTATGAGCAAGCGTCTTATCTGATCGCTGCACGTCTTTAAAGCTCGGGAGTCTTGCAAGTGCTGGTCTTGCAGCTGTTGCACTTCTGCCTCCATTTGGGCTAACAAGTTGTAACAATGTCCGCTCTCAGTTTCGAAGTCTCTAGCCTGCCTAACCGCTCTACCTTCAAGGGCAACTACTTTTCTCTTTAAATTGGCAACAATTTTCTCATGGTCCCTCTTCAACTGATTCAAGTATTGGCGACGCTCTTCGGTTCTTGTCGCCCATTGTGCTTTGAGTTCTGCCATGACATTTTCAGCTTTTCCTAGCTCATCCCGCCATTCTCTGACTTCGCTTTCCAATCTTTTTACCAATTGTTCATCGGATCGGCTCCTCGGTTGCTTATCGATGGTTATCTTCAACTGTCGGACTTGGGCTTTAAGAGCGTCATTTTCTCTGGCTAGTCTATTCATTTCACCTTGATCCTCGGCAACCTGTACACTGCTCTCGAATTTCAGACTCTCGACTTGTTGCTTTAATTTACCAATCTCAACCCGATAGCTTTCTTCCTTTGCTAACCAATCCCACTGCTCTTGGGACGACTTGGCGAAATCTTCGAGATGAGGTCTTTTAGCCGGTCTTCCATATGCCACGTCACCTCTGAACCATTCGTGATACCCTGGAGCAATTTCCCCTCTGACCCTATCAGACACACAAGTGTTTGCCATCAGATATTGACACTCACTCCAAATTTGACGAACCTCTTCCTCGGGGAATCGACCGTCAGGACTAATTTCGATCACTTGGGTACTTAAATCTTCATCTCTCGGTATTACTTGATATCTACCGAGTTGCCTCAGAACCCGATATGGTGCATAAGGTTGTATGCTTTTGAGTCCCATTAACAAAAAATGCGGTCGGGCTGCTGGCATATATATGACTTCCTCGACAGACAACCATCCAAGCACCCACTGTATCTGGCTAGCCTCGAGGTTCCGAAATAATAATGCCCAAGCTGTGACTCCTTCAGGTAGACCAACCCCTTTGATTCTCGTACAAAATTCCCCTATACAAGTTTTCTCAGCCGAGCCATAACTCAATAACTGAGAGCGCGGGCACAAATGCTCAATCATCCATATTTGCAACAATAAGTTACATCCCTCAAAAAATTTGCCCCCAGCTTTGCACGCAGTGAGAGCTCTGAAGATATCAGCCACAATCATAGGTGCTAAAGTGCTTTTCCCCATGGTTTGCAAAGTACTGACGACGCCTGCTATTTTCAAATCAATATTACCATCTTTCCTTGGGAATATTACGAGACCCAAAAAAGCTACCATAAATGCCACTCGCCTGTGTTTCTCCCATTTTTGTCGGCTATTTCTGCTGCAAAGCTTAAAGTCTGGATTATTGAACCCGCCCACATGTCCATATCTATCATACACGAAGCGGAAACTGCAGAAACCCTTTGCAAAATCTGGGTGATGAACTGTCCGGGGTACTTTCAAGGAATCCAGGAATCGATGTATGGTAATGGCTCTAGGAGCAATCAAGTATTTGAATCTCAATGGAGCTTGGTCACTTCCAATGTACCCCGCTATTTCTTCTATTGTTGGGGTGAGTTCAAAGTCTGAAAAATGAAACACATTATGTGCCGAATCCCAATGGGCGACCAATGCCCTGATGATATCCCCCCGAGGCTGAATGTCTAATAAATCCGGAAGGTCTTTCAAATATTTTCTCACTTCGTCTTGCCCTTCTTTGCCCAAATCATTCCACCACAATTGCAGCTCAAAAGGGATTTTGGTCATTATTGAAAAAGGCTCATTTATTGTTGTGCTCATCCTGCACATTTATTAAAGCGTTTAAGCAAAAGAAAACTTTTATTTAACTCCAAAAACTACTATCTATATTATCGACTCAAAATTAACCCTATATTTTAAATGAAGAACTCAATTCTTAATTCTAATATTTTTAGATAAAAGACCCGATATTGCGACACGGCCTTCCTGCGCCTCAGGGGCAAAAATTTTAAGGCTGTGAAGGTCAAAAATCAAAATACGACCAAAGGTGGTTGTTTATGCAAAGTCAGCCCTTCGGTGCCCCGTTTGGGAATATTTGGCTATTTATGACATAACAACATCACCTGACTTATTTATGACTCTTTTTTTTTATCGTTTTTCAAATTAGGAAACTCACTATTGCAAACACAGCCTTTCAACGTCTCGGGGACGAAGATTTTTAAGGCTGTGTGGGTCAACTGGACCAAATCTTAAATATGACCCAAATGTGGCTGTTTATGCAAAGTCAGCCTTCCGGCGTCCCCTTCGGGAACATTCAGCTATGTCTTCATAAAACAGCGTCACCCGACTTCTTAGAAATTTGACATATATATTTTGCTATTATTAGCAAAAGGGGAGGTTGGACACCACCCGACTTATTTATGGCAAAATTAAAATTCTTGACATGTTTTTTTTTTATTTATTTATTTATTTGTTTTTTGGCTTTTTTTTTAGCAAAAAGGGGGTTGGACCCGATGAGGGTTGCCTACGTATCTCACATCCGGTGAGAATCAAACCCGCGTAGTTCGGTCAAATTAACCGAACTATTTTAAAACATGACTCTTTTTCATTTTTATTTTTTTCCTGGCAAGACAATCTATTTTCCTTTTCTATTTTTGAAAAAGACAAAATAACGATTTTTTTTTTCATTTTCAACAAACAATAAAACAATCTATTTTTCCGGAAAAAAAATAATAAAAGACTTTTTTTTAATATATTTTTTAGTAAAACAAAATAAAATATTTTCCCTTTTTTTTTTCAAAATTTCGGTAGAGTTTCGCCAGTAATTGGTCATTGATTTTTTCTAAAATAATCAATTAACTCCCTAACTGATATATTCTTTTCCCTTTTTTTTTCTTTTTTTTTCAATTTTCCAACATTCCCGAGATTCAGAAACCGGTCAACATGCAAGTTCGGAACAAATATATGTACAGAGCAAGTAGGATGCATCAGAATGGTCTTTTCATTTCAGGTTGCTAGTCCTAGACGGACCCAACCCCTGTGTTGAGTCCCCTAAGTCATATGTAACGTGATGCAAATAATCGTTCCTATTAGGGATCCGGCATGAGGTTTCGTTATACTAGGTTTATAACCTGGGTATATGTTCTAGACTGTGTACCCGAGCGGACAACTCGAGTCGAGGAGGGGGCAACTTACCGGGAACCAAAAGGCCATCCGGCTTCGTAACTTATCCGTCCTCTTTCTTATTTCAGGTATTGACACTAACAGAATAGGGAGCCTCGACCAGCGAGCTTCTCCCCGGAGGTAAGAAGAGAAGGGTTTCGGCACAGTTTATATACAGTTCAGATAATATCAAAGCGGTAAAAGACAACATTTAGTATGTTATGTCAGAACATGCAATATATATCAGATAATAAAGCCAAATATAACAATTATTCTAAGCTCGAATTCTTGAACCCTGAACTAGTGGTTCTGGGTCGTTGTCCCCAGCAGAGTCGCCAGAGTTGTCGCACCTCCTTTTTCCGCCCTCGCGAGGGTACAGGAGTTTTTTCCAATTAAAGGACAGTCGAAACGGGATTTATTTCTTTATTTCAGAGTCGCCACTTGGGAGATTTAGGGTGTCCCAAGTCACCTATTTTAATCCCGAATCGAGGAAAAGAATGACTCTGTATTACAGTCTGCGCACCAGAAATCCGGATAAGGAATTCTGTTAACCCGGGAGAAGGTGTTAGGCATTCCCGAGTTCCGTGGTTCTAGCACGGTCGCTTAACTGTTATATTCGGCTTGATTATCTAATATAATACGTATTATAAACTTATGTGCAAATTTTATTCCTTAGCCGCTTTTATTATTCTTTTTATTTATTGTTATTATTTTACGAAAAATTGCAACATTGTGAAAACGTATTTCAAATCACGTCGCAATCAATTGCACCCGTGGTTATCGACACATTTCGACTCCGTTGAGATTTAGATTTGGGTTACATAAATGCACACCCGTATTTAAGGAAATAACATTATTAAATACGCGCCTAGAGCGACTAGCGTGTCATTATTTTTGGGTAGGGCCGTGAAATTTGCTAAAACGGCTCCTCCCTAATTCTAAGCAATTAACTGTACATTTATTGAGGGCCCCGAAATCTATACATTTCATTAAGCGAGGCTCATCTCATTTATTTTAAATGGACAAATCTTAAAGCGACTACATTTTTTCTATAAAAATTAGTCTCTAAAATAAAGAAAGAAAAATCCTAATTAATTACTAGCTTTTATAATTTTAAGAAAACATGACATGCTAATTGCTTGGTTAATACAAATATTGATGAAAAAAAATAAAAAAAATTTACTCTTAATTTCGAAATTTTAAATAAAATAAAAATTCAACAACTAATATTCAAAATAAACAAATATAGCTAGATTAAAACTCAGCATTGTTATTATTATTTTTTAAAAAAAAAAATATTATTGAGATTAATTATTCACAATCATTTGAAACTAGATTTAACCATAATTACTAAAGCTTATTAGAAAGTTTATTAGACTTAAACGTTCTTCTAATCTTGCTTAAGCTCAAGTCATGCCTTAATGCCTAATTTACGATGTTTAATTTAAATTCATGTTTTAACTAAATTTAGCTACTTGTTCATGATCAACCTACAATCTTGAAGCCTTCATAGTTAGTGAATTAACCTGTTTTGCCGAACTGATTTATTACAGACTAACTTATGATATTATTTTCTTATTCCAGCTATTATTTAGTAATTCATGAAATAGCTTAAATACAATCAACAAAAGAAACAAAGAAAAAAAACGAAATTAAAACTTCAAATTTTCATTCTTCATATGTATTCATGCTTCATATTTCGGATTACAATAACCAGCTTTTCAGTTGTGTACCTGATATTGGAAGCAAAAGAAAATGAATATGAGAATCAGCAGCAGCAGTAAAATCAGTACAACACAGCAACAATAGCCCAGCAACAGTAACAAACCAGTGGAGTAGTAATCCAAAAAAAAAACAAAATCTTCCAGCTTTGATGAAACAACAATTAATTCTGATTTCAAACAACAAAAGAAAGCAGAATATTTTTTTTAGTGTTTTTTTTTATTTTGAAAGCTTAAATATTTTTCGGAATTTTCTATCTCTTAAATGTTCAGCCCTTTTCTCTCTCTTATTTTCAGATTTGTTTCTCTCTCTCGTATCTGTGTATTTTTTTTCTATCTCTCTGTCTATATTTTTTGATTTCAAGACCTCACATAAATAACCCATCCCATAAACCTTTCAATTAATTAAAATCCATACTTTTCTCTACCCAACCCATTATCTTTCCACTCATCCCCATTACATTAAATAAACATATCACACCACCCCATTTCATTTTGTCCCCCATGCTTCATTTAAAATAATGCAAGATTCCCCTTTAAATTAAATCTTGTCCCCCCTTTATATTAAATAATCATATCACAACCCACCCCATTTCATTTTGTCCCCCATGCTTCAAATAAACAATTACAAAATGTACAATTCCTAAACTACCCCTTCTGACCTTACTGAAATTACCAAACTACCCCTGAACGTATTACAAATTTACCAAACTACCCATCAGCTATAACACATCAATTAATCAAACTTAACCAAAATATAGACAATATGATCAATTTCTAACAATGTTCAAACAACAATATGAACACGGATGAACATCATAACAACAATATCACATGAACATGATTTTAACAACATTTCAACAACAAATCACATGAACACAAATTGAACAACCAAGAACAACTAAAATTTGATTGAACAATATTTTTAGCAACAACAAACCTATTTTTCGGATTTAAACAACAACAATCAAACAAGTATATTTAGATTCTTAAATTCAATAATATTGAACTTAAAATCAACTCTAACAACATTACAACAAACAATTCTTATATTAAACTTTAAACAAGATTATGAGACCAATTCAAGAAATAATCACAAATGATAAACAAGAAATAAGAAAATCAAACTATACAAATTTCGGATTCAAGATCAATCAAATAAAGTATGAACATGAATGAAAAGATTCAACCACAATAACAAACTTTATTCAAATTTCGAATTGAACTTAAACAAAACAAATAAACATATTCAAATCACTAATCTTCAAATAATCAATTAATCTTTCTTAATTAAATCCAACAAAAAAATATAACAAAGATACATGATCATGAATGAAATCTATATTAAACAAACAACGGATTCAAGCGATTTAAACTAAATCTAACAATATTAAACCTAAACTAACAATTCCTTTTTTTTGCAAAAATTAAATTAACATGAAATAAACTGAAAATCAATTAATTAAATTTTCATTTGAATCTGAAAATTAAACCAACCAAACATATAAACAAACTAAAAAAAAAATTATTTCAATGATGAACAAACAAAACAAGAATTGAATCATTTATCGATTTTGGATCCGAAAAATATCAAACAAATTACGGGCAAAAAATGAAACTCAAAAACCCACTAACCGGATCGAAACAATGACGAACTTGAACGGAAACAAATCTGCCCGGAAACAAATATCGCACCAAAATCATTTGACGCCGAAGACGATCACGAACGGACAAACGAAGAGCTTGAAGGAGAGGTAGCAGACAACCGTGAAAGCGATGCCGGACGGGGCAGCAGCAATGCAAAACGTGAGCAGCAGTAGATGCTGGACGAAGCAGTCACGCAGCATCATGAAGTGAGGAAGAAGAAGAAGCAACGATCAACGTGAACTTGAAGAAGAAGAAACACTCGCGATCTTGAAGAAGAAGAAGAAACACGGGCGGCGGGTGTGTGTGTGTTGTGTTGCCGTGGTTGTGTGTGTGTATGTGAAGGAGAAGAGGTGGGGGAAGGGCAGCCATGGATGGGGTGTTTGGATGCTTGAAGAAGAAGAAGAAAAGAGAGAAAGAGAAGGGGGGGGGGGGCGGATGAGAGAGAGGGATTTTTTAGGGTTTTCTTCCTTTTCTTTTTTTTGTTTTGTTTTGTTTTGCTTTGTTTTTTTTTTTGAAATGCAAGATAGGGGGTGTTGGGTTATGGACCGGGTTGACCCGGTTTGAAATGGACTGGGTCGTTTGGGAAGATTGGGCCATTTTTTGGGCCTGTGGCTTGAAATCGAAGAAGAGGCCCAATTCCGACTTTCTTTATATTTTCGCTCTCTTTTCTTCTTTTTATTTCTCTAAAACTAAATTATAAAAATACTTAAATTATTATTAAGAACTAAATTAAGTTATAAAAGTGCAAATTAACTTCCAATAACAATTAACGCACAATTAAGTAATAATTAAGCATAAAATTGTATATTTGGACATTAAATGCTAAAAATGCAAACGATGCCTATTTTTGTAAATTTTTATTTTTTTGTAAACAAACTTAATTACTAACAAATTATAGAATTAAATCCTACATACAAAATGCGATATATTTTTGTATTTTTTATTAATTTAGCAAATAAACATGCACAGACAAATACAAATAATTATTCAAAATATCACAAAATATCACAAAATTGCACACCAAGGAAAATTATTTTATTTTTGAATTTTTGGGGAGTAATTCTCATATTGGGCAAAAATCACGTGCTTACAATAACGACATCATTATAGTTATTTTGTGTGCTCAAAAATTAGTAAAAACAAATATTTCATTAAAAGTAAGGTTTTTTTTTACTAAAAGCAAATATTTCATCAAATGGCTCAACCTCTTCGTGCACCAAAGTGCAACTGTGTGCTCGATGCAAAATTGTTGGGACGATGGTGAAGTTGGACGCCGCTACTGGTGCTGTATGAACCAGTTATACAAGGTTTCCGGCGAACCTATTTGTAATTTTCAGGAATGGGTTGATGAACCATATTATCAGGAATGCTATAGAGAACAACTGCAGTTTCTTCATAATATGTGTTTATGCCAACGGGAAACACAAAGAGAAAGCGATAGAATTATTGTAGAAATGAGGGCGAAACTGAAGGAGGTGGGAGAAGAAAAATGGAAAGCACAATGGAATTGTGAAGCACAAAAGGAACGAAAAGAAAAATATAAACGGGAACTTGCGGAGGTGAAGGCAAAACTGAAAGAGGTAGAAGAAGAAAAAGAACGAATCGAAGAACGATTTAAGTGGTTGGAGCGGAGAATAAATGGCAACCGGGACTAAACATTTGCTTGTATGTGTTTAGTGTATTTTTCATATTTTATGTATTTTTATTATGTTGGCCTGTTATGTTTGTGTTTGTGCTGTAGTAATGCTTTATTTTAATTGAAGTACAAGTTAAGTTTAAGTGCTTGTGTTGTGCATATGAAACTATCAAACCACGTTTTACATATTACATTTCCTACAATTAAACAACTTTTTCTTCACTCATTTCAAATTGTGGAACATAATTTTATTTGATATATATTGCAACATACACAAGTAAAAACATGTATTACAAAAAACAATACCAAAATAAAAGACTAGGGGTATCCTTGATAGTTGGGTACATTCGACGAACTTGCACCAGGAGCCGGATTACCACCGCCACGCACACCACCTGAAGGACATTTACGATGGTCGTGTCCTGTTTGCGAGCATATGCCACATTTACGCGCATAAACGATGTCACCAACATCCATTTGGTTCCGTATACGCGTTCTCTTTTGCACTTGCAGCTTGCGCAAATAGTCCTTGTTACATACCATCTTAAAAGGTTCCGGCGGGCAATAATGCTCAGCACCTAATGGCTGCAACTTCCCACTATACGTGTCTATGTATGCAGCAACACTGTATTGCCTATCAATATAGTTTGTTGCCCCATATCCAACTTGTTGAAAGCACTTTAACGCATGTGCGCATGTAGTAGATGGCCCATTTCCCATATGAACATAACCTTTTATTTTCGTTCACCGTCTGTAGATTATTCCCACGGTGTCCACGGATAGCGGTATTAACTTCAAAAACACCCCGTTCATGATCGTACTGAAGAAATGAATGCCATTGTGCTCGCCTCCTGGACCTTTCAAATCTTCTCATGGGTATTGGCATAAATTGAACACCCCTGTGCATCAATGCTGATGCAGCTGCATGCCTTTCAACAAACCTCTCCGCACTCTATTTGAATGTCATGCGGACCATGGCAGTGACAGGCAGTCCACGGGCAGACTTCAACAAGCCGTTGAATGACTCCGACACGTTTGTAGTGAGGGCTCCCCATCGTCTGCCGCCATCAGCATGTAATGTCCACATGTGAAGCTCATGCCCCATCAACCAAGTATAGGCTCGTGGTTCTAACTGCCGGATCGCTTCCATGCGCCTCGTGAATTTGTACTGCTGGTGTTCAGTTGTAGCCAGCCACATCAAGTCATGCAATACCTTGTCAGGATATTTCTTCTGGAAATTGGCCTTCAGGTGATGCACACAGTAACGGTGGTATGCATATGGTTCTTGCCATTCAGGCAAGTGACGTACAGAACTTAAAATACCACCATACCGATCAGATATTAAACAAATACCTGAACGCTGTTTGACAACGTGCTGCTTCAAGTGGTTCAAAAAAAGCGTCCATGTCTCTTCACTTTCGTTGGCACATATGGCAAAAGCTAGTGGAAATATTTGCCCGTTGGCATCTACTGCAACTGCAATCAAAAGCTTAATATCATACTTTCCATAGACATGAGTACCGTCTATGGAAATAACAGGACGACAATGCACAAAACCATCAATTGCTGGTTTAAATGACCAGAACACATAGTTGAAAATATATTCGGGTCTGTCCAGACTCCGCTCACGCCTCCATTCAACAACAGTCCCGGGGTTAAAGTGTTGCAGTGCGGCCATGTACCTGGGCAGATTTGAAAAAGAATTATCCCAATCGCCATAAATAAGTTCAAAGGCATGTTTGCGACCGAGATATGCCTTTCTTTTGGTTATAGTACAACCATACTCCTGGTGGATGGCTGTAATACACTCTTTAATCTTGAACCTAATGGACACTTCCAAATATGGAATCAAGATAATAGAAATCAAGTCCACATCCAAGTTGAAGTGATTCTCATTGTATGTGTCCATTTCACATCTGTGCTCACTAATAAATTTACCCACTTTCCACAGACCTGATTTCTTCTTGGTGGCACGCAACATCCAGTGACAACCCATAAAGTCTCTACGACATACAGCCTTGTATTTCTCCCTAGTTGATTCACTTACCGTCATCTCATGACACTCTCTTATACTGTAGATTTTTACAGCCCTAATTAGGCGAGCTTTATCGGGGAAATACATGCCCTTTGTCAGAACAGCTGGTCTAGACTCATCCCACATCGCTGACCTAAATTCATCATCATCCCTTGTGAGGGCATCCACGTTCGGCATGCTTGGCAAATTATCAAGGTAGGGAATATTCCGCTCATGAAATGGCACGTGGGACTCGTACACTCTTGGTCTAGCTGGAGGTGGAGGAACATGCTCCCTCGTCAAATCAGGTTCAACATTCACTTCCTCCTCCTCATCACCCTCATCATGGAAGGGTGTGTCATCCCCAGACTCATCCGCATTGTTGTCATAATCACTATCATCTTCCTGACTCTGCGCATCTGCCAAATCACGAGTAAATACGTCGTCTATGGACAATTGTGTGAGGTCAGGAGCTTCAAGAAGCTCGTTTTCACTGCACATAAAGAACAAAATGATAAGTTACCCAACTAGATAAATACTTTAGATATAGCTATATCACTTTACTTACAAGTCGTACTGTCTTGACGTTTCATGATGGATATTTTCTTGTTGGTGATGACTCCCAGATGGACCACCATGGTCCAATACTCCAGAACTACGCATATTCCAACTAGGGGCAGGGTCATAACTTGTAAAATTCATATCCGGACGGTACCCCCTATGAAAAATATGAGTGTTAATACAAATCCAATTAAAACATAAATTAAACATCGCTAAAGCGTAGTAAAATTGAAGTTTACCAGTCGTCTTGTTGATTATCTAAAGTCAAAAAATTATTTTATGGCTGCTCATTCGCCGGTGGTGACAAGTTTAAATCAAGGCAAGCTCTTTCATCACCAATCTGTCTGGCAAAAACTGCTCCAGAATAACTACCCGATGACTGGGGGTTATCCCTACTATGCACGCCCTCATTATTGGGAACGTCTTCCACCTTGACGTACGTTTCCAATAATTTTATTACAAAAAATTCCCTATATTCAGCCGGAATCAGCAAAAAATCTCTAAGAGTTTCATCATCCTCGATGTTAAACTCAGAATAATAAGCAAATCCCTGCGGAGTCACTGAATACGGAAATCTACCGGTTATTTTAAGGTTAACCGAACGCCTCCTCTCATTCATTTTTTTACGTAACAACGATACCAATTTATCGTACTCCATAGTAAGCGGCAATTTAACATTACATTGTGGAGGTGAGCTATACCTCACAGAGTTATTCTCCAACACAACCTCACCCCCCAATATAGTGAAACCCTTATTTTTGCCACTTCAGACATTGTAAAAAAATAATTGATAAGAAGAAGAGAGAAGTATGAACGTAAGTTTGAAATAAAGTATTGAATGAATTTTTATAAAATTGAAACGCCTTTAAATAAGGCAAGTCCGACGTTGGGGTGTAGAATTTTTCTATGTAAAACGCAGTACAATACTACGTTTTATGTATTGAATTATTGTTATGTCAGTTCATTATTGGTGGGGTAAAAACCAGAGTACAACGCAATTATTTAATGTAAAACGCATTATTATACTGCGTTTTACAAATATATCTTAGTAAAACGCAGTATAGTACTGCGCTTTACAAAAAAAAAATATTTTAAAACAAAAACGCAGTACTATACTGCGAATTACTTTAACGGCAAAATTTCCGTTAAAGTAATTCGCAGTATAATAATGCGTTTTACTCATTTATGTAACTTTTTTTTAAGTAGTACAAAAGTATTTTTTGTCCAAAAAATGATTAAAAATGTTTCGGTCCTAAAAACTAGTGGTGCGCAAGTTTGTTTGGATTAAATAAAGGAAAGTAAGTACCTAAAGAGGAAATGGAAAAAAGATATTATAGTATATTGTTACTTGTTTCTTTTAGAATTTTAATACAGTAAGACTTCACTATAACATCATTACTATATAATAACACCTCACCATAAAAGTCAAGTTTTTCCGGAACTAATTTTTATGTTATGTTATAATATATGTTCTTTATAATAATACTTCGCTATAATATTAAAAAATATTCAAAACAAACGAGTCTGTTATAAAAAGGTTTGACTGTATCTGGTTATATTTGGTTTCAAGCGGAATAAAGAATAAGAAAGGTTTTGTTAATATAAAGAAATTCCCTTGCTCACAACAAAGAGGTACTTTCTGACATGACAACATATTCTACTGAAAAAAGGAATTGATTCCTTCTATTCCACTCTATTTTAGGCTGATACTAGAAGTATAACTTATTGGGCAAATTCAGACTATACTTTTACCTTTCTAATTCGAAATACCCTACCGCTTTAACACTTTATTACTAATCAGAAACACAGAAATGGAGGACCCCTCTAGTTAAACACTTGTTATATTATAGTCATTGTTTGATTTAATAACGGTGTATATGTGTTATTGTGTTCTTTAGACCAATTCTTGAAAGTGTCTAGCCTGCAATTTCAGGATCGGACCACCATTTGTCTGTTCATTTTTTTTTTTAAAAAAAACTTTAATCATTTGCGTCTGACGTATAATGCAATCATTAGTCACTATTTATAACACGCCTTACTAGTTTTTATTTTGATTTTAAAATTACTCATACACAAAGTAAAGTCAATGGATTGCATGATTTTGCTTCCTATAGCACTATAACAAAAATGGACGTCAGTGTTATTATAAAAGTAAAATAAACGGATCACAAAGTAAGAATGAGGATTGATCATCATTCGTCAATGTTTATGGTCTAATTGAATGTAGGAGAAAATTGTAGAATGATTTTGGACAATTGGCTACCTCCAAGGGCCGTTTAATTTGAGTATAAGAAAAATGATCTCTATATTACTTTGTGATTTAGCAGTCTAAGGTCAATGACACTACCGAAACCATATCTTTATCTTATTTCAGATAATACAACATATGCCATTTAAAATAAACCAGTGATTAGTTTGTATTCATGTATACATTCTTTTCTTATGTTATCATCCATGAACAACTCCTTAGTGACTTAAATAATAATTAAAGGGTCGTTGGTTGTCAAGGTATCGATATAAAATTTGGGATTATAGTTATCTTATGTTTGGTTCTGAGTACTAGAAAATACTGATATAAATTTTATACCAAAATGGTGATATTACTTATCATATACATATGAGTTAGGATAAATAATTCCAAAGGATATTCCATAACTACAATCACATGAGATATTCCATATCTGAACGAAAACGACACCTAAATTTATAATACTTTGTCCGTTTCATTTTTATGTGAAACTTTCTTTAGTAGTAGTTTTCGATAGAATAACATTTTCCTACACTTGAAATGCAATAAATTGAAATTTTTCTTGATTTTAATGATATGCTTTAATAGCATATGGAATTTAAAATCACAAATTCTAAAAATATCTTTGACTTGTGACAAAAACTTTTATAATTCTTTCTTAAAATCCAGGATTCAATGGCCATATAATATGAAGCAAAAAAATAATTTGCAGTACTCCGATTAGTATAAGAGGGGAGGCTGGTTGTTTAATTTAATTTGTCATTTCATAACTTACATGATTGAATCGATTTATAATTTTTGTTACTCTCTCTGTTGGAAATATATTGGATTATGGAGAATAATATTTAGCTTGAGGCGTGTCAAGGTCACTGTCCTTAAGGATATTTCGTCCATATCGAGATGAATAATATTAGGCGTATCCCCCAGGATTCAACAAGCTCTTTTAATATAACTAGGAGCAGAAACAACAAAGATTAACAAAGACAACTCAACACAATAAAAGAAAAGTTTTTCTTTCTTCCACCTTTAAAATGAACACAAACATATACTTATATATAGTCCAAATTGGACATCTGATTGAATGTAACGTTGATATTAAAGTAATGTTAAAGTTAAGAAAAATTTCCAATAAGAGATGTTACATAACTTTAGAGCAATAAAGCCGTTTCAAATAGCAAATTGATTATCATAATAAATCAAACCTATTTTGATAGCCATAATGATACTCATTCAAGGTTAGTAAAAATATTATATTCAAAGCTATTAATTTTTCAGTTATAAATAATAAAATATATTCAATTAATTGGTATAATAAAGACTCATTAAGATAATATTAAAAGAATGAATCTAAATATCAATTTGAATATTTCCTTTTGAGTTATTAAAATTATTTTTCTAACAATCTCCCACATAACTCAAAAAAAACATTATAATAAAATAAAAAAATTCGCTGGGTTTCACAAATAAGCATAATGCGTCGAATCTGGTGTCTCTTGGACTATGAACCAGACCTAGATAAAATAAGAATAAACTTACAGAACAATTGATGAAGTTTAGAACTTCTATGAACCAAGAATTCTTCTGTAAGTTTAGTGTCTTATCTATCACATTATACCCGCACACACTTTGTTGTTTATCGTGGTTTTGCGCTAATAGGCCATGCGCGCGCCTGGTTTTCATGAGTGCTCTAGAAATTTCGCCACAAATTTCATAGGAGCGGCCCCACTCCACACTCGTATAGGTCCATCCATCAAGTGTATTCTGCAGCACAATACACCACCTATAAAAAGACTATGGATTATTGGATTAAGAGTTTAATAACTCAACCTCACATTCCTTGTAGTCTTGCACTGTGTACACATACTTTAATAGTGCACATTTGATCAACTAATAACTTTTTATTACCCATATGAACCTACTTCATGGGATCTCCAATCACATAGGTTGGGTTACCATCATTGTTGATACATCTCAAATTGGCAAAAGTCTCAACCCCTCAATGTTTTACTTATAAGTCAAAGGATCGGCCAAATCCTCTTTTGACTACACATAATATGTATGAATGCCAATCGAAAGCATGAAAGAATTTGTTTTAAGAGCTTTTAGAATAAAGTAGTTTCTTAAATAAATATAATTTTGTACCCCTGATTGAATTATATAACTATACAAATCTATAATTATGTAGGCTTAGGCGCATTCAAATACTAGAAAAAACGTACCTTAATTTTGTGGTGCAATTTATCCTCCATAATGCGATAATGCATAAAATTGAAACAACAACTTGATTAACATATTGCAACCCACAAAAATAATTTGAATACAGGATGATATTCTCCATGATACCATTGTGCAAATGTGGAGTGCAGATCCCATTTTCAGAATTAGAACAACAACTTGTACATCGTCAAATTTGATTCTCTATAATAAAAGAATGTGGAAATATCATTAAGAATGTTGGAAATATATTGGATTATGGAGAATAATATTTAGCTTGAGACGTGTCAAGGACACCGTCCTTAAGGATATTTCGCTCACACCGAGATAAATAATATTAGGCGTATCCCCCAGAATTCAACAAGCTCTTCTAGTATAACTTGGAGCAGAAACAACAAAGATTAACAAAGACATCTCAACACAATAAAAGAAAAGTTTTTCTTTCTTCCACCTTCAAAATGAACACAAACATATAGTTACATAACTTTAGAGCAATAAAGCTGTTCAAATAGCAAATTGATTATCATAATAAATCAAACTTATTTTGATAGTCATAATGATACTCATTCAAGGTTAGTAAAAATATTATATTCAAAGCTATTAAATTTTTCAGTTATAGATAATAAAATATATTCAATTAATTGGTATAATAAAGACTCATTAAGATAATATTAAAAAAATGAATCCAAATATCAATTTGAATATTTCCTTTTGAGTTATTAAAATTATTTTTCTAATACTCTCTCGGGCTTAGGCTTTCAAGAGGCTTTTTATCGACAGGAAGAAGTTTTAGCACTTGAGTAACCTCCAAAATTAAAGATTTTATTTGGAGATTAGCTCGAAATATTTTGCTTATAAGTACAATCTACTAGCTAAAGGCATTAATCTACAAGCATGGTGTCATTTTTTTGACTTGATAGAAAATTAATAGTGAACATGTATTACTTGATTGTGAGAAGATGCGAAATATCTGCGGCACGGCAGTATGAGCTGAATGTGAAAGGCGTTAATATGGCTAAGTTCCTTAGTTGTGTTGTTAATGACTCAGATTCTTTGGAGACTCAGCATACCTGTGCAGTCCTTTGAAAATTTTGAGCTATGAGAAACGAGTTTGTTTGGAATGGTAAAATTCTTCCTCCTAATTATGTGTTATCTGAAGCTTTGAAATTTTTTTGAGGTTATGTCAATGTTAAACATTCCTAAAATTATGAGTTTACGTTTTTGCTCTCGCCCGGTTGGTTTAACAGTTTGATGGCTCATGTTTAGTTGAATACGATGCCCAGGAATGAAGATTTTACAGAGTTTGAAGTGCTTTTAGAGGATTGTTTTTTATTATTAAAAAGAAATCTTAATATTTTTCTGGTTTTTGTTAAAGGGCAGGCAAATCTATTTGCTTATTGCTTAATAAAATAGCTTAAGAATTATGCTAATCCTTTATATTGGGACTTGGGAGTATGCTACTAAACCCTAGTTTTATTGTGAGTTTGTTGATGCTTCGCTGTCTAATAATTTTTTTTGTTTGAGTTAAACATGTAACTCAGGGTGTATTTGCTATTTTCTCAATCCATGTTTATTCATTAACGTTAAAAAGTCGTCGCATTCCATCCGTTAACGTCTGACTTTGCCCCTGGACCCACCTGATGACTACAAAGGTCGAGTAATCTCTCCAGCTAGAAAATAATGTAAACAATAAAATATTTAAAAGAAGCTATAAAAAGAATCAAAATAACCAATAATTTGTTAGTCAAATTCTCACGGCGACACGGCGAGTAGTGACAATAAAAGGGCGACAGTGGCAAGGAATTTTACAACTCTTTAGCGGCCGTTGATATTTCGAAAGATTCGGCTTAAAGCTATATTCTAATAGTAATCAATTTCATCATAATAATTATCACCTCTATATATATAAGTATATCAAAGAAAAAAACAGAGTATGCAGTTTTTCTGCATTCTCTGAGATGCCTCCGTGAAAAAATTTGGGTAATTTATTGGGCTTAGGTTTTCACAGAATTTGAAGCTATAAACTTTATTTGGTGATTGCCAATATTTGTTTTTAGATAAAGGTTTAGAATATGGTGAACGTGAAGGGACTTTGGACGAAGAAAACATTACTGAGTCTTTTGTTGGGCCAATTTCTGTCCCTTCTCATTACCGCCACTGGTTTTTCATCCTCCGAACTCGCTAGAAAAGGTGCAATTTGTCCTTTGTTTGCTTAATATTACTTCTTGAGTTTCTGTTTGATTTTTTAATCTTAAATTCGACTATGATCATAGCTGAAGCTCTGAGTTGCTTTGACAGTTTGTTTGATTACTAGAACTACCAATGGGTCTCTTTTGGTTTCTACATTGAGCAAATAAAATTATAAATGTTTGAGGTAGAAATTGGAATGAGTGTACCAAAACTTCGAACTGAAAGCAAAATAATGAATCTTTTTTTCGTTTTTGATCTTAAATCAATCGTCATCATATCTGTAGCTCTGAGTGGCCTGATTGTTTCCTTTACCGAATAATCTGTATAACTATTCCATTGGCGGGCTTCTCTCCACAATTTGTATGACTGCTGTTTTACATTAGAGCTTTTAGTTTTTAGCTCTGATTAGCTTCTATATTGCT
The DNA here is from genome assembly GCF_000393655.2 of Nicotiana sylvestris. NCBI lineage: Eukaryota > Viridiplantae > Streptophyta > Magnoliopsida > Solanales > Solanaceae > Nicotiana > Nicotiana sylvestris. Next base: position 137,661,235 of record NC_091062.1, read on the forward strand.
CTATGTATTGATTTTATAATTGTCCTAATTATAGACTGGTCTTTTCGTGCTAATTTGTTTTATTTTTCCTTAAAACACCTTTATGAGTTTAAATGACGAGTATGTAGATGCTACTGTTAACTGTTCCTTGATTTTTCTTTATTCTTTTCCTCCTTTTTTTGGGCAAAGAAAGGGTGAAGTAGTAAATAAAGCATGTCAGATTAACCTATTATTTTTTATAGTACTTATATTTGTCCTGCTGAATGAACAGTTTTGACTTGACATAATTTATAGTAATTAACATGTCTTCAAATTGAGATTATGTGCTGTGTAAAGTTTGGAGAAACATGTTGGTTCCTCTAAATGAATAGAAGAGGAACCGGTACTAGCATTTTGAGTTCTTGAGATGGCTAACTTACTCTGTGAATCTAGTGCTCTTTGAGTTAGTATTAATGGATGGTAAAATTTAAGGGGAGGCAGCAAGAATTTTTCCTGGGGCTAAGTACTGCTATCTTTAGTTCTTGTGATGGCCAACTTACTTTCTAAATTCTGAAAACTGACTTTCAAAAGTTCTTACAAAGATAGCAATAGTTTGGTCTCGTATAGAAGATGTTACACCCATGTATTCCATCCATGGCCTCTCCATCCAAAACACAAAATGTAATCTAAGTTAGTGTCCTTTATCCCTGTCTATTTCGTTGACAAGTAATTTCGTTTTTCCTTGCTATAGGAATCAATGCACCAACGTCGCAGTCATTTCTAAATTACGTGCTGTTGGCATTAGTTTATGGAGGCTTTATGATTTACAGGCGAAAGCCGCTCAAGGTTTACTTTCACTCTTCGAGTGCTTCTAGAAGCTTTGATTTTTCATCATGTTCACCATAAGACTTTCTATTGTGCTTGTTGCAGTTTAATTGTTTGACAAATATCTGAAGAATGAACATACTTTTGACAAGAGTATGAAAGCGAGCATTTTGCGGCAGAAGTTAGTTATTGGTGTTTTGAGGCATGTTGAATATCATAGGCTCTGGAAAAAATATAGTATATATTTAAAACGTCTCAAGATCTAAGCAATTCCTGCACGAGTTATTAGACCTAATTTTATTGTTCTCCATTCAACATTTTCTTTTCTACTAGCCTCCAATGTTCTCCCACTTACAATTACTATCTTCACTTCTCAAATAAGCAGTTATAAAATTGTATTTAGGACATATAGAGTAAACGCTTTTGGGTGTAAAGCTTAAGAGCTTTGTCAAATCTTTAATTTGAGTACCCAAGCTAGCTTGAACTCGTTTTGTAGCACATTACTTGAACCCATCTACTTGTCTTTCATCAAGTTCTGATGTGTTGCTATTTTTTGTAGAATCTGAACATCCAACTTAAATCCTTAAGGTGACAGGTGGAGTAGCTCAAGACTTTTTATAAACCTTTTCAAAAACTCTTAAGACCAAATGTTTTAATGGATAAAAGAAATGGATATATTGATGGACAAATGAGCTCAATCTGAAGAATCAAATCTGACTGTATTTTTTTTTTTGGTGAATTTCTTCTGGTGTAAAATGGATTTAGTAGAGGATGCTGAAATCTTGTTACAATTCATAGAGTATTTCGTATAGACAGTCAGCCCTTTTCTTCTTTTGATCTTTTTTTGGCTGTAACCACATCACTTTCTTTGTGCTGACTTTTACATCAATAGTTCTTACCATTTCAAAAAACTCTTTTTTCGAGAATGGTAACAGTATATTGATCAGCAGAAAAAGCTGTGCTGGTAGCCAAATTTACAAAACGTTACCAGTGAGTTTAATCTGACCTTTTTCTACTTACAAGGATACCATTTCAAAATACTCTTAAGACCAAAAGTTGGCTCTCATGTCATATGAAAGGCGAGCGTTCAACTTGAAACCTTGATATGATGGGTAGAATAGCGAAAGACGTGTAAATCTCCTTTTCATGCCCTTATCCGATATTGGATATGTATAACTCAACAGCTTTTCTAAGAATTGTGTTCTTGTTTCTGTGTTTTAAAATGATCTTATTTGTTGATGCTTGTTTAATTAAGCAAGCTGTTGCTATTAAGATTGAATGCTTGGCTTACCTTCTTTTGTTTCTGTTTCTCTTTTACCAGGCAAAATGGTATTATTACGTCCTCCTTGGAATAGTTGATGTGGAGGCCAATTTTCTTGGTAATTGCCTCATTAACCATCTCTTGTGGATGGAAGCCAAATAAACTGTTTGCCCTCATCTTTTTCCTGTCTCTTTCACCTACCCAACATTGTATCTTTGAAACATGAATATGTTTTACTTGATGTTCTTAACAGTCCCTTTCCTATATTCACTGATCAAACCTTGATGACTTGCTCTTCTTAAACAAATATTGCCTAAAATGTTGCTTTTATTTGGAAAGTTATATTTCGTGCATGTCAGTTGAACCATGTGTTTAAACATCACGATTCATGATATTGCTAGCACAATGAAACACAGAAAAACAGTACTACAGGTTCTTTCTCAACGTTCTAGTTTTTGTGTCTTGATTGTTTCTTTCCAGATTCGCCACAATGTCATATGAATGTTATGAGGATTTTTTAAGCAACACATCAATCTCTCAAAATATGCAGTTTCCTCTGCTACTTCTACGGACTATAATCGCCTCTTCTGGATAGAGATTCTGAGGATTGGCAACGCATGTTTACTCGAAATGCAAACTCCACATTTCCTCATTAAACAAACTATCAGTTCATTTTCTGTTGCCTTTGCTTTGCAGTTGTGAAGGCTTACCAGTACACATCCCTGACAAGCGTGATGTTGCTGGATTGCTGGACAATTCCGTGTGTTCTGCTTTTTACATGGTTTTTCTTGAAGACAAAATACATACCCAGAAAATTAGTCGCTGTTGCCATCTGCATTGCTGGTCTTGTCCTGGTCATCTTTTCAGATGTACATGCCGCAGATCGATCAAGTAATATTGTTACAACCAGTTGTCATCTTGCTTGTTCTGTTTGATTTTAATTATCAGTATGGTTTCACTGCATGCTCTTTCCTATTGCTTATATTTCTCCCTATATATGATTGTGTATCATCTGATACTTTTTGGAAAGGGGGTGAACGTATAGTTAATTCCTTGTGTCCAGCTGCTTCTCATTTTAGTGATTTTGCAGTTTGTCATTTACTGACTCTATTTTGAAGAATAATACTTGAATTTCTCATTGTTGTAGGTGGTAGCAATCCTCTCAAAGGGGATATACTAGTGATTGCTGGAGCCACGCTGTATGCTGTGACTAATGTCAGTGAGGTACGCAATTGATAGCTGTGAAAATTCACTAACTTTTCGAACCAGAAATGATATTTATGTGTAGTTAGAAAAGTTCTTTCTTCCCTGCGAGACATAGCAAGGTTGTTCCAGTTGAAAAGTATTTGCTTGTGTTCCCTTTGGCCGATACAATCAGCAGTTCAGCACTGTGCAAAAGACTACTTCTAAATTATTTGACTTGGTGTCTGCAATTATCAATTTAATTATTTGACATCGGTCCATATGCATGTTCCTTTTGTCCTCAGGCAGAAACTATAAAGTCCAGTAGTCCATTAAACCTTTTCCCAGGTTCTCTGAGGATATTGGGTTGTTCTGCATTGAGTACATTAATGTAATTCCATAAACTACCTCTAAGTGACAACTTGCTGGTAAATACTTGTAAGAAAAGATTCATTGTTTAATGTTGGCTCCATAAACAAATTTGATTAGTCGGCAACCGATACACTATATTGAACATTCCTTATGCACTTTACCTTGTGGTAAATGATAAAAGTCATTCCAGTGAACTGTAAATGCAAGACCTTGGAGTTTTGACGTCGTACATTTTATTTCTCTCAGGTAGTGTTGATTCCTTGTACAGTGCAGTGCCCTTTTGACTATGAGCTGTTTTTCTCTTGGTCGTGTTTCTCAAGTCGGCTTTCCTGTTAAGCATTGTTAATACTTTTATTTCATGTTCTATGCAGGAGTTTTTTGTTAAAAGTGCTGATAGGGTTGAACTCATGGCATTTCTGGGCCTGTTTGGTGCCATTGTTAGTGCTTGCCAAATGTATCCTAATGTTCTGTCTTCTTAAGATTTTACTGGGGGTTAACCTTCTTTCTTGATGAATGCGTACTCTTTAACTGCTGCTGATGTTCTGTGATGTACATGACTTCTTTAACCATGCTACAGAAGCATACTTGAGCGCAATGAGTTGAAGTCCATTCGTTGGTCAGCTGGAGCAGTAAGTCTCTTATGCTTTGATCTATTTCCTCACCAATGAGCATGGATATAGATAGCGAAGAAAGAAATTAATCCTCTGCCTTTGGAAGAGAAAATTTGTGTAGGATCATTTCTTTAATTTCTAAGCAAGTTCACTTATGTTGGATATGACTCATGTGAACACTTTGATTTGTTTCTTCCCACAAGTATCAACATGAAGCTGTAATTATAAAAGGTGAAATGAGCAGCACACAGTCTGCATCTTCTAAGAAGATTAAGGTCCACATTTTCCTTGATGTCCTATACACTCATCTACCGTCCCAATAGTGAAAAGGAAAACAAGCTGAAAAAGGCATGAATCTCATGCGATGGAGGAAGCATTATATAAAACATCATCCAGTTTTCAGATTGTCTCCTTCCAAAGACATTGATAACTCCTTTTTTATGTTCAGCCACTTTACCGTGCAAATTGTACATGCTTACGAAAAGGTCAGTTTAGCGCATCTCAATTCAAATTCTAAAACTGGAAAAGAAAGTATGGAGGGCTGTTATTTTGGGAAAGGGAGGTAAAGGTGGTGGGCAATGGTGGGAGGGGTCAGGTTAGGGGCACGCCAAGTCCCTGGATGGTGGGTTAGCAAGAGGTGCAAGATATAAATATTGAAGGTTAAAATTTGGTCAAGATGCTGCTTTAGTTTTTAAAAAAAACCACAATGCTGTTAACTGAAACATTGTAGAAATATAAGAAATCTGAGTTTTTTTCTTATATCTCAATAAGCATAATTTGCCTTTCCAAAAGTAAGACTTATATGTGAGTATTGATGAGGTTCTTTAAGAGCGGAACTGGCTCATCATTCCTTCTGATTTTTCGAGTTTACATACTTTGTTTCATTGTCCGTCTTATGGTAGTCCTTTTGTTTATTCTCACATCAAGCTGCCTAAACATTTATTACCATGGGCAATTTCAGACACTTCCCTTTGTTGGATTTGCACTGGCGATGTTTTTATTCTACTCATTTGTTCCCGTTTTGCTGAAGGTATTGCCCCTCTTTCTATATCTCGTTCTATCTGTTCACACACACACATGTATATTTGTCTACGTATACATGTATAAAAAGATGATCAATCAGGCAATCGTGTTCCAATCCAAAGCTAGTAGTGGTGCAATCTACAATATGCTGACCTGTTAAAGAAAAGTGACGTCTTCCTAGTTCTAGCTATGATCAGTCTAGTTCTTGAAAATTAATTTCTGTTGCGGATCATCAGGTTTGAAGTTAGTTTTCTCATTCTGAAATGCCACCTTTTGCGTGCAGATGAGTGGTGCCACAATGCTAAATCTAGCCTTGCTTACCTCTGATATGTGGGCTGTTTTAATTCGTATCTTTGCATATCATGAGAAGGTTTGCAGAACAATCAGATTACTTTACATTTTGAGGATTAAAATCTATTTAAACGTAGAACTACTACTTTTACTGCGATACACTAGTGCTATTCTGAAATCAGTATCATTTTTCTTCAGGTTGACTGGATGTATTATGTAGCTTTTGCTGCTGTTGCTGTGGGACTCCTTGTTTATTCTGGGTAAGTAACAAATTTGGTTCCTGAATGGAGTTTCTTATATTTATTGTTGTCCATGTTTTTATAGAACTAAGATGATAATCTAATTGCTGGTTTATTGCTTCACTGCTTCAATCGTTATAGTTGTTAGTATCTTAAATGATAGCATAGCGGCTTCTTAAACATGTGTGTTGTCACTGAGGGGTTGGCATTCAGGATCTTGCTCAAAAGAGCAGCAGGTTATAAATGTGCGCAATTGACTTGATTGTTTTTATGAAGTTAAATTTTATTGATATGATCGGGAAAACCCCGTATGCAAGTTGATACTAAAAAGTTTATAGAATCTTGCAGCTTAACATGATTTTTTACAAGTACCAACTAGTCATCAGTGCTGCCCTGGACTGCATAATTCTTATACTCCAGCCCAAAGGAGGATAATCTGTTCTGGTAGCTCAATCATCATACTGAGATATGATATCACTCCAAAAGTGTAAAAGGAACGAAGCATTCTACTATCTGTACAAAAGGATTTTCTACCCCTTCAAACGTTTTCATATTTCTCTCTTCCCAAACAACTCACGTAAGAATCAGTGGGGCTATGTCCCAAGTTCTTCTATGTTTCCTCCCCTTTAGTTTCCATCCTAGCAGCATATCTTTAACATTTCTTGTCATAACCCGATTAACTCCAAACAATTTTCATAGGGGACACCATAATCTCTGTGTCATAAGGCAACAAAGTAGCAGGTGAAACTCTCTGCTTTCTGTTCTTAGTATCTTGTTGCAGAAAATTTCACTGTAGACATACAATCTCTCTGCCCTTCACATCTCCATTTATCCTTTCCCGTAATGAGATCTGCTGCTTATATAAGAGTTCAAGTAAATGGTTAAGCTCCCCGATCTCCCAATATTTGAAGTTTCTCCAATAGCTCAGGTCCCATAAAATTATTCCTCTCCAATTCTGGGCCATTGTTGCTCTTTGCTGGTTGGAAAAATTGCCGGGAATGTTTCACCAAGGGGATTCCCCTTTTGCTTCCACAAGCTGCTTTTGATGCCATCACCTGCTCTAGTTGTAACATTTTTGTAGAACTCCTCCCATGATACTCCATAAAGCTACTCATGTGACCCTGATATATTTTTTGTCCTCCAGCCCGCAACCTGAACTCTGTACTTATCCGTGATAACTTTTCCAGCATGCCTGTTCCTCACTTAATTGTAACTTTGTTCAGGATGGTTTCTGTTGATTACCAATTGAGTTTAAGCTATCAGAATGCAAAAGATTAAACAGTTTGTTTCTTGTCCATTGATGAGACTCCTCTAACAGTCAAGGTGCTGGAGTGCAGTGCTTGAAATGATAATTCAGTGTTCATCTATGACGAAAGCAAATTGCTAATTTTATAAGTTGTTGGTCAATCTCAATAGTTAAATGCTCACTTGGAAAGATTAGCCAACTGCTTTTATAGAGCTAGCAGAACATATTTACATATTTGACTCTATTTCAGAGGTGATAAGGTGGATCAGAACCTAGCTGATGTTGCTGATGAAAGCGTCGGACAAAGCAAGCGGTTTGACGAGGAAGCTGGCCTTGATAATCCTGCACAAAAAGATGGCAGTGTGAGCTCAAAAACTTAAGATGGTGGGCAAAATTTTGCATCTACTAGCATTACTGAAGCTAGTTTTGCTCAGACAGTGCCCAGAAAAGAAATATAGGGAAATAAATCTTGATTGTAGTTTCGAGACTTCCATTTTTACTTCTCCCTCCCACCCCCTGTCCCTCTCTCCACCAGAGGCGGACCCAGGATTTGAGCGTGACGGGGCACTAATATTTTCACATATGCCAATTAGTAGCGACAAAGTTCGGCGCGCAACTCTTTAAAAACTTAGCAATTGTGATAGCTTATCATCAAAGTACAAACTCTCAGTTGTTGTCAAAGTCGACATATGTTGCTGCTTCGTCGAAAGTGATTGTTGAAGGGAGAATGAAGAGTTTGTATTTTTTGACTTGTTGAGAGAGGAGCTACACCACCCTCTCCAACCCCCTCCCACCCTAAATAAAAATAGTATTGATAGTACTTTATTTTCATGTTATAGATAGATTTTTTTTTTATATTTCAACCAATGAGTTTTTTTATGATATAGAAATATTTATTTTTCATTTTAACCAAGAAAATACTTTTTTTTCATATAGAAATAGTATTATTTTTGCGTAAAAAAGTATTAATTCCTTTGGGTTTGTGTGTATTTTTAGAGATTGGGGGGGGGGGGATAGCATAAAAAAATATTTTCTACTTTCTAACCAAACACTAGAAAATATTTTCCGAAAAAAGTTTTCCACTCACCAATCAAATAAGGAAAAATAAGTGATAAAATCACTCATTTTTCATGAAAAATATTTTCCTTCATACCAAACACACCCTTAAAGTGGTACTAAGTTATAATTTAATTCAAAAAAGATAAATTAATACGTAATAAAAAGTAAACCAGTTGACTATTAAGTAACGGTTTGAATCAATAAAGTGAAGCAAAAACGTTAACAAATGTAGTTGCCAAGTTTCGATCCCAAGTCCCAAAAGCAATAAAGAGTGATCAGCCACACCCCCAACCAAAGCTGCCTGCCAACATTTTGTGTCTTTAGGGGCACCAAATAATATTACAGGGGTCCTCCATGTATACGTTGCTATATCCGAGATATATATATTGATTTTGCCGAGGTTAAGGGGTTAAGGGGTTCCGGTGACCCTCTACCTTACATGTAGGTCCGCCCTTGCTCTCCACACCTCAAACTCCCAGAAAAGGGCTTCTCAACTTTCATAGTGTAGGAGAATCTTATTCTATTGCTCGAGTTAGTTCTCAGGCCATTGAACTTGCATTGATGCAATGTACCTGCTAAGCAGTTTTACTTTATTATTTTTCTTAATGAAAATTTCTCATTCTTCACCTTTCCCTTTCGTTTTAACACAGCTTTTATGTATCTGGAAATAAAGAACAAATTAGTAAACGTGCCAATCTAGTAAAGTTATAGTTCTGATGCTTGTAATTGTACAATTAAACTATATTGAATTATGTCCATACAATTTTTTTAATAAATCCTAGTAATTCAAGATATATTTGACAAATCAAATAGTGGGTCAATAAAATTGTGTGAAGTTAAAAAAAAAAGGATTTAAATAATAGCCCGGTTTCGTTTGAGTTATGTCATCTCTAGTTTCACTTCACATAAATCCAAGGTCCGTTTAAATATTACGTTATCATGAAGTTTAAATTCATGTATGTGTCAAGTGGTGTGTGTCAAATCGTCTGGCATGTCAAGTCAAAGTAAGATGAATCAATACATAACTTGGGATATTAAGTTACAGCTTTAGATGTTTGTCTTGATTCTTGACGGATGAAATATACCAACTTTTTCCTGAAGCTTATATTCACTATAAGTAGAGTTCAAATTCTATTTTTATTTTTTGGCGATAGTGGTAAACGTGAAGTATTTAATGCACTAATTACGATCCAAAATGCTTAGTTATGTGTTACACGGATCTTTCGCTAATGAGTTGAGTGTGCCCATAGATGTGTATACTTTATTTGGATTCTTCAAAGAAAACGTTAGCAAATGTAACATTTGAACACAGCGAATGTAACAATGAGTGTCTATTATCAATTCTCTCTCCTGAGCTGAGACAAAACAACTAGATAGATTGAAGGAAACTAATAAGTCATATTTTTACGAAAAATTGCATGAGAATCCGTAACACAGTTTGAACTAGGGGTGTTCATGGTTCGGTTTGGATCGGTTTTTCCCTAAAAAGAAACCAAACCAAGTAAGTCGGTTTTTCAAATATTAGAACCAAACCAAACCAATTATGTCGGTTTTTTCTCGATTCGGTTTATGTCGGTGTTTTCGGTTATTTGTCGGTTTTTTCTTAAATATAAGACATACACTACCAAACACACATTTCGGCGACCACATTTTCAACGTAACACTATCAAATCAATTGCCCTTTGAGAAATATATTATTTACCAAGATATATTGATGATAATTGAATCAAATAGTGATGAATAATTTAAGGACTCAATTAAAAATATATTATTTTTAACAAGAAATAGATTCTTACACTTAACAAAAGAAAACTACCAATTAAACTAGAATGTAAAGGTAAAGAACTGTACTAAAAGTGCAAACGATTAATATTTACTATAAAAATTTTAAAACTTTGTATAAAAATATACATATGTATAGGTGTAATAATAAATTTAAAATAGCTACTCCTATATTCGGTTTGGTTCGGTTTTTTTTAATTAAATCAAAACCAAACCAAATTTGATCGGTTTTTAAATTTTAAAACCAAAACCAAACCAAACCAAAAAGTATCGGTTTTTTTGTCGGTTTAGTTTGGTTTTCGGTTTGGTTCGGGTTTTCGAATTTTTATGAACACCCCTAGTTTGAACGCTTATGCATAATTAACCTGCCCCTTTTAACCTTCTTCACTTAAATAAATATCAAGCCTTTGTATACAATAGAGTTCGAAATCATGACGTGCATCTAACTAAAAAATAATTACTTGTTACGCTCTTACAACTAAACCACTTACATCACATTTTATTCTATGACTAAATTCGAACCATGATACGCGCCTAATCCACATATCATTAGTTGTGCTCTAGTACGGGGATAATAAGCTCAAATACAAATAACTCTGCATAAGAGTTATTCTCTCAAATACAAATAACTCTGCATAAGAGTTATCTATCGGAACAACACCCTTAAAATCTATTGTTTTTTTTTTTTAATTTTTAAGAAATGCTTTTTTGGGGGCATCCAAACGATAATCCACTAAGGTGCCCCTACTATTTTTGCCAAATGATTGAGAGAATATTTGAGTTAGAAAGTGGAAACTGGCCCTTCCCTTCTCAACTTAATTCCCAATATGGAAGAAGCATATGCTGTTATTCACCTGCCTTTTTCCTTTTATATGTCTTATCAAAGAGAGCTTCATTAGAATTTAAATCCAGCACGTAACCCATTTACAGGAAAACATTAGAGAAAACAAAACTGGAGAGAAACTGAGAACCAACTGCATGCAAGAATTTATTGAAATATAGATAATACGTTTATTCACAAGATCTGCTCCCAAACAGTAAGATTAAATTTAAAGTGAGTCCAAATCTCCAGCTCTTTCGGGAGTCCTAAACTTTTTGCGACGGGACCTGGGAAACAGAAGCTGCCGGATCTGTTTCTCAGCAGCAACCTCTGATGTTGCCTGCAGAGTAAAATAAAAGAGGTCATAGTAAAAATCAAAATCATGTTTTTTTGTGATAGCCCAAGTCATTGTTACTGAGCAAAGTTTCACTACAATATCAGTCTTTTAAAGCCAAAACCATTTTCTATTGCTTACCCTAACTTTGAAGGGGAAACGATGAGTTTGCACTTCTGTTCCCGAGAGAACTCTGACATCCATGCCAAGACTGTCAACTCCAATCAACTTTGCTCTCTGCAAAAGGTGGATTTTATATCACAGATTATTGATATGTAAAAAATATGAAAAATGTTCCAGATGAGCTATGTTAGCAAATTCGCCTCTTCTCGCCGAAGTAGGAAATGTCTGGAGTTTAGCTATGGTTTTTACCTATTAGTTTAACTTTGTATGATGTATAAAGAGAGGCATTAGTAGATATAACAACATGATCAATCAAATATTTCTCCAGATGAAAGAAGTTGGGGGGGGGGGGGGGCATGGATTTCACTGCGAAAAGTTTACCCCAGACAGGGGCGGATCTACATAGAGCCGAGAGGGTGCGGCGCCACCCGCAGACCTCGGCCGGAACTCTGTGTATATATCTATATGTATAGAAGAAATATTGTACATATAATAAAATGACACCCTAATGAACAAAACAGCCACTGGGTGCCAGTGGTAAAGGCCCAAAAATATCTCTCTGCCAGTAGTACGTACTATTGGACAATTAATGTTAGGTGTACGACAGTTTACTTTCTTATTTATTCTTTGTTTTACTTTTTTGACTTTTTAACTTATTTAATATTGTTTGACTTTTCTATTGTGCTTTCTTTATCCACTAAAATACAAAAGCTACCTTATTTCCCCAAAAACTTTTCCCACCCAAAACCCTTCTCTTCTACTGCGCTGCTGCCCCAAATTTGGGGATTCTTGGATTTTCACTGTTTTAGTCCGTCACTCACCGGCAGTTGGCCACCACCGTTTGGTGTCCACTTTTCCATTTCACCTCACCTTGTTGCTGCACCACTGCTTTGTAATTTGACTGTAAATCTCTCTTATTCTCTTGCTTCTTTTTTTAATTTTTTTTATGTTGGGTTTCTCTGAAAATAAATTTTTTGGTGGTATAGTTAATATTTAAGAATATAGAATTACAAGTTGCTAAACCCCTTTGATCATTTCATTTTCTCCCTTGTTTTTCTTTTATTCAATTCAAAATTGATTTTTTTTTTCTCTTTTCCAATCTTTAATTTATAGTTTATTGTGTTATTGTGCATATTGTTCTCTTGAATTTTTGATTGTATTAGCTTTTGCATTTTGTTGTCAGATAAGCTTTTAAAGCATTTTGTTGTCAGATTTTTATTTTCATTATCTGTTTTGCTCTTGTTGTTGATTCCTTGATGGCGTTCATTGGAAGTTTAGATTTTCAGTATTAATTCAAATTTATACCAAAAATGCATATGACATGTATGTTTTGTTTACTTAAGGATGAAAGAATTATGTATGTCTTACTTATTAGTTATAGTGACCAACTGATTATGGTAGTATTTTGTTAATTGGAAGATATTTAAACATGAAAGAAGTTGTCTTTTTGTACTTTTCATGTTGGAAGAAATTTTATGATATTGGTATTACTGCTGAAAATTTTATGATGTGCGCTAAGTTGTCATAATTTATTTTCATTCGATATATTTATCTATATAAATCGAAAAGATGAATAACTAAAATCGAAGCACAAAGTTGATCAAACCGACTATATATTTATCCCATTTGGACTGTATAAATAATATGGCACCCGAAACCTTCAAATCCTAGATCCGCCTCTGACCCCAGAAATACAAGAAAACTTCTACATAAAATAAACTTATTCTACTCGTAAATTTTTTGGCAATAAATGTGAAATATTAGCATAAACAAAACAAGAATACACCTAAAGAGCACCATATACTTCGACCACCTTCTAGGAATAGTATAAAGCCTCTAAGCAACAGGATCGAGGTACAAATTCTCTGTATGAACAAGCTACACCTACTTGCCCTATGTGCTCCTTTTAACATATCTACTCTTTCCCTAATTTCCTTTTGATTCTGTTGTTTAACGAACTCCTTGTTCATGGGAACGTCTCTGGAGATTTTCCAGTTCCTCGCTGTCCAAATATGATAAACAGTAGCCCCTAGTATAGCAGTGAGGACTTCTTTTTTAATAGTTTCCAATGCGTTCTCCTAATTCTCATAATGCTTTGCATCACATCCCCTCTCAGAATTAGTCCAATCCAACTTGATATAGCTTCCCAAATTGCAGTAGACCAGGTGTAACGACTCGACCGATAGTTTTGACCTCTAGCGTGCTGTTCGGCAGTTTGAGGCCATGAGCAGCTTCACTTCAGGTATTATGACTTGTACGCATGGTCGGAATTGAATTCCGGGGAATTCGGAGTTGATTTGGAAAGAGAATTCTCATTTCGAAAGCTTTAAGTTGAAAGAATTGACTAAGATTTGGATTTTTGAGTAAACGACCTCGGAATTGGGATTCGAAGGTTCCAGCAGGTTCGTATGATGATTTTCGGACTTGGGCGTATGTCCGGACCGGGTCTTGGAAGACCCGGGAACGTTTCGGCACCTATTGTGGAAGTTAGCATTTTTGGAAAAATTTCATAAGTTTGGGTTGAAGTGCATTTCAGTGTTATCAATGTCCGTTCGGGATTCCGAGCCTGGGAATAGCTCCGTATGGTGATTCTGGTGTTGGGAGCGCGATCGGAAGTGAATTCAGAGGCCCGTGGGTCATTTTGGAGTCATTTGGCTAAAAGATAGAAATTTGAAGGTTTTTGGAGAAGTTTGATCGGAAGTGGACTTTTTGATTTCGGGGTCGGAATCCGAATTCCGGAAGTTGGAGTAAGTCCGTAATGTCAAATGTGACGCGTGTGCAAATTTTGAGGTCAATCGGACGTGATTTGATAGGTTTCGATATCGAATGTAGAAGTTTGAAATTCTAAAGTTCATTAAGCTTGGATTGGAGGTCAATTCATGATTTTAGCGTTGTTTGATATGATTTGAGGCCTCGAGCAAGTCCGTAATGTGTTTTGGGACTGGCTGATATGATTGGTTGGGGTCCCGGGTGGATTCCGGATGGTTAACATATCAAATTTGAAATTTAAAGAAGGATTGAAGCAACTGGTATCTGGTGTAACCGCACCTGCGAGGTTTTGGCCGCAGGTGCGGAGCCGCAAAAGCGGCTAGGAGGGACGCAGATGCGGTGTTGGGCCAGAAGTCAAGAGACTGCAGATGCGGTCATGTAGCCGTAGAAGCAGGACCGCACCTGCGAAGGTTGAGGCGCAGAAGCGGAAAGGGCAGCCTCATGAGAAACTGAAGAAGCAGGTAGTGGGTCGCACCTGCGGAACCGCAGAAGCGGTCAAGTGACCGCAGGTGCGGAAATGCTAGAGGTAGTGTATTCTTTTAAAGTCGGGGTTGGTCATTTTTCCCCCATTTTTCATTTGTTGTGGACGATTTTGAAGAGTTTCAAGAGGGGGTTTTCAACATCAACGACAAGGTAAGCTATCGCCACCTATCTTGAGTTAAATACATTGATTATGTGCGGATTTGAGCATGAAAATTTGGTAGAAACTTGGGGTTTGAGGGAAAACCTAGAAAATTGATATTCTTGGATTTTGACCACGATTAAGAGAAAATCATATATTTGAGTTCATGAGTTCATGGGTAAACTTTATCTTTGAAAAATTTCGAAATCCGGGCACGTGGGCCCGAGGGCAATTTTGTAAACTTTTCGATCAGGGGTTAGGAATTGTTATAAATTGGATTTGTAATGAGTAATTGAGCATATATTAATGGATTGCATAATTATTGGCTAGTTTTGGAGCATTTAGCATCGATTCGAGTCTTCGGAAGGGCGTGGAATGCCGGTTACTCACCTTTCTAACCTTGTAAGAGGGAATTGTCCCCATAAGTGAAATAATTGGTTATGTGCTCCTATTTGTGGGGGCTACGTACGCACGAGGTGACGAGAGTCCGTGCGTAACTACTATTATGTGTAAGTCCGAGTAGTCTAGGACCCAAAAACATGCTATACTTGGAATATTTGTAATCTTATTGACAGCTGGATGGCTTAAATCCTATCGAATTGGTAAATAAATTTCAAAAAGGATTAAACTTCATTTTTCTTAAAATCATTAAAAGAGAATTGGCTTTTATTTGGATAAACGTTCCCCGATAAATTCTTAATTGGTTGTTTGAATGTGTGTATCTATGTGTGCCCGCGCGCATGTATGATTCACGAGCGGGATAATAGATGCATCTATGGTTCACGTCGTTCGACCCTCGGCAGTGCACATTTTACATTTATATTGGATCGGGCCGTACGACCTCGGCATGATATGCGCATGCTTATATTGTTTGCCTGAGAATTTTAAATGTTGATACTTAACTTTCCTGGCCAGAGATAAATGGATAAAGATAATGAAGAGTAAATCTTTGGAAACCCTTTTTCTATTGAGAAGTTGTTTACCTGCTTTCCGGCTTTATGAGCTTATTTTGCTTTATGAAATCCCTGATTTCCTCACATTTTTACTATATTATCATTGGACCACTAGTAAGTGTCGAAGTCGACCTCTCGTCTCTACTTCTTCGAGATTAGACGGGATACTCACTGGATACACGTTGTTTTCGTACTCATACTACACTTTCTGTGCATTTTTGTTGCACAAGTTCATGTGTGGCTAGTGGCTTAGTGGCATAGCGGCGTGGTTGCTACGGAGACTTAGGTGAGTTGCATCTGTCGAGACAACCCGCAGCCAGCAGAGTCCCCTTCAGAGTATTGTACTGTATTTTCATTTCTGTCTACTTTGTATTCCGGACAGTTACTGTATTTTATTTCCTTCTTAGTAAATGCTCATGCACTTGTGACACCGGTGTTTTAGGATGATTATTGGGTATCTTGTATTTACTTCCAAACATTCTTTATTTACATTGTAAAGATTGTCTTTTACTAGTAAAATCGAAGGAAAATCATAGTTTTCAAAATTATTAAAACGGGAACTTAATCAAGTACTTTGGTTGGTTTGCCTGACAGCAGTGTCCGGCGTCATCACGACCCTTAGTGGATTTTGGGTCGTGACAACATGGTATCAGAGCACTAGGTTCCCTTAGGTCTCACGAGTCATGAGCAAGTCTAGTAGAGTCTCGCAGATCGGTACGGATACGTCTGTACTTATCTTCGAGAGGCTACAGGACTGTTAGGAGCTCTTCCCTTCTTGATTCCTCATCGTGCGATTTGATTCCTTGAGGCTTATGCCCTTGTTTCCTTCCTACTCAATCTTACGCGACGCGAACCGCTTGTTATAAATCGAGAATTGAAGAATTGTAATGGTACTACAGATGTGGTGCGGGATGTTTTTCCCGGTATAGTTGGTTGGGCTATTGTCGTCGCGTTGCGGAAGGATTTTTCTATCGTTTCGGTTCGGTAGTTGTGCTTCTAAGAGCTTGGAGGCTATGCACAGGTTGCTATGATGCTCACGATTGGTTATCGCATAGTATTGACTTGATGGTAGGATACTTGCCTATGTGTTGGGGCGGTGAATGATTTGAAAGGAAGCCTACTCAGTGCACAATTCAGAGATATGATATTTCATTTCCGGCGGAGGAAAAGCAATTGGCCTATGAATGTCCAGATTTGGGGTGATGGAGTAACGAGACTTGGTATTTTCGAGCGTGGTGGAATTTTCATCTGCGATGTAGTGTCGCCGTCCTCGATTGTATGTGTTATGGTCTTCTGCAATTCGCCTTTGGGGTAAGATATTGTGAAATAATATTGGAGAAACGACTGTTAGATATCGCGGGGTGCGGTGGCTCAGGATTGAATCAGTGTTTCTAATGTTGACGGCTCGAGAAAGATGATCTTCGGAAATGTTTAATTTTAGTAGCGATTTGTGGGCTCAAGTGCTACGAAGATAGATTTTACTTAAGGCAACAACTGAGCAGCAAAGGATGAGGAAGAACATGTGGGGAATGTCAGGCGATGGTTAAAATTTCTAGAAGGCCAAGTATAAGAAGCAAAGGTCGAGTACGATTAAAATGGTGAGTTCCGCCAAAGTGGGAAAGTGACGGAGTTGCATATGGGCTTTGTGGTAGGATGACTACGCACCTTAAGGAGAGTTTGGAATGATTTGGGAATTTTGGTGATTGGAGTCTACGGATTTAATTTGAGGTATGGGCTATTATGCGGCAGGAGATTTGATATAACGGAAATGAGCTGCTTGAAATGAAGAAGGATACAACATAACTTTGAATTGGAAGGATGTTGCCGCACATTTAATTGATGTCCACGAGGGGTGAACGGACTTGTGTAGCTAGAGAGTGAGCTCGGACTCAGGATGGGTTATTGATGTCGTAGTGATTGTACCCCGTGCAGCAGCGTTGGAAGATGTCGGCACGTAAATTCCACAGGTGGGTTATCTCCAATGAGCAGATCGACGGTCACATGGTTGGCGAAGCTTCGGCGAAGAATTCTATTAGTCATATAGCAAAGAGATCGGTCGTGCGAATGTGGTTGATGATTTAGAGTATAAAAAGGGGTTTTACAGAAAGATTCCGAGAATTTTGGCGGTTGAGTGAGCAAGGTTATGTCAATAAGAGATAAAGAATCCTGGTGAATTCCAGAGTTGTGTAATAGTGGCTTCAAGCTAAGTGGGAGAGTCCCACCGCCTATGATTGGGTTGCATGGTTAACTACTTGCGAGGTTTCTGGTTATTAGCATATTGATGGGTTATTTCAGCTATGGGAAAAGAACATAAGTGGTAATTTGGTTATTTGACCATAAAAGTGTGTTCTGGTTGGCCTTATTGGCTCATGTACAGACTTGGGGAAGGATTCGGGATTTATGCCTTGCATAGATGCAGGTTTCAAGGGAAGTGATTCTACCAGGTGCTTCGTCGAGAGGGTATTCATGTGCTAGAAGATTCATGGAGTTGATTATATTCGGGGCCAAGTCAGAGCGGGTGGCTCTCAACAACGGTCCTAGTGGATTCAAAGGGGTAAAGTGTGGTGCCTAATGATTTCGAGCCTATAGGTACGGTTAAGAATCAAGCTTTGTAGCAGCTTATGAGAAGAGGCCCAGAATGTTCTATGATGTTTTGACTTGCAGTGTAGCATTTGGGAGGTATGAAATGGTTCGTGGGATTTGAGACAGCATGATCTCGTGCTTCAAGGTCACTCGAGATGAGTGCGGATGGAGTGTGTTATGTATTGAATGGAGTTATTATTATTTCTAACGCAATCAAGGATAAATTGGAAGAGGATAGATTTGATAGCCATAGTTGAATTGGCATATTGGTGGTAGCGATCAGTTCCTTCAGCGTGATCAAGTTATGCAAGTGATTTGTGACGGTACGTGTGAGGCTTGTTGGCCGCCATAATTGATGTTATTCAGAAGTATTCTACTGTTATGGCCTGCTATGTGTAGGCGGATCCCGGAAGGGCTATGATGGCTTAGACCACTACTTAGAAATTTGCATATTCTACGGTTATGAGAATTCACTTGTGTGTTGCTATGGTTCTCTTGAAGTGAGTTAAGTGAAAAGTTTTTATATGATGAAGTGTTAATCTATTAGTGGTTCTGGAGTTATGATGAAAATCGTGTTCTATCATATATTGGCATGTTGGGTGCAGTAAGTGGTATGAAGTTTGAAGTAAGGATTAAGGTTGCAGTTCGGTGTTGAGAAGGATGTCACGAGCTCGGATGAGCAGGAAAGGAGTTTCGATGTTTAAAGTAAGTTGGTATTGTCTTTAGCGTCACCTGAGATCGATGTTTTGTGAAAAAGGCTTTGCATCCTGGTTAAGGATTCTTGATAGCCTTTCAGCGTTAGTGCGGCCGGTATCTGCTACGGAAGGTTGTGGGAGCGTGCCCCACGGGAAGGTTGTATAAGTGTGGCATGTAGCCACTTGATTGATTGAAGAGTTAAACCAAGTATGAAGATTATAGTGATGTCGTAAAATTGAGAATTGATGCCTGGAGGGCACTCGGTTTATTGGGTTGTGGACTGTGGAGGATTACTCCGGTTATGATGGTTGTTCTTGTGTGTTATGAGAAAAAGGGGGTGATTATTGACCTTTGAAAGGTTATTAGCCTAGTTCAAAGCGATCAGAATCAGCTTTGAGGTTTGTGGATGGATTTAAATGTGAATATGAGCTCTATATCAGGCCAGATGTGTTCATTTCAGCAATGCGCTCCTTATGGAAGAGTAGTCGGGGTGCTATTTCGTCATCAGCTATTTCATGTAATGATATATTGCGCCGTGTGAGTTGTGAGACGGCTTGGTGAATTTCTTATGTGTTGAGGTTCCTCGTAGTGATGATGTTATATGAGTAGAATGGCTCTTGAGATTCAGATCGTATATCGCACCTCAGTTGTGCTTGAGTTTGTAGCTTATAGCGCTATATGTCTCTCCAGGGATGGTATTATGCACTTAGCGTGCTTGTGATCAACATTCGGTATTTTGTTGGAATGAGCAATCTAGCTCGGTGTGTATCTCCTTATATGAATTTTATGTGGATCAGGTGGCACGCCGCCATGGGTATGTTGTTTGGAACGGGTTGCACGCCGCAACAGTGTGATGTTGAGTACAGTTTCCTATATCTGTTTTTATGTGTTTTGTTTCCTATTTTTCTGAGGAAAACTCGTATTAGCTGTGTGAGTTGAGTAGTCCCTTCCAGAGTTCATTTTCCTTTTGTATCGCATTCGAATTGGTAGCCTATTGGCACATTGTGGCATTATATGAGACTTTTGATCATATCTGGGGTGGCTTATTGCCTGAGCAGTTCGTGCTGGGTGAGACGAGATCATTGGATTTAGGAACAGTGCAATCTGATTATATGGAGTATATTAAGGAGCAAAGACCATTATTTGGTTCAGAATGAGGTGATGGTTTTTGTCAGGAGTATAGACCCAATGATTTGTTGATTAGGCAGTTGGTTATAAATTTCTACACATCTTTTCTGTCGTGGCGGTATTGTAAGAGTTAGAGCAAGACCTATGTATGTCATGAGGTGCAATGAGAGCATCAGATTCGTGGAATTTCGACTAATTTGATCAGAGAATGTTATTGTGGTCCTGTGAGCAAAGTGGTGCGAGGTGTGAATTCAGCTAAGGTATGCAGTCATGTTCTGGTACATCGTGTGGTGATTGATACGGTGTTCGTATGTAGGAAACAGGTCTGGCAGAGAATTCCGAATGTTGGAATTGGGCTCTAAGGCTTATTTGCTTAAGTGAAAAAGGATATCTTCAGATTGATCGAGCTAGGGTGCCCAGCTGAGTTGTGGTAGCACGGGTAGGTGCTCGAGGTGTTAAACAGTGATTTCGGACAACTCCAGCACAGTTCTTAGTACGTTCCAAGACGAACATATGTTTAATTGGGAGAGAATGTAACGACCCGACCAGTCGTTCTGAGCTCTAGCGCGCCGTTCGGCAGTTTGAGGCCATGAGCAGCTTCACTTCAGGTATTATGACTTGTACGCATGGTCGGAATTGAATTCCGGGGAATTCGGAGTTGATTTGGAAAGAGAATTCTTATTTCGGAAGCTTTAAGTTGAAATAATTGATTAAGATTTGGGTTTTTGAGTAAACGACCTCGGAATTGGGGTTCGAAGGTTCCAGCAGGTTCGTATGATGATTTTCAGACTTGGGCGTATGTCCGGACCGAGTCTTGGATGACCCGGGAACGTTTCAGCACCTATTGTGGAAGTTAGCATTTTTGGAAAAATTTCATAAGTTTGGGTTGAAGTGCATTTCAGTGTTATCAATGTCCGTTCGGGATTCCGAGCCTGGGAATAGCTCCGTATAGTGATTCTAGTGTTGGGAGCGCGATCGGAAGTGAATTCGGAGGCCCGTGGGTCATTTTGGAGTCATTTGGCTAAAAGATAGAAGTTTGAAGATTTTCGGAGAAGTTTGACCGGGAGTGGACTTTTTGATTTCGGGGTCGGAATCCGATTCCGGAAGTTGGAGTAGGTCCGAAATGTCAAATGTGATGTGTGTGCAAAATTTGAGGTCAATCGGACGTGATTTGATAGGTTTCGACATCAAATGTAGAAGTTTGAAATTCTAAAGTTCATTAAGCTTGGATTGGAGGTCGATTCATGATTTTAGCGTTGTTTCATATGATTTGAGGCCTCGAGCAAGTCCGTAATGTGTTTTGGGACTGGTTGGGGTCCCGGGGACCTCAGGTGGATTCCGTTAACGGATCAAATTTGGAATTTGAAGAAGGATTGAAGCAGTTGGTATCTGGTGTAACCGCACCTGCGAAGTTTTGGCCGCAGGTGCGAAGCCGCAGAGGCGGCTAGGAAGGACGTAGATGCGGTGTTGGGCCAGAAGTGAAGAGACCGCAGATGCGGTCATGTAGCCGCAGAAGCGGGACCGCACCTACGATGGTTGAGGCGCAGAAGCGGAAAGGGCAGCCTGGTGAGAAACCGCAGAAGAAGGTAGTGGGTCGCACCTGCGGAACCGCAGAAGCGATCAAGTGACCGCAGGTGCGGAAATGCTGGAGGTAGCGTATTCTTTTAAAGTCGGGGATTGGTGATTTTTCCCCCATTTTTCATTTGTTGTGGACGATTTTGGAAAGTTTCAAGAGGGGGTTTTCATCATCAATGACAAGGTAAGTTATCCCCACCTATCTTGAGTTAAATACATTGATTATGTGCGGATAAGCATGAAAATTTGGTAGAAACTTGGATTTGAGGGAAAACCTAGAAAATTGATATTCTTGGATTTTGACCACGATTTTGGGTATGAAATTAAGAGAAAATCATATATTTGAGTTCGTGAGTTCATGGGTAAACTTTATCTTCGAAAAATTTCAAAATCCGGGCACGTGGGTCCGAGGGCAATTTTGTCAACTTTTCGATAAGGGGTTAGGAATTGTTATAAATTGGATTTGTAATGAGTAATCGAGCATATATTAATGGATTTGCATAATTATTGGCTAGTTTTGGAGCATTTAGCATCGATTCGAGTCTTCGGAAGGGTCTCCTTTCTTAACCTTGTAAGAGGGAATTGTCCCCATAGATGAAATAATTGGTTATGTGCTCCTATTTGTGGGGGCTACGTACGCACGAGGTGACGAGAGTCCGTGCGTAGCTACTATTATGTGTAAGTCCGGGTAATCTAGGACCCAAAAACATGCTATACTTGGAATATTTGTAATCTTATTGACAACTGAATTGCTTAAATCCTATCGAATTGGTAAATGAATTTCTAAAAGGATTAAACTTCTTTTTTCTTAAAATCATTAAAAGAGAATTGGCTTTTATTTGGATAAACGTTCCCCGATAAATTCTTAATTGGTAGTTTAAATTTGTATATTTATGTGTGCCCTCGTCGCATGTATGATTCGCGAACGGGGTAATAGATGCATCTATGGTTTGCGTCGTTTGACCCTTGGCAGTGCACATTTTACATTTATATTGGAGTGGGCCGTACGACCTCGGCATGATATGCGCATGTTTATATTGTTTGCCTGAGAATTTTAAATGTTGATACTTGACTTTCCTGGCCAGAGATAAATGGATAAAGATAATGAAAAGTAAATCTTTGGAAACCCTTTTTCTATTGAGAAGTTGTTTACCTGTTTTCCGGCTTTATGAGCTTATTTTGCTTTATGAAATCCCTGATTTCCTCACATTTTTACTATATAATCATTGGACCACTAGTAAGTGTCGAAGTCGACCTCTCGTCTCTACTTCTTCGAGATTAGACGGGATACTCACTGGGTACACGTTTTCGTACTCATACACTTGATGTGCATTTTTGTTGCATAGGTTCATGTGTGGCTAGTGGCTTAGTGGCATAGCGACGTGGTTGATACAAAGACTTAGGTGAGCTGCATCTGTCGAGACGGCCCGCAGCCAGCAGAGTCCCATTCAGAGTATTGTACTATATTTTCATTTCTGTCCACTTTGTATTCCGGACAGTTACTGTATTTTATTTCCTTCTTAGTAAATGCTCATGCGTTCTATAGAGCGGTGATTAGACCAACCATGCTGTATGGGGCGGAATATTGGCCAGTCAAGAATTCTCATATCCAGAAGATGAAAGTAGCCGAAATGAGGATGTTGAGATGGATGCGAGGGCACACTATGCTGGATAAGATTAGGAATGAAGATATTCGGGAGAAGGTGGGCGTGGCTCCCATGGAGGACAAGATGCGGGAAGCGAGACTTAGATGATTCGGGCATGTGCGGAGGAGGAGCCCAGATGCTCCGGTTAGGAGGTGTGAATTGTTGGCTTTGACAGATACAAGGAGAGGTAGAGGACGACCTAAGAATTATTGGGGCGAGGTGATAAGGCAAGACATGGTGCAACTTCAGATTTCCGAGGACATGGCCCTAGATAGGGAGGTGTGGAGGTCGAGCATTAGGGCTGTAGGTTAGGGGTGGTTGAGCGTTTTTCTTCGTTGTTCTGGCTAGTCTGATAGTGTTTTCTATAGGACTGCTAGCAGTTATTGTTCCATCACACTTTCTATTTTTTTGTTTATTATTATTATTAATTTTTTTTACTTTTATTTTATATTTTTTTCCAATTTTTATTATTGCCATAGTTATTGTCCTTCCCACTTATTTGTTGTCACTTACGGTGCTGATCTTATTTGTATGTTTTCTGCTGTTGTTACAAATCTGTCGTTTTTGAGCCGAGGGTCTCTCGGAAATAACCTCTCTACCCTCATGGGTAGGGGTAAGGTCTGCGCACACTCTACCCTCCCCAGACCCTACTAGTGGGATTATTACTGGGTTGTTGTTGTTGTAAATACTCATGCACTTGTGACACCGGGTTCTGGGATGATTATTGGGTATCTTGTATTTACTTCCAAACATTTTTTTATTTACATTGTAAAGATTGTCTTTTACTAGTAAAATTGAAGGAAAATCATAGTTTTCAAAATTATTAAAACGGGAACTTAATCAAGTATTTTGGTTGGCTTGCCTGACAGCTGTCCGGCGCCATCACGACCCTTAGTGGATTTTGGGTCGTGAGACCAAGGACCGGCACCAAACAAATGTTGTATTGTTTCCCGTTCACCAGTGAACGCAGGTGGAGTCTTCACATGCAATTCCATCTTAATCATTCTCTACTTAGTAAGCATTTTCCTCTGTCCAGCTAACCAAAACATAAAACTATGCTTTGACATCAATACTCTATTCCATATCAACTCTGATCCTACCATGATAGGTCGTACACCCAGCAGAGCCAAGTAGCTAAGTGAGAAAGAGTATTGTCCATTGCCAGTCAAAGAATATGTTCCATTTGTGTACCAATGTACCATCCCTCGCTAAACTTTATGTAACTTTTTCCAATACCAACTACATTCAGCTGGTGGAGTGTGCTCCCAGACATCAGAGTTATTTCTCATATAAACCCCATGTACCCACTTAACCCATAACATATCTTTTTTCCTAACCAACAACCATAATAGTTTCCCTATTGATGCCAGATTCCACAACCTGCAGTTTTTCACATTCAGTCCACCATATTTCCTAGGTAAACACACTTGTTCCCATGCCACTAGGGAGACTTTCTTCTTCTCATCTGTGCTAACCCACAAGTACTCTCTACATTGCTTATCCACCTGCTTGAATATACTCTGTGGTAAAATAAACACTGATCCCCAAGAGTTGTGCAGGGAAAACAGTACTGAATTGATAATTTGCAACTGACCAACATAGGAGAGATGTCTAACAGAGGTAGATTTGATTTTGGCAGTGATTTTGTCAATTAATTGCAAGTAGTCCAGTTCTTGCAATCAGTCTGTCCCTAATTGCAATCAGTCGAGGACAGACTGACAGGTTGCAAGAACTGGCTTTTCTCTGGAGAGAGTGGGAAAAACCAGTTCATTTGTTTGGAGAGAGGGATAGACTCATTGTAAATTTGATAGTGAAATGCTGAAGTGCCTCCATGACTCTGTTAATAGAAGATTCATTGCCCTTGCAGAAGATCATTAGATCATCTGAGATCAGATGTGTCAGCCCCAAACTTTTGCACATAGGATGGAATATAAAATCTGGAAGCTGGGACATTTTGCTCATCACCCTTGAAAAGTACTCCATAACCATGACAAATAGTAGAGGAGACAATGGATCCCCTTGCCTCAATCCCCTTCTTCCTTCAAAATATCTGTAACCCTCCCCATTCACCTTCACTGAGAACTTTGTAGAAGTCACACAGTTCATGACTTATGTCACAAATCTTCTA
This sequence comes from Nicotiana sylvestris, assembly GCF_000393655.2. NCBI lineage: Eukaryota > Viridiplantae > Streptophyta > Magnoliopsida > Solanales > Solanaceae > Nicotiana > Nicotiana sylvestris. The sequence goes on from NC_091062.1 coordinate 137,686,461, forward strand.
GGAAACCCGAAGCCTTGTAGCATTCCTTCAATAAATTCCCATCTAACCATATCATATGCCTTACGGAGGTCAATTTTCATCATACACCTGGGTGAAGTTTTCCTCTTATAATGCCTTAGCAAGTCGTGGCATATTAATACATTCTGAATCATTGACCTTCCTTGAACAAAAGGAGATTGTGTGTCAGTCACCACCAATGGTAGAACAGCCTATAACCTTTTGCATAGCATCTTAGAAAAACACTTGTAAACCACATTGCAACATGAGATAGGCCTGAATTGGCTGGCCTCCAATAGTCTATCAACTTTGGGAATCAGTGCTATCATGTTGCACTAATCTGTTTCAGGAGCTTCCCATTTTGGAAAAACTCCAAAACTGCTTCCGTGACTTCATTACCAACAATGGCCCATGCATCTCTAAAAAAACCACCACCATACCCATCCGAACCTGGACTTTTGTTGATGCAAATGCTGAACATAGCCTCTTTAACTTCCCTCTCAGTGAAAGTTTTAATTAGATTCAACTGTTGTACTGCTTCTAGAGTAGGGCCATTTTTCAGGAATCCTGTATATGCATGTCTCCTTGATCCTCCCACCTCCCCTAGCAAGTTCCGATAAAATTTAACAAAGACCCCTGCTATCACAATAGGATCTATTTGGGTGACCCCATGTTCATCTTGTATTTGGGTAACAGACTGCTGCAGCTTCCTTTTTTTGATCACTGAATGAAAATACTTGGTGTTGTCATCACCAAGTCTAATCCAAGTAGCTTTACTCTTCTGTATAAGAGGCTTTTCTGCTAGAATAGAAGCTTTCTTATACCTCAAATATGATGTTTTCTCTTGTGCCTGAAGACTCTGATCCTGTGGATGCAGTTGCAGTTTGGCCTGTATATCAAGTAATGTGGTCCTTGCCACTTGGACATTTTTAAGGATGTTGCTAAAATGCTACTTATTTAACTGTTTCAGCTTCTGCTTGAGTGCTTTTAATTTCTTAACCACCTTAAACATTGTACATTCCTGAACCTGTTCATTCCAACTCTCTCTAACAATCTCCAAGAACAGTGGATGTGTGCTCCAAACATTACAATATTTGAAAGTTTTCCTTGCAGGCTGATCTTGCATGATTGAGATTCTAATTGGACAGTGATCACTCACACCCACCGGTAAGATGTTGACTATGCACGCTGGTATTACATCTACCCAATCTCCATTTACAAATACCCAATCTATCTTAGAGAAGACCCTGTCTACCTCTTTTCTATCATTCCAGGTGTACTGACCACCAGTGCTAGGCGACTCTTATAACCCACAGTTGTCTGTACAATTTGTAAAATCCACCACTTCTGCATACATTACTGGATTACTATCCTCTATATGGAGGACAACATTAAAATCACCTAACACCATCCAAGGAATATTACTACCTCTGCCAACAGAACAAAGATAATCCCATAGTTCCTTCCTATCTACTTTGAGATTATAAGCATACACAAATGTTATCATAAAAGTCAACTATAATGGAACAAATGTGGCTTGGCAAGTGATAGCCTCAGCTATACTTCCTTTGACAATCACATTATAAAGGTCTGGTCGCCACACCACCCAAACTCTGCCATTATAATGGAACTCATGATTGGTAGTAAATTGCCATCTTCAAACATTGTTCTTGCTAGCTCTGGTACTCTATTAATCTTTATTTTAGTCTCTAAAAGACCTATCAAACCTACATTATTCTCATTGCAGAGGAGTTTCACCTCTTTCTGCTTATTGAGCCCATTCAGGCCCCTCACATTCCCACTTAATATATTTTAACCATTTCCAGTAATTGGAAATAGTTTATCACCTCTTCCAACCTCCACCAATTTCTGCGCCCCTGAAGTTGAGGTACCCTCTTTGCCCAATGCTTGAAATGAGTTGGCCACTACCATTGCTTCCTTTTCTGCTCTAGGTGACTTCCCAATCTTAGATGGTTGAACCCACCCGCCATCTTTCTTAGCACCATCCACCTGTACCCTGAATTCTTCCCCTTGTGTCTTGTGCTGTGCAATCCTTGATTCAAACTTGTTGGTGTCCTTATTTCTTCCTGTTCTATTAGTCTCTGTTGTCTTCTCTGTCGCTGCTTCCAATTATAAACAACCTTCTGATCTATCACAACTCCTTTCTCGTTTCTAAAGTATATCTCCTCAGGTAACTGAGCCCCAATCTTCACTTCTGCTAATAATCTGGCAAAGTTAAGCCCCACTTTCTTCTCTGTATTCCTATCAACCATCAATGGTTTCCCAACCACGCTTCCTATTTTGCTCAGGCCTCTAGCACTCCAATATTTGAAGTCTAGTCTAGGCAACGTGATCCATATAGGAACTGAGTGAAGTTCCTCCCTTGAAAACTCCATATCCTGATTCCACTCCTTAACTATGAACGGTTTGTTGTCGAAGTGGTAAATACCCCTTGTAAGACTTCATTCTTACCTGCCTCATTGTCAAAACAAACCAGAACAATACCATTTTTCATCATGGCTATTTTATTGATACCAATTTTACCCCACGGCCTTTGAATGAACCCATTCAGTACTGAAAATGGAGGGTAAGCACCTAAAACATAACATACTACGACATTCTTCCAATATTCAATCTCAGAGTTATCCTGAATAATTTCCCCAATCTGATGTTCCCCAGAGTGAATTGGGTCTACATATTCCAATTTAAAACCACCATTTGAGATTTTTGATATATCAAAATTGTGCCAAATGGAAGCCCTCGATTGAGTAATCTTACCTGTTACCTCATCCTGTAATTCAACTTCATCCGCCTAGGATTATTTCCTACTACTACTCGACGAGTGGATAAAATCTAACCATTCCCCCAATTTGTCCTTCGCATGTGTCACAGTTTCAATTTGCATGTTAGGTTTCTGCACAATTTCCGGAGATGCTTCTCTGGAGATGCTAATTCCTTCATTAATTATCTCTGTAAACTGCTCCGCTTTGCCACATCCTCTGATAGTAGTCTTCGCCGCATATTTTTGTGTTAGTATCGCCGCCTGGGACTGAGCTGACAGTCGTCCTCTCCTACCTCCCATGGTTGGCGCACGTTCTAACTTGCACCGGGAGAGAGAAACCATCGAGCTCAAGTCCGTCTAAGTTGTGTTAGACAGAATTATAAAGGTAAATTTGATAGTCCAAACTAGTGATAGAAAAGAACCATCATTCAGAACTGCAGAAACAACAGTAGATCAATCTAATTCATTTGGAAATTTTATGCATATGAATATTAAGCATCAGCATCAATTGACCACTACCTCAGCATGGAGTCCTTTCTTTCTGCAAAGAGCTTTAAGTGCAAATTTGCACTTAATTCCTTGCTGCTTAAACCACTCTACAATTGCTGGAGTTGAGTGTACAAGAATGTCAGGCTCAGCATCCTGGAAGTCATGCAAATTTACTGCTAACTGCACCAAAGAAGAAGGATGAGCATTGAACATGATATTGTAGCTTACTGAGGTGCTTAAATACTTTAAAGAACATACTCTTCTCATTTCTGCCCACATAGTATACTTCTACCATTTTTTAGTTCTTTCCAGGAAATCCTAAAAATAGACAACCCATACATGCTCCACTCTATAAACAAGATTCACACGTGACAAAAGAGAGTCTGAGTATATAGTTATGCCCCTTCAATTTGTCAAGATTTCCCCCTTAGACACCTTAACTACACGGGTACCCATTAAACCCTAACTACTCTGTATATGATCACTTTAAAAAGGATTGTGCAGAATACGCACCAAATACCTGTGTGACACGTTTCATAAACTAAAAGGAGAGAAAAATATAACACTTAAAAGAACACAACTAAACCTGGGGATCTGATATTAGTTGGCTGGAGTTCAATTAGAAGTGACACCTTACTCCCCAGCCAAACTTTCGGCCTTTTTCCACCCTCATTTATTTTTCCCTTAGAGATCTCAGTTCCTCCGAATCCTTGCAAACACCTTTCTTCACAGTGTTGGATCTGTAATAAACCAAGAGATGTGAAGTAGATGACCGGAATCTGAACTTGTGTTTTTTATGGGTTCTTTTTTCAGTAATAAAACAAATTTATGAAGAAATGCCTTGCCGGAAGGATCATCCTCTTTGAACAAACAAACATGGTTTTCCATTGAATTTCCTGTCACCCTTCATCTCACCCCCAAAGAAAAAAACTCTGGAAATGTGGCGGTGAAATGAGACCTGCCCGACTTTTTAACTTCTCACACGCTTTAAATTTTTGGCTTAGGACACCCAAGCGACACGGCGATTTAAGGGTCTCAGACTCACGTTTTACATTTTTGAGTGTGCCAAAAGTGACTCACAAAGTTAAGATGTGTAAGAGAATTTTTTTGCAAGTAGAGGAAGAAAAGTGCGTACCAGCCCAAAGAGAACTAAGCATAGTACAAGGAGGTCTAAATTTACTAAGCTGATTAATTGCAGATACATGAATCACCTTTTTGCTGACACGAACTGACATGGACAATTTGTAGTTTCTACACTGCTAAATTCAACCTAAAGTTCAAACTGCTAGTTTCCAAGTCGAACCATACCCCGAGCAGCAATCCTACATATGAGTTGCAAAATATCTGTTTTGTCTTCTACAAAATAAACAAAATTTGCATGCATAATAGAAGGAACAAGAATACAGTGCCAATGCAGCTTATCTTGATTGTATTATAATTCTCTAACCTCCACAGTTCACAAGCATTAGATAGTTTTGTAAAATCTTGGCTTTTGCAGTTAGCTTTGCGTGAGTACAAACTAATCTTGCCATCTCAAGCTTCAAAAGGTACTTATATATATATATATATATATATATATATACCTATACATGTGATAACGTTATTTCATTTCAAAATTGTTACAAACATAAGATGAGTGAGAAGTATACATGCCTGAGCACCATATACAGAAAATAACTCGATCTTGAGGATTTCCAATCTGTAAATAGTCGATAAACTGCAGCTCTTGTCATAGCTTGAACCGAAGCTCAAAGTTTCTCCATCTGGAAGTTTAATGATTTGAATTAATACAGATAAAATCAAATAAACAATGAAAAGCTTCTACTCGAAAAGGCAAAAACATCTGTGGCTAGAGCTCTTTCACTGCCATACACTGATCTGAGGTATAGAGTAAGAGATCATTTCTAAACTATAATGAAACTGTCGCTAAACAGAACATCCACACAACAAATGGCGCAAACCGATAAAATTTTCAGCAGGAGAAATAAAAAATGGAAGTGAGGAAAGCAACCACTCAGTTGCAGTTATTAAAGATTATTGATGAAAACCCACACCGACTGCCTCAGCAGGAAATATATTGTTGTAAACCAAAGAAGATATAAAATAAAATAAAACAAAACACTCGGGATAAGAAAAATGCATTTAGCTCACATAAGTGTAAATCCAAATTCCAGAGTCTATTGACCTGAAGAATGACCTCCTAATATCTCAACTTCCTAAAAGATGGTTTATATTAGAAGTGATCACTCAGCAACACCAAACACCATTATCAGTCTGAAGATATAGAGCCCGTTTGGATTAGCTTATTTGAAGTAGCTGATAAGCATTAGGTGCTGAAAAGCACTTTAAGTGCTGAAACTGATTTAATAAATAAGCAGTTACGTGTTTGGGTACAAGTGCTGAAATTGATAATAAGTTGCTGCAGTATTTGATAAAAAGTGTTGATAAGCTCTTTTTCGGTTAAATTGACTTAAATAACCTTAGAACTGTTTACACTTATAAGGATATAATTTCTTCAAAATTTTAGATTCCAGATCGATTCAAATACAAAATATTCTATTTGTCATTTTATTTTAAATACAACTGTGCTTAGATAAGATAATTTTTATGATAAATATAATTTATTTTATGATAAGCATATAATCATAAGTTATATAATAATTAACAAATTGATAAAAGTTTCTCAGTAAAAAATAAATCTAAATAGGACAAATTATTTGAAAAGAAACAAATATTGTCTTCATCACCACAACACTTAGAAAGCAATACACCAAAAATTTGATATGTCCTCATTTTTTACATACAGTTCAAAGATTAATACACAATCACATAGATATAAGTATGCAAAGGAATTGAGAATTTGCTTATCTTAAATAGTCAATGAAAATTGCAGACTTGAAGAGGGGGGGAGGGAGGGGGGTTAGGTTGAATACTTGAGGCAGTAAGTATCGATGTAGGAGTTTTGTTCTAAAAAGAAATATTTCAAGGATAAAAATAGAAAAATCTTGGTCAAACTTAAAGTGCTTATAAGCTAAAAATTCATAAGCTGGGGGTGACTAGCTTATGGCTTTTGGCTTATTTTTGACTTATAAGCACTTGGCTTATAAGAGGGTGTTTGGCTAAGCTTATAAGCTTGTCAAACTGGCTTATAAGCACTTTTTGGCTTATCTACGCGTTTGGTAAAATTAAAAGTGTTTATAAGCCAAAAATAAGCCAAAACCATAAGTTGGCCTCCCCCAACTTATCAAATTTCAGCTTATAAGCACTTTAAGTTTGACCAAAATATTTACTATTCTATCCCTAAAATACTTCTTTTTTAAAACAAAACTCTTCGCATACCCAGTTCTTCAGCTGCATATTATTAATTTCAGCACTTTTATCCAAACACATAACTGCTTATTTTTTAAATCAGTTTCAGCACTTAAAAGTGTTTTTCAACACCTAATGCTTATCAGCTACTCTAAATCAGCTAAGCCAAACGGGTTCTAAGTACTTTTAACTTTACCAAACGAGTAGATAAGCCGAAAAGTGTTTATAAGCTAGTTTGACCAGCTTATAAGCTTAGCCAAACACCCTCATATACATACGTAATGTTTACGAGTAATCATCCAACTTTACCAAACGAGTAGATAAGCCGAAAAGTGTTTATAAGCTAGTTTGACCAGCTTATAAGCTTAGCCAAACACTCTCATATACATACGTAATGTTTACGAGTAATCATCCCTTAAATTAAGGTATCAACAGAAGAAACTCTTTTACTTATCAAGACAACAGATTATCACACCAAAACTACTTAGAACAACATTTTCTAGCCTTGAATATGAAAATTTCCTGCATCCTCTTGGTGTGAAATGAAACAATTGTTTAACTTTACCTTTCCAATCCGAGATGTAGCCGTCCCCAACTTCATCATCACTGAAGAGCCTTCGAACATAAAATTCTTCTTCCAGAAAGGCAGGCTTGAGGTGTCCCCAAATTGAAATGCCATTTGATGGATGATCCATCATCTTAGCATGTTCCATTTCAACAGCCTAAGAAATACACAAATTAGTTTACATTTTGAGCAGAATCAAATTGGACAATGTCTATTAAGAAAAATAAAATTTAGCAACAGAACAAGATACACATAGCGTATCATTTGAGCATGTTCCATATTAACACCTGATAATGCACATTTTATTAAAGAACCTTAAGTTTAATGTACCATTGTATGATCCAAGTTGGACAAAGGTTTATTTCTGAAAAGTCATACCTGGCACAGCATCTCATGTTGTTATGGACTCATTTGTGGGACGTGTCTATGCTAGGCGCAATAAGTGAATCAGTATTTCAATAGGCTTAGATCTCTTCTTTTAGTTGTTAGTTATTTTCTGTTTAATTATTTCTAGAATAGGTTTATCTACGTATTTCTGTGTTTAAGAAGCCTAAATTATAGGTTTCCTACTATTGTAATAAGTCTAGTCCTATTTAACAGAAACAGAAGGAATAAAACAGGAAGCCATCTTTTATCAGAAAACTACAGAGGATTGGAGTTCTCCCTAACGAGCTCTAAGGTTTCAAACTCCCTTCGACGAGTTTGATTGTTTATTCACAACAGGTAGATCAAGGAATCGAAATAGGGAAAAGGGGAATCGCCCTGTGACACGATCTATATCGCGGGACCTTAACACATGTATTGATGAGAAAGGTCATCATCCAAAGAGAGAGACAATAATAAGATAATTTAACCGAAGTTGTACCTGGAACTATAGGGCAGTATGCTAGAAGAATTTTATTATTTTTCCCTTGCATTTTACTTGGTTGGCACTTTTCTTTTACGATAACCGAGGTGTCCAGGCCACCTTGCGTGCACCTCAACTAATTTCACGGGATACCCACTACCTCCCACTAGCAACAGGTACCAGGTACCATGCAACTCTGTCCACTTACGATTGGACACGGAAAAATATCACCTAGTGTTTTTTCCTCTGCTGGGATCTGAACCTGAGATTGGTTCTCACCCACTTCATTGACCACTAGGTCACACCCTTGGGTGCTACTTGGTTGGACTTTTGCACCTCAATGTCTTATTATTTGGTAATTTTCACCCTAACCTTGTAAGTCAGATAGCAAATTACCCAAATACCCTACTCTCTTTCCATTTATCACTTGCAGTAGGAAAACACACATTTCTTATGACCTAATTTCTTTCTTCGGGTTTTCTCTTTTTTCTTTTTGATCCTTTTCTTTTTTCTCTTCCTTTATTCCCTCTTTTTCTTTTGCTGGGCTAAGAATGGTGTTATTCAAAAAATAAGTGTGTAATTGATGAATGAGTGATGAAACAATATAATAAGAGAAACGTGTCAGACACAAGTGTACAGTACAACAACAACAACACACTCAGTCTGTTCCCACTAGTGGAAAAACGCAAGTGTGCAGTATCTATGATTAATTGTTACCCCAGGTGATCATAAGGAGCATAGACTAACTATTTTTTTAATATTTAAGAGTCTTTAGGACAGCCATTAGACCATCCCAGCACACCACTGACAAGCTCTGGTCTAAAATGCCATGTTTCATCCACTAGACTTGGTTTTCAAGCCTCTAGAACAGATTCTGTCCAAGTAAGGTCGTAAAGAGCATTAGTTTATTCCCACAGCCAAAGAGGCCTCACTCAACTTACAAGATTAAGGACCCAAGAAATCGCCAAACCTCTTCGCAACAAGGATAGTTAATTCTTCCTCTTGTGAATATTATCTTAATATTTCTATTCATCAAATAGGTATTGAGAGCTTTACTTGTAAAGGTTATCTTAATATTTCTATTCGACATATAGTTATTGAGAGCTTTACTTTGAGATAAGTCCAGAAAAATCAATGAAATCTTGTCTTATTATACTTGAATAAAGCGAACCCAACTAGTTTCGATTGAAACATAATTATTAAATGGTGATGTCGTCTGCATTTTTCTTATGTATATGCTCCTTGAATTACTTCTTGCAACAGTTCGTATAAGAAGAGGAAAAAACTAGGAGCAGAGTTGCTAAAAGAAATGATAACCACCTTAGTCAAGCACTTTGCAAAATACACTGGGTGCAACTTGCTATAACTATCTGGCATTGCCCAATCAACTTGAAAGTCAGACATCTCAGAATTTTCAACCTGGCCCAAAAAAAAAAAAGAGGATACATGTAAGCATTAGAATAAACTAAGACTAGTTGCCCGACTTATATAGTGAATTTGCAGCAGTTGCCTACTCACCTCTAAGTAATTGTCCAAGAAGTAAGTATCGTCAATAGAATCACCTATGAAATTGCTGTAGTCAGAAGATTCTGCCCTCCTCTTCTCATATTGGGAGAAATCCATTCCAATCAATGCATTCTGAAGTAATCCGGTCAAATCGAGGTAGTAGAAATTTCAGCACCGAGAAACAATGCATTCTGAAGTAATTCAGTCAAATGGAGATAGTAGAAATTTTAGCACTGACCTACAGGCGTACGACTCAGATATTTCACGACTAATCTACGGTCTTACCAACTCAAATTTCAACATAACTACATTCTTAAACAAATGGTTATCAACCTCAAGACAAGTCTATGTCAATGTCAAAAACGAGACACTAGTCAGTCCATATAAAGCCAGAGGAAGAACTTCCATTAAAAGATTCCACACGAGGAAATAAAATTTAAAGGGAAAAAAACATATTGAAGTCATTAACTATGACGGTGTGAGCGTTGCATTCCTACGCCGTCCCTAATCTAGATAAAAGAGACAAATTTTAGTAGGTTGACGGCTACCGGAAAATTACTCAAATGGATCAGATCCCTACAGAAAGTACAAGTACAAAGAGGATAAAAATGCAAGGTCACTTGCGATAGTTTGGTCATGCTTTATATGGACTTCCAACTGCACCACTTTGCGGGTTTGACACTATAATGATTAAAGGAGTTAAAATTTTGTGGTACCCCAACTGTTTTACCGCATGTTGCATATGTTAAAGTTACGTGTATTCATGTGCGCATAAAATAAAATTACAGGTTATAACAGTATTTGTGTATGCCGTTGGATGTTAAATGATTTTTTCCTTTGATCAAGTGAGAAATGATGTTAAATGATGTTTTGAACCTGTTAAAAATAACTCAGATTCGTTTCGAGTTGATCGGAAAGAGAACACTTAAATATCACTGATGCAACATATGTTATATCATCACTATTTCTTTTCAAATGACTTGTCCAAACAGTAAGTTACAGATTATGTTTCCTTATTTATGAAATACAGATTCAGTTGTGGAGATTGACACCGTGCCAAAGACAGAGTGATTGACATTGACAGACTGATGTCTTTGGTGAACCCTGCAATTTGTTCAATGTGGGCCATTATTATATTTTTATGGTATCATGAGAAGGTCACGAGTTCAAGCCGTGGAAACAGCTTTTTGCATAAATGCAGGGTAAGGCTACGTACAATAGACCCTTATGGTCCGGTCCTTCCCCGGATCCTGCACATAGCGGGAGCTTAGTGCACCGGGTTGCCCTTTTTAGAGATGCTCCATTAGTTACACTTGAGGTATGAAACTCAGTTATGTAAAGCGTCTAGTAATACTTTAGTATGTTAAAATCCTTGACTTAGATCTGCACAAACACGCGGTGATATGTTGACAGTTTCTTTATGATATGACATGGGATGTATGAAGGCTATTTGTGAGGTTCAGTGTTATCAAAGACGCGTTTAAAGTGTGCTTAAGGCTCTGACGCGAGACTCAAAAAATGTAGAGCGCTTCGCCTCGGCCTCGCTTAGCGGACGCTTCAGTGTTGTCATCAAAGCTCTAAGGTATATTTCAGTATTGTTATCAAGGCTAGAGGCAATTGATATCTCACTTTATCGTAAATTTTCTTCAATTTTTTGTCCATATATTTGGTATTCATGCTTATAGGTACTAGTCTTGGTCTCTACACATACATATTTGTAATTTTTTCTCCATTTGTGCATTTCTTCATTAAAGCCTACATTTTATTTCCGCTTTGCGCTTAAAGCTCCAACAAACCTTAGAGTTTTTTTGCGTTTTTCGCCTTTGATAATATTGGTGAGGTTGATGGTTCGGGATGTGGATGGGTTTCCAAAATCAAGGAAGAATATAAGGGGAAACTCTGAAAAAATTTCCGTAGACTACAAGTAGGCATGCTAGAGGGTCAACTTCGTGTGTCTCAGTCATGATCCGAGTTTGGCCATGATAGAAGGGAACGAGATGGTCCAAAAATTACATTGAGAAAACTTATCTAAAAAATCTATAATCTTGGAATACATGAGGACTTAATAAAGAACTGAACACAATAAAAGCAAAAGATACATATAGTGATATCAACTATGTTAGACTAAGGCTTAATCATGTTTGTAGACCTACAATAGCTTCGGTCTTTACCAGGAGTCCTTTTAAGTATGTTTTAGAGGTTTATATGTGATGTACTTTTGAGGTTTTGCACCTCTCAAGCAGAAAGAAGAGAGAAAAACAAAAGCACCCCGCTAAAGTTTTTCACAGAACTAGCGAAAGCGTTCTTCAAACTCACCTGAGAAGAATGTAAGATGAAAAGAATCTTACCCACTTGTTCGTCAATCCCGCAAGATTGCAAAAAGTGTTGAATAAAGGATTCAAATAGCCTTCTTTATCTTGCATCAGTATGTCATTGGAGAACCCCTAATTTTTCTACTGAGACAAATTAGGCATATTGGAGTGGATATAAAGGATTCAAATAGCCAACCTCAACTAGTTTAGGATTGATGCATAGTTATTGTATTGTTCTTATTATTGTTATTGAAGCCATTCTAACATTCAATTCATCAGACTCCACGGGAAAAGAATTTAGATGAAGCCATGAAAGTTTCTAGAGGCATCTATAGTTAATGTTCCATACAACTACTTGGGACGAGCTACAAAAGCAGGTTGGATATTGGGATGACAGCATGATTTAACCTTAAACCAAAGCATTAATTATATGACATGCATGATCCTTCAAAAAAGAGCATGCTTATTAAGATACAGATAACAATGTCTGACGAGAAGAGAAATATCCAAATATGTAGAAATCTGTACCACAGGATTACTTGCATCACGATCTTGCAAGATATTCTTGTCATCATAAATTTCAAAGAATATGTCTGAACACATGAAGGCAAACCATCAACTATGAATATTAAGGGCAAGGATCAAATTACAACATTGCGAGGAACACCACAAAAGAAACAGCCAAACCTCCATATTCATCAATCACGTACTGAAATTCTGCCCATGACTCTCGTTCATGAGGTTCACAATGAACCATGCCAGGGAATATCAACAAAGCATTGCTATTAGCCTGCAATTAGAAATAACAGACACACCATCTGAGCTGTCCAAATGATATATGCTAGCACTTCTACCATGATAACGTTCTCCGCTTGCATGTAGAATGGATATAAGATCTAATTTATACAAAATAAGGAAACCTCAACAGTTGTCCTTGCTGTTTCAGCAGCTGTGAGTTCAGTATCACGAACTCTTCTGTGGTCTCGTATTCCTTCAAGAGGGTGATAGCCATGATTCCCGACATAGTTAGAGGAATCAGGAACAGAATCTGGGTAGTCTGCTGCAACTGAAATTCTTGAAAGGCTAATCTCATGTCCTACAGGCAGCCAATGCAATTGTGTAGCTCCGAGGAAAGGATTCTCAGGCCTGAAACTACATAGGAGCACATGTATCAGTTGAAAATTTAAGGACACAAAATTTAATCAGAAAAAATCAAACTTTGGTAGAATCAGAATCGCAAAAGTAAACAAATTGCATGACAAGTCCCTAAGCACTCAACTAGAGTCTCCAAAATGATACACCGAAAACTTAATCTCTTTCAAGGAGTACATAACTAACAACCTTGTAACTGAAAAGTCTCAAGTACATAACTAATATGTTGTCTGAACCTGACCAGACTGTTCCTTCTCAACTTATTTCGCCTTGATGGTTTGTAGAATCAAATAATACCAAATTTAGTGAGGAGATAAAAGATTCTAAGTCCATTCCTACTGTTCATTTTAGTGTTGTTAACGGAAAGCTTGGGGAGCTGTTAAGCCCTGAAACTCAGTGTAATGGAAGATGAGCGCTTTGCCTCACTGAAGGTCGACACTTTAGTATAGGTACCCTCACCTCTGTATTGAAGATAGCAGCACTATACAAACCATAGCTGATAAATCACTATGTTAATGGTTAAGACTTAAGAAGACGTTATAGATTAGTACATTAGTGATTATGAAAAGAAAATAAGGATATTGAGGATTGGATTTGAATAAATCAGAAATATTAATCAAGTTAAGTACCGTTCTATTCATGGGCTAAAGACTCTCAAGCTTCTTCTTTTTTTAATCAGGAGAATTCTCAAGTTATATACCTTATACCTGAATGGTCAGAGAATCCCTGAACCTCATGTGATGGTTTGATCCAACTGCTTGTAACTCCAACTGATGCTGAGCAACCAACTCCATCAGCATGACATTTGAAGCAATGTGAAGGACCTACAAAAGTAGCCAATATCTTTAGAGAAGAAGTCAAGCTAAGGATCACATAAAACACAAAAAGAAAATGATAATACCTAAGAAAGACACATCTTCTCATTCAGATGATGAGAAAAGAGTAATTAGGCTTTCATCTAAATTTTATTTCGGTAATCAAATCAAAATTAATTTCTTTTGAGTGTTAACTTAGGCTCAATCACTCCAAACAATTTGAATAGAGCTCTGAATCCATTTCCACAACTCAATAAATATTTTTTTATAAGCATAAACAACTCAAAGTTCTTGATATCATCAAAGCTCTTCCATTTTTTACTTTCAAAAGTTCCAGAAGAGACACAACGGTGCCACCTCCCATACCTTTTGCCACCCTTACCAAGCAAGAATGTTAAAACTCCCAGAGCGCATTTGAAAGCCGATCGTATTCAGACATTAAACACCAAATAAAGATATTAATAATATGGTAAAATGAAGTTTTTGGTATTCAATCACCCATAACACTTTAAACAACAACTAACAGTGACTGCGCTTCTCTTTCTCGGTTTCAGGCAATAAAAATGACATACAAATCATTCATTTGCAGATCAATGCAACTGATGGAAGAAGCACAATGTTTATGTTTGGTTATCCCAAATCCTTCTTAGCCCTGTTGTTTTCCAAAGCAGATCAAATTACTTGACATTATAATGACAATACAGCCAGAAAACCTGCAACTGAAGCAACCAGACTGCAGTAACAGCTCAAGAAAAAACAAAAATACTCATTAAACAGCAAACCAGTAGGTTGTCCCACACTGACTGATGTGTGACCATAGGAAAATAGAATTAAAAGCAACATTTTGACACCATAATAAATGCCACTAAAGCAGTATAGTTAAGACATACAACTACCATTACAGTAGAAGTTATTGCCAAAAAATAATACCTCCATGTTACAAGAAACTACTCATCACATACTGCTGCAGCATACAAGAGAAAATAAACCAAAAAAAAAAATCAAAATTAATTCATAATGGGTGCTAATTTTTTATTTTAAAAAAAAGAACTCGAGAATAAATGTCAGCCCAACAAATTTTGAAGTGAACAGACAGAAATAGATTCTCTCTTCTAACTGACACAAAAAAGACAAGACTTTTGGGTCTCTTTCAGATCAAAAGCTACTGTAATTGAAACAGTAAGAAGAGAAAAAATATTTAAGGACTTACTGATGGAGATTGATGAAGAAGGCGCGGAGATGAACATGAAGAAAAAGACAGTCAAAGAAGAAGAGTAAGGAAGTCTGTAATTAAAGTGCAGTAGAGACGCAAAAACGTTAATAGTATCGAAGATTTTTGGTTGCTCTGACCCCAAACTAGAGCGAGTCTCAGTGGAAGTCTGATGAGTGGGTCAGTGGCGTTGGACACAGGTGGCGTTTTCCACAGGTTGGTTCGGAGGCTGGTCATGTGCGGCTAATATATACGCGTGACTTGTGTGTGCTTTGTTGTTTTGACGGCTCACTTGTTGCTTCACTTGTTTAGAACGTCATTTAGCTACCGTCTGGATATATATTTGGTTTTTGAAGGTGTATAAAAAATATTTTTTTAGAAATTAATATTGTGTTTGAACATGTATTTTATTTGAAAAAAAAATAAAAAAAAATTCATAGGAGAAAATTTTCACCCAAAAATTGTCATATACTATTTTTTAGAACTTAAATTTCTTTCTTGAAATTTTTTTCAAAAACTAATCATAATCTATGAACAAATAATATTTTCAAAAATATATGGTCAAACAGGAGCTAATTTATAGTTTCATTTGTAGTTCAACTTTTCGAGCGACATTTTATACATTAGATCGAGTTATTAACCGATTACATATTTTAATTAATAAAATGTCATATAATGAACTCAAAAATGATGCACGGTGTCGATTTATATCTAGTGTATAGTCTATTCCTATACTACAAATGGGGATAACCAGGCAGTCCATGATCAACATGTCTGTCTGACCCAACATTATTTTATGAGTTGTGTTTGCAGCCCAACATATGTAGCCCAACTTTGACAGCCATTCAGTCACCGTTTGATTTCTCCTACTAGACACAAACACTTCTTGAAAAGCTCCATCTGCAAACACCTATTTTGCAAACACTTCTTCTCTTCATACTTTTGCCCTGTCACTCCTCCCCTTTGTTTGTTGGTACTTTCTACCGTCTTGTGTTTCTTGTATTAGTTTATTTTATTCCTTGACAATATGTAGAGAAAGTAAAACATGTTAATAGATTTTGTTCTATAGGTTTTTGACATAATTCTTCAATCAGGTTTTCTACTAGATTTCTTTCAAATTTTCATCCTTTGGTTGCATTTTGAGCAAGGGCTGCCATATAGTTTTGTAGTCCATAATTTTTAATTGGACAATAATTTTGATTCTTCTTTTTCCTTAGTTACTTGAGTTTCTTTTGCATGCCCTTAGTTAGACTGTCAATTTATGCCTCTATATTTTTACTTTTTCTCGCTGCATCAGTTTGCAATAATTTATGATAGTTAAAAATATTTTATGGACTCATATACTATAAATGGGGATAACTAAGCAGCTAATGGTCAACATGTCTGCCTAGCCAAATAGTATTTTATGGCTTAACTTTGACAACTATGAAGTCACCATTTGATTTCTCCTACCAGATTCAAATACTTCCTGAAAAGCTCCATCGGGAGTACATATGCTGCAAACACTTCTCTCTTCATACTTTTGCTTTGTCATTCCTCCCCTCTGTTCGTTGGTATTTTCTAATAGGTATTCTTTTTCTCATCTTGTGTTTCTTGTATTGATTTATTTCAGTCTTTGATCATCTACATAGAAAGTATAACATGTTAATAGATTTTGTTCTCTAGGTGTTTGATAAAATTCTACAATCAGGTTTACTATTAGATTTCTTTCAAGTTTTCATCCTCTCTTCATATACTATTAATGGGGATAACCATGCAGCTCATGGTCAGCATGTCTATTTGGCCCAACAATAATTTATGGCTTGTGTTTCCAGCCTAACATGTGTAGCCCAACTTTGACACCTATTAAGTCATCGTTTGATTTCTCCGACCAGACTCAAGCACTTTCTGAAAAGCTCCAGCTGCAAACACATATTCTGCAAACACTTCTTCTCTTCATACTTTTGCTCCGTCACTACTCTCCTCTGTTTGTAGATATTTTTTACTAGGTATTCTATTTCTCATCCTGTGTTTCTTGTATTGATTTATTTCAGTCCTTAACAATCTGCAGAGAAAGTATAACATTTTAATAGATTTTGTTCTCTAGGTGTTTGACAAAATTCTTCAATCAAGTTTTCTATTAGATTTCTTTCAGGTTTTCATACTTTGGTTGTATTTTGAGTAAGAGTTGTCATGTAGTTTTGTTGTCACTAATTTTCAATTGAATAATGATTCTAATTCTTCTTTTTACTTAGTTTTTTTTATTTCGTCCACATGTCCTTAGTTAGATCGTCGATTTGTGCCTCTGTATTTTCTTTTTCTCGCTGCATCATTTTGCAATAAATTATGATAGTTAAAAATATTTTATGGACTCCTACACTATAAATGGGGATAACCAGGCAACTCATAATCAACACGTCTGCTTGGCCCAACATTATTTTATGGCTTGTATTTGCAGCCCAACATGTGCAGCCCAACATTGACAGCTATTAAGTCACTATTGATTTCTCCTAACATACACAAACACTTTCTAAAAAGCTCCATCGGGAAACACCTATTATGCAAATACTTCTTCTCTTCGTACTTTTGTGTCACGACCCAAACTGAAGGGCCATGACTAGCACCCGACCACACTTGCCGAGCACCAACGTACATTTCATCTAACCTTCATTATTATCTTTTAGGGCTGACGAGATCAATATAAATGGTAGACCTAGATCATGGACAACCAACAATAAAATATGACGGCATGAACATACATAGCAGGGGATGACCAGACAATCAAGAAACTACATATAAGGTATGAGCTACCACGCTACTATGAAAGACTATACAACAAAAACTAGCCGACAAGGCATACCAAACTATACATGAGCCGACACCTATCTATGAGCCTCTAAAAGAACATAAGTGTTGCAACATAGCCGGAACAGGGCCCCGACATACCCATAATGTCTATAACAAAAATTGCATACCAAGACCAAGGCAAGTCCGGAGAAGGGATCTCGCCAATCACCGCTGAACTGGACAGTCTACTGTGGTGGGGGAGCTG
The DNA here is from genome assembly GCF_000393655.2 of Nicotiana sylvestris. NCBI lineage: Eukaryota > Viridiplantae > Streptophyta > Magnoliopsida > Solanales > Solanaceae > Nicotiana > Nicotiana sylvestris. Next base: position 137,704,476 of record NC_091062.1, read on the forward strand.
CACCTGCCTGTCTATCAGGACCTGCAGCACGACATGCAGCGTCCACAAATAAAAGGACGTCAGTACGAATAAAGTACTGAGTATGTAAGGCAAGGAACCATAAATACGATCAGTAATGTAAGCAAGGATAGAGAATATACAACCTGTAACATCTTAGTACCTTTGAGGGCTACTTACATGAAATGCATGATACATATGTATAAATACATAAACCCCTTTAAAGCATTCGCCTCTGTGGGCATCATCATCATCATATCGTACCCGGCCATAATAGGCTCGGTAAAAAAACGTACCCGGCCATCATAAGGCTCGGTAGAATCGTACCCGGCCACGTGGAGCTCGGTAAAACCCAACTGATCAGTGGTTGCACAATAGGTGCCGTACCCGGCCAACTATAGCGTGGCTCGGTAGAGTAAAATAGATACATATATATAATGCATGCTCGACTCATGGAATCATATTCTAAACCTTTCGGAGTGACGTAAGGTCGGTATACTCTGTACACGTTATTAGGACTAACTCTTCACTATGAACCTTATAAGAATCAGGAAGTACCAACAACATTGATAACATAAGAATAAGAGAAGCAACATTAACATCAATCGTTCCATAAGAGGGAAAACAATGTAAGTACTGCTAGCTTCTAAGAGTAGAGTATCTTGGAAGCTCGTTCATTACATTATGTACAATCGGAGTCGTGCAAAAGAAGGAAAGGGATAGCCTCACATACCTTGTATATACTGCCCCAATCTCAAGCTATGCAATTGTCAAAACTCCTTAGTCTACAATAAGAGAAACGATACTATCGTTATCATTTAAGCGTCATAACTATTATGTATCGACCACAACCTATTTTACGATGAAACGGACAGCACCTCCCCTATATATATGACCTCACACCATTCAAAACAGTCACCAAACAGCCCAAACAACATCAATAATAAACATATTGAGCCTCCCAAAATAGTCCACACACAGCCTAATCACTCCATACATACGACGACCACCGTAGTCGTGTCAAACAACCTGGAAATGTTACGAATAACTATCAGCCCATAACCCTACATATATATGGTGTTTCTCCACACCCTTCCTCCTCCAAAACTCCACAAGATAGTAGTAAAATACGCAGCCCAACAACAACGCAAAACAGTCCACAAAACAATAACATTACTACCAAGCCTTTCGATATATATCTCACAAGTTCTAGCTTCAATGGCTTAGCCGCAACTTGGATAATCTTAAATACATATAGAGTAAGAGGTTCCTTACCTTTATACAGAAATAAAAACTCCAATTTGACCTTAAATTTCCATGAAATATCCCTCCAATGCTGCCACAACAACAAAAAGCGAAACTAGCGATCAATTAGTGTTTTTCGGCACTAGAATCACTTTAGAAGGCTTGAAATCACCTAGGATTGATATTAAGAACATTAGGGAGTATTTACAGAACATAAACCCTTTAAAACAACCTCCCACACGAGCTGGAACGACACAAAAATGAGCAACAACAAGAAGAACAAGAGACTTACTAGCGCCACGGAATTCCCGACACTTGATTTGTGTTGTTTGCCCTTTTTTGGGTCTTGAATCTTGAGAGAACCTTGAGAGGATGTTCCTAGGGTTCTAAGGTCTGAAAATAGTGAGAAGAAATGACTTAAAACGGGTTGGAGGCATCCTATATAGGTCCAAATATCTTAAACCGCCTTAGTGGGCCCCATAGAGAGGTGTTTGGCGCAATCTCGCGAAAACGCGAATATCTCTCTACTCCGAGATCGTATCGATGAACGGTTTAATGAGTTGGAAACTAGACTCATAGATCTTAAATTTGGTTGGTAGATCACCCCGTAATTCCTTGTAAATTATGAGAAAAGATTAGAAATATTTGACCTAATGTTTAAGTAAAATTATGAACCTAAGTTGCGACAACTTTTGTCGACTTTTGTTTCATAACTCGTTTGACTTCAAGACTTATGATACGGATATTATATGATTAAAATACCTTAATAAATGACCTCTTGAGTGTATTAAGCACCGCTAGATTACCTGAAAATACGAGTTACAACATCCTTGATTCGTTTAACTTCTAATACTGGTTAATCACCCTTATACACTCTTGTATCACTTAAGACCAATAGGATTGACTTCTTATCATCTCAAAGATAATTCCTTCTTGGATTTATGTTAACTAATATATGGCATGAACTAACACATGTGGATATGGGTTGTAACACCCTCCCCCCTTAGGAACATTCGTCCTCGAATGTAAGGGTTTATGGGGAGTTTAAATCATCGTGGATTCCAATGGAAATTTCCGATCAATTTTCCCCTATAAAATGGTCACTAGCAAAACTTGCAAGTAATTAAGCCCAACATATGGCTTCACAAGGCTACACAAAGCATTATGCATATTTACATTATCTACATATCACCATTTTGTATTAAGGAGGAGTATTCTCAAATTATTGCTTACCTCATAGAGCCGTTTCACCTTCCAATGTATCATGTCTTCCACCAGCATCCTTGTTATCTTCATTCTGGAATAAGTAAGGGTATTTAGACTTCATCTCCTCTTCTGCTTCCCATGTCATTTCTTCCATATTTTTGTTCCTCCACAATACTTTGACGGAAGCTACATCTTTTGTTCTCAGCTTGCGGACTTGCCGATCTAATATCGCCACTGGCACTTCTTCATATGATAGGTCCTCTGTAACTTGTACATCTTTGATAGGGACGACTCGAGAAGGGTCTCCAATACATTTTCTCAACATAGATACATGGAATACCGGGTGGACAAATTCCAATTCGGATGGCAATTCTAACTCATAAGCAACCTGTCCAATCCGTCGAAGAATTTTATACGGCCCGATATACCTTGGACTCAGCTTACCTTTCTTCCCAAAATGCATAATACCCTTCATTGGTGAGATCCTCAGGAAAACCCAATCACCAACCTCAAACTCTAGATCACGACGTCGGACATCAGAATAAGATTTTTGCCTGCTTTGTGCCGTCCTCAATCGCTCCTGTATCACTTTCACCTTCTCAATAGCTTGGTGAATCAAATCTGGCCCATATAATTCTGTTTCACCGACTTCGAACCATCCAACTGGTGATCTACATCTCCTCCCGTATAGTGCCTCGTATGGGGCCATTTTAATACTGGAATGGTAGCTATTGTTATAGGCGAATTCTATGAGTGGAAGATGATCATCCCAATTCCCCTTAAAATCTAGAACACATGCTCGTAGCATATCTTCCAGTGTCTGAATGGTACGTTCAGCCTGTCCATCAGTCTGCGGATGAAATGCAGTGCTGAGATTTACCTGTGTGCCTAAACCCTTCTGGAAAGACCTCCAAAAGTTAGCCGTAAATTGAGCTCCTCGGTCTGATATAATAGATATGGGCACACCATGAAGCCTAACAATCTCCTTGATATACAACTTTGCATAATCTTCAGCCGTGTAAGTTGTCTTCACTGGCAGAAAATGGGCACATTTTGTAAGTCGATCAATTATCACCCAGATGGAGTCAAACTTATGATAAGAGCGAGGTAATCCAATAATGAAGTCCATATTAATCACCTCCCACTTCCAGGTCGGAATCTCTATATTTTGAAGCAATCCACCGGGTTTCTGATGTTCTATCTTTACTTGTTGACAATTGGGACACTGGGCTACAAATTCTGCAATAGACTTCTTCATATTATCCCACCAATACTGCTCCTTGACATCATGATACATCTTTGTCGAGCCGGGATGGATGGAATATCGGGATTGATGAATCTCATTCATAATCTTCTCTCGCAACCCTGCCACATTAGGCACACACAATCGGCTCTGGTATCTCAGTGCCCCATCTTTTCCGATCCCAAAAGCCATACTTTTACACTGTTGAATGCTTTCTCTTAATCGTACTAAGATAGGATCTTCATATTGTCGTGTTTTTACCTCGGCTACCAAAGATGATTCTGATGTATTCTGTACAGTAACACCTCCGTCATCAGAGTCTAACAATCTGATTCTCATATTGGCTAGCTGATGAAGCTCTTTAATCAACCCCCATCTACCTGCCTCAATATGTACTAAGCTTCCCATTGATTTACGGCTGAGAGCGTCTGCCACAACATTGGCTTTACCGGGATGATACAATATCTCGACGTCGTAGTCTTTCAATAATTCAAGCCACCTACGCTGCCTCAAATTCAACTCTTTCTGCTTGAAGATGTATTGTAAACTCTTGTGATCTGTGTAGATGTCAACATGGACGCCGTATAAGTAGTGCCGCCATATCTTCAAAGCATATATTACTGCAGCCAATTCCAAATCATGGGTTGGATAATTCTTTTCATGTTTCTTCAATTGTCTTGATGCATAAGCAATCACATTCCCACGCTGCATCAATACGCACCCCAAACCTATACCTGAGGCATCACAATATACCACATAACCTTCTGTTCCTTCAGGAAGAGTGAGCACTGGTGCAGATGTCAATCGATTCTTCAGCTCCTGAAAACTACGTTCACAAGTGTCAGACCACTGGAATTTGGTAGCTTTTTGTGTTAACTTAGTCAATGGTGATGATATAGAGGAAAATCCTTCTACAAACCGCCTATAATATCCTGCTAGCCCTAGGAAGCTGCGGACTTCTGATGGTGTTGTAGGTCTCGGCCAATTCTTTACTGCATCGATCTTCTGAGTGTCGACACTAATACCCTCATCAGATATCACATGGCCAAGGAATGCTACTGAGTTCAGCCAGAATTCACATTTGGAGAGCTTAGCATATAACTTACGATCCTGAAGCGTCTGTAATACTATCCGCAAGTGGCCCGCATGTTCCGCCTCCGAACGAGAATATACTAGAATGTCATCAATGAATACAATCACGAACACATCAAGATAGGGCCTGAATATAGTATTCATGAGATCCATAAAAGCTGCTGGGGCATTTGTTAGCCCGAACGACATCACCAAGAACTCAAAGTGCCCATATCTTGTCCGGAAGGCCGTCTTTGGAATATCCTTCTCCCTAACCCTCACCTGATGATACCCTGAACGTAAATCAATCTTAGAGAAATACTTGGCACCCTGGAGTTGGTCAAACAGGTCATCAATTCTTGGAAGTGGATACTTGTTCTTTATAGTAGACTTATTCAACTGTCGATAGTCGATACACATCCGTAACGACCCGTCTTTCTTCCGCACGAATAGGACTGGTGCACCCCAAGGTGAAGTGCTAGGCCTAATAAAGCCCTTATCCAGCAAGTCCTTCAACTGCACCTTCAACTCTCGCAACTCTGCCGGGGCCATTCTGTATGGAGGAATAGAGATCGGTTGAGTGTCAGGCAACACATCAATGCTAAACTCAATCTCCCTTTCAGGAGGAAGGCCTGGGAGTTCATCTGGGAAAACATCTGGGAATTCGTTGACCACAGGGATTGATTGTAAAGTAGGCGGTTTCGCCTCCGCATCCCTAACGTGAACGAGATGATAAATGTAACCTTTTGAGATCATTTTCCTTGCCTTAAGATAGGAAATAAACCTACCTTTCGGTGTAGCAATGTTCCCTTTCCATTCAATGACGGGTTCACCCGGAAATTGGAACCTAACCATCTTCGTACGACAGTCAACATTTGCATAGCATGAGGCCAACCAGTCCATTCCCATTATCACATCAAAATCAACCATTTCTAACTCAAATAAATTTGCCGAGGTTTGACGACTACAAATCATCACAGTGCAACCTCTATATACCCTTCTAGCAATCACAGAATCTCCTATCGGAGTAGATACCGCGAGGGGTTTACTTATCAATTCAGGTTCAATGCCAAACTTATTAGCCACAAAGGGTGTAACATATGATAATGTAGATCCCGGATCAATCAGCGCATATACATCATAAGAAAACACAGATATAATACCTGTAACAACATCTGGAGACAACTCGAGATCCTGTCGACCTACTAGAGCATAGGTTCGATTTTGAGCACCACTCGAACTCGGCACTGCACCTCTACCCCTACCACGACCTGTCGACTGCTGAAAACCCCGTGCTGGAGGTCGAACTGATGAGGAAGAACCAGACACAGATCCAGTCGGCTGAGCCATACCATCACCTCCTCTATTAGGACAATCCCGCATCATATGGCCAGGCTGCCCGCACGAATAGCATGCATCAGAACCTCGACGACACAGTCCAAAGTGGGCCTTGCCGCACTGATCACAATGTGGTGTTGGGGGTCTCATCTGACTAGTATCCCTGTGATGTTGCGAGCCAGATGCCCGCGAACTCTGACCTGGACCAGAATAGGATCGATCATATCGAGGCCTCTGAAACTGTGGAGGAGCACTAGCTACAGGTGGCGCCGAACTCCTCGAAAACTGTGGCCTGATGCGGCCTCTGAAGTCATCAGAATACCCTGCAAATCTCGCCCTCTTATGCTGGCCTCTATCCTGCTCCCTAACTGCCCTCTGCTGGCGCTTACGATCCTCTAGGGTCTGGGCATAAGCTTGAATACGGGAAATATCCATGCCCTCCACCAAGGAGGCTGTCGTACACTCATTTATCAGATGTGGTCCCAACCCATTCACGAACATATGCACCCTATCACTCATCTCGGCCACCATATGGGGAGCATACCTTGCCAAAGAATCAAACTGCATATTGTACTCTCGCACACTCATATTACCTTGTCTAAGGTTCAAGAACTTATCAGCTCTAGCTCGTCGTATCTCAACTGGCAAGTAGTGACGAAGAAAGGCCTCAGAAAATTCCTTCCACACAGCTGGAGGAGGGTTCGGACCCCTGGATCTCTCCCAACTATCATACCAGAGAACCGCTAAATCCCGTAGCCGATAAGAAGCCAACTCTACTGCCTCTGTATCACTAACATGCATAACCCGAAGTGTACGATGAACCTGGTCAATAAAAGTCTGTGGGTCCTCCTTGGGGTCTGATCCGGTAAACACTGGAGGGTCTAAATTAATAAAATCACGAACTCTTGTACTAACTGGTTTCTCAGCAGCACCTGTATTCTGCCTCTGAGCCTGAGCAGCTACCAAGCTAGTCAATAACTGCAAAGCACTCCGCATATCCTGGTCTGGAGTGCCAGACGGAGGAACTGGAGGCGCTGGGTGCCTTCTAATATCCTCTGGAGGAGATGGAGTAGATGAGGTATGAGAGGGCATCTCACTTTGAGCCTCACTTTGTCCTGCTCTGACTTGGGGCACCTGACTGGTACCCTCTCCCGCTGCTGTATCAAGCCGTCTACTAATCGTTTGCTTCCTAGTCGAAGGCATCACTGAAAAAAACAAGGTGAATATTAGAGACGAACACTTACGACTCAACTCTACGCACGATCTAGATTCAGGAAGAAGGTAACAACCCTAGATGTCATGTAGCCTCCTGATTATAAATGTGGCGCGCTACACATCCATAATCAAGACTCTACTAGACACGGCTCATAGACAACCCCTAGGACAGACTTGCTCTGATACCAAGTTTGTCACGACCCAAACTGAAGGGCCATGACTAGCACCCGACCACACTTGCCGAGCACCAACGTACATTTCATCTAACCTTCATTATTATCTTTTAAGGCTGACGAGATCAATATAAATGGTAGACCTAGATCATGGACAACCAGCAATAAAATATGACGGCATGAACATACATAGCAGGGGATGACCAGACAATCAAGAAACTACATATAAGGTATGAGCTACCACGCTACTATGAAAGACTATACAACAAAAACTAGCCGACAAGGCATACCAAACTATACATGAGCCGACACCTATCTATGAGCCTCTAAAAGAACATAAGTGTTGCAACATAGCCGGAACAGGGCCCCGACATACCCATAATGTCTATAACAAAAATTGCATACCAAGACCAAGGCAAGTCCGGAGAAGGGATCTCGCCAATCACCGCTGAACTGGACAGTCTACTGTGGTGGGGGAGCTGCACCTGCCTGTCTATCAGGACCTGCAGCACGACATGCAGCGTCCACAAATAAAAGGACGTCAGTACGAATAAAGTACTGAGTATGTAAGGCAAGGAACCATAAATACGATCAGTAATGTAAGCAAGGATAGAGAATATACAACCTGTAACATCTTAGTACCTCTGAGGGCTACTTACATGAAATGCATGATACATATGTATAAATACATAAACCTTTAAAGCATTCGCCTCTGTGGGCATCATCATCATCATATCGTACCCGGCCATAATAGGCTCGGTAGAATCGTACCCGGCCACGTGGAGCTCGGTAAAACCCAACTGATCAGTGGTTGCACAATAGGTGCCGTACCCGGCCAACTATAGCGTGGCTCGGTAGAGTAAAATAGATACATATATATAATGCATGCTCGACTCATGGAATCACATTCTAAACCTTTCGGAGTGACGTAAGGTCGGTATCCTCTGTACACGTTATTAGGACTAACTCTTCACTATGAACCTTATAAGAATCAGGAAGTACCAATAACATTGATAACATAAGAATAAGAGAAGCAACATTAACATCAATCGTTCCATAAGAGGGAAAACAATGTAAGTACTGCTAGCTTCTAAGAGTAGAGTATCTTGGAAGCTCGTTCATTACATTATGTACAATCGGAGTTGTGCAAAAGAAGGAAAGGGATAGCCTCACATACCTTGTATATACTGCCCCAATCTCAAGCTATGCAATTGTCAAAACTCCTTAGTCTACAATAAGAGAAACGATACTATCGTTATCATTTAAGCGTCATAACTATTATGTATCGACCACAACCTATTTTACGATGAAACGGACAACACCTCCCCTATATATATGACCTCACACCATTCAAAACAATCACCAAACAGCCCAAACAACATCAATAATAAACATATTGAGCCTCCCAAAATAGTCCACACACAGCCTAATCACTCCATACATACGACGACCACCGTAGTCGTGTCAAACAACCTGGAAATGTTACGAATAACTATCAGCCCATAACCCTACATATATATGGTGTTTCTCCACACCCTTCCTCCTCCAAAACTCCACAAGATAGTAGTAAAATACGCAGCCCAACAACAACGCAAAACAGTCCACAAAACAATAACATTACTACCAAGCCTTTCGATATATATCTCACAAGTTCTAGCTTCAATGGCTTAGCCGCAACTTGGATAATCTTAAATACATATAGAGTAAGAGGTTCCTTACCTTTATACAGAAATAACAACTCCAATTTGACCTTAAATTTCCATGAAATATCCCTCCAATGCTGCCACAACAACAAAAAAGCGAAACTAGCGATCAATTAGTGTTTTTCGGCACTAGAATCACTTTAGAAGGCTTGAAATCACCTAGGATTGATATTAAGAACATTAGGGAGTATTTACAGAACATAAACCCTTTAAAACAACCTCCCACACGAGCTGGAACGACACAAAAATGAGCAACAACAAGAAGAACAAGAGACTTACTAGCGCCACGGAATTCCCGACACTTGATTTGTGTTGTTTGCCCTTTTTTGGGTCTTGAATCTTGAGAGAACCTTGAGAGGATGTTCCTAGGGTTCTAAGGTCTGAAAATAGTGAGAAGAAATGACTTAAAACGGGTTGGAGGCATCCTATATAGGTCCAAATATCTTAAACCGCCTTAGTGGGCCCCATAGAGAGGTGCTTGGCGCAGTCTCGCGAAAACGCGAATATCTCTCTACTCCGAGATCGTATCGATGAACGGTTTAATGAGTTGGAAACTAGACTCATAGATATTTAATTTGGTTGGTAGATCACCCCGTAATTCCTTGTAAATTATGAGAAAAGATTAGAAACATTTGACCTAATGTTTAAGTAAAATTATGAACCTAAGTTGCGACAACTTTTGTCGACTTTTGTTTCATAACTCGTTTGACTTCAAGACTTATGATACGGATATTATATGATTAAAATACCTTAATAAATTACCTCTTGAGTGTATTAAGCACCGCTAGATTACCTGAAAATACGAGTTACAACATCCTTGATTCGTTTAACTTCTAATACTGGTTAATCAACTTTATACACTCTTGTATCACTTAAGACCAATAGGATTGACTTCTTATCATCTCAAAGATAATTCCTTCTTGGATTTATGTTAACTAATATATGGCATGAACTAACACATGTGGATATGGGTTGTAACATTTTGCTCTGTCACTCTTCCCCTCTGTTCGTTGGTATTTTCTAATGGGTATTTTTTTTTCTCATATTGTGCTTCTTGTATTGGTTTATTTCAGTCCTTGACGATTTACAGAGAAAGTATAACATGTTAATAGATTTTTTTCTCTAGGTATTTGACAAAATTCTTCAATCAGGTTTTCTATTAGATTTCTTTCAGGTTTTCATACTTTGGTTGCATTGTGAGTAAGGGCTGCTATGTAGTTTTGTAGTCCCTAATTTTCAATTGGACAATAATTCTGATGCTTCTTTTTACTTTGTTTTTGGTTTCTTCTGCATGCACTTAGTTAGACTGTCGATTTGTGCCTTTATATTTTCTTTTTTTCTCGCTGCATCATTTTGCAATAATTTATGATAGTTAAAAATATTTTGTGGACTACTATACTATAAATGAGTATAACCAGGCAGCTCATGGTTAGCATGTCTATCTATCCCAATATTATTTCATGGCTTGTGATTGTAGCCCAATTTTGACAGCTATTAAGTCACATTTGATTTCTCCTACTAGACTCAAAGACTTCCTGAAAAGCTCCATCTGCAAACACCTATTCTGTAAACATTTCTTCTTTTCATACTTTTGTTCTGTCACTCCTCCCCTTTGTCCGTTGGTACTTTCTACTTGGTATTCTTTTTCTCGTCTTGTGTTTCTTATATTGATTTATTTCAGTCCTTGATGATCTGCAAAGAAAGAATAACATGTTAATAGATTTTGTTCTCTAGGTGTTTGAAAAAAAATTCAATCAGGTTTTCTATTAGATTTCTTTTAGGTTTTTATCCTTTCTATTCCTATATTATAAATGGCGATAACCAGGCAGCTATGGTCAACATGTCTGTCGGCCCAACATTATTTTATGGTTTGTTTTTGCAGTCCAACATGTGTAGCCCAACTTTGCCAGCTATTAAGTCACTATTTGATTTCTCCTACCAGACTCAAATGCTTCCTGAAAAGCTCCATCCGCAAACACCTATTCTGCAAACACTTCTTCTCTTCATACTTTTACTCTGTCACTCCTCCCCTCTGTTCATTGGTATTTCTTACTGGGTATTCTTTTTCTCATCTTGTATTTCTTGTATTGATTTATTTCAGTCACAAGGACGACCTGCAGAGAAAGTACAACATATTAATAGATTTTCTTCTCTAGGTGTTTGACAAAATTCTTCAATCAAGTTCTTTATTAGATTTCTTTCAGGTTTTCATACTTTGGTTGCATTTTGAGTAAGGGCCGCCATGTAATTTTGTAGTCCTTAATTTTCAATTGGACAATTATTTTGATTCTTCTTTTTACTTAGTTTTTTTTAGTTTCTTCTACATGCCCTTAGTTAGACTGTTGATTTGTGCCTCCATATTTTTTTCTCGCTGCATCATTTTGCAATAATTTATGATAGTTAAAAATATTTTGTGGACTCCTATACTATAAATGGGGATAACCAAGCAGCTCATGGTGTTACGACCTAATTTCCCTATAGGCCGTGATGGCGCCCAACGTCGCCACTAGGCAAGCCAATAGTGAACTAGCCATGTATTTATTATTTTTAATACTTTCAAAGTAGTTGATTTTTATTTATTAAGTAAATGAGAAATGGAAAATTTGATAAAGTAAAGCGTAAGCTAATAAAAGAGCAAATACAGTGGAATAAATACTCAAAAACCTTAAAGTGTCTACTAGTATATTTCCAAGACCCGGTGTCACAAGTGTATGAGCAACTAGTAGAATATACAAAACACATATGCTACTGTCTGAAATAAGATTACAAAAGAGAGACTGCGGGTGCTGCAGAACGGACTCAGAAAGCAGCTCACCACTATGCCTCGGGGTAACGGGGGTGCGCGCCTGGATGACACTGCACGATCAGTGCATAAGTGTAGCGTGAGTACATAAACAATACGTACCCAGTAAGTATCCAGTCTAACCTCGAAGAAGTAATGACAAGGGGTCGACATTGACACTTATTATGGGCCAACAAATAAAATACAAAAAATCCTAAATAGGCATGGAATATGCGAATATTAATAATAACACAATAACAAGCAGTGAATAAATAATTCTTTAACTGATAGTCAATTTAAAGATCTCCAACTAACACATACTAACTCCAACAATTTCGGGCCAATAAATAAACTATAACCTCTCAAGTCATAAATATAATATCAAGTGTAATCGGGCTCCAAGCATATTCACCCACGATTTATGTCGAGGTCGTGCGGTCCGATCCAGAATAATGTGTACACTGCCGAAGGTCGAACAACACGATCCATAGATGCATCTATTATACTGTTGAGGCGTTCGACCTGCTCCACAAGAAAAGAGAATACTCTATGAACATCCGATTTAAAAGCTATCACAAGACTAACACACAAGGTAGCACAATTTCTATTAACGATCAAGTAACCCACCAGAACTCAAAGTAAGTGAAATTTGGTCTTTACGAATCCTTTATCAAGTTTCAATATAATCCAGACACTTAAATTAATAAGTAGAGCACAAACAATACAAGTATTTTATGATTTGGGTCCTAAAACTACCCGGACTTAAGCATGATTAATAGCTACGCGGACTCTCGTCACCTTGTGCGTACGTAACCCCCATAATTAGAAGCAAATAGTAATTTAAAACACCTACGAGGTAAATTTCCTCTTACAAGATTAGGCAGGAGACTTACCTCGTCTTAAAGCTCATTTTCCGGCCCACAAATTCACTATAAAGCCTCAACTTGGTGTCGAACAATCGAAGCTAGCCAAATATTATATAAATTAGTCAATATACACTTACAATTCCTTAGTTTAGCTATTAGAGTAATTACCCAACCCAAATTGGAAGATTCTTAAAATTCACCCCCGGGACCACGCGCCCGGATTTCGAATTTTTTTGAAGATAAATATTACCCATAACCTCACGAACTCAAATATATAATTTTCACCCAATTCTATAATCATTTTCGTGGTTAAATCCCATTTTTATCAAAACCCTAGGTTCTTCACAAATTCCACAAGTTTTCACAATCTTTTCATGTTTAATCTATCTAAAACCCGCATAATTGACTTGAAAATGGGTGGGAGTTACTTACCTTAGGATATTGATGAGAATCCCCTTGAATGTGCTCTCAAAATATCCCAAGACTAAATGAAAATGTGAGGAAAAAGGTCTAAGTCCCGCAATAAAATCCCTCACTGCCCCAACAATTTTCGCACCTACGACCCAAACAGTCGCACCTGCGGCTCCGCTTTTGCGAAAAACTCCTCGCAGGTGCGGTCCTAGCCGAGGATGCCTCTCTTCGCTTCTGCGGACCCGCTCCTGTAGAAAGGTTATCGCACCTGCGACCCAAGCCTGGCTGGCCCTCTCTCGCATCTGCGGCCCATTCATCACAGAAGCGCGTCCACTTCTACGGAACTCTTTCGCTTTTGCGGACCTTTAGCCACCCATTCCTAGGCCACTTTTGCGATCAGAGGCTCACTTTTGTGAGCTCGCACCTGCGGCCAAATTCACGTAGGTGCAAACGCACCGGATCAGAAGTACCAGCAGTTCCCCCATGCTAAATTCCGATTCCAATTCCAATTCGTTTTGCATTTGGGGCCCTCGAGACCCCATCCAATTACACTCACACATATAACAACATAAAATGGACCCGCTCTCGCGATCGAAATACCAAAATAACATCTAGAATTACGAATCAGACGCTAAAACGCATGAATCAAATCATGAAACTCAAAAAACTCTATGTATTCCGCGCATCCGATTCCTATCAAGTCAACTCAAAATAATGCCAAATTTTCCGTGCAAGTCTTAAATCACCATATGAAACTACCAAACGAACCTCGATAATACCAAAACCTACTCCAAACCAAACTTAAAGAACTTGAAAACCTTCAATGCGCCAACTTTCAATATTAAGGGCCGAAGCATTTCCGGGTCATCCGAAACCCGATCCGAACATACGTCCAAGTCCAAAATCATCAGACGAACCTACTAGGACTGTCAAATCCCGACTCCGAGGTCATTTACTTAAAAATATTGACTCAAGTCAAACTTAAACATTTTAAGCTACTATTAAGGAACTAACTGTTGCGATTTCAACCCGAACTAACCATCCCCACAAGTCATAATACAGTAAAAGTACATATGGGGAGTCTTAATTCGGGGAACATGGATCTAGAAAGCAAAACGAACGGTCAAGTTGTTACATTCTCCACCTCTTAAACAAATGTTCGTCCTCGAACGGGTCTAAAATCATACCTGGAGTGCCAAATAGGTGTGGGTATACGCTCCGCATATCCTCCTCGGTCTCCCAAGTTGCTTCCTCGACTGGTTGACCCTTCTATTGAACCTTTACCGCAGAAATCTTCTTGGACCTCAACTGGCGCACCTGCTTGTCAACAATGGCAACTGGCTCTTCCTTATAATGCAGACTCTCATCTAGTTGACCCGTACTGTAGTCTAACACATGCGACCTATCGGCATGATACTTTCGTAGCATAGACACGTGGAAAATCGAATGAACTCCCGATAGACTGGGAGGCAAAGCAAGCTCATAAGCAAACTTTCCAACTCGCCTCAACACCTCAAATGGGCCTATGAACCTTGGGCTCAACTTGCCCTTCTTCCTGAACCTTATGATTCCCTTCATAAATCACACACCTTTCGATTCGCGTAACTCTCCTGTCTGGACTGTGTTGTGCGAAGTCTCTCCTGAATCAACTTTGCCTTTTCCAAGGCATCTCTCACCAAATCAGTACCATATAACTTAGCCTCGCCGGGCTCAAACCACCCGATGGGCGAACGACATCGCCGGCCATACAAAGCCTCAAATGGAGCCATCTCGATGTTGGACTGATAACTGTTGCTGTAAGCAAACTCGACCAAATGTAAGAATCGATCCCACTGCCCTCTGAAGTCAATCACACATGCTCTGAGCTTATCCTCCAGGATCTGGACCGTTTGCTCTAACTGCCCGTCGGTTTGCAGATGAAAGGCTATGCTGAGCACTGCCCGGGTCCCTAACTCACTCTGTACTACCCTCTAGAAATGTGAAGTTAACTGAGGTCCTCTATCTGATATGATGGAAACAGGCACACCATGCAACCGAACAATCTCCTGAATGTAAATCTGGGCCAATCTCTCTGAAGAATACGTTGTCACCACCGAAATGAAGTGTGCCAACTTGGTCAATATGTCGACAATGAACCAAATAGCATCAAACTTTCTCAAGGTCCGCGGCAACCCAACTACGAAGTCCATAGTGATGCGCTCCCATTTCCACAAGTATAACCATCTGCTGGAGTAGGCCACCTGGCCTTTGGTGCTTGTACTTAACCTGTTGGCAATTTAGGCACCTCGCTACATACTCAACAATGTCCTTCTTCATCTGTCGCCACCAATAATGCTACCATAGGTCGCGATACATCTTCGTAGCCCTTGGATGGATGGAATACCGAGAAATGTGTACCTCATCTAGAATCTTCTCCCTTAAGCCATCAACATTAGGATACATAGGCGACCCTGGAGTCACAGGACACCATCCTCATCGATAATAACCTCCTTGGAACCACCCTATAGTACCATCTCTCTGAGCACCAACAAGTGCGAATCGTCGAACTGACGAGCCTTGATCTGCTCGAATATTAAAGACTGAGTGACGACGTATGCAAGTATTCAGCTGGGCTCTGAAATATCCAACCTCACAAGTTTGTTAGCCAAGGACTGAACGTCCAAAGATAATGGCCTCTCCTCTGCCGAAATAAATGCCAAACTACCCATACTCTCAGTCTTTCTGCTGAAGGCATCCGCAACCACATTCGCCTTGCCCAGACGATAAAAGATGGTAATGTCATAGTTCTTTATTAGCTCTAGCCACCTGCGCTGCCTCAATTTGAGATCCCTCTAATTGAACAAATGCTGCAAGCTGCGATGATTGATTGGTGTAAACCTCACAGGACACCCCATAAAGATAATGCCTCAAGATCTTGAGAGCATGAACTATCACGGCTAACTCCAAACCGTGTACGGGGTAATTCTTCTCGTGGGGCTTCAGCTGATGTGAAGCATATGCTCGCCCCTCCTGTATCAATACACAACCCGGGCCAACGCGTGAAGCATCAGAATACACAGTATACATCCCAGAACCGGAAGGCAACACTAACACCAGTGTTGTAGTCAATGCGGTCTTGAGCTTCTGAAAGCTTGCCTCACAATCATCGGACTATCGGAACGGAGCACCCTTCTGGGTCAATCTAGTCAAAGGTGCTGCAATGGATGAGAAGTCCTCCACAAACCGGCGATAATAACCTGTTAATCCCAAGAAGCTCCTGATCTCGATCGCTGTAGGACAAGGCCAACTCTGAACCGCCTCGATCTTCCTGGGATCTACCTTAATTCCCTCACCTGATACCACATGCCCCAAGAATGCCACAGAATCTAACCAGAACTCGCACTTGGAGAACTTAGTATAAAGCTTATGTTCCCGCAAGGTCTGAAACACCACTCTCAAATGTTGCTCGAGCTCCTCCATGCTACGTGTGTGGATTAACATGTCATCAATGAAGACAATGACGAAGGAGTAAATTTATGGCCAGAACACCCGGTTCATCAAATCCATAAACGCCACCGGGGCGTTAGTCAAGCCGAAGGTCATCACTAAAAGCTCATAATGGCCATATTTAGTCTGGAAGGCCGTCTCCGGAACATCCGAATCACGAATCTTCAACTGATGATACCCCAATCTCAAGTCGATATTAGAGAACACCCTGGCACCCTGCAATTGGTTGAACAAATCATTAATACGTGGCAATGGGTAATTGTTCTTAATGGTAATTTTGTTCAACTGGTGGTAATCAATGCACATCCGCATAGTCCCATCTTTCTTCTTCACAAACAACACCGATATACCCCAAGGCGATACACTCAGTCTGATGAACCCCTTTGCTATAAACTCCTCAAGCTGTTCTTTCAACTCCTTCAACTTTTTCAGAGCCATGCGGTACGGTGGAATAGAGATAGGCTGGGTACCTGGAGCCAAATCAATACATAAATTGATATCACGATCTGGTGGCATGCCTGGTAGATAAAAAAGAAACACATAAGAGATCTCCGGAACCACAGGAACTGATAACAATTAGGTCGGGAATCCAAATTAGAGTAAGAATTTGAGAAGTAAATGCGGAAGCAATAACAACAAGGAATTGAACAACTAGAATTAAAGAGATGAAAATAAAGGATATGGGAAGAATTCAAGGAAAGAATTCCAAGAACTTCCAAGAACGTAAGTTCTATAGCCTTGACAAGATCAAAGTAACAACGTCTTGATTTATGGAAGAAATCAAACGCCTTTACTTAAAAAGCAAATCAAAACAATAGATTCGGATCTTGACCACTTTACGAGTAACTTGAGACAATAATTAATAACTAGTATTAATCGCCTTCTAAGAATACCACAAAGGAATCAAAGATATCATAAAAGAGAAGTAATCTTACTACCTTGAACTAAGAACTAGTAAAGGTTGAAAGATAAATCTCAAAGCACAAGTAACAAAGGTTCAAAAGAACTCTCAAAGTATGATATACTTAATCAATAAATGTTGTGTCTTATGAATGAGAAGAACTCCTTATTTATAGGAGTTAAAAGCACTTAAAATAATGTAGGGGGTTGCTAAAAAGTCATCTAAATTAGGTAGGGGGCTGCTAGGGGTCACAATAGCCATCAAACTTAGGTAGGTGGCTCCTAAGGGGTAACAAAAGCCATCAAAATTAAGTGGGGGCGGCCAAATCCTTTTGGGGCAGATTTGGGCCTTAAAACTATTAGTTTGGGCCATTGGTTTGGACTCCAATTGGGCTCCTTTTGAAACACCCCCTTTTGGACCTCTTTTAAGGTCATTTTGAGCCCTATTGGTGGACTTCAAGGGCTGATTTGGTAACCCAATCTTCCTCCTCTTGGACTTCAATTTGGACTACCAAATAATTGTAAAACTTGGACAATTCATCTCCTTTGGTCTTTGAGCTCTTCCTCTACAATTAAAAGCTTCTTTATTTGCCATTGAAGTCTAGCAACCTTAGCTTGCAACTCTTTAGCTTGAGATCTTGTAAATGGCCTTGGAGCTTCCAAAACTCTATCATCTCTATCATTGTCCTTAACTATATCCTTGTTCTTGATGCTATCATTCCCCCCTTCTTGAAAAGAATTCGTCCTCGAATTCGATCCTACATCAAACAAAGATAAGTCAGCAACATTAAATGTGGCACTTACTTGGAACTCACCAGGAAGGTCCAACTTGTAAGCATTGTCTCCAATCCTTTCAAGGACTTGAAATGGGCCATCTCCTCTAGGATGCAACTTTGACTTCCTTTTGGAAGGAAATCTCTCCTTTCTAAAGTGAACCCAAACTAAATCTCCAGGTTTAAAAATAACTTGCTTTCATCCCTTATTCTTTCTCAAGGCAGTTTGCTCATTTTTCTTCTCAATTGCAAGCCTTGTTTGTTCATGAATTTTTTTCATCATCTCAGCCTTTGTCCTACCATCAAGATTAGCAATATCATTAGTTTGTAATGGTAATAAATCAAGGGGAGTGAAGGGATTAAAACCATAAACAACCTCAAAAGGAGACATACCTGTAGAAGAATGGATTGTTCTATTGTAAGCAAATTCAATCATAGGTAAGTGATCTTCCCATGAAGTTAATTTACCTTTCAAAACAGCCCTCAACATGTTTCCTAAGGTTCTATTAACTACTTTAGTTTGTCCATCAGTTTGTGGGTGACAAGAAGTAGAAAACAACAATTTAGTACCTAACTTCCCCCAAAACACACGCCAAAAGTGGCTCAAAAACTTAGCATCCCTATCACTAACAATAGTTCTAGGTATACCATGAAATTTGACAACCTCTTTTACAAAAAGATCAGCAACATGTGAGGCATCATTAGTCTTTAAACAAGGAATAAAATGAGCCATTTTGGAGAACCTATCTACCACAACAAATATACTATCCTTACCATATCTTGTTCTAGGCAAACCTAACACAAAATCCATGGAAATATCAATCCAAGGCGAAGTAGGAACAGGTAATGGCGTGTAAAGACCATGTGGTAACACTTTAGATTTAGCTTGTTTACATTCCAAACACTGTGCGCACATTCTTTCAACATCTTTTCTCATTCCAGGCCAAAAGAAATTTTCGACCAGTATGTCTAGTGTCTTTGGGAATCCAAAGTGTCCCATAAGCCCTCCACAATGTGCTTCCCCTACAAATACTTCACGTAAAGAGAAATTAGGAATACACAACTTATTTTCCTTAAAGAGAAAGCCATCTTGGAGGTTAAACCTCTCAAAAGGACTCAACTTACAATCTGCAAAATTTTTGCCAAAATCAACATCATTAGCATAAAGTCCCTTGATTTGATCAAAACCCATTAATTTAGAAGTCAGGGTAGAAACTAAGACATACCTCCTTGAAAGTGCATCAGCAACAACATTTTCTTTCCCTTGTTTGTAAGAAATTACATAAGGAAACGTTTCAATGAATTCAACCCACTTAGCATGCCTTCTACTAAGCTTACCTTGACTCTTCAAGTATTTCAAGGATTCATGATCAGTTTTAATGACAAACTCTCTTGGCCACAAGTAATGTTGCCATGTGGCTAAAGCCCTTACCAAAGCATATAGCTCTTTGTCATAAGTGGAATAGTTCAATGTGGCTCCACTTAACTTTTCACTAAAGTAGGCAATAGGTTTAGAATCTTGCATCAAAACAGCACCTATTCCTTTGCCCGAAGCATCACATTCAATTTCAAAAGATTTAGAAAAATCAGGCAATTGTAACAATGGAGCAGAACATAACTTTTCTTTCAACAAGTTAAAAGCATCATCTTGTTCTTTTCCCCATTTAAAAATCTTATCCTTTTTAATAACTTCAGTTAAAGGAGAAGCAATGGTACTAAAGTCTCTCACAAACCTCCTATAAAAACTAGCAAGTCCATGAAAACTCCTAACTTCAGTTACACTCTTAGGTTTAGGCCATTCTTTTATTGCTTTGATTTTCTCTTCATCAACCTCAACTCCTTTAGAACTAACTACAAAACCCAAGAAAATCACACGATCCACATAAAAAGTACACTTTTTAAGATTAGCAAATAAAAATTGCTTTCTAAGAACTTCAAAAACTTGTTTTAGGTGTTCTACATGCTCTTCTAAAGTGTTAGAAAAGACCAAGATATCATCGAAGTACACCACAACAAATTTTCCATGAAAATCCTTAAAAACATGATTCATTAATCTCATGAAAGTGCTAGGTGCATTAGTCAAGCCGAAAGGCATAACTAACCACTCATAAAGCCCATATTTGGTCTTAAAAGCAGTTTTCCATTCATCTCCAGGATTCATTCGAATCTGATGGTAACCACTTTTTAGATCAATTTTAGAAAAGATTTTGGATCCATGTAATTGATCCAACATGTCATCAAGACGAGGAATAGGGTGGCGATACTTTACCGTAATCTTGTTGATTGCTCTACAATCCACGCACATCCTCCAAGTTCCATCCTTTTTTGGTACCAATAGGACGGGAACCGAGCAAGGGCTCATGCTCTCTCTCACAAAACCTTTCTCAAGCAACTCCTCAACTTGCCTTTGAAGTTCTTTTGTCTCTTCTGGATTACTCCTATAGGCTGGCCTATTTGGGATTTGTGATCCAGGTACAAAATCAATTTGATGCTCAATGCCACGTAAAGGTGGCAATCCATTAGGAATATCTTCTGGAAAGACATCTTCAAAATCCTGCAAAAGAGAAGAAATACTACTTGGCAAAGAAGAAGTTAGCAACTCAGAATTAATCAAAGTCTCTTTGTAAGTAAGTAGTATTATGGGCAGCCCCTCTTTTCTTGCATTTAAACACTCTTTGGTTTTTATATAAAAACTCTCTTTTTTTCTTTCCTTAACCTCTTTCCTCTCACCAAGACTGTCTATTTTTTCATTCAAACCCTTTTTTATCTCTTCTCTCAAATTGCTGCCCTCTCTCTCTTTCTCTCGGCCATCTCTCTTTTTTTCTAATTCTTGGCCTTCTTTCTTTTCTTTTTCCTCAAGCTCACTTTTTATCTCTCCCCTTGGTTTTCCCATTGTTTCTCTTAATCTCTTTTGATCTTCAAACACTTGAGAAGGAGATAAAGGTGCAAGAGTAAATTTCCTGCCATTTAGTTCAAGAGAATATCTATTCTTTCTTCCATCATGAAAAACATTCCTGTCATACTGCCAAGGACGACCCAGTAAGATATGACAAGCTTGCATAGGTATTATGTCACAAAGAATATCATCCTCATATCTACCAACATTAAATGAAATCATGCACTGTTTGTTTACCTTTAGTTCACCACTATCATTTAACCATTGGAGTCTATATGGAGTAGGGTGTTTCATGCATGCAAGTCCCAATTTTTCCACAAAGTATGAACTCACCACATTAGCACAACTACCACTATCAATGATCATAGAGCAAGTTTTTCCCTTTATCCCACACCTAGTATGGAATATATTCTCCCTTTGTTCTTCACTATTGCTTGCCAAATTGATAGTCATAATCCTTCTAACTACCCCAATCATGCCCTCATTAGGTAGTTCTACATCATCTTCATCACTCACATCTCCCTCTTCTTCTCCCTCACCTTTTTCACTCTCATATCCTCCATCTTCTCTAAGAATGATGTTTCTTCTACTTGGACATTCATGCATCATATGTCCCCTTCCTTTACATTTATGACATTGAATAGATTTAGGGTTAAAGGTTTTACCTCCCTCTTTGTTCTCAAATTTACCTTTACCCTTGTCTTCTTGAGGTCTAGAAGAACTCTTCATCTCATGATATGGCCATGGCTTCTTGGAGATGGTGCTTGTCCGACCTTTCCACGAGCTAGTCTGCTTTCTTTTATTTTGATTTTCTATCTTTACAGACAAATCAACTAACTCATCTATTGTTACATATTGTTGTAATTCTACTACATCAGCTATTTCCTTATTTAAACCATTTAAAAACCTAGCCATTGTAGCCTCTTCTTCCTCTGTACAATTAGCTTGGATCATAGCCATATCCATAGCCTTAAAGTACTCATCCACAGACATGGACCCTTGCTTCAATGTTTGAAGACGTTGTTGTAGCTCTCTTTGAAAGTGTGATGGCACGAATCTCTTCCTCATCACCCTCTTCATCTCAGCCCAAGTAGCAACTGGTGCTTGTCCTTCTTGCAATCTGTCCCTAGCAAGCTTTTTCCACCAAATAGCAGCATAGTCAGAAAACTCAACAACAGCAAGTTTAACTTTCTTACCCTCAGAGTAGTTGTGACAATCAAAGATGGCTTCAACCTTTCTCTCCCAATCAAGGTACAAGTCTGGGTCCCTTGCTCCCTTGAATGATGGCATCTTCATCTTTATACTACTTATATTGTCATCTTCTACTCTACCTCTTTGTCCCCTCCTATCTCTTCCCACCCTATCAAAATCAATATCATTAAAATCATCTATAGGGTTTTCTTGATTTACAATGGGAGCATGGGGTACATTTCTCCTAGCTTGGGGTCTAACATTATTTTCCCTCCTAAGTTCAGCTATTGTATCATTTTGATCAGCAATGGTATCCCTCATCTCTTGGAGTTGCAAATTCAACCTTTCAAATTGTTGATGCACAGCTTGCAAGGTAAAATCATATCTTGCTTTGATTTCAGCTTTTTGGAGAACCCTTCGTTCATCATCACTACCTGTACGCGACATCTTTAAAAAAAAAGTGTAAACTGTATCACAAAAATTAGCTCTCTTTTTTTTCTCGGAATAACCTTTGAACAAAATACTTTGTAGATTTATAATTAAACCCAACTCGTATGAAATTCTTAGTAGTAAAATTCAGATTTTTGGGGAACTAATGAAAGAAAAACCAAATCCTAGAACTATTAGGCTCGGTTGAAACATGACGCGAACAAAAAGGAAAGGATTATATGTTTAGATTAGAAAGAGTAAGAAAATCTAGGATCCCCTCTTCTTGTTTCCTTTGTTAATTTTTGGTAACAAATTAGATACAAAAGAAATATCCCGGAGAGCACGCAATTCTATTTTTTGTTCTAAAAACTGATTTTCGTTTTTTTTAAATTTTTTTTCTTTTCTTTTCTTTGCTCTTAGTATTCAAGAAATCCCAAGACTTACCAAGAACGAAATCTTGATAAAAACCGCTCTGATACCACTTGATAACAACTAGGTCGGGAATCCAAATTAGAGTAAGAATTTGAGAAGTAAATGCGGAAGCAATAACAACAAGGAATTGAACAACTAGAATTAAAGAGATGAAAATAAAGGATATGGGACGAATTCAAGGAAAGAATTCCAAGAACTTCCAAGAACGTAAGTTCTATAGCCTTGACAAGATCAAAGTAACAACGTCTTGATTTATGGAAGAAATCAAACGCCTTTACTTAAAAAGCAAATCAAAACAATAGATTCGGATCTTGACCACTTTACGAGTAACTTGAGACAACAATTAATAACTAGTATTAATCGCCTTCTAAGAATACCACAAAGGAATCAAAGATATCATAAAAGAGAAGTAATCTTACTACCTTGAACTAAGAACTAGTAAAGGTTGAAAGATAAATCTCAAAGCACAAGTAACAAAGGTTCAAAAGAACTCTCAAAGTATGATATACTTAATCAATAAATGTTGTGTCTTATGAATGAGAAGAACTCCTTATTTATAGGAGTTAAAAGCACTTAAAATAATGTAGGGGGTTGCTAAAAAGTCATCTAAATTAGGTAGGGGGCTGCTAGGGGTCACAATAGCCATCAAACTTAGGTAGGTGGCTCCTAAGGGGTAACAAAAGCCATCAAAATTAAGTGGGGGGCGGCCAAATCCTTTTGGGGCAGATTTGGGCCTTAAAACTATTAGTTTGGGCCATTGGTTTGGACTCCAATTGGGCTCCTTTTGAAACACCCCCTTTTGGACCTCTTTTAAGGTCATTTTGAGCCCTATTGGTGGACTTCAAGGGCTGATTTGGTAACCCAATCTTCCTCCTCTTGGACTTCAATTTGGACTACCAAATAATTGTAAAACTTGGACAATTCATCTCCTTTGGGCTTGAGCTCTTCCTCTACAATTAAAAGCTTCTTTATTTGCCATTGAAGTCTAGCAACCTTAGCTTGCAACTCTTTAGCTTGAGATCTTGTAAATGGCCTTGGAGCTTCCAAAACTCTATCATCTCTATCATTATCCTTAACTATATACTTGTTCTTGATGCTATCAGGAACTGAATCAATCGCCGGATTCTCTACAACCATATCCCGAACATAAGCTAGATAAGCCAATAGCCCTTCTCGACCATGTGTCGAGCCTTCAAGAAAGAGATAACTCGACTAGGTGCACTGACAGATGAACCCTTCCACTCCAATCTAGGAAATTCGGGCATCGCCAATGTAACAGTCTTAGCATGGCAATCAAGGACAACATAATATGGAGATAACCAGTCCATACCTAGGATGGCCTCAAAGTCGGCCATATAACAGAAGATCCGCTCTAGTCTTATAACCATAGAAAGTCATGATACATGACCAATAGATCCGATCCACAACAACAGAATCGCCCATTGGCATGGACACATATACAGGAGTACCCAAGGACTCACGAGGAACACCCGAAAAATAAGCAAACAGAGATGAAATATATGAATATGTAGACCCTGGGTCAAATAATATCGAAGCATCCCTACCGCAGATAGAAATAATACCTGTGACCACGACATCTAAGGCTACTGTATCTGGTATGGTAGGAAAGGCATAGAACCTAGCTGGAGCACCACCTGACTGGCCTCCACCTTTAGGACGGCCCCTACCCACCTGTCCTCCACCTTTGGGAGGCCGAATGGCTGGTGTGGCAGCTGGTGCTGTAATAGTAGGCTGATGACCCTGCTGTACTGCCTTGCCCCGAAGCCTGGGGCAAAATCTCCTCACATGACTAAGATCCCCGCATTCGAAACAACCTCTCGATGCGGAAAATGATTGACCTTGAGTCTAACTTTAGGGACCTAAACTCCTACCGGAGGAACCCTGAATAGCGGATGGACACTAGGAGCTCTTTGGAATGGCGCTAAAATAGGGCCACATTATAGTACCTGAGGAGACGGCGGTGCTGGATATATGGGCATGCTAGACTGACCCCTCGTAAACTGACCTTGGCGTCAGCTCTCTGCCCTACTGACGAACACCCTCGATCCTTCAAGCTATCTCCACAACTAGCTCGTAAAAAGTCCCTATCTCAACCTCTCGGGCCATAGTGGCCTGGATAACAGAGTGCAAGCCCGCCACAAACCTCCGCACTCTCTTTGCATTGGTAGGGAGTATCATAAGTGCATGACGAGACAACTCAGAGAATCTCGCCTAAAAGTCGGTCACCGACATCTGCCCCTACTAAAGCTGCTCGAACTAAAATCGCAACTCTTCCCTCTGAGATGGTGGAGTATATCTATCCAAAAAGAGACGTGTGAATTGGTCCCAAGTCAAGGAAGGAGAACCTGCTGGCCTGTCGGGAAGATAGGACTGCCACCATCTACGGGTCCTCCAGTTGAAAGGTTGTAAAGTCCACCCTATTAGACTCCAATATCCTCATGTTGTGCAGTCTGTCCCTGCAATGATCAATAAAGTCCTAGGGTTCCTCATGTTTCTCACCTCAAAAGACAGGAAGATGTAGCCTGGTCTATATATCCAATATCTTTTGCGACTCGATGGTCGCAGCTGGTCTGGGCTTAGGTATAGCCGTTGCAATTGGCTGAGCTCCACCCACGGGTAGTGCGCCCGAGGTCTGATATACGGTAGCTGCATGCCCTAGAGCCTGAGCAGTAGGAGTCTGTGCTCCCCTTCCCGCCTGAGATGTTGCAGGGTTTGCTGGAAATAAACCAGTCTAGGTCATAGAATCTATGAACCATATTATACGGCCCATAACCTCCTGGAATCCTGGTGCGGACATGAAATCAACTAGGGCTGGCTCCGCTGCAGGCACCTCGCCTTGTTCCTCAATAATAGGATCCTCCACTGGATCTATTGGTGGCACAACTAGAGCAACTCTAGGATGCCCTCATCCTCTACCACAAGCTGGAGTCCTCCCTCGGCCTCTAGCAACAAGGGGGGCAACTCCTCCATGGTTAGGTACATCTGCAGCGCGCATTCTCACTATCCGTGAGAAAAGTAAGAGAAAGATACTTAGCACAACATCAACTGCATGATAGGAGATAAAGAAAGAGTAGTTTCCTAACACCCTAGCCTTTCGAAGATAAGTACGGTATCCTCTCTTCGCTTCTGCAGATGGGCTCTCA
Organism: Nicotiana sylvestris; assembly: GCF_000393655.2. Classification (NCBI taxonomy): domain Eukaryota; kingdom Viridiplantae; phylum Streptophyta; class Magnoliopsida; order Solanales; family Solanaceae; genus Nicotiana; species Nicotiana sylvestris. The sequence continues at coordinate 137,730,997 of NC_091062.1, forward strand.
CTTCTACGGACCCGCTCCCGTAGAAAGGCTGTCGCACCTGCGACCCAAGCCTGGCTGACCCTTCCTCGCGTCTGCGGTCCATTAATTGCAAAAGCGAGTCCACTTCTGTGGAACTACTTTACTTCTGCGGACCACTGGACACCCATTCCCAGGCTGTTTCTGCAATCGCAGGCTCTCTTCTGTGAGCTCGCACCCGTGGCCAAATCCACACAGGTGCAAATGCACCAGATCAAAAGCACCAGCAATTCCCCCATGCCAAATTTCGAGTCCTATTCCAATCTGTTTTGCTTTCGAGTCCCCCGAGACCCTGTCCAATTACACTCACACATCTAACAACATAATATGGAACCACTCGCGCGATCGAAATACCAAAATAACAACTAGAAATATGAATCGAACGCCAAAATGCATGAATCAAATCATGAAACTCAAAACCTCTAAAAACACTTCCGCTTCCGATTCCTATCAAATCAACTCAGAATGACGCCAAATTTTGCGTGCAAGTCTTAAATCACCATACGAAACTATTCCCAAGCTCGGAATTCCAAACGGACCTCGATAACACCAAAACCTACTACAAACCAAACTTAAAGAACTTAAAAACCTTCAATGCGCCAACTTTCAGTATTAAGCGTTGAAATGCTTCCGGGTCATGCGAAACCCGATCCGAACAGATGCCCAAGTCCAAAATTATCATACGAACCTATTGGGACCGTCAAATCCCGGTTCTGAGGTCGTTTACTCAAAATATTGACTCAAGTCAAACTTAACTATTTTAAGCCACTATTAAGGAACTAAGTGTTCCGATTTCAACCCGAACCCTTCAAAACCCGAACTAACCATCCCCGTAAGTCATAAAATAGTAGAAGCACTGTCATGACCCTAAACCCGGACCTGATCGTGATGGCGCCCCTCGTGAAGACAAGGCCAGCTGACACTTTCCACATTCCGGTTTTAAGTAATTAAACAATAGAATTAAGTCTAAAACATGATAATTAATTCCAAAAGTGAACAGTTAACAGTACAGTTGTGGAAGATAAACCCAACATAGCCCGATACCGAGGTGTCACTAGTCATGAGCATCTAAAAATCCGGAATAATCAAGAAAAAGTCTACAGAGTTCAATACAAAACTAAAACAAGGAGAAATAAAATAGGGAAGAAGCTTTGGGCTGCGAACGCCAGCAGCTACCTAGAGAATCTTCGGATCCGCCTGAGCTGGAAAGATCAACACTGTAGCGGGACCAGATGCGCCTGAATTTGCACACAGGGTGCAGGGAGTAAAGTGAGTACTCCAACTCAGTGAGTAATAATCATAAATAAACGACTGAGAAACATGAAAACACGTAAGGCACATTACAGGCTATGATGAAGTAGTAAAACCAGTAAAGATATGTAAAATCTTTTAAGTTCAATTTAAACCTTAGGAAAATACCCTTTAAACAATTAAGCAGGTAAATGACAGACAGATAAGAAATATAAACACATAAAGGTTCGCCCCTCGGGCACAATGTCAGCAAATCTGCTCCTCGGACAATATCTCAGAACAATACCAGCCCCTCGGGCTATATCTCACACTTATCAATATTTGCAATGAGACCTTAAGAATACATTTTCTTAATGTAAGATAAACTAACATATCGTAATCTAGCATGCCATAAATTAAAAGAGTCAATCAAGTAAGCAGAAGAACTAGCATTTTTATTCATAACATTGAGTACAAACAAACCATGGTTATAATAACCTTTGCCAACAAAATTATTATTCTTGGTCAACACGTATCAGATTCAAAAGAAACATTCAGCCCCACTTTTTCTAATATTCCACATAGACCAAATTGGCTCGGATATTAGGAACATGTAACACATCATTCAATGCCAAAGTTTTGCTAGATGTGATTTTGAGAAGAACTTTGTCTTTTCCAAGAACTGGAGTAGTCCTTGAGTCACCAAGATAGACAACCTCTTCTCCCTTCTCAACTTGGCTGTAAGACACAAAGTCTTTTTTATCAGTATACATGTGCCTAGTGGCACCAGAATCTAACACCCAATCTTTCACATTGGCCACAAGGTTCACTTGGAAAACAACTACAATAATTATGTCATCCGCTTTGGCTTCAATTATATTTACTTTAGCCTTAGCGGGATTGTCATTCCTAGCCCTCTTCCGGCATTAAGTAGCATGATGGCCAGATTTGCCACAAACAAAGCAGTTGCCTTTTTTCTTGAAGGTTCGATTGTTGGTTGTGGGTTTATAACCATTTCTTTTATCGTACATGTTGTTTGATTTGTTCTGCCTCTTGTTGTCCTCCATAAGGTTGGCTCTTGTAGCAATCTCCTTTCCTTTGTCAACAACAACTTGCTTGCAGTTGGTATTTTCAATTATAATGTGCTTGACCAAGTCCTTCAGCGACAACAACTTGTTTTTATGTTTCAATTATTGGTTGTAGTCACTCCAAGATTTGGGAAGTTTTTCTATAAGCACACCAGCAACAAACTATTCTGCAGAGAGATATCTTTATATTTGAGATCTTCAATCAACTTATGATATTCGTTGATTTGTGCAGTTATGTCCTTGTCCTCCGTCATCTCCCAGTTATAGTAGTTTCCAATCACGAATTTTTGTTTGGTAGCGTCCTCAGCAGTGTACTTTATTATCATTGACTCCCAAATCTCTTTTGCCTCCTTGTATGAAACGTAGACATCGAACAATTCATTAGAAAGAGTAAAAATTATAGTATGTCTACATACTTTATTAGCTTGAAATCATTGATCTATCTGAATAGAAGATGCTTCAGTTGGCTTAGGATCAGTAAGTGTTACAACAACTCCATGCACATCCAAAATAGAATACACACGTTCCTGCTAGCGCTTAAAATTATCTCTACCAAAAACCTCAATTTTCGAAACATCAGAAAAAGGTTTAGCATAGGTAATTGGTGATGGTGCAACATATTTAGTAGCATCAACATCAATATTAGCAGTGTTATTCTCCATAATAACAATGGGAAAATATCCTTAAGATTGTTGGAAAAATATCGGATTACGGAGAATAAAATTTAGCTTGAGGCATGTCAAGGACATTGTCTTAAGAATATTTCGCCCACACCAGGATGAATAAAATTAGGCGTATCCCCCAGGATTCAACAAGCTCTTCTAGTATAAACTAGGAGCAAAAACAACAAAGATTAACAAATACAACCCATCACAATAGAAAAAAAGTTTTTAACTTTGTTCTTTTTTGTTACACCCTCCAAATAAACAAGAATATACTTATATATGAAATCCAAACTTGGACATCTGATTGTTGGCAAGAAAACGTTAGAAACTAAGGCTCTTAAAAAATTGAAAGAAACGTTCAATTGAATTCAATGGTCAGATTACTTTGTCCCAATGGAATTCAAAATTAAACTAATTTTCTGCTATAAATATATTTAAAATAATTACTATAACAAAGACTCATTAATATAATAGTAAAAAAATGAATCTAGACATAGTTTTGGAATATTTCTTTTTGAGATATCAAAAATATTTTCCGATCATAAGCCATACAACAATGTTTTTCTTCTCATGTATCCATCGCTTTTGAACTGCTTCCAATCAGGTTGCTTAAATTTTATTTTAATTTTGATTCTCTGACTGTTTTCTCTACTATCCCTTTTTGTAATTTTTCTATAATTCATTTAGTTTCCCTGGTGTACGATGGCTAAGAGATGTACTATAAGTTCCTGAGAGTTCGTTTAAAAAGGAAGGATTGAAACTAACGGCTTAGACTCTTTATTCAACTACTGCTTTTTCCACGAAAATGACTTCCCTCAGTTTATTTGATATACTACACTGTATATACTTTATTTTTTCTATTGATAATTAAATATACTTTCGTTTCTGCTAGAATTTTTGTTTGATGGAAACTTAGGGTCCACCAAACTGTATAGAGAACCCGATTCTCTATCAATTCCTACTCACGCATAATAAGAGATAAGTAAATGACACATCAAAATTTTATGTGGAAAACTCCCAACTCACGGGATTAAAAACTATGACCTACACTCGTGTAAGGCCCCGTAAAATTTTTACTTACAAACTCGAAATCTCGTAGTGTCGAGTTAAGAATATGTGTTCGGACCTATTGGATTGATCTATGCATTAAAAGTTAAGGAAAAATATTTTTCAGAAGAGCGCGTTTCTGCGGCCCATTATGCGGCCCCGCATAATAGCAATGCGGGTTGCATATTTGCTGCAGAGTGAGTCAGAATGTTGGATAATTTTGAGGACAACTATGCGGCCAATTATGAGATCGCATAATCGATATGCAGGCCGCATAGTCGTCGTATAACCTCCTTGAGATTTTTGCATAGGGCAGTTCTGCGGTGTATTATGCGACCGCAGAACAGGTATGCGGACCACATATTAGTCGCATACCCTGGCAGAGTATTCAAGTCTTGAAGGCTACTTTTGCGGTCCCTTTTGCGGGCCGCATATCAGTTATGCGGTCGCATATGCAACCGCAGATTGAGTCGGGGCTCCTATTTTCTAACTTTTAAAATCCGACCCCATTCCGTTAAAAACACCCCATTAGAACCTCTTGTGCTATTTTCCATTACATTTAGAGTGAGAGAAAAGGTTCTAGTGGGGGAAAGTGATCCTCACCAAGTATCTATTCAATTCTTGCTCAAATCCTTGAAGATTATCAAGTAAAGTTACTAGGACTTCATCCTAGAGGTAAGAACTTGTGCCCTAACCTTTGATTTCGAAATTCCTACTAAAATAAGTAATTAACAAATGAGTTCATGGGTATAAGGGTTGATTATCTTGCATGCATGTATGATAAAAAGGTATGGTGAGCTAAGAATGTAACAAATGGGGTGTAGGATGATAGATCTTTCACAAAAAGGTCTTAAAATCATAATGCACACCCAGTACTTGATAATGTGCTCAAGTGAGCTAGAATCTTGATTATCTCTCTAATTCTTGGTTCAACTTGTAATTCTCATAAAATAGATCGAAGTGGCTAAGAGTTCCGGAATTATTGTAAGAATTTAAGAAAAGCTCTATTGAGGTATGTATGGCTAATCCTCTTCTTCTTAGTGTTAAACTTTTGGTGTTTGAATAATTGGCGTAAGTTCCAAGTTGATCATACTAGATGAATTGCCTTAATGTGTTGGGTTGAAAGATTTTTGTTCCAAAATTTTGTTCTATGTGTTTACCCGGAAGTCATATTAGTTGAAAATGTGATTATGTTCTCCATGTGTTCTTTTCTTTCCTTAGGTTCGCATGCCTTATATGATAGCACCTATTGACATAGATGATGAAGTTATTTGAACGAATAAATAAAGGGAAGATTGAAATTATAAAAATGTGTCCAAGTGCCAAGAACTACTTAATAAATGGGGTTGTTTGTGCCATGTAATGGAAAATGGAAAGAAAGGTGAATTAAGGAATAATTGAAAGAGGTTATGTCCCAAGTGAGATGGCTTAGCCAATCGGGCCGAGATCAGACGCCATGATGTACACATGGTGGCATTTATGATGGATTCCTGATTATCATTGTGACTTTGGATATGTATCACTTGGGATGGCTTAGCCGGTCGGGCCGAGACCGGACTCAGTGTAAAAACGCGGTAGCATTATGGGTTGTGGCACTTGGCACTAAATATTACTAACCTAAGGAGATGAAAAAATTGAATCGGAATGATGTGGTCCTTATTTGGTATTTCCTTGTAATCCTGTGAGGTACTTATTGATTGTTTAAACTGCCTTCTATTTGTTCCCACTGTTCACTCTATTAAGATTTGTGTTTGCCTTACATACTAGTACTATTCGACAGTACTAACGTCCCTTTTTATGGGGGCGCTACATCTTTGAATGGATGTAAGTGGTTCCATTGCAGATAGTGCCGATCACAGATATCTCTCTTTCTCTCCTTACAGCCGTCTTGGTGAGCCCCCATTTCTCCCAGGGATTTTGTAGTTCTTTTGTATAAATTTTCATATTTTGAGGTATAGCCGGGGCCTTGTTGCCGGTATTGTCATAGTGGTCTTTTGTATCCTTAGAGGCTCCGTAGTCGTTTATGTGGGTCATGTATGGGTGCCGGGGTGGTCATTAGATCACGTTGTACTTTGAAACCCTTCTTCACCAGATTGTAAACTGTATGTACTTTTGAAAACTTAACTATGGCATGTTGCATTTAAGTAAAAAAATTTAACTAGCAACGTTTATGTATTTATATAACAACTCTCTCCCGTGGTAATCTAAAACAACTTCTTCGGATATTGAAGGAGTCGAGTAGGAAAGGCTGGATAGGCTTGCTTGACCGGGGTTCACTCGTTGCGCGCCGGTCGCGCTCCCCGAGGATTGGGGCGTGACAACTCGTAGGATTTCAACTTCACTAACCGAACAACTTTTAGATTACAACCTATTGTAATCTAGGAATTAAACTCTTAATCCCTCACTCACTTGTAATAACTCTATTACAAGCCTTTTTGTAATAACTCTATTACAAAGCTCACAACTCGGCTAACTCTAGCCAAGACACAAACACAAGGTTTATGGTTTTATAAATAGTTCCTACACAATGTTTCTCGCTAAGCTAAGTATGAATTACAAGTAGATCACACTAACAAAAGTACAACACAATTAAGGACATATAATAAGACAGTGCTGGAAATTGGTCCTCTGTTATATTATTCTTTATTCTTAAAGCCTGAAAGTCACTTGCAAGATGGCAACACACTTGAGAGGAAACTTGATTAATTTTTAGATGTGCAAGTGTGTGTTTTTCCTTTGCTTCATGTTAATAATATCCAAGTGATGTCACTTGGATGATGCAAGTAAATATCCGGTATAAGGCATTCCCCATAAAGTGACTGCTGCATTATTTGCACTTCTGCATGTGTGCAAAGGAACAATTACAGCGACTTTACAGATGTGAGGAGTTGACTGGTACAGTCAGCAAGGGAACTGATGTCCATCTGTTCCCTCTGTCGTTTCTTTGACTTTGGTTGTTGAAACTTGTGCCCGATTTAAGACTTATTGTTCTTGAGCACTTTGAGGAGGTGTAACAGGTTCCCGATCTGGTTCTTATCATTAAGTTTATTAGATCATCAAAACATAAAAAGGCACATAACTTATCACTTTCCCCTTTTTGATGATGACAAACTTATAATTGAAGTTTCCCCTAAGAACCAGATTACCATGCAATATTTACTGTATTCCCCCCGAACCTGTTCCCTTTCTCAATTAATTCCCCTTTTTGGCATCATAAAAAGATTAGTCACAAGTAATAAGCAAAAGAAGTCTTGCGATGTTAACTCATGCCACATGCGTGCACACAAATATGGCTAAAAATAAAGCATAAGAGTATAACATGCATCGTAAAAGGACATGATGCTCATTAATTTTAAAAAGGGAGAACAAAATAGTAGTACCATTGTTATACAACCATTCACAAATCAAAAAAAAACCTTAAAAGTACCAGCCACAAAAATAAAACAAAAAGACTGGAACCAAGCAGGACAAACAATATTTCACTGGACACTGAGAAGGGAATTGTTTTAAGGAGCACTAGAAGGGGGAGGCAGGGATGAAAAGGCAAGGGTTTTGAGGAGAATATCCATTCGAGCATTACCAGATACTTGCTCATTAATCAGCCGCTCCTTCAGGTCCTCGACCTGTTTCCTAAGATCTCCATTTTCCTTGGTAAGACGAGCCACCTCTGTGCCTTGTGCACTGCTGGAACTAAGTGCCTCTTAGGCCTGACTAAGCTGCCCTTCAAGAATGACATTCCTTGCCTTCAAACTCCTTATCTCCTCATTTGCAGCATTCTGAGCATCAATTAATTGCGAGATAGTGGAATTGATGTCAACCCCTCGTTCTTATTAATGCACGCACACTCTTCTAAGGTGGTTTTGGAGATGGTCTGCTTGCGAGTTCCCATTGTTGCTTTTCCAAAAGGGACTTTGAAGAAGTTAAACACTTTAGTGAGTAAGAACCCGTAAGGCAACCCATGATTACCATCCTTAAAATCTGCCACTTTCTTCATATGCTGTATCATTAGACTAGGCAGATTGATAGTGGTGTAGGCATCCAGTGCTTCCATTAGGAACAAGTCTACTATTGACATGATGGAATGCCTTTCTGCACATGGAAGCAAAACCTTGTTCACCATCTCGAACAACAATTGATATACTGGAAGGAGGGCCTTTTTGTGCACCCACCCCTTGCTGCACAACATCATCCTTTAGAATGCCGCTTCTGAAATTAGGAAAACAAGTCCCCTCAATGGATGAGATCTCTTCAGTAGGCAATCCCAAAATGTTCCCCAATGCAACCTCGTCCATCACAAAGTCTATTCCATTCTCCTTCAAGCAGATGTTATCATCTTCCACTATGAACACGTCTGCGTAGAAGCTACGCACTTCTTCCTCATACACCTTGGGGCTCTCATTCATGAACAAGTGTGTCCACTATTGAAACTCACAGATGTCAACCAGTTGACACATCCCTGTCATGTCAAGAATGTTAGGAGCAAAGGTTCTTCCCCATTGTACCCTCTGCTTCCTGAGGTTTTCTCTGCCTTCATCCTTGGACTTAGTCACTTTTGCCTTCTTGGAGGAACCAGGTTCCTCGGTATCACCAGCTTTCTTTTCACAGACTTTGTTACAGTTTTCCATTTCTCTATAGACTTCCCAGACAATTTTTCACCAAACTTTTCATGTTTAACACTTTCCATAGATGGCTCTCTCCTGGGCTTTAGAACCACAGGTGTCTTAGAGGACTTATGAATCAAGGAAGCTGGTTCCTCATTTACCTCTTCATTGTCAAGATCAACCACAAGTTCTGGAGGCACTGCCTCATCATTCACAAGCTTTCCCCCTTTCACCAGCCTTCTCTTTGTCTTCTCTTCTTTGTTTTTCTTTAGAATAGACTCAAGGGCTTCCTTCTTTTGCAGCCTAGTGGTAGGTCTTTTAAGAGTGGTCTTTTTGGGAGTTGCCCTTCTACTCCTAGCCACAATGAAGCTTGCTACAGACACATTGTCATAGTCTTCTTCACTATCTTCAGTTTCCTCTTCAGATAGAGATCTCATCTCAGGAAAGACCATGGTTGACGGTTCATCATCGAAGTGAGGACAAGGGGCAGGATCAATACTGACCTGGGGCTCTCTTGAGGAGCATATGGTTTCATCCCAAGTAGGAGAAGAGTGCTCTTCTCGGGCAGAGGGATCAGGTCCCTCTGTTGGTTCCCCAGTAGTACTGACAGGTGCCAAATGTTCAAAGGGCACTAGTTCCCTACCCTCATCTTTGTGACTGTCACCTTTCCCGTGAAACCCAATGGTCTCATTAACACCCTCAAAACTACCAACCAAACCTCCCCTGCAGCAATTAGCAATATATTCTCAATTTCTTCTTGTTCATTTTCCCCCAAAGTAGAGTCAGCGGTTACAGAAGGAACATTACCTGTGGGATTGGAAACATTCAGATCAAAGCTTGGAACAGACACTGAGAGCCTTCACTAGTACGAACCACATTTTATTGGGCTTCAAAACTCTCCCCAACCTTATGACTAGAAACTTCCTGACCCTCGTCTCCGTCTACTGTGTCGCTTGTTGCAATTTTTTCTAGCGAGGCGGAAGGAGATGTCGCAGTAACAAATCTTTTGGGGTTTTGAGTCTTACGACTGTTGTGAGAACCATAACTCGATTGGGTTGGAGAGGAAGGATTTGGTTGTTGGTCTAGTGTGGGGTTTTGACTGGTTGACAGAGGAGGCTCAGATTCTCGTTCTTGTGCTTTGTGAGACAAAGACATAATGGGGACTACACTAGAGACATTTGATTTTTCTGGATTTTGAGACATAGTGGAGACTTGTAGTGAGGACACTAGAAGAAGAGTGATTGCTTTGAGAGAAAAAGGGATTTTTTGGCTTTGATGTGGATAGTGAGGAAAGAGACAGCAGTTGGGGTTATTTAGGGTAAGTGAGAGATAGGTTACAAATGGGTACGAATTTTCCCAGTAGACGAGTCATTTAGTAACAGATGTGACGTTTGAGTTCTAAAGAGATGAGAGAGAGAGATTGAAATTTTTAATGATGTGGCACTTTCTTAGCTGTTTAAAAATGTGCATGAGAATACAAAGGAACTACTAACCTGTGTCAAGGGAACCAAGTTCCCTGACTTAGTTTTCTAAATGTGAGCCTCATCCTTTTGCCAAAATGCAATGTCATTAGTTGCTTGCTTGCTTTGTAATTTCCATGTGTGTCTACCTATAACAGTATAGAGATGAGTTAGAACTTGCCAGAAAACACTTTTTAGCCATTTTTTACCTATTCATTCTTTTATAGCCAATCATTGAGGGACCTGGTGCTCAATTTAATTTTATCAACCCCAATGCGAATCGATTCTTTTCAAAGTGCTCTCTGCTCAGCGCTTTGGTGAAGATATTTGCTGCTTGGTCTTCTGTTTTATAGAATTTCATGCAAATAAGATCCTTTCAACATTGTCTCTGAGAAAATGATGTCGCACATCAATGTGTTTTGTTCTCTTATGCTGAACCGGGTTCTTTGCCATGTTGAGGGCATTGGTATTATCGCATAGTAATGGCATGCAATCACAGAAAACAAAAAAGTCCTCCAGTTGCTGATTGATCCACAATAGTTGAGCACAGTAAGACGTAGCTGCTACATACTCAGCTTTTGCAGTTGAAAGAGCCACAAAGTTTTGTTTCTTTGTATCCATGAAATCAAACATGATCCCAGAAAATGTGCCATGCCGGATGTGCTCTTTATATCCCCCAGATAATCAGCATCAGCATACCCAATTAAGTCGAAATTGTCCCTTGAAGGATAGTAGAGAACCCTGTCAAGTGTTCCTTTAAGATACCTTAGAATTCTCTTGGCAGCATTAACATGAGATTCCTCTGGACTGGATTGAAATCTAGCGCATAATCCCGCATTGATTACAATATCAGGTCTACTGGCTGTGAGATACAAGAGTGAACCAATGATACCTCTGTACATGGTTTCTTTTACAGGACAACCAGGTGTCACACCCCGAGCTTGGGGGCGAGACCGGCACCCAGTGCCTCACTTATCCTTGCATACCACTTTCGACTAAGAGACTCTGAACATGTAATACCATACTTTGGCCATGGGCCACATTGCAAGATAATGTGCGATGCAAAATATAAGGCTGAATAGGAGACTAACGATGACTAAACGTCAACATAAAGTGGGGCCGGCAAGGCCATCGTAATTACTACAACTGACAAACCAACAAAATATATGTACAGGGCCTACAAGCCCAACATACTGTACTAACTGACAGGATATATCTACAAGCCTCTACTAATAGATGTACTATGATCGGAACATGGACCCGACCTACCCATAACCTATCTACATATATACACAAGATACACACCACAATGCTAGACCCGACAACTCCGAAAGAAGGGGAGCTTACCGATAAAGTTGAACTCGAGCAACTCCTACTGAGGAGGTCTACCCATTTGTCTGTCTGAACCTGCATGCATGAAATGTAGCGCCCCCAGAAAGGGACGTTAGTACGAAATAATGTACAGAGTATGTAAGGCAATATACTGAAGCTGAAACTTAACTGATAATGTACAAAGTATATATCAAGAACATTTGAAGATATGCTCATCTGCTGATACTGACTCAACTCTCTCAATATAGTGAGTAAAATAGTTGTCTGGCCCTATAAGGCTCGGTATACATATATATCTGCTCTGCCGTAGTAGGCTCGCTCATAAGTGCTCGGCCCTACTAGGCTCTGTATCTTGACCAACTGGGCTTGCTCATAAGCGCTCAACCATAGTAGGCTCGGTATATAACCTACCATCTGATCAGAGGTTGCCCAATAGGGGCCTGCCCATCGATTATAGCTCGATGGTAATGAAAATACTTTTAATGCTGTATATATGTAAATTCTCTGATCTCTTGACTGGAAGAAGAAAATACTCAATTGAATATGAAGTCCCAATAAGGAGAATAGTGTAACTTACAAAACTAAGAAAATATACGTAATTTGCGAGACTAGCCAAATATACGTAAATTCCGGGATATGAATTTTTCTTTATGGATCATAAACAAAATCGTGTAATGACAAGATCATGCAAAATGAAAGAAGAGCTTAACCTTAACATACACGTTCCCCGAATTATTTGAATGAACCTGCTTCTGCAAAATTTGGACGAAATTCACACTTGGACAAATTTGAAATTTCGGACGAATTAATCTGCTTTTAACATTTTTTTTAATGAAATGTTGCTAAGGATTGAATTGAACAATATGTTCCTACTCTCTCACGTTTGTAGGTTGAAGTCAGAATGTCAAAAGTTTGTTCTCTTGGTTTTGGTTCAAGACAGAACGTAAGAGTTGTTCTTGATCTTCAAATGAATTGTATTACTTTTTGATTGATAAAGCTAAAAAAGTCTTGATAAGATTTTGTTTAGAGTCTTGACACATGTTAAAGGTGATTGATGAATCACCTTAATAGGGAGGGGGGGCTGCTGCCACATATCTCCTTGGGGGAGGTGATTTTATTAATTTATCCACTTATTCATTAACCGGGTAATGTTTCGTTACCCGGTAATTAATCTATTACCCGCATAATTTACTTCATATATACTTTATATATTACACTACCGTGGTTATATGGTACCTTGCATGGTAGTAGTTTATAATTATCGGGTATTATTACTTGATCCGTATTTTATCCAAATTATCCATTTTCAACGAAACTCGTTTTCTTTAATTCGTGTACCCCTTTATCTTTCATAATACTTATTTAACGCTTGTTATAAATAGTGTAAGTACGTTAACGTCAAGATTATCTCATCCTCACGTCTACGTCGGTTAACTGAAAGTGAAATTATAACGTACGAAAACGCGAGATGTAACATCCTTCCCCCCTTAGAAACATTCGTCCTCAAATGTTCAACTCCCCATGATCCATATAACTTTGGCAGGGTCGCCTTTATAGCAACACTACTACCACTCTCCCTGTAGAAGCTTAATAATCTAACGCCACACCGGACCACAACTATCAATAACGACAATGGACTTACATGACCAATGACAATAATCAATACAAGAATTTATACACGTACCTTATAATTTTGACGTCTCAATCGGACCCTTCTCTGGAGGAGGAAATAAGTAGGGATATCTAGACTTCATGTTTTCCTCGGTCTCCCAAGTCATCTCTCCCACATTGTTGTTTCTCTAAAGTACTTTCACAGAGGCTACCTCCTTATTCCGCAGCTTGCGGATTTGTCGGTCTAGGATGGCAATCGGAACTTCCTCGTATGATAAGTTCTCTGTAATTTGTACGTCATTCGTGGGCACTATTCGGGTAGGATCGCCAATGCACTTTTGATATATCTTAAATACTTTTGCCTTATATTTTGATGATCTAACAAACTTACTGTTAAGAACCAGATAGGGAAGCTGACCTACTTTGGATTGCTGCAAACTTTAACGGACTCCAACAAAAGATGAACTGCTACAGATTCAGGAGCTAGGAACCAAACAAGGACCTGATGTTCTTGTGGTTCCTATATAGCAGTACAGAATTATTTGGACATAGCTGGAACTGAAGTGACTGATGGTACTGTTTCTGCCGCACTGCAATACACTGTCAACCCACTCATTCTCTAACCAAACAAAGCACTCACATCACTTCAAGTGATGTGATCAAGATGTACCCAATGAGCTTTATACAAAGACATCACTAGAAGGTTTCTGTTACTCATTCAAGCCTCTTGCAAAATAGAAAAATCATCCTCTCAAGCTTGAAGAACAAGGTTGAACGCCACTATGGACCAGTTCCTAAAAGATTGACTGTTGCTGTCCTGGTTGAGTTGTAACCTTGTTATTGTACTTACTATAACCTGGTTGAGTTTTCTAAATTGCTTACTTAGAAACATACTGATTAGGAATCCTCTTGTAAATCCGTAAACTCGTTGAGTTTAGGTTGTGACTAGATTTAGTCATAAGAAAAAGTCTTTATAATCGTGGAGTTACAAAGTGGCTTGTGGTGATTGCATCACAAGTTAGAAAAAAGCCTTTGTAACTAGGATAGTCACAAAGTGGCTTGTGGTAAAGGTACCACAAGTTAGTTGAGTAAATCCTTTGCAATAGGAAGTATTGTAAAGTGGCTTGTAATAGGTAAGATTATAAGTTAGTGATGTTAAAAGCCTACAGGTTTAGGTCGTGGTTTTTTGATCCCCTTGTGCGGGATTTTTCCATGTAAAAATCCTCTGCCTCATTTACTTACTGCTTTACCAAGTGCTCTCAGCAGAAACTTGTAGAGGACTAAGTACTCTACGATTTAGTGGACCCATACAAACTAATAATTAGTATCAGAGCAGGTTCCTCATATCAGGCTAACATCTAGGAAGGATCCTCATGACAGCTCCACTAAATTTTGAAGAAGGTCAATCAATATATCACCCACCTAAGTTTGATGGAAAATGCTATTGGTGGTGGAAAGCTAGAATGCATGATTTCATCATGGCTGAGGACTGTGAGCTTTGGGATGTCATCTGCGATGGTCCGTTTGTTCCCATCAAGGTACTAAATGAATTTCCATTTTCAATAAAAAAGACCAGCAGAGAATACACTGAAGTAGAAAAGAAAGCGGTGGAGAAGAATTTTCGGGCCAAGAAAATTCTAATATATGGTTTGGGACCTAAAGAGTATGACAGAGTATCTATATGCGTCACTGCCAAGGAAATATGGGAGGCTTTGGAAATAGCTTATGAGGGAACTACACAAGTAAAGAAAAATAAATCTAATACTGATGATAGTTCTACGATGGCAGTTGAAGGCGAGGTGATTGGATATGACTCAATGCTTGCTTTGATGGCTCAATAAGACAATGATGAAGACAATGGCAACGAAGAGGTAACCTTCAAGGATGTTCAGAAAAATCTGAAATCCTATTCACCAAAAAAACTCATGTGTTTAACTGATGTTTTAATCACTGCCTTTTGTAGTCTTGCGGAGGATAGGGATTCCTTGTTCTTAGAACTAGAAGAATTTGAACATACTAGAAAAGACTTAGTGGCTGCAATTACTGATCAAAAGAAAACCATTGAAATTCTTAGAAAAGAAAAGAGTGATCTCTTGGCAGAAACTGCTGACCAAAGGGAACTAATAGTAAAGCCCTTGACTAAGTCAAAACCTGAAAGCTCTGAAAGAGGAAAGGAGATAGTTAGTGAGGAATATTTTAGGCTTGAAGATGAGGTGAAGGCCTTGAGATGTAGGATGAGTGCTGAAATTGAGAAAAACGATCTCCTCTAAGCCAATCTAGAAAAAGTAATGAATTATCTTGAAAAGTCTCTAAAGTGGACCTGGTCCGTAGAGGCTACCACTGCCTTGTTCATTAATGACAATGAAAAAGGGCGGGGAGTAGGGTTTCCAAGGAAGAAAATCCTTACAACCCTCACAGTAAGAGCGCCACTACATCTGATAACTGGCCTCGCACCCAGTGTGTGAACACTGGGCACTTCAAGGAAGGTGTCCAGGCCAAGAATCAATCAGTACCAAAAGATAAAGTAGGTGCTGAAACTGTGACCACAAAAGAGGGACCAGGTTCCACTCACAGAAAACCCACATTACCTGCATGGACTAAGAGAGCTCTTATTCATCCTTTTGGTTACTACAAAGGACCCAAACTTGTTTGGGTTCCTAAAACTAACTCCTAATTTCTTGTGCAGGGTACAATGAAGGAAAATGGTCAACAATGGTTCATGGATAGTGGATGGTCGAAACACATGACTGGGAACACCACAAACTTTCTTTCACTAAAAGCCCTACAAGGAGGGAGTGCATCCTTTGGCAATGGCAAAAAGAGGTACATTCTTAGAGTTGGAAGAGTTGGGAAGTCACTCACTCACTCTATTGAAAATGTGTACTATGTCAATGGACTTAAGTATAGTCTCTTGAGTGTCTCTCAAATTTGCGATAAAGGAAACAAGGTGGAGTTCTTGTCCAAAATATGTACGATAACCTTGTTACTGGTGAAATAGTTCTGGTGGCCAAATGATACAAGAACATCTATGTTGCTGATTTTGAATCCTTACAGTGTGGTGATCTGAGTTGTGTGAAGGCGGTTGATGATGATGCTGAACTATGGCACAGAAGACTGGGCCATGCAAGCTTTTCCCTTCTGAACAAATTAATTCAGAAGGACTGGTCCATGGTCTGCCTATGTCACAATTCAAAACTCAAAAAGTCTATGATGCATGTGCCAGAGGAAAACATGTAAAGTCCTCCTTTAAGTCAAAAAGAGATGTGAGCACCTCAAAGCCACTTGAGCTCCTGCATATGGATATGTGTGGACCTTTGAGGGTGAAAAGCAGAGGAGGAAAGAGATACATTTTCGTGATCGTGGATGACTATTCCAGATTCACATGGACTCTATTTCTCAGAACAAAATATGAAACAATTGAAGTATTTGTGGCCTTTGTGAAGAAAATCCAGGTGAAGATGGAGTCTAGAGTTGTATGCATTAGATCAGATCATGGGGCAGAGTTTGACAATGTCAAATTTGATGATTTCTGCAATGAAAATGGCATCACTCACAACTTCTCAGCTTCCAGAACTCCACAGCAAAATGGAGTAGTAGAAAAAAAGAACAGAACTCTGGAAGAAATGGCAAGAACAATGCTGATTGACAGTGGACTTGCAAAGAACTTTTGGGCTGAAGCTGTCAACACTGCCTATTACTTAGTGAACAGGTGCATGATCAGATCAATTTTGAACAAGACCCCGTAAGAGTTGTTGAATGGAAGAAAACCCAAGCTGACTTACCTAAGAACATTTGGATGCAAATGCTATGTTCCCAACAATGGAAAAGATCAGCTTGGTAAGTTCGATGCCAAAAGTGACGAAGGGTTATTTCTTAGCTACTCTTCTCAAAGAAAGGCTTACAAGATATATAACAAGCGGACTCAATGTGTTGAAGAAAGCGTCCATGTTATTTTCGATGAATATCATCCATCATTTGAGAAGAATGCTGAGGAAGATCAAGATGGAGAACCCTTACTTGTTCATAGTGAAGTCATTAACATGACAAATGGAAAAGCAGATATGATGAGTCAAGTGAAGGAGGCAAATGAAGACAATACTGCCTCATCATCAACAGAACTGAGCACTTCAATAACAACCACTGAAGCTGAAGAAAGAGTGGTTGATGCAGTTCGGGGAACTCCACTAGCCTCTGAGAGAAGGATAGAGGAGAATCAGACAAACATACCTTCTTCCTCTCAGAATGAACCCCTGACATCTAACTGGAGGCATCAAAGTTCTCACCCTATAGACAACATAATCACTCCTCTAGATTCCAGAGTTCAGACTAGGTCAAGAGCTAGAAATTCACTTGCCTTCTCAGCCTTTCTCTCCCAGATAGAACCCAAGAACATCAAGGAAGCCTTAAAAGATGCAGATTGGATTACAGCAATGCAAGACAAGCTGCATCAGTTTGAGAGAAATATTGTTTGGCACCTGGTACCCAGACCCCCAGATAGAACCATTATAGGAACCAGGTGGGTATTCAGAAACAAGCTCGATGAGCATGGAATTACCACAAGGAACAAGTCTAGGCTAGTGGTTCAAGGTTACAATCAGGAGGAAGGGATTGACTATGATGAAACATTTGCTCCAGTGGCTCGCATGAAAGCCATCAGAATTCTGATCGCCTTTGCTTCTCATATGGAATTCACTTTGTTCCAAATGGATGTCAAAAGTGCATTTTTGAATGGACTACTTAAGGAAGAAGTCTATGTGAAGCAACCCCCTGGGTTTGAATGTCATGAGCACCCTGAATATGTGTTCAAATTGGACAAAGCCCTGTATGGACTAAAGCAGGCTCCTCGAGCGTGGTATGAAAGATTGTCAAAATTTCTCTTAGAAAATGGCTTTAAGAGAGGAAAAATTAACAACACCCTTTTCTTAAAGAAACGAGGAAGGAACCTGCTCATTGTTCAGGTCTATGTTGATGATAACATTTTTGGAGCAACAACTGACTCTCTGTGTGAAGAATTCAGAAAACTTATGGGAAGTGAATTTGAAATGAGCATGATGGGGGAATTAAATTTCTTCTTGGGTCTTCAAGTAAAACAGTCCCCAAAGGGTACTTCCATCTGTCAGCAAAAATACATCAGGGAACTCTTGAAGAGGTTTGACATGAAAGCATCAAAAGTGATAGACATTCCCATTGCAACTGCCACTTGATTAGACATGGATGAAACCGGATCTCCTATGAATCAAACAATGTATAGTGGCATCATTGGGTCTCTTCTCTATCTCACTACCAGTCGACCTAATATTATCTTCGGCATGGGGTTGTGTGCAAGGTTTCAATCAAATCCCAAGGAATCTCACTTGAAGGCTGCCAAAAGAATACTAAGATATCTCAAAGGCACGCAGGACCTGGTGCTATACTATCCATCAGGTGACAATTTTAATCTGATTAGGTATGCTAATGCAGACTATGCAGGTTATCTTGTAGACAGAAAAAACACTTCTGGGATGGCTCACTTCTTAGGATCATGTCTCATCTCTTGGCGTACAAGGAAGCAAAATTCAATGGCTCTTTCAACAGCTAAAACTGTATATGTAGCTGCAGTATCCTGCTGTGCTCAGCTTCTGTGGATCAAGCAGCAACTGGAGGATTTTGGAGTTCTCACTGAGAGTGTGCCCCTCCTATGTGACAACACCAGTGCACTCAACATGGCAAAGAATCCAGTTCAACATAAAAAGACCAAACACATTGATGTGAGGCATCATTTTCTACGAGATAATGTGGAGAAAGGGTTGATATGCATGAAGTTCTACAGCACAGAAGATCAAATTGCAGACATTTTTACCAAGGCACTAAGTAGGGAACAATTTGAAAGAAACAGAGTAAAGCTGGGACTGTTGAGGCCAAATTAAGAACCTGATTCCTTTTTCAGTTGGCTCATGTTATTAAGAAATAATTGGTTAAATACCGTTGCAGGTAAACACGCATGATGAGCATAGAAGCAGTAGATGCAGTACATGACTGATAAAAGAGGATTAATTCTTTTCAAAAAAAAGGGGCTTGAAGAAAATGTTTTTCAAAAACCAGGTTCTTGTACTAAAGGTTAGTAGTTCTGTGCATCCTTTAATACATGTATTAAAAAGGCACAAAATACAACTGCCATGTCATCAACTTTTCAAATCCGGCTATCACGTCTCTTCAATTCAAAATGTTCTATCTCCCTCTGAAACGTCACAATTCTCCATGCCCAACCGCCGTTTCAGAACCGGTGCCTATTCTTCTCCCTTCATAATTATCCTCTCTGTTTAAAAACCCCTATCTTCTTCTTCTTAACCATAAGCCCTATTCTAGATTCACCAAAAGGAAAGGATCATCACACCATCTCTTCCAGTGGCTGAGAAAACTTCTGATCTCTTCGCCTCAACTGTAACCACCTCTGACCCATCTATGGAACCTCTCGCCTTTACTGAGTCCATGTCACCCTCTGCCACTCCTACTGCTACAATCACACCTTCACTAGTTTCCCAACCTCTTCCCAACTCATAAACCCCTAAAACTACTATTCCGTACTCTCCATCGTTTGCTGCTCACACCAGTCAAACCCTAAGTGGAAAACAAGGTCAAAATACTGAGTTCACAAAAGGCTCCGCCATCATGGCCGTCGACTCCATGGTTGTGGAAGCACCTGTTAAAGAAGAAAAGACTGTGTTTGTTATATCCGCTGATGGAATATTACATGAGGTTATTTCCCAGAAATAAGAGTCTCAAAGCGTGTGGGTATAAGGGGCCATTATGGATGTTGAAGGGGATGCAATAGTATACACTACTGGGGTATCACATGAGGAACTTGATCCCTCTCCGGAGAACCCAGGTCAGGACTCTCATCCCTAGGATAGTGCTATACCTACATTCGATGCTGCGCCCCTGGAAATTCAAGCACCAAAAATGCGACCTAGTGATGAAGAAGACCTAGAAAACGTGGCCCTAGATGCATTCATAAGTAAGCGCAGGGTTGTCACCACCCCTGAGTCTGAAATTAAACGGCCTACTACCAGGCTTCAAGTCAAAGTGGCCTACGATTCTGCACTCCAAAAGAGCAAGAAAAGTACTAAGAAGAAAGTTGGTAAAGAATGGTGTACCTACAAGTGATGAAGCTATCCCTGTAGTTGTGGTGGAGGAAGGAACTCCTGAGAAACCTGGTTCCCTTGTAAGGCGATCCTCGAAAAGGGCTGAGTCTGTTTCTATGGAGGACAGTTCTACTTCTAAGTCCAAGATGAAGGAGGTAGTGAGTGATGAAGATATTCTTGTCAAGTCCAAGGGGAAAGGCAAAGTCAGTGGAGAATAGCATAGGAAACGCAAGCTTGAAACAATTGAAGAACCTAGTTCTGGAAAGAAAGCAAGAAGTGACATCTGCCTTGGCTCTGAGCGTCTAAGGCATCGAAAGGTTCTGTTGGGTCATACGTTTGACCCAACAATCTCGGAGATGGCCGGAATGCGTCAGATTCTAGAAATGGTGGAGTTTCAGCAAAGGACGCATCTATTCTACATTGATGCTCCCAAAGTGTATGAGGAGGAGGTACAGAGTTTCTTCGCCAGTCTCTTTCCAGTTGATGCTGACCAAGTCTATGCTTTAGTCAATGGGTTGGATATTGTCTTTGACGTGAAATTGCTTGGAGAAATTTTGCAAGTTCCTACAGTTGTGGTATATAGTGCACGAGATGTTTGTTAGTACAACTTCTGAAGTGCGGTGGTGAAAGATAATTCTAATCAGAAAGGGGACCAGGTCCACAAGAAAGCATTACTTCCTATCTACCAGTTGTTGTTTGAGCTGGTTAACAAAGTCCTATTGCCTCGAACAGAAAGGCGATCTGTAACTTCAAAATCTTATCTATTCTTAATGGAGCAATTGGACGGTTTTAACCCTATGACTCTGCCTGCCATAATGATTGAGCACATGTAGAAGGTGGCTGATTTCAAGCATGGCAATCACGGACTTCCCTATGGATAAGTGCTCACGCAAGTGTTCAAATACTTTGAGGTTCCACTGGGAACAGGTAAAATAGGGACCCATAAGCAGACATTCTCATAGACAACCTTGGAAGAGTGCGAGTGTATTGGGAAGTATGGGGGTGTAGGAAGCACTTCAACTGTGTCTCAGCTCATCAATGCCCAGAACAGTGCAGCTGAGGAAATACGTCGATTTAAGGCCAGAAATGCTATCCTGGAAAGCCAGCAAGCCTGAGCAGTTCCCATGTCGAATGATGAGGTGATCCGTCTGACCCAAGAAAATGCTGGCCTTAGGGCGCAAGTTGAGAAACTGAAGCCTGAACTGCTCACCGAGCAAGAGTCGGGAAACGCCCGAATAAACCTTATTCTCCAGACACTTGCTGCATGCTTCCAAGCCTTTTCCTCCTAGTGCCCCCTAAGATTCCCTTTAGTGAGACCAGTTTTCTGGATATGTTCTTTTTTCTTGTTAATGGTTGATGGAGGTTTTTGTTATTTTTTTGTGGTTGGGATGTACTACTACTACTGCTTCTGTTGTCAAGTCCAATGCTGCCTCTTTCTTTTTCAAAGGAAGAGGCACATTCAAAAATTATTAATATGAATCCTCTTTTATTTTGTCTAGTACTTTCTCTTTGTGTTCTATTTTTTCTCATGACTGTGTGCACATATGTGGCATGAGTTAGCTTAGCTGGACTTCTTTGTGCTGTTGTTCTTTTTGATGATGCCAAAAGGGGGAAAAAAGAAAGACTAATATACTCTGGGGGAACCACATTGGGGAACTGGTTCTTATGAAATGCTCTATTACTCTGACCATGAAAGATTAAGGCATTGTCTCAGGGGGAACTCTTTGACTGCCTTAATTCTGAACCTATAATTGTTTAAGTTTGTTATCATCAAAAAAGGAGAAATTGATAGATCTTAAATACTCTTGCCTTATGTTTTGATGATCTAACAAACTTACTGTTAAGAACCAGATAGGAAACCTGACCTACTTTGGATTGCCGCAAACTTTAACGGACTCCAGCAAAAGATGAACTGCTACAGATTCAGGAGCAAGGAACCAAACAAGGACCTGATGCTCTTGTGTTCCTATATAGCAGTACAGAGTCATTTGGACACAGCTGGAACTGAAGTGACTGACGGTACTGTTTCTGCCGCACTGCAATACACTATCAGCCCACTCATTCTCTAACCAAACAAAGCACTCACATCACTTGATCAAGATGTACCCAATGAGCTTTATACAAAGACATCACTGGAAGGTTTCTGTTTCTCATTCAAGCCTCTTGCAAAAATAGAAAAATCATCCTCTCAAGCTTGAAGAACAAGGTTGAACGCCACTATGGACCAGTTCCTAAAAGATTGACTGTTGTTGTCCTAGTTGAGTTGTCACCTTGTTATTGTACTTACTATATCTCCTAAATCTCTTACTTAGAAGCATACTGATTAGGAATCCTCTTGTAAATTCGTAAACTCGTTGAGTTTAGGTTGTGACTGGATTTAGTCATAAGGAAGAGTCTTTGTAATCGTAGAGTTACAAAGTGGCTTGTGATGATTGCATCACAAGTTAGAAAAAGCCTTTATAACTAGGATAGTCACAAAGTGGCTTGTGGTAAAGGTACCACAAGTTAGTTGAGTAAATCCTTTGCAATAGGAAGTATTGTAAAGTGGCTTGTAATAGGTAAGATTACAAGTTAATGAAGTTAAAAGCCTACAGGTGTAAGTCGTGGTTTTTTGATCCCCTTGTGCGGGATTTTTCCACGTAAAAATCCTCTGCCTCATTTACTTACTGCTTTACCAAGTGCTCTCAGCAAAAACTTGTAGAGGACCAGGTACTCTACGATTTGGTGGACCCATACAAACTAACAACTTTTGTAACATAGATACGTGAAATACCGGATGGACAAACACCAATTCTGAGGGCAATTCTAACTCATAAGCTACTTGGCCCACTCTCCGAATGATCCTATAAGGTCCAATATACCATGGGCTAAGTTCCCAGTCACCAACCCTGAACTCTAAATCTCGTCGCTGCACGTCAGAATATGACTTCTGACAACTTTGAGCTATCAACAGTCGCTCCCGCATAAGCTTTACTTTTTCTATGGCCTGCTGAACCAGGTCTGGTCCATATAACCTAGATTCTCCAACATCAAACCACCCTATAGGATCTGCACTTGCGCCCGTACAAAGCATCGTACAGAGCCATCTGGATACTGGAGTGGTAACTGTTATTATATGCAAACTCGATAAGAGGTATATGTTCATCCCAACTTCTTTTAAAATCCAGCACACATGCTCGCAACATATCCTCGAGCGTCTGAATCGTGCGCTCGGCTTGTCCATCCGTTTGTGGATGAAAAACTGTGTTGAGATTTACCTGAGTTCCTATACCTTTCTGAAATGACCTCCAAAAATGTGTTGTAAACTGGGTCCCACGGTTAGTTATAATAGATACGGGTACTCTGTTAGTCGCACTATCTCCTTAATATATAATTTTGCATAATCCTCTGTTGTATATGTAGATCTGATCGGTAGTAAATGAGCTGATTTCATGAGCCTGTCGACTACCACCCACATGGAATCAAACTTACGATGGGAACGAGGTAAACTCGTGATAAAGTCCATGTTTATCGCCTCCCATTTCCATGTCGGGATCTCTATAGTCTGCATTAGCCCTCCGGGCTTCTAGTGCTCTATTTTCATCTGCTGGCAACTAGGGCATTGAGTGACATACTCAGCAATGTTCTTCTTCATATCGTTCCACCAATACACATCCTTAATGTCATGATACATCTTTGTTGACCCAGGGTGAATGAAATACCATGAATAATATGCATCTGACATAATCCTGTCTCGTAGCCTTGCTACATCTGGAACACACAAATGACCCTGTATCTGAGAACCCCATCTCTTTTGAGTTCTAACAATGGCTTCTTCTGTTGTGGAACCCTCTCTCTCAACTTGACTAACTTTGGATCCTCGTATTGCCTCTCCTTTACTTCAGCTATGAGAGATGATTTTGTAGTATTTTGAGTACAACTCCTCCATTGCCAGAGTCTACTAACCGAACCCCCAAACAAGCCAATTGATGAATCTCTCTTGTTAGTTGTCTTTTCTTGGCCTCTACATGTGCTAAGCTACCCATAGATCGACGACTTAAGGCATCTGCTACAATATTAGCTTTCCATGGATGGTAGAGAATGTTAACATCGTAGTCTTTTAATAACTCAAGCCACCGCCTCTGTCGCAAATTCAACTCTTTTTGCTTGAAGATATATTGCAGGCTCTTACGATCTGTGAATATATCAACATGCACACCATATAAATAATGTCGCCATATCTTAAATGCATGGACAACCGGAACTAACTCGAGGTCGTGGGTCGGATAATTCCGCTCATGCTTCCTTAACTGCCTTGAAGCATATGCAATTACTTTCCCATGTTGCATCAGAACACATCCTAACCCGATACCTGAGGCATCACAATACATGGCATAACCATCTGGACCTTCTGGAAGTCCCATAACTAGCGCTGAGGTCAACCTGTTCTTAAGCTCTTGGAAACTTTGCTCACAGGCCTCTGTCCACTGAAACTTAGTTGCTTTCTGCGTCAGCTTTGTTAGTGGTGCTGAAAGAGAAGAAAAACCGATACGAACCTTCAGATTAATCTTGCTAAGCCTAGAAAGCTATGAATCTCTGTCGGAGTGGTAGGTCTAGGCCAGGATTTCACAGCATCAATCTTCTAAGTGTCTACCTTTATACATTCGTCGGATACAATATGCCCCAAGAATGCTACGGATTTTAACCAAAACTCACACTTAGAAAACTTAGCATATAATTTATTATCGCAGAGGGTTTGAAGTACTGCTCGCAGGTGATCCACATGCTCATCCTCTAAACGTGAATAAACCAGAATATCATCAATAAAGACTATCACGAACAGATCCAAATATGGCCGGAATAGGCTATTCATCAAGTCCATAAATATGGCAGGTGCATTCGTCAACCCGAAGGACATAACAAGGAATTCAAAGTGGCCATATCGGGTCCTAAAGGCTGTCTTGGGAATATCTTTCTCCCGAACTCTGACCTGGTGGTACCCGACCTCAAATCTATCTTTGAAAAGCATCTATCTCCCTGAAACTGATCAAACAAGTCGTCTATCCTTGGAAGAGGATACTTATTCTTAATAGTTACCC
The DNA here is from genome assembly GCF_000393655.2 of Nicotiana sylvestris. Taxonomy (NCBI): domain Eukaryota; kingdom Viridiplantae; phylum Streptophyta; class Magnoliopsida; order Solanales; family Solanaceae; genus Nicotiana; species Nicotiana sylvestris. Next base: position 137,756,245 of record NC_091062.1, read on the forward strand.
TGTTCAATTGCCTATAATTGATACACATCCTTAGCGAGCCATCTTTCTTCCGTACAAACAGTACCGGTGCACCCCAAGGTGAAGTACTGGGCCTGATGAAACCTTTCTCCAGCAAATCTTTTAACTGCTCCTTCAACTCCTTCAATTCGGCAGATGCCATTCTATACGGAGGGATGGATATTGGTTGTGTTCCTGGAAGCAAATCGATGCCAAAATCAATCTCTCGCTCTGGAGGAATACCTGGAAGTTCATCTGGAAATACATCAACGTACTACTCAGCATCTGCATCTTTAACTTGCACAATATGATAAATGCACCCTTTTGCGATCATTTTCCTCGCCTTCAGATAGGAAATAAACCTGCCTCTAGATGTCGCTGTATTACCTACCCATTCAAGGACTGGCTCACCCAGAAAATGAAATCTAGCTGTCTTTGCTCAACAATAACTGTGGCATAACAAGCTACCAACCAGTCCATGCCCATGAGAGCATCAAAATCCAACATCTCTAGTTCAATTAGGTCGGCTGAGGTCTGACGACCACAAACTGATACCGTATAACCTCGTTAAATATTTCTAGCGATAATCGATTCTCCGACCGGTGTAGATACCACAAAAGGATCACTTAGTATTTCAGGCACTATACCAAATTTCTGCACGACAAATGGGGTAATACATGATAAGGTAGATCCTGGGTCTATCAAGGCATAAACATCGTGAGAATAAATGGTCAACATACCTGTCACAACGTCTGGTGAGGACTCTTGGTACTGTCGAGCTGCTAGCGTATAGATACAATTCTGGTTACCACCTGAACTGGACCCTCTACCTCTGCCTCGACCTCTGCCAGCCGAAGACTGAGACTCACGCCCTAAAGGATGCACGAACATAACTGATCCTGTTGCTGAATTCGCTGGTTGCGCCATACCCCCAGAATCTCTATTTGGGCAATCTCGCGTCATATGCCCTGGACGTCCACATGTATAACAAGCATCGGAACCGGCTCAGCATTGGCTTAAGTGTCCTCGACCGCAGATGACACATTATGACGGAAATGGCCCTGTCTATCTCGAACCTCGTTGTTGCTGCAAGCTTGACGCCTGAGAGCCCTCACCTGGTCCTGACTGAGTATATTGGTCATACTTGTAACCCTGTAGTTGAGGTGGCAGAGGTCTAGGTGGCCATTCGAAGTACTGGGACCTGTAGCTACCCTAAGACTGCTCCTAAGACCTGGCAAATCTCGTGCTCTTACGCTGCCCTAACTGAGTCTTCTCCGTACTCTACTGTCGACATCTACCCCTCTCTATATTCTGGGAAAATGCCTGAATCTATGAGATATCCATACTATCCTGTAATGCAGTGGTGGCACACGCCTCGGTCAACTCTGGGGCCAACCTTGCTATAAACCTATGGATTCTATCCCGCATAGTAGCAACTATGGATGGTGCATATCTGGTCAATGAGTCAAAACGGAGACTATATTCTCGAACACTCATATTGCCCTGCTTGAGGGCTAGAAACTAATTGAGTCGGGCCTGTCGGATCTCTCGTGGTAAGTACTGGTCAAGGAAGGCATCTGAAATTTTTTCCCAAATAGCAGAAGGTGCATCACGTCCCCTGGACCTTTCCCATCCTCGTACCAAAGGATGGCTATATCTCGGAGTTGAAAAGCTGCTAACTCAACTGCCTCTTTCTCCGTGGCATGCATAACCCGAAAGATCCTATGAAGCTGATCTATGAAATCCTACGGGTCCTCCCTCTAATCTATCCCCGTGAACTCTGGGGGATTCAAAGCAGTAAGCTCTCGGACCCTTGAACTCCCAGATCCCTCATAAGGTCTTGCACTAGCGGCTACCCTAGCCTATTGCTGGGTGGATACCAACTGTGCCAACAAATGCACCGCACTCCTTAAGTCCTGATCTGATGGAAGCGAAGGGGGAACTGGATGTGCGGTCTCCCTAGGAATCTCCTCAGGTGGCGGAGAGCCGTTAACCGCTAGCTAGGGGTCTCTCCCTGCGACTCCGATTGGGGCCTATCTGCTGGGGGTACCCTGCTAGTCCCCTCACCTATTGTTTTTCTCTCCTTTAACTAGCCGTAGTTTTCCTAGTTACCGTCATCTATGCAAGCAAACGTTAACACGTAAGTTTAAATCAAATTTCCTATAACTCAGTGCTACAACACGATTCAGATTTGAAAGAAGGGTAACCAACTCCTAAATGCCCTGTAGTTAGGAGTGGCAAACGGGCGGGTCGGGTTGGATATGGTTCGAGTTGAAAATGGATAATGAAAAAATAGGTAAATTATCCGACCCGACCCATATTTAATACGGATAAAAAATGGGTTAACCGGCAGATAATATGGATAACCATATTATCCATGACTTCTTACATATGATCACTTTTGGGAGAATTTTTAATCTCCCTAACTTGAGGAACCCCCAATTTAAAGCTTTACAAATGTAAAAATTAGACCCATTAGTTATCCATTGGTTAACCATTGGTTATCCATTTTCTAAATGGATAATATGGTTCTTATCTATATTTGACCCTTTTTTAAATAGTTCATTATCCAAACCATTTTTAATAGATAATATGGGTAGTTAACTGTTTTCTTTGAACCATTTTGCCACCCCTACCTGTAGTCCCCTACTTATATAATGTGGTGCATCATACATATATAAACAAGGCCCTACTAGACACGGGTTGTAGACTCCCTAGGACAGAACGACTCTGATACCACTTTTGTCACGCCCCGAGCCTGGGGGCGAGACCGGCACCCAGTGCCTCACTTATCCTTGCATACCACTTTCGACTAAGAGACTCTGAACATGTAATATCATACTTTGGCCATGGGCCACATTACAAGATAATGTGTGATGCAAAATATAAACCCGAATAGGAGACTAACGCTGACTAAACATCAACATAAACCTGGGTCGGCAAGGCCATCATAATAACTACAACTGACAAACCAACAAAATATATGTACATGGCCTACAAGCCCAACATACTATACTAACTGACAGGATATATCTACAAGCCTCTATTGATAGATGTACTATGATCAGAACAAGGCCCCAACCTACCCATAACCTATCTACATATATACACAAGATACACACCACACTGCTAGACCTGACAACTCCAAAAGAAGGGGAGCTTATCGATAAAGCTGAACTCGGGCAACACCTACTGAGGAGGTCTACCCGTCTGTCTGTCTAAACCTGCATGCATGGAATATAGTGCCCCTAAAAAGCGATGTAAGTACGAAATAATGTACCGAGTATGTAAGGCAATATACTGAAGCTGAAACTGAACTGATAATATAATAACTGAAAATAATTGGGAGTCAAGAACATCTGAAGATATGCTCATCTGCTGATACTGACTCACTCTCTCAATATAGTGAGTAAAATAGTTGTCCGGCCCTATAAGGCTCGGTATACATATATATTTGCTCTACCATAGTAGGCTCGCTCATAAGCGCTCGGCCATACTAGGATCTGTATCTCAACCAACTGGGCTCGCTCATAAGCGCTCGACCATGGTAGGCTCGGTATATAACTTACCATCTGATCAGAGGTTGCCCAATAGGGGCTTGCCCATCGATTATAGCTCGATGATAATGAAAATACTTTTAATGTTGTATATATTTAAATTCTCTGCTCTCTTGACTGAAGAAGAAAATACTCAATTGAATATGAAGTCCCAATAAGGAGAATATTGTAACTTACAAAACTAAGAAAATATACGTAATTTGCGATACTAGCCAAATATACATAAATTCCGGGATATGAATTTTTCTTTATGGCTCATAAACAAAATCGTGTAATGACAAGATCATGCAAAATGAAAGAAGAGCTTAGCCTTAACATATCTATTCCCGGAATTATTTGAACGAACCTGCTTCTGCGAAATATGGACGAAATTCACACTTGGACAAACTTAAAATTTCAGATGAATTAATCTGCTTTTAACATTTTTTTTGAATGAAATGTTGCTAAGGATTGAATTGAACAATATGTTCCTACTCTCTCACATTTGTAGGTTGAAGTCAGAATGTCAAAAGTTTGTTCTCTTGGTTTTGGTTCAAGACAGAACTTAAGAGTAGTTCTTGATCTTCAAATGTATTGTATTACTTTTTGATTGATAAAGCTAAAAAAGTCTTGATAAGACTTTGTATTTTAGAGTCTTGACACATGTTAAAGGTGATTGATGAATCACCTTAATAAAAAGGGGGGGGCTGCCACGTATCTCCTTGGGGGAGTTGATTTTATTAATTTATCCACTTATTCGTTAATAGGGTAATGTTTCGTTACCCGGTAATTAATCTATTACCCGCATAATTTAAGAATTATCACAAATTACTTAAAAATTCTATTTATTTTCAAAATACTTCATATATACTTTATATATTACACTACCATGGTCATATGGTACCTTGCATGGTACTAGTTTATAATTATCAGGTATTATTACTTGATCCGTATTTTATCCAAATTGTCAATTTTCAATGAAACTCGTTTTCTTTAATTCGTGTACCCCTTTAGCCTTCATAATACTTATTTAACGCTTGTTATAAATAGCGTAAGTATGTTAACGTCAAGATGATCTCATCCCCGCGTCTACGTCAGTTAATTGAAAACAAAATTATAACGTACGAAAACGCGAGATGTAACACCAGGTTCATCTATGTCCATATGGGTGGCAGGTGCAATAGGAGTATTAATGGTTTTTGAACTTTCCATCTCAAATAACTTCAGGAGCTCTATAATGTACTTCTGCAGGCTTATCATCGTTCCCTTAGAGATTTGCTTAACTTGCAACCCTAAGAAAAAGTTCAATTACCCCATCATGCTTATTTCAAACTCGCTTCTCATAAGCTTTACAAACTCCTCACACAAGGAGTCGTTTGTTGCACCAAAGATGATATTGTCAACATATACTTGCACAATGAGCAGTTTCTGTCCCCGTTTCTTTAGAAATAGGGTGTTGTCAATCTTTCCTCTTGTAAAGACATTTTCAAGAAGAAACTTGGACAACCTTTCATACCATGTACCAGGGGCCTGCTTTAGTCCATATAGTGCCTTGTCGAGTTTGAATACATGTTCAGGATGCTCCTGACAATCAAACCTAGGTGGTTGTTTGACAAAGACTTCTTCCTTTAAATATCCATTCAGAAATGCACTTTTGACATCCATTTGGAACAATTGAATTCCATATGAAATGCGAAAGCAATGAGAATTCTGATGGCTCTCATTCGAGCAACTGGAGCAAAAGTTTCATCAAAGTCGATACCTTTTTCTTGATTGTAGCCTTGAACTACTAACCTTGCTTTGTTCCTTCTTGTGTTCCCAAATTCATCAAGCTTGTTTCTAAACACCTACCCGTTTCTTATGACCGTTCTATCTGAGGGCCAAGGGACCAGGTGCCATACACGGTTCCTCTCAAATTGATGAAGTTCATCTTTCATAGCAGTAATCCAGTCAACATCTTTCAATGCCTTCTTGATATTTTTAGGCTCAATTTGAGAGAAGAAAGATGAGAAAGCAAACGAGCTTCTTGTCTTTAATCTGGTTTGAATTCCCGAATCAAGAGGAGTGATCACATTTTGGAGAGTATGTGAACTTTTGTGCTTCCAATCACCTGAATCTCATTGTGTGAAGATCCAGGTTCCTCAGACTGAGATCCATTATTGGCATCTATGGATGGGTGAGTACCCCTTCTCTGCTCAGCATCAGGAGTTCCTTACACAACATCAGCAACTCTATCCTCAGCTTCAGTTGTTGTTATGGAGGGACCAGGTTCTTCTGTGTTGGCTGAGGGTTCTATTGTATTTTCTTTATTGAATTCCTTGACTTGATTCATCAATTCCACCTTTCCATTTACCATATCAATGATTTCTTCAGGAACCTTCGACTGCTCTCCGTCTTGATCAATCTTATCATGTGAATTTTTCCCACATAGGTGGTGTGATTCATCAAAGATTACATGTATGCTTTCTTCAACACATTGAGTTCTTTTGTTGTAGAACTTGTATGCTTTGCTTTGTGAGGAATATCCAAGAAAGATTCCTTCATCACTTTTGGCGTTAAATTTTCCCAGCGCTTCCTTTCCATTATTGAGAATGAAGCATTTGCATCCAAACGTTCTTAGGTGAGTTAGCTTGGGCTTCCTCCCGTTTAGCAATTCATATGGGGTTTTGTTCAGGAGGGACCTGATCATGCACCTGTTCACCAAGTAGCAAGCAGTGTTGACTGTCTCTGCCCAGAAGCCTTTTGTTATGCCACTGTCAATTAGCATAGTTCTTGCTATGTATTCAAGAGTCTTATTTTTCCTCTCCATAACACTTTTTTGTTGAGGTGTTCTGGGAGCTGAAAAGTTGTGACTTATGCCATTTTCAGCACAAAATTCGTCAAATTTCGCATTGTCAAACTCTGTGCCATGATCAGACCTTATACTTACAACATTATGGCTCATCTTCACTTGAATCTGATTCACAAATGCAACAAACACTAGAAAGGTTTCATCCTTAGTTCTGAGAAATAAGGTCCATGTGAATCTAAAGTAGTCGTCAACTATGACAAAGATGTACTTCTTTCCTCCTCTACTGGGCACCCTCATATGTCTACATAGATCCATATGGAGGAGATCAAGTGGCCTTGAGGTGCTTACTTCATTCTTGGGCTTAAAGATGACCTGACTTGCTTTCCTCTTACACAAGCATCGACACCTTGTGACCTTTGAACCTTGACTTGGGCAGCCCACATACCAGGTCCTTCTTGACCAACTTGTTTAGCAATGAAAAGCTTGCATGTCCCAATCTTCTGTGCCACATCTTAGCATCATTATCAATAACACTCAAACATGTAAGATCCACATTGTGCAAGGACTCAAAATCAGCAACATACATGTTTTTGTATCTTTTTGCCAGCATAACCACTTCACCAGTCACGAGATTTGTGATTGTGCAAGTTTTTGACAGAAATTCCACTTTGTTTCCTTTGACACAGATTTGAGAGACACTCAGTAAGCTATATTTCAAGCCATTCACATAGTACACATTCTCAATAGAGTGAGTGTCTTCCCAATTCTTCCTACTCCCAGAATGTATCCCTTTTTGCCATTGCCAAAGGACACACTCCCTCCTTGCAGAACTTTGAGTGAAAGGAAATTATCGAGGCTTCCAGTCATATGCTTAGAGAAGCCGCTAACCATATAGCATTTTTGGTTGCTTCCTTTCACTACTTCCTACACAAAAAAAATCAAGGATTAAACTTAGGAGCCCAAACAAGTTTGGGTCCCTTGTAGTGAGGAAAATGGATAATTAAACTTCTTTTTGTCCAAGTAGGCTATACACGTTTTCTCATGACGGAACCAGGTTCCTTAGCATTAGTTACCTTTTCAACAAAAATCTTATTTTTCTGTTGGGACTGAATTCTAGCCTTATAATTTTCTTTAAAGTGTCCAGTGTTGCCACCGTAAGTGCAAAGACAGTTATAAGGGATAGTAGCGTACCTATTATGTGGATTGTATGGAGTCCTATCCTTTTGAAACCCGACTCACTACCTGTTCCCACCATTGCTTATATACATGGCAGTGATCATATCAGAGGACAAGGTCCACTTTAGAGATTTTTCTAGATCATTTTTAACTTTTCCTAGATCTTCTTGAAGTTGTTTGTTTCTTTCAAGTTCAACATACGGACTAGATTTCACAAATTTGAGTTCATTTTCAAGCTTAATGTGTTCCTCACTTGCAACTTCCTTTTCATTTTGGATGTTCCCAGAACTATTTCCCTTTTTTTAGTTCCTCTATTATTTCTTTTAGCTCCATAACAACTACCAATAGGTCATCTCTCTCATGTTCTACGTTTTTAATTTTTTTCAGTCAGAACATCTTTTTCTTTATTTAAAACCTCAATGGTTTCTTTTAGGTCAACCACTACTACTACCAGATCATCTCTCTCATATTCTACCTCTCCTAGTTCCACAGTTAATACATTTTTATCATTTATAAGACTAATGATAAGTATCAATTAAAACATTTGCCAAAGATATAAGCTTCTTCTGAGAGTTAGACTTCAAATTTATTTGAACGTCTAAAAAGTTACCTCATCATCATCATCGTCAAATTTTTCCATCAGGGCAAAGATAGAGTCATATTCAGCTGCTTCACTTTCAACTGCCATCATGGAGGTGTCACCTTGTGCATCATCTTCTGATGCAGATTCACTGGAAGAACATTGCCAGCGATATCTTTTCTCTTGAATCTTTTGTCAAGAACCGGGTTCCTCTTGAGTGCTTTGTCTGTGTTGTGCTTGTACTGGTCTTGCTTGAGGAGAGGATAGTCCTTGATAAAGTGTCTTGGCTTCCCACATTTATGACACAAGTCATAACCTCTTGGCTTGCTGGAGCTGCCCCTTTTTGGAATACCTCCATTCCTACGAATCATTTTCAAAAATCGCTTCATCAGGTAAGCCATGTGAGCATCCTCACCACTTGAGTCATTGTTGTCTGCCTTGAGGACCAGGTTCTTCTACTTTTTGGGCTCTCTTCTTCTTCTTCTTCTTCTTCTTCTTCTTCTTCTTCTTCTTCTTCTTATTCTTCTTCTTCTTCTTCTTCTTCTTCTTCTTCTTCTTTTCATAGGTCTTCATATTACCAATGAGTTCATCAATGATCAACTTTTGCAGATCCTTTACCTCCGTAATAGCATTTACTTTGCTTTCCCAGGAATCAGGTAGTACATTGAGTATTTTCCTGACAAGCTTGTTCCTTGGAATGATCTCTCCTAGAGAATGGAGCTTGTTGATGATAGAGGTGAATCGAGTGTGCATGTCCTGAATGGACTCATCATCCTTCATCCTGAAGAGTTCATACTCAGTGGTGAGCATGTCGATCTTCTACTGCCTGACTTGAGTTGTTCCTTCGTGTGATGTTTGGAGAGCTTCCCAAATCTCCTTGGCAGATTGACAGGCAGAGATCCTGTTATATTCGTCTGGTCCAATACCATAGATGAGGATTATTTTGTTCAGAAGTTCTTCTCTATAGCTTTGCGGTCAATATTGTTGTACTTCTTCCTTGTCTTGGGAACTGTCATTGTTGATTCGCCAATGGTCTTCATAACATCCCAAAGCTCTGACTCTTCAACCATGATAAAATCATGCATCCTTGTCTTCCACCATCCGTAGTATTGTCCATTGAATCTTGGTGGTCTGTAGGTAGATTGACCTTCTTCAAAGTTTGGTGGAGTAGCCATGAGGATCCTTTCTAAGTGTTAGATTGATAGAAAGAACCTGCTCTGATACCAATTGATGGAAACTTAGGGTCCACCTATCTGTATAGAGAATTTGGTTCTCTATCAGTTCCTACAGAAAACGCATAATAAGAGATAAGTAAATGACACTGCAAAGTTTTACGTGGAAAACTCCCAGCTCACGAGATTAAAAACCATGATCTACACTCGTAGGATTTCAACTTCACTAACTGAGCAACTTTTAGATTACAACCTATTATACCTAGGAATTAAACTCTTAATCCCTCACTCACTTGTAATAATTCTATTACAAGCCTCTTTGTAATATCTCTATTACAAAACTCACAACTCGACTAACTCTAGCCAAGACACAAATACAAGGTTTATGGTTTTACAAATGGTTTCCTACACAATTGTTATAACCCATATTTTTGTACCTGAAAGTACGTCGTGAGTCAATTGATGTAAGCTCAAAAAGGATGAAATCCTTCTACAAGGATAAGAAAGGTTTGCCGAAGTGTTAAGCAAGTTAAGATGAATATGAGACTTGTTAATCATGATTTAAATGAGTTTAAAGCCATGATATGACTATATATGATGTTTGTATATGAAGTATAAAGTTTGAGAAAAATCGGATTTAAGTTGCGGAAAAACCGACTAAGGATTTGACTTGTAATGAAGCTTATTGAGTAATAAATTTCATATGCTATATAAGGTTTTTTGGGACATATTATAAACCAAATTGAAGGTCTTGGAATGTAGTTTCCAACGCTCTTAACCGTTTGTTCATATGACACCCGGATAAAAAAGTTATAAGCATTGGAAGATGAGCCAATTAAAGGGTGCCAAGTAGCACCTTTTGACTTTTCAACAAAATGGAGACTATCTCCTTTTTCTCGTCTCTTTCTGCATATTTCCAGAGAGCTCGACCAAATAAGACCCCTAACCTCACCCTTAAGCTGTCCACAAGGTTATCCAATAAGATTATCGTCCGAGGCACGAAATCACGAAGCAATAACACTAGAACGATCCCCACGCCGTAAGTATCGCTATATAGCCTCTCTTTTTCTTTGTAGTTTGAGTTTTGGAAGGTATTTTGAAGTTAATAAATGCCTAATTTCTGGTTTCAAGCTCTTAAACATCAAGGAAGATTGATTAATTTATTTCATAATAGTTAGAACTCACGGGACGGTGATCAGAAGCCGTGAGTTCGAGTTATTTGATTTGTAATGGACTGTTTTGTGGGCTGTTTCGTGTAGCTTTTGGGCTGTATATTTTGCTGCTATTTAATAGAGTTTTTGGAAGATAAATTGTGTGGAGAAACACCACTTTATGGCGAAATGATGGAATAGTCAATCTTTGTAATATTTTCGGGGTGTTGGACACTACTATAGTCGTCGTTTTTGTTATGAATTGATTGGGGTGTGTTGGGCTGTTGTAAGCTAAATATAACATGTATTTCGACTTGTATCCACTTTAGGAGGTAATTATATTGTGTTCCTACAGGCTCTTAAGGTTATCTTGGCATTGGTTAAGTTAAATGGATGAACTAGACATGAACTAGTGAATAAAGTTGCTAATTAAGAATAATTGGAGTTGTGGATCATTTTCTTTGTTATGGATATATGGTATAAGGCTGGAATTATTGATGAATGACTTCATTATCATATTAATGATACTATTAAGTTAACTTAAAAAGTCTATAAGGAATGATATGGGGTATACGAATTCCAATTGGAGCTTGTCGCTTGTTATAAAATAGCTATGACTTGTTGTTGTTTTATGGTGTCTTGTTATTGATAATTATGTATTGCTAGATTTCTCTGGTAATTGTTGTTGGTATATGATATTGGATGAGGCTCTTGTTTTAGGGGAGATGCTGCCCGAATTTATATAAACGAACTACAAGTTTAAGTTGCAGACTTAGCCTTTATTCAATACAGATTTTGAATCTCCTTATGCAATGGTAGATTGAGTTGAGTTGTTTGAAGAGTAGCTTGGGAGGTATTAAGGACTCACCATGGTTAAGGTATGTTAAGGCACTTACTTCTTTTTTTGGCATGATCTAAAGTGACATGAACATAAATGTCACGCTAATTCATAACGGATCTACTCCTAGGAACTAAGGTTGTCCATGTTGTTCTTTCCTTATAAAGTTATTCTAAGCAAGTGTGTATGATCCTTGAATCCTATTAAGGTTCATATTGATGATATGGATGCCTATAATGTTAATCGAAGGTGCAACGATCTTAAGTCACTCCAAAAGGTTTAGAACGTGATTCCATGAGTCTAGCATGCATTATATATAGTATCTATTTTACTCTACCGAGCCGCACTATAGTCGGCCGGGTACGACACGTATTGTGAAACCACTAATCAGTTGGGTTTACCGAGCTCCACGTGGCCGGGTACGATTCTACCGAGCCTTATGATGGTCGGGTGCTATTTTATCGAGTCATCTTTGAGGCTGGGTATGATATGATGATGATGATGCCCACAGAGGTGTATGTTTTTAAAAGTTTATGTATATATATGTATTATGCATTTCATGTCAGTAGCCCCCAGAGGCACGCAGATGTTACAGGTTGTATCTCATCTATCTCTCTTTATATTACTGCTCTTGTTTATGCTTTCTTGCCTTACATACTCGGTACTTTATTTGTATTGACATCTCTTTTGCCTGAGGACGCTGCGTTTCATGCCCGTAGGTCCCAATTGATAGGCTGACATTCCTCTGGGTAGGATATCAGCTCAGCGGAGGTGTTGGTGCACTCCACTTGCTCCGGAGTTGCCTATTTGGTCAGTATGCTTTGGATATGTATTGATTGATATGGCGGGCCCCTGTCCCGACCTTTATGATTTTATGTACTCTTAGATGCTTTTAGACAGATGTCAGGTTTATGGATACTTGTATGGCCTTGTTGGCCTATGTGTTGAGTTTACAAATGGTCATGTCGGCCTTATAGGCCCGTATGTCACATGTATAAGTTTGTATATCATGTTGGGTCGTCATATGTTGAGTATTCTCTTATGTTTTATTCTTGTTATCTCATGATGGTTTTCTGGTTCATTTACTCAAGATAGTATAATAAGAAAGATATGTTATGTTGGTACTCGGTTGAGTAAGGCACCGGGTGCCCGTCGCGGCCCTTCGGTTTGGGTCGTGACAACAATGCTTCTAGCTAAGCTAAGTAGGAATTACAAGTAGATCACACTAAACAAAGTACAACACAACTAAGGACATATAATAACACAGTGTTGGAAACTGGAAGTCACGTGCAAGATGGCAACGCACTTGAGGGGAAACTTGATTAACTTTCAGATGTGCAAGTGTGTGCTTTTCCTTTGCTTCATGTTAATAATATCCCAGTAATGTCACTTGGATGATGCAAGCAAATATCTGGTACAAGGCATTCCCCATAAAGTGACTGCTACATTGTTTGCATTGTTACGTGTGCGCAGAGGAACAATTGCAGTGACTTCTGTGAGGAGTTGACTGGTATAGTCAGCAAGGGAGCTGATGTCCATCTGTTCCCTTTGTCGTTTCTTTGACTCTGGTTGTTGAAACTTGTACCCGACTTGAGACTTATTGTTCTTGAGCTCCTTGAGGAAGTGTAACAGGTTTTCGATCTGATTTTTATTATTAAGTTTGTTAGATCATCAAAACATAACAAGGCACGTAACTTATCATTGTTCCCCTTTGAATTTTGGCTGCCTAGAAATGCTATAAGTTCATGTAAAAGGTTTTCTGAATTTTTATTTGCTATGCTCTAAGAAGAGAGGTGAAAAAAAATATTATTTTGACAATTATAATGATTCTCTCATCTTTAACATTGTTGTTTAATCTTAAAAAAATAATTAACTATGACATATTATATACAAAGATTAGTAATAAGAGAAGTCTGACCACACAAGGCTATCTGCAGCTTCTGGATAATGATCCTACTTTTATTATGTGCCTCACGCTCCTTTTTGTCTCACTAATTTGTGGACCCCAATCTTACACTTCTGGGTCCACAAAAATCCTGGTCCACAAAACTGTGAGACAAAAAAGATGCCTCATACAACTAGTGTAAGTTGTATGAGACATAAAATAAAATTTTTCGTATGTATGTACTTTCTATCAATTGTGACTTAATCTGCTTAACTTTGAATACTGTACGTATCTCTTATTACTTTGCTGAATTTCAGGAACAACAAAGAAAAAGGAAATAGAAAAATTAAAACTTTTTGCTATCCAAATTAACTTTTTTTAACAATACTAAAGGTAGGTTGAGATACTGAAAGAAGTAAAAGTTTAATCTCTTTCTCAATTATGCTAAATCTGGATATATTTTCTGTGAAATATAGCTTTTTCTTGTGAACGCAAATGTCATTAGGCTTGATTTGCTTAAGCTGTACCTGCAAATGACAACGAGTTTGAGCTAATTCGAAGCATCTTACATAAATGCAAAATGTAAGATTCATTATTGCTATGTAAATGTTATTTATTTTATTTGTTGAAAAAATGAATCATTATTATATACAAAGGCCAAAATGGATTGGTTAGTTTATACAACTCATTTATATATTTTCTGCTCTCTTTATCTTCTTTGTTGATATCTGGTTTTCCTGCTTTGGTATCTTTGCTCTGGGGGCGGCTGTTTTTTTTCAATTTTCATATGTTTTATCAATGTCTTTTTCAGGTAAATTGTGCAAACTGACTATGTTTTTTTTGGTTCTTCTCTATTTAAACGAATTCCCCCTTTAGCTTGTTTGAGATTCTAGAAGATGTTCCCACATTAAATAAGTAGGACATAATTTTTACAAATAATGAAGCTCTAATGATGCTTATGTGTAAACATCCTTGCCTATAACTGTTCCTTTCTACGTTCAACCTAAATTAAAAATATATATGTAAGAACTTAAAATTTAAGAGTGTTATATGCCCTGATGTTGTTGCATATCCAATACTTCTAAATAGATTTTTTAAAGCTAGAATAATAAATATAGCAGTTGAGAAAAGCAATTTAGAGTCTATATTATGATGCAAAAACCCACTAATTATTTATACTGTGTTGTTTAATTTTTGAAATTGGCTATAGCCTATTACCTTAAATATATAATGCATAATGTAAATTTCTTCTGAGAATTATGACTAAGCTTGTGTTCATACTTACATTATGTATCATTATGCATATCCCAAAATCAAGTCTTTACACTCAAAGCGATCATATGCAAATAGCTCAGCTTGAAGAAGCGTGAAATTTCATGTTTCTTTATATTTAAAGGTGAATTTTATTTTTTTATATAATTACTTTGACCTGTCATTTAACGTATAGAACCTCTAAAAGGCAGGCTACTCAAATTGTTATATTCTTTGAGTCCTCGCGATCGTGTTGGAGGATCAATTTTCTTGGCTAATATAACTGAAGTGTTTATCCTGATATAAACTATTGTAAATATGACTTTTGAGCTTATGGTGTCTTCCCCGACATCGATTAAATTATGTTATCTTATCTGTTTAACCAAAAAATGTGTATTTCGGTTAAAGCCTATTTTTAGAAGAACTCAGGTTACTGATAACCAAGAAATTTCGTACTTTCTCAACTATATGAAAAGAAAAGAATAAGAATAAATAAGAAAATGACCGATTGCAAAGTCGATGTAGAGTAAAGCAGAAATTAAAGTAAATATATTCCAATATTGTTTCAGATGATCCTTATAAATGAAGTTCTCTTCCCTTTTATAGGTACTTACAAATATAACGTTTCTTCCCTTTTATGGCCGAATCATTAGGATCATTAATGACAATAATGATCCGTTATAATTGGCAATCGTAACTGTCTATGAGGATTCTGTAACAGTTCCAATTCTTCTTCCTCATTAATTAGAGGTTCGTGAATCTTCCCCTCCTTACTGTCTTGATTCATTCAGTCCCCATTTACTGAATAATTTAGGCTCGAGCGACTGTATCCCTTCATCTCGTGAGTGATTTGCCCGTGCCTCTTGTATCTCTTGCATTTTCTAATGCAATATTCCAGCTGTCGCTTTCTTAGTGATCCACGTATCATGCCTTGTTAGCCACACATAATTTCACAATTATATTTGTTTTTACTAATACAGATAGTCCCCCACTTGCCGAATATTCTCCAATTGAATATTTGGGAAGTGGTATGTATTTATAGGGGGGAATTTTTGCCGCCGTTTCCTATGTATCATTATGTCTTCTCCAGAACCGACGCATCATATGTCACTTCCATTTAATGCATGTGTCACGTGGCCTCCGTCGATTGAGTCTGCGACTCTTCAGCGATTTCTAAGGCTTTTTTGCGGCTGCATCAGTCATGAAGTGACTACTTCATTATGAGGTTTCCATCATGACTCACTTTTCATGACGGTTGCTTCTTCTTATAAATACCCCATGTGCCTTTAGTTTCACGAAAACCTTCAATCTATAGTATTCTTCGTCTCTAATTGTTCTTATTCCTCAATACACATCACTCTCTTGCATCCATGTCTTCACCAAACCCCAATCCTCGTAGAACTATTATTGTAGATGAACTTCCCCTTCAACGGCTCCTGTTAGGAGTAGAAGAGGCGGTAGGCTATGTAGCTTAGGGTCTTTATCTGTCTGTGGTTTTACTTCTCAACCCAACGTTGTTACCCCTTCTTCATCTAGGACTAGAGCTTCTTTAACCTATAGATCATCTGCCAGAAATAGGGAATCAAGTGAGCCCCTTCGAGAACTAACAGTTGATGAAATTATTCCTATGGAATTTTCTCTCCACTGATCGTGAATCAATTAGAAACCAAATTACTTCTATGACTTCCCATGATCGTGCCGATGTCTATCCTTCTCAGATTACTCATGGTTTGATTTCTCTTGTACGAAGAGAATGCTACTGGAAACCTGATTTTCCAATTTTAATTCCCGGTCCAAACCAGAGGATAACTTCGTTCCTGTCTGATTATTCTTTCGTTTACACATATCCTTTTTTAATTTAGGTTTCAAACCCCCTATTAACCCAATTATCATAGAATTTTGTCATTTCTTCAATGTTTGCTTAGGACAGATTAGTCCTATTGTATGGAGAGATGTTGCATGTTTACGATACCAATCTAATTTGGCCTCTTTACCTTTCACTTCTCAACACTTGCTTCATTTGTATTCCCCTAAGTTGTTCCACTCAGGGGTTTTCACTCTCGCCGCCAGGAGCAAAAGGTTTTTGGTTAACCCTAAAAATGATAAGGACCGTGGCTGGTATGCCCGTTTTATTGCTGCTCCCACAAGTGGTTTATTGGGTGAAGAGAACATGCCTTTTCGAGAGAAGTGGAATTTTGCACGTAAGTTCTTTTTCATATTTTTCTTCTTTTACGAAGGAGGAAGAAATTGATGATCTCATGGATGTTTTTTCTCTTTTTAGAAACATGGAGGTTTTTGATAACTTCCGTTCTTAGGTAGAGAAGATGTTATCGGTTGCCCCCATGGAAAGAAGATCTTGGTAATACCTTTCTCATAAGTTTGGCTGGAAAGTCAAAACTCATGGTATCTTTTCCTTTAATTTTGTTTCTTTCATATTTATTTGGGGATTTCTAACTTTTTCCTTTGTTAGTATTTCCCATTCGAGGTGCCAGTGCCGCGTCTATTACTTCTTCAAGGCTTTCATTGTCTCTTGCTCAAGAAATGATTTTAAATTCATCATCAAAGAGAAAAGCTAAGAGAGCTCATGGATTTGTTGGTGAAGAAGAACGAGAAGAGGGTTCCTTAGTGCGCAGGCCTCGGGCTAGAAGGCGCGTTATTTCGGATGATGAAGTCACCCCTCCTCCAAGTTCAGCTCCCGTGAATGAGTCTAAAAGTATCATTTTAACGAGCTCTGATAAAGAGATGAATGCTGAACCTCGTGACTCTACCGACCATTTGTTTTCTCGTGGGTTTGATAATGAAAATTTTGACTTTGTTTCTGAAGAAGCTCTTCTTGCCTCTTTCCCAATGTCCGCTCCTAGTGGTCCTCAAGTTTTTGCTTCTGTCGCTGCTATTACTGCTCCTCCCGTGGCTGTTTTCACTTTCTCAATTGTCCCTACTATTACCACTTCTCTTGTTAAAGTTGGTTCTTCTAGTAGCAATAGGATGAAAAAAGTTACCATTGAAGTCCCCGAGGATGGTAATCTTTTGAAAAAGTCTGGCCAAGCTGATGTATGGGTAAAACCTTTAATTTGCCCAGTTGAGAAGTCCAAGTTGGAAAGTCACAGTTCTCTAACACGGATGAATGATATTGTTCATTCATCTTTGAAGGTACGAGCCTTAGCTTTTTTGTTTACTTCCCTCGTGATTTTTATCTTTGTTTGATAATCACCTCTTTCCTTTCTTGTGTAGATCAATTTGATAAGCACAGAGCTTATGAAGAGAATTGTCAACACCGAGCAGCTAGTCAATGATTTCGTACTGAAGCAGATAATTGGAGGGAACAATACGAGAGTTCAGTTGGAAAAAGAAGTTTTGGATGAGGAGAAGTGTGCTTTGGAGCAGCAAGTACAAGTGATGACATCAAAATTGGTAATTGAAAAAGCCTCTTCCAATCAAGTGGGCAAAGACAAAGACATTCTTGAATCTTCATTTGCGGAACAGCTAAAGCTACCAAAGAAATTAGGGGTTTGAAAGACTTGCTTAATCAGAAGGAGGTTTATGTCGGGGAGCTTGTTCAAACGCTCACTCAGATTCAAGAAGACCTCCGTGCATCTTTAGACAAGGTCTAGTTCTTGGAGAGATCATTCTCCCCTTTGAAGGATTCTTATGATGCTTCTTTGGCTGAGAAGGAAGAGTTGGAGGCTGAAATTGAGCCATAGGAAAAAAAATTACGAGGCCTTTGAAGATAAAGTAACTCTTGATGTAAGTTGGGTTTTTTTGAATACACGTCTTGAGACTTTGATGGAGGCTATCCAGGAAGGCTTTGACTTGACTGCTGATATTGCATAAGCTAAGGAAACTATTGAAAAAACTCAACAACGTCAGAACTTTTCCTCACCTGAGGTCGGCGTTCCCGAAGGTGATGAACTTACTCCTGGTGAAGTTGATGTTCAAACCTTTTCTGCTCAAGTTGTGTCTTTTCCCGTTGCCGATGATGCTTCATTGAATTCTGCCTCTCTTGCTGTTAATAATACTGCTTTAGATCCTTCCCCATAGTGTTCTGTGAACTTTTAGTTGGGAAGTTTGTTTCTTTTTTTTTTTTCATTTTGGAACAGTTAGCAAGTTTTTACCCCTGGTATGTTTTGGGTTTATTATCAAAGTGCCTTGGTTTTAACTAAGTTCATACTTAGTTTTGGCCAAGTTTAATATATATAATATTTTGTTTGAGTTTTTGTTCTTGATAACAACATGATAGGAGATTCAAGAATTACTAAAGAAAAAACAAAAAAGTCAAGAAACGTGCGGAAGCTAAAAGAAAATAAAGAAACGAAAAAGGACGGAAAATTAAAGATAGATTGAATTCAAGAAAGGGTTTCTTGAATTCAAGAAGTCTATTCTGGAAATTGAATCCTAACAATAACAATTAGCTAATAAAAAACTAATCGCCTTTGGTAGAGAATTAAAAACAAGAGATAGATTGTGAAACCCGACCCTTTAGAATAACAAGAACAACAATAAGCCTAAACTTATCACCTTTCTTGAATACCTAGAAGTGATCTAAGATTTCGAAAGAGTTTAATCTTACCACCTTAAGTTGAGTCTTAAAGGTTGAAGAATAAATCCAAGAGTAGCCACACACAAGAGTGCAAGAAAATCTCACAATTTTTGTTGATAATAATCTGAGTCTAAAAATAAAGAAGATACCCCTTATATAGGTAGGAGGGGGTCACGAAATTAAGGCTAAAAAAATAAGGAAATAAAGTCCTAAACTACTTTGGACAACAAGTCCAACTACCTTAGGAAAAGAAAAATACTAGGAAGCAAAAACCAAGTCATTCTTGAAAAGTGATTCCAAAAATCTTAGGAAAAGGAAACATAACCTTAATTAACTAGGAAAGCAATAAATATAGTTCTAAAATATATGGAAATAAGTCTCAAACCAATCTTGAATAGAATCTTGGAAATCTTGAAGGAAAATTTGCAAGCAACTTGACACCAACTTGCACTCAACATGTAGCACGCCTATTTTACCCTTCTTGGACATCAAGTAAGTCCTTTTTATGCTATTAAAAACGTGATTTTATGTAGAACTTCATGGGCTGCAAGTTTGGACACATTTTAGATGCCAAAATTGTCCAACAGTGGCCTGATTTGGACTTTCTTCAGAGGATGTTTCTTGGGATCTAATCCACCTCTTCTTGGACATGAATTTGGGCCATAAAATAGTTATAACACCTAGATAACTCATATACTTTATCCTTAAGCTCTTCCTCTCAACTAATAACTTCTTTGATCGCTCCTGAAGTCCAATGACCTTATTTTGCAGCTTTTTAGCTTGAGATCTTATTAAAGACCCTCTTTGAGATTCCAAAGCTTTATCCTTGTCCTTGAATAGATTTGAGCTTCCTAGGATGCTATCATTCCCCTCTTCTTGAAGAAAATTCGTCCTCGAATTTTGACCTTGCAAGAAAACGAAGACAGGCACTAGTAAATGGCATCCACTAATCTGAAAAAATGGTAAAAATAAAACAAGATAGTGACCATGTGTCCACTTAACCTATTTAAGCCTAATAGGTGTAAATACTCCTTTATTGTCACGACCCCAACCCCGACCGTGATAACGCCCAACACAATGCTAGGCAAGCCCGACCAACTAACATCTCACGATATCTTTCTTTATAAATCAATACCAATTTTCGGGATTTAATACCAATTTAATATAAATAGAAGTATGAATTTAACAGATGAAATGTGCGGAAACCGTATTCACAAAAAAAAACCTCTGTAAAACAGCCCACTGATCCGGTGTCACAAGTCTGAGCCTCTAATATAAGGTTTCAACAATCTAATACAGAAATATGTCTAAAATGCGGAATGATAAGTGGAGATAGAAGGAGAAATCGGGTCTGCGAACGCCATGCAGCTACCTCGATAACTCCGATGAAGACAGAACGGCAGGAAAGCTCGCTATATGCCTCAAGAATACATGTACCTGCACAAATGGTGCAGGGAGTAATGTGAGTACTCTGACCCAGTGAGTAATAACAATAAATAATAGCTGACAGCATGAAATCACGTAAAGACACTAAGCAGTTCTACATCAAAACAGTAAAATCATTTAAGCATCAGTGAATGAGGAAATCATGTGAAATTCTTTTAACCAGTTAAAACAAATATAATCAGTATAAATCAGTTCCTCAAGCATTTTAGTTCATTTATTCGTTCTTATCCTCATTACTCAATTCATATACTTCTCACGATAACCGAGTCAATAAATATATATATCGCTGCGGCGTGCAGCCCGATCCGTATATCGCTGTGGCGTACAGCCCGATCCATAATACTAATAGTCGACTGCGCTCACTGGGGGTGTGCAGACTCCGAAGGGGCTCCTTCAGCCCAAGCGCTATATAATTGTTGCGGCGTGTAGCCCGATCTATATAAGTAATTGCTGCGGCGTGCATCCCGATCCATAATGTGTATAATATATATATCTGCTGCGGCGCGCAACCCGATCCATATCAAATAGAATATCCTCATTATTGGGTCCTCGACCCCTCTCAGTCATTTAAAAAATCACAGCCTCTCGGGCATAATGTATGGTCGGGATCTCAGCCCTCATACCTCTTCCTATTTATGATTAACGTTTCAAAAATTTGGTTCATATCATTCTTAAACAATTGGAAACATGACTGAGGATATAAATTCTTTAACAAAATAAGTGAGGAAAACTAGTCAAAAATCCCCTAAGGGTTCTACAGGTCGGCACAAGGCCCCAAGCATGGCAACAAGCCCAATTCACAACAATAAAGTATATGTCTCAATAAAAAATGTAGTAAAATATCATTCGGGATGGACCAAGTCCCAATCCCCATAGCATCGAACCTCACGCTCGTCACACAGCGTGTATCTCAACTTAGTATAGCACTACGTTGTGCAAATCCGGGGTTTCAAACCCTCAGGACATCATTTAAAATCATTACTCACCTCAAATTGGCCAAAACTCTAGCTCACTATGCCCTTGCCTCTCAAATTGGCCTCCACGCGCGTCGAATCTATCCAAAATCAGAACGAATAGGTCACAATATGCTAAGGGAACATAGCCCAAGCAAAAACATTCGAAAAAATGTCAAAAATCTCGAAATTAGCAAAACCCGAGCCCCGAGACCACGCCTCAGAATCGGGTAAAATTTACATTTTTAGAATCCTCATACCCTCACGAGTCTAACCATACCAAAATTATCCAATTCCGATACCATTTGGACTTTCAAATCATCATTTTACATTTTTGAAAGGTTTCACAATTTTCTTCCCAAATTCCATCCCAAATCACGAATCAAATGATGAATTCAATGATAGATTCATGTACCCTAGCCAAATCTGAGTTAAAATCACTTACCCCGATGAATTTCTTGAAAAACCCTCGAAAAATCGCCAAAATCCGAGCTTTCTAGGTCAAAATATCAAATAAAACCCAAAACCTCGTATTTATATAGAGTACCCTTCAGGTCTTCTCACCGCGGCCGCGCCCGTTTTTTGTGCGGTCCGCGCGAGTTCAGAGACGGTGAAACTACAAGTCAAACTCATGTGGCCGCGTCCCACTTCATGCGGCCCGCGTCCCTCTCCATGCGACCGCAATCTATGGTCACGCGGTCCGCGTCAGTGACGTTCAGAGAGCTGCCAAACCCATTCATGCGTCCGCACAACAACTTTGTGCGGTCCGCGCCAGTCTTCATGCGGCTGCATTCTAACTTTGTGCGGTCCGCATCACCACGCGGTCCGCGCGATGCCTACCGCGGTCACGCCCCTGCAGTCCTCTTGGACCTGCTACAGCTGCTGCATTTTTCTGTTATATTTTCCAACTCCAAACTTCCCGTTAGCCATCCGAAATCACCCCGATGTCCCCGGGACCTCAACCAAAAGCACCAACGCATCCTAAAACATCATCCAAACTCGTTCCAATCCTCAAAACACCTCAGGCAACATCAGAACCATCAAATTACATCGAATTCAAGCCTAAGAACTCCAAGAACTCTTGAATTATGCTTTCGATCAAAAAATCTATCAAATTTCGTCCGGATAACCTGAAATTTTGCACACACATCCCAAATGACACAACGAAGCTACTGCAACTCTCGAAATTCCATTTCGACCCCTATATAAAAATCTCGCCTATCAATCGGAAATTGCCAAATATCAATTTCGCCAATTCAAGCCTAAATCTTCTCTACAACTCCAAAACCCATTCCGATCACGCTCCTAATTCACAAATCACCTCCCGAAGCTAACCGAACTATCGGAACTCACATCCGAGCCCTCTAACACATAAGTCAACATCCGGTTGACTTTTTCCAACTTAAGCCTTCTTGGAAGAGACTTAGTGTCTCATTTCTTACCAAAACCACACCAACCGCAAACCAATCAACCCGATCACATAAAGCACGGATAACGAAGCATAAATAAGCTGAAATGGGGGAAGACAGAGAGGTAGCTCATGAGACGATTGGCCGGGTCGTCACATCCTCCCCAACTTAAACAAATGTTCGTCCTCGAACGAGTCAAGAAACATACCTGAAGCCTCGAATAGGTGAGGATATCTGCTCCGCATATCCCGCTCGGTATCCCAAGTAGCCTCCTCCACGGGCCGACCTCTCCACTGCACTTTCACTGAAGCTATATCCTTTGACCTCAACTTCCGAACCTGACGACCCAAAATAGCTGTTGGCTCCACATCAAAGGTTAAATCATCATCCAATTGAACCGTGCTGAAGTCCAAAACATGAGACGGATACCCAATATACTTTCGGAGCATAGAAACATGAAATTTCGGATGCACGCTAGACAAGCTGGGTGGCAAAGCAAGCTCATAAGCCACCTCCCCAATCCTCCGAAGCACCTCGAACGACCCAATAAACCGCGGACTCAACTTTCCTTTCTTCCCAAATCTCATAACACCCTTTATGGGCGAAACCTTCAGCAAGACCTTCTCACCAATCATGTAGGATACATCTCGAACCTTCCGGTCCGCATAGCTCTTCTGACGTGACTGAGCTGTACGAAGTCTTTCCTGAATCATCTTCACTTTCTCTCAGGCATCCTGAACCAAGTCTGTTCCCAACATCCTAGCCTCGCCAGGCTCGAACCAACCAATTGGAGATCTACACCGTCTCCCATACAAGGCCTCATATGGTGCCATCTGAATGGTGGACTGATAGCTGTTGTTGTAGGCAAACTCTGCAAGCGGCAGAAACTCATCCCAAGAACCTCCGAAATCAATAACACAGGCGCGCAACATGTCCTCCAGTATCTGAATAGTGCGCTCAGATTGTCCGTCCGTCTGAGGATGAAACGCTGTGCTCAACTCTACTTGAGTACCTAACTCTCTCTGCACGGCTCTCCAAAACTGCGAAGTAAACTGAGTACCTCTATCTGAGATGATGGAAACCGGAACACCATGCAACCGAACAATCTCCCGGATATAAATCCTTGCCAACCGCTCTGAAGAATAGGTAGTACACACAGGAATGAAGTGCGCAGACTTGGTCAGCCGATCCACAATCACCCAAATAGCATCAAACTTCTTCAAAGTCCGAGGAAGTCTAACCACAAAATCCATAGTGATCCTTTCCCACTTCCACTCGGGAATAACCATTTGTTGAAGCAAGCCACCCGGTCTCTAATGCTCATATTTTACCTGCTGACAATTGAGACACCGAGCTACAAATCCCACAATATCTTTCTTCATTCTTCTCCACCAATAGTGCTGCCTCAAATCCTGATACATCTTCGCGGCACCCGGATGGATAGAATACCACGAGCTATGGGCCTCTTCCAGAATCAACGCTCTAAGCCCATCCATATCGGGCACACAAATCCGGCCTTGCATCCTCAACACACCATCATCACCGATGGTCACATCTCTGGCATCACCATGCTGAACTCTATCCTTAAGGACAAGCAAAATGTGGATCATCATACTGGCGATCTTTGATGCGATCATATAAGGAAGACCGAGAAACCACACAAGCCAACACCCGACTGGGCTCCGAAATATCCAATCTCACAAACCGATTGGCCAAGGCCTGAACATCAACTGCAAGGGGTCTCTTCCCAACTGAAATATATGCCAAACTCCCCATACCATTGCCTTTCGGCTCAAAGCATCGGCCACTACATTGGCCTTTCCCGGATGATACAGAATAGTGATATCATAATCCTTAAGCAACTCCAACCATCTCTGCTGCCTCAAATTAAGATCCTTTTGCTTGAACAGATGCTGAAGATTGCGATGATCAGTGAACACCTCACAAGATACGCCATACAAGTAATGCCTCCAAATCTTCAATGCATGAACTATGGCAGCCAACTCCAAATCATGAACGGTGTAGTTCTTCTCATGGGGCTTCAACTGACGAGAAGCATAAGCAATAACTCTACCCTCCTGTATCAGCACACAACCAATCCCAACTCTCGAAGCATCACAATACACAGTATATGAACCTGAAACTGATGGCAAAAGCAACACTGGAGCTGTGGTCAAGGCTGTCTTGAGATTTTGAAAGCTCTCCTCACACTCGTCCGACCATACAAATGGAGCACCCTTCTGAGTCAACTTGGTCAAGGGCGATGCAATGGATGAAAATCCCTGAACAAACCGGCGATAGTAGCCTGCCAACCCAAGAAAGCTATGAATCTCTGTAGCTAAGGACGATCTAGGCCAACTCTGAACCGCCTCTATCTTCTTTAGGTCAACCTGAATACCCTCGCTGGACACCACGTGTCCCAAGAAAGCCACTATACTGAGCCAAAACTCACACTTGGAGAACTTTGCATAAAGCTTCTCCTCCCTCAATCTCTGCAACACAACTCTCAAATGCTCCGCATGCTTCTCCTGACTACGCGAGTACACCAGGATATCATCAATGAATACTATAACGAACGAATCAAGATAAGGTCGGAACACGCTATTCATCAAATGCATGAATGTTGCTGGTGCATTGGTTAGCCCGAAAGACATAACAAGAAACTCATAATGACCATATCTGGTCCTGAAAGCAGTCTTAAGATTATCTGAATCCCTGATCTTCAACTGGTGATAGCCCGAACGAAGATCAATCTTGGAGAACACTCTCGCTCCCTGAAGCTGATCAAATAAATCATCAATGCGAGGCAAATGATACTTGTTCTTAATTGTTACTTTGTTCAATTGCCTATAATCGATGCACATTCTCATTGTGCCATCCTTCTTCTTCACAAACAGAATGGGCGCACCCCAAGGTGACACACTAGGCCGAATGAACCCCTTATCTAGGAGTTCATGAAGTTGTTCTTTCAATTCCTTCAACTCTGCTAGTGCCATACGATACGACAGAATAGAAATGGGCTGAGTTCCCTGCAACAGGTCAATACCAAAATCAATATCCCTGTCCGGTGGCATGCCCGGCAGGTCTGCAGAAAAAACATCGGGAAAATCTCTCACAACTAGAACAAAATCAATACTAGGAGTCTCGGCTCCAACATCCCTCACAAACGCTAGATATGAAAGGAAACCCTTCCCAGCCATACGTTGGGCCTTCAAGAAGGATATCACTCTACTAGGAACATAATCAGTCACACCACGCCACTCGATCCACGGTACACCCGGCATAGCCAAAATGACTGTCTTAGCATGACAGTCTAGAATAGCACGACATGGAGATAGCCAATCCATGCCCAAAATGACATCAAAATCCACCATGCTCAATAGCAATAGATCCACTCGGGTCTCCAAACCCCCAATAGTCACCACACATGACCGGTATACACAGTCTACAATAACAGTATCGCCCACTAGGGTAGATACATGAACAGGTAAAGCAAGAAACTCATGGGGCGTACCCAAATAATGAGCAAAGTATGATGACACATAAGAAAAGATGGAACCAGGATCAAATAATGCAAGGGCATCTCTGTGGCAGACTGAAACAATACCTATAATGACAGCATCCGAAGCAATGGTGTCGGGTCTGCCTGGGAGTGCATAGAAACGGGCCTGACCGCCCCCTAATCGACCTCCCCCTGGCTGCCTGACCTCCACCCCTAGCTGGCTGGGCGAGTGGTAAAGAACTGGAGCAGAAGTCGAGGGCTGACCCCTTTGTTGATACTGACCATCGCGAAGTCGAGGACACTACCTCCTCATATGTCCAAACTCTCTGCACTCGTAACAACTACCCGGTGCTGGAGATGGGGACTGAAGGGAACCTCTGGCACCAGACTGGCCAGAAGAAGGACCTGCCACGGAAGAACCCTGGACTGATGGGGCATGCGATGAACTCTGAGCTGGAAGGGCGCTGAGTGATGACTGGCCCTGCTGCGACCCATGATAATCACGACCTGAGGATGCCCCACGATACTCTGGACGGGCCGACTGAGCGGGCCTAAAAGAAGGACCTCTACCCTATTGGAACTGGCCCCTCGAAGGAGCACCACTGAAACTGCCAGAGCCTCGAGGCCTCTTGGCCTCCCTATCCTCTCTATCCTGACGGCGAACCATCTCAATCCCCCGAGCGATATCAACCACCTCCTCGAATGTAGCACCCAATACCCTCTCTCTAGTCATCAAGATACGAAGATGGTAGTTAAGGCCATCCACAAATCTCCTGGTCCTCTCCCGATCGGTTGGAACCATCCAAACAGAATGACGAGCCAACTCAGTATACCTCGCCTCATGATGTGACACAGTCATATCTCCCTGCTTTAGCCACTCAAACTACCTACGCAGCTCCTTCCTGCGAGATTGCGGTACATACTTCTCCAAGAAGAGAGTGGAGAACTCCTGCCAAGTTAGGGGCGCTGCACCAACCGGCCTACGCCTCTCATACGCCTCCCACCAAGTGAAGGCAGCCCTAGTAAACTGAAAGGTGGTAAATGCCACACCACTAGTCTCAAGAATTCCTACTGTACGGAGCATCCGCTGACACTTATCAAAAAACTCCTAAGCTGGTGCAACCGGCTGAGTTGGAGGTGCCCCCAGTGTCTGTAGTCCCTACACTACCTGCTCAAGTGTGCGAGCAGCGGGGGTTTGATTGCCTCATCCGGCCTGTAAAGTAGCTGCTGTTGTGGTGGCTGAAACTGCCTGAGCCAGGCCTATACAAACTGTCAATATTTGTGCCAAGGCCTCCTATAGACCCGAGATCACGATGGGCACTGCTGGTTCCTGAACCGGTGCTGCTGCTGGAGCCTGATCCGGAGTTGGGACAGCTGGTGGGTCAATAGGTGCTGCCCTCGCTACTCTGCCTCTACCACGGCCACGACCGCACCCATGGCCTCTGGTGACCTTAGTGGGTGGCACTGGTGGTCGTCCTCCTCATCTGGTAGCGCGAGTCCTCGCCATCTGCGAGAGAATAGAGTAACGAAAGTTTAGCACTCGGATCAACAAGTTCGCACGACAAGAGTTTCAAGGATATGAAGTTTTCCTAAAGGTTTTGCAGCCTATCGAGGATAAATACAGACGTCTCTGTACCGATCCGCGAGACTCTACTAAACCGGCTCATGACTCGCGAGACCAAGTAACCTAGGCTCTGATACCAACTTGTCACGACCCCAACCCCGGTCGTGATGGCGCCCAACACAATGCTAGGCAAGCCCGACCAACTAACATCTCACGATATCTTTCTTTATAAATCAATACCAATTTTCGGGATTTAATACCAATTTAATATAAATAGAAGTATGAATTTAACAGATGAAATGTGCGGAAACCATAATCACGAAAAAAAATCTCTGTAAAACAGTCCACTGATCCAGTGTCACAAGTCTGAGCCTATAATATAAGGTTTCAACAATCTAATACAAAAATATGTCTAAAATGCGGAATGATAAGTGGAGATAGAAGGAGAAATCGGGTCTGCGAACGCCATACAGCTACCTCGATAACTCCGATGAAGACAGAATGGTAGGAAAGCTCGTTCTATGCCTCAGGAATACCTATACCTGCACACATGGTGCAGGGAGTAATGTAAATACTCCGACCCAGTGAGTAATAACAATAAATAATGGCTGACAACATGAAATCACGTAAAGGCACTAAACAGTTCTACATAAAAACAGTAAAATCATTTAAGCATCAGTGAATGAGGAAATCATGTGAAATTCTTTTAACCAGGTAAAACAAATATAATCAGTATAAATCAGTTCCTCAAGTATTTTAGTTCATTTATTCGTTCTTATCCTCAGTACTCAATTCATATACTTCTCACGTTAACCGAGTCAATAGATATATATACCGCTGCGACGTGCAGCCCGATCCGTATATCACTGTAGCGTACAGCCCGATCCATAATACTAATAGTTGACT
This sequence comes from Nicotiana sylvestris, assembly GCF_000393655.2. Taxonomy (NCBI): domain Eukaryota; kingdom Viridiplantae; phylum Streptophyta; class Magnoliopsida; order Solanales; family Solanaceae; genus Nicotiana; species Nicotiana sylvestris. The sequence goes on from NC_091062.1 coordinate 137,784,939, forward strand.
GCGCTCACTGGGGGTGTGCAGACTCCGGAGGGGCTCCTTCAGCCCAAGCACTATATAATTGCTGCGGCGTGCAGCCCGATCCATATAAGTAATTGCTGCGGCGTGTAGCCCGATCCATAATGTGTATAATATATATATCTGCTGCGGCGCGCAGCCCGATCCATATCATATAAAATATCCTCACTATTGGGTCCTCGACCCCTCTCAGTCATTTAAAAAATCACAGCCTCTCGGGCATAATGTACGGTCGAGATCTCAGCCCTCATACCTCTTCCTATTTATGATTAACTTTTCAAAAATTTGGTTCATATCATTCTTAAACAATTGGAAACATGACTGAGGATATAAATTCTTTAACAAAATAAGTGAGGAAAAACAGTCAAAAATCCCCTAAGGGTTCTACAAGTTGGCACAAGGCCCCAAGCATGGCAACAAGCCCAATTCACAACAATAAAGTATATGTCTCAATCAAAAATGTAGTAAAATATCATTCGGGATGAACCAAGTCTCAATCCCCATAGCATTGAACCTCACGCTCGTCACACAACATGTATCTCAACTTAGTATAGCACTACGTTGTGCAAATTCGGGGTTTCCAACCCTCAGGACATCATTTAATATCATTACTCACCTCAAACTGGCCAAAACTCTAGCTCGATATGCCCTTGCCTCTCAAATTGGCCTCCACGCGCATCGAATCTATCCAAAATCAGAACGAATAGGTCACAATATGCTAAGGGATCATAGCCCAAGCGAAAACATTCGAAAAAATATCAAAAATCTTGAAATTAGCAAAACCCGAGCCCTGAGCCCACGTCTTGGAATCGGGTAAAATTTACATTTTCAAAATCCTCATACCCTCACGAGTCTAACCATACCAAAATTATCCAATTCTGATTCCATTTGGTCCTTCAAATCATCATTTTACATTTTTGAAAGGTTTCACAATTTTCTTCCCAAATTCCATCCCAAATCACGAATAAAATGATGAATTCAATGATAGATTGATGTACCCTAGCCAAATCTGAGTTAAAATCACTTACCCCGATGAATTTCTTAAAAAACCCTTGAAATATCGCCAAAATCCGAGCTCTCTAGGTCAAAATATCAAATAAAACCCAAAACCTCGTATTTATATAGAGTACCCTTCATGTCTTCTCACCGCGGCCGCGCCCGTTTTTTGTGCGGTCCGCGCGAGTTCAGAAATAGTGAAACTACAAGTCAAACTCATGCGGCCGCGTCCCACTTCATGCGGCCCGCGTTCGTCCCTCTCCATGCGGCCGCACTCTATGGTCACGCGGTCCACGTCAGTGACGTTCAGAGAGCTGCCAAACTCATTCATGCGGCCGCATTCCAACTTTGTGCGGTCCGCATCACCGCGCGGTCCGCGCGACGCTTACTGCGGCCGCGCCCCTGCAGTCCTCTTGGACCTGCTACAGGTGCTGCATTTTTCTGTTATATTTTCCAACTCCAAACTTCCCGTTAGCCATCCGAAATCACCTCGAGGTCCCCAGGACCTCAACCAAAAGCACCAACGCATCCTAAAACATCATCCAAACTCGTTCCAATCCTCAAAACACCTCAGGCAACATCAGAACCATCAAATTACATCGAATTCAAGCCTAAGAACTCCAAGAACTCTTGAATTATGCTTTCGATCAAAAAGTCTATCAAATTTCGTCCGGATGACCTGAAATTTTGCACACACATCCCAAATGACACAACGAAGCTACTGCAACTCTCGAAATTCCATTCCGACCCCTATATAAAAATCTTGCCTATCAATCGGAAATTGCCAAATATCAATTTCGCCAATTCAAGCCTAAATCTTCTCTACAACTCCAAAACCCATTCCGATCGTGCTCTTAAGTCACAAATCACCTCCCGAAGCTAACCGAACCATCGGAACTCACATCCGAGCCCTCTAACACATAAGTCAACATCCGGTTGACTTTTTCCAACTCAAGCCTTCTTAGAAGAGACTAAGTGTCTCATTTCTTACCAAAACCACACCAACCGTAAACCAATCAACCCGATCACACAAAGCACGGATAACGAAGCATAAATAAGCTGAAATGGGGGAAGACGGAGTGGTAAATCATGAGACGACTGGCCGGGTCGTCACATTTATAAAGCATATGGACATCATCATCCCAATAAAATTTATGCCTACTTAGATTTGTCCCATAAAAACCTCTCTTAAGATAGTCAAAACATGTGTATGACAATGAAATTACAAAAGATTGATCACGCGTCCATTTAAAACAAGTATCTCTACCACATGTATCAAATAAGACACTTTTATGATATAGCCAAGTATCAATTACAAATTTTATGTATTCTTCTACATATAAGTCATTCAAAGAAGCACATAAATTCACAAGAAAGTTAGAAGAACCCATAAATTCCAAAATAAAAATTTTAATATATTCAAGCTCATGATTATAACTTTCCCCAATAATATTCGCAATATCAATGGATTCTACATAATTGCTCAAACCATCACAGAAAGAGTCATAAATAGGTTCATGAAAGAGTATTTGATGACTAATGTCACAATAATCATGCATATCCTTTTTACTAGAAGCAAACACTTTTACAGGCACTTGATGGGAATGATTTCCCATCAAATAACAAAACTTACATTCTAGCAATTTATCATATGAAAACTCATTAGGCACTTGAATAAGAGAATAAAGAATATTTAGCTCATTAGAAAGTTTCTTCTCATAAATTTCATGCCTCTTTCCACCAAGTTGGAATGCATAATCATCTATGTCATACTCAATTTCAAAAGGAAGCAAATTGATTGCACTTGAACTTAGATATTACAGTTAATGACTTGATATGCATCAAAATATCATCATCCACAAAAATTACAAAGTCACTGACATGAGAAATTAGAGTATAGTTCATTACCTCCAAGAATTCAAATAAACCAATTATACATACCATACTTGGACTTATTTACCAATGGAACATCTTCACCTTGTATTCTTTTATGCAATGGCTCCAACTTAGCAATGCATTTAGGCAACTCCATGTCATAAACCTATAAATAAGGATCAAAATAGTTAAAAGGTTCAACAATAAATAAATTAATCAAGCTTTTATCTTCCACCATCCAACAAGAATTGATTTCGCCTAATTCATTTTGGAATCCAATGGGCTCCTTTACCACTATCTCTTGCGCCTCACTTATCCTTTTAGAAGGTCTTTCAACATGTGGCTGCAAGAAAACACAAGAACTAAAACAAGAAAGAGTTAATGGGTTAGGAAGTAAAGAACATGTTTTTTACTTACACTCTGTTTAGCTTTTATCTCAAGACTAACTTTTTCCTCACCCTTAGCCTCTTTTCTTTCATTAAATTTTTCTTCTTTTTCTTCACTCAAACCCTCATATTTATCTCTCTCTACCTCACATACTTTTGTTATCTCATTGTCTTTCCTCTTTTCTTTTCGCTCAAGCTCACTCTTTTTCTCACTTGACATCCCATTCTCTTCACTCAACACAACCTCTCCTTTTTCCTCTCTTGGGATGTCGACATGCACTCCCTTACTCCTCTCATTCTTTTCTCTCTCATATTTTTTCATATTCTCTTTAACGGTTTTTTCATCTTCACAAATTTGTGAGGGAGTCAAAGGTCCAAGAATGAGTTTCTTCCCGTTAATCTCAAAAGAGTATCTCAAAGAGTATCATGGCTTTCCCAACAAGACATGATAATTATTCATGGGAATCACATCACACCAGAATGCATCCTCATACCTTCCAATAGAGAATAGTAATAACACTCTTTTATCTACCTTTACTCCTCCTAACATGTAGGGTTCAATATGCTCAACATAAGGCAAGTTCAATTTCTCAACCATATAAGTGCTAATTGAGTTATAGGCAAACTCTTTGTCACTTCTAAGGGCACAAATTGCAGACATCACTTTAGCTCTTGTTTGAAAAATAACTTTACCGTTGTCTTCCTTCCATTCGGTATACTGTAAGTTCGACTTTTCAAGTTGTTGAGTCATAGCTCGCCTCCTTTCACAATAACTACCTGTTTGAAATATCTTGAACAAAGATTAGAAGAATTATGTCTCTCTCAAATATTGATTTTTCCTTCTAATATTCTCATCTCTCTTGCCTTTTTCCACTCAATGCAACTCTTTCTCGTTAATCTTTAGACTTATTAATAAACCTACCTAGTCACAACCCTTAATGATAAGAATATGGAGTTAGAAAAATAAAGAAAAGTTAATGACCAAACTTAGGAAGAATAGGAATTGGTTAGTAGAAAAAAAAAGGAAAGAATTTTAGGAAACCCAAAACCCACAAGAATACAGAAATAAGTTTTCTTAATCTTCAAGAACAAGGATCCCCTATTCTTGTTTCCTTTCTTGACTTGGAAACCAAATAATACTTGAATTCTAAAAATAATAATGAGCTATACACCTTTTTTTGGGCAAATTTTTGTTTTTTTTTTTGTTTTTTTTGGGTTTATTTGTTGCTAAAGAACCTCCCAAGATTATCAAGATTGAAATCTTGATTAGTCTATGCTCTGATACCACTTGATAACAACACAATAGGGGATTCAAGAATTACTAAAGAAAAAACAAGAAAGTCAAGAAATGTGCGGAAGCTAAAAGAAAATAAAGAAACGAAAAAGTACTGAAAATTAAAGATAGATTGAATTTCTGAAAAGGTTTCTTGAATTCAAGAAGTCTATTCCTGAAATTGAATCCTAACAACAACAATTAGCTAACAAAGAACTAATCGCCTTTGGTAAATAATTAAAAACAAGAGATAGATTGTGAAACCCGGCCCTTTAGAATAACAAGAACAACAATAAGCCTAAACTTATCACCTTTCTTGAATACCTAGAAGTGAATTAAGATTTCGAAAGAGTTTAATCTTACCACCTTAAGTTGAATCTTAAAGGTTAAAGAATAAATCCAAGAGTAGCCACACACAAGAGTGCAAGAAAAATCTCACAATTTTTGTTGATAATAATCTAAGTCTAAAAATAAAGAAGATACCCCTTATATAGGTAGGAGGGGGTCACGAAATTAAGGCTAAAAAAATAAGGAAATAAAGTCCTAAACTACTTTGGACAACAAGTCCAACTACCTTAAGAAAAGAAAAATACTAGGAAGCAAAAACCAAGTCATTCTTGGAAAGTGATTCCAAAAATCTTAAGAAAAGGAAACATAACCTTAACTAACTAGGAAAGCAATAAATATAGTCCTAAAATATATGGAAATAAGTCTCAAACCAATTTTGGATAGAATCTTGGAAATCTTGAAGGAAATTTGCAAGCAACTTGGCACCAACTTGTACTCAACATGTAGCACGCCTATTTTACCCTTCTTGGACATCAAGTAAGTCCTTTTTATGCTATTAAAAACGTGATTTTATGTAGGACTTCATGGGCTTCAAGTTTGGACACATTTTAGATCCCAAAATTGTCCAACAGTGGCCCGATTTGGACTTTCTTCAGAGGATGTTTCTTGGGATCTAATACACCTCTTCTTGGACATGAACTTGGGCCATAAAATAATTATAACACCTAGATAACTCATATACTTTATCCTTAAGCTCTTCCTCTCAACTAACAACTTCTTTGATCGCTCCTGAAGTCCAATGACCTTGTTTTGCAGCTTTTTAGCTTGAGATCTTGTTAAGGCCCTCTTTAAGATTCCAAAGTTTTATCCTTGTCCTTGAATAGATTTAAGCTTCCTAGAATGCTATCAGTTCTACTCTTTAATTTGCATTTAAAAATTCTTTAGTATTTCGTGATTTTTGAATAGACACGAATTTTTATCAAAGAGGGCCCTTTAATAAACGACACTAATGAAGAAGACGTCTCAACTTCATATTGGTGTAAACATATGAAAGAAGTAGGAAAATACATATTTCAAAGAAATCTCGTGAATAATTTGAGGATGTTTTGTATTTTGAACTTTCAAATTATATAACACTTTACATGCATTCAAGTAACTTTTTGTACAATATCTACAACTCTTTCATAACTATTTTTTTTATAATAGTTTTTACAAAATTCTAGGGTATAATTTGCAACCCATAACTAAACATTGCCTTTAACCTTAGTACTCGTAGAATCTTATAATTTATGTCCGCGAGTTTACACTTTTATGAAAGCTTAATACAAAGTATTTTTTCTTCTTTGACTTGTAGTCTTCTTTGCCTGCTACCTATAGTCCCCCAAGTGTTAGAGCTTTGAAGTATGAAATCTCGAGCACTTGATTGTTCCTTCCATTTGGTCCATTTCCTAAAAAGGAAAATACACACGGGACTCGAAGGTTTATTTTTAGATGATGACTGCTTAACCCTTTTTATTTCTATCAGAAAGGTTGTAACCTAGACTGAGGATGATTTTGCGTACCGCGTGTCTTTTAGGTCTAAAATCATCATTTGGTGTGGGCTAGTTTTGTGCCTATTATCTAAAATAGTTAGTATAATTAAAAAGGAATAAATCTAAACCTTGCATAAACATTACCTGACCGGGGGTTTTCCCTTTCAGAAGTAGTACTTCTTCAAATGAACAACATTCCAATTTGATGGGAGTACTTTTCCGTCCATTGTTTCTAATTTATATGCGCCCTTTCCAGCAATACCTCGAATCCTGTAAGGTCCTTCCCAATTTTTCTGCATTGGCCGCTTTTGATGATTGAAATTTTTTTTTGAGTAAAAAGTCCCCAATCTTAAAGTACCTAAGATGAGCTTTCCGATTGTAATATCGCTCAATAATTTGCTTCTGCGCTGCCATTCTTATTAGAGTCGTTTCTCTCCTTTCTTCAAGCAAATCGAGATTTACTCGAATCTCTTCCTCATTTGATTCTTCGGTTGCTTGGGTGTACCTCGTACTTGGTTCTCCTATTTCAACTGGAATTAAGGCTTCGGCACCATACACAAGTAAGAATGGAGCCTCTCCCGTACCTATTTTTGTTGTTGTTCGGTAAGCCCATAAGACTCCTGGTAACACTTCTGGCCACTTACCTTTTGACTCCTCTAATCTTTTCTTCAAGTTATTAATAATAACTTTGTTCGTTGATTCAACTTGTCCATTAGCCACAGGATGATAAGATGTTGAAGTTATCCTTTTAATCTGTCAACTCTGAAAGAATTTCATGATTTTTCCACCTATGAATTGCGGGCCGTTATCACACACGATTTCTTTTGGAACTCCAAACCGGTACATGCTATTTCGCCAAATGAAGTCCCTGACTTCTTTTTCCCACACTTGTTTGAAGGCACCTGCTTCTACTCACTTGGTAAATAATCGGTTAGTACTAGTAAAAATCGTACCTTTGCTTTGGCTTGTGGTAGTGGACCCACAATATCCATCCCCCACTTCATAAAAGGCCACGGTGCAATAACCAGATGTAATAACTCTATTGGGCGATGCATGTTGTTACCATATCGTTGGCATTTGTCCACAAAGATTTCTGCATCTTTTTCTATTTTTGGCCAATAATATCCTGCTCTAATTAGATTTTTTATCAAGGATCTTCCTCCTACGTGATTTCCACAGTGCCCCTCATGTATTTCTCTCATCACATACTCTGTTTGAGAAGGTCCGAGATACCTTGCTAAGGTTCCACCGAACATTTTTCGATACAGGTAGCCTCGATCCAAATAATAACGGGCAGCTTTTCATCGAAGTGCCTGAGCCTTTTTCTTATCTTCGAGTAGAATCCCGTACTACAACAAATTAACGATCTCATTTCTCCAATCCCAAGCTAAATTATTGAAATTTACCTCGTTTTTGTCCTAATCGATTGCCGAATGAAACAAATATATTACAGAAGCATTTTCTTCATTTGTTACTTCTGCAGCGGATGCGAGATTAGCCAGTGCGTCTGCTTCAGCATTTTCTTCCCTGGGTATTTGCACGATTTTCCAAGATTGGAATTGTCTGATTAAATCTCGTGCCTTTTCCAAATATTGTTGCATCCTCTCCTCTCTACTATATAAGTCCCCTGCATTTGATTAACTACAAGATGTGAGTCGCTCTTGATTACACTGCTCTATTCCGAGCTCTCGTGCCAATTCTAGACCTGTAATTATAGCTTCATATTCTACTTCATTGTTAGTAATGGGATGTCACTTTATGACTTGCCTTATAGTTTCTCCCGAAGGTGGGATTAGAACAATGCCTAAACCCGCTCCTTTAACATTTGAGGAGCCATCAGTAAATAGGGCCCAAGTACCCGAATTATACCCGTTGAATACCTGCAGTTCCTTTTCTTCTTCTGTTACTATTCCTAGGCTGGAGTCTGCCACAAAATCTGCTAAAACTTGTGATTTTATTGCAGTTCTAGATTGATATGTGATATCATATTCACTTAGTTCTATAGACTACTTAGCTAATCTACCTGATAGTTCTTGCTTATGCAATATATTTCTTAAGGGGTAAGCGGTCACTACAGAGATAGGGTGACATTGAAAATAAGGTCTCAACTTTCTAGATGCCATGATTAGTGCTAAAGCAAGTTTTTTTAAATGAGGATATTGAGTTTCAGCATCCAATAAAGACTTACTAACATAATAAATCTTCCCAATGCTGCTATCCTACCTGTCAACCTCTGCACCTCTTTTTTGCTCGTGAGTATATCCGGTATTTCTTCAATGGCTTTAATTTGTGCTGGATTTACTTCAATTCCTAGGTTAGAAACAAGGAAACCTAAAAACTTACCTGAAGACACACCAAATGCACACTCTTTGGGATTTAACTTCATATTGAATTTGCGGAGAATCTGAAATGTATATGACAAATGTTGGATGTGATCCCCTGTATGTGTTGACTTGACTAGCATGTCAGACTTCCATGGTTTTTCCCAGATGTTCTTGAAACATATTCGTTACTAACCTCTGGTACGTGGCTCCAGCATTCTTTAGGCCGAAAGGCATGACTTTATAACAATAAGTCCCCCTGTCTGTAATAAAGGAAGTTTTTTCCTCATCTAAAGGATCCATTTTTATCTAATTATATCTTGAATAAGCATCTAAAAAACTCAACAATTCATTTCCTGCAGTAGCATCAATTAGTTGTTCTACGTGCGGTAAAGGAAAATAATCTTTAGGGCAAGCTTTATTCAAGTCAATAGTCTACACAAACTCGCCATTTACCATTCTTTTTTGGCACCACTACAGTATTAGCTAGCCAACTAGGATATTTTACCTCTCAGATAGACCCGATTTTTAAAAGCTTTTGTATCTCATCCTGAATCACCTGATTTTTGAAGGATCCTTGCTTCCTTTTCTTCTGTTTAACAAGTGGATATGTTGGATCTTCATTTAGCTTATGGGTCATCACCTCCGGTGGTATACCTATCATATCTGAATGCGACCAAGAAAAATAATTTGAGTTAGCTTTTAAGAATTCAATTAACTTACCTTTCATCTCTGGGCTTAGGTTGGTTCCGATGTAAATTTTTTTGTCCGGTCAATGTATAAACAACACCACCGCTTCAAGTTCCTCAATTGTTGTCTTGATGTTTTCATTCTCTTCTAGCTCTTGAATAGTATCAGGCCTTGAGTCTATATCCGTTTGTCCATCTCCAGTTGAGGTTTGTGTTGTCAAATCCTCAACCGAATTATGTAATTGCTATTTTTCGTCTACAACGTCGTATTTTATGCTTGAATCCACCACTGAATTGATGCTTCTAGAATCTTGTTGATCACCATGGATTTGTATAATTCCCCATTGCGAAGGGAACTTAATAACCTGATATAGAGTATAGAGTAGACGAAACAACATCCATCTTATGAATCCATGGTCTGTCGAGAATCACATTATACGTCATGTCCATATCTATCACTTGGAATTTCGTATCTTTGTCTACTCCTTCTGCGAATGTGGTGAGCACTATCTCCCCTTTTGTAACAATGCTTGAATTGTCAAATCCAGATAAGGTTTGTGCTTTGGGTACCAATTTATCATCAGCTTGCATGCCGTTTACCACTCTTAAAAGAATGATATTCACAGAGCTACCTGGATCAATCAAAACTTGTTTCACATTAGTATTATGTACAAATAAAAATATTAACAGTGCATCATTGTGTGGGATCATCACACCATCTGCATTTGCATTATCAAACGTTATACTGTCTTCTCCCAAAACTTGGCGAACTCGCTTTCTGTGGGTAACTGTGACTTTTGACATCTTTTTTGCAGCCGTATATGTCACACAGTTGACCTCCTCTCCTCCGCTTATCACGTTAACCGTTCTTTTTGGTGACGGAGGTTTCGGTGGCTCCTGTCTATTCTTCATATATGCTTGCTTACCCTTCTCACTAAACAAATTAGTTAAATAGCCTTGTTTTAACAAGTGCTCTACTTCACCTTGTAGCAATCTGCAATTTGTTGTTTTGTGACCGTGATCATTATGAAACTCGCACCAGAAATCTGGGTTTCTTCTACTAGGGTTTGATCTCATTTCTTTTGGTCACCGCACCTTATCTCTCATACTCCTTAAAACAGCTGCCAACTCAAATGTGCTAACATTGAAATTTTAACCACCAATCTTTGCTTTTACACTAATATTGCTATCCCGCATATCTCGCTCATTTCCAAACTTGTATGATGAACCCGCATCTCTGTCCCTTAATCTGGAACCGTACCTCGGGTTCTCTTGTTTAGAATGTGAATCCATTCCTGCTGGTCTCATGCAAGGTTTGTACCTGTTCTTACTGGACCTTTTTTCAGTTTCTATTCGCCTCGAACTTGTTCTTTCATCTCCCTATGACTGAGTGATAGTATCTTCTTCTATCCGCAGCTTCATGCTATTCCTGTTGTAAACATCATTCCATGTTGCTGCAGGGAATTCTTGTAAACTTTCTTTGAGCCTCCTCGTAAGCTTCTGAGCTTTTTTTATTTAAGTTACTTGCAAACGCCATGGCTGCCTAATTATCCGGTACAAGCTGTAGCATAATCCTTTCACGCTGAAATTTATCCACGAATTCCCTAAGTAGTTCCGTATCTCCTTGTTTTATTTTGAAGATATCTTCCATCTCTTTTCAACTTTTTGAGCTCCCGAGTGTGCTTTTATAAATGAATCTGCGAGCTCAACAAAAGAATCAATAGAATTTTCTGGTAAAAAAGAATACCATGTTACTGCTCCTTTTGTGAGTGTTCGCCAATTTTTTGACTAGCACCAAATCAATTTCTTGCTTGATCAATTCATTGCCTTTCACCCCAGTTGTACATGCACTTACATGATCTCCTGGGTCGGTTGTCCCATCATACTTTCGTATATCAGGCATCTTAAACTTTTTGGAATTGGCAAGGGAGCGACACTTGGCTTCCAGGGCTGTTGAGAATATTTATCAATATCCACTCCCTTAATCACGAGTGGCACACCAGGTATTTGCTCTATGGGATCGTTCTGCTCCTTGAGCTATTTCTGCAAAATTAGGACTAAACTTTGTAAATCAGAATTATTTGGAGTACCTGACCTTCCATCGCGAGATTCGCTGGGATCCACTAACAAAATCTTGGAGAGCATTATTGACGTGTTCTGCAATTAGTTGCTTCAATGCACCTTCAATAGTTTGATCGTCCCCATGTTGATTATTCACATGCGATGTTGATCTTTCAGGTGACCCTTCTCGAGAGTGTTGAGGAGAATTTTGGGGGTGAAGGGATTGAAGTTTCATCCTCTTGTTGATTTTGTTGGTTCAATTGGTTTTGTTGGTTGTTGTCTTTGGCAGTCGACATAATTTTTTGACAGAAAAATGAATTTGAAAAGTGAAAAAATTATCAGTTTTCCGGTAACTGAACCAATTTGTTTAACCAAAAAATGTGTATTTCGGTCAAAGCCTATTTTTAGAAGAACTCTGATTATTGATAACCAAGAAATTTTGTACTTTCTCTATTATATGAAAAGAAAAGAACAAGAATAAATAAGAAAATGACTGATTGCAAAGTCGATGTAGAGTAAAGCAGAAAAGTAAAGTAAATATATTCTAATATTGTCTCAGATGATCCTTACAAATGAAGTTCTCTTCCCTTTTATAGGTATTTACAAATATAATGTTTCTTCCCTTTTATGGCCGAATCATTATGATTATTAATGACATTAATGATCCATTATAATTGGCAATCGTAACTGTTTATGAGGATTCTGTAACGGTTATAATTCTTTTTCCTCATTAATTAGAGGTTCGTGAATCTTCCCCTCCTTACTGTCTTGATTCAGTCAGTCCCCTTTAGGCTTGAGCGACTGTATCCCTTTATCTCGTAAGTGATTTGCCCGTGCCTCTTGTATCTTTTGCATCTTCTAATGTAATATTCCAGTTGTCACTGATAACTAGGGATTCTAGCCTATTTTATGCTCCTTTTGCTTAGGTTTTAGATTAAAAGTGTGTGCAAGTATTCCCGAAAGCTAACTTATTGTGCTTGTTTGCAATGTTTGGTCAAAAAGAGACAAGAAAGTCATAACTACCTCATAAAGGAGTGAAACCTGCAAAAGTTCAAAGCTAAGTCAAAAGGGCGCTGACAGCAAAGAAATAGAAGCGGACGCGGAGGCCTCACCGCTGAGGCGGTCTTAACTACGCTCTCAGCGATAACAAGGTTCAGAGAGTCAACAATTGGGCTTAACAGTCACCGCTGCCCGCAGTGAAATTACGCGGTAGCGGTACCATCTGGCGCGGTCGCGGTCCAATTCTCACCCTCAGCGGAATGAAGAATCAGAGAACTAAAGTTTGGAGCTCAAATTGAAAGGCGCGGTCCACGATCATATTTCACGACCGCGGTTGAAGGAGCGCTGAGGCGGTTGATTTTCTGCTCCCAGCGGACTCAAGTTCAGAACCCAGCTCAGAAGAGAAGAACCACGGTCCGCGCTTGCTTTTGCGCGGCTGCGAAAGTCATAGCGCTGAGGCAACATATTTTCAGTTGTCAACGAAATCTCCGTAGGGGCAATTTTGTCTGAAAAATTTAGCTGTGTATAAATAGTTCATTTTCAGATTTTTAGGGCATCTGTTGTTTAGTGGAGCACGTGAACATCCGCTTTTTACTTTTTAGAGTAATTTTAGAGCATCTTTAGCAATTAATCTTAGGTTTTACTCTTGTATTTACTTTTTATGGCTTATATTTCATCTCCATCTTTGATTTCTTCTTTGATTATGAGTAGCTAAACCCATTAGCTAGGGTTGTGGCCCAACCCTAGTGTGGGTATTTAATGGGTCTTCAATTTTAGGGCTTAAATGTTTATGGGTTAATGGTATTTAGCTTGATTCATGCTTTAATTGTTGAATTGGTGGTTGCAAACACTGATTTGTGCCTTTTTGACTTAGGCCCTTCTTGAGAAAGAGAGACTAAGTCTAGGAAATTCATGCTAACAAGGAATTGGGGTACATTCAAGAGATTGATAGCCCCAATTAAAGGGTTAAACCTAGAGATAGTAATATCCGACTTGAGCCAAGTTTGCTTGCATTGTTTAAACACCCAGTTGGGCTTGAGAAAGCCAATTAGGGCAAAGTCACTCAAACTACCGAGAGGTATAAAGTGAGTAATTATGTGCAATGGTTATATCATGATCCCATTTATAACAAGTCTGCCCTAAGTTTTAGATCTCATTAGATACTCACCTAGGTGTAAGTCACTTCACTAGTGCCTTTTTACCAATTATGAAAACCCTTACAAAAAAAAACATCGCTTATTTTCATTCTTCATTAGTGGTAACAGTAGAATAGTAACAAAAACAAAACATGATTGGAAGTGCAATTAAGAACATCGCACATAACTAGATTAGATAAAAACCCAATTCCAAACTAATATTAGCTCTCTGTGGATTCGATCCCGACCTTTTGGGTAAAAGCTGCATCGACCACTCTTGCCATTCTATAGTGGTATAGGATTGGAGTCGATCACTTTGTGGCGCCGTTACCGGGGAGCTAAACAATTTTGGCTATCTATTTGACTAGTTTTGTGTCTTTTTTTTCTTTCCTTCTATTTAACTAACTTGTGTGAGTTAATCGATTCAGATACAATATGGCAAACAATAATCTTATCGTAAATGCTATCCCGAGGGAGGAGGTAGATGCTAATGGTAAAGATGAGGTACCTCTAGTACCTCAAGCTCAAAGAAGAGGCCGCCAGGCCAATGATAACATTCCAGACTCTCCCCTAGTTCTTCCACGAGTAGCTCCTCGGGTGCTTCCAAATAAAGGGTACGCAAGTGCAATTGTCCCACCTCGGATCCGGTCGGGCAAGTTTCAGATTACAAATGTGATGTTGACTTTATTGGAGCAACGAGGTTACTTCACAGGTGCTCCCCATCAGAATGCATATAAACATCTTAAGGGCTTTGTGGATACTTGTTATAGAAGCAAACAGACAAATGTGTCGGAGGATGCATTGTGATTGAGATTGTTCCCTTTTTCACATAGAGGGAAAGCTTTGGAATGGCTCGAAAGACTTCCCAACCATTCCATCACTATGTGGGATGAGTTGGCCGACAAGTTTATAGCTAAGTTTTTTTCGCCAGGGCATATGGCGACATTGAGAGATGAGATCTTGGCCTTCAAATAGGAACCTAATGAACCACTTCATGAGATATGGGAGAGGTATCGGACAATGGTGAAAGAATATCCAAACAATGACATGACTGAAGCAATGATCCAGCAAACATTCTACCATGGCATTAACACGACCAATCAGTGTGTAGTGAACCAGCTAGCAAGGGGAAATTTTATGAACACACCTTATGCTGAGGCGTGTGAGATATTGGATGAGATGGCAGATACTTCCTCACCTTGGCAAAGTCGAGCTAATGTGCCACAGGGTGATCCCACTATCATTCACCTGCACAAAGAGCTCCACGACCATGGCCAGGCAATAGCAGAGTTAACTACAACAATGAACCAGTTAGCAAAAGCTCAATTGCAACAAGTTCAAGCACCGAGACAAGTAAATACTATGCAAGGTGTAAACATGTTGGTCAATAAGAGGTGACAACGAGGTCAACAAGGTCAAGGAAGTCAGGATCAATATGAGCAGGGTAGCAGTGGTTTCAACCAAGATGATGGTATGATGAGCAAAGTGAAGAAGTTCAGTACGTAAACAATTACCAAGGACAAAGGGGCAATGCTCCTAACCAGCAACAATAGTGGAGATCCTAAGGAAACTGGGGGAATCAAAACCAAAAGGGAAATAGCAACTGGGGGAACAACAATCAGAATTGGGGCAACCAGAACAACCAGGGGCAACTGGAGTGGCAAGGTTTTCAAAGATCTCTGATGTATCAACAACCAAACAACCCGCATCCATTTTCGTCCCAAGGTCCTAGCTCATCAAACAATGAGATGGGAAGGATCGAGTTGATGTTTGAACAAATTATGAAAAATAATGCCGACTCTGATGCCCAGTTGGTATCCCATAATACTTCAATCCGAAACTTGGAGGTTCAACTTGGCCAGATTTCGCAATCTTTGAATACTCACCCTAAGGGGGCTCTACCTAGTGATACAGTAGTAAACCCGAAGGGTGGGAACAATACCGGGCATGCAATGGCGGTGATCACAAGAAGCGGTAGAGGTGGTGAAGTGAATACCTCCAAGCAAAAGGAAGTTGTGAGTGATGAGGTTGAAGTGCAGGATGATGATGTTCCTATAGTTGATGATCAAGTGAGTGAAGAGAATTTAAATGCGGAAGTGAGAATTGATATTCATGATAATGAGGTGGAGACCCAAAATGACGTGAACCCGTCTAGGGAACACGTAATAGACATACCGAAAATAGTAGTGCCCAAGGCTAAGGCTCCCTTGCCAAGGCCTCCTCCACCTTACCCTCAAAGACTTGCGAAGCAAAAGAATGAAAACCAATTTAAGAAGTTTATTGAGATATGAAAAGCTTGTCGATCAATGTTCCTTTGGTGGAAGCTCTTGAGCAAATGCCGGGTTACGCCAAGTTTATGAAAGCCTTGGTGACTAAAAAGAGATCTATGGATTGTGAGATCATCAAAATGAATCATCAAGTAAGTGCAATTGTGCACTCGATTGCTCCAAAACTTGAAGATCCTGACGCTTTCACCACTCCATGTACCATTGGTAGTGCGAATTTTGCAAAAGCCTTGTGTGATTTGGGAGCAAGTATAAATCTGATGCCTTACTCTGTATTCAAAACTTTGGGTATTGGTCAACCGAGACCTACTTCAATGAGATTGCAAACGGCGGATAGAACAATGTAGAGGCCACTTGGTATTATTGATGATGTTCTTGTCCAGGTTGACAAGTTTATTTTGCATGCTGATTTTGTGATTCTTGACTACGAAGTCGACTATGAGGTGCCGATAATCTTGGGAAGGCCTTTCCTAGCAATTGGGAAGGCATTTGGTTGATGTGGAAGCAGGGGAGCTCACCTTCTGGGTGGGCGATGAAAAGGTTGTCTTTCATGTGTGCAAATCAATGAGGCAGCCGAATAGTACTGAAGTTTGCTGTTTTGTGGATCTTGTCACGGAGGTGATAGTTGATGATACTAGTGCCATGATCAATGTGGAAGATCCTTTAGAAGCGGTATTGTTGAACCTTGATGTGAATGAGGATGAAGGTAGGGTGGAGTGTGTCAATGCCTTGCACGGAATGGGTTCTTATTCTTATAAGCCCCGCAAGCTTTCTTTAGATCTTGAGAACAGAAAGACTCCGCCAACAAAGCCCTCAATTGAGGAACCTCCCGTTTTGGAGTTGAAGCCTTTGCCTTCACACCTTAGGTATGAATTCTTGGGCCCTAGTTCAACTTTACCTGTTATTCTTTCTTCTTGTCTTACTAACGTGTAGGTAGATGCTACATTGGAAGTGCTCCAAAGAAGGAAGAAGGCAATTTGATGGACTCAAGCTGATATTCGGGAAATAAGCCTCGCTTTTTGCATGAACAAGATTATACTTGAGGATGATGCAAAGCCCTTCGTGGAACATCAAAGGAGGTTGAATGAGGCTATGCAAGAGGTTGTCAAGAAGGAGGTGATCAAGTGTCTAGATGTAGGGGATGTGTACCCCATCTTGGATAGTTCTTGGACTTCACCGGTGCAATTTGTGCTGAAGAAGGGTGGTATGACGGTGGTCACAAATGAGCAGAATGAGTTGATTCCCACCAAGACTGTCACCGGATGGAGGGTGTGCATGGACTACCGAAATCTGAATAAAGTGAGCCGCAAAGATCATTTTCCGTTGCCCTTTCTTGACCAAATGCTGGATAGACTTGCTGGGCGTGCCTTCTACTGCTTTTTTGATGGGTACTCAGGTTATAATCAGATTTTGATTGCTCCGGAAGATCAGGAGAAAGACACCTTCACATGTCCGTATGGCGCCTTTGCATTTTCTAAGATGCCATTTGGTTTGTGTAATGCACCAGCTACCTTTCAGCGGTGTATGATGACTATATTTACCGACATGATGGAGGACTTCTTCGAAGTGTTCATGGATAATTTTAGTATTGTGGGTGACTCTTTTGAAGAATGCTTGGGTAATCTTGACAAAGTGTTGGCCCGATGTGAGGAGACAAATCTAGTGCTTAACTGAAAAAAATGCCACTTTATGGTCGAGGAGGGCATTGTCCTCGACCATAAGATCTCAAAGAACGGTATAGAGGTGGACAAGGCGAAGATTGAAGTGATTTCAAAGCTTCCTCCTCCTACTTCAGTCAAAGGGGTTAGGAGTTTTCTTGGGCATGCAGGGTTCTACCGAAGATTCATCAAAGACTTTTCTAAGGTAGTGAATCCTTTGTGCAAATAATTGGAAAAGGATGCAAAGTTTGTGTTTAATGATGAATGCATGAAAGCTTTTGAACTTCTCAAATACAAATTTACAACCACTCCCATTATTAACGCACCCAATTGGAGCTTACCTTTTGAGCTCATGTGTAATGCAAGTGATGTTGCAGTAAGAGTGATCTTGGGTCAAAGAGTAAACAAGATGTTTCACCTGGTGTATTATGCAAGAAAAATAATGAATGATGCTCAACTAAATTATACGGTGACGGAAAAAGAGTTGATAGCAATTGTGTTTGCTATGAAGAAGTTTAGGCCTTATCTCATGGGTGCCAAGGTGATAGTTCATACTGACCATGCAGTTGTTACAACCCATATTCACGTACTTTAGTTCATACCATAAGTTAGTCAACATTTCCAAGAATATATTATCTTTGAGATGATAAGAAGTTAATCCTATTGGTCTTAAATGATACAAGGGTGTATAAAGGGGGTTAACAAGTATTAGAGTTAAACGAATCAATGATGTTGTAACCTGTATTTTAGGGTAAACCTAGAGGTGCTTAATATACTCAAAAGGTCGTGTTTTAAGGTATTTGAATCATATAATATCCGTATCATAAGTATTAAAGTCAATCGAGTTATGAAACAAAAGTCGACAAAAGTTGTCGCAACTTAGGTTCATAATTTTACTTAAACTTTAGGTCAAATGTTACTAAGCTTTTCTCCTAATTTACTGGGAATTACGGGGTGATCTACCTACAAATTGAATATCTATGAGTCTAGTTTCCAACTCATTAAACCGTTTGTCCATACGATCTCGGAGTAGAGAGATATTCGCGTTTTCACGAGACTGCGCCAAGCACCTCTCTGTGGGACCCACATAAGCGATTTAAGACATATATATATATATATATATATATATAAATGAGACCTCAATCCTGTTTTAAGTCATTTTTAGTGTATTCAAACCTTAGAACCCGAAAAACATCCTCTCAAGTTCCTCTCATGATCCAAGACCCAAACAAAGGGCAAACAACACAAATCAGGTGTCGGGAATCCCATGGCGCTAGTAAGTTTCTTGTTCTTCTTGTTGTTGCTCATTTTTGTATTGTTCCAGCTCGTGTGGGAGGTTGTTTTAAGTGGTTTATGTTCTATAAATACTCCCTTAAGTTGTTAATATCAAACCTAGGTGATTTCAAGTCTTCTAAAGTGATTCTAGTGCGGAAAACCCCTAATTGATTGCTAGTTTCGCTTCCTTGTTCTTGTGGCAGCATTGGAGGGATATTTTATGGAAAATTAAGGTCAAATTGGAGTTGTTCTTTCTGTTTAAAGGTAAGGAACCTCTTAATCTACATGTATTTAAGATTATCCAAGTTGCGGCTAAGTCGTTGAAGCTAGAACTTGTGAAATATATATCGAAAGGCTTGGTAGTAGTGTTGTTGGTTAGTGGACTATTTTGGAAGGCTCAATATGATTATTATTGATGTTGTTTGGGCTATTTGGTGATTGTTTTGACTCGTGGAGTCATATAAATATGGGAGGTGCTGTCTGTTTCCTCGTAAAATAGGTTGTGGTAGATACATAATAGTTATGACACCTAAACGATAACGATAGTGTCATTTCTCTTATTGTAGACTAAGAAGTCGTGAAATTTGCATAGATTGAGGTTGGGCAGTATATACAAGGTATGTGAGGCTATCCCTTTCCTTCTTTTGCACAACTCTGATTGTACATAATGTAATGAACGAGCTTCCAAAGATACTCTACTCTTAGAAGCTAGTAGTACTTACATTGTTTCCCTTCTTTTGGAGCGAGTGATGTTGATGTTTCTTCCCTTATTCTTGTGTTATTAATGTTGTTGGTACTTCCTGATTCTTATAAGATTCATGATGAAGAATTAGTCCTAATAACGTGTACAGAGGATGTCGACCTTACGTCACTCCAAAAGGTTCAGAATATTGTTCCAATGAGTCCAGCATGCATTATATATATGTATCTATTTTACTCTATCGAGCCTTATGATAGCCGAGTATGATTCTACCGAGCCTTATGATGGCCGGGTACGATTCTACCGAGCCTTATGATGGTCGGGTACATTTTTACCGAGCCTATTACGGCTGAGTACGACATGATGATGATGATGCCCACAGAGGTGTATGTTTTAAAAGTTTATGTATATATATGTATGTATGATGCATTTCATGTCAGTAGCCCTCAGAGGTATCCAGATGTTACAGGTTATATATTCTCTATCCCTGTTTACATTACTGCTTGTACTTATGCTTTTCTACCTTACATACTCAGTAATTTATTCGTACTTACGTTTTTTTTATTTGTGGATGTTGCATGTCGTGCTGCAGGCCTTGATAGACAGATAGACGCAACTCTCCCACCACAGTAAGCTGCCCAGTTCAGCAGTTATTGGCGAGATCCCTTCTCCGGACTTGCCATAGTTTTGGTATGCATTTTTGTTATAGATATTATGGGTATTTCGGGGCCCTGTTCTGGCAATGTTGCAGCACTTATGTTCCTTTAGAGGCTCATCATAGACATGTGTCGACTCATGTATAGTTTGGTATGCCTTGTCGGCTGATTTTTGCTATATAGTCTTTCATGCCAGCGTGGTAGCTCATACCTTATATATAGTTTCTTGGTTGTCTGGTCATCCCATATTATGTATGTTCATGCCATTATCTTTAATTGTAGTTGTTCATGATCCATGTCTACCATTTATATTGATCTCGTCGACCCTTAAAGATAATAAAGAAGGTTAGATAAAATGTACGTTGGTGCTCGACAAATATGACCCGGGTGCTAGTCATGACCCTCCAGTTTAGGTCATGACAGCAGCACTCCGCTACTTGATGACAAAGAAGGATTCTAAGGTTCGGTTGATGAGAGATGGGTTCTATTACTTCAAGAGTTTGACCTTGAGGTTGTTGATTGAAAAGGGTGTGAAAACCAAGTGGTGGACCACTTGTCCCGCTTGGAGGAGGAGGGGAGGCCCCATGGTAGCCTCGAAATTAATGATTCATTCCCTGATGAGCAACTCCTCTCCGTATCTGTGAATAGCATGCCTTGGTTCGCTGATGTGGCCAACTTTCTTGTGACCGGCATTGTTCCGTGTGAGCTCTCTTCTAACCAAAGGAAAAAGCTTAAACGGGATAGCATGGACTACTACTGGGATGAGCCTTATTTGTTCAAAATTTGCAATGATGGTGTGATACGGAGATGTGTTCCGGAAGAGGAGAAAATGAGTATTCTGGATGCTTGTCATTAGCCTTACGATGGTCATCATGCTGGGGCAAGAACGACTCAAAGATGCTTAGCTGTGGTTTCTATTGGCCTACATTGTACAAGGATGCAGGTGAGCTTGTGAAGAGATGTGATGAATGTTAGAGAGCTGGTGGAATTTCTAAGAAGGATGAAATGCCTCTCACCACTATTCTTGAGGTTGACATATTTGATGTGTGGAGCATTGACTTCATGGGACCTTTTGTGAGTTCATGTGGCAACACGTACATTCTGGTGGCTGTTGATTATGTTTCCAAGTGGGTCGAGGCCGTGGCTTTACCCAACAATGAGGCCCCTAGAGCAATCATCAGTGATGGGGGTTCTCATTTCTGCAATAAGGCATTTGACACTTTGCTTGCAAAGTATTGTTAATCACAAGGTTTCAACCCCTTACCACCCTCAGGCTAGTGGGCAAGTTGAGGTCTCCAACAGGGAGATAAAGAGCATATTGGCAAAGACTGTCAATGCAAATAGGACTGACTGGTCAAAGAAACTAGATGATGCTTCGTGGGTTTACAAGACTGCTTACAAGACTCCAATTGGTATGTCTCTGTACCGGTTGGTGTTTGGAAAAGCATGCCATCTTCTGGCTGAGTTAGAGCACAAGGCCATGTGGGCTTTGAAAAAGTAAATCTTGAGTGGGATGTTGCGGCAAATCTCCGGGTAAAGCAACTCAATGAGCTTTATGAGTTCCGGTTTCATGCCTATTCCAACTCGTCCTTGTACAAGGACAAGATGAAGTAGTTACATGACAAGTATGCCTGTAGTAAGGAATTCAAGGAAGGTGACTTGGTTCTCTTATTCAACTCCCGGTTATGACTGTTTCCGGGAAAGCTCAAGTCAAAATGGAGTGGCCCTTTTGAGGTGGTGCTTGTAACTCCGTTTGGTGCTCTTGATTTGAAAAACAAAAATGGTTAAATCTTCAGAGTTAATGGGCATAGAGTGAAGCACTATCTTGGCAAGTTTGTTAACAGCCACGTGGTGGCAATGATCCATCTCAAATGATTGATGGTAACCTGCATCATGCCACGACATTAAATCAGGCGCTTCTTGGGAGGCAACCCATGTGTTTTTCTTCTTAGTGTAGGATTTGTTTTGGACTAACTGATTGTGAGATGTGTGTAGGAATGTATGATGCAGTGCAGGACAAAAGCTGGAAAAATTTGACAAGTCTGTAGTTGGACCGCTGACAACGCTCCATTTTTTGCTGTCAGTAGTGGCCAATTCGCGGGGGCAGAATTTGGTAGCGGACGTGGGCTTGAAAAGTCTAAAATGAGACTTCTCTGAAGTTTCATCCGCATCTGCGGAGGATTTTTCGCTGTCAGCGGTGAAAGTTCGCGACCGCGCCCCATTTACCGCTCTCAGTGGAACTCTTAAACAATTAGCCCTTTTGTAAGTCCAAAGCGCGGACCGCGGTTAAATTTCGCGACCGCTCCAAGTAAGTTCGGTGGGTCCCAGGGTACTTTGTATAAATAGAAGGTCAAGAGACCTTTTACTCTTTTCGATCTCTAAAATTCTCTTGCGTAATTTTCACTGTTCATCTGAGCCCTAATCCGCACAAACACAAAAATTAAAGTCCATTCTCATCACTCATCAGACAACTGGTAATTTCATTTCATAATTGTTCTTTAAATTGTACTTGTTTTCTTTTATTTGTTAGTTTCTATTTCATCTTCCTCTTTTTCTTTTAATTTTTACCTAGGGTTCATTAATGTCAATTAAATGGTGCTTAAATAGTTAGGGATAATTAGTTAATACCTAATTGGGGTTAGTGATGTATGAGATATCCGCTAGTGGCAAGAAAAATTGAACCCTAGGTTACTCAGTTCGTTTTTTGAATTCCGCGGCCGTGGATGTATTTCCGCGGTCAGCGTTCATATGCAAAATCTGAGCTGGAAGTTTTGAATACCGCAGTCAGCGGTGGCAAATTTCGCTGATAGCGGCCCGCTTTTACGCGGCCACTCTGCATTTCTTGCGGTTGGCAGTGCAAATGTTCAGAGCAATACACAAAATGGGTCCGCGGCTGCACTTGTTTTTCCGCAGACAGCGGTGTAACTTCCGCGGCCTCACCTAACTTTCCGTGGTCAGTGGCTCTGTAGAATCAGAGGATGGGTAGTCTGATCCCCATGCCTCTGCAGCCGCACCCCTTTTTTCGCTCTCAGTGGTGCTCATTCCGCGGCCACACTTCTTTATCCGCTGTCAACGGGTCTGCAAGTTGTTATACCACTGTCAATTGTTCATTTGCTTTTCTTTACTACTTCTTCTAGCACCAATACTAACAAGCTTTCACTGACTATGTATGCAGACAATGGTTAAAACAAAAGGTGGCATGTGACAAACAAAAAGGGAAAGCAGAGTCCTCCCGGGGTAGGGTACTAGGACAAATCAAGTTACCCCTGGCAGTGTGGCAATCCATTGGGAAATGCAGAAAGATATTAGAGCTACAGACAGAGATGCACCCCACTCCGAGGGGAGTGTGTTCCCTCCCAGGAGGCTTTAGAGGATGATTCTGGGCCCACTCATGTACCAGATTTCCAAGGAGATTTCGATTGAGAGACGTGCCTACACCCCCAGCTTCTCCTACTTCTCTTGCTTCTTCTGAGTCGTCTGATGGCTCAGCGAAGAGTAGTGAGTCCTCAACATCAGCCTCTCCTACTGCCTCTCTACATAGACCGGAGCCTATTGATGTAGATGCTGAAACACCAAATAACGGGAGAGGAGATGACACCCAGACTGGAGGGTTGGCAAGAACAAAAAACTCGAAGGTGTGGAAACAGAGATTTGTCAGTGAGCAAGCCTACCACAAATTTCGGTAGTGGTGGCCTCAAAGGTCACTCATACATGAGCGTCAATTTATAGAGCGGGATCTTCTTCCCTAAAGCCCCACTGTGAAGTGAAAATTTGATGAAATAGTGGGGTGGAAACACTTCACAAGCGGGTGCCGGATGTTAATGAGCACCTAGTTAAGGAATTATATGCCAATGTCGCCCACATCAAAAAGGGCACATTTTTGACTAAGGTGCGGAACCTGAAGATCAAGTTTGATGGAAAGACTCTGAACGACTATGTTGGATTTAATGATGAAGATGAGTCATTTTACTTAGAGAAAGTGGCAATGGATGAGGTGACCCACCCATGGTTAGCATCAATACTTGCTCTCCCAGGTACTACACTAGCTTGGTTGCAAGTGGGGGTCCCTATCTACAGGAACACTCTGAACTTCGAGGCGAAGGGTTGGGAGACATTTGTGTGTAGCAGATTAGACCCCACTACTCATGACAGTGACATGCCGGTTTCCCGGGTGATTATAGTGGCAGCCATTATGGCAGGGTTCCCGATCAATGTTGGGAATATCATGTCCAGGGTGATAACCAAAGTGGTCAACAAATATGAGAGATCCTACCCCTTCCCAAACTTCCTTACCATGTACCTTGAGGATCAGAAGGTTGAGAAAAGGGATTTCGATATCAAGGTGAAATCCAAGAGGCCCTTCTCATGGTACATCCTTCAGGGTCCAAGCAACCCAGTCTGAAGAGCTAGCAGTGGTGGTCACTGCTTCTGAGCCTCCCATTGCCATACCACAGCCTCCTGCCAGATCATCTGCTTCCATGCCTTCCTTAGTGCCCTCTCGTCAGCATACCCTTTGACTACACATAGGCTAAACCGGACACTCTCCATCATCAACAACTGGATGCAGGCAGCAACATCAAAGCTATTTGTACTATCCTGCTCAATGACAACCCACTCAATTCCCCCACAGCCCTAGGTGCCAGTTTCAGTAGAGGAATCTCTCAAGGAACTTCTGGACAACCAGACGAAGCTTCTGGACAAACAAAAGCTCATCATGGATGCTCTAGAAGATCAAGGTAAATCAATTATGGAGCTGAGCAAGCAGACGAAGAAGCTGAAAAAGACTTGGGCATCAAAGAAGTCAATAAAGCTGTTGAGAGGAGAAGTGGAAAAGATGAAATCAGCTGACGACCTACCATTGGAGCTATTATTATAGGACCAAATTCCAGCAGCTTAGGCATAGTAGATACTAGTAGGAGGCCGATGGAGAGCCTAGGAGGAGGAGACTGATTCCCCGGGTTGATGACTTGGATATTGAGCTGGAGGACCCTGAGGGAGGTGCCTCAGGCCAGCCACAGCACCCCGAGGGAGGTGATCCAGGGACTCAGCCATAGGACCGCATGCAGACAAAGGACTCATAGGGAGTTTTCTTTACTCTCTAACCCATTTTGATCTTATTTTTGCTATTAGCATTGAGGGCAATGCTAGTTTTTATTTGTGGGGGGGGGAGGGGGAGGCTCCTATTTTGATGATTAGATAACTGGATTGTAATTATGATGCTGATTTTTCTTTATTGTTATTTTGCACTTTTGGTATGTATATAACTTTACCATTTATTTTTCACTTTTCATTATTTTTCAATTTCGGTATGTATATAAAGTTACTTTTCCATGCATATTCATTCCTTTTTATGTATATTCGTCTCAATCCCCTATTGTACATATTCAGTTTACTTTCCGTATTTTACTTCATAACTTCTTTTGCAATTTTTCTTAATAGCATAGCTTCTTATTTCATTTAGTAGCTTCTTTTTCAGTTCGTAGCTTCTTAGTTTTACAAGTTTTCGTAATCAATAAGCCTTTGGTTTTCTTAATGCCACGGTTCTTTCCAAATGTGGAGTTTGTGTGAACCGGGTGGCTCTTCCCAATGATGCATGGCATGACAACCTTCTTAAGGGTTTGAGTCTGTTTTCTTTTTGTTTTTGTGTAAATAGTAGCTAGTGAACTATAGTGCCTCAGGCAAAGCTTCACTTGGGTCTAACACATTTACCTTTGACCTCAAGGAAAATATGGGTGGCTCTCCCGATGATGGGTGGCATGACAACCTTCTTAAGGATTTGAGTCTGTTTTCTTTTTGTTTTTGTGTAAATAGTAGCTAGTGAACAATAGTGCCCCAGGCAAATCTTCACTTGGGCCTAACACATTTACCTTTGACCTTATGGTTAAAAACAAATTGATGTGTAAAGGATGGTGATAGTTGTGACCTTTAGACTCTTGTGTTGACTTAATAATCATCAAGTGGTTTTTAGGAACCATTTGTGTTGCTTAATCTTAGTTAAAGTGGTTGTAGGCCCCTGACTCTGTTCTCTTTAGCAATCCAATAGCTTGTGAGGTGAGGTTTTGATTTGCAAGTCCAAGCCCCGTGCCAATAAGTCTAGAACTTGCCCTGAATGTTTGTCTAGGCAAAATCCTAAGTGTAGCTCGACTTGAGAAGTGATTATAGGCTCTCCTTTGATCCAAATTAAGACTTGAAAACATCCTTAGGCTATCAAAAATGATATACCTAGTCAACCCCATTGAGCTAGAGCCCTTATTCTTTCAAAAACCATGATACAAGCCTTTATCCGTTTTTAAATGATCCTCTCTTGGCACCCGATCTTTCCTTAGCACAAGGTAAAAGTATAAGTTTGGGGGGAGAGACGAGGAATGCAAAAGTGATAAAAGGTACAAAATGAAGAAAAGGGAAGGCAAAAAGAAAAAGAAAGAAAATCCAAAAAACCAAAAAGAAAGTGAACAATGTAGAAGAAATGAAGGGATTCAATAAAAGTAAAAATGAAAAGCTTGGATAGACTAGAAAGGAGAAAAAGGATTGAAATAAACAAGAAAGAGTGACAGTGTGTCTCTCTATCCCCTAATGAAGCAGTAAATGACCCAAAGAGTCAAGAAAATGTGAGCCAAAATGAAGAAAATGAAGTGCTTAAGGAAATATGAAACCTTCATAGACCAATATATCCTACCTTGAACCAAAAGCCTTCATTACATTCCCGCAAAAGCCCTATATGATCTTGAGTTGAGTGAGCTTACATTAGTGGTGACTCACATAAGGGGCAAGCTTATGGTACTTAGAGCCGGACTTGTGACCTTCCTTTGAGAGAGATGGGTGTGTTTTGCATAATCCTCATTGTGAGTGCTACAATCTAAAAGTGAGGTTTGCATATGGAGAGTCGAGGAGTATGAGTTTGGATTCCACAACGACCAATGTAGTTTCCTTGATGAGTTGAGTCAACTCTTGATGCTTTTGTGTCGCACTAAAGCCATGGTGCTAAAAAGGTTGTGTATTGTTAATAATGCATTTGAGTTGAGGGTAATTGTTAGTCCCAATTGATTCTTGATGAGGTTACTTTAGGACAACTAAAATTTTCCTTTCTTTTATCTTGAGGAGGTGGGAATTACTTTGTTTGCTTGAGGACAAGCGAAATCTTAAGTTTGGGGGAGTTGATAACTAGGGATCCTCGCCTATTTTATGCTCCTTTTTGCTTAGGTTTTTGGATTAAAAGTGTGTGCAAGTATTCCCGAAAGCTAACTTATTGTGCTTGTTTGCAGTGTTTGGTCAAAAAGAGACAATAAAGTCATAATCAGCTCATAAAGGAGTGAAACCAACACAAGTTCAAAGCTGAGTCAAAAGGGCGCTCACAACGAAGAAATAGAAGCGGGTGCAGACCATTGCTGAGGCGGTCTTAACTACGCTCTCAACGGTAACAAGGTTAAAAGAGTCAAAAATTGGGCTTAACAGTCACCGCTGACCGCGGTGAAATTGCGGGGTAGCGGTATCATCTGGCGTGGCCGCGGTCCAATTCTCGCCCTCAGCGGATTGAAGAATCAGAGAACTAAAGTTTGGAGCTCAAATTGAAAGGCGCGGTCAGCGATCATATTTCGCGGCCGCGGTTGAAGGAGCACTGAGGCGGTTGATTTTCCGCTCCCAACGGACTCAAGTTCAGAACCCAGCTCAGAAGAGAAGAACCGCGGTCCACACTTGCTTTTTCACGGCCGCGGAAGTCATAGCGTTGAGGCAACCTATTTTTAGCTGTTAGCGGAATCTCTGTAGGGTCAATTTTGTTCGAAAAATTTAGATGTGTATAAATAGTTCTTTTTCAGATTTTTAGGGCATCTGTTGTTTAGTGGAGCACGTGAACAACCACTTTTTACTTTTTAGAGTAATTTTAGAACATCTTAAGCAATTAATCTTAGATTTTACTCTTATATTTACTTTTTATGGCTTATATCTCATCTCCATCTTTGATTTCTTCTTTGATTATGAGTAGTTAAACCCATTAGCTAGGGTTGTGGCCCAACCCTAGTATGAGTATTTAATGGGTCTTCAATTTTAGGACTTAAATGTTTATGGGTTAATGATATTTAGCTTGATTCATGCTTTAATTGTTGAATTGGTGGTTACAAACACTGATTTGTGCCTTTTTGAATTAGGCATTTCTTGAGAAAGAGAGACTAAGTCTAGGAAATTCAAGCTAACAAGGAATTGGGGTGCATTCAAGAGATTGATAGCTCCAATTAAAGGGTTAAACCTAGAGATAGTAATACCCGACTTGAGCCAATTTTGCTTGCGTTGTTTAAACACCTAATTAGGCTTGAGAAAGCCAATTAGGGCAAAGTCACTCAAACTACCGAGAGGTATAGAGTGAGTAATATGTTCAATGGTCATATCATGATCCCAATTATAACAAGTCTGCCCTAAGTTTTAGATCCAGTTAGATACTTACCTAGGTGTAAGTTACTTCCCTAGTGCCTTTTTACCAATTAAGAAAACCCTTACAAAAATATCATACATAGTTTATTTTCATTCTTCATTAGTGTTAAAAGTAGAATAGTAACAAAAAAAAAGCATGATTGGAAGTGCAATTAAGAACATCACACATAGCTAGATTAGATAGAAACCCAATTTCAAACTAATATTAGCTCTCTGTGGATTCGATCCCGACCTGATAGCATCCTAGGAAGATCAAATCTATTCAAGGACAAGGATGAAGCTTTGGAATCTCAAAGAGGGCCTTTAACAAGATCTCAAGCTAAAAAGCTGCAAAACAAGGTCATTGGACTTCAGGAGCGATCAAAGAAGTTGTTAGTTGAGAGAAAGAGCTTAAGGATAAAGTATATGAGTTATCTAGGTGTTATAATTATTTTATGGCCCAAGTTCATGTCCAAGAAGAGGTGGATTAGATCCCAAGAAACATCCTCTGAAGAAAGTCCAAATCAGGCCATTGTTGGACAATTTTGGCATCTAAAATGTGTCCAAACTTGCAGCCCATGAAGTCCTACATAAAACCACATTTTTAATAGCATAAAAAGGACTTACTTGATATCCAAGAAGGGTAAAATAGGCGTGCTACATGTTGAGTGCAAGTTGGTGCCAAGTTGCTTGCAAATTTCCTTCAAGATTTCCAAGATTGGTTTGAGTCTTATTCCCACATATTTTAGGACTATATTTATTGCTTTCCTAGTTAGTTAAGGTTATGTTTATTTTTCCTAAGATTTTTGGAACTACTTTCCAAGAAAACTTGGTTTTTGCTTCCTAGTATTTTTCTTTTTCTAAGGTAGTTGGACTTGTTGTCCAAAGTAGTTTAGGACTTTGTTTCCTTGTTATTTTTAGCCTTAATTTCATGACCCCCTCCTACCTATATAAGGGGTATCTTATTTATTTATAGACTCAGATTATTCAGATTATTATCAACAAAAATTGTGAGATTTTCTTGCACTCTTGTATGTGGCTACTCTTGGATTAATTCTTCAACCTTTAAGACTCAACTTAAGGTGGTAAGATTAAACTCTTTCGAAATCTTAGATCACTTCTAGGTATTCAAGAAAGGTGATAAGTTTAGGATTATTGTTGTTCTTGTTATTCTAAAGGGTCGGGTTTCACAATATAGCTCTTGTTTTTAGTTCTCTACCAAAGGCGATTAGTTCTTTGTTAGCTATTATTATTGTTAGGATTCAATTTCAAGAATAGACTTCTTGAATTCATTCTATCTTTAATTTTCCGTCCTTTTTCGTTTCTTTATTTTCTTTTAGCTTGCGCACGTTTCTTGACTTTCTTGTTTTTTTTAGTAATTCTTGAATCCCCTATCGTGTTGTTATCAAGTGGTATCAAAATAGACTAATCAAGATTTCAATCTTGATAATCTTGGGAGGTTCTTGAGCAACAACCAAAAAAAAATCGAAAATTACCCCAAAAAAGGTATTAATTCTCATTATTATTTTTAGAATTCAAGTATTATTTGCTTTCCAAGTCAAGAAAAGAAACAAGAAGAGGGGATCCTTATTCTTGAAGATTAAGAAAACTTCTTTCCTTATTCTTATGGGTTTTGGGTTTCCTAAAATTCTTTCCTTTTTTTTCTACTAACCAATTCCTATTCTTCCTAGGTTTGGTCATTCACTTTTCTTTCTTTTTCTAACTTCATATTCTTATCACTAAGGGTTGTGACTATGTAGGTTTATTAATAAATCTAAAGATTAACGACCAAGAGTTGCATTGAGTGGAAAAAGGCAAGAGAGGTGAGAATATTAGAAGGAAAAAAGCAATATTTGAG
The DNA here is from genome assembly GCF_000393655.2 of Nicotiana sylvestris. Classification (NCBI taxonomy): domain Eukaryota; kingdom Viridiplantae; phylum Streptophyta; class Magnoliopsida; order Solanales; family Solanaceae; genus Nicotiana; species Nicotiana sylvestris. Next base: position 137,815,345 of record NC_091062.1, read on the forward strand.
AGAGACATAATTCTTCTAATCTTTGTTGAAGATGTTTCAAACAGGTAGTTATTGTGAAAGGAGGCGAGCTATGACTCAACAACTTGAAAAGTCAAACTTACAGTATACCGAATGGAAGGAAGACAATGGTAAAGTTATTTTTCAAACAAGAGCTAAAGTAATGTCTGCAATTTGTGCCCTTAGAATTGACAAAGAGTTTGGCTATACTCAATTAGCACTTATATGGTTGAGAAATTGAACTTGCCTTATGTTGAGCATATTGAACCCTACATGTTTGGAGGAGTAAATGTAGATAAAAGAGTGTTATTACTATTCTCTATTGGAAGGTATGAGGATGAAATCTGGTGTGATGGGATTCCCATGAATAATTATCATGTCTTGTTGGGAAAGCCACGGTATGTTTATAGAAGAGCTTCATATAACATGGGAAAAAATAAATACTCTTTTGAGATTAACGGGAAGAAACTCATTCTTGGACCTTTGACTCCCTCACAAACTTGTGAAGATGAAAAGGCCGTTAAAGAGAATATGGAAAAATATGAGAGAGAAAAGAATGAGAGGAGTAAGGGAGTGCATGTCGACATCCCAAGAGAGGAAAAAGGAGAGGTTGTGTTGAGTGAAGAGAATGGGATGTCAAGTGAGAAAAAGAGTGAGCTTGAGGGAAAAGAAAAGAGGAAAGGCAATGAGATAACAAAAGTATGTGAGGTAAAGAGAGAAAAATATGAGGGTTTGAGTGAAGAAAAAGAAGAAAACTTTAGTGAGAGAAAAGAGGCTAAGGGTGAGGAAAAAGTTAGTCTTGAGATAAAAGCCAAAGAGAGTGTAAGTAAAAAAACATGTTCTTTACTTCCTAGCCCATTAACTCTTTCTTGTTTTAGTTCTTGTGTTTTTGTGCAGCCATATGTTGAAAGACCTTCTAAAAGGATAGGTGAGACGCAAGAGATAGTGGTAAAGGATCCCATTGGATTCCAACATGAATTAGGCGAAATTAATTCTTGTTGGATGGTGGAAGATAAAAGCTTGATTAATTTATTTGTTGTTGAACCTTTTGACTATTTTGATCCTTATTTACAGGTTTATGACATGGAGTTGCCTAAATGCATTGCTAAGTTGGAGCCATTACATAAAAGAATACAAGGTGAAGATGTTCCATTGGTAAATAAGTCCAAGTATGGTATGTATACTTGGTTTATTCGAATTCTTGGCCTTTCTAGGACACCTAAGGTATTTTTGGAGGTAATGAACTATACTCTAATTTCTTATGTTAGTGACTTTATAATTTTTGTGGATGATGATATTTTGATGCATATCAAGTCATTAACTGTAATATCTAAGTTCAAGTGCAAGAGTAATTTGCTTCCTTTTGAAATTGAGTACGACATAGATGATTATGCATTCCGACTTGGTAGAAAGAGGCATGAAATTTATGAGAAGAGACTTGCTAATGAGTTAAATATTCTTTATTCTCTTATTCAAGTGCCTAATGAGTTTTCATGTGATAAATTGCTAGAATGTAAGTTTTGTTATTTGATGGGAAATCATTCCTCTAGTCATGTTGATTGTAAGCCTGTAAAAGTGCTTGCTTCTAATAAAGAGGATATGCATGATTATTGTGATATTAGTCATCAAATACTCTTTTATGAACCTATCTATGACTCTTTCTGTGATGGTTTGAGCAATTATGTAGAATCCATTGATATTGCGAATATTATTGGGGAAGTTATAATCATGAGCTTGAATATATTGAAATTTTTATTTTGGAATTTATGGGTTCTTCTAACCTTCTTGTGAATTTATGTGCTTCTTTAAATAGTTTATATGTAGAAGAATCCATGAAATTTGTAATTGATACTTGGCTATATCATAAAAGTGTCTTATTTGATACATGTGGTAGAGATACTTGTTTTAAATGGACGCGTGATCAATCTTTTGTAATTTCTTTGTCATGCATATTTTTTGACTATCTTAAGAGAGGTTTTTATGGGACAAATCTAAGTAGGCATAAATTTTATTGGGATGATGATGTCCATATGCTTTATAAAGGAGTATTTACACCTATTAGGCTTAATTGTGTTAAGTGGATACATGGTCACTATCTTGTTTTATTTTTACCATTTTATCAGATTAGTGGATGTCATTTACTAGTGCATGTCTTCGTTTTCTTGCAAGGTAGAAATTCGAGGACAAATTTTCTTCAAGAAGAGGGGAATGATAGCATCCTAGGAAGATCAAATCTATTCAAGGACAAGGATGAAGCTTTGGAATTTCAAAGAGGGCCTTTAACAAGATCTCAAGCTAAAAAGCTGCAAAACAAGGTCATTGGACTTCAGGAGCGATCAAAGAAGTTGTTAGTTGAGAGGAAGAGCTTAAGGATAAAGTATATGAGTTATCTAGGTGTTATAATTATTTTATGGCCCAAGTTCATGTCCAAGAAGAGGTGGATTAGATCCCAAGAAACATCCTCTGAAGAAAGTCCAAATCAGGCCATTGTTGGACAATTTTGGCATCTAAAATGTGTCCAAACTTGCAGCCCATGAAGTCCTACATAAAACCACATTTTTAATAGCATAAAAAGGACTTACTTGATATCCAAGAAGGGTAAAATAGGCGTGCTACATGTTGAGTGCAAGTTGGTGCCAAGTTGCTTGCAAATTTCCTTCAAGATTTCCAAGATTGGTTTGAGTCTTATTCCCACATATTTTAGGACTATATTTATTGCTTTCCTAGTTAGTTAAGGTTATGTTTATTTTTCCTAAGATTTTTGGAACTACTTTCCAAGAAAACTTGGTTTTTGCTTCCTAGTATTTTTCTTTTCCTAAGGTAGTTGGACTTGTTGTCCAAAGTAGTTTAGGACTTAATTTCGTTGTTTTTTTAGCCTTAATTTCGTGACCCCCTCCTACATATATAAGGGGTATCTTCTTTATTTTTAGACTCAGATTATTCAGATTATTATCAACAAAAATTGTGAGATTTTTCTTGCACTCTTGTGTGTGGCTACTCTTGGATTTATTCTTCAACCTTTAAGACTCAACTTAAGGTAGTAAGATTAAACTCTTTCGAAATCTTAGATCACTTCTAGGTATTCAAGAAAGGTGATAAGTTTTGGCTTATTGTTGTTCTTGTTATTCTAAAGAGTCGGGTTTCACAATCTATCTCTTGTTTTTAATTCTCTACCAAAAGTGATTAGTTCTTTGTTAGCTAATTGTTGTTGTTAGGATTCAATTTCAAGAATAGACTTCTTGAATTCAAGAAACCCTTTCTTGAATTCAATCTATTTTTAATTTTCCGTCCTTTTTCGTTTCTTTATTTTCTTTTTGCTTCCGTACGTTTCTTGACTTTCTGGTTTTTTCTTTAGTAATTCTTGAATCCCCTATCATGTTGTTATCATGACCTTTTGGGTAAAAGTTGCATCGACCACTCTTGCCATTCTATAGTGGTGCAGGGTTGGAGCTGATCAGTCACCTTCTTAGTGATTCACGTATTATGCCTTGTCAGCCACTCATAATTCCACGTGTCACATTTATTTTTCACTAATACATTATCAAAAAGAAATTCTCTTAACACCTTAATTTTTATCTTATTTTTTCTTTTAGTTGCTTTGGATGTAAAGATGAAGATGAAAAAGATGATTTTCAGGGACATGAAGACAGTCTTACTCTACTTTTCTCTTCAATAGGTACATTATTTGCCTACAGGTGAATAACATTTTTTGCTATTACAGTCTTATGCTCAATTATATATAAACCATGTAATTGTAATTAGGGAGACTTGATACTTTTATCTTATTATCGCGTAGAAACTATGAGTTGTTTATCTCATCTTTTTCTTAAATGACATTGTTTCTTCTTAATTTGATGGTTTTTCATGTATAGCTATCCACATTTTGCTTCAACGAAAAAGCAATGCAGTTGCAGAGACGGGATATAGTGAAGGGTCAACAAAGCTTCATATCCCAAAAGTCTATCGATGTGCCACAAAAATAGCTAATATATGGTGTAGTGTTCTTTTTGGTTCAACTAGGATTGATAAATTTTGCTACCACTGTCTGTTGTCCACCGCCGATTTGTGATAACCTGGTGGGTCATCTAGAGCTTTAACCCTTAATTCTGTGTTTTGAAACCTCAAATAGCTCATTTTCGCCTTTCTCGTGTTATATGCACAGTCCGTGCCTTTTTCAGAAGGCTTTTATGTGACAAATTGATTAAAATGTGAAATCGTGCTTTAAAACTCATTTGAGTTGACTTCAGTCAATATTTTGAGCAAACAGACCTGGTTCCGTAATTAGTTTCTGGTTTTTGAGCTTTATCTGTCACTTGGTGCATTGTGCTTAGCAATCACGAAGCTACTCTTGCATCGCGAAGCCACTCTCGCGATCGCGAAGGGAAACTAGGCAGGGATGGATTTTACCCTATGCGAACTCGAAGGACTGGATGCAATCGCGAAGTGGAAGGGGGCTGCCCTTCGCGAACGCGGACAGTATATCACGAATGCGTTGTGTCATGGACCTGGGCAGGGGGGACCAGCTTTACTCTACGCGAACGCGAGCATTGAATCGCGAATGCGGAGGCTTGAGGGGAGCAGCCTTCGTGAACGCGTAGGCCTTTTGGTTCGATGTACTTCGCGAACACGGCAGGCCCTTCGCGAACGCGAAGAAGGCCTGATGCCCAAACCTTAAATATTTCCAAACACGGGATTTCATCCAATTTTCACCATATTTTCATTTGAGCTCGGCTTAGAGGCGATTTTGAAGAGAAAATTCATCACCAATTCATAGATTAGTATACTTTAACTCATTTTATTCCATTTCTAACATCATCCATTAATTTTTAGCCTTAATATTTGTTCTTCCATGGTAGAAAATTAGGGATCTGGAATGAATTGGGGTTTTTTGCAAATTCGGGATTTAGACATCAATTTGGGGTCGGATTTCGAAACTAATCGTAATTGAGCTAGGGGTGAATGGGTAAATGTGTTTTGGTCCGAATCTCGGGTTTTGACCAAGTGGACCCGGGGTTGATTTTTTGACTTTTTGGGAAAAGTGTAAAAATCCTAACTTTATGTATTGTATTGATTACCATAGCATTTTTTGATGATATCGAGTCGATTTTGGGAATATAGGTTTGGAGGCGGATTCTAGAGGAAAGGCCCTGGTAGAGCTCTGAGTTGATTGCGGAGTGAGGTAAGTGTCGTGGTTAATCTTTACTTGAGGGTTTAAGACTTGTTTGCCTACTTGCTACATGTTTAAATGTGTTGGTACAACGCATATGTGAGGTGACGAGTACTTATGCGTTGTTGTTGGGTTAAAACATGCAGGGGAGAGGGGCTTGTTTTCTTGTAATTTATTGCCTTCTTTAAATATGATATTCATGCTTAGATTAAATTATTATTTACTTGATCATTCTCTCCGCATTTATGAATTAATTGTGATGGATGAGTATATTTGGAAGTTGAGGTTTGGCATCTTGGAACCATTATTGGTGTAAGGTTTATTCTAGTATTATCTATCTCCCAATTTTTTTATATTCATTATTATAAAGGAGAGTGTTAAAGCACGAAGGGTGATGTTGTGCCATTTATTACTTCATTTATTGATTAATACATAGTGAGAAAGAGAGTAAAAGCACGAAAGGTGATGCTGTGCCATATTTATTATTTCATGGTGAGGTTGATAGTAAAAGCACGAAGGGTGATGCCATGTCCTTATTATCGTTTCATGGTGAGGTTGAGAGTAAAAGCACGATGGGTGATGTCGTGCCATCTTTATTCATTATGTTTATCCGTTTTCATTAGTTGTTGATTATTGAGTGATTTGTGTCATCATTGCTGTTGTAGTTATCGTATCTTGTTCCCTTTAGCATGTCCCCTCCCAATTGTACATATTACAATTTTATTTGTTACTATGTTGCACATATATCTATATTTGTACAGGTTAAATTACATGAGTGTCCTGACATAGCCTCGTCACTACCTCGTCGAGGTTAGGCTCTGCAGTTACGGAGTATATTGGGTTGGTTGTACTCATACTACACACTACACTTTTTTGTAAATTTTGGTACTGGTCCCAGCTGTATGTGAGGTGCATCAGCTCGGACTATCACATTTGGGGACTCAAGGTAGATCTGCTGGCATCCGCAGACCTTGAAGTCCCCTCCCTCTTCCCACATTTACTGTTCATTTCATCCGAAATAGTTGTATTTATTTCAGAGTCTATTTGTAGAATTATTAGTAGCTCGTGCACTTGTGACTCCATATCCGGGATTGCACTTAGATATTTAGTTAATATACCACTTCGTACTTCATTTTAGTTTCATTTTAGTTTAATTGGTTTTAATTATTTGAATTGTTTAAAAATTGGTTTAAGAATTACTCTAACGTTGGCTTGCCTAGCGAGTGAAACGTTAGGCACCATCACGGTCCCGAAGGTGGGAATTCCAGGTCGTAATAAGTTGGTATCAGAGCACTAGGTTGCCTAGGTCTCACGAGTCACGAGCAGGATAAGTAGAGTCTGAAATCGGTACGGAGATATTTGTACTTATCTTCTAAAGGCTATGGAGTTTAGGAACAATATCACTTCCATTCTTCTATGTCGCTACGATTTTATTCTATCATAGATGATTGAAATCTTATATTCTTGTTTTCTCGCAGATAGCGAGAACACGTACTGCATCTACAGGTGGACAGCAGCCAGAGCCCCAAGTGGCAGCTCTTACTAGGGGCAGAGGTCGAGGTCGCGCCAGGGGCCGAGGCAGAAGCAGAGGCGGAGCTCAGCCTAGAGCTAGAGCAGCACCACCAGTAGTGGAGCCTCAGGTAGATTTTGATGAGAAGGTTCTAATTCAGCGGTACCTGTTGGACCAGCTCAGGTCCCGGAGGGGTTCATCGCCACTCCAGTGCTTCAGGACGCTCTAGTCCGTTTGGTGGGCCATATGGAGAGTGTGGCCTAGGTCGGTACATTTTCGGTGGCACCAGCCATCTCTCAAGCTGGGGGAGGAGCATAGACTCCCGCTACTCACCCTTCGGAGCAGATGGCTCCCTATTATTAGACTCCAGCAGCCCTGCCAGTTGGGGTAGTTTAGTCGGTTATTGCGGTACAGGACGGTGATAGGCCTGCCATGTATTATGAGGCTTTATTGAGAATGGACAAGTTTACTAAGCTCTTTCCAGTTCACTTCAGTGGTGCACATTCTGAGGACCCACAAGATTATCTTGACCGCTACCATGAGGTGCTGCGAAATATGGGTATAGTTGAGACCAATAGGGTCGATTTGCTATGTTTCAGATGACGGGTTCCGCCAAGAGGTGGTGGAGAGATTATATGTTGATCAGACCAGTTGGGTTGCCTGCACTTACTTGGGATTAGTTCTCACAGCTATATCTAGAGAAGTTCCTCCCTATCACACTGAGTTAGGATTACCGCAAGTAGTTTGAGCGTCTCCAGTAGGGCAATATGACTCTTACTCAATACGAGACCCATTTTGGGAATCTAGCTCGTCATGCCCTTATCGTGCTTCCTACTGAGAGGGAGAGGGTGAGGAGATTTATTGATGGACTCACTTACACTATCAGGCTACAGATGTCCACAGAATCGGGGGTGATATTTCCTTTCAGACGGCTGTAAATGTTACGACGCAGATCGAGATGGTTCTTGCTCAGGAGAGGGGCAGGGGTCTGATAAGAGGCCTCGTAATTTTGGTGGGTTCAGTGGTGCCTCATCTAGAGGCAGGGTTACTTTTGGTAGAGGTCTCCTCCCAGGTCGTTTCAGTCGGCGCTCCAGGCATCTCTAGTACTTCAGGGTGTCGCGGCCCTTATATGTCTCATCCCAACCAGCTAGACTATAGTGCACCACCAACTCTTATTAGTTCACCTCCACTCCAAAGTTTTCAGGGTGGGTACCCAAGGTCGATAGGGTCAGTTCCAGGGGTAGCAGTCACAGTAGCCAAGGGACTGTTATACTTGTGGTGATTCGAAACACATTGCTAGATTTTGCCTCCAAGCACCGGGCAACACACAACAGCAGGGTTCTCGTGCTATGGTTCTGGCACCGGTTGCTCCACCGTCCGCTTATCCAACTAGAGGCAGGGGTCAGGCAGTCAGAGGTAGAGGTTAGGCCATTAGAGGTGGAGGCCAGCCAGTTAGAAGCCATCCAAGAGATGTGGTTCAGAATTGTGGGGCCCAGCCCCGATGCTATGCTTTCCTAGCTAGGCTTGAGGTTGATTCATCTGACACTGTTATCACAGGTATTATTCCAATGTGGCATAGAGTTGCTTCAGTTTAATTTGATCAGGGTTCTACTTATTCTTATGTGTCATCCTATTTTGCTTCATATCTGGTTGTGCCTCGTGATTCTATGAGTGCTCCTGTATATGTGTCCACACCTGAGGGAGATTCTATTGTAGTAGATCGACTCTATCACTCATATGTGTGGTTACTATTTGGAGTCTTGAGACTAGCGTAGATCTCTTCTTGATATGGTAGATTTTGATGTCTATGGATTGGCTGTCACCTTATCACGCTATATTGGATTACCACGCCAAGGCAGTGACCTTATTCTTACCAGGGTTGCCCCGATTAGAGTGGAGGGGGACTTCTGGCCATTCTACCAACAGAGTTATCTCTTATATGAAGGCTTGACTTCGAGAAGGGGTGTTTAGCCTATTTAGCCTATGTCTGTGATTCTAGTACAGAGGTTCCATCCATGGATTCAGTACCAGTTGTTTGTGAGTTTTCAGAGGCATTTTCTGTAGATCTACTGGGGATGCCACCCGACAGAGATATAGACTTCTGTATTGATTTGGCTTCGGGCACTTAAACCATTTCTATCTGCCATACTATGTGGCCCTGCCAGAGCTAAAAGAATTGAAGGAGCAATTGCAGGATTTGCTTGATAAGGGCTTCATTAGACCTAGTGTCTCGCCCTGGGGTGCACCTACGTTGTTCGTGAAGAAGAAAGGTGGATCAATGAGGATGTGCATAGATTATTACCAGTTGAACAAAGTCACCATCAAGAACAAATATCCATTGTCGAGGATTGATGACTTATTTGATCGGCTTCAGTGTGTCAAGGTGCTTTTGAAGATTGATTTGAGGTTTGGCTACCATCAGTTGAAGATTAGGGCATCCAATGTCCTTAAGAGAGCTTTTCAGACTCGGTATGGGCATTATAAGTTTTTAGTGATGTCATTTGGGTTGGCAAATGCCCCAGCAGCATTTATGGATTTGATGAACCGGGTGTTCAAGCCCTACTTGGATTCCTTCGTGATTGTATTTATTGATGATATCTTGATCTACTCCCGCAATTGAGAGGAGCACAAGCAGCATATTCGGATTGTACTTCAGACTCTGAGAGATAGCAAGTTATACACCAAGTTTTCACAGTGTGAGTTCTGGTTAGACTCAGTCACTTTTTTAGGGCATGTCGTATCGGCAGATGACATAAAGGTGGATACTAAGAAGATTGAGGCAGTTCAGAATTGGCCTAGACCCACTTTAGCTACAGAGATCTGGAGTTTCCTGGGTTTGGTGGGTTATTATCGCCGGTTCGTGGAGGGGTTTTCATCTATAGCAGTCCTAATTAACAGATTGACCCAGAAGGATGCCCCGTTCAGATGGTAAGACGAGTGTGAGTTGAGCTTTCAGAAGCTCAAGACTACTTTGACTATGGCGCTAGTGTTGGTGTTGCCCACCGGTTCGTGATCTTACACGGTGTATTGTGATGCATCTCGTATTAGGCTCGGTGCAGTATTGATGCAGGATGACAAAATGATCGCATATGCGTCGCGGCAGTTGAAAGTTCATGAGAAGAATTACCATGTTTTGACTTAGAACTGGCAGCCATTGTTCATGCTCTAAAGATTTGGAGGCACTACCTTTACGTCGTGTCGTGCGAGGTATTCACGGATCATCGGAGCCTACAGTATTTGTTCAAGCAAAAGGATCTCAATTTGAGGTAGAGGAGGTGGTTGGAGCTATTGAAGGACTACGATATACCATTTTTTATTATCCCGGGAAGGCCATTGTGGTGGCCGATGCCTTGAGTAGAAAGGCAATGAGTATGGGCAGCCTTCCGTACATTCCAGTTGGTGAGAAACCACTTGCATCAGATGTTCAGGCTTTGACAATTAGTTCGTGAGGTTAGACGTTTTAGAGCCCAGTCATGTTCTAGCTTGTACAGTCACTCGGTCTTCCTTATATGAGCGCATCCGAGAACGGCAGTATGATGACCCTCATTTACTTGTCGTTAGGGACACGGTGTGGCACGGTGGTGCCAAGCAGGTTACTGTTGGAAATGATGGGGTTTTGAGGATCCAGGGCCGTATTTGTATGCCCAACGTGGATGGGCTTCGTGAGTTGATTGATGATGAGGCCAAAATTCCATGTATTCTATTTATCCGGGTGCTGCCAAGATGTATCAGAACTTGCGGCAGAATTATTGGTGGAGAAAGATGAAGAAGAATATAGTTGCATATGTAGCTTGGTGTCTAAATTGATAGCAAGTGAAGTATGAGCATTGGAGACCTGGTGGTTTGCTTCAGAAGTTAGATATTCCTAAGTGGAAGTGGGAGCGTATCACTATGGATTTTGTTGTTGGACTCCCACGGACTCAAAGGAAGTTCAAAGCGGTTTGGGTAATTATGGATAGGTTGACCAAGTCAACACACTTCATTCCAATGGCAGTTACCTATTCTTCAGAGCAGTTAGCTGAGATCTGCATCCGCGAGATCGTCCGCCTTCACGGTGTGCCCGTGTCTATCATTTCTGATCGAGGTACGTAGTTCATCTCGCACTTCTAGAGGGCAATACAACGTGATTTGTGCATACAGGTTTATTTAAGCACAACATTTCATCCCTAGATGGATGGACAGTTCGAGTGCACAATTCAGATATTGGAGGATATGTTCTGCGCTTGTGTTATGATTTTGGGGGCTCTTGTGATCAATTTTTGCCGCTTGCGGAGTTTGCCTACAACAACAACTACTAGTCGAGCATTCAGATGGCCCCCTATGAGGCATTATATGGGAGGCAGTGTCGGTCACCAATTAGATGGTTCGAGCCGGGGGAAGCTCAGTTGTTGGGTATAGATTTGGTACAGGATGCTTTGGATAAGGTCAAGATTACACAGGATCAACCTCACATAGCTCAGTCTAAGTAGAAGAGTTACGCCAATCGTAGAGTTCATGATGTTGCATTCATGGTTGGAGAGAGGGTATTGCTCCGGGTTTCACCCATGAAGGGGGTGATGAGGTTCTGAAAGAAGGGCAAGTTGAGCCCTATGTATATCGGACCCTTTGAGATTCTTGAGAGAGTGGGTGAGGTAACCTACATGCTCGCATTACCACCTAGTTTATCAGCAGTCCATCTGGTGTTCCATGTGTCCATGCTCCGGAGGTATCACGATGATCCGTCCCATGTGTTAATTTCAACTCGGTCCAATTGGACAAGGATTTGACTTATGAGGAGGAGCTAGTGGCCATTCTATCCCGGTAGGTTTGATAGTTGAGGTCTAAGTGTTATCCTTCAGTTCGAGTGCAGTGGAGAGGTCAGCTGATCAAGGCTGCCACTTGGGAGTCCGAGTCGGACATACAGAGTAGATATCCGCACCTTTTCACCAGTCCAGGTACTTTTCTATGTTTGTTCGAGGATGAACGTTTGAAACCTCAAATAGCTCTTTTTAGCCTTCCTCATTTTGCGTGTGCAGTCCATTCCTTTTTTCGAAAGGCTTTTATGTAAAACGTTAATTAAAATGTGAAATCGTACTTTAAAACTCATTTGAGTTGACTTCAGTCAATATTTTAAGCAAACAGACCCGAATTCGTATTTTGGTGGTCCTGGTGGGTTCGTATCGTGATTTGGGACTTGGGCGTATGACCGAAATCGAAGTCGGAGGTCCCTAGCCTAATTTATCGCAATTTGTTGAAAATTTGAAGTTTAAATGTTTAAAGAAATTTCAAATTTGACCGATATTTGACTTTGTTGCAATCGGGTCCGGATTTTAGTTCCAAAGCTTGGCATAGGTTCATTATTGTAATTATGACTTGTCTGCAAAATATGGTGCGAAACGGAGTTGATTTGATGTGATTCGGACGTTCGGTTGTTAAAATGTAAGTTCTTTAAGTTTTATTGAAAATTTCATTCGTTTTGGTGTCCGATTCGTAGTTCTAGGTGTTATTTTGGCGTTTTGATCGCGCAAGCGAGTTCGTATGATATTTTTGGACTTGAGTGCATGTTTGATTTATGGCCCGAGGACTCGGGTGAGTTTCGGATAGGCTATGGACCATTTCGGACTTAGAATTTCTGGTTTTAGAGCTTCAGCTGTCACCTAGTACATTGTGCTTTGCGATCGCGAAGCCACTCTCCCAATCGTGAAGGAGAAACTACGCAAGGGTGGATTTTACCCTACGCGAACGCGAAGTGGAGGGGAGCTGCTCTTCACTAACGCGAACAGTATATCGCGAACGCATAGTGTAATGGACCGGGGCAGGGGGGCCAACTTTACTCTACGCGAACGCGGAGGCCTGAGGGGAACAACCTTCATGAATGTGTGAGTATACTCGTGAACACGTAGGCCTTTTGGGTCGTTGTACTTTGCGAATGCGATAGTCCCTTCGCGAAGAAGGCCTGACGCCTAGACCTTAAATATTTCCAAACACAGGATTTCGTCCATTTTCACCATATTTTCAGTTGAGCTCGGCTTAGAAGCGATTTTGAAGAGAAAATTCATCACCAATTCATACGTTAGTATATTTTAGCTCATTTTCTTCCATTTCTAACATCAACTATTGATTTTTAACCTTAATCTTTTTTCTTCTATCGTAGAAAACTAGGGATTTGGGAAGAATTGGGAGTTTCTGCAAATACGGGATTTAGACCTCAATTTGGGGTCGGATTTCGAAACTAATTACATAATCGGACTCGGGTATGAATGAGCAAATGGGTTTTGGTCCGAATCTCGGGTTTTGACCAAGTAGGTCCGGGGTTAATTTTTTGACTTTTTGGGATAAGTGTAAAAATCCTAACTTTATGTATTGTAATTGATTCCCTTAACATTATTTAATGATATCAAATCGATTTTGGTTAGATACGATTGGTGTGAAGGCAGATTCTAGAGGAAAGGCCCCAGTAGAGCTCTGAATTGATTGCAGAGTGAGGTAAGTATCGTGGTTAATCTTAACTTGAGGGATTATGACTTGTTTGTCTATTTTCTACGTATTTAAATGTGTGGGTACAATGCATATGTGAGGTGACGAGTACTTATGCGTTGTTGTTGGGTTAAAGCATGCGGGTGGGACTTGTTTCCTTGTTATTCATTGCCATCTTTAAATATGATATTCCTCATTCTTTCCGCATTTATGAATTAATTGTGATGGTTGAGTATATTTGGAAGTTGAGGTTTGGCATCTTGGAACCATTATTGACATAAGGTTTATTCTAGTATTATCTATCTCCCATTTTTTTTTATTTATTACTACATGGTAAGTGAGAGTGTTAGAGCATGAAGGGTGATGTCGTACCGTTTATTGCTTCATTTATTGAGTAATACATAGTGAGAAAGAGAGTAAAAGCATGAAGGGTGATGTTGTGCCATATTTATTGTTTCATGGTGAGGTTGATAGTAAAAGCACGAAAGATGATGACGTGTCCTTATTATCATTTCATGGTGAGGTTGAGAGTAAAAGCATGATGGGTGATGCCGTGTCGTCTTTATTCATTATGTTTATCCATTTTCATTGGTTGTTGATTTATTGACTAATTTGTGTCGTATTCCCGTTGTAGATATCGTATCTTGTTCCCTTTCGCATGTCCCCTCCCAATCGTACATATTAAAATTTTATTTGTTACTATGTTGCACATATATCTATGTACAGGTTAAATTACGTGAGTGTCCTGACATAGTCTCGTCACTTCAAGGTTAGGCTCGGCACTTACGGAGTACATTGGGTCGGTTGTACTCATACTACACTCTGCATTTCTTGTGCAGATTCTGGTACTGGTCCCAACTGTGCGTGAGGTACATCAGCTCGGACTATCACATTTGGAGACTCGAGGTAGATCTGCTAGCGTCCGCAGACATTGAAGTCCCCTCCCTCTTCCCATATTTACTGTTCATTTCATCCGAAACAATTGTATTTATTTCAGACTCTATTTGTAGAACTTCAGGTAGCTCGTGCACTTATGACTCCAGATCCAAGATTGTATTAGATATTTGGTTAACATGCTACTTCGTACTTCATTTTAGTTTCATTGGTTTTAATTATTTGTATTGTTTAAAAATTGGCTTAAGAATTACTCTAACGTTGGATTGCCTAGCGAGTGAAATGTTAGGCACCATCACGGTTTCGAAGGTGGGAATTTCGAGTCGTGACACGATTGTTGCCTTAGTTTCTATGTTGGTTGATATACCCACATTCAAACACTATTTTGGGAATGAGACACTTTAAAATTTACCCTATGGACAAAAAATTTATTATCATTCTGTAACACCCCATAAATCCGGATTAGTTGTGGATGTGTTAGAAGACTATTAATGTGATCTTTTAGACATGTGAAGCCCTATCAAGATGAGTATGGGTAATGTAATACTCCGTAAATATGAATCAATTGTGTACGGACAAGGACTATTTATGTAATACCCCGTAATTTGAATCGGTTGTGGATGCATTAAACGAGTATTAGCGTGATGGTAATTGAGTGGTTATGTTAATAAGTGTATAAGTTATGTTAGAGGTGAATTGGGGTCTAAGGAGAGGCCTAAGTCTAAGCCAAGTTGGAAAATTTCAAAATGGACTAAAGCTGTGAATGAATACGCACATGACCTCACTTTGAACGATCATATATCCGGTTCTATAACGACTTGTGTGATGCATAACCTATCAAATTAAAGCCCTTTGAGTCTAGTTTCCAACTCAATAAACCGTTTGTCATTTGGAGGTGCATACAGAACGTTATGACCATTTTACTGGTCAGGTGTCAAAGCGCGCGAAGTATCGCGCGAAGTCGCGCATTTCGCGCGTCTGCGGCAGAATGCTCAGCAAAACGCGCGAACAACGCGCGAACTATGCGACTGAAGGTTTTTAAGTACTCTAAAGACCGGAAATGAGAGGAATTGAGTCATTCCTCAAGCTTAGGGTTTCCTCTACACCCCAACTCGACCAAGACATCCAATTGCACACCTAAGGTGAGTTTTTAAGTGTGTTTTCATGGTGATTTCACTTCTAGATCACTAGTTACAACATGATTTTGATTGGGTTTCCTAGGATTTCTTTAAAATCTCAAGAACACCCCAAAAGTTGTCTTTCAAGATTTGGTCTACAAGAGGTAATCCTACACCCTTAGACTTACATATATGGTGTTATTATGGAATCATGAGTATAAATCAAGTATTACAACTTATGGTATGGTGATTGGAAGCCATAAATTTCCAATTTAAATACATGATCATGGTAGGGATTTAAGGGTGATTATTTGATAGGATTTGTTGGTTGGGTGTGAATGGATGGTCATATACGTGATGTTGAAAGTTATAAATTGGTTAATCATGATGGTAGGATAAATTGTTGATGAATGGTGGTAATTAGATGAACTAATTATATGGTGATAAGATGTAGAGGTTTATGCCTACAAGGTGTTTGATAATATGCCTAAATGGCTTAAGTTATGGAATTTGTTACTAATATTGGTTCCATTGGATATTGCTATTGTAGATTGAAGGTTCTTAGTGTTGTGGATCATTGTAGTATCACTAAGGGGCGACATTGAGGTATGTGAGGCTAACTCTCTATGTTTGGGAATGTTAATGATCCTCCCTACACTATGTTTCTTTTACGACGTATCAATTGCCTCAGAAATATAGTTAAGCCTAGTTCCTTGAATAGTTGTAGAGCTTCTATTCTATAGCTTCATAACTCGTTCATGACTTTCATTCCGAACGCTGTGAGCTCAGTTCGTATTCAATAGAGACTTGGGTTTGATGTCCCTAAGTCTCAGTATGGCTTACTCAACATGTCGTAAACATTTGAAGTTTCGGTGTTCATAATCAGTTCAAGAATACATATCTCATTCTAGTCCTATTCAGTATTCCTGTATTATGTAGCTCAGTATGATTCAGTATTCTAGTATTATGTACTCAGTATGACCCAGTATTCCAGTATCATGTAACTCAGCGTGATTCAGTATTTCACTATTATGTATTGCAGTATGATTCTCAGTTCCTGATTTTAAAATCCCTGAACGTTGAACACCTATATTTGGGCCTGAGGCCGCAGTCAATGCTTTATGCATCTTTGGGCCTGAGGCCGCAGTTTATGATTTATGCATCTTTGGGCCTGAGGCCGCAGTTTATGCTTTATGCATTTTGGACCTGAGGTCGCAGTTAAGTATATGTATACTTGGGCCCGAGGCCGCAGTTTATGCACATATATATATATATATATATATATATATATATATATATATATATATATATATATATATATATATTGGGCCTAAGGCCGCAGTTTATTATTCAGATAATGTTGTTCATCATTCAGGAGAGGGAGTATTCATATCCTTACTTCCTTTGTTCAGTTCGATTATCAGTTACCATTTTAGTTGCCAGTTATCAGTTCAGTTATCAGTTATCAGTTATCAGTTACCAGTTCAGCTATCAGATATCAATTCAGTTTCAGTTTCAATAGTTATCATTTCAGTTATCAATTATCAAATCTCAGTTATCAGCTTAATTTCAGTTTCAGCATTTATAATTCTTTCTTTCAGTTGCTTTACATACCAGTACAATTCAAATGAACTGACGTCTCTTTTTTCCCGGGTTCTGCATTTCACAATGCAGGTAATGAATTACAGGTTGATGATTCCGAGCGCTAGGATTCTCGTACCAACTATTTGGTGATCCCAGTTCTTTCGGGGCATTATCATTACCTTACAGTCTTCAGTATTTTTTTTGTTATAGTTAGTGTTTTCAGTACTTCTTAGAGGCTTCATAGACTAGAGTAACAGTTAGACAGAGTCTCAGACTTTTCATGTTAAGCCATGTTGGTTGCATATATGTTTCAGAATGGTATTAGTACTTCCGCACTTTGATTTATAACATCCGGACTTTTAGTATGTCGGCATGTGTTAGCTTATCTTCCGCATTTAGTATGTTATGATATCACATGTTGATTCAACCAGCCAGGTTGTTCGCTCGGTCACATGTAGTCAGGCACCGAGTGTCGTGTTATGTCCAGGCCCAGGTTCAGGGCGTGACAAAGCTTGGTATCAGAGCACTAGGTTCAAGTGTCCTAGGGAGTCTATGAAGCCGTGTCTAGTAGATTTTCCTTTATATGTGTGTGTCGGCAACTCATATAAACGGTTAACTACCAAGACATTCAGGATTGTCTCATCTCTTTCTACTCTAGATCGTGCCATGAAGCTTTGAATAGTTAACCTTCTTTTCCTATCGAATTCCAAACGTATTATACCCAAGCGACGCGCAAGAAAGGTATAAGGTTCTAGAAAGGATGATTTGCCTATTGTGGTATTACTATGGAATACATATAGGTAACAAATGAGATTTGAGGAGATGTTGAAAGTGGGATGCAATGGATAGAAGTACAAATTATAGCATAACCTTATCAGAAAGTACCAAAGCAGTTATCATGTCTCATGGCTATTAGTTTACCTCAGTTACCAGTTATACAGTCTTTCAGTTAGCAAATTTATGGTTATTCAGTATGCTAGTATTCAGTTATATGTTTACCAAATATCCAATTTTCAGTGTATCAAAATTTCTGGAGACTTGTGAGTATACGGTGATGCATATGGATGCTCAAAGAAAATATAAGTAATAGTGATTATAGCGAAACCTTTGCATACTTTAGGTCTGGATTAAGACCAAGACTCACCGGATGGTGCAAGAAGTGATTTATCAAATGATGGTATACTTTGAAGGATAAGTTTGTGCATGGTAGTGTATTCGTATGCGTTTTACCTTAGAGAACAATTTCTTTTAATTCTTGGAAAATGGAGCCACAAGTTGGATGATGATAGTTTGGATGTTAGACCCCAACATTGGTCACTATAGTTTTGGACAGAAAAGAGTCTAAGGGTAAAATACCTAGGAGTCAGAAACGTTTGTTATTACCAAAGATGTGATTTCGTACAACTCATGCAAATGACTATAAGAATATGATGTATGCAATGAGAACTAAGAGCAGCCAATAGTGAATTTCAGGGAATGATTTTAAGTTGTTTAAATTTATTCAAATCAGAATTAGAAAGTACCACGTTAGTGAATTGCTATAAGAAGCAGCTATTATTGTGAGATAAAGGATATGACAATTCCCCTTAAGTTATGTGACTAAGTGATTACCCGAGATGTTTATAGTATGATATGATTTTATATTATATAGAAAGTTTGGGGTTACATATTCTATTTTGTTTAAGACAGATGAATTTCCCTAAGTGTGATCCATGTACATAGTTCGAAAAGAATGATAGTATGCGGCAAAAGAATATGGTCAGATGATGAGGGAATTTAGGAGTAACCTTATGCTTCACTTTAGTTATTCAAAGCAGGAGAAGAAAATATGATGCTAGCAGGTGGTTAGTAAAAGAATAGTAAGTAAGTTTTGAGTTGATACAGTGAATTAGCACTTTCAGCAGAGCTAGTAGGGGTACAATTTGATTCACTTAGCCAGGTTTACTCTAGTGAGTGGATGACAGTTTGAAATACCGAACGTGTGTTAGAACCCAAAGAGTTTAAGTTAAACTCGAAATACATCAGCAGTGAGAAAAAAAATATTAGCTAGCAGTGAGAGCACAAACTATAGAAGAATAACCTTTAGGAATTATCGTAATGTGGTTTCTCCAGGATTGACAGTGTGAAGAGTTAAATTATTAAGATTGTATATGATAGCTGTGAATACATTAGCTTTCCGTTAAGTGAATAATTTAGTTTTTCCTAGTAAGAAAGATTTTTCAGAAGTAAGTTGGAAGATGAGTCGTCATTGACGTAGAGTGCAAAGAATTGCAGAAAATAAGGAAAGTTATTTGGATCCCAGCAAAAAGAGAAGGATCCACAAGTATAAGACATGTGGTCTAAGGGGTGATGTGAAAATTTTCAGTAAGTCCAGTTAGAGATTTGAAACCTGAATAGTTAGCAGGGATATGAAAAAGAAAATCATTTCGGTAATGAGGGAAAATTTTGTAATTACCACAAGGAATATGTATAACATGTATAAGAAACACAAAGTGAGTAGAATGACCACCGAGCTTAGTTATTGATGATAAAGTGATCACAGCAAAGTTATAAAATCATGCCCAGTTATGTATTACGAGGGTAGTGCCATTGCAGGAGACTCTCATATTCCGAGTGGTGGTTAATGACTTAGCTCACAACAATGCTATAAGTGTTTCCAGGAAGTGCTTAGAATGATAATCAAGTGTGGGAAGTAAAGCTCATGAATGAGGTAGACAAGATAACTATATTGAAAGAAGTTCACTGCTTATCCAAGGTAGGAGTTCGACTTTCGGACACCAAAGATAGTGGAGTTATTGTCTAGAACAGGACCTGTTCCTCCTTAGTAGCCGAAGTAAAGCATAAACGGTTTGATGATCCCTACTTGTTGTAGCTGAAATAGAGGATTCACATGCAGAAGATGATGGCTTTTGAACAAGGGGGAGATGATGGTACTTTGAGGTTCCAGGATAAATTGTGTGTTCCAACCATAGATGGACTTAGCGAGGGAGGAAGACGCTATAAGCCCATAATTTCAGGTATTCTATCCACCTAGGTTTCCCAAAGATGTATCATGATTTTAAAGAGACTTATTGGTGGAGTGACATGAAAAAGGAGGTTGCAGACCTTGTGGCCAAGTGGTTGAATTGTCAACAAGTGAAAGTCGAGCAACAGAAAACCAAGTTTAGTACACACACATCCATTAGTGGAGATGATAAATATGGACCTTATAATAGGATTATCTCGCTCATTTTGAAAGTATGATTTTTATGGGCGAAGGTGTAGATTGCCAATTAGTTGGTTCGAAGTTGGCGAAGCAAAGTTGCGGGGACTAGATTTGGTGTATCTGTCTATGGAGAAAGTCAAGTTGATTCAATAGCATTTGTAGACAGCTCAGAGTTGTCAAAGGTCCTATTTGAATATGCAACATAGAGACCTAGAGTTTCAAGTTGATGATTGGGTGTTTCTAAAAGTTTCGCCTATGAAAGGTGTTATAAGATTTGGAAAGAAAGGAAAGCTCAATCCCAGATACATCAGCCCATATAGGATCCTATGAAGGATCGGGTAAGTAGCTTATGAGTTAGAATTTCTACCATAATTAGCGGTTGTACACCAGTATTTCACGTGTCATGTTATAATATTCAAGTTTCGAAGTATTCAAATCTCATGTCACGACATTTATGTTTTCAGTATTCAGATCTCACGTTAGAACATTCAAGTCAGTTCAGTACTCAGATACTCATGTCAGTCCAGTACTCAGATATTCATGACAGCTTAATACTCAGGTATTGATGTGAGTTTAGTGAGTAGATATTCACGTCAGTTCAGCACTCGATTATTCGTGCCAGTTCAGTATTCATGTATATGTTTCATGTTATGCATATTATTATGCCCTATGGATCTAGTGTTATGCTCGGTTAACTAGTAGGTATTTAGGAGAAATGTCGAAGTTATCTAACCTTCTCATTCAGGCCTTATATTAAAATCTCCATGTCTTTCAGTGTTTAGTAGCCATTCAGTCTAGTACCTATTCAATTCAGTACCTCATCAGTTCAGTGATCGTGTATTCATTCAGTGTAGTATGCACGTGTTAAGGAAAGTTCATGTTCCTACTAGACCCATTTATGGTCCAGAGTTATCCTAAGATACAACCAGAATAATCATTCGAGTACGAATGATCCCAAGGGGGAGATAATGTAACACCCCATAAATCCGGATTAGTTGTGGATGTGTTAGAAGACTATTAATGTGATCTTTTAGACATGTGAAGCCCTATCAAGATGAGTTTGGGTAATGTAATACTCCGTAAATAAGAATCAGCTGTGTACGGACAAGGACTATTTATGTAATACCCCGTAATTTGAATCGGTTGTGGATGCATTAAACGAGTATTAGCATGATGGTAATTGAGTGGTTATGTTAATAAGTGTATAAGTTATGTTAGAGGTGAATTGGGGTCTAAGGAGAGGCCTAAGTCTAAGCCAAGTTGGAAAATTTCAAAATGGACTAAAGCTGTGAATGAATACGCACATGACCTCACTTTGAACGATCATATATCCGGTTCTATAACGAGTTGTGTGATGCATAACCTATCAAATTAAAGCCCTTTGAGTCTAGTTTCCAACACAATAAACCGTTTGTCATTTGCAGGTGCATACAGAAAGTTATGACCATTTTACTGGTCAGCTGTCAGAACGCGCGAAGTATCGCGCGAAGTCGCGCATTTCGCGCATCTGCGGCAAAATGCTCAGCAAAACGTGCGAAAAACGCGCGAACTATGCGACTGAAGGTTTTTAAGTACTCTAAAGACCGGAAATGAGAGGAACTGAGTCATTCCTCAAGCTTAGGGTTTCCTCTACACCCCAACTCGACCAAGACATCCAATTGCACACCTAAGGTGAGTTTTTAAGTGTGTTTTCATGGTGATTTCACTTCTAGATCACTAGTTACAACATGATTTTGATTGGGTTTCCTAGGATTTCTTCAAAATCTCAAGAACACCCCAAAAATTGTCTTTCAAGATTTGGTCTACAAGAGGTAATCCTACACCCTTAGACTTACATATATGGTGTTATTATGGAATCATGAGTATAAATCAAGTATTACAACTTATGGTATGGTGATTGGAAGCCATAAATTTCCAATTGAAATACATGATCATGGTAGGGATTTAAGGGTGATTATTTGATAGGACTTGTTGGTTGGGTGTGAATGGATGGTCATATAAATGATGTTGAAAGTTATAAATTGGTTAATCATGATGGTAGGATAAATTGTTAATGAATGGTGGTAATTAGATGAACTAATTATATGGTGATAAGATGTAGAGGTTTATGCCTACAAGGTGTTTGATAATATGCCTAAATGGCTTAAGTTATGGAATTTGTTACTAATATTGGTTCCATTGGATATTGCTATTGTAGATTGAAGGTTCTTAGTGTTGTGGATCATTGTAGTATCACTAAGGGGCGACATTGAGGTATGTGAGGCTAACTCTCTATGTTTGGGAATGTTAATGATCCTCCCTACACTACGTTTCTTTTACGACGTATCAATTGCCTCAGAAATATAGTTAAGCCTAGTTCCTTGAATAGTTGTAGAGCTTCTATTCTCTAGCTTCATAACTCGTTCATGACTTTCATTCCGAACGCTGTGAGCTCAGTTCGTATTCAATAGAGACTTGGGTTTGATGTCCCTAAGTCTCAGTATGGCTTACTCAACATGTCATAAACATTTGAAGTTTCGGTGTTCATAATCAGTTCAAGAATACATATCTCATTCTAGTCCTATTCAGTATTCCTGTATTATGTAGCTCAGTATGATTCAGTATTCTAGTATTATGTACTCAGTATGACCCAGTATTCCAGTATCATGTAACTCAGCGTGATTCAGTATTTCACTATTATGTATTGCAGTATGATTCTCAGTTCCTGATTTTAAAATCCCTGAACGTTGAACACCTATATTTGGGCCTGAGGCCGCAGTCAATGCTTTATGCATCTTTGGGCCTGAGGCCGCAGTTTATGCTTTATGCATTTTGGACCTGAGGTCGCAGTTAAGTATACGTATACTTGGGCCCCAGGCCGCAGTTTGTGCACATATATATATATATTGGGCCTGAGGCCGCAGTTTATTATTCAGATAAACAGGTTGTTCATCATTCAGGAGAGGGAGTATTCATATCCTTACTTCCTTTGTTCAGTTCGATTATCAGTTACCATTTTAGTTGCCAGTTATCAGTTTAGTTATCAGTTATCAGTTCAGCTATCAGTTATCAGTTATCAGTTACCAGTTCAGCTATCAGATATCAATTCAGTTATCAGTTATCATTTCAGTTTCAGTTTCAATAGTTATTATTTCAGTTATCAATTATCAAATCTCAGTTATCAGCTTAATTTCAGTTTCAGCATTTATAATTCTTTCTTTCAGTTGCTTTACATACCAGTACAATTCAAATGTACTGACATCCCTTTTTGCCCGGGTCCTGCATTTCACAATGCAGGTAATGAATTACAGGTTGATGATTCCGAGCGCTAGGATTCTCGTACCAGCTATTTGGTGATCCCAGTTCTTTCGGGGCATTATCATTACCTTACAGTCTTCAGTATTTTTTTTGTTACAGTTAGTGTTTTCAGTACTTCTTAGAGGCTTCATAGACTAGAGTAACAGTTAGACAGAGTCTCATACTTTTCATGTTAAGCCATGTTGGTTGCATATATGTTTCAGAATGGTATTAATACTTCTGCACTTTGATTTATAACATCCGGACTTTCAGTATGTCAGCATGTGTTAGCTTATCTTCCGCATTTAGTATGTTATGATATCACATGTTGATTCAGCCAGCCAGTTGGTTCGCTCGGTCACATGTAGTCAGGCACCGAGTGTCGTGTTACGTCCAGGCCCAGGTTCGGGGCGTGACACATTTATAGAGAAAGATTATTTGTAATGACAATAGTCTGTTGTTTGGATGCACAACTTTTTTTTCTCTTCCATTTTGGACTGTTGTATTACTTTTTTTTTGCTGGTACAACGGCAGTCTTACGACTTCAAGAAGGCATAGACTGCCAACTGAGTTTATGGAGAGAAAATAGAAAAGATTTGACATGCTTATGCGATTCTTGAGAAGTGATTATTTATCATAGGGGTTGAACTTCCATTCTTGGAAAATAGTCATTATATTTTGATACTATAGTTCAATAAGTTTTTATCAAATATCTGTCACTTCAGACTATTGCAGATGTTCTTATAGAGTAAAAGTTGAAGCTTAACAGCTTGACTTATCTCATATTTGGTTATTGTGAAATGTTGTTGCTTCTTTTATTTTGCTTATTTTTGCTTCTTGTAACAATTTCTCGGGGCTTTTATATCTATACCTGATTTTGGGGTCATAATTCAACATATACCCACTTTGAAAAAAAATTACAAGCCTACTCACTTTACGATCAACTTCAGATTTATCGGGTCTAAAGTTAAAAAAAAATTAGTCTGAGGTGAAAAAATTGCACTTCAGATGTACTTAAGGCCAACTAAGTCTGAAGTGCAACGAAGGGTTTCATGCACTTAAAGCCAATAAGTCTGAAGTGAAAAATTGCACTTCAGATGCACTTAAGACCAAAAAATTTGAAGTGCAACAAATGTTTTCCTACACTTAAGGCCAATAAGTCGGAAGTGAAAAATTAGGCTGTAACGACCCAACCGGTCGTTTTGAGTTCTAGTGCGTTGTTCAGTAGTTTGAGGCCATGAGCAGCTTCACTTCAAGTATTGTGGTTTGTGCACGTGGTCGAAATTGAATTCTGGGAAAGTACGGAGTTGATTTGGAAAGAGAATTCTCATTTCGGAATCTTTAAGTTAGAAGAATTAACTAAGATTGGATTTCAGAGTAAACGACCTCGGAATCGGAAGGTTCCAACAGGTTCGTATGATGATTTTGTACTTGGGCGTATGCACGGATCCGGTTTTGGATGATCGAGGAGCGTTTTGGCACATATTGTGGAAGTTAGCAATTTGGAAGAAATTTCATAAGTTTGTCTTGAAATGCATTTCAGTGTTATTCATGTCCGTTTGGGATTTCGAGTCTGGGAGTAGCTCCGTATGGTGATTCTGGAGTTGGGAGAGCGATCGGAAGTGAATTTTGAGGTTTGTAGGTCATTTTAAAGTCATTTGGCTAAAGATAGAAATTTGAAGGATTTTGAGAAGTTTGACTGGAAGTGGGCTTTGATATCAGGGTCGGAATTCGATTCCAGAAGTTGAAGTAGGTGTCACGACCCGATCCCCAAACCCGGTCGTGATGGCGCCTCTCGTGAAGACAAGGCTAGCTAGACCAAAACGGAACACCTCTTTTAAACAGTTAATCATCATAAACAGTAATAACATATAATATAATGCTCAAAAATTGCGGAGTTTAACGATAATAACAGCAGGAACCATCCCGACACAGCCCAAACCGGGGTGTCACAAGTCATGAACTACTATAGAATCTGTTATAGGTCTACAAGTACGGAATCCGATACAACATGCTGAAGAAAACATAAATGATAGAGGATAAGAGAGAGAAGGGGTTGCGGACGTCAACAGCTACCTCGTAACTCCAAATCACTACCTAGCCTGGAAGGAATCAACGCTCAGGTGCGGACTCTGCTATACCTGAATCTGCACACATGGTGCAGGAAGTAATGTGAGTACTCTGACTCAGTGAGTAATAATTACAAATAATGGCTGAAAGTATGAAAACACGTAAAGGTGCAAAGCAATTCCATATCAAGCGGTAAAATCACTTAAAGCAGTAAATCAGTGAAGAAATCAAATGATATTCCTTTTTAAAACAAGTAAAACAGGTAATTTAACAAGTAATTAACAAGTAGAAATCCGCCCCTCGGGCACAGTATCAATCGCTCAGCATAGTATCAGCCTCTCGGGCTCACTCTCAGTACTGTATCAGCCCCTCGGGCTACCTCACAATCACTCAGCATAATGGTCAGCCATTGTTACCTGACCAACTTTCATCAAACAGTGTCATTGTTACCACTGTTTCAAATCACATGGGTACCCGTGCTCACTGTGGGTGTGCAGACTCTGGAGGGGCCCCTTACGGCCCAAGCTCTATATCAAGCCACCTTGTGACATCATCACTCAGCATATCCTCACATCACTCAAGCCACCGCATGGCATAAATAGTATCTCAGGCCCTCGGCCTAATATCACTCAGCATATCCTCACATATGGCCCTCGGCCAGTCCAGAAATCATCATAAGCCCCTTGGGCATTAGTAAAACAGTAGTTCTCAGCCTAAAACATGATGTAGAAATATCATTTTAGTTTAAAAACTGAGTAAAAGTGGCTGAGTATGTAAAACAGTAAATATCAACAGGACTGAGTTCAAATAATAAGTCAAGCAGTAAGGAAACAGTGATAAAAATCCCCGAAGGGTTCAAATAGTTGGCACAAAACCCAAATATGGCAATCAACCCAAATCATGATGATAACAAGTGAATTTCAGTCAAATATTCAGTAAAGTCATCAATCGGGATGGACCAAGTCACAATCCCCAGTAGCGAAAGACCCCACGCTCATCATCCAGCGCGTACCTTGCCTCAATATAGCATTACGATGTGCAATCCGGGGTTTCAAACCCTCAGGACATCATTTACAACCATTACTCACCTCGAACTGGCTAATTCTCTAGCTCGCGATGCCTTTGCCCCTCGAATTGGCCTCCACGTGCGTCGAATCTATCCAAAATCAGAACGAATACATCACAATATGCTAAGGGAACAAAGCCCAAGCGAAAACATTCGAAAAATATTAAAAATCTCGAAATTAGAAAAACCCGAGACCCGGGCCCACATCTCAGAATCAGGTAAAATTTACATTTTCAGAATCCTCATACCCTCACGAGTCTAACCATACCAAAATTATCCAATTCCGATACCATTTGGTCCTTCAAATCATCATTTTACATTTTTGAAAGGTTCCACAATTTTCTTCCCAAATTTCATCTCAAATCACGAATTAAATGATGAATTCAGTAATAGATTCATATATTCTAGCCAAATCTGAGTTAAAATCACTTACCCCGATGAATTTCTTGAAAAACCTTCGAAAAATCGCCAAAATCCGAGCTCTCTAGATCAAAATATCAAATAAAACCCAAAACCTCATATTTATAGAGTACCCCTCGGATTCCGACACTGCTGACTGCACAAAAATGACCGCGGTCTGCGCAAAACTAGCGGGGTCCGTGCAAAAACGACCGCGGCTGCGCAGGTCTTGCTCTGCAGGGACATGCTTTAGTATTTTGGCCATAACGTTCGCTACAGATGTCCAAATTGCGATATCTTTACCTTTATGGAAACTAGACACGAAGGGTTACAACTTTCGATTTTGAATCACCTCAAAATTCCTTGTGGATCAAAAGATATGAGCTTCCGAAATAGGACCAGCAACCTGCAGTCTTCACGACCGCGGCCGCGGCCACTTTGACGCGGCCAGCACTAGGCCAGCGCGCCCAGCGCGAAAAAGGAGCGCGGTCCGTGCCAAAACTGCTGCTCCCTCCATTTTTCTAAGTTCCGGGGTGTCCGTACTCGCTCAAAACTCACCTGAAACACACCCGAGGCCCCCGGGACCTCAACCAAAAGCACCAACGCATCCTAAACATTATTCAACCTCGTTCCAATCATCAAAACACCTTGACTAACACCAAAATCATCAAATCATATCGAATTCAAGCCTATGAATCTCAAGAACTTCCAAATTCCATTTTTGATAAAAAACCCAACCAAACCTCGTCCGAATGACCTCAAATTTCGCAGACAAGTCCAAAATGACATAAAGAAGCTACAGAAACTCTCGAAATTCCATTCCGACCCTCGGATCAAAATCTCACCTATCAATCGGAATTCGCTAAAATACTAACTTCGCCAATTCAAGCCTAAATCTTCTCTACAACTCCAAAACCCATTCCGATCGCGCTCCTAAGTCACAAATCACCTCCCGAAGCTAACCGAACCATCATAACTCACTTCCGAGCTTTCTAACACATAAGTCAATATCCGGTTGACTTTTCCAACTTAAGCCTTCTTAAAAGAGACTAAGTGTCTTATTTCTTATTAAAACCACTTCAAATCAACTCGATTACACAAGATATGGATAATGAAGCATAAGGAAGCTGAAAATGGGGAAAGCGGAGCGATAACTCATGAGACGTCGGTTCGGGTCGTCACATCCTCCCCAACTTAAACAAATGTTCGTCCTCGAACGAGTCAAGAGACATACCTAAAGACTCAAACAGATGAGGATATCTGTTCCGTATCTCCCGCTCGGTCTCCCAGGTAGCCTCCTCCATGGGCCGACCTCTCCACCTTCACTGAAGCTATATCCTTTGATCTCAACTTCCGAACCTGGCGACCCAAAATAGCTACTGGCTCCACCTCAAAGGTCAAATCGTCATCCAACTGAACCGTGCTGAAGTCCAAAACATGAGACGGATCCCCAATATACTTCCGGAGCATAGAAACATGAAATACCGGATGCACACTCGACAGGCTGGGTGGCAAAGCAAGCTCATAAGCCACCTCCCCAATCCTCCGAAGCACCTCAAAAGGCCCAATGAACCGAGGACTCAACTTGCCTTTCTTCCCAAATCTCATAACACCCTTCATGGGCGAAACCTTCAGCAAGACCTTCTCACCGACCATGTAGGACACATCTCGAACCTTCCGGTCCGCATAACTCTTCTGACGTGACTGCGCTGTACGAAGCCTCTCCTGAATCATCTTCACCTTCTCTAAGGCATCCTGAACCAAATCTGTCCCTAATAGTCTAGCCTCGCCGGGCTCGAACCAACCAACCGGAGATCTACACCGCCTCCCGTACAAAGCCTCATATGGAGCCATCTGAATACTCGACTGGTAGCTATTGTTGTAAGCAAACTCTGCAAGTGGTAGAAAATTATCCCATGAACCTCCAAAGTCAATAACACAAGCACGCAACATGCCCTCCAATATTTGAATAGTACGCTCGGACTGTCCGTCCGTCTGAGGATGAAACGATGTGCTCAACTCTACCTGAGTACCCAACTCTCTCTGCACGGCTCTCCAAATCTGCGAAGTAAACTGAGTACCTCTATCTGAGATGATGGAAACAGGAATGCCATGCAACCGAACAATCTCTCGGATATAAATCCCTGCCAACCACTCTGAAGAATAGGTAGTACATACAGGAATGAAGTGCGCATACTTGGTCAGCCGATCCACAATCACCCAAATAGCATCGAACTTCTTCAAAGTCCGAGGAAGTCCAACTACAAAGTCCATCGTGATTCTCTCCCACTTCCACTCGGGAATAACCATCTACTAAAATAAGCCACCCGGTCTCTGATGCTCATACTTCACCTGTTGACAGTTGAGACACCGAGCTACAAATCCCACAATATCTTTCTTCATTCTTCTCCACCAATAGTGCTGCCTCAAATCCTGATACATCTTCGCGGCACCCGGATGAATGTAATACCGCGAGCTATGGGCCTCCTCCAGAATCAGCTCTCTAAGCCCATCCACATTGGGCACACAAATCCGGCCCTGCATCCTCAACATACCATCATCACCGACGGTCACATCCCTGGCATCATCATGCTGGACTCTGTCCCTAAGGACAAGCAAATGCGGATCATCATACTGGCGCTCTCTGATGCGATCATATAAAGAAGACCGAGAAGCCACACAAGCAACACCCGACTATGCTCCGAAATATCCAACCTCACGAACCGATTGGCCAAGGCCTGAACATCAACTGTAAGAGGTCTCTCCCCAACTGGAATATATGTCAAACTCCCCATACTCACTGCTTTTCGGCTCAAAGCATCAGCCACCACATTGGCCTTTCCCGGATGGTACAATATAGTGATATCATAATCCTTAAGCAACTCCAACCATCTCCGCTGCCTCAAATTAAGATCCTTTTGCTTGAACAAATGCTGAAGACTGCGATGATCAGTGAACACCTCACAAGATACGCCATACAAGTAATGCCTCCAAATCTTCAATGCGTGAACTATGGCAGCCAACTCCAAATCATGAACGGGGTAGTTCTTCTCATGGGGCTTTAACTGCCGAGAAGCATAAGCAATAACTCTACCCTCCTGCATCAACACACAACCAATCCCAACTCTTGAAGCATCACAATACACAGTATATGAACCTGAAGATGATGGAAAAACTAACACTGGAGCTGTGCTCAAGGCTGTCTTGAGCTTCTAAAAGCTCTCCTCACACTCGTCCGACCATACGAATGGAGCACCCTTCTGAGTCAACTTGGTCAAGGGCGATGCAATGGAGGAAAATCCCTGAACAAACCGACGATAATAAGGCTGAGGACGGTCTGGGCCAACTCTGAACCGCCTCTATCTTCTTCGGATCAACCTGTATACCCTCACTGGACACCACATGCCCCAAGAAAGCCACTGAACTGAGCCAAAACTCACACTTGGAGAATTTTGCATAAAGCTTCTCCTCCCTCAGCCTCTGTAACACAACTCTCAAATGCTCCGCGTGCTCCTCCTGACTACACGAGTACACCAGGATATCATCAATGAATACAATAATGAACGAATCCAGATAAGGGCGAAATACATTGTTCATCAAATGCATGAATGCTGCTGGGGCATTGGTTAGCCCGAAGGACATAACAAGAAACTCATAATGACCATATCTGGTCCTGAAAGCAGTCTTAAGAATATCTGAATCCCTGATCTTCAACTGGTGATAACCCGAACGGAGATCAATCTTGGAGAACACCCTCGCTCCTTGAAGCTGATCAAATAAATCATCAATGCGAGGCAAATGATACTTGTTCTTAATTGTTACTTTGTTCAATTACCTATAATCAATGCACATTCTCATCGTGCCATCCTTCTTCTTCACAAACAAAACTGGTGCACCCCAAGGGGACACACTAGGCCGAATGAACCCCTTATCTAGGAGTTCCTGAAGCTGTTCTTTCAATTCCTTCAACTCTGCTGGTGCCATACGATATGGCAGAATAGAAATGGGCTGAGTGCCCGGCACCAGGTCAATACCAAAATCAATATCCCTGTCCGGTGGCATGCCCGGCAGGTCTGCAGGAAAAACATCGGGAAAATCCCTCACAACTGGGACAGAATCAATACTAAGAGTCTCAGCTCCAACATCCCTCACAAATGCTAAATATGAAAGGCAACCCTTCCCAACCATACGCTGGGCCTTCAAGAAAGAGATCACCCTACTAGGGATATAATCAGTCACACCACGCCACTCGATCCGCGGTACACCCGGCATAGCCAAAGTGACTGTCTTAGCATGACAGTCTAGAATAGCACGACACAGAGATAGCCAATCCACGACCAAAATGACATCAAAATCCACCATGCTCAATAGCAATAGATCCACTCGGGTCTCCAGACCCCCAATACTCACCACACATGACCGGTACACACGGTCTACCACAATAGTATCGCCCACTGGGGTAGATACATGAATAGGTAAAGCAAGAAACTCACGGGGCGTACCCAAATAACGAGCAAAGTATGATGACACATAAGAAAAGGTGGAACCGGGATCGAATAATACCGAGGCATCTCTGTGGCAGACTGGAATAATATAGCTCTTAACCGTGCAATCAACTTAATTAATAGCAAACTCCCCAACTTGGATCAAAGTCATATAACAAAACGCACTCAATAAATCATAACACACATACACTATTGTTGTTGTAATACCATAGTGAGATTGAACTCACTCTTTCATAAGCTTGTGGAAACACAAATCATCTGGAATTTTAACTCTTCTGCAATTCTTGTATTCACTCACACAACAGTTAAGCCCACTCTCTAGGCAGCACAATTTAGATTTCAACGCATATTCTTCACTTGTAAATGAGATCTTCTAATAGACAACATAAGGATCACACCACCTTAGAACACTCCGCAGGAGATAACCCACCTGGTTTGCCTCCAATTAACATTTTGTATACCTTCCACTGTCATACACATTACATAGTCACTTAATCTTCCTGAGTCTAAACTCATACCGTAACATGAAATTTACTTCACTCCAAATAGGAGACATGAAAAGATTATTCACGCGCCCATAACTCGGGGCTACACATCCAATTACAATGGAAATCAAACACTTAATGGTTCATATATCATCCAGCAGACCTTCCTCGCCACTTTCGAGTCATATAGATACATCTCACAGTACTAACATACTCATCACGTAGCTATCCAGCCGTCATTCAAAGCAATAAGGGCAATACCGAACATATAAGTTCAAAACACTTGCTCACACAATCAACACCTCGGTGCTCAAGCCATAGGCAAAGATCCGACCTCAAGTCCTCCAGACCGGCCCAACATCAACTCATAGAGATCGCATCTCGCCCCTCGATCGGGGAATCACAAGCCATTGATGCACATCTGATACTGAGCGCTCATACGCGCATACGAACACGTGGAAGGAATTTTAAGAGTTACTTTTCAAGCTGAATCACGGGCGCACGATAAGAATTCAAGAATGTGAAGTTTTTCCTAAAGGTTCTGCAGCCTCTCGAGGATAAATACAGACATCTCCGTACCGATCCGCGAGACTCTACTAAACCTGCTCATGACTCGTGAGACCTAAGTAACCTAGGCTCTGATACAACTTGTCACGACCCGATCCTCGAACCCGGTCGTGATGGCGCCTCTCGTAAAGACAAGGCCAGCCAGACCAAAATAGAACACCTCTTTTAAACAGTTAATCATCATAAATAGTAATAACATATAATATAATGCTTATAAATTGCGGAGTTTAACGATAATAACAGCAGAAACCATCCCGACACAGCCCAAACCGGGGTGTCACAAGTCATGAGCTACTATAGAATCTGCTATAGGTCTACAAGTACGGAATCCGATACAATAGTCTGAAGAAAACATAAATGATAGAGGATAAGAGAGACAAGGGGCTGCGGACGTCAACAGCTACCTCGTAACTCCAAATCACTGCCTAGACTGGAAGGAATCAGCGCTCAGGTGCGGACTCTGCTATACCTGAATCTGCACACATGGTGCAGGAAGTAATGTGAGTACTCCGACTCAGTGAGTACAAATAATGGCTGAAAGTATGAAAATACGTAAAGGCACAAAGCAATTCCATATCAAGCGGTAAAATCACTTAAAGTAGTAAATCATTGAAGAAATCAAATGATATTCCTTTTTAAAACAAGTAAAACATGCAATTTAACAGGTAATTAACAAGTAGAAATCCGCCCCTCGGGCACAGTATAAATCGCTCAGCATAGTATCAGCCCCTCGGCCTCACTCTCAGTACAGTATCAGCCCCTCGGGCTACCTCACAATCACTCAGCATAATGGTAAGCCATTGTTACCTGACCAACTTTCATCAAACAGTGTCATTGTTACCACTGTTTCAAATCACATGGGTACCCGCGCTCACTGTGGGTGTGCAGACTCCGGAGGGGGCCCTTACGGCCCAAGCGCTATATCAAGCCACCTCGTGGCATCATCACTCAGCATATCCTCACATCACTCAAGCCACCGCATGGCATAAATAGTATCTCAGGCCCTCGGCCTCATATCACTCAGCATATCCTCACATATGGCCCTCGGCCTCACTCAGTCCAGAAATAATCATAAGCCCCTTGAGCATTAGTAAAACAGTAGTTCTCAACCCAAAACATGATGTAAAAATATCATTTTAGTTTCAAAACTGAGTAAAAGTGGCTGAGTTTGTAAAACAGTAGATATCAACAGGACTGAGTTCAAATAATAAGTCAAGCAGTAAGGAAACAGTGATAAAGATCCCCGAAGGGTTCAAATAGTTGGTACGAAACCCAAATATGGCAATCAACCCAAATCATGATGATAACAAGTGAATTTCAGTCAAATATTCAGTAAAGTCATCAATTGGGACCAAGTCACAATCCCCAGTAGCGAAAGACCCCACGCTCATTATCCAGCGCGTATCTTGCCTCAATATAGCACTACGATGTGCAATCCGGGGTTTCAAACCCTCAGGACATCATCTACAACCATTACTCACCTCGAACTAGCTAATTCTCTAGCTCGTGACGCCTTTGCCCCTCGAATTGGCCTCCACGCGCGTCGTCAATCAAAAATCAGAACGAATACGTCACAATATGCTAAGGGAATAAAGCCCAAGTGAAAACATTCGAAAAATATCAAAAATCTCGAAATTAGCAAAACCCGAGCCCCGGGCCCACATCTCGAAATCGGGTAAAATTTACATTTTCAGAATCCTCATACCCTCACAAGTCTAACCATACCAAAATTATCCAATTCTGATACCATTTGGTCCTTCAAATCATCATTTCACATTTTTGAAAGGTTCTACAATTTTCTTCCCAAATTCCATCTCAATTCACAAATTAAATGATGAATTTAGTGATAGATTCATGTATTCTAGCCAAATCTGAGTTAAAATCACTTACCCCGATGAATTTCTTGAAAAACCTTCGAAAAATCGCCAAAATACGAGCTCTCTAGGTCAAAATATCAAATAAAACCCAAAACCTCGTATTTATAGAGTACCCCTCGGATTCCGACACCGCTGACCGCACAAAAATGACTGCGGTTCGCGCAAAACCAGCAGGGTCCGCGCAAAAATAACCGCGGCCGTGCAGGTCTTGCTCTGCAGGGACAGGCTTTAGTATTTTGGCCATAACTTTCGCTACAAATGTCCAAATTGCAATATCTTTATCTTTCTGGAAACTAGACACGAAGGGCTACAACTTTTGTTTTTGAATCACCTCAAAATTCCTTGTGGATAAAACTATATGAGCTTCCGAATTAGGACCAGCAACCTGCAGTCTTCACGACCGCGGCCGCGGCCACTTTGACGCGGCCAGCACTAGGCCAGCGCGCCCAGCGCGAAAAGGAGCGCGGTCCATGCCAAAACTGCTGCTCCCTCCATTTTTCTAAATTTCGAGGTGTCCGTACTCGCTCAAAACTCACCCGAAACACACCCGAGGTCCCCGGGACCTCAACCAAAAGCACCAACGCATCCTAAACATTATTCAACCTCGTTCCAATCATCAAAACACCTTGACTAACACCAAAATCATCAAATCACATCGAATTCAAGCCTATGAATCTCAAGAACTTCCAAATTCCATTTTTGATCAAAAACCCAACCAAACCACGTCCGAATGACCTCAAATTTTGCAGACAAGTCCAAAATGACATAACGAAGCTACAGAAACTCTCAGAATTCCATTCCGACCATCGGATCAAAATCTCACCTATCAACCGGAATTCGCCAAAACACTAACTTCGCCAATTCAAGCCTAAATCTTCTCTACAACTCCAAAACCCATTCTGATCGCGCTCCTAAGTCACAAATCACCTCCCGAAGCTAACCGAACCATCGGAACTCACTTCCGATCCTTCTAACACATAAGTCAACATCCGGCTGAGTTTTCCAACTTAAGCCTTCTTAAAAGAGACTAAGTGTCTTATTTCTTATTAAAACCACTTCAAATCAACTCGATTACACAAGATATGGATAATGAAGCATAAGGAAGCTGAAAATGGGGAAAACGGAGCGGTAACTCATGAGACGATGGGTCGGGTCGTCACAGTAGGTTCGCAATGCCAAATGTGACTTGTGTGCAAAACTTAGGGTCAATCGGACGTGATTTGATAGGCTTAAACATCGAGAGTAGAAGTTTGAAGTTCTAAAGTTCATAAAGCTTGGATTGGAGGTCGATTCATGGTTTTAGCGTTGTTTGATATGATTTGAGGCCTCGAGCGAGTCCGTAACGTGTTTTGGGACTGGTTGGTATGATTGGTTGGGGTCCCGGGGGCCTCTGGTGGATTTCGGGTGGGTAACGGATCAAAAATGGAATTTTTGGAAGGCTGAGGTTGCTGGTTACTGTCATAACCGCACCTGCGAGAAATGGGCCGCAGGTGCGGAGCCGCTCCGCTGATGCGGTATTGGCGGAGGAGAGCTGGGACCGCAGATGCGGGACTGCACCTGCGGTGGAGAAGATACAAAAGCGGAAAAGGGCAGCCTGGTGAGGAACCGCAGAAGCGGTATTTGAACCGCACCTGCGGAACCCCAGAGTGCTGGAGGCAGTGGGTTGTTTTAAAGTTGGATTTGGCCATTTCCTCTCAAATTTTCTTGGCTTGGGCGATTCTTGGAGGGTTTCAATAGAGGATTTTCATCATCAATGATAAGGTAAGCTACCCCCCCCCCCACACCTATCTTGAGTTAAATACATGATTATATACGGATTTGGGCATGAGAATTTGTAGAAAACTTGGGGTTTGAGGGAAAACCTAGAAAATTGATATTCTTGAAATTTGACCACGATTTTGGGTATGGAATTAAGAGAAAATCATATATTTGAGTTCGTGAGTTCATGGGTAAACTTTATCTTCAAAAAATTTAGGAATCCAGGCACGTGGGCCCGAGGGCAATTTTGTCAACTTTTCAATTGGGGTTAGGAATTGCTATAAATTGGATTGTAATGAGTAATTGAACATATATTAATGGATTTGCATATACATTGGCTAGTTTTGGAGCACTGTGCATCGATTCGAGTCTTCGGAAGGGCGTGGAATGCCGGTTATGGATCTTCGGAGCGAGGTGAGTCTTCTTTTTAACCTTGTAAGAGGGAATTGTCCCCATAGGTGAGTTAATTGATTATGTGCTCCTATTTGTGGGGGCTACGTACGCACGAGGTGACGAGAGTCCGTGTGTAGCTACTATTATGCTATTGTCCGGGTAGTCTAGGAACCAAAAGCATGCTATACGTGGATTAACTGTAAACTTATTGACAGCTTGAATTGCTTAAATCACATCGAATTAGTAAATGAATTTCTAAAAGGATTGTGACAGTTTGAGCAATTATGTAGAATCCATTGATATTGCGAATATTATTGGGGAAAGTTATAATCATGAGCTTGAATATATTGAAATTTTTATTTTGGAATTTATGGGTTCTTCTAACCTTCTTGTGAATTTATGTGCTTCTTTAAATAGTTTATATGTAGAAGAATCCATGAAATTTGTAATTGATACTTGGCTATATCTTAAAAGTGTCTTATTTGATACATGTGGTAGAGATACTTGTTTTAAATGGACGCGTGATCAATCTTTTGTAATTTCATTGTCATGCACATTTTTTGACTATCTTAAGAGATGTTTTATGGGACAAATCTAAGTAGGCATAAATTTTATGCTTCCTAAGTAGGCATGTGGTAGGCATGTGGTAGACTTGGTTTTTGCTTCCTAGTATTTTTCTTTTCCTAAGGTAGTTGGACTTGTTATAAAGTAGTATTTACACCTATTAGGCTTAATTACTTTAAGTGGATACATGGTCACTATCTTATTTTATTTTTACCATTTTTTCAGATTAGTGGATGTCATTTACTAGTGCATGTTTTCGTTTTCTTGCAAGGTCGAAATTCGAGGACGAATTTTCTTCAAGAAGAGGGGAATGATAGCATACTAGGAAGATCAAATCTATTCAATGACAAGGATGAAGCTTTGGAATCTCAAAGAGGGCCTTTAACAAGATCTCAAACTAAAAAGCTGCAAAACAAGGTCATTGGACTTCAGGAGCGATCAAAGAAGTTGTTAGTTGAGAGGAAGAGCTTAAGGATAAAGTATATGAGTTATCTAGGTGTTATAATTATTTTATGGCCCAAGTTCATGTCTAAGAAGAGGTGGATTAGATCCCAAGAAACATTCTCTGAAGAAAATCCAAATCAGGCCACTTTTGGACAATTTTGGCATCTAAAATGTGTCCAAACTTGCAGCCCATGAAGTCCTACATAAAACCACATTTTTAATAGCATAAAAAGGACTTACTTAATGTCCAAGAAGGGTAAAATAGGCGTGCTACATGTAGAGTGCAAGTTGGTGCCAAGTTGCTTGCAAATTTCCTTCAAGATTTCCAAGATTCTATCCAAGATGGGTTTGAGACTTATTCCCATATATTTTAGGACTATATTTATTGATTTCCTAGTTAGTTAAGGTTATGTTTCTTTTTCCTAAGATTTTTGGAATTACTTTCCAAGAATGACTTGGTTTTTGCTTCCTAGTATTTTTCTTTTCCTAAGGTAGTTGGACTTGTTGTCCAAAGTAGTTTAGGATTTTGTTTCCTTATTTTTTTTAACCTTAATTTCGTGACCCCCTCCTACCTATATAAGGGGTATCTTATTTATTTTTAGACTCAGATTATTCAGATTATTATCAACAAAAATTCTGAGATTTTTCTTGCACTCTTGTGTGTGGCTACTATTGGATTTATTCTTCAACCTTTAAGACTCAACTTAAGATGGTAAGATTAAACTCTTTCAAAATCTTAGATCACTTCTAGGTATTCAAGAAAGGTGATAAGTTTAGGCTTATTGTTGTTCTTGTTATTCTAAAGGGTCGGGTTTCACAATCTATCTCTTGTTTTTAATTCTCTACCAAAGGCGATTAGTTCTTTGTTAGCTAATTGTTGTTGTTAGTATTCAATTTCAAGAATAGACTTCTTGAATTCAAGAAACCTTTTCTTGAATTCAATCTATCTTTAATTTTCCGTCCTTTTTCGTTTTTTTATTTTCTTTTAGCTTCTGCATGTTTCTTGACTTTCTTGTTTTTTCTTTAGTAATTCTTGAATCCCCTATCATGTTGTTATCACGACCTTTTGGGTAAAAGCTACATCGACCACTCTTGCCATTCTATAGTGGTACAGGGTTGGAGCTGATCAGTCACCTTCTTAGTGATCCACGTATCATGCCTTGTCAGCCACACATAATTCCACGTGTCATATTTATTTTTTACTAATACATTATCAAAAAGAAATTCTCTTAACACCCTAATTTTTATCTTATTTTTTCCTTTAGTTGCTTTGGGATGTAAAGATGAAGATGAAAAAGATGATTTTCAGGGACATGAAGATAGTCTTACTCTACTTTACTCTTCAATAGGTATATTATTTGCCTACATGTGAATAACATTTTTGCTATTACAGTCTTATGCTCAATTATATGAGATAAACCATGTAACTGTAATTAGGGAGACTTGATACTTTTATCTTATTATCACGTAGAAACTATGAGTTGTTTATCTCATCTTTTTCTTAAATGACATTGTTTCTTCTTAATTTGATGGTTTTTCATGTATAGCTATTCACATTTTGCTTCAACGAAAAAGCAACGCAATTGCAGAGATGGGATATAGTGAAGGGTCAACAAAGCTTCATATCCCAAACGTCTATCGGTGTGCCACAAAAATAGCTAATATATGGTGTAGTGTTCTTTTTGGTTCAACTAGGATTGATAAATTTTGCTACCACTATCCATTGTCCACCACCGATTTGTGATAACCCGATGGGTCATCTAGAGCTTTAACCCTTAATTCTGTGTTTCGAAACCTCAAATAGCTCATTTTCGCCTTTCTCATTTTATATGCACAGTCTGTGCCTTTTTTCATAAGGCTTTTACGTGACAAATTGATTAAAATGTGAAATCGTGCTTTAAAACTCATTTGAGTTGACTTCGGTCAATATTTTGAGCAAACGGACCTGGTTCCGTAATTAGTTTCTGGTTTTTGAGCTTTAGCTGTCACCTGGTGCATTGTGCTTAGCGATCACGAAGCTACTTTTGCGATCGCGAAGCCACTCTCGCGATCGAGAAGGAAAACTAGGCAGGGGTGTATTTTACCCTATGCGAACTCGAAGGACTGGATGCAATCACGAAGTGGTAGGGGGCTGCCCTTCGTAGACGCGAACAGTATATCACGAATGCATTGTGTCATGGACCTAGGCAGGGGGGACCAGCTTTACTCTAAGCGAACGCGAGCATTGATTCGCGAACGCGGAGGCTTGAGGGGAGCAACCTTCGTGAACGCATGAGTATACTCGCGAACGCATAGGCCTTTTGGGTCGATGTACTTCGCGAATACGACAGACCCTTCGCGAACACGAAGAAGGCCTGACGCCCGGACCTTAAATATTTCCAAACATGGTATTTCGTCCATTTTTCACCATATTTTCATTTGAGCTCGGCCTAGAGGCGATTTTGAAGAGAAAATTCATCACCAATTCATAGATTAGTATACTTTAACTCATTCTCTTCCATTTCTAACATCATACATTAATTTTTAGCCTTAATATTTGTTCTTCCATGGTAGAAAATTAGGGATCTGGAATGAATTAGGTTTTTTTGCAAATTCGGGATCTAGTACAGAGGTTCCATCCATGGATATAGACTTCTGTATTGATTTGGCTCCGGGCACTCAAACCATTTCTATCTGCCATACCGTATGGCCCCGCCAGAGCTAAAAGAATTGAAGGAGAAATTGCAAGATTTGCTTGATAAGGGCTTCATTAGACCTAGTGTCTCGCCCTGGGGTGCACCTGTGTTGTTTGTGAAGAAGAAAGGTGGATCAATGAGGATATGCATAGATTATTACCAGTTGAGCAAAGTCACCATCAAGAACAAATATCCATTATCGAGGATTGATGACTTATTTGATCAGCTTCAGGGTGTCAAGGTGTTTTCAAAGATTGATTTGAGGTTTGGCTACCATCAGTTGAAGATTAGGGCATCCAATGTCCCTAAGATAGCTTTTCGGACTCGGTATGGGCATTATGAGTTTTTAGTGATGTCATTTGGGTTGGCAAATGCCCCAGCAGCATTTATGAATTT
This sequence comes from Nicotiana sylvestris, assembly GCF_000393655.2. Lineage (NCBI taxonomy): Eukaryota > Viridiplantae > Streptophyta > Magnoliopsida > Solanales > Solanaceae > Nicotiana > Nicotiana sylvestris. The sequence continues at coordinate 137,855,751 of NC_091062.1, forward strand.
GATGAACCGGGTGTTCAAGCCCTACTTGGATTCCTTCGTGATTGTATTTATTGATGGATCATCGGAGCCTTCAAGCAAAAGGACTATGATATCACCATTTTGTATCATCCTGGGAAGGCCATTATGGTTGCTGATGCCTTGAGTAGAAAGGCAGTGAGTATGGGCAGCCTTCGGTACATTCCAGTTGGTGAGAGACCACTTGTATCAGATGTTCAGGCTTTGGCCAATTAGTTCGTGAGGTTAGACGTTTTAGAGCCCAGTCATGTTCTAGCTTGTACAGTCGCTCGGTCTTCCTTGTATGAGCGCATCCAAGAACGGCAGTATGATGACCCTCATTTGCTTGTCCTTAGGGACACGGTGTGGCACGGTGGTGCCAAGTAGGTTACTGTTGGAAATGATGGGGTTTTGAGGATCCAGGGTCGTATTTGTGTGCCCAACGTGGATGAGCTTCGTGAGTTGATTCATGATGAGGCCAAAATTCCATGTATTCTATTTATCCGGGTGCTGCCAAGATGTATCAGAACTTGCGGCAGCATTATTGGTGGAGAAGGATGAAGAAGGATATAGTTGCATATGTAGCTCAGTGTTTAAACTGCTAGCAAGTGAAGTATGAGCATTGGAGACCTGGTGGTTTTCTTCAGAAGTTAGATATTCCTAAGTGAAAGTGGGAGCGTATCACTATGGATTTTGTTGTTGGACTCCCACGGACTCAAAGGAAGTTCGAAGCGGTTTGGGTAATTATGGATAGGTTGACCAAGTCAACACACTTCATTTCCAGTGGCAGTTACCTATTCTTCAGAGCGGTTAGCTGAGATCTGCATCCATGAGATTGTCCGCCTTCACGGTATGCCCGTGTCTATCATTTCTGATTGAGGTACGTAGTTTACCTCGCACTTTTGGAGGGCAATACAGCGTGAGTTGCGCATACAAGTTGATTTGAGCACAACATTTCATCCCCAGATGGCCGGACAGTCCGAGCGCACAATTCAGATATTGGAGGATATGCTTCGCGCTTGTGTTATGATTTCGGGGGGATCTTGTGATCAATTTTTGCCGCTTGCGGAGTTTGCCTACAACAACAACTACTATTCGAGCATTCAGATGGCCCCCTAAGAGGCATTATATGGGAGGCAGTGTCGGTCACCAATTAGATGGTTCGAGCTGGGGGAGGCTCGGTTGTTGGGTATAGATTTGGTATAGGATGCTTGGATAAGGTCAAGATTACACAGGATCGACCTCACATAGCTCAGTCTAAGCAGAAGAGTTACACCAACCGTAGAGTTCGTGATGTTGCATTCATGGTTGCAGAGAGGGTAGTGCTCCGGGTTTCACTCATGAAGGGGGTGATGAGGTTTTGAAATAAGGGCAAGTTGAGCCCTATGTATATCGGACCCTTTGAGATTCTTGAGAGAGTGGGTGAGGTAACCTACATGCTCGCATTGCCACCTAGTTTATCAGCAGTCCATCTGGTGTTCCATGTGTCCATGCTCCGGAAGTATCACGATGATCCGTCCCATGTGTTAATTTCAACTTGGTCCAATTGGACAAGGATTTGACGTATGAGGAGGAGCCAGTGGCTATTCTATCCCGGTAGGTTCAATAGTTGAGGTCTAAGTGTTATCCTTCAGTTCGAGTGTAGTGGAGAGGTCAGCTGATCGAGGCAGCCACTTAGGAGTCCGAGTCGGACATACAGAGTAGATATTCGCACCTTTTCACCAGTCTAGGTACTTTTATATGTCTGTTCGAGGACGAACGTTTGAAACCTCAAATAGCTCCTTTTAGCCTTCCTCATTTTGCGTGTGCAGTCCATTCCTTTTTTCGAAAAGCTTTTATGTGAAACGTTAATTAAAATGTGAAATCATACTTTAAAACTTATTTGAATTGACTTCGATCAATATTTTAAGCAAACAGACCCGAATTCGTATTTTGGCGGTCCTGATGGGTTCGTATCGTGATTTGGGACTTGGGCGTATGCTCGAAATCGAAGTCGGAGGTCCCTAGCCTAATTTACCGCAATTTGTTGAAAATTTGAAGTTTAAATGTTTAAAGAAATTTCAAGTTTGACCGATGTTTGACTTTGTTGCAATCGGGTCCAGATTTTAGTTCCAGAGCTTGGCATAGGTTCATTACTATAATTATGACTTGTCTGCAAAATATGGTGCGAAACGGAGTTGATTTGACGTGATTCGGACGTCTGGTTGTTAAAATGTAAGTTCTTTAAGTTTTATTGAAAATTACATTCGTTTTGGTGTCTGATTCGTAGTTCTAGGTGTTATTTTGGTATTTTCAAGCGAGTTCGTATGATATTTTTGGACTTGAGTGCATGTTTGATTTATGGCCCCGAGGACTCGGGTGAGTTTCGGATAGGCTATGGACCATTTCGGACTTAGAATTTCTGGTTTTTGAGCTTCATCTGTCACCTAGTACATTGTGCTTTGCGATCGCGAAGCCACTCTGGCAATCGTGAAGGAGAAACTGGGCAAGGGTGGATTTTACCCTACGCGAACTCGAAGGAATGGACGCGAACGCGAAGTGGAGGGGGCTGCCCTTCGCGAACGTGGACAGTATATCGCGAATGCATAGTGTAATGGACCGGGGCAGGGGGGCCAACTTTACTCTATGTGAACGCGAGCGTTGGCTCGCGAACGCGGAGGCCTGAGGGGAACAGCCTTCGTGAATGTGTGAGTATACTCGCGAACACGTAGGCCTTTTGGGTCGTTGTACTTCACGAACGCAATAGGCCCTTCGCGAACACGAAGAAGGCCTGACGCCCAGACCTTAACTATTTCCAAACACGGGATTTCGTCCATTTTCACCCTATTTTCATTTGAGCTCGGCCTAGAAGCGATTTTGAAGAGAAAATTCATTACCAATTCATAGGTTAGTATATTTTAGCTCATTTTCTTCCATTTCTAACATCACCTATTGATTTTTAACCTTAATCTTTTGTTCTTCTATCGTAGAAAACTAGGGATTTGGGAAGAATTGGGAGTTTCTGCAAATATGGGATTTAGACCTCAATTTGGAGTCGGATTTCGAAACTAATTACATAATCAGACTCGGGTATGAATGGGCAAATGGGTTTTGGTCCAAATCTTAACTTTATGTATTGTAATTGATTCCCTTAACATTATTTAACAATATCGAGTCGATTTTGGTTAGATACGATTGGTGTGAAGGCAGATTCTAGAGGAAAGTCCCCAGTAGAGCTCTGAATTGATTGCGGAGTGAGGTAAGTGTCGTGGTTAATCTTAACTTGAGGGATTAGGACTTGTTTGTCTATTTTCTACGTATTTAAATGTGTGGGTACAATGCATATGTGAGGTGACGAGTACTTATGCGTTGTTGTTGGGTTAAAGCATGCGGATGGGACTTGTTTCCTTGTTATTCATTGCCATCTTTAAATATGATATTCCTCGTTCTTTCCGCATTTATGAATTAATTGTGATGGTTGAGTATATTTGGAAGTTGAGAGCATCTTGGAACCATTATTGACATAAGGTTTATTCTAGTATTATCTATCTCCCAATTTTTTTTTATATTTATTACTACATGGTAAGGGATCTCCCTTACCATGTTAGAGCATGAAGGGTGATGTCGTACCGTTTATTGCTTCATTTATTGAGTAATACATCGTGAGAAAGAGAGTAAAAGCATGAAAGATGATGCTGTGCAATATTTATGGTTTCATGGTGAGGTTGAGAGTAAAAGCATGATGGGTGATGTCGTGCCGTCTTTATTCATTGTGTTTATCCAATTTCATTGGTTGTTGATTTATTGACTAATTTGTGTCGTATTCCCGTTGTAGATATCGTATCTTGTTCCCTTTCGCATGTCCCCTCCAATCGTACATATTAAATTTTTATTTGTTACTATGTTGCACATATATCTATGTACAGGTTAAATTACGTGAGTGTCCTGACATAGTCTCGTCACTACCTCATCAAGGTTAGGCTCGGTACTTACGAAGTACATTGGGTCGGTTGTACTCATACTACACTCTGCATTTCTTATGCAGATTCTGGTAATGGTCCTAGCTGTACGTGAGGTGCATCAACTCGGACTATCACATTTGGAGACTCGAGGTAGACCTGCTAGCGTCCGCAGACGTTGAATTCCCCTCCCTCTTCCCACATTTACTGTTCATTTCATCCGAAACAATTGTATTTATTTCAGACTCTATTTGTAGAACTTCAGGTAGCTCGTGCACTTGTGACTCCAAATCCAAGATTGTACTTAGATATTTATATGCTACTTCGTACTTCATTTTAGTTTGATTGGTTTTAATTATTTGAATTGTTTAAAAATTGGCTTAAGAATTACTCTAATGTTGGATTGCCTAGCGAGTGAAACTTAGGCACCATCACGGTCTCGAAGGTGGGAATTTTGATTCGTGACACGATTGTTGCCTCAGTTGTCTATGCTGGTTGATATACCCACATTCAAACATTGTTTTGGGAATGAGACACTTTAAAATTTACCCTCTGGACAAAAAATTTATTATCATTCATAGAGAAAGATTGTTTGTAATGACAACAGTCTATTGTTTGGATGCACAATTTTTTCTTCTTCTCCATTTTGGACTGTTGTATTACTTTCTTTTGCTGGTACAACAGCAGTCTTACAACTTCTAGAAGTCATAGACTGCCAACTGAGTTTATGGAGAGAAAATAGAAAAGATTTGACATGCTTATGCGATTCTTGAGAAGTGATTATTTATCATGGGGGTTGAACTTCCATTTTCTTTTCTTTTTTTAACTATGAGGAAAATAGTCATTATATTTTGATACTACAGTTCAATAAGTTATTATCAAATATCTGTCACTTCAGACTATTGCAGATGTTCTTATAGAGTAAAAGTTGAAGCTTAATAGCTTGACTTATCTCATATTTGGTTATTGTGAAATGTTGTTGCTTCTTTTATTTTTGCTTCTTGTAACAATTTCTCGGGGCTTTTATATCTATACCTGATGTTGGGGTCACTTTACGATCAACTTCAGATTTATCGGGTCTGAAGTTAAAAAAAAATTAGTCTAAAGTAAAAAACTGCACTTCAGATGCACTTAAGGCCAACTAAGTCTGAAGTGCAATGAAGGGTTTCATGAACTTAAAGCCAATAAGTCTGAAGTGAAAAATTGCACTTCAGATGCACTTAAGACCAAAAAGTTTGAAGTGCAACAAATGTTTTCCTACACTTAAGGCCAATAAGTCGAAAGTGAAAAATTATACTATAACGACCCGACCGGTCGTTTTGAGTTCTAGCGCGCCATTCAGCAGTTTGAGGCCATGAGCAGCTTCATTTTAAGTATTATGGTTTGTGCACGTGGTCGGAATTGAATTCCGGGAAAGTCCGAAGTTGATTTGGAAAGAGAATTCTCATTTCGGAAGCTTTAAGTTGGAAGAATTAACTAAGATTAGATTTCAGAGTAAACGACCTTGGAATTGGGATCTGAAGGTTCCAGGAGGTTCGTACAATGATTTCGAACTTGGGCATATGCTCGGATTGGATTTTGGATGACCCGGGAGCATTTTGGCGCATATTGTGGAAGTTAGCAATTTGGAAGAAATTTCATAAGTTTGACTTGAAGTGCATTTCAGCATTATCGATGTCCGTTTAGGATTCCGAGTCTGGGAGTATCTCCGCATGGTGATTCTGGAGTTGGGAGCACAATCGGAAGTGAATTTGGAGGTTTGTAGGTCATTTTGAAGTCATTTGGTTAAAGATAGAAATTTGAAGGTTTTTGAGAAGTTTGACCGGAAGTGGACTTTTTGATATCGGGGTCGAAATCCGATTCCGGAAGTTGGAGTAGGTCCGCAATGCCAAATGTGACTTGTGTGCAAACTTTTGGGTCAATCGGACGTGATTTGATAGGTTTAAACATCGAGAGTAGAAGTTTGAAGTTCTAAAGTTCATAAAGCTTGGATTGGAGGTTGATTCATGGTTTTAGCATTGTTTGATATGATTTGAGGCCTCGAGCGAGTTTGTAACATGTTTTGGGACTGGTTGGTATGATTGGTTGGGGTCCTGGGGTCCTTGGGTGGATTTCGGGTGGTTAACGCATCAAAAATGGAATTTTTGGAAGGCTGAGGTTGCTGGTTGCTGTCATAACCGCACCTGCGAAAAATGGGCCGCAGGTACGGAGCCGCAGAAGCGGCCAGAAGAGCCGCAGATGCTGTATTGGCGGAGGAGAGCTGGGATCCCAGATGCGGGACCGCACCTACGGTGGAGAAGATGCAAAAGCGGAAAAGGGTAGCCTGGTGAGAAACCGCAGAAGCGATATTTGAACCGCACCTGCGGAACCGTAGAGTGCTGGAGGCAGTGGGTTGTTTTAAAGTCGGATTTTGTCCATTTCCTCTCATATTTTCTTGGCTTGGGCAATTCTTGGAGGGTTTCAAGAGAGGATTTTCATCATCAATGATAAGGTAAGCTATCCCCCCCCCCCACCTATCTTGAGTTAAATACTATATACGGATTTAGGCATGGAAATTTGTAGAAAACTTGGGGTTTGAGGGAAAACCTAGAAAATTGATATTCTTGGAATTTGACCACGATTTTGGGTATGAAATTAAGAGAAAATCAAATATTTAAGTTCGTGAGTTCATGGGTAAACTTTATCTTCGAAAAATTTAGGAATCCGGGCACGTGGGCCCGAGGGCAATTTTGTCAACTTTTCGATCGGGGTTAGGAATTGCTATAAATTGGATTGTAATGAGTAATTGAACATATATTAATGGATTTGCATATTTATTGGCTAGTTTTGGAGCATTGTGCATCGATTCGAGTCTTCAGAAGGGCGTGGAATGCCGGTTATGGATCTTCGGAGCGAGGTGGGTCTCCTTTCTAACCTTGTAAGAGGGAATTGTCCCCATAGGTGAGTTAATTGATTATGTGCTCCTATTTGTGGGGGCTACGTATGCACGAGGTGACGAGAGTCCGTGTGTAGCTACTATTATGCTATTGCCCGGGTAGTCTTGGACCCAAAAGCATGCTATACGTGGATTAACTGTAAACTTATTGACAGCTTGAATTGCTTAAATCACATCGAATTAGTAAATGAATTTTTAAAAGGATTAAACTTCATTTTCTTAAATTGTTAAAAGAGAATTGGCTTTTATTTGGATAAATGTTCCCCGATAAATTCGTAATTGGCTTTTGAGCATGTATTTCTATGTGTACCTGCGTCACATGTAGGATTCGCGAGCAGGGTATTTGTTTATTTATGTTGACCGCATCGCAGGTATGATGCGCGATCGGGGTAATAGATGCATCTATGGTTCGCGCCGTTCGACCCTCGGCAGTGCACATTTTACATTTCTGTTGGATCGAGCCGTACGACCTCGACAGGATTTGCGCATGCTTGTAGTGCTTGCCTTGAGACTTATTGCTATTGATATTTGCCCTCCCCAACTTGAGATATTTGAAAACTAGCGGATTTTGAATCCGGAGACTTTTAATATAAAAAGGAACTTTCACCTGTTCGTGACTTACTTGAAATTTCTGTCATTCTTAATAAATCCATGATTATTCGCATTAATAATATATCATTATTTGGACCACTAGTAAGTGTCAAAGTCGACCATCTCGTCTCTACTTCTTTGAGATTAGACGGGATACTCATTGGGTACACGTCATTTTCGTACTCATACTCCACTTCTGTGCATTTTTGTTGCACAGGCACATGCGTCTCTATTGGCCTACTGGGCGTGACAGCATGGTTGATACAGAGACTTAGGTGAGCTGCACTTCTCGAGGCGACTCGCTGCCAGCAGAGTCTCTTTTAGATTATTGTATTTATTTTTTGTCCAATATTGTATTTTGGACGGTTGTTGTATTATATTATTTCTTAGAAATTGCTCATGCACTTGTGATACCGGGTCTAGGATGTCTATGGGTTTATTCAAAAAATTTAAAAGTTGTTAAATGTTTCATTATTTATTCAGAGGAATTTACTATGTATTGTTTAAACTTATAAAAGAAGTGATTTCGGAAGTATTTAAAATGAGAAGTTAATTGAGTATTTTGGGTTGGCTTGCCTGACAGCGGTGTCCGGCACCATCACGACTCTTGGGTCGTGACAATATGGTATCAGAGCACTAGGTTCCCTTAGGTCTCACGAGTCATGAGCAAGTCTAGTAGAGTCTCGCGGATCGGTACAGAGACGTCTATACTTATCTTCGGGAGGCTACAGGGCTGTTAGGAGTACTTCCCCTCTTGATTCCTCATCGTGCGGTTTGATTCCTTTGAGGCTTATGCCTTTATTTCCTTCCTATTCGATCTTACGCGATGCGAGCCGCTGGTTATAAATCAAGAATTTAAGGAATGTAATGGTACTACAAATGTGGTGCGGGGTGTTTCTCCCTGCGTGGTTGTCTGAGCTATTATCATCGCCTTGTGGAAGGATATTTTGTCGTTTTAGCTCAGTAGAAGTACTTCTGAGAGCTTTGAGGCTAGGCATAGGTTGTCATGATGCTTATGAACGATTATTCCGCAGTATTGATAGGGTGCGGTGGTTCAGGATGGAATCGGTGTTCCTAGTGTTGACAGCTTGAAAAAGATGATCTTCGGAAAGGTTTAAGGCTAGTAGCGATTCATGGGTTCAAGTGCTACAAAGATGGATTTATTTAAGGTAACAACAGAGCAACAAAGGATGAGGAAGGACATGTGGGAGGTGTCAGGCGGTGCCTAAAATTTCTAGGAGGCCAAGTATGAGAAGCAAGGGTCGAGTAGTTGGTTAAAGGGATGAGATCCGCCAAAGTGGGAGAGTGGCAGAGTTGCATATGGGCATTGCGGTAGGATGACTATGCACCTTAAGGAGAGCTTGGAATGACTTGGGAATTTTAGTGATTGGTGATTGGGGTCTATGGATTTAATTTGAGGTATGGGCCATTATGCGGCAGGAGATTTGATATAGCGGGAAGGAGCTGCTTGAAATGAAGAAGGATACAACATAACTTTGAATTGGAAGAATGTTGCCGCACATTTAATTGATGTCCATAAGGGGTGGGTGAACTTATGCAGCTGGAGAGTGAGCTCGGACTCAGGATGGGTTATTAATGTCGTAATGATTGTACCCCGTGCAGCAGCGTTGGAAGATGTCGGGAAGTGATTCCCACAGATGGGTTGTTCCCTGTGAGTAGGTGAGCGGTCGCATGGTTGGCGACGCTTCTACGAAGAGTCCTATTGGTTGTACAGTAAAGAGATCGGTCGTGCGAATGTGGTTGCTGATTCAGAGTATAAAAAGGGGTTTTACAAGAAGATTTCGAGAATTTTTGCGATTGATTGGGCTGCATCGTTAACTACTTGCGAGGTTTCTGGTCATTAGCATATTGATGGGTTATTTCATCTACGGGAAAAGGAAACTAGTGGTAATTTGAGCAAAGGGATTGTTTAAGGTGTGCTATGGTTGTCCTTGTTGGCTCATGTTCAGATTTGAGAAAGGATTCAGGATTTATGCCTCGTATAAGTGTGGGTTTCAAGGGAAGTGATTCTATCGGGTGCTCCGTCAAGAGGGTATGCTTGTGCTAGAAGAATCATGGAGTTGATTATATACGGGTCAAGTCAGAGCGGGCGGCTCTCAGCAACGGTCCCAGTGCATTCAAAGGTTAAAGTGTGGTGTCTAATAATTTCGAGCATGTAGGTACGATTAAGAATCAAGTTTTTGTAGCAGCCTATGGGAAGAGGCCTAGAATGTTGTATGATGTTTTGACTTGCGACATAGCATGTGGTAGGTATGAAATGGTTTGTGGGATTTGAGACAACATGATCCCGTGATTCAAGGTCACTCGGGGAGAGAGTGCGAATGGATGTGTGTTATGTGTGGAATGGAGTTATTACATTTCTAAGGCAATCAAGGTAAATTGAAAGAGGATAGATTGGTTAGCCATAGTTGAATTGGCATATTGCTGGCAGTGATCAGTTCCTTCAGCGTGATCAAGTTATGTAAGTGGTTGTGACGGTACGTGTGAGGCTTGTCGGCCACCGTAATTGATATTGTTCAGAAGTATTCTTCTGTTATGGCCTGTTATGTGTAAGCGGATCCCAGAAGGGCTATGGTGGCTTAGTCCACTACTTAGAGATTTGTATATTTTATAGTTATGAGAATTCACTTGTGTGTTGCAGGGTTCTCCGGAAGTGAGTTAAGTGGAAAGTTTCTAGGTGATGAAGTGTTTACCTTAATAGTGGTTCGGGGGTTATGACAAAATTCTTGTACTATCGTATGTTGGCTTATTAGGTGCAGTGGGTGGCATGGAAATTTGAAGTGAGGATCAAGGTTGCAGCTCAGTGTTGACAAGGATGTCACGAGCTTGGATGAGCAAGGATAGAGTTTTGATGTTTAAGGTAAGTTGGTATTATCTTCAGCGTCACCCGAGATCGGTGTTTTGGGAAAAAGGCTTTGCATCCTGGTTCAGGGTTCTTGATCACTTTTCAGAGTTAGTGCGGCTGGTGGTTTGGATGTACGAACCTGTTATTTGTTATGGTAGGTTGTGGGAGTGTCTCCCACATGAAGATTGTATAAATGTGGCATGTAGTCACTTGATACAATGTGGCATGTAGTCACTTGATTGATTAAAGATTTAAACCAAGTATGAAGATTCTGGTGATATCGTCAATTTGAGAATTGATGTCTGGAGGGCACATGGCTTACTAAGTTGTGAAATGTGGATGATTACTCCGGCCATGATGGTAGTTCTCATGTGTTATGAGAAAAAAGGGAGTTATTATGGACTTTTGAAAGGTTATTAGACTAGTTCAGTGTGATCAGAATCAGCTTAAGATCTGTGGACGGATCTAAATGTGAATATGGGCTCTATATCAGGCCAGATGTATTCATTTCAGCAATGCGCTCCTTATGGAAGAGCAGTCGGGGTACTATTTCATCGTCAGCTATTTCATGTAATGATGTATTGCGTCGTGTGAGTCGTGAGACGGCTTGGTGAAATTCTTATGTGTTGAGGTTCTGCGTAGAGATGATGTTATATGAGCAAGATGGCTCTCGAGATTCAGATCGTATGTCGCACCTCAGTTGTGCTTGACTTTTGTACCCTATGGCGCTATATGTCTCCCCAGGGATGGTATTATGCACTTAGTGTGCTTGTGATCGATATTCGATATTTTGTTGTAATGAGCAATCTGGCTCGATGTGTAACTCCTTTGTGAATTTTATGTGTAGATCGGATGGCACGCTGCCATGGATATGTTGTTTGGACCGGATTGCGCGCCGCAACAGTGTGATGTTGAGTACAGATTCCTATATCTGTTTTTATGTATTTTGTTTCCTATCTTTCTGAGGAAAACTCATATTAGTTGTGTGCCCGCGTCGCATGTATGATTCCCGAGCGGACTGTTTGTTTAATTATGTTGACCGCGTCGCATGTGTGATTCGCGAGCGGGGTAATTGAATTTCCTTTTCAAAGTTTGCTTTCCTTTGTATCGCGTTCGGAATGGTAGCCTATTGGCACATTGTAGCATCATATGAGACTTTTGGTTATGTCGGGGTGGCTTATTGCCTAAGCAGTTCGTACTGGGTGAGACGGGATCCTTGAATTCGGAATCAGTGCAATCTGATTATATGAAGTATATTAAGGAGTAAGGCCATTGTTTGGTTCAGAATGAGGTGATAGTTCTTGCCAGGAATATAGGACAATGAATTATTGTTTCAGTAGTGGTTATGAATTTCTTCACATCTCATTCATCGTGTCGGTATTGTAAGAGTTAGAGCAAGACCTATGTATGTCATGAGGTGCAATGAGAGCATCAGAGTCATGAAATTTCGACTAAATTAATCAGAGAATGTTATTGTGGTCCTAAGAGTAAAATGGTGTAAGGTGTGAATTCAGCTAAGGTATGCAGCCATGTCTTGGTGTTGCGTGTGGTTATCGATTCGATGAGCATATGTTGGAACAGGTCTGGCATAGAATTCCGGATGTTAGAACTGGGCTCTAAGGCTTATTTGCTTGAATAAAAGGGAATATCTTCAGAGTTGATCGAGCTAATGTGCCCAACTGAGTTGTGGTAGCACGGGAAGGTGCATGAGATGTTAAACAGTGATTTCGGACTACTTCAGTGTAGTTCTCAGCATTTTCGAGGACGAACGTATGTTTAAGTGGGAGAGAATGTAACGACCCGACTGGTCGTTTTGAGTTCTAACGCGCCGTTCAGCAGTTTGAGGCCATGAGCAGCTTCACTTCAGGTATTATGGTTTGTGCACGTGGTCAGAATTGAATTACGAGAAAGTCCGGAGTTGATTTAGAAAGAGAATTCTCATTTCAGAAGCTTTAAGTTGGAAGAATTACCTAGGATTTCAGAGTAAACGACCTCGGAATCGGGATCAAGGTTCCAGCAGGTTCGTATGATAATTTCGGACTTGGGCATATGCCCGGATCGGGTTTTGGATGACCTGGGAGCGTTTTGGCGCATATTGTGGAAGTTAGCAATTTGGAAAAAAATTCATAAGTTTGGCTTGAAGTGCATTTCAGCGTTATCGATGTCCGTTTGGGATTCCGAGTCCGGGAGTAGCTCCGTATGGTGATTCTGGAGTTGGGAGCGCGATCGGAAGTGAATTTGGAGGTTTGTAGGTCATTTTGAAGTCATTTGGCTAAAGATAGAAATTTGAAGGTTTTTGAGAAGTTTGACCAGAAGTGGACTTTTTGATATCGGGGTCGGAATCCAATTTCGAAAATTGGAGTAGGTCCGCAATGCCAAATGTGACTTGTGTGCAAAATTTGGGGTCAATCGGACGTGATTTGATAGGTTTAAACATCGAGAGTAGAAGTTTGAAGTTCTAAAGTTCATAAATCTTGGATTGGAGGTCGATTCGTGGTTTTAGCGTTGTTTGATATAATTTGAGGTCTCGAGCGAGTCCTTAACGTATTTTAGGACTGGTTGGTATGATTGGTTGGGGTCCCGGGGGCCTCGGGTGGATTTCGGGTGGTTAATGCATCAAAAATGGAATTTTTGGAAGGCTGAGGTTGCTGGTTGATGTCATAACCGCACCTGCGAAAAATGGGCCGCAGGTACGAAGCCACAGAAGCGTCCAGAAGAGCCGCAGATGCGGTATTGGCGGAGGAGAGCTGGGATCGCAGATGCGGGACCGCACCTATGGTGGAGAAGATGCAAAAGCGGAAAAGGGCAGCCTGGTGAGAAACCGCAGAAGCGATATTTGAACCGCACCTGCGGAACCGTAGAGTGCTGGAGGCAGTGGGTTGTTTTAAAGTCGGATTTTGGTCATTTCCTCTCATATTTTCTTGGCTTGGGCGATTCTTGGAGGGTTTCAAGAGAGGATTTTCATCATCAATAATAAGGTAAGCTATCCCCCCACCTATCTTGAGTTAAATACTATATACGGATTTAGGCATGGAAATTTGTAGAAAACTTTGGGTTTGAGGGAAAACCTAGAAAATTGATATTCTTCGAATTTGACCACGATTTTGGGTATGGAATTAAGAGGAAATCATATATTTGAGTTCGTGAGTTCATGAGTAAACTTTATCTTCGAAAAATTTAGGAATCCGGGCACGTGGGCCCGAGGGCAATTTTGTCAACTTTTCGATCGGTGTTAGGAATTGCTATAAATTGGATTGTAATGAGTAGTTGAACATACATTAATGGATTTGCATATTCATTGGCTAGTTTTGGAGCATTGTGCATCGATTCGAGTCTTCGAAAGGACGTGGAATGCCGGTTATGGATCTTCGGAGCGAGGTGAGTCTCCTTTCTAACCTTGTAAGAGGGAATTGTCCCTGTAGGTGAATTAATTGATTATGTGCTCCTATTTGTGGGAGCTACGTACGCACGAAGTGACGAGAGTCCGTGCGTAGCTACTATTATGCTATTGTCCGTGTAGTCTAGGACCCAAAAGCATGCTATACGTGGATTAACTGTAAACTTATTGACAGCTTGAATTACTTAAATCACATCGAATTAGTAAATGAATTTCTAAAAGGATTAAACTTCATTTTCTTAAATTGTTAAAAGAGAATTGGCTTTTATTTGGATAAATGTTCCCCGATAAATTCGTAATTGGTTGTTGAGCATGTATTTCTATGTGTACCTGTATCGCATGTAGGATTCGCGAGCAGGGTATTTGTTTATTTATGTTGACCGCATCGCAGGTATGATGCGCGAGCGGGGTAATAGATGCATCTATGGTTCGCGTCGTTCGACCCTCGGTAGTGCACATTTTACATTTCTGTTGAATTGGGTCGTACGACCTCGGCAGGATTTGCGCATGCTTGTAGTGCTTGCCTTGACACTTATTGCTATTGATATTTGCCCTCCCCGACTTGAGATATTTGAAAACTATCGAATTTTGAATCCCTAGACTTTTAATATAAAAAGGAACTTTCACTTGTTCGTGACTTACTTGAAATTTCTGTCATTCTTAATAAATCCATGATTATTCGCATTAATAATATATCATTATTTGGACCACTAGTAAGTGTCGAAGTCGACCATCTCGTCTCTACTTCTTCGAGATTAGACGGGATACTCATTCTTAATAAATCCATGATTATTCGCATTAATAATATATCATTATTTGGACCACTAGTAAGTGTCGAAGTCGACCTCGTCTCTACTTCTTCGAGATTAGACGGGATACTCATTGGGTACACGTCGTTTTCGTACTCATACTACACTTCTGTGCATTTTTGTTGCACATGCACATGGTCTCTAGTGGCCTACTGGGTGTGACAACATGGTTGATACGGAGACTTAGGTGAGCTGCACTTCTCGAGGTGACCCGCTGCCAGCAGATTCTCTTTCAGATTACTGTATTTATTTTCTGTCCAATATTGTATTTCGGACGGTTGTTGTATTACATTATTTCTTAGAAATTGTGCATGCACTTGTGACACCAGTATCTGGGATGTCTATGGGTTTATTTAGAAATTTTAAAAGTTGTTAAATGTTTCATTATTTATTCAAAGGAATTTACTATGTATTGTTTAAACTTATAAAAAAATGATTTCGGAAGTATTTAAAATGAGAAGTTAATTGAGTATTTTGGGTTGGCTTGCCTGACAGCGGTGTCCGGCGTCATCACAACTCTTAGTAGATTTTGGGTCGTGACATATACTGCATATGTACTTAAGGCCAAAATGTCTGAAGTGCAACCAACATATTCATGCACTTAAGGCCAAATAGGCCTGAAATGCAAATTGTCCAGAAACACAAATTTGTTCTTCGACTTTTAACAATCCAATATACGATTTAATACCTAAATCTACTCCAAATGAGCTCAAATTTGAAATATAACTTCCAATATCTTCAAGAACAAACCCCATTTGTCAATTTATCAAAACAACAATAAATCTAACGAACCCATTTTGCAATTAAGAAAGAAGAAAAAGAAGAAACCCTAAGCAATAGTGAAAATAAAGCGTCACAATAACTCACCACTGTAAAACATCATAAATTACCTTAAAATATGTTCACAAATATCATATAAAATTATTGTTACCGGAAGAAGAAGAAGAAGAATAAGAAGAAGAACAAGGAGGAGGAGGAGGAGGAGGAGAGAAAAGTCTGAAGTTGTTTAAACAGTGGGTACAAGTTAAAAAAAATTACAAAATGGATATAGGTTATATGGGAGCGATCAAATAAAGTGCTCCGTGCAATTTTTACCGACTTCCCTAAACAACTATTTAGCCAGGCTTAGCCCGGGCAACATCCTACTAGTTCATATACGAGTACTCCAATTATAGCAATTAAAACCGTATGTGCTATTTTTTATTTTTTTGTCGAAAAGATGTACTTATATTATAGATAATTTAAAAAGGTATATGAGAATAGTTTAGAAGATGCATAAGAGGCATCATAGATACTAAGCTAGACTTTACTACAAAGCCCCTCGTATGGGAAGCATTACTAGAAAGAGAATTAAAACTAGATAGAACACTACTATTAGTACTAGATAAAATACTACTATTACACAAAATAGTTGTAACAGAGAGCGGTTGTGTTGAAGTACTGGAATTAGTTGTAACGAGCCTCCTTTGTAACGTGCCGCTATGATCTTTGTGGTAAGAAGGCTCTGCAAAAGATGGTGGTCTCCCAAAAAGTATGCAGCTCTCCTGTGCATGCATGGCTCCATGTTTGACTAAATTATCTGCAACACAATTTTGCTCTCTGTAGATGTATTATATAGGAGGACTATCCAGTTGTAGGAGTAATAACCTGCAATCGTTAATAAGATTAGTGTAGTGCATAGTAGTTGAGTTAAACATACTTATTATTGCATGTGCATCTGTCTCAATGATGATGGATTTGTGATGTTGTTGCACAGCAAGTTTCAGCCCCATGTGTAGTGCAAGAAGTTCTGTCTGAACACTTGCACTTGGGTTGGATTTGCCTACAAATCCCATGATCCAGTTGCCTTAGTGGTTACGAAAAATACCTCCAATACCATATTTTTGCTGGGTAGATGAGCAAGACCCATCAATGTTTAGTTTATAAGTATTAGCGGTTGGGGGAGGTCATTTTATGTATAGAGGTGTTACAGATTTGTTTTTTAATTTTGGATTTGTTAGAAAATAATATTTCGTTGCCATATTTAGTACAAAGGGAATATTTAAAAGAATTCTTTGATGGTCGAAAGTCTTCTTATTCCTTATAATCCAAAGATGCCATAGTGCAAAAGGTAGAAGTGTTGTAGATGGAATTTTATGAGGAGTAGATGGTAATGGTGTATAGATAAAGTGGTAGAACCAATGTATGTTATCAGTTTGGGATGTAGGAGAATTGGGAATTGGAAATGAGAATTTAAGGACAACCCATAGCTGAATTGCATTAGGGCATTCTAGAAAGAGATGGATTATTGTTTCAGGAGCCATATGACATTATGGGCAGATAGGTGAATTGAGGATACCTAAGTTTGCAAGATACACAGTCGTTGGGAGTCTGTTGTGACAAAGTAACCAGAGAAAGAAGGATATTTTTGGTGGAATGAGAAGTTTCCAAATCCACTTGTAGGAGTATTGTGAAGTGGTGTGATTCGTTAGAGAGTGATAAACAGATTTTACGAAGAATAGACCATTTGTTGTAAGAGCCCAGTATATTTGATCATTTGTGATAGTGGATTTTAATTGATCTGGGAGTATGAAAGGTAATTTGTCAAAATGCCATTTGTGATTGTAATAGTAGTTAGAGACAAGTTTTTGCTCCTCATGACGTGGGAGAGGTCCATTTATGCAATTGCGAATTGTGGAATTGTGTTTGCTCCAAGGATCAGACCAAAATTTGACATGTTGTCCAGTAGTAAGAATCCATTTATACCCTAAACGACAGTAAGACCATCCTCGCATGATATTGCGCTAAGTGGAGGAGACATGGGTTTTGATTAAGTGTGGTGGGCGTAAATACAGATGTAGGAGCACATATGCCCATAGTTGATGGGGGTTTTGAAACAGTCACCATGCAAGACTTTGCATGTAAGGCTTGATTATTTGTAGCTAGGTTTTGTATCCCTAGTCCCCTTATCTAAAGGTTGTGTGACAGTAGTTCAGTTAATGAGATGTAATTTTTTCTTTTGTGGAGTTGTACCCCAGAGAAAATTTCGTTGGTAGCAATTGAGGTAGGATAGTATATAATTAGGAATTTTAATGTATTGCATAAGGTGATTAAGAAGGTGGTTTAAAGTGGAACGAATTAAAGTTGTCCTTCCTTCTTTTGATAAAAAATTTGTTTTCCAACCTGTCAATTTATTTTTGAAGTTGTCAAGTAAGAATTGGTAATCCCTTTTTGAAGGTTTCTTTATAAATATAGGGAATCCTAAATATTTACCAAAACTTTTCCCTTCATTTATGTGGAAGAGTTGTAGTACATATGTTCTTGTATTGGTTGTGCAATTTTTTGAGAATTTTTTTTTTGATTTATCAAAGTTGATAGTTTGTCCAGAGTGATGTGTAAAGTGAGTAATAGCATTAACAATTGATTGACAAGTATTGGCTGTAATTTTTGTTGTGAGAATAATTTCGTCAGCAAAAAATAAATGAGATAGTTGAGGTCCTTTTTTAGCGAGAGAGAGTGGTAACCAAGCATGGTAATCAACTGCTGTATTTATTTTTCGCGAAAGCATGTCTAGGCAGAGGATAAATAGATAAGGTAATAAAGGGTCTCCCTGTCTTATGCCTCTCGTGGGTGTGAAGTATTTTGTAGGGTTTCCATTAATAAGAATTGAAGTAAAAATAGTTGTTATGCAAGACATAATTAATTTAATAAAAGTTGGGGGAAAATTTAAGGTGATTAAGGTGTTATGTATGAACGAACATTCTAATTTGCTGAATGCCTTTTCAAGATCCAACTTGAGAAGCATATTTAAATAGTTACCCTTCATTTTTTGGAATCTGTTAATGATTTCCTGAACAATAAGAGCATTATTTGCCGCTCTTTTATTTTTCTGGAAACTAGATTGAGTTGGATGAATAATATGTTCCAGAATAGGTTTTAGTCTATTTACGATTATTTATGTAATAATCTTGTAAGTAGTATTGCAAAGATTGATAGGTCGATATTGAGATATGGAAGAAGCATGCTTATTTTTAGGAATTAGGCAAATGAATGTAGTATTAATAGTAGGGTTAATTTGATGATCAAGGAAAACTTTATGACAAAAATATTTGACGGAGTTGTCTATGGTGTCCCAATATTTTTGATAAAATAAGGGGTATAGACCATCTGGTCCAGGAGCTTTTAAAGGTTTAAAGGAGTGAATTGCATTGATAATTTCATAATCTTGTAAGGGTAGATACAACTCAACTAAGATTTTATATTTGTTTTTTCCCCCATTGTAATTGCTATATTTTGTTTTCAGAATTCTTATTATAGTTATCTGGTCGCTATTTTCTTTAGGGTATTGCTAAAAATTCTAAATATTAAATGGCAAAACATTAAAAAGTAGAATAATTGATTTTACCACTATTAATTCGGTCATTTACTTTAAGTTTAAATCTTTGTCAGTATGTCTGGATGGAATATTATTAAGAATTGATAATACCATACCGGTATTCTTTCTCTCTTTTGTCTTAAATTATATTTATGAGTAAATTTTAGCAATTAAAATCACGAATTAAACCTATCAATGTAGAGTTTAATATATTTCATCAGCAAATACTCAACCTTTATACAGCAGGAACATTGAGCATATTGGCGGGCCTATTCCAGCTTAGCGTCCGTCCACCACCACGTCTTTTTTATAGTTATCTTCGACCTTTGAATACTAGTAATTGTTGAAGACACAATTAAGTACATAAAGTGTGTTTCCTCTAACAATTTTAGCTTTTGGATGAGATGGTCACACACTTCAACATGATACTAGTGCAAGCACGAGTCCTGCGTTCGAGTCTTACCGCCACCCAATATTTAAAACAAATCATATACTTGGCTCACAAATTGTACGTGAGGGGGGATAATAAATTAGATAAAAGCGTGTTATATCTAACAACTTAAGCTTTTAAGCCTTTAGATGAGATGGTCACACATTTCAACAATAAAAAATCAAGGTCAAGGTCCAACAAGGATTGCCAAAATACTTCAACGACCACATGCTTGTCAACCATTAATCAGAAAAAAGGATAAAAGTTTTGTTCATAAATTGTAATGACGCAATTTGTTTGGAAAAATCTAAATCTTGTTGATTAAGTTCACTTGTTAACCTACATCTTTGAAGCATTAATATTTGGATTTTTAAATAGTGAAAACAATCATTAGTTTTGACACGAGGTTATAAAAAATAGAAATATTTATGTATCATAAAATTTGGACAAGTTTCCGTTTTGAATATCTATTGCAGTAGATACCATTTTGTTTCATATTATTGTCAAATATGAAACAAAATGGTGTGAAAACTTTTTTGTTTATGCATTTTGTGTGGTAGTATTTTCAAAATAAATAAGTCCAAATGTCAATATGCATGTAAAGAGTTTTTACATGTAGCAAGCCTTCTAGAAGCTATGGACAAATGGCTTATTTTGTCCGAGTATCATTTTGCATGAAGTAAATTTGACAAGTAAGTAAAACACTTGTCTTGTGTAGAAGCTTTCCTTAGGCCTATATATAACCATGATTAGGCCATCATTCTTCAATCATCAAACACCAAGAAAAGCTAATCATTAGCAAAGAAGAAATTCTTTTTATCTTCTTTCCCTCCTATCCCTCTCCAACTAATTTCTTCTTCTATAATATTTTAATTGGCATAAGATATTAGTTGCTCTTTCTCTTCCAACTTGCTGGATTTTGTTATATTATATTTGCTGATTCATGTATCCTCTAAATAAATAGAGATGATCTTGTTTAATCCTGGGAAAATATTTCACATTGCTGAAATAGTTTTTTAGGATAGTGCCCAACACGACTCAAGCCAATTCATATATTTCCGCTCATAAATATTATTGTAGTATTATTGTTGTTATTTTTTCGTGTCATTCCCCTACAATCTAAGAAACAATGGCAAGTAATACTATTGTGGAAATTTTTGATGGTGCTACCAATTTTGGTGTTGTCTCCACTGCAACTATTCCAGCTGTCCTGCCAGATATCCATGGCGTTGCAAATATGTTATTGCATCTACAACTTTGGCATACACTAATGTCAAAACACAGGTATGTAAATAGACATGATTACATATCCAATGCTAAAATTAAAACCTTCAAGAAAAATGCACCTCAATGCAAGAGAAGAGTTGGGATAAATAATAATCTCGCTAAGTCAAAATTAAATTTGACTAAAGCGGATAATATAATTATTGCGGTTATTTTCCAAATAAATAATGTGGCCAATGTGAGAAATTGGGTGATAGACTCTGGTGCTACTAGGTACATTTGTGCAGACAAAAATAAATTTTTGTCTTACACCCAAGTTGAGGAAGGAGAAGAAACTATTTATCTTTGTGACTCAAGAACAACTCGTGTTCTTGGGAAAGGAAAAATTCTTCTCAAACTCACATATGGTAAAACTCTAGCATTGAGAGATGTATTGCATGTTCCTAATATCCAAACCAATTTGGTTTCTGTGGGGTTATTAGGAAAAGTTGGAGTGAAGGTTTCTTTCGAGAATAATGAGGTCATATTGACTAAAAATAATATTTGTGTGGGCAATGGATATTGTAATCATGGTTTATTTATGCTTAATGTTTCCGATACTAGATATGAAAAGGCATCTTTTTCTACTTATATGGTTGAGTCTGTTTCTTTATGGCATGCTAGACTAGGACATGTTAATGTCGCATATATAAAGAAAATGCAGTCACTAGGATTAATATCTGGTTTAGACTCAAATAATATTGACAAGTGTGAAATATGTGCTGAAGCTAAAAGTACTAGAAAGACATGTTTTTCTGTAAATAGAGAAACTGAATTATTATATCCTTGATTCACACTGATTTAGGCGATTTAAAGCAGACTATGACTAGATGTGGTAAAAAGTATTATGTGACTTTTATTGATGATTTTTTCAGATACTAAGTTGTATTTGCTTAGAAATAAAGATGATGCTTTTAATGCTTTTATTTCTAATAAACTGAGGTTGAAAATCAACTTAGTAGAAAAATCAAGAGAATCAGATCTGATAGAGGTGGAGAATATTTGTCTTTGAAAGATTTTTGTGAAAAAAAGTAATAATTCATGAAGTAACTCCGCCTTATTTACCTGAGTCAAATGGAGTAGCTGAAAGGAAAAATAGAACATTGAAAGAAATGATGAACTCTATGTTAGTTAGTTGTAATGCTCCTGATAATTTGTAGGGTGAAGCTATATTATCTGCATGTCACTTACAAAATAGAATACCACATAGAAGAACTGCCAAAACTCCTTATGAATTATGGAAAAATTATAAACCTAATTTGAAATATTTAAAAGTGTGGGGGTGCCTTGCTAAAGTTCTGTTGCTTGAACCTAAAAAGAGAAAAATAGGTTCTAAAACTGCTGATTATACGCTTATTAGATATGCTGAACATAGTACTGCATATAGATTTTTTATTTTAAAAAGTGATGTGCTTGATTGTAATACTATAATTGAGACAAAGAATATTGAGTTCTTTGAATATATTTATCCACTGTCTGATAAAATTTCTCATACACCTGTTGAAACAAATAGAGAAATTACCTCTAATGAGGAACTGAGAAGGAGTAAAAGGCCTAGGAAAGAATATTTTTCTTATGGAAATAATTTTCAGTCTTTTCTTGTCGATAATGAACCATCAAATTATTTTGAAGCTATATCTTCTTCAGATGTTAAATATTGGAAAGAGGCAATAAAAGTTGAAATCGATTCTATTTTGAAAAATAATACATGGATTTTAACTGATTTACCTCCTGGTGCAAAGCATATTGGTTGTAATTGGATTTTCAAAAAGAAATTTAATCTTGATGGATCTTTAGATAAATATAAAGCTCGGTTAGTAGCAAAAGGATTTTATCAAAAATAAAATATAGATTATTTTGATACATTTGCACCAGTGACTAGAATTTCTTCTATTCGAGTTTTAATTGTCTTAGCTTCAACCCATAAGCTTTTTATCCATCAAATGGATGTCAAAACAGCTTTTTAAAATGGTAATTTAGAAGAAGAAATTTATATGGTTCAGCCTGAAGGCTGTGTCATTCCTGGACAAGAAAATAAAATTTGTAAACTAATTAAATCTCTTTATGGCCTTAAACAAGCTCCTAAGCAGTGGTATGAGAAATTTGAACAAGTCTTACTGAGAGACGATTTTTCTTCAGTTGAGGTGGATAAATATATTTATACTAAAGTGATAGACAATGATTATGTGATACTGTATTTGTATGTTGATGACATACTTATATTTGATACAAATTTAAATATTGTGCAAAGTACTAAATTATTTTTGTCTGCTAATTTTGATATAAAAGATCTGGGTGAAGTAAATACAATATTGGGAGTTAAATTTATAAGGACTGAAGATGGAATAATGTTGTCTCAAGAACATTCTGTTGAGAGACTTCTTAAGAAGTTTGAATATTTTAATGTCACATCTGTGAGCACTCCTTTTGATGCTAACTCTTACTTGAAAAAGAATAATGTTGACCCAGTTACTCAGTCTAAATATGCTCAGATTATTGGGAGTCTGATGCATTTAATGAACTTTACAAGGCCTGATATAGCCTATGCTGTGTGTAGACTGAGTAGATATACTCATAATCCTAACAGAGAGCATTGGTCTGTATTAGATAGACTAATAAAATATCTGAGAGGAACCATGAATTATGGTATCCTATATAATGGATTTCTTTCTACTTTAGAAGGGTATAGTGATACAAACTGGATCTCTAATTCAGATGATATAAAATTCACTAGTGGTTATGTATTCATCCTTGGTGGTGGTGCAATATCGTGGAAATCAGCTAAACAAACGATCATTGCTAGATCGACTATGGAATCAGAGTTTGTAACTCTGGAGTTAGCTGGTTCTGAGGCTGAGTGGCTTAGAAACTTCTTAGCTAATATCCCTTTAATAAAGGACGTATTGCCTCCTGTGTCTATGCATTATGATTGTCAAGCGGCAATAGCTATTGCAAAAAATAAATCTTATAATTGTAAAAGTAGACACATGAAATTGAGACATGATGTCATAAAACCGCTGTTGAGAGATCGAATAATTTTCATTGACTATGTGAAGTCAGAGATAAATTTGGCCGATCCTCTGACTAAACCTGTGGGAAGAAAATTAATTCTTCAAACCTCAAAAGAGATGGGATTAAGGCCGACATGTTGTTAATAGAGATGGTAACCCAACCTATGTGATTGGAGATCCCATGAAGTAGGTTCATATGGGTAATAACAAGTCGATATTGGCACTGAAGCACTAAAAGAGAGTACTTGACTGCTACTAATTGAGAGGATGAGTTATAACTCTTAATGAAATTCATAGTCTTTATGGATGGTGTATTTAAAAGTAGTATACACTTGATGAATTCACCTATATGAGAGTGGAGTGGGCCTCTCTTATGAGATTTTGGCCTAGTCTCTAGAGCTCTCATGAATAACCAGGCACGCGCATGGACTATTGGGCGCAAAACCGCGTTGAATAGAAAAATTATCGGGGGTCAAAATGTGATTGATAAAATCTCTGACTTACAATAAGAATTATTAGTTCATAGAAATATTATATTTCACCAGTAATTCTGTGAGTTAAGTTTTATTGGTCTAAGTTTGGTTCATAGTCCTGAAGACACCAAACCTATTACATTTGGACCATACAAATCCATCAAAGTCTTTTTATTCTATCTTTTTTTTTATTTTGAAAATATGTGGGGATTGTGGTAGTATTTTCAAAATAAATGAGTCAAAATGTCAATATGCATGTAAAGAGTTTTTACATGTGGCAAGCCTTCTAGAAGCTATGGGCAAATGGCTTATTTTGTTTAAGTGTCATCTTGCATGAAGGAAATTTGACAAGTAAAACACTTGTCTTGCGTAGAAGCTTTCCTTAGGCCTATATATAGCCATGATTAGGCCATCATTCTTCAATCATCAAACACCAAGAAAAGTTAATCATTAGCAAACAAGAAATTCTTCTATCTTCTTTCCCTCTGATCCCTCTCCAACTAATTTCTTCTTCTATAATATTTTAATTGGCATAAGATATTAGTTGCTCTTTCTCTTCCAACTTGCTGGATTTATTATATTATATTTGCTGATTCCTGTGTCCTCTAAATAAATAGAGATGGGCTTGTTTAATCTTGGAAAAATATTTTACATTGCTGAAATAGTTTCTTAGGACAGTGCCCAGCACGACTTAAGCCAATTCGTATATTTCCGCTCACATATATTATTATAGTATTATTGCTATTATTTTTCCGTGTCATTCCCCTACATTTTGTAGAATTGGAACTAATTCTTCGGGGCTTAAACTTGTGAATTGTTATATTTCACAACATAAAATAATCTATTTTTGTAAATATAATCTTTCATTCCTCAAGTTATGGTTAAATGAGTTGTTCCGGTTCAAAACATAGCTCATAGTACCCTTTAAAAGTTCCTACTCTATATCTTAAGTATTAAGAGATCGAATAAGAACAACAGAAAAAGAAGATAAAGGTCGGAATAATAAAAGAATTGGTAAGTGAAAGTTATATTATATAACTAGAGATCAAATTTAATTGTAAGGAATTGAAACTCTAAAATACTCCAAAGTGATATTTGTTTGACCAAAAGATATTGAAACCTTTTTGATTAAATCAGTTAAAGAAGTTGAAGGAGTAAATCTCAGCCAAGTATAATAAGATCTAGCTTGAAAGATGCAAAGAATGAACAAGATAAACGATGTTTCTTATTACCTCAAAACCGAACGATTAAATGTAACTATGACAACTTTGAATATAAAAAGATTTCGCAATGGATGTTCTTAGCCCAAAAGTAAAAACCATATATCGTTCTCAGAATTGTGATCAGTAAAAACCTCCCCTTTTACAGAATGCTCTCTCCCCTTTTATAGGAGACAGTCCTTCTTTTTACCCTAAAAGAAAAAAAAGGTATAACACAAGGAATATTCGAAAGGCATATTCACATTGTTTCCTATCATGCTAACACGACCACAGATGTCGTGCATTCTCTAGCCACTGCTAGTTGTTGCTCGTCATAACGATCTTAAGACGCGACGTCGTAGGGACCTCGCTCTATGGTACACTTGGTATCAGTCGTAGTCGTCCAAATTTCGACCTATACAGTTAGTCCCTCCGCTTGTTGAGGTCACAACCTGGGGGCGTCCTTGATAAGCGGATGTCGCCCATGCATACGAAGAAATTTGATCTGCAAACCATGACGATTTCGGCTGATGGCGGAAGAACGATGCACTTCGCCATACCTTGGGCGGTGCGTTCTATCAGTGGAGTGACATCACTTCCACATGCGTCATCATGGCGCATCTTCCCGAGGAATAACATGATGGCCTGTCGCTTTGGTTTTGCTGCCACGGGGAGCCTTTTCGCTTCAATTCTAGCGCCACCCAACCCTATAAATAGGGAAAGTGTTTGTTTTTTCAAAAAATTTGGCCATTTCTCTTTTGATCATTCCCTTTCGCATTTTTAGCTTTGCTTTTGCGATTTTCTTCATCTCTTTTTTCTTGTTTATTGTTCTTGGTTACCCCATTCCATTAGCACATATCCTTCCATAGACATGCCTAGAACACACCGATCACGTGAGGGGGTTTCTGATGCCACTTCGCTATCCGTGGCGCTCCCTTCCGGTGGCGAGGACATGGCGGTGGAGGAAGGGGATAGCTTTCCCACCATGGATGAGTTACTACCGAGACACCCCATGTCTCGAAGTGACTTTCTCAAAGAGCTTGCTCCTACTCCTGCTTCAGTAGTATCTGAAACTGGGCAAGCCTACATAGACGCTCTTCGCACCAAATACAACATTCCCCCTCATGTCGAGATGGTTCTGGCGGGAAGGGACTTCGTGGAAGTCCATAGACAGGATGAGTACCCCTTTGTGGTTGGCCATTCCTTCCCCCTTCTCCCGTTAGCAGAAGAATTCTGTCGATTCTACCAGATTTGCCCAGCACAACTTTCTCCGTACACGTAAAAAAATTCTTTTGGTGTTGACAAAGTACGCGGAGCTGACGGGGTGTGAAGTTAATATTCATCATCTCCTACACCTATTTTCCCCTAGTTTTCACAAGGGTACTATGGGGCATTTGAGGCACCGTGGGACAAAAGGGCTGGTGGTCGGAACTAACGACCGGGCGAGCCGTAAATTTTGGCATAAGTATTTCTTCATCAGAACTGAACACATTATGTCGGACCCCGCTAGATTCCCGGAGCGGTGGAATGAGAATCGTAAGTGTTATAACCTATTTACTCTCTTTTTTCTCCCTTTTTTGTCCGACTTAGCATTTGTTTATGGATCTCTTTTGCAGCTATGGGACGTCCACCCTGTCCCATTGCCAGTATAAGGGATTGGGTAGTCCGTTTGCTGCTTCAAGCAGTGGAGACTCGAGACTGGCCCTCTTTTGTGAAACGGTATGGGCTGAAGGTCTCATCTGGTAAGCATCTTCCTTTATACCGCTCTTCGGCTGTTTGCCATTGTCTGTTGATACGACTCTCTGTGACGACAGGTCGTGGGGCTTCTAGGCGGAGGGCCCCAGTCCCTGCATTTCGCCAGGCCGTTGCCTCCGCAAGAATGCAATTCACTTTGGATGAGTTCGTCTGAGAAGGTCGTGCTTAGCCGGTACAGGTGAGAGACTCCTCTCGGGATATGGTCATGAAGGAAGAGATCTCTTCTTTACTGGTACATCACCTCATAGATGAGTCCTCTAATGGGGACGAATCTTCGTTGAGAAAAAAGAGAAGGGAAGAGCTCGGGAAAGGCATGGCTGTTACAACTGGTAAGAGTGGGACGGGTGCGTCGGAGATGGCACCGGTACCTGTGTTTATGGCCGGTACCATCTTGGTGGGGAGGTCTCCCCAAACAGAAGGGATCTACCAAGGAGGCGGGTCGATGCACTCTGTTGAGGGCGGCGCGTCATCTGCTGTTGGAGGGGGCTTGCGTGCCGAGGGCGACAGCTCAGGCTCAGACGTCGACCCAGGGGATGTTTGCGAGTTTTTGGAGCGTCATACTCACGTAGAGGTCAGAATGGAGGGTTTTGATCGACACATAGTCGTTCCTGGGGACTATGACTTTCTGTCGAATTGTGATCAGTTGGCATATGTTTTTGCCCCTTCATGTGTTGTCCCTGAGAGCGAGGCTCTTAGATCAATGAGTGATGAGGAGTTGTCTCGGAGCATTTCTGGCATTGCTCTGCGGGTAAATATCTTTCTTTTTATTTCGCTGTTGAATTTGTGTTCCTATTTTTGGCCCATCCTTTCATTTTAACTTTACTTTTCATGCTAGACCCTCATCATGGAGATCGAGCGTGAGCATCGGGAAAGGAGGAGGACGACCATCTGTGGAAAGATGTATTCCAAGTATCACGAATATCGCACCAAGCATCGTGCGATGGTCGACATCTACAATCAGGATCGCGACTTCCAACTATTCCGTGAAGGGCTCAAGCAGAGGGAAGATCAATTGGCGCATAAGGTCGAAGAGTTGAAGGAACGAGATGAGGACCTTATGAAGGTTGTGGCCCATAGTAGTGAGTTTGAGGCAGCCCTTAAAGCCAGGGAAGATGAGCTTGAGCTAAGTAGGGGGTAGTGGCCGAAAATGCCGACCTCCAAGAAAATGTGGCCAGTTTAACTGCCGAACTGGATAGAAAACGGCGCAGGTCGATGAGTTTAAGGGTGGATTGAGCGTGAACGCTAATAGATTGGACCAAGTCGAGAGGGAGAGGGCTACTGCCATCTTTGAAGAGACAGTCTTGGAAGACTCCCTTCATGTTTGTAGGTCGGAGCGGATCAAGGAGATGGAGACATCTGCACTCAAGATAGCGGGACTTGAGGGGCGTATTCAAGGGTTGGAGGCGGAACTGTCCGCGTTAAATGAGCAAGCGTCTTATTTGAAAATGGAGGACGCACGGCGACGGTCGCAGCCTTCTATGTGCCTCAACATTTGTATGAGTTGTGGGTTCATGTTAAAGCCCAACTTGATGTGTACAAGGCTCTTCATGTTGACAGGAGGGCGTTTGATGCAGAGCTTAAGGATGTGCGTGCCAAGGCTCGTGCCGCTCGTAAGGCATGTGGGTACGACCCTCTCACGCCTGACGGGGATGATATTAACTCTGATGATGCAAACAGACTTGCCTCCGACTCTTGGTACGAAGACGTATACGCCACTGGAAATGATGTGTAGTATTTGGTTTGCATTTGCTTTTGCCTCACAATTTTTGTAAGGGCGTCTTTGAGCCCTTTGTAAAGATAGGCACTTGTAATATTTTTGCTGTAATGAAAAATTATTTTGTCGATTTAGTGATAACCTTTGCTACATTCATGTTATTCCGAACCTCTGCCGAAATATTTGAACCCGTCGTGTTTCGAGTTAATTCGAA
Organism: Nicotiana sylvestris; assembly: GCF_000393655.2. Lineage (NCBI taxonomy): Eukaryota > Viridiplantae > Streptophyta > Magnoliopsida > Solanales > Solanaceae > Nicotiana > Nicotiana sylvestris. The sequence goes on from NC_091062.1 coordinate 137,884,694, forward strand.
CTAATTTCTTTGATGATGGCCTTAGCCATCGGGGTGTTACTTTCGAGCTGGTGCCGAAGTAGTGTCACGTTGTAGTTCGAATGATGTCGAACTCATTCTTTTGTCGATGGCCTTATCCATTGGGATGTTACTTTCGAGCTAGTGTCGAAGTAGTATCCCGTCGTGGTTCGAATGATGTCGAACTCATTCTTTTGTCGATGGACTTAGCTATTGGGATGTTACTTTCGAGCTGGTGCCGAAGTAGTATCCCGTCCTGGTTCGAATGACGTCGAACTCATTCTTTTTTCCATGGCCTTAGCCATTGGGATGTTACTTTCGAGCTGGTGCCGAAGTAGTATCCCGTCGTGGTTTAAATAATGTCGAACTCATTCTTTTGTCCATGGCCTTAGCCATTGGGATGTTACTTTCGAGTTAGTGCCGAAGTAGTATCCCGTCGTGGTTCGAATGATGTCAAACTCATTATTTTGTCGATGGCCTTAACCATTGGGATGTTACTTTCGAGCTGGTGTCGGTGTAGTATCCCGTCGTGGTTCGAATAATGTCGAACTCATTCTTTTGGCGATGGCCTTAGCCAATGGGATGTTACTTTCGAGCTGGTCCCGTTGTGAGGGTGGCGTTCTATTTTATTTGTTGGAGTGTTGTAGGTGTCGGTTTTATTCATGCATTAGAGACGATGTTGATTTTACATAATGGAGTGATTTTATTCATATATCGGAGATACATGTCAACTTTGCTCGTACTATGGCGGTACGCGCCGATTTTGTACATATAATGGAGATTCTTTATATCTAGTCCCTTCATTGCTCGACCTGGAGATACAGTTAGCAAGCGGGGCAATGAACAATACCTCAAACCTAGAGATGTCCCCCTCGTCGCCTCATTAAAAACCTCCCCGAGAAAACCCGATTGTGACAAAACTCGGGCGAGGGAAAAAGAGTACGACTTGGGCGACATCTCTTTTCAGAAGTGGAAGTATTTTAGGTGGGCGGCATTCCAGTTATTTTGGAGTAGTTTTCCTTCCATTGTTTCTAGTTGAAATGCTCATTTGTTTGCTGCTGCTGTGATTTTATATGGCCCATCCTAGTTTGTTCCTAATTTCCCTTCATTCGGGCCTTTCGCTGCTTGCATTTTGGCTTTTAGTACGTAGTCCCCGACTTTGAGCGGTCGTACTTTGGCCTTCTTGTTATAGTACCTTTCTACTTGTTGCTTTTGGGCCACCATCCTTATGTGCGCTATATCCCTTCGTTCTTCGACTCATCCAGGTCTTGTAATCTGCTTTTGTCGTTGCTTGGTCCTCTCTCATTGGAGTATCTCAAGCTAGGTTCCCCGACCTCAACGGGTATGACTGCGTCAGTATCATAGACCAGTGAATACGGCGTCTCACCTGTACTGGTTTTCGCCGTTGTGTGGTAAGCCCATAGCACTTTTGGTAGCAATTCTGGCCATAGCCCTTTAGCGTCCTCAAGCTTTTTCTTTAGTATGTTCAATGTTGTTTTATTGGAGGATTCCGCTTGACCGTTGCCGGCAAGATGCTATGGCGTGGAGAGTATCCGCTTGATGTGCCATTTTTCGAAGAATTCAGTCTTCTTTTTCCCGATGAACTGGGGTTGTCGCAACTGATTTCTTTAGGGATGCCGAAGCGGCATATGATGTTTTTCCAGATGAACGCTATGACTTCTTGTTCGCGTATTTGAGCGAACGCACCTGCTTCCACCCATTTGGAAAAGTAGTCAGTTAAAACCAAAAGGAAGCGTATCTTACCTCACCCTGCTGGGAGGGGCCCGACGATGTCCATCCCCCATTTTATAAACGGCCATGGAGAAGTGAAGGAATGTAGGAGTTCCCCCACCTGGTGTATCATAGGGGCGTATTTCTGTCATTGCTCACATTTCTTGACGTATTCCGTGGCCTCTTTTTTCATAGTGGGCCAACAGTATCCTACACGGATAAGACACCTAACGAGGGCACGGTTGCTTGTATGGGCACCACAGTGGCCTTCGTGTACCTCTTCGAGCACACGCCTTGTCTGATTTGGCCCAAGGCATTTGGCTAAAGGGCCGCCGAACGTCCTTTTGTAAAGGTCTTGGTTTATGAGGCTTTATCTGGCCACTTGTATTCAGAGCTTTTTGGCTTCTTTTTTATCTTATGGGAGTGTTCCCTCCTGCATATATGATATGATGCGATTATGCCAGTCCCAAGTTAAATTTATAGAATGTACCTTGACTTGGTCTATTGATGAGTGGAGGAGGGTGATCACGTTCTCCTTGGTGATGTTTTTATTTGCTACTGCCAGCTTGGCGAGACCGTCTGCTTCAGTGTTTTGTGCTCGGGGTATTTGGTCGAGTCGGCATTCGTCAAATTCTGGCAGCAACTTGTGGATTTCGGTATGGTATTTCTGCAACCTCTGCTCCTTAACCTGGAAAGTCCCAGTAACTTGATTTACAACAGGTTGAGAGTCGCAGTGGAGGATGACTCGCTGAGCACTATACTTGAGGGCCAATTTTAGTCCTGCAATTACGGCCTCATACTCGGCCTCATTGTTAGTCATTTCAGGGCATCGTATAGATTAGTGAATTACTTCTCCCGCTGGGACCTCGAGTACGAGTCCTAGTCCCGATCCAGACTCATTGGATGCACCGTCGGTGTAGATGACCCAGAGGTCGGGTTGTTCAAGTAAAGCATGAAGCACTTCTTGCTCGACTTCGGGCAATGTCTCTGCACTGAAATCGGCAACAAAGTCAGCGAGCACTTGCGACTTTATTGCAGTTCGCGGCTGATACGTTATATCGTGCTCACTCAATTCTATGGCCCATTTGGCCAACCTACCTGATAATTCGGGTTTGTGTAGGATACTCTTGAGAGGAAAGGTTGTCACCACCTTTATGTGGTGGCACTGAAAATATGGTCAAAGTTTTCGTGAAGCTACAACTAATGCTAGAGCCAGTTTTTCAAGGTGGGGGTATCTTGTTTCGGCATCAATTAAGGTTTTGCTGATATAGTAAATTGGAGATTGCGTACCTTGGTTTTCTCAGACTAGAACTGCACTTACCGCGACTTCAGATACAGCTAGGTAGACTAGAAGGCACTCACCTGGGTCTGCCTTAGCGAATAGGGGTGGTGAAGACAAGTATGCTTTCAGTTTCCTGAGGGTGTCGACACATTCTGAATTCCACTGAAGTCCATTGTCTTTTCTTAATACATTAAAGAATTTATGGCATATGTCCGATGACCGTAAGATGAACCTTGACAAGGCGGCTATCCGTCCCGTCAATTTTTGTACCTATTTTTTGCTGGTCAATGTTTCGGGTATTCCTTCGATGGCCTTAATCTATTCTGAGTTGACCTCAATGCCTCTTTGTGATACCAGGAAACTGAGAAACTTACCCAACCTTACTCTGAAGGCGCATTTTTCGGGGTTCAGTTTCATGCCATACTGTCTTAATATGTCGAAGGCTTCCTTCAGATGACCGATATGATCTTCTTTCCTTTTCGACTTAACCATCATATCGTCAATGTAGACTTCCATTGTTTTATCGAGTTGGTTTTTGAACATTTGGTGACCAATCTCTGATACGTCGCCCCTGCATTCTTTAATCCGAATGGCATAACCTAATAGCAATACGTTCCTTGGTAAGTGATGAAAGTGGTCTTCTCCTGGTCTTCTTCATCCATGAGGATCTGGTTGTAACCTGAGGAGGCATCCAAGAAGTTTAGCAATTTGTGACCTTCTATTGCGTCAATGAGCTGGTCGATGTGTGGCAGTGGAAAGGAATCTTTTGGGCATGCCTTGTTTAGGTCCGTGAAATCTACACACATCCTCCACTTTCCATTTTTCTTTTTCACCATGACCACATTGCGACCCACTACGGGTATTTTGACTCTCGGACGGAGCCATTTGTGAGCATCTTATATCGTTGATCCCGACATTTAACTTCCTTCTTATTTGTCGTACTGGCAGGTATAGGGGGTCGACATTTAACTTGTGTGTGGAGATATCCTTTGGGATGCCTGGCATATCTGCATGGGAGAAGGCAAAAAGATCGGCATTGTCCGTCAAGAACTTGTGAAACTTACCTGGTTCCGAGATGTTGTGCCCGATATAAGACTTTTTTGTGCTGTCGTTGCCGTCTAGTAGGACGGGATCAAAACTTTCTACTGTTGACCCGGATGCTTCCACAATGTCGGGGTCCTTGATAACGTATGTCCCTTCATCGAGTTTGGATCCCGACATCGCTGATTGTTATGCTTCTGCATTTTCCCCTTTAAGTTGTTGTGTGTGGGCGCAATCTTGGGCGATGCGATAGCATTCCTGTGCGGTGCATTGCTCGCCTCGAATGCTGAATATTCCCCATAGAGTAGGAAACTTGATCACTTGATAGAGACTAGAAGGGACTGCTTGCATAACGTGTATCCATGGGTACCCTATGATGGCGTTGTAGGATGTTTCTTGGTCCATGATATGAAACATCGTTTCCAGGGTGACTCTTACGGCTAGGACGGGTAGCACTACCTCTCTAGAAGTCCGTTCAACTACATTATTAAAATCGGTTAGCGTTTAGTATTATCTTGTCTTCGAGTCTCATCTGTATGAGGACCGAGGACGGATAATACACGCGCCGCTCCAGTCATCTACCATTATTCTTTTTACATCGGTATCTGCAATATGTAAAGTGATAACAAGAGCATCATAGTGAGGGAAAGACAAACCATCGGCATCTGACTTATCGAAGATGATACTGTCTTCGAGGTCATCATACTGTTCGTGGGTGATTGATCGTTTGCGTTTATGTGTGGTGGTGAACTTGACATGATTGATTGTTGCGACATCGCCATCGCTGATGATCATTTGTATAGTGCGAGCGGGAGAAGGTGGTTTTGGAGGTCCCTGGGGCTATTCGCGTCCGCGGGCAAAGTTAGCTCGTCCTCGATCACTCAGCAACTATTTCAAGTATCCCTTGCCTAGCATTCGCACTACCTCCTGTCGCAGTCCTATGCAACCTTCGGTTTTGTGGCCCTTTCTTGGTGAAATTCACAAAAGGCGCTCGGCTTCCGGGTGCTAGGGTCTGACCTCATTTTTTGCGGCCACTGCACCTTTTGACCGAGTTTCTCCAGTGCGTACACTATCTCTGAAGGAGAAACACAAAATATGTGAGCAGATAGGAGTGGAGGCATACCTTTATCATGTCGATATGGTGCTGTATGTCGAGGGGGAGCATCTGTGTGCCATAGTGGAGGCGGGGCAGATGTCCTGACATAAGGCTGATGCCTTTCTCGGCCGAGGTGAGGCCCTAACTAATCCCTTCGACCGTCGTTGCGACGATCTTTCCTTGCTTCAGTTTGAAGTGACGTCAATCGTTGGGTCGGACCGTTGAGGTTGTCCTCGTCGGCTCGTACCTCGGCGTAGTAAGCGTTATGGATTTCTTCCCAAGTAGTTGGAGGGTATTTCATGAGCCTGCTTAACAATTTTCTGGTTGCTCTCGACCCGTTCCCGTTTAGTCCGTTCTATAAGGCTTCTACTGTCATTCCTTCTAACACATTTGGCAAGCTCATTCTTACCCTATTGAACCGAGCTAAGAAGTCCCTGAGTCCCTCGCCGTGCATCTGCCTTACGGCAAATATATTATTTACCCTAGCTTCTGCCTTTTTGGCTCCTGCATGGGCGGTGACAAATTTGTCTGCCATTTCTTCGAATGTTGTTATCGAGCGTGCCGACAGTTGAGAGTACCATGTCAAGGCTCCCACTATTAGGGTTTCGCCGAACGTTTTCAATAGCACCGATGACACCTGCTCTTTTGAAAGATCGTTACCTTTTATGGCTATGACGTAGTGGATGATATGATCTTTTGGATCGGTAGTACCATCATATATCTTTAGGTAGGGCAGCATTTTGAAGGTCTTTGGGATGGCGTAGAGGGTCGCTTCTTCACTGTTTGGTTGCTCAATGAATCGACCAACGTCGCGTTTTGGCAACAACTTTGGAGCACCTGGTATTTTGTCCACCCTCTCTTGGTGTTCCTTCATTTGGTCACGAAGTGCCTTATTCTCGTTTTTCATCTCCTCCATTTTCTTTAACATGACTACAAGCGTGTCATTACTTGCGTCATTAGTGACATGAGTGTTACCTATACGGGGGCATCTTGCTCATCAACGTTTATCGTGACATCTGCATGTGTAATATTCCTGTTATCCCTTTGGGCGGGCTTATCAAGTATGGTATTCAGAGTACTTGTTAGCCATTCTTCCAGTAGTCTTTGTACTACTGGTGGTGCCTCTCCTGTTGCAGATATGGAGGCTTCCTTCTCACGCGAAGCAGTTACGCTTTCGTGCGGGGGAGGTGAAGCGTCTCCCCCGGGTGTGATGTCCGGTGTCTCATTTTTGTTATCTTCCCTGCTATCTTCGTTGATGGTGTTCAGGAGGTTGGTTGTGACACCTACTATTGCGTTTTACCTTGCATCTCCTTTCCCTGCCATTGTTAGTTTGTACAAAGCTATGAAGAGATGATTATCCCTTTCAAGAGTCTAGATGATACTAAAATCTTAGCTAAAGATATCCCCACAGACGACGCCAAATTGTTTGACCAAAAGATATTGAAACCTTTTTGATTAAATCAATTAAAGAAGTTGAAGGAGTAAATCTCAGCCAAGTATAATAAGATCTAGCTTGAAAGATGCAAAGAATGAACAAGATAAACGATGTTTCTTATTACCTCAAAACCGAACGATTAAATGTAAATATGACAACTTTGAATACAAAAAGATTTCGCAATGAATGTTCTTAGCCCAAAAGTAAAAATCATATATCGTTCTCAAAATTGTGATCAGTAAAAACCTCCCTTTTACAGAATGTTCTCTCCCCTTTTATTGGAGACAATCCTTGTTTTTATCCTAAAAGAAAAAAAAGGTACAACACAAGGAATATTCGAAAGACATATTCCTATTGTTTCCTATCATGCTAACACGACCACATACGTCGTGCATTCTCTAGCCACTGTTAGTTGTCGCTCGTCATAACGATCTTAAGAAGCGGCGTCATAGGGACCTCGCTCTATGCTACACTTGGTACCGGTCGTAGTCGTCCAAATTTCGATACAATATTTAATTGATTTTTCTCTTATATTTTGTTTATAGGATGAGGATTGAAATTTTACAATATGATAATTAACACAGTTTAATTATATTTACCTGACCAAGGATAATAAGTACTATTTAAAGAGCTAAGTCATTGAAAGGTCAAAAGATCTAGTAACTCTGGACAACTTTATCTTTAATACCTCTTGATTATCTATTTAATTTAGTTAGATAATTCCTTAATTAGATATTTAATTAGAAATATTCCTTAATTTAATTAGATAATTTCACCCCTTGTCAAAAATATTCCCTTAAAAGAGACAGCTGAAACACAAAAAGTTTGACACTTCTTCATCAACGCCAGGTAACCCTTCTTCAATTCTCCCTCTTTTCTTTCTCTTCTTTCGCTTCTTCCATTTGCATACACCCTTTTTAGCCCTTTTCTGTATACGTAATCCAGTATTAGGTCTATTCGTTGTTTCTCAAATGTAATTAGACTTACATATAATATAATAGCTGTAAAAGGTCATTAGCTATCAAAAACCATGTGGGGTTTAAGCTATTTGCAAAATCTGTGGCCTTTTTCTGTAATAAAACCTGATGATTTGAGAATTTCAGAAGGGTTAGTTAGGAAATTATCAGTACCCGAAAACACAAAGCAGTTTGTTTACGCGATTCGTGAACCCGAATCACAGGCTGTAATATACGTATTGTGTGTTCAGAATTTATCTGAACGATCTGCTGTAGATGCCCAGTGTTTAATTAGAGAAGTAAAGCCTGATGCTGTAGTTGTCCAAGTGGGTAATTCTGTAGATGGTGATCAAAAAGAGGAACTTTTGTTGAGTAATAGTGGTAATTTCGAGGAGGAGGAGGAGGAGGATTCGGTACCGACTTCGTCAATTGAGGTGTTGAAGAGGTGCTTTGTGCATAAAATTAATAAGGAGAAGTATGAGAATGTTGCGGGGCGGGTTGTTTTGAGGGAGATATTTGGAGTTGGGTTTGATGGGCATTTGTCTGCTGCTAAGAAAGCAGCTGAAGAAGTTGGTTCGTCTTTCTTGTTGCTCGAGTCACCTTTTGTTAAACGCAGCCCGTCTAATGAGTGTTCTAGTGTGGGGGATGAGGGGTACGAGAATAGGTTTGGAGTGTTTGGTTTAGAGGCTGGTAATAGTCTGGTTCCTCTAAAAACGGGATTATTGGTGTCAGCAAATTCGCGTGCATTTTGTGTTACAAATGATATTCAGTCTCAGATGGTGAGGTTGTTGTCGTCGCATTTGGTCAATTCAGGTTCCTTGCAAAAGATGGGGTCTGAGGATGTTCCGCTGCAGTTGAATTATCAAGTACCACAGTTTGCACAGACTGTTTATCCATTGCTCTCTGATCTACATGATATTTTTGTTGATATTCCCTCAATCGGAAGAGCTCTAGCTTGTGCTCAGAAGATGTTTAATGATGTTTGCAATGGAAATGCTGTTGATACAAATCTCCTTTCTGAGGTTTATGTCTTCAAGATTGCAGTCGAAGGATTGAGAATAGCTTTGAATAATGCTGGTCGGCTGCCTCTTAGTAAAATCGGATATCATACAACTGAATTTTCTGAGCTTTCTGTTGAGGACAAGTCGCACGCCCTTCTTGCACAGGCCCTCCGAAGCCAGGCCGTGAAGTTCAAATCAATAGTTGCAGTAGTAGATGCCAGTGGCTTAGCTGGACTAAGGAAGCACTGGAAAATTAATATACCTGAAGAAGTTAAGGACATTGTTGAGCAGCTGGTCACTGACTCTGAGAGCGACGGGGACAACTCGAGCCGAAGTGACAGAAAAGGGTTACTAGCTGTTAAGCCAGTGGTAGCTGTTGGGGCTGGGGCCACAGCAGTTTTAGGAGCTTCTTCGTTTTCTAAAGTTGTTCCTGCATCTACGATAGTGAAGGTTGTTACCTTCAAAGTTCCTGCTTCTCTAAAACTCATCATGACTCAAACTCAAAAGGCCCTTGCTCTTGCATTTGGGAAGTCAAACGTAGTAGCCCCTGGAATGGCAAGTTCTGGTGTCAAATCATCTGTCTTTAAGGCAACTGCTTCAGCAGAGAAAATCCGTGCTGTGGCTCACGGAGTTATAGCCTCTGCAGAGAAAACTAGCCTCTCAGCCATGAGAACGGCATTCTACGAAATTATGAGGAAACGCCGAGTACGACCAGTTGGCTTTCTGCCTTGGGCTACCTTTGGATGCAGTATAGCCACTTGTGCAAGCTTGCTTGTTTATGGAGATGGAATAGAATGTGCTGCTGAATCTCTTCCATCAGCTCCTTCAATTGCCAGTTTGGGTCGTGGAATCCAAAGTTTACATCAAGCTTCTGTGGCAGTGAAACAAACAGAAAACTCCAGAATACAAAAGTCAATGGAGTCTCTTGTGTACAGATTTAAGAAGATAAGTATCTCATAAAGTGTTCAATTAATAAAATGGTTGAAGTTTGGAGGATTTTTCAACATGTTGATTGCAGTACTTGGATTTCTATCAAAAGCTAGTCTAACAACTTTTATAATGCGATCAAATTTAACAAATTCTGTAACATTATTAATGCATTAATCTATGATGAATTCTGAAATCATTAGTTGATTTACTATTAAGTTCCTCTTTTCTTGTTCTGAATTCGAATTGCTGCCTAAGTAGAATATTTTTTACCAAGTAATTCTTTACTGTATCATCTATCAGAAAGCTTTTAAAATCTCTAAGGAATTCTTTAACCAAGTTTTCAAGGTGAGGCCTCTGTTAAAGGGTACTTAGGATCCTAAAGGATTGCACAAGGCTATTGTGTTAAGTTGGGAAATATGCGAGTGAGCTAGACTCCCTGCTGTCGTCGTTCAGTTATGAAGGGTGCTGAATGTGGACTCAGGCAAGAACCAAAGTGAAAGAATGAAATGACAGAGGATAACAATAAAAAAAGAATGAAACAACAGTGGAGGACCAAGCAATGGATTGAAGACCAATGGATTTATAAAAATCAGAAACAGTTCTTAAAGCCTAAAAGTCTGATCGAAAAAGAATCCCTAAATAAGGAGGACATAAATTAGTGGAAGACATTCTACACCTGGCTCTGGTTGCATTAATCCCTCCAGCTAAGAGGAAATTTATCCCTTTAGTTTTTTCCATGATTAATTGGATGGCCATTGGACTGTCAAGCTTGTCCAATCTTTCTTTTTCTGTTTCCGCGAAAGCAAAACTTCTGGAATCTTATAGGTTTTCAATGTTAATAATGAAGCCATACACTTTGAAGTTGGAGAAAATACCAGCTTCTCAGTAAGGCTGTCATGGCATACTACATCCATAGCGTGAACCTTCACAGCCTTCTTCCTTTTGTAAATTCTTTCTGAGGTTCACACTCTTAGTCTCAGATCATGGGCAATCCGATGGACAAAGCATCCCGCATTCACGCAAGATCCGGGGAAAGGCCGCACCCCAATGATGTAGACAGTCTACCCTAATGCAAGCATTAGTGGCTGCTTCCATGGCTTGAACCCGTGACCTATAGGTCGCACGGAGACAACTTTATCGTTGCTCCAAGGCTCCTGTTTAAATCATGGATCATGAGTATATTTTATCTTTAGGTTGACAGAAACACTAGAAACACATAAGCTAGAGAAGTGCTGGAAATGCACCAACGGTCTTCTGTGGACTATCTTGTGGGATCATTTAATCAACTTTACAGCTTGGAGTCTCTCCTTGGATAACTATAGAGTACTTTTGTTCTCTGATACACCAAATGTAATGACCTAAAGCGATCCTGACATCATTGACTGCTGAAGCCCATTCCTGGGGATTGAATAGCATTTTGGAATATTCTAGCTGCGTCATACATAAAGTTTCCCTTTTACTGAAGAAGAGGTTAACAAAATTTTCTCCTCCAGTATTATATTCTCTATAGAATATCTAGCAAAGACATATTCTCATAATCCTGGAATGACTTCATCAAGCTGCTTCCTCATTATTGCTGGAAAACTCAATCTAAGAGCTGGTGACGTGGTTCCTGCTCTTTATCATGGAAACTTATGTGCTGTTTTGATCAAAGATAAATCAATGTTGCATGATTGAAGGCCAAATTGCTTTTAGCTCCTGGAAGTATCTTGATACATTACTTGTCAAAAATTATTGCTGTCTTCATTGTCGTTTTTAATTGTATGGTTGTTCAATAAGTTTGATCACCTCTATTTTTCCTTTATTTAGTTTGCCAACTTGTAGGAGAGGCATTGGCTGCCTAATGCAATTCATGTAACAGCGGCAGTTGGACATTTAACTTGAACTAATAGACCTTCTTAGCGAGGGCTGCTCATGAAGGCTGTATGTTTCTTCAGAAAGTATATCATTTATTACCTATTACTAATAGTTCGCGGCGAGAAATTTCGTAATGAATCATAGCTGAGTTTCAATGCTGAAAAACTACTTATTTGATTTATGAACATCATAATGTTTTCTTCTTTGGGAGAACAATGGTAGTATTTGAGCCAACTCGCGAGGATAGGTACCGGGTAACTTGGCTCACAAAGCTTAGGTAGATGAGAAGGAATCACATAGTTTCTTTTTTCTTTCTTTTCTTGTGCTGATATTCAAATCCTGTTCTCGATGTTCTTCATTCAGTTTCATGGACCGATGAACTATGTCCTTGGGTCATATTATTTTGAAAAGTTTACGATTATCAATTGTGATGATTTAATTGTTCATACTAGTGGTGCTTGCTGCTTGTCCGTTTTAGGACATCTTAAATTTTTTTCAGGTGTCAGCAGCAAACAAGTATTAATATCTTAGGCATCACAAAATGAAAATGATTTGCCCAAAAGTTTATATACTGATTGATTTACCTATGGATTAGGAACATTTTGGTGGCGCTGACGGACTCTGGAACCTTTTCTAAATGCAAATTTTAATGGAGTTGTAATTTGTAGTTTAAAGTGTTAAGAAATTTTGTAAATCTATTGTCGATTTGCATTAGAATCGACGCCACATGATGTATACAGTTCTTTCCGTCATTGTGCATCAGTATTATTGCAATCTTATACACTTAAGATACCTTCTCGTCTTCCACCTACCAAACCTATGAATTGTAACATGTACCTGTATTGCAGATTTTTTAGCTTACCTGGGATTAGTAATCAGTTAATCACTGCATGAATTGAAGGTCTTTGTCTGGTAAACAAGAGAACTATGTGAAGCTAATCCTTGAGAAAGCGCACTCGAACTCGGTAGATTGCTTCTGGAGGGTTCATGTCTAGCACACGTTGTACCGGAGCTCCAGTTGGAAAATATGAGTTTACACCTATTCAGTTCAGCATGGTCGTTGATCATCTGGGATTTCTCGGATGCTGAGAAAGCACAACAAAAGTACTAGAGCTGCCGATCTGTTATTTTGCTCGTTGCGGATGATATGTTAAGTTTGCCTGTCAAGGGATTCCATGTAAGAGTGACATCCCTCCTTGTTCGACCAATAAAGAGAAGTTCTGTTGAACAGAAACCAGCTTGTATATTGGATTTTAAGTGGCCAGTAGTCACCCTTAAGTCTGATTTTGTCAGAACTGTTGTTCCTCCCCCTCTTTGACCTTCACACTATATCTTGTAATCAAGTGGGAGTGGGAGGATGATTGTTAATTTATTTTGAAGTATTATTCATTCTCTTTAATTGTTTTTATAGTAGGAACCTCCCAATTAGAAGGGATGGGAGTGCTGATGTAGTCCATGTATTGCGCCACTCCCTTTAATTTTTCTCATCTCTTTACTTTCAACTAAGAAATATAAGCATCACCTTTCACCTACCTTGTTTTAGGGGTTGTTTGGTAGGATACGTTAGAGAAAATAGTGCATGCATTAGCTTTTGGTATTACTAAATACCTTGTTTGGTACACCATTTCAACTTATGTATTAGTACTACTGCAAGTATTAGACCATCTCCAATCCTAACACCAAATTTCACACCAAAATGGTGTAACACCAAATTTACTCCAACCATTACACCATACACCAAAAAAAATATTTTTTTATATTCTTTTCTCTCTTCTATATTATATATTATCTTTTATTTAAATTTTATTTTTTATTTCCTTCCAACAAATTCTATCTTTTTTTTTTCATATTCATCACATATAATTCACATTCACCACTTATATAATCATTTATTACAAAATTATTTTAAAGGTAAATCAACTAAAAGTGAAATCATTGATAAAAGATAATTAAATAAATATTACATCATAGTCAAATTTAATTTAAGTACCACATAAATATTTAACTTTCGCCTCTATTCTCCCATAAATGCTCGATTAATGCATTACGAAGTGCGAAACGCGCATCTTTATCCTTAATTTTTTTGTGTCGAGCTAAAAATTGTTCAAATCGGTGATCTTCATCTACTGCCATTTCTACCGTAGGAGCTGGACATTCACGTGCATCTTGAATTGGTGCATTAAGATCACGCTCGTCCTCAATTATCATGTTGTGCAGTATAATACATGTGGTCATTATACCTCGTTCTCTCAGTTTTTTAGTAATTTTGGTGCACCTGAAAATGACATACCGGATTACTAAACTTATGTTTTATGTTTTTTAATGTGATTTCAATTTTAATGTATCCTCCTTTGATGTACTTTTAATTTTAATGTATTTTTATTTTATGTATTGTTAATTTTCTTTTTTAAATTTTAGTTTTCACTTTTCAATTTTAGCAATATTAGATATCTTACATTTGCATTTTTCATTTTTAAATAATGGTTATATTTCTTTTTATGCAATAATAATAATAATACTAAAATTGACTTATAATTTTATATAAATATAATATATAAAAAATTTAATATGTCAAAAAATAGGATATAAAATTAAAATTATAAAGATCTTAATATAAAAATTAATTATATACACAATATATGGTAAATTAAAAGTCCAAAAAAATAAAAAGATGAATAAAATAATAATAAATCAAATTTGGTGTTGATGAATAGTGTCACACCAAGTTTGGTGTGACACTATTCACACACTAAAATGGTGCAAAATTTGGTGTTCCATTGGAGCAAAAAAAACACCAAATTTAGATTTGGTGCAAAAAATAGTGCACCATTGGAGATGCCCTTAGTTATACAACATATTTCGTATTATCTTTTCTATAATTAATACATAGCAAACTATGGTATTAGCAATACCAAAGCTATTAATGCATGCATTAGCATGGTTAAAGACAAAATTACCCTTAAAGTCTCTTTAAGGTAAAGAATATGGAAGATATTTTTGTAAACAACTAATTTTCTTAAAAATTATGCAATACATTTTAATTTTTAATACACCACATCAAATAATGGATGAAAAATAATCTCTGTATAACTAATGCTTGCATTACTAAGCAATGTATTACTAATCTATACCCTACTAATACACCTTAGTCAACAGTGTTCTTATACACCCTACCAAGCGACCCTAAAGAGTTACAAGTACATAAGTGCATTATTGTTCTCAAACTTTTGTGGAACATCAACCAAGTTACTTAATTTAGCAAACTTGGTTAAATTTAGGACGGCAAAAAGTATCCTTTTCAATAAATAAAACAAAACTTCATTTATGTTATGCAAAAAGAAAACGAAAGTTTGGTTCGTTTGAGTAAATTTCAAAAAGAAGAAAAAGGAAACAACAAAAAAGAGAACGTCACAACAAAAGATGCACAAAGTACAATACAATCCCACCTAAACCACTACCCACTCTATTAAAATCGATTTTAACAACACAGCGGAACTTCCAAAGCAGCAAATAGCAAATAGAGAGCTGCTGCTTCAGCTCACTAGTGCTTCTGCAAAAGAGCGGCCATTGTTGTGTATTCAAACGGCCGTTATCGTTGTTAGTAAAGACGATGATGTGGCTTGGATCGATTCGACGGCCGTTATCGTCGTTGGTTCTACTGCAGTCGCGCGCACCGAATTATTCCTCATTATCAGCTTCAGCAGCTGCAGTAGAGGCGGAGAGATGTATAAGGGAAGGGCCTAGAAATGACTGGAGCAGAGATGAAATCAAGTCTATTTACGACTCCCCACTCCTCGATCTCCTTTTTCATGGCGTCCGTATTCTTTCTCTCTTTTTACCTCTCTCCTGTTTACTGACAACTTGTGTGTACGGATTTTCCATTTTTGAATCATTTGAGTTGCTGGATTTTCCTGCATTTTTTTATTTTTATTTTGAATTGTTTTAAAGTAAATTCCTACTAATGCGGACGAATTGAGTGTTGACCGTACATTTTTAATCATAAATGAGCTATCAAATTAGTTTTTTTTTAAATCTTTTGTTCTATTTTGTTGTTTCCGCTGAGGTTTAGCCTGATTGGTTTTGCTTTAATTTTCCCTTAAAGTGGTTAACTTTGTGCTAATTTACAGTATGATTTTTAGTTTTTTAAGGTGTGTTTAGTGCATTTGGTATGGAGGAAACTGTGTCCCTTTAGGAAATAATTCTCGGGATCATTTTTCAGTATTTGGTTGGATATAGAAGTTATAAAAACAATGTTTTGATGATACTTTTAGGTACTAGGAAACGTTTTTAACAATGTCTAGGTGTTGATTGATACAATGAGATTGAATCAGTTGAGAAATTTGTAAAGAACAATTTACAAAATAGGTGAGGGAAGTCATTTTCTCAATTGTGGTGGAAGTCATTTTCCTTGAAAAAAGAACATTTTTAAGAAAACATTCTCCGTCATATCAAATACATCAAAGGGCAGCCCGGTGCACTAAGCTCCCGCTACGACGGGGTCCGGGGAAGGGCCGGACCACAAGGATCTATTGTACGCAGCCTTACCCGCATTTTTGCAAGAGGCTGTTTCCACGGCTCGAACCCATGACCTACTGGTCATATGGCAATAACTTTATATGTCATATCAAATACATTGATTTACAAATATCTTGATTCCTACTACATATATTTACTTCAATCAACATTTAGACATTGTTGTCAACCTATAACTTAAAAATACATAAGATAATCCTTATACTCGGGGCTACTTCTTTTACAACTATCCTATGCCAATCTGCGTTTTGTCCAACCAAATATGGAAAATGCTTGAGAAAATTCCAAGGTAAAAAGAATTATTTCCAAGGTAAAAAATGAATTCGTGGAAAACATCTTCATCCATTCCACACCTCGGTGACCTGAACTTTTTATCATTCATTCTAGAACAACGTGAAAAATGCATTTTTCAATTATCATTTCTAGTTACTTTGGAGCTTGCTCGTTAATCGTTTTACTTAAGTTCTTGTGAGATCCTCTGTCTGGCTTTTGATATTTTCTTTTTGTTCATTGAAAAAATATTTTTACAGGCTCAAGTACATAGACATTCTCATAACTTTAGAGAAGTACAACAGTGTACTTTGCTGTCTATTAAGACAGGGGGATGCAGTGAAGATTGTTCATATTGTCCTCAATCATCTAGATATGATACAGGACTGAAAGCACAAAAACTTATGAATGAGGATGCCGTTCTTGATGCAGCAAGAAAGGTGCTCTGTTCTGTTTCTCTTGGTGGAATATTTTATCATTAAGCAATAGTAGACATTATTTATTCCTTGGCCTGATATTGGAGGGTGACAATGGCTAGACGATGCAGATACAATGATCCCACTTCTTAGGGAGGAGTTCCTCCTGAAATTGGTGCCCTTTAATACAATACTACTGCATCTGAGGAAGTTATGATTTCTCAAAAATTTAAGGTTACCTAGATTCTGCCTCTTTTACCACTACGGCTAACAAAGTAACGCATAATAGGCCAACCTATAGATGTATAAATATGACAAATATATGCAGTAAAAATTAATTATCTCAATCAATTAGATTTCTTTTGGCAGCGTTATACATAACATACAATGAGGTTCAATCTCCTTTTAAATGTATTTTAGCTACTTTTATGTGTTGACAGGCAAAAGAGGCAGGAAGCACTCGTTTTTGTATGGGTGCTGCATGGAGGGATACCATAGGAAGGAAAACCAATATGAACCAGATCACCAAGTATGTGAAGGAAATAAGGTATGGGCTATGTTTCTCTTTTACCCTCCAATGCCTTCCGATAAACTGTGTCTGATATTACAGGGAAAGCCAAGTGATTGCTATATATGGTGTTATGCACCGCTATAATGAGGTGGGTAAAGTAGACAGCAGTTTGATGAATCTGTAGCATTTCTTTGGTGTCCCCTATTCACTGGACTTAATGTTTATGCATCTCTTTATTCTTCTATTTCCTTTTATCTTCACATTTTCTGAGCCGCCAGAGAGGGGTATCTGACTCTGACTAGCTAGCTGGTCATAATACTCATTGAACGGCAACTCGCTGACAAGAAGCTGAAGGAACTGGTTTAGCTCTATTTCAATAGCCTCTTATTTGGTAAGAGAAGGGAAAATGAAAGAGGCTTGTTTCTGCCTTTTGCTTTTCTGGGTAGGGTAGAGATTACAATTGTTCATCTAATGTATAAGCTACCATTTCACTTGTTAACTAAGTGCTAATATATGTAAAGAAGAAACAGATGTAAGTTTGCAGGGAGTTGTTTGTTTATTCTCCTCGTCAAAGAATGTATTCAGGAGACTGCTCCTGATACATTCAGTCTGTTTGGCTTGCAGTGTCCTTTCTCCTACCAGAGAACTATCTCAAAAACTGATGTACTGCTACACCATTATCTACAAACATTTAGAAGGTTCTCAAGCTTAGTTTCAGGACCGCACATCCTCAACTACATAGGTAGATATGCAAGCAACACCAGCCTCAAGGTCCATAAGATATATAGGGTTAAATCACCTTGTTAGAAGCTATTTATCCAAAGAAAAACGGAAAGCTAGTGGACACTGTTATGTCTGTATATTACAGGGTCATTGTGATATCCTGATAAAAAAGTTTAATGCTCTGCTGTATTGGCACCTATTTCTTCAAGGTCGGTACTGTAGGCATGATGTTTCTTTTCTTAGGATTTAGCGCTCAGAAGTGAAGAGCGTTGGGAGCTCATTTCTCTAGCAGTGCATCACAAATGGGTTTAGTATATTTGGTCCAGACAAGTGAGATTGGTGGAGGGTTGAAAATGGATGTATTATTCAGATTCATTTAGAATCTATGAGAAATATTTAGTAGGAACATTTATTAAGCTCATCTTATGCAGTAGCCTTGCTGCTTCTTCATCTGGTTCTTCTAGTTGCTTGCTTTGGTGCTTGTACAGTGCTAACAGATATGGACATGGGTTAGATGTTGAGGACAGTAATGCATGGCCTTGCTCTCTATTTTGTTATTTCTTTGAAGTAGTGAAGTTGAAAGAGTGAGGAAACTGGAGTTATGATGATTGCTGAAATTGAGTTGGATCATTGCTAAAATTGAGAGGCATTCCTTCCGCGTCATAGAATGAACACAGAAGCAGGAATATATTTACTTCTTTGTTGGTTAAGCCATTTCTTACCCATTCTAAAAGCATTCTTCTGAGTGAGAAGGTTTGACGGGTAATTTTGTGATTCTGCAACTTTTAATCCAAAAGCGTACAGCATTTTCATCTTAGCTCCTTGTTCCAAATCTTGTTTATTGGAGTTAACCAAAAATAGCAGGAAAACCATAAACTGTGAGTCCTGTGTTGTCAAAGGCGCGCTTAAGCCCCGAAGCAAGGTGCAAAACATGTTGAGCCTTCATCTCGCTTAGTGGGTGCTTCAGTGTCATCATCAAGGCTCAAAGGCATACTTTTCCTTGCCAATGAGCGTGATCCTAAAGAGACGACACTAAACAAATGATATTTCACTTTATCCTAATCTTTTTTCACTTTCTTTCTCTATATATTTGTTATTCATGCTTATAATTATTAGTTTTGGACTCAAAATACATATTTGTATTTTTTCTCCATTGCGCCTTTCTTCATCAAAGCCCCCGCTTTATTTGTGCTTTGCGCTTAAAGCCCTATACCTTAGAGCTTTTTTGCACTTTTCACCTTTGATAACACTATTGTCCATTGGTATCATATATAAATGTACACACAAGCATGTTGATATATTTCGCTATGACATGATAACAAGCATGTTGTGCAAAATATATTCAATATGAAGGGACATGGGAATGGAGGTTTGCTGTACCTTGGGAATGCTTGAGAAGCAGCAAGCTTTAGAGCTCAAGAAAGCAGGTCTTACAGCATATAATCACAACCTTGACACCTCAAAAGAGTACTACCCTAATATTATAACCACAAGAACTTACGATGAGCGGCTGGAAACACTGAAGCATGTACGTGAAGCAGGAATTAATGTGTGTTCAGGTATTCGTTTGAAGTATAAAACTTGTCATTCACCTTTGATTTTTGCGGTATGTTTTTATATATTGACACTCTCATTGGAATAACATTATGTAGACACCTCTATCTCTATATTTGATGCATGTATGTGTATGTATATGCAAATACTGTAGTATCACACTATTTGGTTCACACCGCCACATATGAAACTATTTGATCGTAAGTAAAATTTCATCGCCAGTTTAAGGTTTCTTAAGAAGCCTTGACAGCCCGTTGATGGAACTTAAAACTGAACTCTACTTCAAGTACTGGACATGAGTTTTAAATTATCGATGAAAGGTCTTTCAGTTACTTCAAATTGAACTTCTTGCTGCTTTTCCTTGAAATGTTTTTCTCCTTTATGACTTCCTGTTCATAGATATAAGAATCCTTAATATAGATGGTACATATTCTTAATTAATATGTCATTATTGAAAGTCAAGGGAATCATTAAAAATTGTGTCAAATTTGTTTACTTTTCTTTTTTGAAGAGGAATGTTTATACTTTGACACAATCTTTCTGAGTTTGTGTCGTAAATTTCTCCAAGGTGTGCCAAACCTTGTCACAATCTTAGCTAACCCCTTCTTTTCTGCTATCAGGTGGAATAATAGGGCTTGGTGAGGCTGAAGAGGATAGAATTGGTTTGTTGCATACCCTGGCAACTCTTCCGACTCACCCTGAGAGTGTCCCAATTAATGCACTTATTGCAGTGAAAGGCACACCCCTGGAAGACCAGAAGGTAATCCTCATTTTTTTAGAAATGAAACTTTAAGTATTGTTGCATTACTTTCTGTTAACTTGTGACTCTAAAATGCTTTGTGCCTCGTACACCCCCTTTCAGCGGCCAAAACAGGAATAAAAACATGCTGATTGACTTGGCCTGTAACCATAATATATTACCAACATAATACCTTGAGCCATCCTAGAAGAGCTCTTTGTAGAGCTTTACCGCGTTAAGGAACAATATCTTGTCAAGTTTTAGCCTTGTTTGAGCTCTGATTCTTTACCTTTCAACGTTGGTAGTATCATAAACATTTGTTGTTCTCTCCAAGTAGAACGTCTAATTTCAGGCAAATGTCACCTACCTTAGAACGTGACTGGAAACCTAATCTCTAGTTAATGACAACTTAAAGATTAAAACAATAAACAGAGATAGTCTTCGCAAACTCTTCAAAACCGTGATATTCATAGACCACTAAATAATTGACACGTAGTCTCAGATGAAATTCAATGCCTTTCTGTAAGTAGATTAAGTGAAAGGATACAACGAAGACATCTCTTGGAATGAATGCTATGCAAAATGAATGTCATTCTATCTGAGTTTCTCAAATTATTTGACAATCTCATCTTTCATTTTTCATCTTTCAGCCAGTGGAAATATGGGATATGATTCGGATGATTTCGACAGCGAGAATAACAATGCCAAGCGCAATGGTTAGGCTTTCTGCCGGAAGAGTTCGGTTTTCTATCCCTGAGCAGGCTCTGTGTTTCCTTGCTGGTGCAAATTCCATCTTTACAGGTGATAAGTTATTGACTACACCCAACAATGACTATGATGCTGATCAATATATGTTCAAATTACTTGGACTTGTTCCTAAAGCTCCAAATTTCTCGGAGGACGAAAAAGATTCTGAAGATGAAAAGTTGGAAGCATCTGTCTAGTTCAGAGCTGAGATATCTGGTTGATTTACCAAGGATGTTTTACCTAAATGTATGACTTCTGTAATACAAAACTTGTAATGAAATTTTACCATGAAACTTAGCTTTTGTAATACCATGTTGATGTTATTTGCTAATGGTCATTTCTTACTATGATTAGTCACTCAAAAGGTTATTTTAATCGAGCACAAGTCAAAATCTTATGATTAAGAAATTTACCCAGTAAAGTTATTTCTGTCGCATTTGAAAAAAGAAAGTCAATTTTGATAATTGAGTTGTAGCTTCAATTTTGATAATTGAGTGGTAGCTTAATTGTAGTTATCAGCCCTTCTCTAGTTCTCTTCCCGTTTCCCCTACCTCACCTTCGGCATTCGTAAGGATAAATAACAACAATATACCCAATATATTTTTACAGAGGGGGGTCTAGGGAGGGTAAAGTTTACACATACTTACAGGGTGGGTGTTTTCTATAAATCATCGGCTCTCGGGAAGCAAAATTATTTTTTATAGTTAGCTAACCTTTCTCTATGCTATCTTCCATCTCCAACTAATGGAAATCACAACGCCACTACGGCACTACTCTAACACATGAATTAGAGCTCGAATTTATTATTTCTGGCATTCCCCAAAACTTATGGAGTAAATAAAATACAAGCTATGGATGTTGTTCGGTTAGGTTCGGTTTTTAACAACAACAACGACCCAGTATAATCCCACAAGTGGGGTCTGGGGAGGGTAATATGTACGCAGACCTTTCCCCTACCCCGGAAGGTAGAGAGGCTGTTTCCAGGAGACCCTCGGCTCTAGGTTCGGTTTTTAACGAAAAGATAAAAACATTAACTCTCTCGCTTGCTAAATATATAAATCAAATCAAATCAAATATAAACGATGTTTCTGTTTTAGTTTCTTCTATTTGTTAAGCACATGAAATGCAAATTCAGTTTACCTGAATTACATATAAAAGTTTCCACATGTAAATAATTGTTTAGCAAGAATCAAACAAAAAGATGAATAAGAAAAATTTATATGTGAGATGATAATTATCCCTTTCATATATGGTTCAAAATTAACTAACCGTCATGATTAAAACAATAAACAAATGTGGATGACTATGAAAATTCAATTTCAAGTGCACACCAGGAATATGTGAAGTGTAGCCGACTTTAATGAGGAAGCCTCTACAAAAACAAGATTGTCGATTCTTATGTTTGGCCTCTAAAATCCCTCAAAAAGCATCATGAATGAATATGTATAACTAGTGTTGGTTTGGTTCAATTAGAATTGCATTGCGACCACAGAACATGAGGCTTTGTGGCAAATTTAGGGGGGGCAAAATGAATAAAAGAAAATAGTTAACCACCCATATTATTCACTAAAAAATGGGTTGGATAATGAATTTTTTAAAAACATGTCAAATATGAATAAGAACCATATTATCCATTTAGAAAATGGATAACCAATGAATAACCAATGGGACTAACTTTTATATTTGTAAAGCCTCAAAATTGAGGGTTCCTCAAGTTAGGGAGACTAACAATTCTACCAAAAATGATCATATACAAGAAGTAATGAATAATATGGTTACGCATATTATCCGTCGGTTAACTCGTTTTTTATCCGTATTAAATATGGGTCGGGTCGGATAATTTACCCATTTTTTCATTACCCGTTTTGACCCGAACCATATTCGACCCCACCCGTCCGTTTGCCACTCCTACTGGCAATCAATTATTGCCGGTTTGGTCAAGCTTTTTTCAGGCCAAAAATACTATTTTTTTTCCAATATTTATTTTCCGAAGTTAAAGTGTTTGACCAAACTTAAAAAGGAAAAAATGCTTTTAAGTAGAAGCAAAAACAGTTTTTGAGAAACTAGAAAAAATAATTTCTTCCAAAAAGCACTTTTTTGAAAAGTATTTTTGAGAAAAATAAACTTAAAAGACTTTTTAAAAGTTTTGGCGAAATACTAATTACTACTCAAAAATAATTTTCAAATTAATTAGTCACATACATATTGCTTCTCAATTCTCACCGAAAATATTTTAAAATAAATATTTTTCAAAATAAGTTAGATTCTAAAAGCTTCACTGTAAAGGCTATTAATGTGCTTGCGCACCCACCATTGACTTTTCAATAGTTAATTGTTTCTCGTGATCAACGAAACATGCACAATTGCACATGTCCATTTTAAGGGAGAAAAGAAATGTGTGGTCCATAAACTTTATTTAATACATTCATTATGGAACTTCTATTTCACTTTAAATAAAAAATATAAAATCATGTCCATGGAGAGAAAAAAGGAAATATACAAAAAAAAGTTAAAAAAGGGAAAGAGCAATTGAATAGATAATAAAAATATATAGAATAAATTTGAACATTTAGACGGAAAAAAAGTCAACTAAGGACCCGTTTGTTCATAAAAAAAAAATTCTTTTTTTCGATTTTTCCCCAAAAATGTTTGTCCATAAAATTTGACGGGCTTTCAATGTCTTTGCCTTATGTTTTGATGATCTAACAAACTTAATGTCAAGAACCAGATAGGGAACCTGACACACTTGGGCTACATTGCAAATCAACGGATTCTAGCTAAATGTGAACTGCTATAGCTTCAGGAGATAGAGAACCAAACAAGGACCTGATACCCTTGTGGTTCTCTCATAGCAGTACGAAGTCAATTGGACACAACTGGAAAGCGACGTGACTGCCTGCATTGTTTCTGCACTGCACTGTTTCCAGCGGTCACTTGTCCTTTGACCAACTAAAGTACTTACATCATTCAAGTGATGTCATCAAGGTGTATTAACAAGAAAATTATATCAAAACATCACTTGAACACTTGACAATTCACCTCAAACATTCAAGCCTTCTAAAAACAGTGAACTCAATTCTCAAGAGCTTGAAGAACAAAGTTAAACGCTACTACGGACCAGTTCCTAAATCTAGTATTTTGTTGTCCTTAGTTGAGTTGTAACTTTGTGATTGTTCTTCTGTAATTCCTAAATTGCTTAGCTATAAGCGTTACTTAGAAACCCTTTTGTAAAACCATAAACTTTCTGAGTTTGTGTTGTGACTAGAGTTAGTCATAAATTGAAGTCTTTGTAACTAGTGAGTGACAAAGTGACTTGTGGTAAGAGTATCACAAGTTAGTTGAGTTGAAGTCTTTGTAATAGAGTCATTACAAAGTGGCTTGTAATAGAGTGTTTACAAGTTAGTGAAGTTGAAAGCCTACAAGTGTAGATCGTGGTTTTTTGTCCCCTTGTGTGGGATTTTTTCACGTAAAAATCCCGTTTCTCATTTACTTACTGTTTCAGTAGCATTCTCAGTAAAAACACATAGAGGACCAGGTACTCTATTTTTGTGGACTCGTATAAACTATCATTTGGTATCAGAGCAGGCTCCTCCTATCAGGCTAACACCTAGGAAGGATCCATATGGCTGTTCCACCAAATTTTAAAGAAGGTGAATCTACATACAGACCACCCGGGTTCAATGGGCAATACTATGGATGGTGAAAGACAAAAATGCATGATTTTATCATGGCTGGGGATTCTGAGTTATGGGATGTCATATGTGATGGTCCTTACGTCCCAACAAAGGTACTTGAAGAACCTCAATTCTCAATGCCAAAAACCAGAAAAGAATACACCGATGTAGATAGAAAAGCTGTGGAGAAGAATTTTCGTGCCAAGAAGATTTTGGTATGTAGAATAGGACCTGATGAATACAATAGAATCTCTGTTTGTGAGTAGCTAAGGAGATATGGGAAGCTTTGCAAGCTTATGAGGGAACCACTCAAGTAAAACAATCTAAGGTTGATATGCTCACTATAGAGTATGAACTCTTTAGGATGAAGGACGATGAATCTATTCAAGATATGCACACAAGATTTACCTCCATCATAAATGAGTTGCACTCACTTGGTGAAACCATTCCTAGAAACAAGCTAGTGAGGAAATTCTCAGTATCTTGCCTAGCTCTTGGGAAAGCAAGGTTAATGCTATTACTGAAGCAAAGGACCTGCAGGAGCTGACCATAGATGAGCTGATTGGAAATTTGAAGACCTACGAGATGAAGAGGAAGATAGACAATGAAAGAAGAGAACCAAAGAAAGAAAAGAACCTGGTTCTCAAAGCTGATAGCAATGACTCAAGTGAGGAAGACAGTGACATGGCTTACTTAACCAAAATATTTCAGAAGATGGTCAGAAAAAATGGAGGAATGCTGAAAAGGGGCAGCTCTAGAAAACCAAAGAACTATGATCTCTGCCATAAGTGTGGAAGGGCTGGGCACTTCATCAAAGATTGTCCTCTCCTGAAGCAAGAGTTCCCCAAGTACAATCCTGAGAAAGCAACTAAGAGGAACCCGGTTCCTGACAAGGACTTCAAAAGGAAGAGATCTGCTGACAATGTGGTGAAATAGGCTCTTGCAGCATGGGGAGACTCCTCTAGTGAGTCTGAAGATGAAATTGATGCTGGTGACAGCTCCATGATGGCAGTTGAAAGCGAGGAAGATGAATATGATTCAACTTTTACTTTGATGGACCAATTAGATGATGATGGAGATGATGACAACAATGAGGTAAATTTTAGGGATGTTCAGAGAAATCTGAAATCCTACTCTCCTAAGAAACTTATGTCTTTAGTTATTGTTCTGATTGATGCCTATCATAGTCTTGTGGATGATAAGGATGCCTTAACCTTAGAACTAGGGGAAGTTGAACAAATCAGAGATGATCTGGTAGTATGTGTAGTTGATCTAAAGGAAACCATTTGTGAATTGGAGAAAGAAAAATGTGTCTTAACCGAAAAAATTGCCAACATAGAGCATGAAAGAGATGACTTAGTGGTTGTAGTTGTTGATCATAAGGAAACTATTGAGAATTTCATAAAAGAAAATGAGGCCTTAGTGAAAAGAGTGAATGAGATTGAGGAAGAAAGAGATGATCTCTTGGTAGTAGTTGCATACCTGATGGAAACAATAGAGAAACTAGGAACTGAGTCTAAACCCGAAAATACTGGAAAAGGAAAAGAGGTAGCCATTGAGGAACACATTAGGCTTGAAAATGAGTTGAAAGCTGTGAGAACTAGGTTGTGTGTTGAAACTGAGAAAAACAAGCATCTCCAAACTGAACCGGAAAGAGTAAAAAATGATCTTGAAAAGTCCCTAAAGTGGACCTGGTCCTCAAAAGTTATCACTACCATGTACGTTAATAATGGTGAAAACAGACATGGGATAGGGTTCCAAGGGAGAAAACCCCTTACAACCCCCATAGCAAGTATGTGACTGTACCAGATAACTGGTTGTGTACCCACTGTGGGAACAATGAGCATTTCAAGGAAAATTGCCAAGCTAGGATCCAGTCCATTCAAAAAAACAAAGTGTTTGCTGAAAATATAACTACTAAAAAGGGACCAGGTTCCACCCACAAAAAATGCATATGACCTGCATGGACTAAGAGAGCTCTTATTCATCCTCTTGCCTACTACAAGGGACCCAAACTTGCTTGGGTTCCTAAAATTAACTCTTGATTTCCTTGTGCAGGGAACAGTGAAAGGAAGCAGTCAACAATAGTTCATGGATAGTGGATGTTCAAAGCACATGACTGGGAACACCATGGACTTTCTTTCACTAAAAGCCCTGCAAGGAGGGAGTGTATCTTTTGGCAATGGGAAAAAGGGGTATATTCTTGGAGTTGGAAAAGTCGGAAAATCACTCACTCACTATATTGAGAATGTGTACTATGTCAATGGTCTTAAGTACAATCTCTTGAGTGTCTCTCAGGTCTGTGATAAAGGAAACAAGGTGGAGTTCTTGTCCAAAATATGTACAGTTACTAATCTGGTAACTGGTGAAGTGGTACTTGTGGCCAAGAGATACAAGAACATCTATGTTGCTGATTTTGAGTCCTTACAAAGTGGTGATCTGAGTTGTCTGAAATCTGTTGATGATGATGTTGAACTCTGGCACAGAAGATTGGGGCACGCAAGCTTCTCTCTTCTGAACAAACTAATTCAGAAGGACCTGGTCCATGGTCTGCCCATGTTCAAGGTACAGAAAGTTTGTGATGCATGTGCTAGAGGAAAGCATGTGAAGTCCTCTTTTAAGTCTAAAAGGGATGTAATCACATCAAAGCCACTCGATCTTCTGCATATGTATTTATGTGGGCCTATGAGAGTGCAAAGCAGGGGAGGAAAAAGATACATTTTTTGTGATAGTGGATGACTACTCCAGATTCACATGGACTCTGTTTCTTAGAACTAAAGATGAAACCTTTGAGGTGTTTGTGGCTTTTGTGAAGAAAATTCAGGTGAAGATGGAGTCTAGAGTCGCATGTATCAGATCAGATCATGGAACAGAATTTGACAATGCCAAATTTGATGAGTTCTATAATGAAAATGGCATTACTCACAACTTCTTAGCTCCAAGAACCCCCCAGAAAAATGGAGTAGTGGAAATGAAGAATAGAACTCTTAAAGAAATGGCAAGAACAATGCTGATCGACAGCGGAATTGCAAAGAACTTTTGGGCTGAAGCAGTCAACACTGCCTGCTACTTAGTGAACAGGTGCATGATCAGATCTCTCCTGAACAAAACCCCCTATGAGCTGCTGAATGGAAGGAAACCCAAGCTGACTCACCTAAAAACATTTGGGTGCAAATGTTATATTCTCAATAATGGAAAGGATCAGCTTGGTAAATTTGATGCCAAGAGTAATGAAGGAATATTTCTAGGCCATTCTTCTCAAAGCAAAGCTTACAAGATATATAACAAGCGAACTCAATGTGTTGAGGAAAGTGTTCATGTTATTTTTGATGAGTCATATCCTTCCTATAAGAAAAATGCTGAAGATGATCAAGATGAAGGGCCCCTACTGGTTCCTGGTGAAGTCATTGACATGACAAATAGAAAGGCAGATATGATGAGCCAAGTGAAAGAGCCAAATTAAGACAATGCTGCCTCATCTTCAATGGAACCAGGTACCTTAATTACAACCACTGAAGCTGAAGAAAGAGCGGCTGATGCAGTCCAGGGCACTCCACTAGTACCTAAGAGAAGAACACAAGAGAACCAGTTAAATATACCTACCTCCTTTACAAATGAACCTCAAATGTCTAACTGGAAACACAAAAGTTCTCATCCTCTTGACAACATAATTACTCCCTTAGATTCTGGAGTACAAACTAGGTCAAAATCCAGAAATTCACTTGCCTTCTCAACCTTCCTCTCCCAAATAGAACCCAAAAATATCAAAGAAGCCCTGAAAGATACAGACTGGATTACGACGAGTTGCATCAGTTTGAAAGGAACAATGTCTAGCACCTGGTACCTAGACCCTCAGATCGAACAATTATAGGAACCAGGTAGGTATTTAGGAACAAGCTTTATGAACATGGAAACACTACAAGGAACAAGGCTAGGCTAATGGTTCAAGGCTACAATCAGGAGGAAGGAATTGATTATGATGAAACATTTCTCCAGTCGCTCGCATGGAAGCTATTAGAATCCTAATCGTTTTTGCATCTCATATGGAATTCACCTCATTTCAAATGGATGTCAAAAGTGCATTTCTGATGGACTTCTTAAGGAAGAGGTCTATGTGAAGCAACCTCTAGGGTTTGAATGTCATGAACACCCTGAATATATGTTTAAACTGGACAAAGCATTGTATGGGTTGAAGCAGGCTCCTCGAGCTTGGTATGAAAGGTTGTCAAAGTTCCTCTTAGAAAATGGCTTTAAAAGAAGGAAAATTGACAACACCTTGTTCCTAAAGAAACGGGGAAGTGTCACGACCCAAATCCCGAACCCAGTCGTGATGGCGCCTCTTGTGAAGACAAGGCCAGCCAGACCAAAAAGGGACACCTCTTTAAGCAGTTAATTATCATAAACAGAAATAAACATAATATACTATCCATAGGTTGCGAAAACTTTAACGGTAACAACAGTGGAAACCATCCCGACACATCCCAAACCGGGGTATCACAAGTCATGAGCTACTATAGAATCTGCTATAGGTCTACAAATTACGGAATTCGATACAACAGTCTGAAGAAAACATAAATGATAGAGGATAAGATAGACAAGGGGTTGCGGATGTCAACAGCTACCTCGTAACTCCAAATCACTGCCTAGCCTGGAAGGAATCAGCGCTCAGGTGCGGACTCTGCTATATCTGAATCTGCACACACGATGCATGGAGTAATGTGAGTACTCCGACTCAGTGAGTAATAATTATAAATAATGGCTGAAAGTATGAAAACACGTAAAGGCACAAAGCAATTCCATATCAAGCAGTAAAAATCACTTAAAGCAGTAAATCAATGAAGAAATCAAATGATATTCCTTTTAAAACAAGTAAAACCTGTAATTTAACAGGTAAATAACAAGTAGAAATCCGCCCCTCGGGCACAGTATCAATCGCTCAGCATAGTATCAGCCCCTCGGGCTCAGTATCAATCACTCAGAATAGTATCAGCCCCTCGGGGTTACTCTCAAAATAGTATCAGCCCCTCGGGTTACCTTACAATCACTCATATCAGCCCCTCGGGCATAGCATCAATCACTCAGAACAATGGGTACCCGCGCTCACTGTGGGTGTGCAGACTTCGGAGGGCCCCTTACGGCCCAATCGCTATATCAAGCCACCTCGTGGCATCATCACTCGGCACTCGGCTTCACATCACTCAAGCCACCTCGTGGCATATAAAGTATCTCAGGCCCTCGGCCTCATATCACTCAGTATATCCTCACATATGGCCCTCGGCCTCACTCAGTCCAAAATCATCACAAGCCCCTTGGGCATTAGTAAAACAGTAGTTCTCAAGCCCAAAACATGATGTAGAAATATCATTGAAGTTTTAAATCTAAGTAAAAGTGGCTGAGTTTGTAAAACAGTAGATATCAACAGGACTGAGTTCAAATAATAAGTCAAGTAGTGAGGAAACAGTGATAAAAATCCCCGAAGGGTTCAAATAGTTGGCACGAAGCCCAAATATGGCAATCAGCCCAAATCATGATGATAACAAATGAATTTCAGTCAAACATTCGGTAAAATCATCAATCGGGATGGACCAAGTCACAATCCCCAGTAGTGAAAGACCCCACGCTCATCATCCAGCGCGTATCTTGCCTCAATATAGCACTACGATGTGCAATCCGGGGTTTCAAACCCTCAGGACATCATTTACAACCATTACTCACCTTGAACTGGCTATTCTCTAGCTCGCGACGCCATTGCCCCTCGAATTGGCCTCCACGCGCATCGAATCTATCCAAAATCAGAACGAATACGTCACAATATGCTAAGGGAACAAAGCCCAAGCAAAAACATTCGAAAAATATCAAAAATCCCAAAATTAGCAAAACCAGAGCCCCGGGCTCACGTCTCAGAAACGGGTAAAATTTACATTTTCAGAATCCTCATACCCTCACGAGTCTAACCATACCAAAATTATCCAATTCTGATACCATTTGGTCCTTCAAATCATCATTTTACATTTTTGAAAGGTTTCACAATTTTCTTCCCAAATTCCATCCCAGATCACGAATTAAATGATGAATTCAGTGATAGATTCATGTATTCTAGCCAAATCTGAGTTAAAATCACTTACACCGATGAATTTCTTGAAAAACCTTCGAAAAATCGCCAAAATTCGAGCTCTCTAGGTCAAAATATTAAATAAAACCCAAAACCTCGTATTTATAGGGTACCCCTCAGATTTCAGCTACCACGGGCCGCACCAAATCGACCGCGGTCCGCGCAAGCCAGTGCGGTCCGCGCAAACACAACCGCAGCCGCACAGGCCTTCCTCTGCAGTGACAGGATTTAGTATTTTTGCCATAACTTTTGCTATAGATGTCCAAATTACGATATCGTTATCTTTCTGAAAACTAGACACGAAGGGCTACAACGTTAGTTTTTGAATCACTTCAAAATTCCTTGTATATCAAAAGATATGAGCTTCCGAAGTTGGACCAGCGGGAAGGTTCTTCACCGCGGCCGCGCCCACTTTTGTGCGGTCCGCGCGATGCCTACCACGGCCGCGACCGCTTTTGTGCGGTCCACAAAGCACTCACCGCGGGTGCACTCATTTTTGTGCGGACCGCGTGGGTGAGTTCTGGGGCCTGCAACCCTCCTGGACCTGCTACAACTATGATTTTCGGCCTAAAACATCCCGGAACCTACCCGGGATCCCCGAAACTTCAAACTAATTGTACCAACACATCCCATGACATCGCTCAAACTTGTTCAATACTTCGGAATGCTTACAACAACATCAAATCACCAATTTAACATAGGATTCAAGCCTAAGAACCCCAAGAACTCTTAAATTATGCTTTCGATCAAAAGGTCTATCAAATCTTGTCCGAATGACCTGAAATTTTGCACACACATCCCAAATGACACAGCGAAGCTACTGCAACTCTCGCAATTCCATTCCAACCTTTATATCAAAATCTCACCTATCAACCGGAAATCGCCGAAATCTCAATTTTGCCAATCCAACCCTAAACCTTCCACGGACTTCCAAAATGCATTCTGATCACGCTCCTAAGTCCCAAATCACCTAACGGAGCTAACCAAATCATAAAAATTCCCATCCGAGATCAAATACACATAAGTCAAATTTTGGTCAAACCTTTCAAATTTATGGCTTCAAACTGAGAACTGTTCTTCCAAATTCATTTCGATTATCCTGAAAACCAAAACCAA
The DNA here is from genome assembly GCF_000393655.2 of Nicotiana sylvestris. Classification (NCBI taxonomy): domain Eukaryota; kingdom Viridiplantae; phylum Streptophyta; class Magnoliopsida; order Solanales; family Solanaceae; genus Nicotiana; species Nicotiana sylvestris. The sequence goes on from NC_091062.1 coordinate 137,916,415, forward strand.
CGATTTACATAAGGCATAATGTATACACGGGGCAAGTCATGCCCGAAGACTGGCGATCAAAGTGCAAAAGTTTAAAACGACTGGTCGGGTCGTTACATCCTCCCCCACTTAAACACACGTTCATCCTCGAATGTGCCCAGAGTTGTTCTAGAAGCCAACTAATAGCAGAATAACTTTACCATGCATATGCTTGGGGGTGATCCCACGTCACCCTATCTCATATAGGTCTGATAACACATTGTAACTAAAAATTTTACAGTCCAAATCCCATAAACCATAGAACCACATTTCCACTTCTAAAGTTATCGATACGATCAGAATCTCACATCTATTTTCATAATTAGCCCGAACAAGCTGTAATCACCCATACTTGCAATCTCAGGTGCAATCACTTGATATGACACATAACTCAAACACTCGTAGTGATAACTTCTAATTATAGCAGCTGCACACAACACCAGAACACCAATAGAAAAACTCTTATCAACTAGAGTCTCACCCCAACACCTTCCTATACTACCAATGATCACTAAAACACGCGGTAAGCCATAACCATTTCCCAGATTAACCATTCAAGAGGACACTCTTCCTTTGGCAAATACCACAACAAATTTCTGAGCTGAAGCTCGATATTATCCTTCCAATATGCTAAAATCGAACCCGTTCATATTCATTAATGATCCCAACGATCTCCTCTAATCCAACACACCACTCTAGTGACATGGCACCTTAATATAGGCCTAAGCCACAACTTGCATAATACGCGCACCAATAAGCAACAATTCGAACATACCTCCAATCATGAAAATGACTCAAATGAAAGAGTACTTCAAGCTCACTAGTACCGCCACAACACAAGGCTGAGAACCCTACTCGCATCGTAGGAAAGTAACACACGAATCTAACCCGCAAGATCATACCTCCACATAACCTCGCTGCGATGTGTGATCCTATCCAACACTGCTCTATATGGACCACCTCAAGTCACTATGCTCGAAATCGATAACCACGTACAATTTGATGTCTAGAACCAAAAAAAATCATCATACCCATAGTGGAGCAAATAACCTACATCACACAAACCCGATAGGACATAACCAATACACCATTCACCGAGTAATACCAAATTTCTCTTCCTGCTCGACTTCCACTATGAAACTCTAATCGAAGCGTACCATAAGTGCCTATAGTCAACGAATCACAACACCTTGCAACACAGAAAGATAACTCATAGATCTCCCCAGATTACTAATAAGCTCAATAACAATCGAATCAACACATCCCTCAGCAATACAATTCGGAGCCAACCAAGCCGACTCAAATTAGAACACGCATCCGTGTTGGCCTGCCAACGAACTCCTTATCACGAAAATCCTAGAGCTGCTCTACAACTCCCTTAACTCTGTCGATGCCATACGATATGTACTCGGCATCGAATCAATACAAAAATCAACAACCTTGCCTGGCGATATGCCCGGCCACAAGAAACACATCCGAAAAGTCCCTCACCACCGGAACTGAATTAATATGAGGAGCCTCGGCACTGGCTCCCATTACAAGAGCCCAATTAAGAAAGGCAAATCCTTCCCAGCCGTCCGCTGGGCCTTCGAAATGTAAAAATCTCTCTAATAGGACATGATCCATCGAGCATCGCCACTCAATTCATGGCATTTTCCGGCATAGCCAACAGTGCGGCCTTAGCACAATAGCCCAGAATAACACAACACGGAGACAACCAGTCTGAACCTCATATCATGTCTAAGATCTAATCTACCAAGTAACAAAATATCCGTTCGGGTCCCCAAACCCCGATAGTCACTAAACAGTGCCGATATACACGATCTACAACCACACATAACCTGAATATAAGAACTTCCGTCTCCAAATCCAGATGGCACATGAACCACCGAATCCGATCCCAACTTCACCGTCTGAATACATGCCACACCTCTAATACCCAGTCACATCACCAGAGATACTCTAAAATTCTTCTATGCCACCAAGCAAACTCGAATATCAGTAGTCGATCTAGCCCGAAAGTGTCGCACTACTACCGAAGTGCCATCAACTTAATCACATTGCTTTTATTTTTCTGAAACATATAATCTCGTCAAATCATTTCCTTAATCATCTGAAGATCCCTTCTCAAACCATCTGACGTTCATTTCTCTAATTATCTGAAACTACCCGCTGCCTAAGAGTTTTATGAACTCCCTTCCAGAACTGAACTGAACCTTACACACACTAATCTCAATCCTCCACTACATATCGCGCATACCATACCATCCTAGTATAACATGAGAACTTCATCTCCCTTCCGAGCCACAGACATCTATGTACACAACTAGTCATAAACTTTCCATTGATCCCATCACGAAGAAAAATCACTATACATCACATGCTCTACATGCCTATAGAAAATATACATCTCCAAACCGCAGTAGAAATCTTCAAGGACTCTCCAAATTCCATTTGCACAAATTCAACTGATCCTTCTACTAGACCAAGCTAAGCAAGTAATCAAAACCCAAGAGCATTACTGCAAAATACATGTAAGAACTCATTACCTCGAACACACACAAGGAGTTAATCATATCCTTACCATACTGATCCGGCCTACTATCAAGCTGCTCCATCTATCTAAACTTCCTTCTGATTCATCTTCAACTTGCAATTCCCTCTTGCTATAGCACCATAATTCTTCAACCCAGGCTTACTACACAAGATTCAAGCATAAAACCACACTGTCTAAGAACCATAAGCCGCTGGCTACTCTCTCAAATATTCCAAAAAGCACTACATTCGAAATACTTCGCTCTGAAGAACTTCCTACGGATCTAAATCCGTTACCTCCTAATATTAATACATAGAATCCCACAATTAATATAGAAAACACCACAAGTCTTGACGTCTTCCAAGAAAAACTCAGTTTCTATCCATAAGTACAACTTGAAAGCCTCCAATTATTGCATGTAAAATTTGAACACAATAGGACCATTCTCTAGAGGCATCCACTCTACTCAAACCGCAGTTAGATTGATTAAACGAACCGAACAACCTGTGCTTCATTTGCGCTCCGATACTGCAGAATGTGACCTCATTTCAATATAACCAAGCAACTTCCTGCCCTATGCACCGAGCATTCCTTACCAACCACAACTCAAGTCATTCCATGATTCTCGTACACCCATAAGGCATAACATAACCTTTATTGAAATTTCCTTTACTCGAGCCATAACTGATTCACAAATACGCCTCAAACTGGAACCATTAGAGCATATAACCGTGCAATCAACTATTCAATAGTGGACTCCCCCACTTGGCTCAAAGCCATAGATCAAAACACGCACCATAACTTATAACGCGTATACTTTATTGTTTCCATAATACCATAGTGAGATTAGACTCAGTCCTTCATAAGCTCTTGAAACACCGACCATCGGGTACTTTAACTCTATGCAAATCTTGCATTCACTCTCGTAACAGTTAAGCCCACTCTATTAAGTGACCCAAATTTAAATTTCAACACATATGTTCCACTTGTGAATGAGATCTTCTAACAGACAGCATAAGGATCACACAATCTCAGAACACCGCAAGAGACAACCCGTCTGCTTCGCCTCAATATAATATTTCTGTATACCTTCCACCGTCATACACATTATACAGTCACTAAATCTTCCTGAGTCTGAACTCATACCGCAACATGAAATTTACTTCACTCCAACTAGGAGACATCAAAAGATTCTTCACGAGCCCATAACTCGGGGCTACACATCCAACCAGAATGGAAATCAAACACTTAATAGTTCATCTATATCCATCAGACCTTCATCGTCACTTCCAAGTCATATAGATACCTCTCGCAGTACCAACATACTCATCACATAGTTGTCAGCCATCACTTCTACTAATAGGGACAATACCGCACATATAAGTTCAAAACACTTGCTCACACAATCAACACCTCGGTGCTCAAGCCATAGGCAAAGATCCTGCCTCAAGTCCTCTAGACTGGCTCAACATCAAACTCACAGAGATCATATCTCGCCCCTCGATCAGGGAATCACAAGCCATCAAGGCATATCTGATACTAAGCGCTCATGCGCACATACGAACGCGTGGAAGGAATTTCAAGAGTTACTTTTTAAGCTGAATCAAGGACGCACGATAAGAATTCAAGAATGCAAAGTTTTCCTAAAGGTTTTGCAGCCTCTCGAGGATAAAAACAGACGTCTCCGTACCGATCCGCGAGACTCTACTAAACCTGCTCATGACTCGTGAGACCTATGTAACCTAGGCTCTGATACCAACTTGTCACGACCCAATTCCTGAACCAAGTCGTGATGGCGCCTCTCGTGAAGACAAGGCCAGCCACACCAAAACGGGACACCTCTTTAAGCAGTTAATTATCATAAACAAAAATAAACATAATATACTATCCATAGGTTGCAAAAACTTTAATGGTAACAACAGTGGAAACCATCCCGACACATCCCAAACCGGGGTGTCACAAGTCATGAGCTACTACAGAATCTGCTATAGGTCTACAAAGTACGGTTCGATACAACAGTCTGAAGAAAACATAAATGATAGAGGATAAGAGAGACAAGGGGTTGCGTACGTCAACAACTACCTCGTAACTCCAAATCACTGCCTAGCCTGGAAGGAATCAGCGCTCAGGTGCGGACTCTGCTATATCTGAATCTGCACACACGATGCATGGAGTAATGTGAGTACTCCGACTCAGTGAGTAATAATTATAAATAATGGCTGAAAGTATGAAAACACGTAAAGGCACAAAGCAATTCCATATCAAGCAGTAAAAATCACTTAAAGCAGTAAATCAATGAAGAAATCAAATGATATTCCTTTTAAAACAAGTAAAACCTGTAATTTAACAGGTAAATAACAAGTAGAAATCCGCCCCTCGGGCACAGTATCAATCGCTCAGCATAGTATCAGCCCCTCGGGCTCAGTATCAATCACTCAGAACAGTATCAGCCCCTCGGGGTCACTCTCAAAATAGTATCAGCCCCTCGGGCTACCTCACAATCACTCATATCAGCCCCTCGGGCATAGCATCAATCACTCAGAACAATGGGTACCCGCGCTCACTGTGGGTATGCAGACTCTGGAGGGGCCCCTTACGGCCCAAGCGCTATATCAAGCCACCTCGTGGCATCATCACTCGGCACTCGGCCTCACATCACTCAAGCCACCTCGTGGCATATAAGGTATCTCAGGCCCTCGGCCTCATATCACTCAGCATATCCTCACATATGGCCCTCGGCCTCACTCAGTCCAAAATCATCACAAGCCCCTTGGGCATTAGTAAAACATTAGTTCTCAGCCCAAAACATGATGTAGAAATATCATTTAAGTTTCAAATCTGAGTAAAAGTGGCTGAATTTGTAAAACAGTAGATATCAACAGGACTGAGTTCAAATAATAAGTCAAGCAGTGAGGAAACAGTGATAAAAATCCCCGAAGGGTTCAAATAGTTGGCACGAAACCCAAATATGGCAATCAGCCCAAATCATGATGATAACAAATGAATTTTAGTCAAATATTCGGTAAAATCATCAATCGGGATGGACCAAGTCACAATCCTCAGTAGTGAGAGACCCCACGCTCATCATCCAGCGCGTATCTTGCCTCAATATAGCACTACGATGTGCAATCCGGGGTTTCAAATCCTCAGGACATCATTTACAACCATTACTCACCTCGAACTAGCTAATTCTCTAGCTCGTGACGCCTTTGCCCCTCGAATTGGCCTCCACGCGTGTCGAATCTATCCAAAATCAGAACGAATACGTCACAATATGCTAAGGGAACAAAGCCCAAGCAAAAACATTCGAAAAATATCAAAAATCTCGAAATTAGCAAAACCCGAGCCTCGGGCCCACGTCTCAAAATTGGGTAAAATTTACATTTTCAGAATCCTCATACCCTCACGAGTCTAACCATACCAAAATTATCCAAGTTCGATACCATTTGGTCCTTCAAATCATCATTTTACATTTTTGAAAATTTTTACGATTTTCTTCCCAAATTCCATCCCAAATCACGAATTAAATGATGAATTCAGTGATAGATTCATGTACTAGCCAAATCTGAGTTAAAATCACTTGCCCCGATGAATTTCTTGAAAAACCTTCGAAAAATCGCCAAAATCCGAGCTCTAGAGGTCAAAATATTAAATAAAACTCAAAACCTCATATTTATAGGGTACCCCTCAGATTTCAGCTACCGCGGGCTGCACCAAATTGACCGCGGTCCGCGCAAACACAACCGCGGCCGCACAAGCCTTCCTCTACAGTGATAGGCTTTAGTATTTTGGCCATAACTTTTGCTACATATGTCCAAATTGTAATATCTTTACCTTTCTGGAAACTAGACACGAAGGGTTACAACTTTCGTTTTTGAATCACCTCAAAATTCCTTGTATATCAAAACATATGAGCTTCCAAAGTTGAACCAGCGGGAAGGTTCTTCACCGCGGTCGTGCCCACTTTTGTGCGGTCCGCGTGACGCCTGCCGCGGCCGCTTTTGTGCGGTCCGCACAGCACTCACCGCGGGCGCACTCATTTTTGTGCGGACCGCATGGGTGAGTTCTGGGGCCTGCAACCCTCCTGGACCTGCTACAACTATGATTTTCGGCCTAAAACATCCTGGAACCTACCCGGGATCCCCGAAACTTCAAACTAATTGTACCAACACATCCCATGACATTGTTCAAACTTGTTCAACACTTCGAAACGCTTACAACAACATCAAATCACCAATTTAACATAGGATTCAAGTCTAAGAACCCCAAGAACTCTTAAATTATGATTTCGATCAAAAGGTCTATCAAATCTTTTCCGAATGACCTGAAATTTTGCACACACATCTCTAATGACACAACGAAGCTACTGCAACTCTCGGAATTCCATTCCGACCTTTATATCAAAAACTCACCTATCAATCGAAAATCGCCGAAATCTCAATTTCGCCAATCCAAGCCTAAACCTTCCACGGACTTCCAAAATGCATTCCGATTATGCTCCTAAGCCCCAAATCACCTAACGGAGCTAACCAAATCATAAAAATTCTCATACGAGATCAATTACACATAAGTCAAATTTTGGTCAAACCTTTCAAATTTACGGCTTCAAACTGAGAACTATTCTTCCAAATTCATTCTGATTATCCTGAAAACCAAAACCAACGATTTACATAAGGCATAATATATACACGGGGAAAGTCATGCCCGAAGACTGGCGATCAAAGTGCAAAAGTTCAAAACGACCGGTCGGGTTGTTACAAGAAGGAACCTGCTCATTGTTCAGGTCTATGTTGATGCCATCACTTTTGGGGAAACAATTGATTCTCTGTGTGAAGAATTTGCAAAGCTCATGGGAAGTGAGTTTGAAATGAGCATGATGGGGAAACTGAATTTCTTCTTGGGTCTTCAAGTGAAGCAGTCCATAAAGGGTACGTTCATTTGTCAGCAGAAATACATCAGGTAGCTCTTGAAGAGATTTGATATGGAAGCATCAAAGGTGATAAACACTCCCATTGCTACGGCTACTCAACTGGACATGGATGAAACTGGATCTTCTGTGAATCAAACTATGTATAGAGACATTATTGGGTCTCTTCTCTATCTCACTGCCAGCAGACCTGATATTGTCTTCAGTGTGGGACTATGTGCAAGGTTTCAATCAAATCCCAAAGAATCTCATTTGAAGGTTGACAAAAGAATTTTGAGATACCTTAAGGGTACACAGGACGTAGTCCTGTATTATCCCTTAGGTGACAGTTTTAATCTCATTGGGTATGTTGACACTGACTATGCAGGTTATCTTGTAGATAGGAAAAGCACTTCTGGAATAACTCACTTTCTAGGATCATGTTTCATCTCTTATGGCACAAAGGAAGCAAAACTCAGTGGCTCTTTCAACAGCTGAAGCAGAATATGTAGTTGCAGCATCCTACTGTGCTCAACTCCTCTGGATTAAGCAACAACTAGAGGATTTTGGGGTATTTGCTGATTGTGTGCCTCTTCTATGTGATAGCACCAGTGCACTCAGCATGGCCAAGAATCCAGTTCAACATAAAAGGACCAAGCACATTGATGTGAGGCATTATTTTCTGAGGGACAATGTGGAGAAAGGGCTGATATGTATGAAGTTCTACAGCACAGAAGACCAAATTGCAGATAACTTCACCAAAGCATTGAGTAGGGAACATTTTGAAATAAATAGGGTGAATCTGGGGATTTTGAAGCCAAATTGAGCACCTGATTCCTCATCAATTGGTTATGAAAATCACATTCAGGTAAAACTAGCTAAAGTGTTTTCTAGCCAAGTCTAACTCACTTCAATACCGTTGTAGGTAAACACGCATGATGAGCATAGAAGTTGTAGATGCAGTGTATGGATGATAAAAGAGGATTGATATTTTCAAATAACAGGTCAAGAACCTGGTTCTTGTACCAAAGGTTAGTAGTTCTGTGCATTCTCTAATACACATCTTGAAAAGGTACAAATATCAACTGCCATGTCATCCACTTTTTCAAACCCTGTTGTCACGTCTTTTCACTTCAAATCTTTCCATCTCCCTCTGAAACGTTGCAACTCTCCAAGCACAACCACCGTTTCATAACATGTTCCTATCTCTCTCCTCATAATTATCCTCTTTCATTAAAACCCTCTCCCTTCCTCACAGACCGCAATCCTCTATTAGAACTTCTCCAAAGAATTCTCTCTCTCTATCTCTTCAGTGGCTGACACAAACCCAACAATTCCTGCCTCAGTCGTCTCTAACACTAAAAAACCTAGTAAGTCCTCCGTCCCCACTGAGTCCTCTGTAACCATTCCTTTTCTCATCACTGAAATCACTCATAACCTAGTCTTATCGTCTCCCTATAGTTCTAAGCTGACTATCTTTGAAACCCCTAAAATTGTTGATCACTCTTCCTATATCCTCTGAAGTTCCCGTTGATCAAGGGAAAAGTGGAGAACAAGGTAAAAGTCCTGAGGTCGCAGAGGTCTCCGCCATTGTTGCTTCAGATTATGTGGTGGCTATGGAGCCTATTGAGGAAGAAAATATCGCGACCATATTTGTGGTATCTGCTGATGGAATCTTACATGAGGTTATTTTTTGTGCTTCCGTGTCTCAAAGGAATGAGACACAGGGTATGGGGGAAGAAGGAGCCATGGTGGCTGTTGAAGGCTCTGCACTAGCAGAAACTATTGGGCCCTCTCGTGACGAACCTGACCCCTCTCCGGAGGAAACTGGTTAGGGATAACTGTGATTTCTACATGTTTTATACCCATTCTTACCTAAGCTTTGTGCATTAACTGCCATAAATTATACCCAAAATGCTTACAAGTTGCGCTTGATTGCAGGTTTGAGCGACAAGATGACAAATACTAAAGATCGGCTCAAAAAGAAGTGAAATCTGCCAAGTGTCAAAAGACAACAAAAGGGGGGAACAAAATGACCTGTGCGGTCCGCACTATTTTGTCACGCGGCCGCACAGGAGAGTTCAGAGGCTGGGCATTTTCAAGCTCAACCTGCGCGGTCCGCACTGTTTTGCCGCGCGGCCGCATAGGAAAGTTCAGAGGCCATGCCATTTTTAAGTCAAGCTGCGCGGTTCGCACTCCTTTTCACGCGGTCCGCGCCCCTTTCCGTGCTGTCCGCGCCCCTTTTCATGCGGTCCGCGCCTAAGAGTGTTAGAGACTCAATCATTCAAGGCAAAAGCCCACGCGGCCGCACACCTAACCAGTGCGGTCCGCGTGGATGAAGTTCACGCGGCCGCACGTCACTTTTGTGCGGTTCACGTCCCCAGTTCCAGAAGCAAGATATGAAGACCCAAAACCCTCCGCGGCCGCGAGTCATTTGTGCGCGGTCCGCGCCAGACCCTCAGGGGTATTTTTGTCCGATTTTTCCTGTGTAGTATAAATAGAACATTTTACTTTTTAGGAGCAGTTTTTTTAGATCTATTTTGAGAGAATAGAGCAGCTGAACTTCGGATTTTATGATTTTAGCCTATTTTGGGCAATCGCTTCTAGTATTAACGTGGATTTGAGTAGATTAACATTGTAGTTAATTGTTATGTCAATTTCATCTATTATTTCTTCAATTTCTGTTCCTATTATGGCTAGCTGAACCCATTAGCTAGGGTTGTGGCTCAACCCTAGTGTGGGTAATTAATGGGTGTGATTGTTTAGTGCATGAATGATGTTGGGTATTTGTTATTTGAATTAATCTTATGTTTTCATTAAGATTTGGTGGTTGCAAACACTAAGTCTAGCTTAGTGAGTCTTGACTCTTCTTGAGAAAGAGAGTCTATGACCCCAAGATTAATTCTAACAAGGAATTGGGATGGACTCATGAGAATGGTAGTCCCAATTAACGGGTTAAACCTCGAGAGAGTAATTACCCAACTTGAACCATAAGTTGCTTGGGCAAATTGGCCTACCCAATTGGTCTCGAGAGAGTCAATTGGGCAAAATCACTCTCTATACCGAGAGGTGTGAGAGTGAGTGCAAAAGTGCAATGGTTATAGCATAAGTCCCATATTCATCATTCTTGCATTAGGAATCTCTACCCGTTAGTTGACCACCTAGGTACATGCCACGACCCTAGTGCCTTTTTCTATATTGCATACAACTTAGAATCATAATTTTAGCATAACTTAGCTTTACAATTGTAGTTGATAAATTGTAGCTATTAATCAAAAGAAAAGCAAAAATGTTAGAAGATCAATTAGGAGCTAAAACATAGTCCTAACAAACACGCAACTCCAAATTGAAGTTCCCTGTGGAAAATTGACCCCGATACTGCTATTGGGTAAAAGTATTAGCGCCCACTCTTCCTCAGGTCGAGTCCGTTGCGATCACTTTTTGGCGCCGTTGCCGGGGAGCTTTACGGTGTTGACTATTTGTGCAGCTAGTATTGTGTTTTGCTTCTCTTTCCTTCTTATTTACTAACTTGGTGTGTGCCAATCAATCAGGTACAATGGCTCTTTATGCAAATGACCCTCTCGGCAATGTGATAGCGGGGGAGGAGGTAGAAGATCTAGAACAAGATGAGGTCTTACCTCAACTTCCACGGAGAGGACGACATGTCAATATAAATGCAAATGAGAATATCAACATTCCAGACCCTCCTCCGCAACCACCGAGAGTGGCTCCCAGAGTTCTACCAAATCAAGGATACGCCAGTGCTATTGTTCCTCCCCGAATCCGGGCGGGGAACTTTCAAATCACAAATGTTATGCTGACCTTGCTCGAGCAAAGAGGTTATTTCACGAGTGCCTCCGATCAAAATGCCTACAAGCACTTGAAGGGGCTCGTGGATACATGTTAGGGTAGCAAGCAGACAAACGTGTCCGAGGATGCGTTGAGATTGAGGCTTTTCCCGTTTTCTCTTCGGGGTAAAGCATTGGATTGGTTAGAAAGGCTCCCCAATCATTCTATTACAACATGGGATGAATTGGCGGACAAATTTATTGCCAAGTTCTTCTCTCCAAGTCATATGGCAGCTCTTCGGGATGAAATTCTAGCTTTCAAGCAAGAGCCAACGGAACCTTTGCATGAGATATGGGAAAGATATAGAACAATGGTGAAAGAGTGCCCTAATAACGACATGACCGAGGCTATGATGCAACAAACCTTTTATCGGGGCATCAACACCACAAATCAATGCACTGTGAACCAATTGGCCGGAGGGAATTTTATAAAACTTTCTTACCAAGAGGCATGTGATGTACTGGATGAAATGTCAGACACCTCTTCGGCATGGAAAAGCCGAGCAAACGTGCCCCAAGGTGACCCCACATTCATCCATTTGCACAAGGAATTGCACAATCATGGTTAAGCTATAGCTGAGCTTACAACAACTATGAATCAATTGGCAAAGGCGCAATTGCAACAAGTCCAAAACTCGCGCCAAGTCAACGCAATGGAAGGGGTTGCTATGTTGAAAAGGAGGCAAAGAGGACAACAACCTCAAAGTAATTGTGAACAATATGACAACAACAATGATGGTGGTGGATATTCGAACGAAGGTTTTGATGACCAAAGTGAGGAAGTCCAATATGTCAACAACTACCAAGGGAATAGAGGTAATCAAGGGAATCAACAATGGAGAGCCCAAGGAAATTAGGGCAATCAGCAAGGTGGCAATTGGAATTACAACAATAATCAAGGAGGCAATTGGGGGAACAATAATTCGGGGAATAAAGGTAATTGGAACGGGAACAACAATTGGAACAACAATAGTGGACAAGGTAATAGGGGGCAAGGCTTTCAAAGGCCCTCAATGTATCAACAACCCAATAACCCGCCTCCGTTTCAATCTCAAGGGTCGAGTTCGTCGAGCAATGACATGGGTCGAATAGAGAGCATGTTCGAGCAAATAATGAAAAAGGGTCAAGATTCCGAGGCCCAATTAGCTTCGCATAACACATCTATCCGGAACTTGGAAGTGCAATTAGGCCAAATCTCTCAATCTTTAAATACTCGCCCAAAGGGTGCTCTACCAAGTGATACGGTAGTAAACCCCAAGGGTGGGCACAATAATCATGTGATGGCAGTGACAACGCGAAGTGGAAGAGGCGGTAATGTGCATGCCTCAAGAGGAAACCAAGTTACGGTGGATGAAGATGAGTTGCAAAATGATGAGATCCCATTGGTAGTTAAGGATGTTGTTGAACCAAGTGCAAATGATGATGTGAGAATTGAAATTGATGAAGGTGAGGAGGAGACTCAAGAGGCTGTGAACCCGTCTAGGGAACACATCATTGATATACCTAAAGCCAAGGCACCCTTACCTATACCTCCTCCGCCCTACCCTCAATCGTTGGCCAAGCAAAAGGGTGACAACCAATTTAAGAAATTCATTGAAATGATGAAGAGTTTGACTATAAACGTGCCTTTGGTGGAGGTACTCGAGCAAATGTCGGGATACGCAAAGTTCATGAAAGATTTGGTTACAAAAGAGAGATCAATGGAGTGTGAGACAATCAAGATGACCCATCAAGTGAGCGCAATTGTGCATTCTATGGCTCCAAAACTTAAGGATCCCGGCGCATTCACTATCCCATGTACCATTGGAAGTGCCGACTTTGCAAAAGCCCTCTGTGACTTGGGGGCAAGTATCAATTTAATGCCATATTCGGTCTTCAAGACCTTGGGAATCGGACAACCTCGTCCAACTTCTATGAGGCTTCAAATGGCGGACCGGTCAATGAAGCGGCCTTTGGGAATTATTGATGATGTCCTCGTTCGTGTTGATAAGTTCATATTGCCGGCTGATTTTGTAATTTTGGATTGCGAAGTGGATTTCGAGGTGCCTATTATTCTTGGGAGGCCCTTCCTAGCTACGGGGAAGGCCTTGGTTGATGTGGAAGCAGGAGAATTGACCTTCCGTGTTGGTGATGAAAAGGTGGTGTTCCACGTATGCAAATCAATGAGGCAACCAAATAGCACCGAGGTGTGCTCGGTTTTTGACATTGTCACGGCGGTGATAGTGGATGACACAAGCGCAATGGCAAATGTTGAGGACTCACTTGAGGCCGTGCTATTGAACATTGATGTTGATGATAATGCTAGAAGGGTGGAGTGTGTGAACGCATTACATGGCATGGGCTCGTATTCTTATGAACCGAGGAAGTTATCTCTTGATCTTGAAAATCGCAAAACTCCTCCCACCAAGCCATCTATTGAGGAGCCACCGGTGTTGGAGTTGAAACCACTTCCTCCTCACCTCAGGTATGAATTTCTTGGTCCTAATTTTACTTTGCCGGTTATACTTTCTTCTTGCTTGACTAACGTGCAGGTTGATGCCACTTTGGCGGTTCTTCAAAAGCGCAAGCGGGCGATTGGATGGACCTTGGCGGATATTCGGGGTATTAGCCCCGCGTTTTGCATGCACAAGATAATATTAGAGGAGGATGCTCGGCCGTCTCTTGAACATCAAAGGAGACTCAATGAGGCCATGCAAGAGGTGGTTAAAAAGGAAGTCATCAAGTGGCTTGACGCCGGTGTGGTGTATCCAATTTCTGACAGTTCGTGGACTTCTCCGGTACAATGTGTGCCAAAGAAGGGAGGAATGACGGTGGTGACCAATGACAACAATGAACTTATTCCGACTCATACGGTGACGGGTTGGAGGGTATGCATGGACTACTGGAAGTTGAACAAGGTGACTAGAAAGGATCATTTCCCATTGTCGTTCTTGGACCAAATGCTTGATCGTCTTGCGGGCCGGGCTTTCTATTGTTTTCTAGATGGGTATTCAGGCTATAACCAAATTCTCATTGCCCCGGAAGACCAAGAAAAGACAACCTTCACATGTCCTTATGGCTCTCTCGAATGCCATTTGGATTATGCAATGCACTGGCGACCTTCTAACGATGTATGATGGCAATCTTCACCGACATGGTGGAGGACATTTTGGAGGTCTTCATGGATGATTTTAGTGTGGTTGGGGACTCATTTGGTGATTGCTTGCAAAACTTGGATTGTGTGTTGGCCCGATGCGAAGACACAAACTTGGTTCTCAATTGGGAGAAATGTCATTTTATGGTAGAAAAAGGAATTGTGTTGGGTCACAAAATTTCAAAAAGAGGGATTGAGTTTGATAAGGCAAAAATTGAGGTTATCTCAAGGCTCCCTCCCCCTACTTCTGTCAAAGGGGTGAGGAGTTTTCTTGGTCACGCGGGTTTCTACCGAAGATTCATCAAAGACTTCTCTAAGGTAGTTAACCCGTTGTGTAAATTGCTAGAGAAAGATGCCAAATTTGTGTTCAATGAGAAATGTATGGAGGCTTTCGAGCTTCTAAAGCAAAAGTTGACGACTACCCCCATCATTACTGCACCAAATTGGAGCTTGCCCTTTGAGCTCATGTGCGATGCTAGTGATGTTGCGGTGGGGGCGGTCTTGGGCCAAAGAATCAACAAAATGTTCCATCCGGTGTACTACGCAAGTAAGACAATGAATAAAGCTCTAAGGAACTACACGGTCACCGAGAAGGAATTGCTTGCCATTGTTTTTGCCATGGAAAAGTTTCGCCCATACCTTATGGGGGCCAAAGTGATTATTCATACCGATCACACCGCCCTTAGGTATTTGATGACGAAGAAAGATTTTAAAGCAAGGTTAATGAGATGGGTGCTTCTTCTTCAAGAATTTGATTTGGAGATTGTTGATAGAAAGGGTAGTGAAAATCAAGTGGCGGACCACTTGTCTCGATTGGAGGAAGAAGGGAGGCCTTTGGACGGCCTTGAGATAAATGATGCTTTTCCGGATGAACAACTCCTCTCGGTTTCAATGCTAGACATGCCATGGTTTGCCAACATTGCCAATTGTCTTGTTACCGGTGTGGTTCCGTATGAGCTCTCTTCTAACCAAAGGAGGAAGCTCAAGTGGGATTGCTTGGACTACTATTGGGATGAGCCATATCTTTTCAAAATTTGCACCGATGGTGTAATTCGCCGGTGTGTTTCCGAAGAAGAGCAATTGACTATTGTGGAAGCTTGTCACTCTTCGCCCTATGGTGGCCATCATGGCGGGGCGAGGACGGCGTCTAAAGTGTTGATGTGGTTTCTATTGGCCTTCGTTGTTCAAGGATGCCGGTGACTTTGTGAAAAGATGTGATGAATGCCAACGTGCCGGAGGGATTTCGAAGAGAGATGAGATGCCCCTTAACACGATTCTAGAGGTTGACATTTTTTATATTTGGGGGATAGACTTTATGGGACCATTCGTAAGTTCTTGTGGCAACACTTACATCTTGGTAGCGGTTGATTATGTGTCGAAATGGGTTGAGGCCATAGCTTTGCCAAATAATGAAGCTCGAAGTGTGGTGGCATTCTTGAAAAAGAGTATCTTCACGAGGTTTGGCACTCCACGTGCTATCATCAGTGACGGGGGTTCTCATTTTTGCAACCGGGCTTTTGACTCTTTGCTAGCCAAGTATGGGGTAAATCACAAGGTGACCACTCCTTATCATCCTCAAGCGAGTGGCCAAGTCGAAGTGTCCAACCGTGAGATCAAGAGTATTTTGTCCAAGACTGTCAATGCAAATAGGACCGACTGGTCGAAGAAATTGGATGATGCTCTTTGGGCTTATCGTACAGCTTTCAAAACTCTGATTGGTATGTCGCTGTATCGTTTGGTGTTTGGGAAGGCTTGTCATCTTCCGGTAGAATTGGAACATAAGGCTATGTGGGCTCTGAAAAAGTTGAACTTAGAATGGGATGTAGCTGCAAATCTCCGGGTTGAGCAATTGAATGAACTTGATGAGTTTAGGTTTCATGCTTACTCTAGCTCGTCCTTGTATAAGGACAAAATGAAGTACCTTCATGACAAGTATGCCCGAGGGAAGGAATTCAAAGTTGGTGACATGGTTCTTCTTTTCAATTCCCGGTTGAGGTTATTTCCGGGCAAGCTGAAGTCTAAGTGGAGCGGCCCTTTTGAAGTGGTTGGTGTAACTCCCTTTGGTGCCATTGATCTCAAAAATAAAAATGGTGAAGTTTTCCAAGTCAATGGGCATCGTGTCAAGCACTATTTGGGAAAGATTGATGACAGCCACGTGGTGGCACGCATTTATTTGAAATGACTGTGATGGTCACATGCGTCGTGCCGCAACGTTAAATCAGGCGCTTCTTGGGAGGCAACCCATGTCTTTTCCTTTTCTTTGTTTTTCTGTTGTAGAATAAGATTTTTGAGCTGATAATTTGTGAAGTGTTGCATGGAATAATGTTGCACCAGCGCAGGGCAAAAGTGCAAAAAATGGTTAGTCCCTGAAAATGGTCTACGCGGCCGCGCACCAAAGCAGTGCGGTCCGCATGGGCTTGAGCAGCTGAAAGTTCATTCTCAAAAGATTCAACGCGGTCCGCGTCCCTTGCTGTGCGGTCCGCGTGTGGAAACTTAAAATGGCATGCTCTCTGATAAAATTCATACGCGACCGCGGTCCAAAGCAGTGCGGTCCGCGTGGGTAAAGCTGAAATCACCAAGTCTCTGATAACTTCCACGCGGCCGCGCACCAAAACAGTGTGGTCCGCGTGGGCTGAGCAGTCAAATGTGAAGGAATGAAAACCAGCGCGGACCGCGGCCATTTTCGCGTGGCCGCGCTGGTAGGTAAGTTGTGAGTTCCCAGGGTTTTTCTATAAATAGAAGCCTTGGGCCTCATTTGAACCTTTTCGCAAATTTTCATCGGAGCTTTAATTTTCACTGTACATCCGCATCTCCTGCTCAGTTAGTTGATTTCTCATTACTCCCTGGTAACAACTCTTGTTTATTTCATTCATAGCCTAATTTTTGTTTCTTTTAATCACTCCCTACTAGTATAACTTCTTATTTTCGTCCTTTTTCTTCTTAGTTAACTGTTAGTTTAGATTTTTATTGTTTTGGTTGAATCATGGGGCATAAATGCATATTAATTAATTGAGTAGGGACACTTAGGACTCAAATTGTGAACAAAAATGGGACTTAATGGAAGAATATCCTGACTCAGTTATATTTGCCCTACACGGCCGCGCAGCGTTCTTGTGCGGTCCGCGTGGCCCCTTGTGTGCAAGGACGAACCTTCTAAGCGCGATCCGCGTGCCAGTTCTATGCGGTCCGCGCTAAAGCCACACGGCCGCGGTCCAAAACAGTGTGGACCGCGTCGGCTTATTCAGAGAAACATATGTGGGTATCAGTATACTACGTGGACCGCGTGCCTTTTGTTGTGGATCGCGTGCCTTTTTTTGCGGTCCCCGCCCTTCTGTCTGTGTAACTGTGTCTGCAACTGTGCATTCAACTGAAATGTTTATTTCATATTATGTGCTTCTACTAACAATGTTATACATGTATTCCTTGTAGACAATGGTTCAAAAGCAAGTGGCTAAAAAACGAGCGGGCAAACAAATACCACCAGGGAGAGGTGGTTCCTCCCGTGGGGGAAAAGGAAAAAGAATTGTAAAGTTGAATCCTCAAACCCGGGAAGCTGATAGAGCTGCAGCTCACTCCACGGGGAGTGAGTATGCACCTTCGAGGAGTGTCACTTCAGAGTCTGCCCCCACACACATGTCCACATCTTTTCAGCTACGGGATTCTCTATCTCCTGGTCGTGCTGATGTAGCCACTTCCAAAAGGCCGGTAAATGTCATCTCGGACTCGTCTGATGAGTCCGGAGCAGAAAAAGCAAATGAGAACACCTACTCCACCTCTCCCACAGCTTCACTATCAGGGGAAAGTGGAGGATATGCCAAAGGAGGTGCACCACAGGTTGGAGGCATAGAGAGGATCAGGCAACCGGGGGCATGGGAAGATAGGTTTGTCAGTGAGGTCGCTTTCCACAAATTCAGGGAATGGTGGCCCAAGAGAAAGTTGATTCCGGAAAGGCGGTTCATAGATGCCGATCTTGTCCCACTCAACCCTCATGTGCAAGCACAATTCCGCACTAGAGAGGGGTGGGGATTCTTCAAAGAGCGAGTTGAAATTGCAAATGAGCACATGGTGAAGGAGTTTTATTGCAATGTCCACCACACAGTTCGGGACTCCAAAGCAACAAAAGTGAGGGACAAGATAGTGATGTTTGATGGGAAGTCGATGAATGACTTCTTGGGGTTTGAAGAAGAGGATGAGTCTCAGTATCTTGAGAAGCTGGCAATGAAAGAGGAGGTTCGTCCGTGGTTGGCCGAGCATTTAGCATCTCCAGGTACAGTCCATGTGTGGTTGAAGGCACATGAACAGATTTTTCGGAATACCCTCAACTTTGAAGCAAAAGGGTGGTTGACCTTCGTGTGTAGTCGACTTGACTCGTCTACCACAATCACTCTGTTCCGCTTCTCGGGCTGTCTTGGTAGCATCTATCATGGCGGGTTTCCCTCTGAATGTAGGTAATATAATGTCGAGAGTGATTTCTACTGTCGGTAATGAGACAAAAACAAACTACCCTTTTCCGAACACACTCTCCCTTTACTTCAGAGAGTTGAAAGTGAAGAAGAAAAGATATGATGTTACGGTACCTCCAGTGGCCCCCTACTCGTGGTATGATCAGTTGGGTCCAGACAACCCAAAGAGAGGCAAAAAGACTCAAGCTTCCACCCCCTCTGCACCTGGCCAGTCTGAAGAGCCAGTTGCTACTGAGCAGCCCCCTGAACCCACTACTGATGAGGCACTGCCCCCAGGCCCTTCCTCCATAGCTGATCCATCTGTCGCAGCTGATCCGGTGATTCCTTCATCAAAGACTCACCGGTTCACTGCCAACCAGCTCACTCACTCCCTTGCCAGTTTGAACAACTGGATATCAGTTGCGACATCCAAGTTGTCTACTTTGACCACTGTTGTGCAGGCACAGGGAGCACCAGCTACTGTTGATATTCCCTCCTCCATTGAGAATGCATTGAAGAAGATCCTGGCCAACCAGGAAAAGATGATGGCGAAGCAGGATGCCTTGGCTAAGGCGGTTGGGGCACATGGAAAGGCTTTGGAAAAGTTGGCTCGGGAGTACAAGAAGCTAAGGAAGCAGAAAGCTTCCAAGGAGTCAGTTGCACAGTTGAGAGTGGATGTGGACAAGCTGCTAGCGGATCAGATGCCACTCGACTTACTATTTGGAGATCCAGCTGGAGAGCCAGCAGCAATGCAGCCACAGGCAGAGGAGGATAGGCCAAGGAAGAAGAGAAAGCTCCCTAGCACAGAGGGAGTAGTGATCGAGGTGGCTCCAACTCAGGTGGGCCCATCTAGTAATGCAGATGTTGAGCCCTCTTCAGTTCCACCAGTTGATGAGCCGGATCAGGAGCAGACACCTGTCCTAGCAGCACAACAGCAGCAGGCTGGGGACCAGTTTAATGAGGCTTGAGGGGCCGCTCTATATCCTTTGCTGATTTTTGTTGTTTTATCTGGTAGTTAGCATTGGGGACAATGCTAGCTTTTATTCGTGGGGGTGTGGTCCTACTATTTTGATTAACTGCTGGATTACTGTACATATTATCTTTACATTTAGCTTGTTGACATTAGTAATTGGTAGATGGTTTGTATATAACTGTTCATTCCAGATGCTCTTTAGATTCGATGTATATATTCACTCCCCCCTGGTTGTATATTCTACTCCCCTTTTGTACATATTCATTCGGTTTTCATTTTGTTTTTCTATTTCTCGTTAAAATTCTTCGTCTTAGTTGCAAAGTTAGGCTCGGAGCCTTTTTGTCTTGTTTTGGCGTTTGCAATAAGCCCTTGGTTTTCTTAATGCCACGGTTCTTTCCAAGGGTAGAGGTTGTGCGAACCGGGTGGCTCTTCCCAATGATAGATGGCGTGACAACCTTCTTAAGGGTTTGAGTCCGTTTTTGATTTCTCTCATTGATTTTCAAGTTTTGGTAGTTAAGGGTACCTCAGGCAAAGCTTCACTTGGGCCTAGCACATTTGCCTTTGATCCTATGGTCAAAGACATTATGTTGTGTGTAGGATGGTGAAAGTTGTGGCCTTGAGACTCTTGTGTTGACCAAACAATCATCATGTGGTCATTTTGGGCCATTGTGCGCTTGAATCATATCTAAGGTCGTTGTGGGCCCTCGACTCCGTCTTAGTCAATCCTTGAGTGTGTGTAGTGAGAATTCGAATCGTGAGCCCAAGTACCGAGCCGATGGTCTAGAACTTGCCCTGAATGTTTGTTGAGGGGTAGGTCTCATTTTATTTGCTTGAGGACAAGCAAAGGTTTAGGTTTGGGGGAGTTGATAACTGTGATTTCTACATATTTTATACCCATTCTTACCTAAGCTTTGTGCATTAACTGCCGTAAATTATTCCCGAAATGCTTACAAGTTGCGCTTGATTGCAGGTTTGAGCGACAAGATGACAAATACTAAAGATCGGCTCAAAAAGGAGTGAAATCTGCCAAGTGTCAAAAGACAACAAAAGGGGGGAACAAAATGACTTGTGCGGTCCGCACTGTTTTGTCACGCGGCCGCACAGGAGAGTTCAGAGGCTGGGCATTTTCAAGCTTAACCTGCACGGTCTGCACTGTTTTGCCACGCGGCCGCACAAGAAAGTTCAGAGGCCATGCCATTTTTAAGTCAAACTACGCGGTCCGCGCTCTTTTTCACGCGGTCCGCGCCCCTTTCCGTGCGGTCCACGCCCCTTTTCATGCGGTCCGCGCCTAAGAGTGTTAGAGACTCAATCATTCAAGGCAAAAGCCCACGCGGCCGCACACCTAATCAGTGTGGTCCGCGTGGATGAAGTTCACGCGGCCGCGCATCACTTTTATGCGGTCCGCGTCCCCAGTGCCAGAAGCAAGATATGAAGACCCAAAACCCTCCGCGGCCACGCGTCATTTGTGCGCGGTCCGCGCCAGACCCTTAGGGGTATTTTTGTCTGATTTTTCCTGTGTAGTATAAATAGAACATTTTACTTTTTAGGAGCAGTTTTTTTAGATCTGTTTTGAGAGCATAGAGCAGCTGAACTTGGGATTTCATGATTTTAGCCTATTTTGGGCAATCTCTTCTAGTATTAACGTGGATTTGAGTAGATTAACATTGTAGTTAATTGTTATGTCAATTTCATCTATTATTTCTTCAATTTCTGTTCCTATTATGGCTAGCTGAACCCATTAGCTAGGGTTGTGGCTCAACCTTAGTGTGGGTAATTAATGGGTGTGATTGTTTAGTGCATGAATGATGTTGGGTATTTGTTATTTGAATTAATCTTATGTTTTCATTAAGATTTGGTGGTTGCAAACACTAAGTCTAGCTTAGTGAGTCTTGACTCTTCTTGAGAAAGAGAGTCTATGACCCCAAGATTAATTCTAACAAGGAATTGGGATGGACCCATGAGAATGGTAGTCCCAATTAACGGGTTAAACCTCGAGAGAGTAATTACCCAACTTGAACCATAAGTTGCTTGGGCAAATTGGCCTACCCAATTGGTCTCGAGAGAGTCAATTGGGCAAAATCACTCTCTCTACCGAGAGGTGTGAGAGTGAGTGCAAAAGTGCAATGGTTATAGCATAAGTCCCATAGTCATCATTCTTGCATTAGGAATCTCTACCCGTTAGTTGACCACCTAGGTACATGCCATGGCCCTAGTGCCTTTATCTATATTGCATACAACTTAGAATCATAATTTTAGCATAACTTAGCTTTACAATTGTAGTTGATAAATTGTAGCTATTAATCAAAAGAAAACCAAAAATGTTAGAAGATCAATTAGGAGCTAAAACATAGTCCTAGACTATACAAACACGCAACTCCAAATTGAAGTTCCCTATGGAAAATTGACCCCGATACCGCTATTGGGTAAAAGTATTAGCGCCCACTCTTCCTCAGGTCGAGTCCGCTGCGATCAGCTCTCACTCCCACGCCAGTTCTGCTCCTGCATTTGCTGTTAAGCCCTTTTATATCCTAGATCCTGAGATAAGATCTAGTGAAGAGGAGGATTTCCTAGTCAAGCGAAGGGAAGTGATCACCCCTTAGTCTTATACTAAGCGCCCAACTACAAGGTTACAGGTGAAGGTAGCTTATGATTCTGCCCTTCAAAAGAACAGAAAGAGTAGTCAAAAGAAAAGGAAGAGACTGGTGAAAAACAATGTTGTTGTGTGTGACAAAGAAGTCCCTGTGGTAGAAGTGGAAGAGGAAACACCAGAGGAACCTGGTTCCTTGGTGAGAAGGTCCCAGAAAAAGAAGCAGCCTGCTTCAGTCAAGAAAGTTTCAACACCCAGTTCAAAGTTGAAGGATGTTGTGAGTGAGCCCTCAATTTCTGATGAGGATGTGTTAGTCAAGTCTAAGGGAAAAGAGAAATCAAGTGGTGGGAAGTCTGGAAAATGCAAGTTTGGAACTGTTAAGGAACCTGTTTTTGTGAAAAAGCTGAGAAGTGAAAGCAGTTCTGTTTCAGAACGCCTAAGGCACCAAAAGGTTCTGTCGGGTCGTACTTTTGGCCCAGCAATCTCTGATATGACTGGTATGCGGCAAGTTCTAGAGATGGTTGAGTTTTAATGATGGGGGCATCTATTCCAAATGGATGCACCTAAAGTGTATGAGGATGAGGTTCAAAGCTTATTTGTCAGCCTCTTTCCTGTTGATACCGACCATGTAGTGAATGGTGTAGATATCGTGTTCGATGTGAGTGTGCTTAAGGATATTCTTAAGGTCCCTTCAATTGGTGTGTCCAGTGTGAAAGATGCGTATGGATCTAACTTCCGGAATGATGTGGTAAAGGATAACTCGAACCAAAAGGGGAACCATATTCACAAGAAGGCATTGCTCCCTGTTTACAGTTGCTCTTTGAGCTGGTGAACAAAGTTTTGTTGCCTCGTGCTGAGAGGAGGTCTATGACTTCTACATCTGATTTGTTTCTAATGGAACAACTAGATGGCTTTAACCCTGCGAACTTGCCTGCTATCATGATCGAACATATGCAGAAGGTAGCAACCTTCAAAGATGGCAATCATGGTCTTCCATACGGGTTTCTACTTATTCAAGTGTTCAAGTTTTTCAAAGTGCCACTGGGGAAAAGCAAGGTAGGAACCAAGAAGTAGACTTTCTCACAGACAACATTGGAATAACGTGAGTGCATAGAGAAGAATGGGGAGTTAGACAGTACATCAACCATCTCACAGCTCATTAAGCTCAAAATAGCGCAACTGAGGAGATTTGAAGGTTGAAAGCTAGGAATGCTATCCTGGAAGGTCAGCAGGCCCAAGGGGCTCCGGAGTCAAATGAGGAAGTGGCTCGTTTGACAAAAGAGAATGTTGATCTTAGGGCACAAGTGGAGAACCTGAAAGCAAAACTGCTCAATGAGCAAAAGTCGGCAAATGCTCGAATAGACCTAGTTCTCCAAACTCTTGCTGCAGCTTCCAAGCCCTCTACTCCTAGTGCCCCTAAGTAACCCCTTCAGTGACTATTTTCTGGGATGTTTCTTTTTGTTTTTATGACTTGGCAGATGTTTTGTTTTTTTATGTGGTTGGGATGTAACAGTGTTGCTCCCGTTTTTAACAGTCCAATTCTGCCTTTGCTTTTTAAGCAAAGGCATATGTTTTCAATATATAAAATCTATCCTCTTTTATTATCTTATTGCTTGAGTTTTATGTTTCTCTTCTCTATCATGTCGTGTACACATATGTGGGGTGAGTTAGCTAGGCTAGACTTTTTTATGTTGTTTGACTACTTGTGTCTTTTTAATGATGCCTAAAGGGGAAAGTATAATCAAGGATCTGATTAAAGGGGAAGTATAAAGTTAGGGGGAACTTGTGAAGTTCCTATTACTTTATCTGGTTCTCTTTGCTCTAAATACATGTTATCAATGTCTAAGTTTGTCATCATCAAAAAGGGAGAAATTGATGGATTTTCAATGTCTTTGCCTTATGTTTTGATGATCTAACAAACTTACTATCAAGAACCAAATAGA
Source organism: Nicotiana sylvestris (assembly GCF_000393655.2). NCBI lineage: Eukaryota > Viridiplantae > Streptophyta > Magnoliopsida > Solanales > Solanaceae > Nicotiana > Nicotiana sylvestris. The sequence goes on from NC_091062.1 coordinate 137,940,801, forward strand.
GAACCTGACACACTTGGGCTATATTGCAAATCAACGAATTCCAGCTAAATGTGAACTGCTATAGCTTCAGGAGATAGAGAACCAAACAAGGACCTGATACCCTTGTGGTTCCCTCATAGCAGTACGAATTCAATTGGACACAGCTGGAAAGCAACGTGACTGCCTGCACGGTTTCTGCACTGCACTGTTTCCAGCGGTCACTTGTCCTTTGACCAACTAAAGTGCTTACATCATTCAAGTGATGTCATCAAGGTGTATTAACAAGAAGATTATATCAAAACATCACTTGAACACTTGACAATTCACCTCAAGTATTCAAGCCTTCTAAAAACAGTGAACTCAATTCTCAAGAGCTTGAAGAACAAAGTTAAACGCTACTACGGACCAGTTCCTAAAATCTAGTATTTTGTTGTCCTTAGTTGAGTTGTAACTTTGTGATTGTTCTTATTGTAATTCCTAAATTGCTTAGCTAGAAGCGTTGCTTAGGAACTGTCACGACCCCAAACTCGAACCCGGTCGTGATTGTCACGCCCCAACCTTGGGAGGCGTGGCTAGCACCCGGTGCCGCACTGGCCCGAGCGAACCACTCTGTAACAACTCATTCATTCCTTTGTAACTATCATGAGCCGACATGACCACAACTCGTAATGTATAACTATATGTGGGCAACACTGTATCACTGAACTATTTTTCTTAAATCATGAATACATATGGGCCGTCAAGGCCTCTGACATACTGTAAAAAATGAACATCTATCTACAAAGCCTCTAAGATAGCTTGACATCAAATGGGACAGAGTACCGACCTACCCATAAGTCTGTAGTAAAACTCTGACATGATGACTCATAGACTCGGTTGCACTCCGAATGAGATGGAGTCTTACCGATCCTTCATTGAATGCCAATCTCGTCTACGATGAGGGCTCGTCAAACTGATTATCTATACCTGCAGGCATTAATGCAGCGTCCCCAACAAAAGGACGTCAGTACGAATAATGTACTGAGTATGTAAGGCAGAACTGAAATATAACAATAAGTCAACATTAATTAATGACATATAAGAATCAACCTGCATCTCTGAAGCGCCACCGTATATTCATACTTGCATATATAATGCTTCGCTTTGAGACTATTATTCATATTGTATGATGCATGACTGCCCAACTGATCAGTGGTAACTACCCGACCGGTCGTAGCTCGGTGGTAAATGCATGACTGCCCGACCGACCGTAGCTCGGTGGTTAATTAAGATGCATATCTGCCCAACCGGCGGTAAATAATGATACGTAACTGCCCAACCGGTGGTAACTGCCCGGCCGGCTGTAGCACATTGGTAAATACATGAAGATGCATGTACATGTATCACTATATTATAAACATTAACTTCTCCATCATATACCATACACAACTTCATTCAACATTTTAATCATATTTATTTGCATAACATTAATTCTATTACTTATTACAACCTTGACACATTAGAATTATACTATATTAAACTATATGCACAATCGTATATCTTTTTTGTTAGTAACCCAAAAGTGGTCAAGATAGCCATTGTTAACAGTGCAATTACCAGTCATGACAATATGACTACTCTGCTATTAAATATCATGTAATAACACAATAGTGTAAATCTAATATTAAAAATAATCACGATATATTTGTTCATTATATGCATATAATTACTGCATGTTTAGCTAAACTATAAAAACTATATTTATAAACAAATCCCAACACATATATTTGTAACACAAGTTCTCTATCATATACCTCAATAGGGACTAGGGACATGCTTGAATAGCACTTTATCGGAATGAATAACATAGGCATTCTTAACTGCTAAGAGTAGAATCACTTATGGAATAGCATTACGTTTGCGTATCGTTACTTGGATCATACCAAAAGAAAGAAGGGATAGGCTTGACATACCTGAAAAATCGGAACAAATACCAGAATAGTGCTAATATAGTTGTGGTCTAAATAGTTTGTCCCATGCATAGCCAAAAGATAAGTTGTCAAACATAAAATACCAATGCAGAGAAACACCCAAAAATAGAAAAAAGTCATGTAACATGGATATAAAATTATCATATCACATAAAATTACACAGATCTGCACGAAACAATATAATAATCGTTAGATCTGCATAATCACACAAGAAAACACTAACTAAATTGATTACATTTCAATTAACCACAAAAGTTCAAAAATAAGCCATTTAGAAAGACCAAAAACCACAAACAGAAGATTTATTCAAAAAAAACATATACAATAGATATAAAAGAGTCCAAAGTTATCCTCCTAGATGCAATCAAACTATGGAACTAAATCGTAACAGAGAGCATATTCATGTTTACTCATTTATTACAATTATTATTTTTTGACAAAATCATTTCTATTCATTTATGCTAAGGTGGTTTAAGTCAAAGATTGATTCATGAATATTCATGTAAGACTAGGAAACTAAAGAGGGAGATATGTACTGATATTATTTTATTTCACCTTATATAGAATGAGGACCATACCACTTTAAACAAACAACTAAAATAAGATTCAAAATACATCGACAGTGTAAATAATTATAGAATTAGTGTAATTTAAATGATGATAACAATTTATTATTCTATATGCTATAATGCTACCATATAAGGCTTGCGATGAAAACTTACTTGTCTTTAGAGTATATGTTCATATACGTTAGTTACTTCAAAAACTCAATTTACGTCAAAATATCACAATACTGTCAAATAGCATACCTTCCTTGCAAACATACCATTTATAAGGCTTCACAAAATTGACAATACAAGTATACAGGCTTGTCCCTACACGTATGATGTCACAAAACATTCAAACTTCTGCATTTCGTCAGACTCGTTGTAAGCAAGACATTTAGGGAAAGTCAATTTAGAAGGCCAAGACGTCAAGTCTCCACTTACAGATTTTGGTACTTTGAAAATGGAATCCGGAACCAAAATGTAGTTTTTTTTACTCAAAATACGCAAATAAGTGTTAAAAAAAGTTACCAAACTATATATAACGCCACAAATAGTGGCGCTATACAGTAACGTTAACTGCACCGTTACTGTATAGTGGCGCTATACTGACACACCTTACATAGCGCCATTAATAGTGGCGCTATACATTACCATCACACATAGCGCCATTAATAGTGGCGCTATACCCCTTAATACAAATCCTCCGTCTTCTTCTTCTTCTTCGTTCCATCTCCCTCATTTCTCATTTCTTACTCCCTTCTGGTCCCCCACCACCACCACCACCACCACCACCGATTCTGCCCAAATTTTGTAAAAAAAAAAAATTTGGGTCCCCCCGTCACATAAAAGTTGAATATTGGTGGTCCCACTGTCGAGTAGAGCTTCGTGTTATTGTGGATTCACTCTTCCGGAGTCAAAATTTCGATCTATTTACATTCCGAAAATTCTAAATCGAGGTATTTCGATTTATTTTAAGTTGAAACTTTTATAACAATGCATATTACTTGATTTGTATGTGTTCTATTTCGGTTTGTGTTTATTTTTTCCGAAACTAGCATGTTAAATTTTATCCGGATTTAATTTTAGTGTTGTATAAAAATATGTAAATTAGTCTAAAAATGTGTTTGTTAATATCCTCATGTATATTTATGTGTTTTTATGCCGTTTAGTTTAGATTATTTTTTAGCGTAGTAAAATGTAGACCTTTTTAGCGTAGTAAAACGTAGACCCTTTTAGCGTAGTAAAATGTAGAGCCTTGTAGCGTAGTATTGTGTAGTAATTGTTTAATTATCTTATATTCTAGCACGAAACCCATAATTATATATATATATATATATATATATATATATATATATATATATATATATATATATATAAACATAAAATTATTAATTATATATATATATAATTCTTACAATTAATTTATTAAAAATATGAATAAAAATTATAAAAAAAACATAAAATTATTAATGATAGTTTGGTACTACTGGGCCTCAGAAAATCTAGCACGAAACCCATAATTATAAAATATATATATATATAATTCTTACAATTAATTTATTAAAAAATATGAATAAAAATTATAAAAAAAACATAAAATTATTAATGATAGTTTGGTACTACTGGGCCTCAGAAAATCTAGCACGAAACCCATAATTATAATATATATATATATATATATATATATATTTATTAAAAAATATGAATAAAAATTATTAAAAAAACATAAAATTATTAATGATAGTTTGGTACTACTGGGCCTCAGAAAATCTAGCACGAAACCCATAATTATAAAATATATATATATAATTCTTATAATTAATTTATTAAAAAATATGAATAAAAATTATAAAAAAAACATAAAAATATTAATGATAGTTTGGTACTACTGGGCCTCAGAAAATCTAGCATGAAACCCATAATTATAAAATATATATATTTTATTTTTACAATTAAGTTATTAAATAAATATGAATAAAAATTATTAAAAAAACATAAAATTATTAATGATAGTTTGGTACCACTGAGCTTCAGAAAATCTAGCACGAAACCCATAATTATAAAAATTATATATATATATATATATATATATATATATATATATATATATATATATATAATTTTTACAATTAAGTTATTAAAAAATATGAATAAAAATTATTAAAAAACATAAAATTATTAATGATAGTTTGGTACCACTGGGCCTCAGAAAATCTAGCACAAAACCCATAAGTATATATATAATTTTTACAATTAAGTTGTTAAAAAATATGAATTTAAATTATAAAAAACACACATAAATTTTAATGATAGTTATTAAAAATTATGAATTTGCAGTTGACGACATGGATGCACCTATACATCCCGGCCCTCGGACGTCGGAGCTACTACCCCTACAGCCCCAGCATAGATCCGAGCATATATGGGGGGGAGAGTTGCTTACGCAGACTTTTCGGGGCAGGAGAGTGGATTTATTGTGGGAGTTTTTGACTCCTCCCCGCGTTCTACATCCCCGTGTGGTCCATCACCTGGAGGAGATGGGATTATATAGGATCATTAGCATTGGCCGGATATAGCTCGACTATGCTTTGATCACGGCGTTGATTGAGCGGTGGCGACCGGAGACGCACACTTTCCATCTGCCTATCGGCGAAGCCACCATCACACTCCAGGACGTCGAGATTTTATAAGACCTGTCCACCGATGGCTTGCTAGTTTTACTGCCTGGGAATATGAGATATTTTAATCGGGCTTCATATATGGATATGTTGCACAGGCTCACGGGCTTCAGGTCCGAGGACCCAGATGTAGCAATTGGGAGCAGTCGTATGCAGTTGGTCCCCATTAGAGACCACTTAGTGTAGATCCACGATACTATCACCGACGACTCAGCGGAGGTGGATGTGGAGCAATATACGAGGCTGTTGTTGATCCTTCTATTTGGGGGGGTCTTGTTCCCGAACACTTCGGGGAACCTAGTGAGCCTCTGTTTTCTGCATCATATTGCGGACTTCGATGATACAGTCAGCTACAGCTGGGGTGATGTTGTCCTATCTTTTTTGTACAGGCAGATGTGCCGGGCATCCATGGGCACACAGAGAGACGTTTCTGGCTTTCTGCCACTTCTACAGGTGACAACTTATTCAAATAATTTGTCGTTTAGTTACAATTCTATCTAGTTATTGTTAATCTTTACGTCAACTTTGTGTTTTAGGTTTGGGTGTGGGAGCGATTTCTGCAGCTTCGGCCACCTCTACCACAGCTACCGGCTAATGTACATATTCCTGATCTCCCTCTAGCTTGTAGGTGGGTATTGCGTCGTAGACTTGCACGAGAGTATCATGGCCATCATAATCTCCCCTTCAGTAGGGATGTGTTGGATTTTATGGAGGATGCACAGGTGAATATCTAACTAAACTTACCAATTATTGTTTAACTAGGTGTTGCGCATACTAACGGTTTGTGTTATTATTTGATAGTTCATCTGGACGTCGTACAGCGAAGAGCTGATAGGTACCCTGCCAGCGTATTGCACGCACGACCGCCATATTTGGAGGGCTTCCGTCCCTCTCACGTGCCTCGATATTGTTGAGCATCATTCCTCAGAGCGAGTATTTCGTCAGTTTGGATTTTCGCAGTCTATATCGACTCGGCCTGCATGGGATCCTTTACATTATGAGAGGGATGATCGGATGAGAGTGGACGACACATTTATTGATTGGCTGACAGCACAGTTGGGTATTTGGGACAGCCGAGGGGACTTGACCCCAGCTCCGCAACACTTTCCTATCGAAGTTTATATGGCATGGTACCGCACTGTTTCCCGACTTTTTATCAGGAACCCAATTCATCAGGTAGATGGTCGGTACGTCTCATACGCCGGGATACATGAGGCTCTGGTATGTTTTCTGTTATTATCAATTACATTAATAGTAATTTCTAGTCAAATACGTAGTTTATATTAAAAACTTTTGTGCAGGCGATTGGATTGCATACCGTATATCGTATGGGGCAGCAGATGCAGAGTTATGTCCACGATCCTGTGATCATGCAGGACTATAGTCGTCGCTTAATGGATGTGGCTGCCTAGACACTGCAGCGAGGCCGATCGGATCAGCGTTTGGCACACCAGCCAGATTATGTTGACCCAGCCACGTACCAGCGAGGTCGTGGTATGCCACGGGGTGGTGGCCGACGAGCTGCTGCTGCTCCATGACGACCGGCTGGTGCTGGACGACGTGGTCGTGGGCGGAGAGGAGGTCCCCAGCAAGGGGGCTTTGAGGCTCCTGTTGATGATGTTGCTGCTGATATGGGAGGTGGCATGCATGAGACCGACATGTCGTCTTACAACCTTGGCATTTATGACACTCCAAGGACGTCGCAGGTGACCCCATCGGGTCAATTCTTGATCACGGGCTCGGATTTTCAAGGAGTGGAGTTGGGTAGATATTTCCCTGGCCCGTCTACCACTGATGAGTCTCGACCGATCCGAGATTTTGATAGTGGGCACCGACTGAGTTATGGCAGCTCATCACATGCGCAGGTATGAGTTTATTAGTATTAATTTTATTACTGTTTTTACTATAACTTATTTATTTTGTTTTAACTTTATTAATTTACTTTTTTAGGCTTCATGCGATGCTGCGACAGATGACTACATTCAGGATCCAGACACGATTATGGTAAGACAATATAAATTTTTGTGAATTGTTATGTAGTTTTCTATACTAAGTTTGATATTATTATGTAGCCTTCTACTGGACCTGACAGCACCACCGATACATGTCATCCTGTGCCGCATCCGGCCATAAGGAGACGACTTGATGATGATGATCCTGATAGCGTACCCGGGCGGCAGGGGATGCGCCTCAGGCCAACGGCTACTTTGAGACACACCGGATGCGGGACACATTGATTCGGTCTTCCATTTTTATGTTTTTTTGGTGTAAATAATATTTTTGTATACATTAACAACAATATTTAATCGAATATGACAGTTACTTTTTTTAGTTCTCATTTCGTTTTATAGTATTTGGTATAGTAACACAACAACTTAAACTTAACTTCCACTTAAATTAAAATAAAATTTAGTACAACAAACAAGGAAAATATTACTACAACACAAACACAAACATAACAGGCCAACATAATAAAAATACATGACATATGAAAATGACACTAAACACATACACGCCAATGCTCCATCCTCAGTTGTCATTTATTCTTCGCTCCAACCACTTAAATCGTTCTTCCATTTGTTCTTTTTCTTCTTCTAACTCTTTCACTCTCGCCTTCACCTCCGCAAGTTCCCGTTTATATTTTTCGTTGCGTTCCTTGTGTGCTTCACAATTCCATTCTGCTCTCCATTTTTTATCTTCCACCTCCTTCAGTTTCTCCCTCATTTCTGTAATAATTCTATCTCCCTCCTTTTGTATTCTATGCTGGTATAACCACATATTATGAAATTCCTGTAATCTATCCCTGTAGCTTTCCTGATAACATGGTTCCTCAGCCCATTCATCAAATTCACAAGTAGGTTCATCGGGTTGCTTGTACAACGTGTTCATACAGCACCAATAGCGGCGTCCAGCGTTAGCACCTTCCCACCCACAATCCATCATGCATGGTTTTCCACATAAGCAAATTGGTGGACGACCAGGTTGAGCCATTTGTGAAATATTTGCTTATAATAAAAACCTTACTTACTTTTAATGAAATATTTCTTGGGGGAAATTTTTAGCACACAAAATAACTACAATGACCCCATTATTTATAGGCGAAACAACACACATATAGCGTCATATCTAATGGCACCATATCATAATGTTGACAAGACGACTTTATGTCAGCCGGTCAGCTTTTTCAGTCCGACAAGGCAAGACACACATAGCGCCATATATAATGGCGCTATATTTTGTGTATTAAATATCGTGATAGCGACAAGACAACACACATGATAAATATACCGATAATTATATTAAATTATTATTTAAATAGGTAAAAAGGGAAAGTACAAATCATAATTAACAAACAAGAAAATATTATTTCATAAATACTTAAATCGTATACATAACAACTAATTATTACAACATGAACTCATGGGTAGTTAGGTACAATAGAAGAACACCCGCCCTGAGCTTGATTATTGTTGCCACCCAAAGGACATTTTCTACGGTCGTGGCCTGTTTGCGAGCATATACCACATTTGCGTGCATATACGATATCACTAACATCCATTTGGTTCCGTATACGCGTTCTCTTCTGCACCTGTCTTTTACGCAAATAGGACTTGTTACACACCATTTTAAATGGTTCTGGGGGCCAGTAATGCTCAGAACCCACTGGTTGCAACTGACCACTATATGTGTTTAGGTATTTGGAAACACTATATTGTTGATCAATATAGTTGGTCTCCGCATAACCAACACGTTGAAAACACTTGATGGCATGTGAACAAGGCATGTGGTAGATTGACCATTTCCCACATGAGCATAACCTTGTGGATTCATTTACAGTATGTACATTATTACCCCGATTATTATGGATAGCGGTGCGAACTTCAAAAATACCTCGTTCGTTATCATATTGCAAAAAGGAATGCCAATGTGCTCGCCGTCTGTATTTCTCTAATCTCTTCATAGGCACTGGCATAAATTCAACACCCCTTTCCATCAATTCCGTTGCAGCTGCAGACCGTTGTACAAACCTCTCCGCCATCTGCTTGAACGACATACGCACCATGGCTGTGACGGGCAATCCTCTTGCCGACTTTAATAACCCGTTGAAGGATTCTGACACGTTTGTAGTAAGAATTCCCCAGCGTCTGCCACCATCTGCATGCAACGTCCACTTTTCAGGATCATGTCGCATTAACCAACGATATGCTGCATCGTCTTCTTGCCTGATAGAATCCATATGCCTCCGGAATTTATGTTGTTGGTGGTCTGTTGCTGCCATCCACATCAAATCATGTAGATCTTTTTTGGGATGTGCCTTCTTGAAATTGGCCTTAAAGTGCCTCACACAGTAACGGTGGTATGCATAAGGTTCTTGCCAGGCAGGAAGGTTCTCCACAGAACTTAATATACCCCCGTGCCGATCAGATATTAGACAAATACCTGAACGATGTTTGACAACGTGCTCTTTCAAGTGGTTCAAAAACATTGTCCACGTCTCTGTGCTTTCATTTGCACAAATAGCAAAGGCTAGAGGAAATATCTGTCCATTAGCATCCACTGCCACGGCTATCAATAGCTTGATATCGTACTTTCCATAGACATGAGTTCCGTCTATGGATATTACGGGCCGACAATACGGAAAACCATCAATTGCTGGCTTAAACGCCCAGAACACGTAATTGAATATATATTCTGGTTTACCCGGACTCCGCTCAAGCTTCCATTCAATAACTGTTCCGGGGTTAAAGTGCTGCAGTGCAGCCATGTAGCTAGGCATATCTGCAAATGACTTATCCCAGTTACCATAGACTATTTCAAACGCTCTTTTGCGCCCAAGATATGCCTTTCTTTTAGTAATTGTGTGGCCATATTCCTGGTGGACTGCTGTAATGCACTCTTTGATTTTATACCTTATGGACGCTTCGATGTGCGGAATAAGTACAAGAGATATCAAGTCAATATCCAAGTTGAAGTGATTCCCGTTGAAAGTGTCCATTTTGCATGTGTGGGTGGGAATGTATTTACCCACTTTCCACATACCTGTCTTCTTCTTCGACGCACGCAACATCCAATTACATGGCCAAAACCACCTGCGGCAAATAGCCTTGTATACCGTCGGACTTGACTCCGATACCTGCATCTCACGACACTCTTTAACATTGTGCATTTTACAAGCCCTGCTTACGCGTGCTTTATCAGGAAAAAGCATCCCCTTTGCAAGCACCGTTGGTCTAGACTCATCCCACATTGCTGTCCGGATTTCATCAAAATCCCTTGTGAGAGCTTCCACATCCGGCACGGCTGGCAAGTTATCAATATAAGGAATCTCCCTTGAATGAAACGGCACTTCAGACTCGTACATTTTTCGTCTATGGGGGGCTTTCTTCAAATCGGGTCCTTCCTCCTCATCCTCTTCATCACCATCCTCACGAGCAAATGGTGTCTCGTCTCCCGATTCATCGGCATTGTTATCGTAATCGCTGTTCTCTTTCTCACTCTGTGCATCTGCCAGATCCTGAGTAATACGTCGTTTTCGGGCAATTGAGTGAGTACGGGTAGTTCAACTTGCTCGTTTTCACTGCACATTTCAACAAAATATAAGCTACTAAATTAATAAATGCTTTATATATGGATGTAGCTTTTCACTTACAAGTCGTAATGTGATGACATTCCATGATGGACGTTTTCAGTTAGGTGATGACTACCGGATGGGCCACTTGTAAAATTCATATCCGGCCGGTACCCCCTATTAAATAAATGAGCGTTAAAATTAATTCAATACGCAAAAATATACATAATTAACACAAATGAAAATTGAAGTTTACCACTCTTCTTGTGAATTATGTAAAGTAGGGTATAAATTATTTTATCGCTGCTCATTCACCGACGGTGATAAATTTAAATCAAGAAAAAATTCTTTCATCTGGAACATGTCCGGCAAAAACTGATCCAGAATAACCACCCGATGACTGGGGGTTATCTCTACTACGCACAACCTCATTTTTTGGAACGTCTTCGACCTTCACGTACATCTCCAACATTGTGATTACAAGAAATTCCCGGCATTCGTCCGGAGTCCTCAAGAAATCACTCAAAGTGTCATCATCGTCGATGTTAAACTCTGAGTAAAAAGCAACCCCTTGCGGCGTAACGGAATACGGATATCTTCCGGTTACTTTGAGTATCACTGAACGTTTTCTCACACTCATTTTTTTGCATAACAACGATATCAATGTTTCGTACTCCATTGAAAGTGGCAATTTAACATTACACTTAGCAGGTAAACTGTAGCCCACAGAGTTATTCTCCATCACAACCTCACCCCCCAATATAATGATACTCTTATTCTACGTTCTTCAGACATAATGAAAAAATGCTGGAGAATTTAACAACAATAGAAACCAACAAGAGTTAAAAAAAATTTTGAATGAAGTTGTGGCGGTTCTACGATGTTTATATAGGAAATGGCTAGCCGGGGGGTATTTTTTTTTTTTGTATATAGCGCCACAAAAAGTGGCTTTATACGCTTTTAAATTATTGAACCCAGAAATTATTGATGGGGTCAGGTAATAAGGGGTATAGCGCCACTATTAATGGCGCTATGTAAGGTGTGTCAGTATAGCGCCACAAATAGTGGCGCTATACAGTGCCGGTGCAGTTAACGTTACTGTATAGCGCCACTATTTGTGGCGTTATATATAGTTTGATAACTTTTTTTTAACACTTATTTGCGTATTTTGAGTAAAAAAACCACATTTTGGTTCCGGATTCTTTGAAAATGTGTACAACTAAAAAAATGTCCAAAACAATGACAGAGTGATATATTATCACACAAGCACGAAACCCAGTCAGTCACATAAATCCAGTAATTGTGCCACCTCCCAATCTTGTTTAAGAGTCATTAAAGGGGTAAAGGGGGTGTTGCCACGTGGTGGTGGGGTGGGAACTTAATCTTATCCGATAATCAATTAATTAATTAGGTAATATCCTGCTATTCGGTAATTAATCAATTACCCGTATAATTAAAAATTATCTTAAATTACTTAAAATTTTACTTATTTTTAACACACTTTATATAACTTACTATCGTGGTCATGAGGTACCATATAAAATAAATACATACACTATTATTTAAAACATCCATGTAAAAATACATATATTTTCCCAACTTCTAATTTTCCTAACTTCATATAAAGAGTATAAATTTTCGTATGCTTAATTCTTAAAATGGTAAAAAGATAACCTTCTTTTCTTGTGAGAAAATAATTTCTATCTTTATAATAAAAAAAATCTCATAAACTTTCTTATATTATGTGTATAATTTAAAGCATTTTCGAAAGTAGTAATATTAATAACTATATAAAATCACACTTTTTAAATATTTTTCTACAATAAATATTCCACTCAAAATAAATACCATAAAATGTATCTAACGGTATCAATGTTGTTAAACTTACGGATTCTTACAATAACACAGTCACAAATTCTCTATAATTTCATGAATGGTCTTAATCCCTTCTAGCTCATATGGATTACTATGACTAATTCAAATATTAAATTACGGGATGTAACAGTGATGGCGCCCCTCGCGAAAATAAGGCCAGCTGACACTTTCCATTTCAGTTTTAAGCAATCAAATAATAAGAATATATGTCTAAAACATGATAATTAATCCAAAAGTGAATAGTTAACATTATAGTTGCGGAAGATAAACCCAATACAGCCCGATGCCGGGGTGTCACTAGTCATGAGCAACTACCGAATCCGGATAATACAAGAAAGGTCTACAAAACTACTACAGAGACACTAACCAGGGACAAGAAATGAGATAAAGGGGGAGAAACACGGGGCTGTGGACGCCAAGCAGCTACCTCGTAGACTCCGAAGTCTGTCGGGAGCTCTCAACTCACGCTGGCAGGATCAGTAACGCTTGAATCTGCACACGGGGTGCAGGGAGTAAAGTGATTACTCCAACTCAGTGAGTAATAATTATAATAAAGACTGAAAGCACAAAATCACGTAAGGCACATTATAGGCTATAATGAAGCAGTAAAACAAGTAAGAACAGTGATTCAGTAAAGATATGTAAAATCATATACGTTCAGTTTAAACTTCAAGAAATGCCTATTCAGCAATTAAATAGGTAAATAACGGACAATTAAGACAGATAAGCACATAAAGGATTGCCCCTCGGGCACAATGTCAACAGTACCAGCCCCTCGGGCTATTTCTTACATCACAATGGGTACCCGCGCTCACTGGGGGTGTGCAGACTCCTGGAGGGGCCCCTTACGGCCCAAGCGCAATATCAAGCCATCTCGCGGCATCATTGATCGCAGCGGACTCAACCTAAGGAAGAGTGGGCGCTAATAATTCTAACACTCTTAGGCGCGGACCGCATGAAAAGGGGCGCGGACCGCACGGAAAGGGGCGCGGACCGCGTGAAAAGGAGCGCGGACCGCGCAACTTGACATAAAAATGGCATGGCCTCTGAACTTTCCTGTGCGGCCGCGTGACAAAACAGTGCGGACCGCACAGGTCATTTTGTTCCCCCCTTTTGTTGTCTTTTGACACTTGGCAGATTTCACTCCTTTTTGAGCCGATCTTTAGTATTTGTCATCTTGTCGCTTAAACCTACAATCAAGCGCAACTTGTAAGCATTTTGGGACTAACTTATGGCAGTTAATGCATAAAGCTTAGGTAAGAATGGGTATAAAGCATGCAGAAATCACAGTTATCAACTCCCCCAAACTTAAACCTTTGCTTGTCCTCAAGCAAATAAAATGAGACCTACCCCTCAATGGAAAACACCCAAGTAATTCCTGTTTATCCTAAAGTAACCTCAACAAGCATCAATTGGGACTAACAATTGCCCTCAATGCGAATGCATCATTAACACATTTAAACTTTGAAAACTTGTGGATCAAGTGCGACACAAGAGCATCAAGAGTTGACACATTTCATCAAGGAACCTTTCTCAATTTCTTTGGTCATTGTGGAACCCAAACTCACACATCCTCGACTTTCCCTGAGTGAACCTCACCTTTTAGAGTATTTGCACACAAATCGAGGTGAATGGACTTCTCTCTCATCTCTCACAAAGAAAAGGCCCTAAGTCCGGCTCTAAGTACCATATGATTGCCCCTTATGTAAGTATCCACTAATGTAGGCTTCCCTCAACTCAAGATCATATAGGGCTTTTGGGCTCACGATTCGAATTCTCACTACACACACTCAAGGATTGCCAAAGACGGAGTCGAGGGCCCACAACGACCTTAGATATGATTCAAGCGCACAATGGCCCAAAATGACCACATGATGATTGTTTGGTCAACACAAGAGTCTCAAGGCCACAACTTTCACCATCCTACACACAACATAATGTCTTTGACCATAGGATCAAAGGCAAATGTGCTAGGCCCAAGTGAATCTTTGCCTGAGGTACCCTTAACTACAAAAACTTGAAAATCAAAAAAAAAATCAAAAACGGACTCGAACCCTTAAGAAGGTTGTCACGCCATCTATCATTGGGAAGAGCCACCCGGTTCAATCAACACTCTACCCTTGGAAAGAATCGTGGCATTAAGAAAACCAAGGGCTTATTGCAAACACAAAAACAAAACAAAAAGGCTACGAGCCTAACTTTGCAACTAAAACGAAAAATTTTAACGAAAAATAGAAAACCAAAATGAATATGTACAAAAGGGGAGTAGAATATACAATCAGGGGGAATGAATATATACATAGAGTTTGAGAGAATATGGAATGAACAGTTATATACAAGCCAACTACAACTACGAATGTGCAGAAAGTAAAAGAATATATACAGTAATCCAACAGTCAATCCAAATAGTAGGGCCACACCCCCACGAATAAAAGCTAGCATTGTCCCCAATGCTAACTATCAAGATAAGCACAAAAATGAAAGAAAGGATATAGAAAGGCCCCTCAAGCCTCATCCGTCACCCTGTGCTGGTCAGTGGCTCCTAAGTCCTCTGTACTGGCGGGGACCTCAGACTGGTCTCCGGCCTGCTGCTGCTGTGCTGCTGGGACAGATGCCTGCTCAAGAACTGACTCATCAACTAGTGGGGCAGTGGAGGGACTCTCCTGAACTGGTGATACCTCAATCACAACTCCCTTAGTGCTAGGGAGTTTCCTCTTCTTCCTCGGCCTCTGCTCCTCCTCCTGTACCTGTGCAGCTGTTGGCTCTATAGCCGGGTCCCCAAATAGTAAATCAAGTGGCAACTGATCCGCCATGAGCTTGTCCACATCCACTCTCAACTGTGTCACTAACTCCTTGGAAGCCTTCTGCTTCCTCAGCTTCTTGTGCTCCCGAGCCAATTTCTCCAATGCTTTGCCATGTGCCCCAACCGTCTTGGTCAAGGCATCCTGCGTCGCCATCATCTTTTCCTGGTTGGCCAGGATCTTCTTCAATGCATCCTCAATGGAGGAAGGAATCTCAATAGTAGCTGGCGCTCCCTGTGCTTGTACAACAGTGGTAAATGTAGACAACTTGGATGTCACAACTGACATCCAATTGTTCAAACTGGCAAGGGAATGGGTGAGCTAGTTTGCGGTGAACCGGTGAGTCTTTGATGAAGGAACTACCAGGTCAGCTGCAATAGAAGGACCAGCTGCTAACGACGAACCTGGAGGCAATGCCTCATCCGTAGCAGGAATGATGGAAGGCTCATTGGGCTGCTCAATGACCGCTGGCTCCTCAGACTGGCCAGGTGTTCAATCCACGCGGACCGCACTGTTTTGGTGCGCGGCCGCGTGGGACTTTGTCAGAGACTTGGTACTTCTTGGTCCTCCAGTGCGGACCGCACAAAAATGTCACGCGGCCGCGCTGGGTCTTCTGGGTCTCAGCCTTTCAACTGCTCACACCTACGCGGACCGCACTGTTTTGCTGCGCGGTCGCGTAGGCCATATTCAGAGACTGACCATTTTTTTTTGCACATTTGCCCTGCACTGGTTCAACATTATCCCTGCAACACTTCACAAATTATCAGCTCAAAAATCCTACTCTTCAACAGAAAAACAAAGAAAAAGACATGGGTTGCCTCCCAAGAAGTGCCTGATTTAACGTCGCGGCACGACGCGTGTTACCATCATAGTCATTTCAAATGAAAGAGCGCACCACGTGGTTGTCATCAATCTTTCCCAAATAGTGCTTGACACGATGCCCATTGACTCGGAAAACTTTACCATTCTTATTTTTGAGATCAATGGCACCAAAGGGAGTTACACCAACCACTTCAAATGGGCCGCTCCACTTAGACTTCAGCTTGCCCGGAAATAACCTCAACCGGGAGTTGAAAAGAAGAACCATGTCACCAACTTTGAATTCCTTCCCTCGGGCATACTTGTCGTGAAGGTACTTCATCTTGTCCTTATACAAGGACGAGCTGGAGTAAGCATGAAACCTAAATTCATCAAGTTCATTCAATTGCTCAACCCGGAGATTTGCCGCGACATCCCATTCTAAGTTCAACTTTTTCAGGGCCCACATAGCCTTATGTTCCATTTCTACCGGAAGATGACAAGCCTTCCCAAACACCAACCGATACGGCGACATACCAATCAGAGTCTTGAAAGCTGTACGATAAGCCCAAAGAGCATCATCCAATTTCTTCGACCAGTCGGTCCTATTTGCATTGACAGTCTTGGACAAAATACTCTTGATCTCACGGTTGGACACCTCAACTTGACCACTCGCTTGGGGATGATAAAGAGTGGTCACCTTGTGGTTTACCCCATACTTAGCTAGCAAAGAGTCAAAAGCCCGGTTGCAAAAATGACAACCCCCGTCACTGATGATAGCACGTGGAGTGCCAAACCTCGTGAAGATACTCTTTTTCAAGAACGCCACCACACTTCGAGCTTCATTATTTGGCAAAGCTATGGCCTCAACCCATTTCGACACATAATCAACCGCTACCAAGATGTAGGTGTTGCCACAAGAACTAACGAATGGTCCCATAAAGTCTATCCCCCAAACATCAAAAATGTCAACCTCTAGAATCGTGTTAAGGGGCATCTCATCTTTCTTCGAAATCCCTCCGGCACGTTGGCATTCATCATATCTTTTCACAAAGTCACCGGCATCCTTGAACAAAGAAGGCCAATAGAAACCACAACTCAACACTTTAGACGCTGTCCTCGCCCCGCCATGATGGCCACCATAGGGCGAAGAGTGACAAGCTTCCACAATACTCAATTGCTCTTCTTCGGGAACACACCGGCGAATTACACCATCGGTGCAAATTTTGAAAAGATACGGCTCATCCCAATAGTAGTCCAAACAATCCGCTTGAGCTTCTTCCTTTGGTTAGAAGAGAGCTCATACGGAATCACACCGGTAATAAGATAATTGGCAATGTCGGCAAACCATGGCATGTCTAGCATTGAGACCGAGAGGATTTGTTCATCCGGAAAAGCATCATTTATCTCAAGGTCATCCAAAGGCCTCCCTTCCTCCTCCAATCGAGACAAGTGGTCTGCCACTTGATTTTCACTACCCTTTCTATCAATAATCTCCAAATCAAATTCTTGAAGAAGAAGCACCCATCTCATTAACCTCGCTTTTGAGTCTTTCTTCGTTATCAAGTACCTAAGGGCGGCGTGATCGGTATGAATAATCACTTTGGCCCCCATAAGGTATGGGCGAAACTTCTCCATGGCAAAAACAATGGCAAGTAATTCCTTCTCGGTGACCGTGTAGTTCCTTTGAGCTTTATTCATTGTCTTACTTGCGTAGTACACCGGATGGAACATTCTGTTGATTCTTTGGCCCAAGACCGCCCCCACCGCAACATCACTAGCGTCGCACATGAGCTCAAAGGGTAAGCTCCAATTTGGTGCGGTAATGATGGGGGTAGTCGTCAACTTTTGCTTTAGAAGCTCGAAAGCCTCCATACATTTCTCATCGAACACATATTTTGCATCTTTCTCTAGCAATTTACACAACGGGTTAATTACCTTAGAGAAGTCTTTGATGAATCTTCGGTAGAAACCCGCGTGTCCAAGAAAACTCCTCACCCCTTTGACAGAAGTAGGGGAAGGGAGCCTTGAGATAACCTCAATTTTTGCCTTATCAATCTCAATCCCTCTTTTTGAAATTTTGTGACCCAACACAATTCCTTCTTCTACCATAAAATGGCATTTCTCCCAATTGAGAACCAAGTTTGTGTTTTCGCATCGGGCCAACACACGATCTAAGTTTTGCAAGCAATCACCAAATGAGTCCCCAACCACACTAAAATCATCCATGAAGACCTCCAATATGTCCTCCACCATGTCGGTGAAGATTGCCATCATACATCGTTAGAAGGTCGCCGGTGCATTACATAATCCAAATGGCATTCGAGAGAAGGCGAATGTGCCATAAGGACATGTGAAGGTTGTCTTTTCTTGGTCTTCCGGGGCAATGAGAATTTGGTTATAGCCTGAATACCCATCCAGAAAATAATAGAAAGCCCGGCCCGCAAGACGATCAAGCATTTGGTCCAAGAACGGCAATGGGAAATGATCCTTTCTAGTCACCTTGTTCAACTTCCGATAGTCCATGCATACCCTCCAACCCGTCACAGTACGAGTCGGAATAAGTTCATTGTTGTCATTGGTCACCACCATCATTCCTCCCTTCTTTGGCACACATTGTACTGGAGAAGACCACGAACTGTCAGAAATTGGATACACCACACCGGCGTCAAGCCACTTGATGACTTCCTTTTTGACCACCTCTTGCATGGCCTCATTGAGTCTCCTTTGATGTTCAAGAGACGGCCTAGCATCCTCCTCCAATATTATCTTATGCATGCAAAACGCGGGGCTAATGCCCCGAATATCTGCCAAGGTCCATCCAATCGCCCGCTTGTGCTTTTGAAGAACCGCCAAAGTGGCGTCAACCTGCACGTTAGTCAAGCAAGAAGAAAGAATAACCGGCAAAGTGAAATTAGGACCAAGAAATTCATACCTAAGGTGAGGAGGAGTGGTTTCAACTCCAACACCGGTGGCTCCTCAATAGATGGCTTGGTGGGTGGAGTTTTGCGGTTTTCAAGATCAAGAGATAACTTTCTCGGTTCATAAGAATACGAGCCCATGCCATGTAATGCGTTCACACACTCCACCCTTCTAGCATCATCATCAACATCCATGTTCAATAGCACGGCCTCAAGTGGGTCCTCAACATTTGCCATTGCGCTTGTGTCATCCACTATCACCGCCGTGACAATCTCAACAAACGAGCACACCTCGGTGCTATCAGGTTGCCTCATTGATTTGCATACGTGGAACACCACTTTTTCATCACCAACACGGAAGGTCAATTCTCCCGCTTCCACATCAACCAAGGCCTTCCCCGTAGCTAGGAAGGGGCCTTCCAAGAATGATAGGCACCTCGAAATCCACTTCGCAATCCAAGATCACGAAATCGGCCGACAATATGAACTTATCAATACGAACAAGGACATCATCAATTATTCCCAAAGGCCGCTTCATTGACCGGTCCGCCATTTGAAGCCTCATAGAAGTTGGACGAGGTTGTCCGATTCCCAAGGTCTTAAAGACCGAATATGGCATTAAATTGATACTTACCCCCAAGTTACAAAGGGCTTTTGCAAAGTCGGCACTTCCAATGGTACATGGGATAGTGAATGCACCGGGATCCTCAAGTTCCGGAGCCATAGATTGCACAATTGCGCTCACTTGATGGGTCATCTTGATTGTCTCATACTCCATTGATCTCTTTTTTGTAACTAAATCTTTCATGAACTTTGTGTATCCCGGCATTTGCTCGAGTGCCTCCACCAAAGGCACGTTGATAGTCAAACTCTTCATCATTTCAATGAATTTCTTAAATTGGTTGTCACCCTTTTGCTTGGCCAACCGTTGAGGATAGGGCGAAGGAGGTCTAGGCAAGGGTGCCTTGGCTTTTGGCACCACCGGTTCGGGCATATCAATGACGTGTTCCCTATACGGGTTCACGGCCTCTTGAGTCTCCTCCTCACCCTCATCAATTTCAATTCTCACATCATCACTTGCACTTTGTTCAACAACATCCTCAACTACCAACGGGATCTCATCATTTCATAACTCATCTTCATCTACCGCAACTTGGTTTCCTCTTGAGGCATGCACATCACCACCTCTTCCACTTCGCGTTGTCACTGCCATCACATGATTATTGTGCCCACCCTTGGGGTTTACTACCGTATCACTTGGTAGAGCACCTTTTGGACGAGTATTTAAAGACTGAGAGATTTGGCCTAATTGCACTTCCAAGTTCCGGATAGATGTGTTATGCGAAGCTAATTGGGCCTCAGAATCTTGGTTCTTTTTCATCATTTGCTCGAACATGCTTTCAATTCTCCCCATCTCGCTTCCGGACGAACTCAGACCTTGAGAAGGAAAGGGAGGCTGGTTATTGGGTTGTTGATACATTGGGGGCCTTTGAAAGCCTTGCCCCCTATTACCTTGTCCACCATTGTTGTTCCAACCACCTTGACCACCATTGTTGTTGTTCCAATTGTTGTTCCCGTTCCAATTACCTTGATTCCCCGAATTATTGTTCCCCCAATTGCCTCCTTGATTGTTGTTGTAATTCCAATTGCCACCTTGTTGATTGCCCCAATTACCTTGGGGTCTCCATTGTTGATTCCCTTGATTACCTCTATTCCCTTGATAGTTGTTGACATATTGGACTTCCTCACTTTGGTCATCAAAACCTTCATTCGAATATCTATTACCATCATTGTTGTTGTCATATTGTTCACAATTACCTATAGGTTGTTGTTCTCTTTGCCTCCTTTTCAACATAGAAACACCTTCCATTGCGTTGACGTGGCGCGGGTTTTGGAAGCAGAAGAAGAATTAGTAGCAGGGTATCAAATCGAATATTCAGGACCAAACACCTACTAAATATTAAGGTTGAATTTTACTCTTATTTTTACAGCTTCATTGCACGTGAATGTACACAGTTTTAAGGTTCGTTTGTCCATAATTTTTTTTCTTTTTTCCAAAAATATGTTTGACTATGAAATTGTGTAAGTTTTTTGAAGACCGTTTTTTCAATTTTTTTGAAATTTTATTTTCCCTCTCACAAGATTATAATATTTTTTCAAGTGAAATGTATATTTTAAATTTCAAATATCATTTTTAGCTTAACTTCAAATACTATTTTTTTCAAAAATTATTTTTATGTTTAAACGCCTACTATCCTCACTTGTAGAATTTTATTGGGTTGTTATTATTGTATGTCCAAACACCTACTAAATTTCACCAAGTACCTCCAAAACGAAAAAAAGGATTTTTTTTAATATTCACCTCAACCTCACTAGTCATTAAACCAAATCAGTAAACAGTCGCAATTCACATGGCAGAAGCAACCACCAAAATTAAGAGCTCATTTTCCATATCTAATCAACTAACTAAAGTCATAAATTTCGCTTTCTTTACCCCAATATCTTATTGGTTTTCCTTATTTGTGTGCCCCATTAAACTTTCTTGTCTATATATGCATAATTTAGGCAGAACTAGAAGATGAGTTTCACCAATTTGGCAGCTCTCTTTTTTCTTGTTCTTGCCTTGTTCTTGTTCTATAGATACACTTCTTTTTCTTCCCCTCAAACTATGGCTGAAGGATCCCCCAAATCCATTTATGATTTCACTGTCAAGGTACATACTTTTTGGGGTTTCTTAGTTCTTTAGTTTTCAAGTCTAATTTTGATTTTTCCCCTGAAAATTGAATGAAGATCCAATTTTTATTGCATGATTGCTTTTGAACTTGAACTTTATGACATGAATTGAGCTGAAAAATGAAGCAGTGAGGATTCATATAGCCGAGCCCGACTTGTTTGGGACTGTGTAGTTGTTGGTGTAGTAATTGCTTTTGAACTTTGGATTTGCTGTTATCTGGTCTTATATTTGTATTTCCTACTTTTATATTTTATCTTTTCATGAGAAGTTGCAGGTACTGACTCTTTGTTTTTGTTTGTCCTAATGTGTACTTTTCAATTTTATAATCCACTTATTGTGAGTCTAGTTTGGATTTTGTAAAGTATTAGATTTCATATAGGAAGAATTTGGACTGGTAATTCAAGTTCCTGCTGTTTGGTGCTATATGATAACTTGGGATCTTCAGTCACTTATTAGGAATTTGAGATGGAATGTTAAACTAGTTACGAGCACAAGTCTTACCTTTTGGCATGATAATTGGATGACTTAAGTACAATTAGAAATTTTAATATTACCAGAATTCAATAGGCTTGAGTATTCAAAGATTAGCAAATTATGAGGGAACTTTTTCTTCTTTTATTTCTTAGAGCATGGTTTTGAAGTTGCTAATGAGATTGAGAATGCAGGATATATTGGGAAATGATGTACCTTTGAGCAATTATAGGGGAAAGGTTCTTCTTATTGTCAATGTTGCATCAAAATGGTAAGTGAAGTGATCTAGTTACTATTCTCGGGTGTTTCTTTGCGTATTGCTTGATCGCTGTGATCAGGTGTAAACTTTTAGAACTTGGATTCCATTTAGAAGTGTCAATTTCTTTGCTAATTAGACTTATTACGACAAGGGAATAACTGTGATTAGATTGAGTTGCTCCAGGAGACTGAATATATAAAATATTATTCTGCTATTGGGCGTATTTAAGTTTTATTGTGCAATGTTGATGTTAATTGGTGCAAACTCGATGTATTTTTTACGGGTTTATTTCTGTATTCTGATTAATATTGTATTTTGCGAGTTGGCAATTTCCTTAAGGATGTCTTTCTAATTTTAATCTTTTAAATTTATTTTGGTCCTTGTGGATCCTTTTATTGGCTTGCCTTACTAGAGAAGTTCATAGCCGGTTCTCTAAACTTCTTGTAACTATTTAACCGTACAGTGCATGTTCAAGAATGCACCAACAAAAATTTGGTTTTAGTGTTCGCTTTGGCCTGTCTTGGCTGTTAATGCTGATTGGTAACCACATATCACAATGTCTACAACTACATGCGCAGGAGTAGCTTAAGTTAGTTGAAACTAGCTGCCTCATACTGTTGAATAAGAGAATTATAAAATTTGTTTCTCCATGGTGAAGTTGATAAGTGCCGCTATTTCTTTGGTCAATAGTAAAGTTTATCGAATGCATGCCTTTTGAAACTGTAGAATAATAAGAAATACAAATCTAAGTTGTTGTCTTCTCTGGCTTTGTTGCTTTAGTGAACTTTAAAACTGTGTTAACTTATGCCTTCAATTACTGCAGGTCTGTAATTTAGAGAATAAAACGGGGTGTTTGTTAGAGGCAAACTTTCCAGCTTTAATTGTCTTAGTTATCTCTCTTCCTTGCAGTGGTTTAACAGATTCAAACTACAAGGAGCTGAATATTCTGTATGAGAAGTACAAAGATCAAGGTTGGCAAGTCATTTTTACAAGTTTGTTTCTTCAATTTCAATCTGTGATGAAGTTTTCTGGTACTAAACCATATCACGTGGTCAGAAACATAATTATAGAAGTTTTATTTCAGGATTTGAAATTTTAGCATTTCCTTGTAACCAGTTCTTGTGGCAAGAACCTGGAACAAATGAGGAGATTCAGGAAACTGTATGCATCAGGTTCAAAGCTGAATTCCCTGTATTTGAAAAGGTAAAAGCTACTGTATGATAACCCAAACGTGTGTAGCTAAAATCATGCGCCAAAATTTGATCACGCCCAACTATGCCTTATAAAAAGGACTAAGCGGTCGTTGCAAATATAATCCGGTTTACAAGTCCGGAGTCGAATCCCATAGAAAACTAAGTCGTAGCTACAGTTGTTCAATATCGCTAAGAAACACAAGTCCAAACAATTTCCTAAATATAAAGATTATAATGTTTATTTTTATCTAATTAACTAACAAAAAAAAAAAAGCAGTAAAACTATCAATTAACAAGGCTAATGATTGGAGACAAGATTAAGGAGGTCTATAGTTATGATTTCCCCAATTGTCGGAATCCTTTCCGCTATGTTTTCTATAAATTTGCCTAAGTCTTCTCTACCAATCATGAGCACTCTGACTGTCGTAACTCTCTCCCGAGTAATTACCACAATTTACTAGACATATTCTCCCGAATTACGCTAGCTGGCATTAAGTACGGCTCACTCGGATCGCACCAAGGTTTCGTTATCCCTAATCCCACTTTTAAACCCTCCGTATTGATCCCTCATATACGCTAGGAGTGATGTTGTTCAACAACTACCTAAATATGCACTCTCTCTCCCGAGTAAAACACACTAAATAGGCACAGTCGATTAAGAGCTTTTCAACCAACCACAATATAAACGTAGTCGAACAAATAGAGAAAAATCTACAACAAATCTATATTAACGTAACAGGAAAATCATCCTTCAATAGGTTCTATCAAAACCTTAGATAACAAATTAGCTAGTCATAATAGTATGCATAACTACAATACTAGAATTCATAACCAATAATGGAAATAGGAAGAAGGAAGTGAAAAACTCGTAGAAGAATTCTCCGCCTTGCTCCTAGTGTATTCTTGCCTCCTTAGGTCGAATCCCCGGTCTCCTTAGCTTCCTTAGGTCTAAATTATGTCCAAACTCGATCTCCCTCGACCGTCTTCTCTTCTCGGTCTAAATTCTGTCCAAGGTGACATTTTTAGGTCTATTTATGTGTAGGAAAAGACCTAAACGTGTAGACCAAGTCCTAGTCAAACCAGGAGACGAAATAAGTTTTCAAAATTCGAACTGGACCTGTCCCCAAGCCTAGCGTCGCCAGCCTAACGCCAGCCTCAGCCTGGCCTTTGGCTGGCCTTTGGCTGGCCTTTGCCTGGCCTCTCATTTTCACTGTTCTCGAGCACATTTTCAACGTTTAAGTATCCCTTTTGTTCTACTTTCATCTCCAATTCACCTACACATAAAATAGACTCCATTATGTGCAAATAAAGTGTAATTTATCATTAAAGCATATAAAATGCAAGGCAGATAATGTGCGAAACTATGGAATTATAGCCACACATCAAAGGCTTTCTTGCTTCTTAACTTGATCACCAACATTTTGGTTGCTTAATTTACATTACTGCATATAAGTACAGTCAGACCTCTCTATAACAACATTGTTTGTTCCAATACTTTTTGGCTTTTATAGTGAATGACTGTTATAGACAAAAATTATTCAAGAATTACTTTTTTTTCCTTTTTAATGTTACATATAAAAGATAATAAAAATTATTCAAATTTAAAATCTTAAAAGATATGCATATTTCACTAATTAAATATTAAAGAAAGCTAATACGTTTTTAATAATCCATAACTAGACGTACAAAGAACTCCAAGGCAAATATTTTAAAGCTACAAGAAAAATAAATTCTTTATTGATGGAAGAACTTTGTAATTGTAGCTTGTTTCGTAGATCCCATTCTCATACTAGCGATATAACGTTGGAGTTAGCGCAGATTTGTGTCTAAACTTTCACCAAAAGGATATTCGATAGTTTTTCCTTGAAGGCAATCTAAGAGCTTAACTGTTGAATCTTCTATCTAAATACTTTTTGGCATTTGTCTATTTGGAAAGATATTATATGCACATCTTCAAATCTTATGTATTATGCAAGATGAAAACTTTGTCAATGGAAAAAATTGCACGCAGATTTTTAAAATTATTATTAGTAATCTTAGAGATTCCATATGGCTTTTATAGAGAGGTAGTTTTACAAAGTACGCTCTGCTATAAATATGCATGTTGCTGTTATAGGTAAAAAGCTGTTATAAAGAGATAAAAATTAACTTAAAAATCGGTTTCGAGGAAAACTTGACTTTTATAGTGAATGACTGTTACATAGGGATGTTGTTATAGAGAGATCTGATTGTACTTTTTCTTTTTCCCCAACAATATTAACCTCTGAAGATTCAATAATTGAATTTTTACCTTCTGATCAATTTCTGTTGATGCATAGTTGAACCATACTACAATGTGAATGTCACACCCGGATTTTCCACCCTCTGGAGTCGTGATGGCGCCTACTAGTGGAAGTTAGGCAAGCCGACCATTTGAACAAATTACCTTTTTCCCATTTTAATTCTTTAACAAGTGTGAATCAACAGTTTATAAACAGCGGAAATTTAAAACAAGCGGAAGAAACAATTAAACCATTTAAATAATTCCAACATGATTTCTTAATCAAAAACTACCCAAGACTGGTGTCACAACTCCACAGACGGTCTGAGAATTCTAATAACAAGGTCCGAAAAATAAATGCAACACTGTTTCTGGATTACATAAGTGAAACAGGAAGAAAAGATAGAGGGAGACGCCAGGGCCTGCGGACGCCTGCAGGACTACCTTGGATCTCCGTATGGACTGAAGGCAGCCACCCAAGCTAAGGTCCAAAAGCTGCTGCTCCGGGATCTGCATACAGTGCAGAGTGTAGTATCAGCACAACCGACCCCATGTGCTGGTAAGTGCCTAGCCTGACCTCGGCGAAGTAGTGACGAGGCTAGGACAAGACTACCAAATAAACCTGTGCAGTTAAAGCATATACATATATTGCAAGTAATAATAAAGGAAACTATCAGTTAAAGATGGGAAGGGGACATGCTGTAGGGGAATATCATTTGCCAACAGTAACTCAGGAGGAAAACATAAAAAATAATTTAAAATTCGCAGCAGAAGGAATAAGGAAACAAAACAAATCAATATCCACTTTTATCCTTTATTGTTGCGGCGCGCAACCCGATCCAAATCATATATAACTGTTGCGGCGTGCAACCCGATCCAAATATAATGTTGTTGCGGCGTGCAACCCGATCCAAATATAATATTGTTGCGGCGTGTAACCCGATCCAAATATAATATTGTTGCGGCGTGTAACCTGATCCAAATATAATATTGTTGCGGCGTACAACTCGATCCAAATATAATATTGTTGCGGCGTGCAACCCGATCCCAACATACAATTCAACACCAAACACAAAAGAGTCCCAGCAAGGGAACAATAAGGAAACAACAATATCCCGGCAAGGGATTCGACAGTAAGAAGTAAATACGTCCCGGCAAGGGAATCAGCTATAACTAAACTTGTGCCAACATTTAACTTCACAAAGAAACCTCAACTAGCACCAATACTCAACCATAGGCAATTTCTACGAGAATAATCATAATTCTTTCCCAACACAGATAATCAACAACTTAAGCATTCGTAGTACTTATTAAGAACACAACAGTTTCAATTTAAGACTCACGGACATGCTTGACACCAACGTATAGATACTCGTCACCATGCCTATACGTCGTACTCAACGAATAGCACATACTCCATCCGTTCCAATTTATGTGAACCTGTTTGACTGGGCACGGAGTTTAAGTAAAAAATGAAGACTTTTGGAATTTGTGGTCCTAAACAAGTTCAAATGGGGCCCAGAGTATTTGTGTGGTTATAAAAGCTTCTCATTAAGGGTAAAGTTGTAACTTTAAGCTAAATTGTTACCAAATTTAGAAAGGGTTCATTCTTTTTGGAATGGACCAAAAAGGAAATAGGTTCACATAAACTGGAACAGAGGGAGTAGCAAATAGGACACAATTCCTAATCCCTCAAGCTAAGGTTAGACCAAACACTTACCTCAAACTTTCGTGGCCAACTCAAGCCTCAAACATCGCTTTTCCTTTAGAACTCGCCTCCAAATTACTTGTATCTAATCCAAATTAATTTAACTAACATCAATAAATGCTAAATGATCCAATTCCAAGGCTATATTATAGGTTTATCATTTTTCCCAAAAAGTCAAAAATCGACCCCAGGCCCGCTTGGTCAAAACACAAGGTTCGGACCAAAACCCGATCACCCATTTACCCACGAGCCCGAATATGTAATTAGTTTCGAAATCCGACCCCAAAATGAGGTCTAAATTCCAATTGTTCAAAAAGCCCTAACTTTACCTAAATTCCCAATTTTCTACCATTAAAATCCTAGGATTTTAGATAAAAGTTGATGAAATACATTAGAGAGTTGAAAGAAATCAATTAGTGGACACTTACTTATGATTTGGGAAGAAAATCGCCCTAGGCCTTCCATTTTTGGTGAAAATTTGAAAGAGAAAAGGCTGAAGTTTATTTTAAAAGACTTCACTGCCCGACTCTCGCACCTGCGGTGCTTGGGTCGCACCTGCGCAAGCGCACGTGCGGAAAATTGACTGCTTCTGCGGAAATGACTAGGCCCGCTGAGGCCGCACCTGCGATAGGGGATCCGCTCCTGTGGAATCGCTTCTGCGGAAGCTTGTCCGCATCTGCGAGAGGGCTGGACCACATCTGCGGCCCTATATGCGCACCTGCGAGCTCACACCTGTGGTGCATGACTCGCA
This sequence comes from Nicotiana sylvestris, assembly GCF_000393655.2. Taxonomy (NCBI): domain Eukaryota; kingdom Viridiplantae; phylum Streptophyta; class Magnoliopsida; order Solanales; family Solanaceae; genus Nicotiana; species Nicotiana sylvestris. The sequence continues at coordinate 137,969,316 of NC_091062.1, forward strand.
GGTGCGGTTACACCAGAACTGATGCAACAACAGTGTTTTTCCTAAGTCTAAACACCCCGGAACCTACCCGAAACTCACCCGAGCCCTCGGGGCTCCAAACCAAACATGCATACTAACTCAAAAACATCACATGAACTTATTCGTGCGATCAAATCGCCAAACTAACACCTTTAACAACGAATTTAACATCAAAATCCAAGAAAAATCTCAAGAACACTTAAGTTCCAAATTTCACTACTGAGGGTCCGATTCACGTCATTTCAAGTCCGTTTCTTACCAAATTTCACAGACTCAACTTAAATCACATATAAAACCTGTACCGGACTTCGGAACCAAAATATGGGCCCGATACTATCAAATTTCAAACACATTTCATTTCCAAAAACTCGTAAATATTCCATAAAATAATTTTTTTTAAAAATTCATTTCTCGGGTTTGGGACCTCGGAATTCGATTCCGGGCATACGCCCAAGTCTCATATTTTCCTACGGACCCTACGGAACCGTCAAAATGACGGTTTCGGGTCCGTTTACCCAAAATGTTGACCGAAGTCAACTTAAATTCATTTTAAAGGCAAAATTCATCATTTTTCACATATTTTCACATAATGGCTTTCCAGCTACGTGCCCGGAATGTGCACGCAAATCGAGGTGAGGAAAGGGGAGGCTTCTAAGGCCTCGGAACGTAGAACTTACTCGTAAATTAAGTGATGACCTTTTGGGTCATCACAGTGAACCGCGTAAACTGCAAAAGTTGTGCCTTGTCTCTGTCTTTTATCTCTCTTTCTTCTATAAGCCTTGCTCGGGAATTACCCATGGGACACAACATAACTCAAAAACTGTCCTAAGATGAAAACTCAAAACTATCCCCCTTTCTCTTCGTAGTTATGTTAAATGTATGTGTCTATAATACACAGACATACATAAGATGAATGAGGTATATAATGCCATACAATCCACATTAAGGAAATTTTTTAATTCAACAGGTTGATGTGAACGGGGATAATGCTGCACCACTTTTCAAGTTCTTAAAATCAGAAAAAGGCGGTTTCCTTGGAAATGCTATCAAGTGGAACTTCACCAAATTCCTTGTGAACAAAGAAGGAAAGATTGTGGAACGATATGCACCCAGGACACCTCCTCTTCAGTTTGAGGTCACCTAAACTGTTTTTCTTTTGTTCATTTATGTTCTACCTTTGCCTGTCAGTACTGGTCATTAAGTGTTCAGGAAATAAAAGGAAAATCTTTTCTTGTCTTAAGTGGTAAACTGTTACTCGTATTTTCGAGGCTGATATGGAAAAATTTTTTCTCTACATCTCGCCCAAATTTCCATCATGTGGTATACTGCAGAAGGAACATAATAAAGATTTGCGGTTCATGAGTATTATGGTTCTTTAGATAGAAAAAATAAATATATGCAAGAAGCAGATTGAAATAAATATTGCTGCAGCTCTTTTTTTTGGTCTGTTACTAATTTCTCTTCTCATTTTACAGAAAGACATACAAAATCTGTTGGGTTCTTCTTGAGCATCCAGGTCTGCAGCTTTCTTCCTCCCCCCTCCACCCCCTCCCCCTTTCTTTTTTCCTTCCTAATTTAGAAAAAATGGCAAGTTTGTATCCTTATTATGCATTGATAGATACGCTGTGAATAGGCATCATAAACCTCTAACATCATACTTGTTGAATTAGATATGAGTACATGCAGCGATGTAGGTAAATCCAATATACTCTTCTCATCATTATTCCACCGAATCTTTACAACTTTATTAGAAGAAAATGTTCCCGACGATTTTTCAATTTTCAGTTTAGCATTTAATAGTTGCTTTGAAATGTCCCTGGACTTCCCTGGCCCTCTTGAAATTTTCCTCGTAAACTACTTGCGCATGAAACAATTTTCGTAGTCAATACCTTTTTTATTGCACACTGGTTTATCAAAAATTGGATTTCTCGTGTTGGATATTTCCCCTAAACTACATATGCATCTGAAACAAACTAGAATTTTGAGAGAAGGTTGTCTTCTACTATTAAACCAGTGCTGACAAATAAATTAGACTCTAATTCAAAGAACAAAAAACACTCTTAGAATTTACTTATTGTGTCAAAATAGTCTTATGGATTAGTGTCTGACCAGGAAACATGATTTTTAGTAGTGCTGATCTTCATTTGCATAAAGTGCTATGGATTTTACCTAAGCTAACAATTATATTCTGTTTTATCTTTCAGGACTATCGAAAAAGAATCTGTTCTTTCTATAAGGCGAGTGTGAGACTCCAGCATATGCATTGACCTTTAGTTGGAAGGTTTAATTAGTTATATATTTTTTTCATCTTTCCTGCCCATGAGCTTGTTCAACCCCCCCCCCCCCCTCAATTCCACCCTCAAAACCCCCTTCTTTTGCCTCGTTGATGTACTTTGGTTGTGTAAACTCCGTTCTTCACATTGAATTTGTGAAAATAAAAGTTGCAGTAAATAGATGGTTGGAAGAAGCTTTGTAAATAAAGTATATCGACATATAAGCATCTAGCCTCTCTACCTTGATAGGGTATGGGTATGGGTATGGGTATGGGTATGGGTATGGGTAAGGGTAAGGGTAAGGGTAAGAGTAAGGTCTGCGTACATACTACCTTCCTCAGACCCCACTTATTGGAATGCACCGGGTATGTTGTTGTTGACATATAAGCATCCAGTGATGATCTTAATAACAATTGTGTCTGCAATAGCTAATTGGAGTATTATACGTAGTGCTACACGTCAAGGTGCCAAATATGAGGACGACCTCATGCTCTAGAAACGTGAATAATATCATGTGGCCACCATCAAATGATTTGTTAGAATCGGAATAAGCTTTTTGCCTTTGGAGTAAGACTTTTTTGCTTGTTTCTTTGGACGTCTCACCCCCAACGTGTGAAATATGCTTTATACTCAACCCAATGATTTATACTTTAGGTTCAAGTTGCAAAAAGTTATTCGACTCAGAACTTCATGCTAGTTTTCTTTTTGTTCCGTCTTATAAAAGCTTTCCAAGTAGTGTCCATTCACTTTGCCATAGGCATCTAATGAATTTATAGAAAATCAATCTGAAAAGAATATTACTAAGCAGTAGGTCGCTGTTGCTTATGCGACCTACCTTAATTTTTTATTTTTATTTTAAAATCTCAAAACTAACCTATCTAATCGGCCCTTTTAAATAATAGACATGTGTTATAGTCTAGTTCATGTTTTAAGGATATTGTTAAAAATATTTACTCATAATCGTAGTGGATCTAAGAATATAAGGAGATTAATTGATTGTTTACTTTCATCAACAGAGGCAAGAGGGCTTGCTCCAATGGCCACACCTACAACCTCAACATTGTGGGTTCGAGTTATTATTTAAAGGAGCAATAGCTCCAACAAAGGGGAATCAAAGGAGAGTGGAAATAAATAAAAAAAGAAAAAAAAATCCACAGAAAACATCTCTAGAGGATTGTTTCTTAAAAGTTACTATCTCTAAAAGATCAAACACAAACACAATTCATTCTAGCATGATCTGAATTTCCAGCCTCCGTGCCATCGCACTCAACACAATTCGAAAAAAATAAGAGAACTACATTGATGATTACAAGACTCAAAGATTAACAACAAAACCAGCAGCTCAGCTGCATAACATGAACTACATTGATGATTGGGGTCACGCTGTTGGTTTACTGATTCAAAGTCTGGTACTCAACTAATCCAAGGTCTCAAAGTCGTTCATGAACGTAGGCAGTAATGACTTCGAGTTCGGGATTTTACCACAACCGATTTGATTTATTGAGTTCAAAATCTATTATTTTATACTTATTTAACGGATTGATTCGGAAAATCCCATAAATAATTACTACTATTAACTATTCGGAATATCACATAAATAATTACTACTACTATTAACTACATCCTCCCCTGTTCATGAAGGGTCTGTAAGTACTCTTGGAACTCAAGAGTGGCAAATCCAATTTTTAAAGTTGCGGGTTCTAAATTGAAAGGGTCTGTACCAGTTACAAAATTTTTAAAGTTGTGGGTTCTAAATTGAAAGGGTCTGTACCAGTTACAGCATTCCTGTATAACAATCATTCACTATAAAAGGATTTTTATGTTATTTTTATAATATATGATCTCTATAATAGCACTTAACTATAACATCCAAAAAATATCGGAATAAGCGCGTAGAAAGTTTTGACTTCATATATAAGATTCGACCAATGCACTGGTTCTGCCAAACTCGCTGACTATAGTTGGATCTGCAACTGGCACAACAGGAGAAGAAATTGATTTGTAGTCTAACCAAGAATAATTCTGTGTTTAATCAACCATACATAGTAAACAAAATTGAAACATGAAGAAGAATTGAGATTGATTTTGATGTAATGGTTTTTCACTTCAAACTTTCAATGTACTGATGATACAACAATGATGATACACAGGTTATAGGGGGGTCAGATTTATTCCATGTATTGTTGGTTAATCATAGATCTGAAACATCTCTTCCTTCCTCTTCATGTAATATTCTTCTACATGGCTTTACCCATCATTGGACAAGATTCTTTTTTTCCATCTGTCTCCAGGTAAAGCTTCTTGGCCCTGTGGCCATAGCACCCTTTTCAAGATCAGGCATTCCATAGCATGATATGAAGAAATCAACCTCTCATTTCCCTCTGATCTCTGCTTTTTCTTCCATAAACTTGTTGACTTCATCTTCTCTTCTAATTACACAACTTGACAGTGCAGGCAACAGCTTGAGCCCAGTATTTTAGCCTTGCTTTCACATCTTCAGGATCATCACCTGAGGTAAGAAAAAATGCCTTGAGAAAGTACAAGGTGGAGTACTATGTTCAAGAAAGAACAAGAATTGAGCAACAAATTGAGAGATTTCATAGATATATGCAAGACCCAAAATCTATCTAGGTACTCCAAGAAAGAAACAGACACCAAAAACAGGATCTTTTTTTGTTTCAGTTTCCATTTTGGGATTCTGAGGAGAGGGTGTTCCGGAAACAACCTCTATGTCTGATTAAGGATAGAGGTAAGGTATGCGTATACACTACCCTCCCCAAACTTTGGGATTCTAAGGTATGTTGTTGTTTAGTTTCCAGTTTGGGATTAGTCCTTTTGTTCCAGAAAAATACTATGATCAGGCCGCAGATAAAGTTAAAAGGAACAAAAGATTCCTGAATCCAATACCAAAGACTACCTTTTTCTTTATAAAAATTGAAACTTTTTCATCTTGTAATTCCAATATGTGCTTCTCAATCTAACTAGACAACAACAGACCCTTTGCCAATTCCTATTATATACACATAATTCTGAACAAATAAAAAATTCCAAATACTAGGAAAAAAGGGAACTGAAATTTAAAGGGGTTTTTCCAAAAAGAAGATAGAAACTCACCAGGACTAGAGATCTTCCAATTAGCAACATGACCAGATCCAGAAGAAGCAGTATCAGACATAGAATCAGGACACTTCTGATGTTCATCAATGTACTTTTGGCTCATTGAATAACAAAGTTCAAGAGCTGGTAAAGTATTACAAAGCTCAGGAATTTCCTCATAACTGAACCCAAAACCAAGATCCAAACACCCCTTTAACTCCTCCAAATCATCATCTGTTAAACTCTTTGTCCTCCCTAATTCATCTTCATCTGAATTTTCTACATACCCTTCAAGAAAAACTTGGTTTTTCTTCTTCTTATTACTTCTACTATTAAGCCATATTGGCTCCTCAATATTCTTGAACCAACCATTTTGTGGGATATTATTGGTATTTTCATCATCTTCTTGAATCATCCAAGAAACTTCTTCCTCCATTTGATCTTCCTCAAATTTAGATGATGGCTCAATACCATTATCATGGAAAAAGCTTTCATATGACCTAGATCTTGAAGATGTTAAATGAGAGAAAGTTTCCATTTTTCTTTTTTCAGTCTTTTTTCTCTCTGTAAAGAGTAATGATATGTGAAGGAAGACTCAGCTTATAAAGAAGACTCAATAATGGCCAGCTGTTTATGGGGTGGATGCACATAGGTCATTATGTACATACTACATGAAATTATAGACCAATATGCACATGCACATCACTTCAACATTATTTTGTCTAGAGTATATTAGTTTAGACTATACTTTATTAATTAGCTATATTATTATTTGTTGGGCTCTTTTTTTTGTAAAAAATGAAGACTATAATTTCCTAGTAACTGGTAAGTTTGTATAGAAATGACATCAGGTAGCCACTCTATTAAGCTGCTATTGAGGAATTAGCTAGTTTGTCTTTAATTTCAGTTTTTTTATTTGATTTTTCGAGAACAAAAATATCTTAAATTGTTCTAAAGTTAAGATTTTTAGTTTATAATTTCAAGAGAAAATAAATAATGGCTATTCTCTAAATAGCTTTCCCGAGAATGACTATTTGTGCGCTTGCCTATAAGTTTGTTGTATTTAAGAAGAAGATTTTGGAATTTATTATCTAATTATTTTTTGCAATCCAAATTAGAAAATGTATAATTACCTGTTAAATCTGTTCTATTAATTAATAATCCCTGCATTTATTTCTTAATTATTGCACAGAATCAATCATTAAAATTTTCTTTAAAAGATTTGCATAAATTATTGCGTGAATTATAGATTATGTAATCTGATATCTTTTCTAAACCAAGTAGGTACTAACTAGTCCCTCCATTTTATTTTATGTGAAGGAATTTATAATATGAGGATTAAAACTCTAAATTTTCAATATGAATTCATGCATAATTTCTTAATTTACATGCGGAAAGTTTTCTTAAAAAGTACCGGAAGTAGCAATAATATAATTTTTTTTTAAAATAACATTTGAAAGTCGTAATTAATTAAACAAATTATGGACTTCCCAAAGAATAGTAGTGTCACATCAAATGAAATAAGTGGAATAAAAATTTAACTTGGACAAGTAAAGTGAAAAAGCTAACAAATTAATTAGCTTCTTTACTTATTTGAAAAGTATTTGAGTAAGTTGAAAATTAAAAGATTGTTCTTTTCTTAGTGTTGGTTGAATTTTTCAAAAAAAAGCCTTTTGAATCAAACGCCACCTCAAGTAATCCCTTTCCTTGTTTCAACTCTTAATAAAATCATTAAATAATGAGATCTCAAAAACTTTTAAGTAGGACATTAAGTTAATTTCACATTAAATATATGATTACTAAAATAAGAGGTGTTTAGGTGGTCCATAGGAAAATGGCCAGCTGTGCAATAACAAGAAAGTGACAGAATTAAAATTTGAGGACACGTTGGTGATAATTGATGGACCACAAGACCTAAATGCTGGTGCCTTACTTTTGTATACTTTTTTGCATAGAATATGGTTGAGTTGTGGGGCCCGAGAAGAAAAGGACGGGAATGGGACCCACCCACGTTTACCCATGTTAGGGCCGGATTAAATTTGAATTCAGATCAGGAACATGACGGACTTGTGTAATAGTCCTCACGATTCCATCATGGCAGCGAACCCGAACTGAGCCAATGCCAACTATTGCACAAGTTGCATTATTGCCCATTACTACGGTTCCTCCACTTTTCTCGTAGCTGCTAAACCAGTCTTTTCGGAACGTCATATGCAGAGTACAAGCAGAGTCTAACACCCATTTGTTTTCATAACTACTATTATTATTACACGATGTTGTTAGTACATAATCATTATCAAAATTATGTACCTGTTCAACTGTAGATGCACTCGCCTTTTCCTTGGACTTTGACATTGGGCAATCTCGTTCAAAGTGCCCCTTCTTGCCACAACCCCAACACTCTGTATTCTTCTTGTTCACACGAGACTTTGATCTGTGCTTTGATTTGGTCTTTCCCTGTTGGCTAGTCCGGCCTCTTACAAAGAGGCCACTTGCCTGGTCATCTCTATCTCCTTCAATGTGCCTCCGCACATCACTAGAGTTAAGTGCCTGCCGCACTTGCTCAAGCTTGATAGGCTCCTTGCTATACATCATTGAATTCTCAATATCACGATATCCTGAAGTCAATGAAAATAGCAAAGCACATGCAAGCGTCTCCTCCTCCCTTTTAATTCCTGCAATCTGTAAGTCCATGACAAGTTTATTAAACGCATCTAAATGATCTTGTAACGAAGTACCTGGCCCCATCTTAAATGTGTGAAGACGCCGTTGTAACAACATTCTTGTTGTCACTGATCGGTCTTGGTATAGCCCTTCTAGCTTTTCCCACAACTGTTTGGCCGTCTCTTCGGTACCCGTACTCACTTCACAAAGCACGTTAGGTGCAAGGGATAGTTGGATTGCACTCAATGCATCCCCTTCAATCTTCTCCTTGTCGGGAGCTGATATATCCGTAGGATACTTTCTGTCAATAGCATGGATTGAACCTTCCCTCCGCAGTAACGCCATCATCTGGATCTTCCAGATATTGAAGTTGTTGCGTCCATTGAATCTATCAATTTCAAACTTCATGGAACTCATATTTGCTTGTTCTTTCTCCTTGGATCGTTAAAGAATCCTGTCGCTCTGATACCAATTGTTAGCGGAAACGTAAAAGAAAGAACACAAGATTTAACGTGGTTCGGATCAAAATAATCCTACGTCCACCAGAGAACAATTGCCCTTTTAATATTAACAAAGGAAGGGGAGATTTCCCAATTACACTTAAGAGAATTTCTCTCTTAACTCTCTACTCACTACAATGTATTGTATTATTTTGGGATGATTTCTACAAGTGAAGGAGTGCATCTATTTATAGAGGTAAAGACCTCCTCTTGATGTCATTGGTGACATCAAACTACCTCCTCTTGATGTCATGGGTGACATCAAAGGAGGAAGCTTCCTCCTAGCATCCACACCAACTCTTTCCACCAACTCTTCCAATTGGCATGCCATTGTTGACTAAACATAAACCAACATTTTCAGCATGCCATTGTTAACTAAACATAAACCAACATTTTCAATCTCCACCTTGGTTTGCGTTTCGAGCGTGTGAACAACTCTGGCCAAAACTTCTAAGCTTACTGGGCAACCCCGTTGTAAGAAACAAGAAGAATCAAACCATTGTTGAACATACCACCTCCACCTAGCAACTGTTCTCTTCGGAGTTGCATCAGTTGATGCACACCCCCGCCAAGTCCTTGCAGTGTGCAAACTTAGCGAGCGGGACTATCTTGGTCAACATGTCTGCAGCATTATCGTCTGTGATAACCTTCACGACCTTGATAGTTCCCTCATCAATAACATCTCGAATAAAATGAAATCTGACATCAATGTGTTTAGTGCGCTCATGAAATCTCTGATTTTTCATTAGATGAATAGCACTCTGACTATCACATCTAAGAGTTGATTCCAGCTGAACCAAACTCAATTCCGCTACTAAACTTTTCAACCAGATAGCTTCCTTTACCGCCTCCGCTGCTGCCATGTATTCTGCTTCTGTCGTAGACAAAGCGACAATCGACTGCAAAGTCGACTTCCAACTGACGGCACTGCCAACGAGGGTAAAGATGTATCCAGTTGTGGACCTTCTTCTGTCAAGATCTCCTGCATAGTCAGAATCCACATAACCGAGAATTGAAATACCTGTACCACTTTTTCGAAAGGTAAGACCAACACCAGAAGCTCCTTTGAGATATCTCAATATCCACTTGACAACTTCCCAATGCCTCTTTCCTGGGTTGGACATGTATCTACTTACCACACTTACAGATTGAGCAATATCTGGACGTGTGCATACCATAGCATACATAATACTACCAACTGCACTGGCATAAGGAATCTTTGACATATGCTCCACCTCATCCTCGGACTGAGGCATTTGTGACTCTGAAAGTTTAAAATGAGGAGCTAATGGTGTACTTACAGGCTTGCACGTTTGCATATTGAATCTTTCGAGAACCCTTTCAATATACCTCTTCTGAGAAAGATGTACAACATCGTCTTCTCTTGAAATCTCCATACCAAGGATTTTCTTTGCAGCTCCTAAATCCTTCATGTCAAATTCCTTACTCAATAGTTTCTTCAAAGCATTTATCTCTGTAATGTTGTTAGCAGCAATAAGCATATCATCAACATACAACAGTAAATAAATCATTGAGTTACCAGACATCTTCTTGTGATACACACAACTATCAAATGCACTCCTTGAGAATTCATGTGTAGTCATGAATGCATCAAACCTCTTGTACCACTGTCTAGGGGATTGCTTCAAACCATACAAAGACTTCTTTAGTTGGCATACGTGATCTTCTTTTCCCTCAGCTAGGAAACCTTCAGGTTGATCCATATAGATTGTCTCTTCTAGATCACCGTGTAAGAAAGCAGTTTTGACATCAAGCTGTTGAAGCTCCAAGTCAAATTGTGCAACCAATGCTAGTAGCACGCGAATTGAGCTATGCTTCACGACCGGAGAGAAAATCTCATTGTAGTCAATTCCCTCCTTTTGGCTGAAACCTTTTGCAACCAATCTCGCCTTGAACCTAGCATCTTCCACTTCAGGAATTCCCTCTTTCTTTCGGTAGACCCACTTGCATCCAACTGTCCTCTTCCCCTTTTGTCTTTTCACTAAGACCCATGTCTGATTCTTGTGAAGAGACTCCATCTCTTCAGTCATGGCTAACCGCCATTGTGCGGCATCCTTGCAAGAAGTTGCTTCAATATACGAGGAGGGCTCCAGATCTTTAATCTCTTCTTGTGCAGCTACGAACGCATATGCAATCAAGTTTGCTTGATTTATAAGGCGTTCCGGTTCTCGTGTCTGCCTCTTCTCCCTCCCCTTCGCAATTGTGTATGGTTCATTGACAGCAAGTTCTTCAACGCCTACATCTTCTGACTCATCTTTAACCTGAGTCTCTTGATCCTTTTCCTTGGCAAGCTCCACCGGAAGCTCCACCTGCTCGTTGTTCTTGTTTCCTGAAAACTCCACGGAAACTTTACGGGGATCAAGTATAGAGGATTCATCGAAGGTGACATCTCTACTAACTATAAATTTGAGTAAAGACAAACACCAAAGTTTGTACCCTTTTACTCCATCCACATACCCTACGAATATGGCCTTCTTAGCCCTTGGTTCAAGCTTTCCTTCATTAACGTGATAATAAGCTGGACACCCAAATACTCGTAAGTATGAATAGTTAGAGGGTTCACCTGACCATACCTCATTCGGAGTCTTAAAGTCAATTGCCGATGCTGGAGATCGATTGACAATATGAGCAGCAGTGTGAACTGCTTCAGCCCAAAATACTTTGGACATTTTGGCTTGTAGGAGCATACAACGAGCCTTTTCAAGAAGAGTTCTGTTCATTCTCTCGGCAACTCCATTCTGCTGTGGGGTATGCCTGACAGTCCTATGTCTTGAGATCCCATGAACCTTGCAGAATTCATTAAACTCTTCATTGCAAAACTCCAAGCCATTGTCTGTGCGAAGATACTTGATTTTCCGCTCCATTTGATTTTCAACCAAAATCTTCCACTCTTTAAATGCTTCAAAAGCATCACTTTTTGCCTTCAAAAAATACACCCAAACCTTTCGTGAGAAATCATCAATAAAAATGAGAAGATACCTCTTTCCGCCCTTCGATGGAAGTTTAGAAGGACCCCATAAATCTGAATGGATGTAGTCTAGCACTCCTCTTGTCTTGTGTTTGCCAGTGCTGAAGCTGACCTTCTTCTGCTTCCCTAGAACGCAGTGCTCACAGAAGTCAAGCGTGCTGATCTTCTCACCTTCCAAAAGTTTACGATTGCTCAACATCTCCAGTCCACGTGCGCTCATATGACCCAGTCTCATGTGCCATAGTCTTGCCTTGTCATCATTAGATAACTGCACTGTAGATGCATTTGCAGAGCCAACAATGGTGCTTCCGGCCAATGTGTAAAGGCCGTTCTCCAGCTTGCCTTTCAGCATGACTAAAGAACCTTTAGTCACCTTCATAGTTCCTGCTTCGCTCATGTACCTGTAGCCTTGTTCATCCAGAGTACCCAAGGAGATCAAATTCTTCTTCAGATCAGGAACATGACGGACTTGTGTAATAGTCCTCACGATTCCATCATGGCAGCGAACCCGAACTGAGCCAATGCCAACTATTGCACAAGTTGCATTATTGCCCATTACTACGGTTCCTCCACTTTTCTCGTAGCTGCTAAACCAGTCTTTTCGGAACGTCATATGCAGAGTACAAGCAGAGTCTAACACCCATTTGTTTTCATAACTACTATTATTATTACACGATGTTGTTAGTACATAATCATTATCAAAATTATGTACCTGTTCAACTGTAGATGCACTCGCCTTTTCCTTGGACTTTGACATTGGGCAATCTCGTTCAAAGTGCCCCTTCTTGCCACAACCCCAACACTCTGTATTCTTCTTGTTCACACGAGACTTTGATCTGTGCTTTGATTTGGTCTTTCCCTGTTGGCTAGTCCGGCCTCTTACAAAGAGGCCACTTGCCTGGTCATCTCTATCTCCTTCAATGTGCCTCCGCACATCACTAGAGTTAAGTGTCTGCCGCACTTGCTCAAGCTTGATAGGCTCCTTGCTATACATCATTGAATTCTCAATATCACGATATCCTGAAGTCAATGAAAATAGCAAAGCACATGCAAGCGTCTCCTCCTCCCTTTTAATTCCTGCAATCTGTAAGTCCATGACAAGTTTATTAAACGCATCTAAATGATCTTGTAACGAAGTACCTGACCCCATCTTAAATGTGTGAAGACGCCGTTGTAACAACATTCTTGTTGTCACTGATCGGTCTTGGTATAGCCCTTCTAGCTTTTCCCACAACTGTTTGGCCGTCTCTTCGGTACCCGTACTCACTTCACAAAGCACGTTAGGTGCAAGGGATAGTTGGATTGCACTCAATGCATCCCCTTCAATCTTCTCCTTGTCGGGAGCTGATATATCCGTAGGATACTTTCCGTCAATAGCATGGATTGAACCTTCCCTCCGCAGTAACGCCATCATCTGGATCTTCCAGATATTGAAGTTGTTGCGTCCATTGAATCTATCAATTTCAAACTTCATGGAACTCATATTTGCTTGTTCTTTCTCCTTGGATCGTTAAAGAATCCTGTCGCTCTGATACCAATTGTTAGCGGAAACGTAAAAGAAAGAACACAAGATTTAACGTGGTTCGGATCAAAATAATCCTACGTCCACCAGAGAACAATTGCCCTTTTAATATTAACAAAGGAAGGGGAGATTTCCCAATTACACTTAAGA